>NC_134552.1:1516460-2978113 GCF_025594145.1 Primulina tabacum | reverse complement strand
GCTAACAACCTAATCTATTCGAAGATAATCACAAAATAAAGGATAAAAGTTTAAATATGAAAAACAGCTTATCCGAGTTGATCTTATTGGATCGTCAACAGTCCCCCTCAAGTTGGGTTGTATATGTTGATCATGTTTAACATGGATACCAATTTTAAACGTCGTTCAGAATAGGGCTTTAGTTAGGATGTCTGCAACTTGTGCGTGTCTAGTACGTAACAGAGTTTCAAAGTTCCTTTCTCGAGTTTTTCACTTACGAAATGACGACAACTTCAACATGCTTAATTCGATCATGATGAACTGGGTTCTTGGCAATACTTATCGTAGCTTGATTGTCACACTTTAGTTCCACTACATGATGCCCCTCTAATTTCAGTTCTGACAACAACATTTGTATTCATATACCTTTGCAAGTTCCATTGGCCAAGGACCGAAACTCAGCTTCTGCACTGCTTCTTGCCACCACATATTGTTTCTTGATTCGCTATGTTACAAGGTTACACCATACAAATGAGCAATACCCAAATGTGGATCGTCTGTCAGTGGTCAGCATCACTGTATAACTGTATGTTTCTTAGGGCAGTCTTGTGGAAGCATGGTCCCTTCCAAGGGGATCTTTTGAGGTACTTCAACGCACGAAAAACATTCATATGTTCTTATGTTACAACACTTGCAACAAATCCAATGTCAGGTCTTGTGAGAGATGGATATTGATAGTTTGCCCACTAACCTCTGATATCTTCCTTTGTCCACTGTTAGACTTTCCTCATTCTTTCCAAATTTTATATTTGGATCCATAGGAATATCAACAGGCTCGCATCCCAACATCCATGTCTCTTTCAAAAGGTCTACGACAAATTTTCTTGAGAAATAATCATGTTTTGCACTAGTCCCTTCCATTCCCAAGAAATATTTCATGTGCCCTAGGTCCTTCATCTCGAATTCTTTTGAGAGTAGTTACCTAATCTGAGTGATATCTTCTTCATGGTTCCAGTAATAATAATGTCATCAACATATACAATGATAACAGAAATCTTGTCTTGGTTGGAATGCTTGACAAACATTGTGCGATCTGATTGGCACTTTGTGTATCTACTTTCTTTCAAGACTTCGGTGAACTTGTGGAACCAATCTCTGGGAATTAATTCAAGCCATAAAGTGATTTCTTTAATCTACAGAGTTTATTGGTAGTAGTTTCGGATTCAAATCCATGTGGAATATTCATGTAGATCTCTTCTTCCAAATCTCCATCTAAGAATGTATTCTTAACATCAATTGATATAGAGGTCAATCTAGATTTGCAGCAATAAATAGGAGCACACGAACCGTGTTTAGCATGGCTACAGGGGCAATGGTTTCTTGATAATCAATCTCATATGTCTGAATAAACTTTTTTGCTACTAATCGTGATTTATATCGTTCAACGCTCTCATCGGCTTTATGTTGATTGTGAAAATCCACTAGCAACCAACAAAAGTTTAGTGATCTGCCAAGTGTTGTTCTTTTCAAGAGCATGTATTTCATCAAAGGCCGCTGCCCTCCACTGTGGGTGTTGAAGAGCTTCGGTGATGCTTGATGGGACCTGTACCTAGTCTACATTCACAACAAAAGCTCAATATGCAGGAGATAATAGATCAAGATAGAAAAAATTACTTATAGGGTGTAGGGTGCATGATCTGATCTTTTTTCTCAATGCAATTGGTCTATCATCAATATCAAGTAAGTTAGAGCTTGGCAAACCTCGATTGTTTTCCAGAGGACCTGGTGTTGAAAGAGTGCTCTTGGTTTGCTAATTATGTGTTTGGTCCTGAGGAGGCTTCCTACATGAATATTTATATGGTCAAAATGGAGTTATCTGATGGGATTGGGTTGGTCACTTGGTATGTGGAGAGGTTCCGGATTCTGAGGTTCATTGATCATATGTTCCCCTGAACTGAAAGAAAGGTCCAGACTCATTGAAAGTGACATCCATTGAATTGTAGAATTTCTTTGTGGTCGAGGAATAACAATTGTACCCATTCTGATACCCAAGAAAAATACATTTGAGTGAACGCGGATCATGCTTGCCTCTATGTTGGGAATGAATATGCACAAACGATGAGCAACCAAAAATACGCAAAGGAATGTCGTGTGGTAAGTGTGATTTAGGGTAGATGCTGAGGAGAGATTGGATAGGTGTTTGGAACTTAAGGACTCTAGAAGGCATTCGATTTATTTATGAGGCAAGTGGTTGAGGACAGCCTCACCCTAGAAATGATGAGACATTATGTATGAACAATAAAAACGAGCCACCTCGAGGAGATGACGATTTTTTCATTTTGCGACACCATCTTGTTGAGGTGTGTCAACGCAGGAGCTTTGATGAATTATTCCCCGAGTAGTTAAGTAATCCCCAAGGACTATGTTAATGAAATCCCGAGCCCGATCAGTACGTGGAATTTGGATATCAGTTGAGAATTGTGTGTATCATAGCCGAGAACGGTTTAAAAATTGTAGGCGTCTCACTCTTGTCTTTCATGATAAAAACTCAATACGGACGAGTATGATCATGAACAAATAATAAGAACCATCGAGTACCCGTTATGTTTTTGACACGAGGTCTCCAAAAATCGTTATGTATTATTGAAAAAGGCTTGGATGGTGTGTATGTTTGTGGTTTGAACGATGTACGAGCATGCCTTGACAATTGACAGACATCACAATGAAGGAAATGAAAGAGTTTTATTATTCAACAAAAATGGAAATATTTTCTTGAGATGCAAAAAATTTGGATGCCCTGGGAGATAGTGCCATAATAAGATATCACTACCCTAGAGAACCAGAATGCATAAATATGATGACCAGAGACATTGGAAGATAAGGACTTTGACGCCCAATGTTAGGTCCTGAAAAACACACAAATCTGTTGAAAATACTGCAGAGTAAAAAGCACTGATGCATAAGAAGACTGATAAGAGACAACAGTGTGTACGGCGTTCTCTTGCTAGTTTTCAATTCACTGGTTACCATGTATCTTCCAGCAACTATCGATATTATGAGTGGGTTTCTGCAAAAATCGCACCAAAGACGTCCCGAAATCATTTTTCCTTTATTATTGTTTGAAGATTGTCTGTAGCGCATTCCACGAGGGGCAGGACCATCAATAGGAGATGAAGTAATTTGTTTTTTGAAGGACGAGAGCTATCAGATGATTCTTGGGACGAGCCATGCATCACCTTGCCTCGACTTTCCTCCTTACGTACCTCCGAGAAAGCCGCGCAAAGGCTAGGCAAAGACTTCGTGCTAAGAACTCTGCCCCAGACATCATCAAAATTAATATGTAGGCCCATGAGGAACTTCAAGACCCATTTGTTTTCGATAATGGATCTGTACAACTTCTCGTCTTTGGAGCACTTCCAATCATGCATCTCAATCAAATCAATTTTTTGCCAGTTGCAAGTGAGGGCTGAGAAATACCCAGTCCCGTTGGAATCATCTTGTCGAAGATCGTGTATGGCCGATTCAGTTGCAAAGAGCTCAACCGTATTGTCACTGCAGCAATAGGATTCACGAGCAGCGTCCCAAATTTCTAAGGCAGAAATATAAAGAAGGTAGGGATCATTGAATTAATCAACTACGACATGAACTGGTTGTTTTCGGTCTTCCACGTCTTGAATTTTTTATCGGTGGAATCGGGGCATGTCGCGGAACCCGTAGGAAAATCCTCCTTCCCTCGACAGCAGATGTACATTAACACGAACTGTGACCAAGGCAGAAAGTTTTTGCCATTAAGTTTATGGCATGTGATTGAAATAGGAGATGTGTCGCCCAAAAACTGTGGTGTGGGCGCCTGAGAAATGGAGTCGGAAGCGGAGGCCATGCCGTATTTTGTCATTGATCGGCCCCTTCTGATTCCATATAGTTTTATGAGGGAAATATATATACGTGGAACGAGAAGATAACCTTATTCCATGAATACTCAATAAATACAGCCTTACATATATACTAAACAAATGAAAGTCAACAACCTAATCTATTTGAATATTAAAATTACAAAATAAAGTATAAAAGTTTAAATATGAAAACAGCTTATCGGAGTTGATCTTATCGGATCTTCAACATATAGCATTATATAGGCCAACTAAGTTTTGCTTCATGCACTAAATGACAATAATAAATTCAAGTCTGGCTTGTTTTTTTGGGAAGAAAATTCTAGTTCCAGTTTTCCAAGTACAAGAACAATGACAAATCAGATTCCCATCATATCAAATGATTGCGTTTGAAATTGTATTAAAAGCTGATGGCATGACAAGATAATTATCTAATTTTCTGTTTAGGTGCATTCCAATCTCATTACTAGTAAGATTGTGTCCTAATGTTCTCATAAACTAAGGTACGTGCAACTTCTTCACGGAGTAAAAATTAACAAAGCAAATAACCATAATTAAGATTCATACCAAGAAATGTGTTGCATGCACAACAATTATTGATGACTGTGAAACAGATAGCATATATCAGTATGCTAATAGCAACTATTTGCTGAATTAGTCCAAAGAAAGAATCAGGTCTTTAATAACTCGTACGCTTTGTCTTACTCAATCATAGGAAATTTCAATAGAAAATTACACTCCACAGCAACGGTAAGCCATGTTCATGAATGTATATGCAATATGCCGCTTGTATGAGATATGATTAACTCAAAAAATTACTTACTTGAGCTGTGTTATAGACAATATACTCATTGTACATTAGCTCCGATGCCCTGACATTTGATGCTGTTGGTTTTCCACATGGTACAACTACATTATTCCTCCACTCCACATATTCAGATTGTAGAGGCACATTTTTGCCGAGGCCTTTTGTGGAGTGCTTCCCTTTAGGCGGCTTATCCATGTACTAAATTAAAGTTCCAAACAAACTAATTTGTTACACAGAAAGTGAAAGACATGCACATACCTAAATGTGAAGGATGTCAAGAACTACAATCGAGCCAGTCTAGATCTCAAAATAAAAAAAAAAATTCAAGAATAACCAAAGATAAGAGGTAAAACATAGGTTTCACGTCACCTGGGACTTCGTTAGCTCATAAACATCACCCAAGGCAACTTCACTGAGAAGCATCAATCCCACTGGATTCTTCCGGTCAGTATAACAATATTGAGCACTTTTACTAACCAGATCAGCAAAGTAAATTCCCTTCCCAAACTGTATCGAAAAAATTAATGATAAGTTTGATTCTTCACAAAGAAGCAATGAACACCTAAATGAAGTTATGACTGATGAGCAAAAAACAATACCATGTATCCAGTAGCCGGGGCTTCAGGAGGAGCAATTCTTAATCCTTCTCGAAGGATACCAACAAAGTTGGTCAACCTCGAACCTGTAAGTAACAGAGTTATTTACCCAAAAGCTACATCTCAGAGATTTAATTCGAGTGTGCAATTCTGTTATCCAAGCAAATGGCAGGAGTATCACCGTGCCAGAGAAGCATCTTGTTCTTGAGTTTTGCTCTAAAAGGAGCGTATTTGTCCAATTCCCCTTCCCTTTCCAGAGAAAACACTTCCTCCAATTTGAGAGCCCATTCCTGAGAACATCGCAATGTACATAATCAAAATTTGGGCACAAACACTTGCACACTAAGAACATTTCTTTAGCCCAAGCCATCATGCTGAATGCAACAAGGAAAAGTGAACTCAAGCATAAAAATGAAGGGCATGTGGAAAGGAAATTACTGTATGAGTGGGAGCATGTGTAGTATGGAGATACTTCTCAATCAGTCGAAAATCTTCACTATCCTGAGGAAGAGGGGAAATATTACAGTGCAACTTCCTGTACTTATCATCAACAGAATCATTGCTATCAGTATCGAAACCAACGACTCTGGATGCTATTTCAATATCCTGGAGAGCTTCCAGCATTTTCACCTAAAGAACAATATAATTAGATCATTCATCACACAGCAGACAGGTCAGTCACATAAGAATAATGGATTACAGTGAGAACTATGATTTCAAAAAAGGGAGAGAGAGAGCATATGCTGATGTCTTTTAATATCCATTGCCTTCTTCAACCACATCATAGTCACCGACCTCAGCTGGTAAGAATATTTCTAAGCCAAAATCTACTTGTTGCAAAAAAAAAAAAAAAAAATTCACGGAGAACAGAGAGAATGGCTCAAGAAACTGTTAGTTATCTCCTACAGATTCTTGTTTCAATGACTTGGCGATATAAACAGACCCTCAGAAAAAACGCAAGATCAAATATAGAAGTTCTAACAAGCTTGCAAAATGTTGATTACCGAACCAAATATGTCACATAAAACTTTACATAGATCTAATGAAAACATTAATAAATCACGGTACAGCAGTACTCACGACGAACACACTCCATACAACAAAAAATATTTCACAAAAAAACAAAAAGGTTAAAATATTATACTACCTATCTTGCCAATTAGAATGTTTCACAGCCCAATACCTTCACCCCTCCAAATCCAATTCAGGAAAAAAAATACATATGCATGAGTGACAAGAAGACCCAGTAGTCAACAAATGCAAAGAGACATCATCATTTTTATAGATAAAAACTGGTAGTAGCAACGCCGCCCCTGTACCTTCATCTTAAAGTCATCCTCATCACAAATCACATGTGGATGACTGGAAGGGATAACGGTGAAAAATCTGTTGCTTGCGTCAACAATCAAACTCTCTCTAACAGAAGGAGCATAAGCAGTATCATTTAATAAATTCTGTATCTGTGTCAATGCCTCGAAGCCTGCAATTAGGACAAAACATTAGATGTACATTGATCAATGCTCGGTTATTTGATTAACTAGATTATAAAATATAATTTTCTAACAATAACTTATCTCGATAGATATACCTCTTTGAATGTTACTTTTGCTTAGTTTTCCAAGCGGCATTTCAGATAGGTTGATCTCAAATTCCATCATCGCAGCCCTGCAAAAATTTGAACCTCCCTATCTGTGGTTCGAAAAGCATAATGTTTCATCAAGAAGTAGTACAAATCAGTAACCTGTATGTCTCCACATTAAAAAGTATTTTCATCAATTCCACCAACTGAGGTGCAAGTTGGCTGTTTGCAAAGTCAAGCTGCTTCCTAGGTGAATTTTTAACCCCATAATCCTGCAAAGCAGAAACTAGAACAATCAAACCGATAACATTTCACGATTTTAAGAACATGCTTTCATTCTCCAATAGGAAAAATTCAAAATCAGAGGAGAAAGATATTGGCGATACAATGTCCAACGGATAGAATCTTCCAGGTTGTTTGCGGAAATCTTTCTTTTGTTCCCATGCCTCCCAAGGGTACCCAGTCTTCTCAAGAAATAAACGCTTGAATTCTTGAATTGCGTCAGATTTAGGCATCTGCTCTAACTTGTTTCCCCCTATTTTTTCATTTCCAACTCGACCCCATTTTCGGAAAACATGACAATCAGTGCCGCTATCATCTTGAATGATTTGAAGAATATAGTAGCTTCACATGGCAGACAAAAAATACAATTTCAGGAAATATCACTAGAAAATAAAGTATCTCACATATCACAGCAAACATATTGAAATTTGAAGTTTATATTACCAAAAAAAAAAAGCATTGAGATGTTCAAGGCAGATCATCAAGATCACACACACATATGCACTCAAATGTTATGTTTGGTGGTATCTGACCTTAGGAATACAAAGAAACGTATCACAAAATATAATTCTCTGCATAATTCACCCACAACATTTTAATTTTCCATCCTACTCCAAAAATATGAACCCACAATAAAATTCAGAACAGTTGAAGCACTTGATATGCCACGATTAAAATTCAGAACAGTATAAGCACTTGATATGCTGTCAAGTTGGCACCACATTCGCATAAAAAATCAATTTTTCAAAATATAACGTATAAATAAAATTCGAGAAGTTAGAAATTCGGAAAGAAAGCCTTATTAAGATGACCATTAATTAAATTACTTCAGAAAGAATGAGAGCATTTACCTATTAACACCAGTTGACAAGTCGGACATGTTCAAAGTTGTATTATAGATACTTTTCCCAACCTCCAGAATGTGCCCAGAATCTTGTAAACCAGAAGACTCGTGTACAGCACTTTGCCCTTTCACCTTGACTGTAGCCATACTATGTGTCTTTTCAACAGATTCTACTTTGTACAAATCAAAAGGGAGTTTTTTCTGTCTTTTAATGCAATCAATCAAATAATCTTCCCTTACCACTGGTAGTTTCATTCTCCTGTTAGGAAGAAATCATTGAGTAAAGGACAGAAAAGAGGTAAGAGAGGTAGGGACCAACGGGTGGTATGATATTCTTTGCAGTTTCCCAGGATTACCTCGCCTTTCTTATTTCTGCACCAATTTCATCCAACGCACCACTTACAACTAAGCAATTGGTTTCTGTGATATTAGAAGAACATCAATTTTGATTTACAAGAACTGAGAGACAAAAAACCCAAAATTTCAATTGAAGAAGAGTGGCTATAAACCTTTTCTTATCTTGGTATGAACCTGTCCACCTGCTTCTTCTATTTTGCTCTTCCACTCTTCCTGAGAAAGTACTTTGTCAGACAAAAAGTCTCCTTCAAATCCTTTATATAGCTCAAAGAACATATCAGCAAGATAATGGGGGAGGGGAAAAAGATGTCTTAAAAATACCATTGATTCATGCGGGATTCCAGCAAGAGCAACTTTCAAATCTCCAATCTTTTCAACCTTTGATGATGGGCTTAACCAATTGACAGCTTGACTGCCTGATGATCCACAAGGAGAAGATTGAAGGATAACTCGTTCTGTTTTTTTTGCTTTTTGTGACTTAAACCACTGAGGATGTCAATTGAGTAGTGATGTTAACTTTTAGGTCAACGATTCAAAGTATGAAACACATTATGGTGTCATAAAAGAACAAAAGAAAATATAAGAAAAACTACATGGTACTAATCAACTAACATACCTTCAAGAGAAAGTCGTTACTTGTTTCTTCAGGGATTTTCCACTTTCCTTTGACACGCTGAGGCTTAGCAGTGGAATACGAACACTTACTCCACTCTGATAAATATCCACAGCATCTGTACATACCTGAGGAATAACGAAGCCATCCCGAGCAAAGAGGGCATTTTGAAAGTGCTCCAAAAAGCATTCCATCAGCACTAAAAGGACCAAAAAAGGAGAAACAATAAAAGGGGTCCAACATTAGAGAAACCATTGACACGATAAAAACTGAATGGCACAATAATTATCAGGTTAATAGATGAAATTAGAACCAATCAGGACATGTACGAAACGAAAATCAGCGAGATAAAAAATAGTAATAAATCAATCCAGATATATAACATTTGGGGGCCGAGGTGGGTGGGAAGGGATTTTTTAGGATTTTCTAAAGTAAGCATTTCAAATTATTTCACTAGGTCAAAATTTTTGCAGTCAAATTGATCAAAAGAGAATAAAATTTACCAACGTTCTCGCAAATCAAATTCTGATCCCTTCAAATCCTGATCATTGACTTCAAGCATCTCTCTCAACTCTGAAGAAGTCACATGCTTTTTGAGATCATCTTTAAGCGCCCACAGAGCCTTAGTCTGATCCTCACGTTGGCTTTCCAGGACAGATTCTTTTGAGGGTTCACCTTCAACATTTTTCACATTATTTTCAGAAGGCAACTTGATTGAAGAACTGTTACCTCCATCTTTAGAATTTTTCGGTTTCTGATCGCTTTCAAATGCTCTTTTCCTCTTGTTACCACTTTTGGATGTTGAAACCTGCAACAGATTTTTCTCCTCTTTAACGTCTACTTTTGTGCCTGAAACAAAAATCATGGGTCATCATGACAGTATCCAAAGAAATCCCCAAGAAATCTAATTATTTATCCTGAAAATTTGAAAGTTGGACCTTCTAAAGCAGAGGCATTATTTGTAACAAGAGAAATAACTGTCGCACGATCAGTGGCCGAAAGACTTTCCCATCCAGAAAATTTTTCTACCTGGGAAGTCGGTGACATTTCCATGTGACACTTTGCATGGTGCCATGCCAAGGCTCTAGAACTTTCACCTTCAGGTTTAGTTGATATACGAACCTAAGTAAAGAGGGGGGGAAAACAGATCTTTAACAAGGCTTCCACAGACCTGATGGCATCTGTATACATGGTCATGAAGCAAATTTACAAAATCTAAATTTGCGAAAAGAAACAATGGTAACGACAGTTCGAGAAGAACCCCTCTTCAGTTCAATTGGAAATTGGGGAAATCAGAATAGCATCAGGTAAGGACTTTACAGTGAGACATCAGAGCATGCAAAACCATGATTGTCATAATTGCTTACAAAACAACACATGATTAGACATGAAAATAATGAATTATTTCCGAATAGCTATATATCTGTAAATAGTGTAGTGAATAGTGATGAACAGAGATGCCATGATTAGGTTCTTGACAATTGATTTTGACAATAACCTTTAAACAAGTTTGTGCTACAGATGTAACTAACTGAAAGGCCACTCGACATCCCCAACTCGTCTGTTTCATTAAGAAATTGTGCACCATCATATGGTCCAGCCGGAGTAACAGGTTTTAAAACTATCTTACCTTATAATTAGGAAGAAGGCAAGTAAAAAGGAAGATGAGGACATGCACATATGGCTGAATAAAACATCAATCTCGTTATTGTTTAACAGGGAAAGTCGCAAAATACTTAACCTCTCCCTTTGTAATCTTTTGATTGCAGTATCGACAAGTAGCTCGGGATGTCGGTGAAACTTCTATGCCACATTGGAGGGCAGGAGAAGCAACTGAATCTGTCTGACCGACACCATCTACGTATTTCCTAATTGTCTGTTGATCTTCCCACCGAAGCAATTCTAAGCCTTCAACATCATCAACCCTGATGAGAATATAAGAAATGTAAAAGAATTAGGAAACTGAATATTTACCATTAGTCCATCAAAGGTCGAATAAAATTCTGCATCTGATAGCACTTACGATTTTATCTGTTTTTTTTTCTTCATGATGCAATGAGCATGGTTCCACATCTGGCTCCAGAAACAAACACAAGTGAGGTGGCATCAAACAAGCTAGTTGCTTAATTAAGAGCCATTTGAATATCAAGCGAAGGAGAGTTCTAAAACGTAATGGTTGGTTCCAAAAACCCAAGATATCAAAAATATCTCGTGTTACACAATTTCCACACAGGAAACACAAAGAACCTAGAAACCAAAGGGCAAACAATTGTTTAAATAATGCAAATGACAAGAATGCACCCCAGAAATGACTCGATGGCACAAATGTCAGGTACTAAAGGAGAAACGAACCAGGAAACAAAAAAATGACATTACTGTACTTAGAAAGCCAAAAAAAATCATTTTTAGATATACGGACAAAAAATACTAAAACTGAGTTCATTTTTAAAAATTTATGATGAAAAGAAACAACAAGAAGATATGAATGAGCGAAGGAAGAAAGGGAAAAATACAGGCATGAAACCATCAAATTGGGAAGCTTGAACCATCTTTCCGAGCCTGAGATTCTCTTTCTCAATGTGATTCTTGCAAGTCTTGCACGACGATCTTGACGACTTTGCATACTCTACTTTCCACGGCTTTGGAGGGTTCGCCATTTCCCCCACTTTCCTATCTTTTTTCCCCCTTTTCTGCCTTCCTTTTGCGCTCGGTGTAGATACAGAAATAACGTGACTACAAGATTCTGCACACCGACTGTGAAAGAAATGATAAAATAGAAAACTTGTTACCGCAGTGGGATCTAGGGAGTCACTTTGACCTTAGGCCCACTAACATACATTGTACCAACAATCGAAATCCAAAAACTGTGAAACATATTGATACCATCGGATCTGGCCTTATAAATTGCAAAAAAAAAAAAAAAAAAAAAAAAAATTAACTTGGTTCTGTACACATTAAATGGAAAAATTAATGATTTTTTTTTAATGTTTTTTCCATATCTAATTATTATATTCATTATACAATTGATCGGATTCCAAATTTCATTCCTCTCTTGCAAATTAAAACTGGAGTATGTCTCTTGTGAAATGATTTCACGAATTTTTATCTCTAACAACCCTATCGATATCCACAATAAAAAGTAATATCCTTAGAATAACAAATAATATTTTTTCATTAATGACCCAAATAAGATATTCGTCTCATAAAATATAACTCGTGAAATCATCTCACCCAAGTTTTTATTTTAAAACAGTAACCAACAAAAGCATATCTTGGCCACCATTTTATTTTATATACAAAATGAGTAATATTTATTTATCTTTGAATTTATTTTTTTTTGAAAATATATAACAATATATATGATCATATTTGAAAAAGTTCGGTGGCGGCAGTTTTATCTGAGAGTCCTATGAAGTCGATATCAACTACACGGAAGAAAACGATAAAGACTTTCGCACAACTTAAAATGGCATGACTCCCGTGGCGCATGAGGGAGCCGTTTATTTAGTTTTTGTGTTTGCTTTCCATAGAGGGAAAGAGATGGTTTTCTTCGCCAGAAAGAGTTCTTCAATTTGATTTCGCAATGATGAGTTTTTTCCTTTTTCTCAATTCTATGCGTACATAAACCTGAATTTTCCATGATACATGTTCCCGCAATGATCTGCTTGGTACAAACAATTGTTCAGTTGTCACTAATATGCCTTTATCTACCCTAAAATCATAGCTACACTAAAACGTCTTTGAATTCAAATTCGCACTAAGAAACAGAAGAAATAGAAATACATGGGCATCAAATATAATTTAAAATAGTATCGTCCGATCCTTCTTTTTCATCTATTTCTCGCAAAAATTGTGAAGGGAAAAAAACTTGCAAACATGTTTCGAACTGAAGATGGAAACATCAAGAAAGCTCTCTTTTTTTATTAAAATAATGTAAATTATGCTGTCTGTTTGATAAATCATCCTGGGTCAGATCTTCAACCACGAGAAGGATTAGATTTAATCAGCATCACTGGATACCCAATTTCCAGCGGCACGTTAATGGCGTAGCGGTGACATGATTTTAGACATATATCATTCTAAAACTAACCAACCTAGACTGAGATTTGCTCGACTTGTGGCGCATGCATGAAGAGGTACTGCACAAGAATCAAGAACGGATCTTAGCAACTGACGCTCGATTAAATATTTACCGATAAAAATCTCATATTTGGTTGTTCTTCAGTTACCTCAAAGGATTTTCCTGATCTCTCAAAGTCGAGCATGCTGAGAGCTACTTCACAGCTCTGTGAGACAATAGGCTCAATGTCCTTGGCGAATTCCTCGAGCAAGGTTATGCATTCTTCATCTTTTTATTGTAGCATACAAGGGTCAAATGACAAATATATAAACATGAAATTTATATCACATATCAGGTAAAACAGGTAAAGGTGAAAAAGGCTGTTTGTAATCGAAAGTATCTGGAAAAACAGCAGGCATAATGAGACCATGCATATTATATAAGCTCTAATCACGAGAAAATATAAAGGATGGATGACGTTGGGTTCTTTCATATAGCCTTGACATCTATGCAAGACAATACTCAAACAATTTTATTTCGCATATTTCGATCAGGATGTTCTTCTCCGCAGAACAGGCTACTGGGTCTTTGTTATGTCACGCACATCGTTAATTTTTTTAGTCACGCTTGTGTAATTCTTACTCTATTTAAAAAATCACCTCACAAGCTCATTAAATATAAGCAATTCAAAAGTGATTCCCATCCAGGAACAGAAATATATGGCAGGGTCAAACCTGCAATAGAACCAAGAGCTTCAGCTGCTTCATGTCTGACCATCGGATGCTCATGTACGTCTCTGAGGACTTGGGATAGTGCATCTGAAGCTTTTTTGTTCTGCAGCTGCCCTAATACATAGGCAACCTGAGGAATAATAAAAACAAGGAGGTCAACGAATAGAAACAATGAACAGGCTATATTGTTAAGGTTAATAGGTTAAGGGTGAAATAGTGTTGGCTCATACCAATTTAGAGGAAAGCCACCAATTTAGGGAAAAAGCCCGGTTTATATGGTTGCACAACAAAGTTACATATACAAACTATAAATTTAACATTATTGCTAAGTAATTGTCATACAAATAGGTGAACAGTGTTGAATGGATAAAGATAATAACTGACAACTACAATCCTATTGGATATATTAAGCAAGAAGACAACAACAGACCTCATGTCGTAGAAGAGCACTTTTTGCACCAAGGGATTCTATAATGGCAGATATAGCATCATTATCACCAAGATTCCGGAGGGCAAAAAGAGCAGCATATCGCTCGTACATGCACTTGTTTTCATTCAATAGAATTTCTCTGAGAAGTAGAAAGGGAAAAGTAAAAGCAACTGGTAGAATCAGGATACATATAGTCATCTACCTATATCTAGAATGGCTACCTAAGTTCTTTTACAGAAGAACATGAAGCAGGGGCAGCCGGATCAACCGACAAGAAAGGAGATGATTCTCCAGCCACAGAATTCGTCATCTCCTCTATTCGACTCAGTGCTAGTTCACATGTTTCTCGAACTTCCTGAGCAGGATCTAAAGTCAAACTATTCTTCAAAAGGGGAATAACACTCTCCGAACCGATAGCACCAAGAGCTTCCGCAGCCTGTGGATGCATAAGTTCACGAGATTATCTAAAACCAAGGGAACATTTTCAAATGACTGAACTAAGTGAAGAAAATATTCAAAAGCAAGTTACCTCATGGCGAACAATGGGATGCAATGAAAGATCATTTAGAACAACTTCTAAAGCAGGAATGGAATGAATATCTTGCATCTGACCCAAAGCAAATGCAGCCTCATGGGCAAGCAGATTTGAAGCATCCCTAGTTGCTGAAGTAGAAAAGGCCACAACTTTAGTACCCTAATTTATAGGATAATAACAATAATAAACACAATTTCACAACAAAAAGTGAAAGTCTTTTCAACAATACAACAATCAGAATTCATTCCTACTTTCAAACTTAAGAGGACTACTTAAAAAGAGTAATTAAAATTTCTGCAGCATCTTTCTTGTTTGGGTTTCAATCAAGCATGTAAAGAGTTTATTATCATTCTTGATGAAGCTTTCCAATTTCTATATTTTGCATTTACAGCTTTTTGGCATAATTCAAACTAATCTAAAAATGGATAGATAGGTAACATGGAAGTTCAACCGCAAAAGAAAGGTGAAACATTTAAAAAAACGAATAATTTAACCGAACAGAGCCCCGTACACAAATTGTAAACATAGACGGCAGCCAATAGCATTGAACACCCAAGCCAATTGACTACAATTACAATGTCCAACCCGAATTAAATGGAATTGAAATTCTTTTACAGCTCATTACCTATAACATACCTTGTATTAGGGCATTGCGAGCGTCAGAGCCACGGAGGTTTCGGAGAGAAAATAGAGCTCTAAATCTCTCGGATATTGGCTGGTTCTGGTCCAATAATTGCTTGCACAAAAAACTCTCGGTTTCGGCAGAAACTCGGAATGAACGATCGGAATCGGGACACGCTTCCATCGGAAACAATGTATGCAGTCGAAGAAGGCCTCTTATATCGCAGTTCCGACCTCCGCCAAACTTCCGGGAATCTAGGGTTTAGAGAGGCCGATTCTTAAGTAGGCTTGTCAAATTGGGTCAGGCCCGTCGGATCGGTCCACCACGTCATAAAAATTGAACGGGTTGAGTTGATAAAATAAAAGTCCGTTTGGAGACGGATCAAATGGGTTGAGCTCGTTTAGATTGCGGCCCAAACGGGTGAGCCCGTTTGGGTTGCGGGCTGGACCGCTAAATTAGGATAGAATTTTATATTTTTAAGTTTTATATAAAAATTCCTATTTCTTCTTTATTTTTTCTCATATGCCTAAGCCCGTCAAATTAGGGTATTTCTTCCTTATTTTTTCTCATGTACCTAACTTCAATCACTCTGATAAAATCTCTATGCTTCTATTTTTTTTTTGAAGATGTTATACTCTCTAGTCTCCTCCCTTTTTTTAATGTTTAACCCGAACTAATCCAGAATTATCGAAATAATATAGTAAATAAAGTATTTATCTGTATTGTTGAACACATAATATTTTTTGAAATTTACAACCGTCTATTTCCTCGACTTTCTGTTATCTTCCAATGTTTCTCACTTTTTAAGAAAATGTGGATGGTAAGAGCTAGGTGCCTTGTGTGGACAAACCCATAAGATCGTTAATTTTTGTTTTCTTGTGATGACAAATCTTTAAGAAACTGGAAAAAGTGTATACTAAAAAAGATTTGAAATTCACATTTAAAGATTTCATTGTATTTACGGTTGGTGATATTACATGAGTTAATTTTTAGTACATGTGTACGATGAAATCCTGTGTGAATTAGAATAAGCAATTTATTTTTTTTATGGATTATGTTCATTGTTGTATGCTTTTAATGTCTTATTTCAATATTTTTAAGTTTTTTATGAAATTATTTGACTGAAATATATTTTTCTTCTATGTTTATTTTAATATTGTTTAATATTTTTTTTAAAAAAAAAAAGCCCAAAGTGGGTTGGGCTGGGTTGGCCATTCAAAGGCACGCCAAAATAGCGGGCTGGCCCGCCCCGCCCCGCCTAATGGCGGGTTGTGAGCTGACCTGTCCCGTCAGCCCGTTTTGACATATATATTCTTAATAAGATAAATTATAAGAGATTAGTGGACTTCAAATTGTGCCTAAGTAGAGAATTTCAATTAGCCCTTGTTTTTTTTTCATTTATTTTTATTGAATGACATTCATCATAATTATTAAATTAAATAACTTTTTCTTTTTTTTACGACGGATAAATATGTGACCACTACATTTCGATGCATGATATATAAATATTCGGGCTAACACGATAGTTTATATATTAGTGTTTCATTTTATATTTATATGATATGATTAAATACTTGTATTTATCATGATATGATGGATTTTTTAATTATTAAAACTGTCATTAAATTTTCTCAAATCCCTAATTTCAAATTCTAAACTCTCATGATATACAAGTTTTTAATCATATAATAATTATATAAAATCTATAATGATATTTTTCATTTAATTACATGATTTTGATGAAAAAATAACTAAAGAAATTTGTCTTAACAATATGTCTAATTCACTAAAAAGAAAAAAATGGAATTGAAACTGGATTTGGAAATCCATTTTGAATTTAGCAAAAAATTTAAATATAATTTGAAATTTGATTTAATAATTAAACATTATTTTTTATATATATTAACAAATTTGTATTTTAAAATTTTAAAATTATTTGTTTGTCAATAATATTTATATAATTACTCATTCATAAATTATCAATAACAAAATTATTTTGAACATATGAAAATTAGTTTTCATTGACTACATTTTTATTAAATATGAAATATAAATTTATCAAGATGAAAAAAAATAAATTTATCAGATATGTATAATCAGTGTATATGAACTGATAGTATAGATGTTAGGATAAATGATATTTTATTAGTAAAAATAATTTTATTTTCATTTGTAATTCAAGTTAAAAGATGTCTCATGACTAAAAATGTAATATCTCGGCGTGGGTAAAATTCTGGTTAAATCGAATTAATTCAGAAATTTGTTTTGGTTATTTCAAAAAAAATTTTAAAAATTGTTAATTAAGTCAGTTTTGGTTATCATTAAAAAAATATGGTTGCGCGAATTAACGGACTGAGAAATTTGTTTTTTGATTTTTTATAGTTGTTTATTTACGATTTGGTCATCTATTGTGTCATATTTCAATATTTTTTGACAATTTTAGCATTTTATCGGCATAGTATTGATGTAATGTCGATTTGTGTGGTGTCACGTTAACAATCTCGATAAAAAAAACAATTAAAATTGGCAAGAATTGAAAAATATATAACTAAAATTGGAATTTTAAAATCGCAAATATACCAAAACTATAATATTAAAAAAAAAAAACAACTTTTCCTTACCCGGTTTAATATTTAAATAAATTGTAAATTTTTGGATAGAGCCATGTATGCATGATACTTACTGGATTGGGCTTCAGACTGGCCCATGCTTTGAAAAATCTATCGCCAAGCCTGCAACCTTTTCTCTTCCATCATTCTCTCGCAGCCACACTCGCAATTTCGAGAAACCCAAAGCCAAGTGTCACGTCGATTGCTTTCGCCGCAGCATCATCGAGCTCTTGCAGATTTTATTTTGATTGACTGATCTTATTGTTCTCTGATTGGTGCGTTTGTTTAATTTTTTTCCCTATTTATTTTGATCGTTATTTTAGTTTGTGGTTTTTAGGATTCTTTGATGGGTCTAAGCAAAACCGAAGTGAATTTAAGAAGGTTACTTGCAGCCACCCCACAACAACAAAATCAAGCACAGCTTTTGCATGTAAGCTCAAATTCCTCTCAATCCATTACTATATAGGTCATCATAGCCTGATAGTTTGCACTTCTATCAATTGAGTTTCAAATATTTATGCTTAATCATTTAATGTTAGCATTGATTCCTCTTGAAAATTTAGTTGTTATAACATGATATTCTGCCTTAATCTACCGAGCGATGTGTGGTGTTTGAGCTTCTAACCACCTGTGATACACTGTCCGAATGTTCACATTTCAGTTTTGTTTTCGTTTTCGTACTAACGTGGAAGCAATTGAAGTTTTTTAAGCACCAATTTCTTTCTGTAGTATGTAGCCACTCTAAGAGAGCAATTGGAACAATTGGGAGAAGAAAGGGGTCCTGAAGGATTGCCAAGGTTGTTTGTTTTTTCTCTTGGGATATATCTTATTACACATCACATTTTCTTGATGTCATTGTGTATGCAATGGATTTGTAACTTCTAATTATGTGAGTTAGATTGTATTCTTATATTGGACTTATTTCATGTGTTATGATCAGATTTTTTTTACTCCTTTGCATAACTGGTTGATAATTCTTGATTATGCTAACTTATCTTGATGGATATGGCAATGTAGTCCGAAATAACAGTTTGAGAGGTGGTGAATTTTAAAACAAATTATTTTAAGGGGTACCTGGAAGAACTGATCTGTCGTGGCTATTGTAATGAACTACTACCAACATCCGCATGCCAAAAAATTACTGTAGGATGATGGGATACTTCGTTGGAATCCGGCGTCAGTTCTATAAGAACTGCCATTATGTCATTGTTTGTACTGTGTATGCGCCAAATACTAAGAGGTGAGTGAAACACCCTCCATGGTGGGCTTCCTCAGGTGCTTGCTTCCCAAGAGGTGGGCAAAGTCGTCATCCCGCATCTGCTCCCCAAGCAATTCGAAGAGACTAATAAATTTTAGGTGCTCTTTCACCAAGAAAGTTAGCATTTTGTTTTTGGGTTATGTTCTTAGATTTATGGCCTAACAGTTTAATTGGTGTGGACTTGTTAACAAAAACTATACATGCTCTTCATTCAGAAAAATTAGATTTTGTATTGCTTCTTCCTTGATGTTAAACGTAAATTTGAATGCTTGCATTCCGTTGATTTTATTGTGGCTTCAATTTTAACACTTCTTCCACACTATTTTACAGAGTTTCAAAAGGTCAATTAAGAGAATATTCAGAGAAAGTTGAAGCTATAGCAGCAAAGTTAGCGGAACCTGAGGTATATTTAGTGTGACTTGGTTCCTTGTATTATTCCCATTCAATAGCTCTATGAAACATTGTGTGAGTATTTGAAATCTCAATGGAAGCTTGAAAATGCATGTTCTCAAATATGACGATATCATAACATTTTGAAAATTTTAAATCCACAGCTGTTAGTTACAATCAATATACTGATAAATATTGACTATGTTTCTTTAATTTTGATGCATATTCCAACTAATAAACATAGTTTTATAATATGATTACTCTCTTTTTACAACATTGACATATAAAGAAACTGCACACTGAAACCAATTGTGTTTATAAAGTTTGAACTCTTCCTGTTTATGTTAATAATTTCTAACTACTCTTCTTTTCTTGGCAAGTCTGAGTCCAGTGTAGAGGTTCCTCAGCTGCCTTCTCTGAAGACTGATACTGGTGCATCCCCTTCTAAATCAGAGGAAGAGAGTGTTTACACTCCCAGAGGACTGAGGAAGAGATTTGTGTGAGTGAATGGGACATCTATTGTCATTGTTATATGTTTAATCTTTCTGAAGTGGATGTTAACTGATGCAGGCCCCTGTCAGAGCATAGGTCTCATGATACTGTTGAAGACAATAATTCAAGGTCGGTCAAATTGGATGCTGCAGCACAGAGTCATATTGAGAAATACAGGTATCTTTTCATTTTAGTATTTTTCGGTGATAAAGTGCCGTATATTTATGCAATGTACTTAACTAATATCTGAACTGTTAACATTTGTTTGAGAACTTGTATCAAATATCGATGATTTAGCAACTACACGTCACCAATCATTGCAAAGTTATGCTGAGTATGCTTTCAAATATTGTCCCACTCCAACATTAAAAATTCACAATTACTCTAGCTTTTTCTTATATCCAGTAATTTAATTATGATAATTTTTTAAAATAAACCTTGACTGACTATCCCAGTATTTGTTGTTCGGTTTGAATAAATATGCCTAGGCACTTAGGAATTCGAAGGTCATTCTGGTGTTCAGAATGCAAAAACAATTTAGGTAATCTGAGTCACAAATTTCGCTCTTATTTGATCTTGATTAATGGTTTGCCAGTGTCCGGCCTCTGTCCATGTTATACCTTTTTCTTGGTCTACTTTATCTGCTTTTTTTATAAAGTTCTAATAATTGTATCCATTTTAGATCATTGTCCTTGTTGCAGATGTTTACCTGCAACTTATCATCTTATTGTTTTTCCATACAGAATACTTCAAGAAAATTTGACCGATGAAATGGTTCTTTTGGCAAGGCAACTTAAAGAGAGTGGTCTTGTGATGAGTCAATCCGTCCAAAACACGGAGAAGGTGAGTTTGAAAATTTACTTGCTTGCCGTTCTTTTCACCATTGGCCTTTGCAGAAAGCAATCTATTCTCTTTCATCCATGTACCGAAATTGTTATTAAGAGCTGTTGCATTTGATCCTCCCATGGATTTGTTTATAGCCCCTAGCCAGACCACAGTCGGCCTGTGATTCACCATTTATAAAATCCACATCCACTTGGATCGACGGATTCATTTATATATTTGTCTGTAGATATTAGACTCAACAGAGAAAGCTGTTGAACACAGCCTAGCAAGCACTGGACATGCAAATACTCGGGCTGTGGAGGTATACTCCCAGAGTTTGAAAACATCATGCTTCACGTGGCTACTGATGTTCGCAATGACATGTATTTTCATTATGGTAGTCTTACTTATTCGTATTACTTGAATCCTGTTCAACTTTATTTTGGCTGGTTTTCATGATCGTTTACGTTTTTAGATTTGATCTATTGTCTCGTCGTTTTTCATTTATACGTGGAAAATTAAATATCCAAAATAATGCATATCATTCTTGGTCGAGGACACAATTCATACATGAGGGTGGGTCATATGAGATCGAACCGCGAAAAAGAGTATCTTGGAATACTTGATGCACTCCAGGAGGGAATGGAAACCCGGTCTGTACCGTGGCGGTGTGGGTGTCTCCAGTTTTTCATTTAAACGTATAGATATCAATTATTTGTGTACCAAAATATATTGATCATTGACAACTGTGAGTTACAAGGATGTAATCTAATTTTTATGAAAAGGCTAACTAGTACTTAAGGCTATGTTTGGATAAGTGATTTAAAAACGTTTTTAGTGTTTTTCGAGTAAAAAACTTAAAATGTGTGTTTAAATAAGATTTTTGTAAAACGTGTTATAAAAAGTGCTTTTTTTTTTATATAGAACAATTGAGATATTTTTTTATGTTTTTATATATGAAGTCAGATATAGAAATAAAAATATATTATTTTTTAACTGTTAAATATTATTTTTATAAAATATTTGTCAAAATGTATATTTGTTCTTAAAACAATTTTTAAATTTTTTTATAAAAAAAATTATAAAAACAAAATATTTTAGGTAAAAATTTGTGTGAGACGGTTTCACGGGTCGTATTTTGTGAGACGGGTCTGTTATTTGGGTCTTATTTGGGTCATCCATGAAAAAGTATTACTTTTTATGTTAAGAGTATTATTTTTTATTGTGAATATCGATAGGATTGACCTATCTCACAGATAAATATTCGTGAGACTGTCTCACAACATACATACTCAACGTTTTACGAACGTTTGTCCAAACCAAGTCGAAAGCTTGTATCAACACTCGCAAACAGCTTGAAGATCCTTGTTGTATGTAGATCTTGTAAGAGAGAGGGAAAATCCGATGTTATTGTTCCAAAGGTGTATCCAATGATTGTGTTTGTTCTTGTTTATGGGTTTACTGAAAAAATTATGGATCTATAAGAATGATTACCTATTTTTATCCCAAATATAGTTGGGAAGCTAGCTTTCACAGGATGACACGTGGCTTGACAGGTCTTCTAGTATCATTTTTTGACGGTGGTAATGGGAGCTACTTTGCCTGCTAGAAAACTTGGTATAGAAAAAAATTAGAGCAGACGTTCTCACGGATCGTATTTTGTGAGATGGATATTTTATTTGGGTCATCCATGAAAAAGTATTATTTTTTATGCTAAGAGTATTACTTTTTATTGTGAATATCGGTAGGATTAATCCGTCTCAGATTCGTGCGACCGTCTCATAAAAGACCTACTCAAAAATTAAACTACTCCATAAATATTTTATTATATGACATTATATATAGTAGGAAATACAAGACACACGTCGGAGTTCTTAATTTCTGAAAATGTATTTCGAAACACACACCACACCCCGTATAGCTTTTGCTACACGGAAGAAAAATAACATTCTCCTTTCTCACGCGTGCATGGATCGAAAAACAATATAAGGTCTGTCTATCTATTTGGTTGGATGGATGGGTGTTAAATTGATGAAAAAATTTACATTTTTTGGTTTGGTAAGTTACACTTATTTTTCAATTTTGTCGGACATATCATAATTTTAATGCACTAATTTGATTGTTTCCACCTGAATGTTAATGTGGTGAGGGAAAATAATGATTGTGACGTTAAAATTTGCTGACATGACGTCAAACATTTTGACATATCCGATGTCGTGTCAATTGTGAACAAAATTATAAGTGAAAAATATATCAGTCACAAGGATTAGAAATGTAATTATCCAGAAATTAATTAATAAGGTGACAGGCATAATAGGAAAAAATATAAATTGTGAGATGACAGGGACCTACATGAATTAATGAGACTGATGGTTGACGTTTGCCCACTGTCTTACTTTATCCCATACCATACTAATAAAACCCCCTCTACTCTTTCACTAAAACATACCCTTTGCCAGCTTCTCGTCTCCCCCAAAAAAATACCTCTTTTGTCTACCATTTTCCACCTGTACGTGGTGGGCTCTAAATGTTCGATTTTCTTGTCTTTGTGATTATATTCCATGTCTACGAATATATATATATATATATATATAAACTTAGCTAAATGAGCAAGCTCCAAGTATGTATTATATTTTCTTGAAAAAAAAAGAAGCCCATATAACAAAACCGAAATTTTGAAGAGCTCTTTTTGGTCATCCCATTGATAAATGACTATTGTTGTAGACTAAAAGTGAGTGGATCAGTCATAAAAGTGTCCGGTATATATGGTACTGAAATGCCCAAGACTCGAGAGTCACGTGCAGAACGCACCCTTCCCCATTGTTAATTGATTATGCTGCGTGCATCAACCCCATTAATCCAACGATGCCATATTTTAGTTAATGAATCCCCTGATTTATTGGCTTTGAATGTACAATCTCAAGTTATACAGTCCCGAAAATAGAAAGGCCATCATGCCACTGACACACAGCATTTGTTGGGAATATGCAAAAGAAACAGATGTTGGGACAAAAAAAAAGTTTTCATTCACTAAAAATTATGATGTGATCCCCTTTATGTACAGAACTCAATGCCATTGCAAGTATTGACAGAGCCAAAGGTGCTTACAATACCAGTTTAGCCTCCCTTTGTGTTAGTATCCGTGGAAAAGAATGAATTTGATTTGATAGAATTTTCCTCAAGTGTGCCTTCATGATAACAGATGAACTGTGCCTGTGGTACTCTTTGCTGTGTCCTCTTCTCTCCATTATATTCATATTTCTCTATGTTGTCAAATGATATATATTTCTTTAACGTTTGTGTTACTTAACGTGCGTATAGTAGTCCTTGTCATGTTCTCTTCGAATAAGTTCATATTCCTAACATCTTGACAGACAGTAGTTAACTTTTGATCTTGATATGACCAACACCGGTGGAGGTAGTCAAACATAAAATTATTTCTGTTTAAATTATGTTAAATGTAGTATATATGTTTAAATTATACTCATTGCAAAGTATATATGTAGTATCAATATATTTAGGATTAATCGGCTAGCTTCGATCCCAAGGGCACGATCGACATAAGATCCCCGAGTCTGAATGAGAAATTTGAAAATTTCTTATACAATTTTTCTACAATACAAGTTTAATCCCTTGAGATACATTTATTCGTCCTATCTCGCCTTTCTCTCATCTTGGACAGTCCATTAATTAGTAACTAACCCGCTTGTCCTCTTATTTCTGATTTAATTGACTTTGAATTAAAGAGTTTCTCCAAAATGCATTGGCGCAATGTGTACAAGAGAAGTCTAGCGGGATGGTCAGACCATTTCACAAGTGACGTGCATTTGAACTAACAAAATTTATAAGGCGTTCGAACTTATTATAGAACGTAAATGAAATTTATATGGACGGATTAAGTTACAGCGGATCTAGGTAATTAGCAAGAACCAACTTGATGTCTAAATAAGAGAAGTAATTTAATTTCTGCAGTAGACAATAGAAATGCTACAAGTTAAACGACAACCGAAACACTGACAATTCTGATAGTTAAAGTGATGTAATATGATCATGCAACGTGACATCTCTGATCTACATCTGCATTAGTTCTTGAAGAAATCAATCTATACTTCATCTTCTTGTAATTAAATTCACACGTGCAGAAAATAAACATTATATTTACTCTTGGTAAATATTTAAGAATACCCAAGTCTAAGCTCCAAATCCAACTCCTCCTTTGAATCTTTGAGCAAACCCATGTTCAAGTCCAACTTATTAAACTCTTTCGCCTTCCAAACTCTACAATCCTTTCTTCTCGCAAAATCAAGAATCCCCCCAATATTGTTATTATTCTCACCGTGATCTTGCCCGTGACAACTCAAGAGCTCATGCTTATGCTCGACACCGTGTGGAAGTGGAACCTTAAGGTCTTTGCCTAAAGAAGCTGAAGCTGGTGAGCTATAGTAAGGTGGAAACTTAGATGCAGCAGGTGATAGTAACCATGACGAAGAAGAAGAAAAACTAGGGTTTGCATTAGGGTTAGGGTTTGAGTTCAGATTATCCCGGGAATTAGGTGAGAGCCTCATTCTTGCCCTATCTCTTCTGTGGACATTCATGTGCCCTCCAAGAGCTTGAGCGGACTTGAACTCTTTCTTGCAGAAGCTGCAGCTGTAGTTTCTTTGAGGCCAAGAGAACCCGTACGCACGATCTTTTTCGAAGCTCAAGTTCGTGTTTTCCCAAGAATCCCTTAACCTCTGATCACAAGTACCCCACTTGAACTTATCCATTGATTTCACAGAAAAATGCTCCGTTCAAGATGAACCCTTTAGTTTTCTTGAAAAGTGGGAGAGAAAGTTAAAACATTCAGGCTATGTTTTGGTTCAGAAACTTATGAAAAGCTAGATGTACTGTACGTGTAGAAGCAAAAAAGTAGCTTTATAGTGGGGAGATTGCCGGCCCGAGTTACATTACATATTACTGGATCATTAAAAAAACAAAAAATAGCAGCTAATTTTAAATTTTTACATAGAATTCCGTATACTTGTCATGGGGCCGTGCGTGTAATAAATTTGAATAAATCCGGCGTGGCATGCACAGGCACTAGATCGTGTCTAGAGCTGGTTGTTTCTGAAACTAGGGTTTGCTTAAAGAATAACTACAGAAGCTTTGGGTTGTTGCTTTATTGCCAAATTAAGGAGAAATTAATCTAGTGCACTCTGACATTATCATATGCTTTTAAGCAGACTTTGAGGCATCACAGAATTATTAGCTTCTGATCTTTTTTTCTGCTTCACTTTCTTATCAACAAAGTACTCCCTCCACTCCAAACATATATATCTATTAATCTAATTTTTTGCATTATATATATCTTTTCTATATTATTTTAAGATTGTGCAGCACCATATTAAACGCTTGAATCATGATATATTTTTGTCAGTCTACATCTGTTTATGTTTTGGAATCGTCATATTGGAATTATTGAAGTATTTCTATTAGTTTATCGAAACGATAATATCTTTATTTTGATGCTATTAAAAGTATTATTATTTTGCTTACGTATCTATCTTATATATGTAGATGCGGCATGAAAGCAAGCCACTGGGATAATAGTATTTGAGTCCATTGCAACAATATTAATTAAATTATAATTGGATAGATTTATAGCCAAGTCGAGTCGACCTAGTAGAGAGCCAAAGTAGAAAGGCTGAGAGCACTTGCTAGCTAGCTAGAAGATTGTTACAACTAGGGATGGGCCGAATGGCACTGGGGAGGTCCCCATTCTCCGAATCCAAAACTCGTCTTCATCACTATCTCCATCCCTTTTTTTCCTAATTAATCGGAGATTTCCCATCCTCGTCCTTGCAGAGAATAAGTCCTCGTGCTCTAATTTTTACTTGAGGAATCCATATTCCCACTCCAATAGTCCATATTATCATTCCAGTGGAAATTTGAGTTTTTCCTCGAACTCATCCCTATTCTGGGCAGCACCCAGGGGCTCCGAACCTGTCATCCATGGTTACAACCTGGAAATGAGAGAAGAAAAAGAGGAGAAACAATTGACAAAATCAAAATCGATCCCTTCATTTTATAGCCAATATTTAGAAACATGATCCACTAACTTATTTCATTTTGAGTTATAATTCATTAATTTGTCGAACTTTGGTATTAGTGCACTAACTTGGAATTTTTGTTTATTTTGATCAAATTGTTGACATGATATCGAAAACGTCCATATTTTTCAGCGCCAACATCATCAATTTTCAGTGTCAGTTCACCATTTTTCGATCTCAATCAGTAATCAGCGAAACATGGATAAAACCCTAAAAAAATCAAAATTACTTCACTGAAACCGGACTTTAAATATTTAGTGAACCAAAATCTATGAGACAAATCAGTGGACAACAAAGTTATTTTCACTAAAAAAAGTCATTAACTAATTAGATTAGTTTGCTCATTATTAGCATGTAGACTTTAAACTACACACGATAAGCTATTTCTAAAATCAAGTACTTAATTGAAAAGTGTACAGATAGTAAGTGCGTATTAATTGATATGTGGGTGGGCATGTGATTGCCTTGCCATTTGTACTAGCTTGGACATACAGTGAATTTCTCCTAAGGGATCGATAACCATGAGGAATATATAGAAATGACTTCAAAATTTTATATATCTTTATCTTCATGTTATATCATTCTCCTGCTTCTCGATTTAATATTTTTTAACTATCAAGATATCATTTTGATGGCATAAAATTTTTAAATGATCATATTGATAAATGGAGTCGTGACTTTAAGCTCGCATAATTTATTGTAGAAAATTAATGAGCTTCTTATTTTTCAGAATAATCTAATCCGTTTGGAGATGAATTTGCAAAAGGTAGTCTTGTTTTCCTAGCAAGCACCATGGGAAATCATTTTCGTAAAATCATGATTTTCCCATGTGAACACGTTCAAACCATTCGATAAAAAGCATATTATAAGCAATATTTCGAGATCACATTGATGTTTTTTACTTATATACGTATACATGATTTTGATACGGCGACGATCGTAGAATTTTTTTAAGATATTTGATCAAAAAGAGTTTATTTATCACTTGATGTACGCATATGAGTAAATATTTTGTTGTGTTTGTTTTTTGTTGTTTTTTTCTAAATCATCTGTATGAAATTCTCTCATTGCTATACAAAAGATGCAAGTAAGGTTTCTGCACAAGCAACTTAAATCTTTCCAAATAGAGGACAAAAACTCAATCCAACGGTGTAAAAATTTGAGGGGGAAATTAATTTGAGTGTTCGAGTCTGATCAAGGCCATTAAGACATTGTCATGTGTGTGCACCCTATCCCACCATTTTTGTTTAAAAAATCTTCTTCTGTGCCATTAGGCACTTGGTTGTTCTGTCATGAGGCTTCGCACCTTTGTGATCTTTGACTATAGTCGAACTACATCTAAACTTTTGACTAGTGACTTGTTGCGACCTGCCCAGAATGCCAAATCCACACGCCCTTAAGGATATTGTCCTAATAGTAGCATAAGATTGTCCGGTAGAACACATACGGATGATTGTAGAAAGAGATGAGCACAAGAGCTAGCATCTCCATGAAAAAATAATAAACTTTAATTATTATCACCGATAACGCTATCCCATGTTACAAACAATAGAACAAACAACCCCTGAAAACGTGCTGTCAAAACCAATCAAAGAACCAAAACAGAGCTATATACCCAATTGTAACGAGTAAGACAAAAATATTTCCATTCCTCCATTGAAGTTCCTTATCTGTACATTTTTTTTCTAATTGCATTAGCTGTGAGTCTTAAAACTTTAAGATTTGTAGTATGACCATTGACTATCTTCATCTTTGGCCGACCACCCTCACTCATCAGCAACTTTGCGAATTGTTATCATTTGCGACGGACCTTTGCTTCAATTAGTCATCTGAAAGATCAATAGCAGAAAAATATGCATGGGCCAGTAGAAATAACATAATGAAATTTATTTTGATGTATATCTTAAAAATCTCAACTGACGTTTGATCTGTCACAACCAAGTAGTCAACTGAGTAAATATCAGCAGAATCTGCAAACTAAGCCAACATAAGCTATCTACATGTCGAGTTACTTCCGCAAAGCATAAATCTAGAGTCCAATCACATTGTTTCATGCAATAACCATACATCTCAAGACTGTAGGAATTATTGCAGTAAGGAAATGCTTACATTGAAATTTGTGGACGTACAACCTCAAGGGACAGAGAAACAGTCCACTTTCCGCAACTCTTCTAGATGAAGGACTATTTCCTGAATTTAGTAATCGATCCTTTTACATCCAAAGCAAGTTAGATCTCAGTGTGTCTCAACTCTCTATAGTAGCAGATGCTATTTCCACTATACTTGTTGAGAATGACAGTGTCTTGTTCATTTCACCAACAAATCCGTTGCCCCACATCAAATCAGGAGACTTGAAATGGGCAGGAGGTACATTTGATGTACCGTTCTGAGAAAGACTCATAATCGATTCAAGCACCACTCTCTGCACAAAGGAATCACTCCTTTCATCCTCTTTGTTTGACAATATCTCCCTATTTAAATCATCAAGATTCTCTACTTTGATTTTTCCCTTTTCAGGACACAAGCCATTTGGCATGTCATCAACTCTTCTACAACAATAAACTTTACACAAGTTTCTCAAAGATTCCGAGATGTAAAGCTTTTCATCCTCGTAGTTAACTCTGGCAGATATTGAATTTGCAAGAGTACATGGACTGTATTCAACATGGGATACATCATGATTCGGAACTTTTAAAATTTCTCGGTGTGAATCATCTGCTGATGATTCATAAAGAAAGGCATTTACAACCAGTTCTAACTCAGTCTTCAAGGCTTGCAATTCATCTTCCTTCTCAGCCAGGAGATCATTGGTTCTTTCCAATTCCTCACTCACATACTCTGCTTGCTCCTCCAATACTCTTAAATATTGCAAGGCTTCCATACGAAATGCAGCCTTCTGCTCCTGCAATCTTGTGATCATGGCCATTGCCTGATTCGCAGCAATAGCAGCAGCATTTCTTTCTTCTTCCAACTCCCTGAATAAAATATCCACGCATCTTCGATATTTTTCCACCTCTCTTTTTAGCCAATCAACAGTACTTTCACCTTCAGTGCCATAGAAACTAATTTCATCCAAGGATTCATAACTAGAGCCCACAAGTGACGATGAAAATGGAAGCCAGTGAAATATACACTCATCGTTTTCTCTAGATTCATTGTGTTGATAGTGAGTGTTATGTCCATTATTGTTAAATGATGCCCCAGCAACAGAGATTGGTTCCAGAGAACTCACATCGTCTCTGATTTTTTCAGCGTCGTGGAGAAAAATTGGCTGGACCACACTCTGACCTGAAATGGACTCATTCTTTATGCTGTGCGACAGAGTTAAAGGCTCGCTCCGATCTGTATCATTTGAATATGAAGAACAAACTTTATCAAAAGAACCTCCAGCAGCAGCTTCGGTATGCTTTGTAGCAACTGTGCTTTCATTTTCACTGGTTTCAAAAACATCAATTGCTGCCAAATAATTTCACAAGTTAAATATTTTAAGAGATCAACTAGGATATTTGAAAGGTAATGTTTATAAACTTGCAGACTCACATTTTTACATAGAGACAAATAACATTCACACTAACACAAATTATGAGGTAGGAGGAGGATTTAGTGCTTACATTTCTGTGGTATCGGTACCATGTTGTCCAATGAAGGAACATCATACATTGAAAGGAGCTCGGATACGGAAGGAAGGGCCGGCATGTGAGGGAGAGAAGTATTGCATTTGGAAGTCTCTGCAACTCCAACATCATGTTTAAGATCATAATTTAAGATCGTCATATCTGCTCTCAAACATGAACAAGGCCCAAGATAGGACTCTGCCCAATCAACGTTCCCCGGACCACATTCCTTGAAGGCATCCAATGAGGAAGAAATGACATTCATAGAATCTTTAGAATCAACCAGGTTAGGCTGATCAAGAACCGAAGTCTTCACTTCAAAACCTTTATGACACCATTTATCTAATGCCACATTATTAACAGGTGTTTCAGGTCGATTTCTGCTGAAACAAGAATCATCTTCATTCTCACTACCATATTTTTGGCAATAACAAAGATTTCTACTGTCATCATCTTCATAGTGATCCACCAATTCAGAATCCGAGGATAGACTATCAGCGAGATTACAATGCACAGAACAAGATACTAAAGAAGAAATCTCCTCCCTGTGATTTTTACATAAAAGGTTCCAGTAACCTCCGGGCTTGGCTTTTCCAAGAACACAATCAAGCCTTGAGCACAGCAGACAAGGTGAATTTAGCTCACAATATCGAGCAAATTTTTCGGCCAAACAAGTTAACAATGCAATCATGAACAACAATAATATTAAGAACCATTCACAAGCTGCAGATGACAAGGAGTTAAAGAATCCACGCGATTTTCCCTTTCTAGTATATATAATCTCAGCAGCCATGGTGACCATGTATTCGAGAAACAACACAAAATTCCCCCGTAATCAAATTCAATACCCCTTTTTGAAGTTGCAAAAGCTAAACAAGACACAGACGAAAAGAAGCCAAATCACTAGATTATACAATAATGATCAGTCCAAAAAAGAGTATCCCACTTCGCATCATTCAACATTCGCTACTTTTAAATGAGTAAGACCCAAATTCTCGAAACAAATAAGAATTCCAACTAAAAACACACAAGAACCCTAAATCCAATAGAATTTATCCAACGCGATAACCCATTTTTCAGACAGCTCACTCATCAACTGAACAAACAAGAATTGACAGCAATGCACATCGCGAGAAACGATTCCAACTGCGCAAGACGGGAGATTTGGCTCAACAAAAATTTCGGAAATGAAAAATTTACGATGAAGAAAGAAAATTGAGAAACGAGGAGAGCCGAAAGAAGATTATTAATAAAAACACCAAAAAGTTGCTCACTGTAATCTTCTCGTTGGGGAAATTGAGAGTATAAACTCTTGAATGAAATTACAATTCAGTCCTTTTGGTGAAATTGAAATCGTCATTCAAAAGATTTTTTTACCGTTTGGTATAATTTAATATAGAATCTGATAATTCATCATATATTTAAGATTTTGATGTTAAATAATTTAATATAAAATCAGATATTTCATCTCATATTTAATATTTTGATGTTAAATGGATATTTATTGGCTAATCGATACAAAAAAATTCATTAAGTTAGAATGCACTTGGATTATTGATATATTTGATCTGAATAAAAGATTTGACTTTATAATTGTTTAATTTGATATCGAGTCTATTTGAAATTCATTTCAATTTTATTTATTTAAGTTATTCATTATTCATCGATCCAAGGATAACATAGTATAATACGAGACATACATCATTATAATAACAAAATAATGATTACTTATATATAATTTAGTAAAATGGCAAAAAGACATCATTCTAATACATGTCTTAAACTTTTACCAAGGGGACAATGTTTTTATCATCATTATTGGAGCACGATTCTTTCAAGTTGTTGTCTTTGCATAAGATATTTAATTAATATAACTATTTTTTATAATAAAATTTTAATAAGTAGAAGAAAAGTTGATGGAAATTAAGATTATTAAAATTTAAAAGGATAAATGTGGTGGGAGCAATTATAAAAAGTAGAGGGCAATTATAAAAAGTAGAGGGAAAATATATTAAAAAAATTATAGCAAAATCACACACATATATTACAAAAATTAGTGTGAGACGGTCTCGTGGGTTAATTTTGTGAGACTGATCTTCTATTTGGGTTATTCATTAAAAAAATATTGTTTTTTATTGTAGATATGAGCAGGATTGACCTTTTCATGAATAAAAATTAGTGAAACAGTCTCACAAGATATTTAATATATATATATATATATATATATATATATATATATGTATGTATGTATGTATGTACGTACGTGTGTGTGAGTTTTGATATGTTGCACACTCACCGTACACACTTATGTGAACACCAATGAGTTGACACTCACATATTATATGTACAATTTTGATATATTTCATTACATCAAATAGGAAAGTTTTATCTCATCGATACTCACATAAATATACATAGTGGACGTACATTATATCAAACTATATATATATATTCATTTTTCTATTAGACTCTTTTGTTTATTATTTATTAATAACTATATTGTAAACGGAAGTACATGTGATGCCCATGTGTAATATATTAATTATTATAATAAGTTTTTAGTAATTTGTAAAAAAAATTAATGAAAATTAAAATAAAATTATTTTATAATAAACTTTTAGTAATGATACCCCATGGATGGGCCCATTACCCTTGGCCCATCCCTAGCTCAAAAGGAAGACAAGCCCATCAAGGGCCCATGTATTCTCCTATAAATACCAGGTTTGAGTGTTCAGTTATTGAATTCACTATATTGTTTTCAGCAGCGCCCTTAGCTGCTCCCCCCATATATCCTCAGTCTCTGACTTGAGCGTCGGAGGGGCTACGCCAGGATACTCTCCTGGCCCCCTCCTAACGGTCTTATTTGTGATTTCAGGCCCAGGGTAATTTTGGAGCCCGTGTCTGGATTAGTGACGCTTGCGTGGATCGGACCCTAAATTTCCCGTGAGGGCTCGGATGGGCGCTCGGCAGGAGACGAGGGGCAGGGGGCTCGGCTGGGCGAGCTCGGCAGGGCGAGCGGGAGGATGGCGAAGCGCGGCGCACGGGGCTGGGCGCTTGGATGCGTGGGGCTGGGCGAGCTTGAATGGGGTTTCGGCGAGGGTAGCGAGGCGAGGACTCGGGCATGGGGGGGGAGAGCTGGTGAACGAATTGAAGAGAAAACTATAACAAGATTGCGATATGATTTAATTTGTTTCCAAATCTTTGGAGACTGACAAACGACCGGAAGAAAATACACAACTCGTACCCGGTGATCCGAGGACAACACATCTAATCGAACTTTGAACCTACGATTCAGTTCGACTCGGGAGGGGAGACTGGTGATACCCCATGGATGGGCCCATTACCCTTGGCCCATCCCTAGCTCAAAAGGAAGACAAGCCCATCAAGGGCCCATGTATTCTCCTATAAATACCAGGTTTGAGTGTTCAGTTATTGAATTCACTATATTGTTTTCAGCAGCGCCCTTAGCTGCTCCCCCCATATATCCTCAGTCTCTGACTTGAGCGTCGGAGGGGCTACGCCAAGATACTCTCCTGGCCCCCTCCTAACGGTCTTATTTGTGATTTCAGGCCCAGGGTAATTTTGAAGCCCGTGTCTGGATTAGTGACGCTTGCGTGGATCGGACCCTAAATCTCCCGTGAGTATCACTTGGCGCCGTCTGTGGGAACACTTGAGTTGAGACGTAGAGATGGTAGGCAAGAAAGGAAGTAGAAGAGTTACCTCGGCATCATCGCGTCCTCAGAGGGGACCCGAACAATCTCATGTTGAGACAAGACAAGAACAACCGCATCTTGAGACGAGACATGAACAACCTCGTCAAGAGGCCAGAACTGAGCAGCCCATCCACGAGACGAGGGTCGAGCAAACCCATCCCAATGAGAATGTGGGAAACTTGACCCTGGAACAGCTGGGCCAATTTATCACTCGAACAGTGGATGAGGCCATGAAGAGGAATCAAGAGTCTATGTTTGCAGAAGAGCAGGCCGCTCGCCAGGAGCGAGATGAGAATGTGAAGGGCAGTCAGAGTAGGGTGGAGGAGACGCGACCCCTCCCAAGTGAGGAGAATCCGGAGATGGAGGAGATGTGGAGGGAGATACAGATGTTGAGGCAGCAGTTGGGAAGCAGAGCACCGGCACCCAAGAGAGGAAGTCCCTTTTCACTAGCCATTTTAGAAGAAGAACTTCCTCCAACTTTTCGACAGTCGAATGTGGGAGAGTACGATGGACATACTGACCCCGAGGAACACTTGGGGAGATTTGAGAATGCGGCCATGTTACATCAATATTCAGATGGAGTCAGGTGCAGGGTGTTCCTGGGCACGTTGGTGAGGTCAGCCCAGCAATGGTTTAATACCCTGCAGCCCAACTCCATACAGTCTTTTGACGATTTTGCTACAGCTTTCTTGCACAGATTTGCCAGCAGCAAGAGGCACCAGAAAAATTATTTGACCCTGTTCGTGATGAAACAGCAAGAGAATGAAACTTTGCGAGAATTTGTCCAGCGTTTCAACAGTGCAGCGCTGGAAATACCAGCGGCTACCCCTGACATCATGATAAGTGCCTTCACACAAGGACTGAGGGGAGGGGAGTTTTTCAAGTCGTTGGTCAAGAAGCCTCCGTTGAGCTATGATGATCTGTTGGCTCGAGCTGAGAAATATGTAAACTTGGAAGATGCCCAACGGTACAGAAGGATGGAGAGCCGGCCCGGAGGAAGTAGAGTTGAGGGAGCGGAGAAAGGAGGAAGGAAGAGGGGTGCGGGGGAAAGAGAGGAAGACAGAACTAGTAGTAGAAGACAATTCTCATCCCATGTTCCCCTAGATAGGAGTCGGGACGAGGTGATGGAGGTGAGGGAGCCCGCGGGGAGGTGGGAGAAGTCGCGAAGGGTTGGGTACAGTGCTAGATTATCTTCACGGGATAGACGAGAAGGATCCTCATTAAGGAGTCGACAAAGGTCTCGCTCGCCCCCTAGGCGTGGTCAAGGCCCTCCATGGATAAATCAGAGGATGGGTGAGCAGAGAGGGGAAGGTGGATGTCAAGATGTCCCTCAGGAGCTCGTGGAACCGAGGAGGGGAATGAATGAGGATAACCACCCTACGAGAGGAATGATTCATATGATCTCGGGGGGTGCTACTGATGGAGACTCTGGGCGAGCTCGGAAAGCACATGGGAGAAAATTGGAGAACTTTGAGATATATAGTGGTGCAGACTTACCACAAGACCCCGTCATCAGCTTTGGGCCGGAAGACCTCCGGGGCGTTGCGACTCCACATAACGATGCCTTGGTGGTGACGGCCACCATTGCCAATTATGATGTGGCAAGGATATTTATTGATAATGGAAGCTCCGTGAACGTCTTGTTCAAGAGCACGTTGGATCAAATGAAGATGAGAGGATTTGAGTTTGAGCCGGTATCCACCCCGCTGTATGGGTTTGCAGAACACGTCATCTTGCCTTTGGGTCAGATTGTTCTTCCCCTATCCTTGGGGACTGATCCTCGGCGGGTAACAAAGGTGATAGCCTTCACTGTAGTAGATACCCAGTCAGCGTATAGTGGAATTCTAGGACGACCAGCCCTGAAGGATTTTAGAGCAGTAGCTTCCAGTTATCATCAGAAGCTTAAGTTTCCTGTGGGAAGAGGAGTTGGAGTCCTGTGCGGGGACCAAAAAGTCGCACGTCGTTGTTATGAAAGAATCGTGAAGGAAGAAGAAAAGAGAAGTCACGAGCATTCGCATGGAAGCTTGAGCTCAGTCTTGCAGTTGTAGAGTCATTCGGAGAAGCTTCAAAATGGGTAACTTTGTCCTGTGGAGGTACAAGAGGAGCTGAGAGGAAAGTTGGAGAATGCGCTGGGTAAGGCTCTAAAGAGGCATGGGAACGCTTACCACCTTAGAGAACATCTTTACTTCATTTTTGATGTATTTCGTTCCTGAATTTGTCTTACGTTATCAGTTGATATTTAATAAAGCCAAGTTCTTATATTAAGTTCGTGGTTGTTCTTGTATTATGAGGATTATATGAATTTTATTTTACCTGCTTAGGCTGCGCCTAGTAGAGGAGAAGAGTGGGGGGGAGAAAAGTTAAATTTTTCCTGCTAAGGCATCGCCTAGCAGAGGAGTAGAGGCTGAGGTGGAGAATATTTATTTTCCTGCTAAGGCATCGCCTAGCAGAGGAGCAGAGTCGGCGATGAGAGGAGCAGAGTGGAAGAGAAGAATTTTTATTTTCCTGCTAAGGTATCTCCTAGCAGAGGAGTTAGAGGGTGGGGGCGTTGAATTTTATTTTCCTGCTAAGGCCCGGCTTAGCAGAGGAGTTAAAGGGTGGAGGTGTTGATTCTATTTTCCTGCTAAGGCCCGGCTTAGCAAAGGAGTTATGAGATGATGAGGTGAGAGTTTGATTTTTCCTGCTAAGGCCCGGCTTAGCAGAGGAGTTAGAGGGTGGAGGTGTTGACTTTATTTTCCTGCTAAGGCATCGCCTAGCAGAGGAGTTAGAGGGTGGAGGTGTTGATTTTATTTTCCTGCTAAGGCCCGGCTTAGCAGAGGAGTTATGAGATGATGAGGTGAGAGTTTGATTTTTCCTGCTAAGGCCCGGCTTAGCAGAGGAGTTAGAGGGTGGAGGTGTTGACTTTATTTTCCTGCTAAGGCCCGGCTTAGCAGAGGAGTTAGAGGGTGGAGGTGTTGACTTTATTTTCCTGCTAAGGCCCGGCTTAGCAGAGGAGTTAGAGGGTGGAGGTGTTGACTTTATTTTCCTGCTAAGGCATCGCCTAGCAGAGGAGTTAGAGGGTGGAGGTGTTGATTTTATTTTCCTGCTAAGGCCCGGCTTAGCAGAGGAGTTAGAGGGTGGATGTGTTGACTTTATTTTCCTGCTAAGGCATCGCCTAGCAGAGGAGTTAGAGGGTGGAGGTGTTGATTTTATTTTCCTGCTAAGGCCCGGCTTAGCAGAGGAGTTATGAGATGATGAGGTGAGAGTTTGATTTTTCCTGCTAAGGCCCGGCTTAGCAGAGGAGTTAGAGGGTGGAGGTGTTGACTTTATTTTCCTGCTAAGGCCCGGCTTAGCAGAGGAGTTAGAGGGTGGAGGTGTTGACTTTATTTTCCTGCTAAGGCCCGACTTAGCTGGCTTAGCAGAGGAGTTAGAGGATGGAGGTGTTGATTTTATTTTCCTGCTAAGGTATCACCTAGCAGAGGAATTAGATGGAGGAGTTGAATTTTATTTTCCTGTTAGGGCCCGGCCTAGCAGAAGAGTTAGAGGGTGGAGGTGTTGAATTTAAATTTTCCTGCTAAGGTATCACCTAGCAGAGGAGTTAGATGGAGGAGTTGAATTTTATTTTCCTGCTAAGACCCGGCTTAGCAGAGAAGCTAGAGGGTGGGGGTAGTGAATTTTTATTTTCCTGCTAAGGCATCACCTAGCAGAGGAGCGGAGTTTGGGAGGAGAAAAATGTTATTTTCCTGCTAAGGCATCGCCTAGCAGAGGAGAAGAGTGGATGAGGAGAATTAAATTTATTTTTCCTGCTAAGGTGTCACCTAGCAGAGGAGTTAGAGGGTGGAGATGTTGAGTTTTTATTTTCCTGCTAAGACATCGCCTAGCAGAGGAGCAAAGTTTGGGAAGAGAAAAATTTATTTGGTTAGTCGATAACAAAAGATGTTTACGGGGAGCAGAGTTTACGGGGATCGACCTGCCCGGTCAGGTCGCGGGGATCGACCTGCCCGGTCAGGTCGTGGGGGTGTGGGGGCAACGCCCCCATAATTTTTTCAGAAATCACACAACCATTCGCAAGGGAATATATCAAAATTCTCAACGTACTGGACGAGCGCTCGATGCGTTGGGCGAGCGTGAAGAGGCGAGCGAGTGGCTGCGGGCTGAGCGGGTGTGCGAGGCGAGATGGGGGGCGCTGGACGAGCAGGCGCACTTGGGCGAGGGTGGAGCGGCGTGAGGCGTGCTAGGGGCGCCGGGCGAGCGTGGCGCTCTGCGGGGGCGAGCGTGGCGCTCGGAGGGGACGAGCGCTTGGCTGGGTGAGCAGGCGTGCTGGGGGCGCCGGGCGAGAGCTTGGCTGGGCGAGCAGGCATGCTGGGGGCGCCGGGCGAGAGCTTGGCTGGGCGTGCGTGGCGCTCGACGAGGGCGAGTGCTTGGCTAGGCGAGCGTGGGCGCTCGGCTGGGCGAGCTTAGGCGAGGGGGCGAGGTGGCGAGGGCGAAGCTTGGGCGAGGTGCTGGCAGGCGAGGGGGCGAGGGGCGAGCGTGGCGAGGAGCTGGCGCGTGGGCTTGGGCGAGCTCGGCTGGGCAGGGAGACGGCGAGGCAGGCGAGGCGGGCGTGTGGGCTTGGGCGAGGGGCGAGCGTGGCACCCAGCAGGGCGAGCGGGAGGATGGCGAGGCGCGACGCGCGGGGCTGGGTGCCTGGGCGAGCGAGGGGCTCGGATGGGCGCTCGGCAGGAGACGAGGGGCAGGGGGCTCGGCTGGGCGAGCTCGGCAGGGCGAGCGGGAGGATGGCGAAGCGCGGCGCACGGGGCTGGGCGCTTGGATGCGTGGGGCTGGGCGAGCTTGAATGGGGTTTCGGCGAGGGTAGCGAGGCGAGGACTCGGGCATGGGGGGGGAGAGCTGGTGAACGAATTGAAGAGAAAACTATAACAAGATTGCGATATGATTTAATTTGTTTCCAAATCTTTGGAGACTGACAAACGACCGGAAGAAAATACACAACTCGTACCCGGTGATCCGAGGACAACACATCTAATCGAACTTTGAACCTACGATTCAGTTCGACTCGGGAGGGGAGACTGGTGATACCCCATGGATGGGCCCATTACCCTTGGCCCATCCCTAGCTCAAAAGGAAGACAAGCCCATCAAGGGCCCATGTATTCTCCTATAAATACCAGGTTTGAGTGTTCAGTTATTGAATTCACTATATTGTTTTCAGCAGCGCCCTTAGCTGCTCCCCCCATATATCCTCAGTCTCTGACTTGAGCGTCGGAGGGGCTACGCCAGGATACTCTCCTGGCCCCCTCCTAACGGTCTTATTTGTGATTTCAGGCCCAGGGTAATTTTGAAGCCCGTGTCTGGATTAGTGACGCTTGCGTGGATCGGACCCTAAATCTCCCGTGAGTATCAAGTAAGTTATAAAAAAATTAATGGTAATTAAATTAAAATAAATAAACGAAGGATCAACTGAACGAAATTCTAGGAAGTTTTGTGGAAAAATTTAAAAATGTGGAAAATTACAATAAATGTCCACCTGTCAATTTTCATCTTTAGGTTTTCTTAAAAGGCTCTTTCGTTTTATTATATTAGTCGTCGTCGTAATTATATGGTTAAAAAAATTCAATTATACGTTTAATTAAAAATATACACCATTTAAAAACAGATTCTTAATTGATTTGGCGAACATGACATAATTATATTTGAGCATGTCTCTTGTGAGAAGGTCTCACGAATCTTTATCTGTGAAACAGGTCAACTCTACCGATATTCAAAATAAAAAGTAATACTCTTAGCATAAAAAATATTAATTTTTCATGGATGACCCAAATAAGATATTTGTATCACAAAATACGATCCGTGAGACCGTCTCATATAAGTTTTTGTCATTATATTTTGCATGTTATGAACCAATTATTATTTTGATGGCAAAAACTTGTGTGAGACGATCTCACGTGTCAGTATTTTGTGAGACGGATATCTTATTTGGGTCATCCATGAAAAGGTATTACTTTTTATTCTAAGAGTATTACTTTTTATTGTAAATATCATGTTATGGAACAATTATTATTTTGATGGCAAAAACTTGTGTGAGAAGGTCTCACGGGTCGTATTTTGTGATACGGATATCTTATTTGGGTCATCCATGAAAAAGTATTACTTTTTATTCTAAGAGTATTACTTTTTATTGTGAATATCGGTAGAGTTGACCTGTCTCACAGATAAAGATTTTTGAGACCGTCTTACAAGAGACCTACTCTATTTTGATACTTACACACACAAAAATATAAAGAAATAATATTTTTTTTAATGAAATCGATCACATAAATGTTGGTATTTAATAAATTCCAGATTTTTTTAATGCTTTTCTCATCTATAATTTATTTTATTTTTGAAAAAAAGAAACATGAAAATGACATTAAAAAAAATATCGTTGATAAAAATTTATTTGCGTATTTTAGATCTGAAGTTTTACCCATCACTTGCTATGTATGGGATTAAGCCAAAACCTGAAATCGTTGTCCAATAAATGAACACACGATGGACCCAATTTTAGATGGTTGGTCAAATTATCTGTCAATTGAATATTGAACATTATTGTTTCTTTTATTGAATAATTTTTTATGATTCTAAAAATTCTAGCTTCTGGGATTCCAAAATTTAAATAATATAACATAGTTTATTTAATTTTTATTTTACTTTTTTTAACCATAACTTATATTATTCAATACTATCAAAATTACTAGGTTCGTCATTGGTTATTTAGGGATGACAAAATAACGAGTTTGGAGCGGCTTTGGCAAAATCTGATATCCGACCCGTCCCTTGACCACCTAGAAAATAAAAAAATATAAAAAGTAATGGATAATTAAATTTTTTTCCCAACTTTATATTAATAATACTTAAAATATATATTATCACAAGTTAAAATATATCAATTTTATTTAATTAAAATAAAATATGTAATTATATATTTTATATTAAATGTATAATAATAAATAAAGTTATTTCAATCTTAAAATAGTATAAAATAAAATTATGAATAAGATATTTATTATTTAATATTAAAAATTGTGGTTTTATTATTAATAATATATATACATATATATATATATATATATGAATATAATTGTGAAGTGGAGTCTGGTTAAAGAGTAGGTCTCTTGTGAGACGGTCTCACGAATCTTTATTTGTGAAACGGGTCAACCCTACCGATATTCACAATAAAAAGTAATACTCTTAGCATAAAAAGTAATATTTTTTCATGGATGACCCAAATAAGAGATCCGTCTCACAAAATACGATCCGTGAGATCGTTTCACACAAGTTTTTGTCCTGATTAAATCTGGGATTCGTCTAGGATCCGCTTGAGACCCGTTCAATCGAGTCTAAACCCGTCTCGAATTTAATCATCTCAATTATTACCTATTCCATGTGAATACAAACTTTCATATATACATAGAAAATAGGTTAGATGTATATGTCGCTCCTTTATGTCAAAAGTTAATACCAATGAAAGATGCCCATGTGCATGATGAACCTTACGAGATTTAATATCAATATATTAATATAAAATTTATTTATTTTTAATTTGTGGGACTACCTATATATTAAATAGAAATTTATTTATTTCTTTTTTTGTGGGACTACCCTTATTTAAATGATACTATGTAATCAAAGTGGTTGGAGGGGTAAAATGATTAAATCATGGTAAATGTACCATTTCACATACTCATTTCCATGATGCAAAATTCTAGTAGAAATATTTGAAATAAATATATTAAACCTATATGATATTAAGAGTGTCAATTCGGATGAGTTGGGTCGGGTTCAGCAATATTACTATTCAAAAATTGCTCAACCCGAACCCGAGCCAGCCCGAAAACTCTCAACTCGAACCTGAACCCGAATCAACCCGATCAACCTGATCAATCCGATTAACCCGATTTTGAATTTTTTAAAAGATAATTAAATAAAATTTTAAAAAATATATTTTAATTTGAACACATGATAACAAAATCTCACTCATATATATTATTTAAATTTGAAAGTATAATTGTAGAAAAATAAAATAAATTTACTATATCAAATAAATAATTATTTAAAAAATAAAAAATGTTCAAAATAAATATTAAATTACGAAAATTTATAATATAAATATACAATAAATATTTTTTCAGACATACAACGTATAAAAATGTAGGCAATATTTATTAATTATATATTTTAAAAAATTTAAAATTTTCGGGTCAACTCAGGTTGACCCGAACCCAACTCAACCAGATCATTTTTTTTCGGGTCAGCTATCGGGTCCAACCCGATCTGACTTGAACTCGAAAACTCCAAATCCAAACTTGATATTTTTCGAGTTGAACCATGTTGGTTTAGGCCGTGTCTAATTTTGACACCCCTATATAATAAAATACCAGAAGAATTTATAAATGAACTTAACAGCCAGAAGAATTTATAGATGAACTTAACAGCCAAACATTTGTTTCTCCCTTATGCTTCGTAACATTTTGTTTCTCCCTTATGCTTCGTTTAAATCAATAGATCTCAGTGGATTTGATTTCAAATTCAAATTCGCCAAAGGTTTGGCAAAAAACGAGAACAAGAAATCCTTCCGTTGAAAGTTTTTTTTCTAAAAAAAAATAAATCAAATTCAAATTCTACTCTTTAAAAAAAATTTTCGGGTTGATCTATTTTAATTTTTTTATCCGCCATATCTTCTCAAATCCAAATACATTCATTCAAACGTCGTGTTATCGAAATATACATGAAAATGTATGTGCTCGTAGAGTATGTACTGTTTGCCCAAAATTTGTGTATCTACGGAAAAGTGCAAATACACTAACTTGATTAAAAAAAGTAAAAAATATATATAACTTCTGAAAACAAAAGGATTATGAATTTCAAATTTGACCGTTTATTAAAGTATCCTGAGCTAATCATCGAAAATAAAGGATTGAAAGAAAAATGTTGTGAAAATCAACTGAAAATTCCCAAACATGATTTATGTTTGGGTCAAAATTATTTTAGCTCGTGACAGTTTCAGTTATTTGCCTATTTCGTTAGAGATGCGAATTTCGAAGTTGGGCCAAGTTTAATCGTATTCAAGCCTGTTTGTGTAAGCCCGTTATTTTGGGCCATTTACACGTAGTCTTAAGACCACTGGACTCTCATACCTAAACCCATTGTAAACAGCAATGAGCTAAATTTGTTTAACATCATGTTACATTCTAACTTCGTTTATTATTATTATTTTTTTAAAAAAAGAAGCTTAATTAGTTGTGTTTTGGATGTTTTGTGAGAAAAATCTAGGAATTTTGTGAGAAAAATCTAGGAATTTTGAAAAAAAAAGAATTTGTTTTTTATTTGAGAAGATATCAACTCATTTTGAAATTATAATTTATGTAGGAATAGATAATCTTTAGAAAGTGGCATAAATTTTTAATTAAACGTAAAGATAGTATTGGAAAAGATAGATAATTTTCACAACGAAAATAATTAAGAAAAAAACCATTCAAATTCATAACATTCTAATTTCATTCATGAGTCAATTCATCACGATAATTATGTGGTTTCATTTTTTTGTATATTAAAATCATGAATTACAAAAATTTGTATTGTTGAATTAATATTATTGTTTATCTTTGTAATTGGATTATTGTATCAATATTTTTTTAAGTGAATTTGATAACTTTTTTCATTGTCAATCACTAGTTGAGACTAAGGATTAAAAGTAATAATAGGAGACGACAATTTAAGTAAGGCATAATCTTGAAAACTTAAAAAACGGTCATTCAAGTGCGAGGATGAACTTTTTTCATGCAGGCAAGGAACTCAAAATCTGTCGATGCTTTAAAAATGCCAAGAACCCAAGTTTTGCACTAAAACTCAACTCCCAGTGTTCCTTCGTCTCGCACTTGAGCGAGCTATATGCGCAGGAACAATTTAAGTCAAACGACCAGACATTTTTTAGTTAGACACAGCGGCTTGAAAGAATCTTGGCTAAGGCCTTGATGAAGATTTTATGCATTGGCCGAATGCGATGGCAACAGCAGATGGTTATGTTCGCCTTCATACGTAACTATGAGCATAGAAGGATCATCCAAGCATCTTTCGACGTGTTTTCTTGCAGGACATCCTCTCATACTACTGCATTTATAGTAACCCCTGCGCGATTTCACGACCAAGAAACTCATTCAATCGTGTGTTCTTGATTAATTGCATAAACAGAAGGATGAGGATACAAGGGTAAGATTTTAACCAACACACACTAAAACATCATAAAGATACGCACATGACATGCATGTGAATATGGCATTTATTCTGATACTACCCTATTACACTTTTAACTCATTCGGATAAGCAGATTGTCACAGCACTGTTCAAGTGAGTATCAGCTCCTATAATCAGCTGAGGGATTTGCAATTATGCATTTCTTATCCCATCAAATGTAATTACCAGTGTATGTATGCAAGTTTTGTCACCAAGTAATTCTAACAAACTAATTTTCTATACAACCATGAAAATCTAATAACAATAAGACCAATATATCCTTCCAGATTCAATATAGTTGCCCTTCAAAATCAATGCATCAATTTTTAAAACCGCATCATAACTCATGCCGATATCAATCTCGGTCACTTAACTACTAATTAATGGTCAGTGAGAAAATTGCAAATTAAATTTCGAGGGCAAGAATTATTTAAGTTTAAACTGACTAATGCTATGCCTTTGTCGAGGTTATTCCTCAATCTGAGAACCACAAATGATATCCTAGCAGATTTCCACAACACAAAAAATGAGTTCTACACCAACATGGAGTCCATCGAATGCAGAGCAGTAAAATTAAATGTAGAAACATACATTCTATTCAATATCGTAAAATGAGGAAAGGAATTAAAATTACCTCGGGTAAGGAGAACCTTTGATTGGTTTCTGTCCATATTTTCTCCAAGAATACTCGTCAGGAGGGATATCAGCTACTTTGTTGCTTATGGCGGGTACTTTGATCGATCTTTTTACCCGGTGTTTCCTGTTTACGTGTGAAAGATTGAAACGAAAACAGAACAATCATGAATGATAAATCATATGATAAATGAAAGCAACAACAACAAACAAGTTTAAAGCAACGACCTCTTCTTAGAGCAATGACATCTGCCACTGCCTCCACATTTCACACTTCCATCCCCTCCCATTCCTGTGCACCTTCTCTTGTGATGATACAAGCTTTGATCCATAGTCTGAGCCGGAGCCGCCCCCGTCAGATGAAAACCACTCATATCCAAATCGGCAACACTCCCATCTACACTCAATGAGGAAATGAAAGACCTAGCAGATGACATGGTAGGGGTGCAAGTAGAGCTATCAAAATTCAAACTAATGCCACTGTCGCTACGCCTATATATTATATCAGCTTGCTGCATCAACTGCTGCTGCTGTTGCTGGAGAAAATAATAACTCTGTACTGGTGATTTCTGGGCAAGCTGCAGATGATTCTTGCCTTGTGAGCTCAATTCTAAGCAAGGGTTCCCAAATGTGATGGACCGCTTACAGTACAAACCGGTTTCTTGATGTGAATTGGTCTCAACTGGATTGATCTGAACGAAACTCTGGGGCTTATCGGTTGTTCTACATATTGGACTTTCCAATAAGATATTTTGGGGATAAGGAGTGTGATTTTTTTTGGATTTCCTAACTCTAGCATGACCAGTACAAGAATTTAGAAGTGAAACAACTTTGTTGAATTTTAAGACAGCCTCCCCCGTTTGTTCTACAAAAATCCTATACTGATTCTGATCTCGGGGCGGCTGAGTTAAGAGGTTAATCACTTTATAGCAACTTTCAACAGCTGCACTGTTTGATTTTACAACCTCATCCATTTTCACTCCCTTTATACAAATATTTATTAAGCAAAAAAAGACACCAAGCTCTAAAATCCCAAATCTTACAAATTCAATAAATCTTCAGCTATCCACAAGAGGCAAAAACTTAACAAATACGTAAAACCTCCATATTTGGCAACCTAAAAACACATAAATAGCCATCAGAAGCTCAAAATAGATTCATTCCAGCAGCAGAACAACATGACATAAACTGGGGCATATGGAAAATCTGTCAACGACAAAAATAACCCAGATAAAATAAGCTCCAAACAGGATCAGACAACAACAAAAATGCTGAAACAGACTGAAATTTGGACCTTGAGATTGACTGATGGCGGAAAATGCTGTCAACCCAAAACTCTTTCAACCTCCATAAGGATTTAGCAAAATCAGGATAGGAAGCTGCAATGTTTTGATTTCTCAATGAACTGACAAAACCCAAGAACCCAAGAGAAGTAGCATGCATTTATACACCTCTTTTATGCAAACAACAGCATGATATACAAATTGATTCTATAGAGAGAGAAAGCAAAACATCTTAGAGAGAGAGAGAGAGAGAGAGAGTATATTGGATAGTTGGAGAATGGCAGGTGGCTTGAGAGACGTAGCGTAATTTTTGTGTTTGCAAACTAACCTGCGCACATGAAACAAAATCTAACGAGGTTATGTTAAATTTTTTTTATAAATTATTATTTTATTTTTTCGCTCGAATAATCGAGATCGACTGTACTTCATCTTACATCAAAATCTCAAATTTAAAACAAAATTTTCTAGACCAATTCTTCAGAAAAAAATAAATTTCAATTCACTGCTCAGAATTTATCAAACTTCGGCGCATTTTAGCAACAAGATTCACCAAGGGACCGATTCACGGAATTCGAGAGAGAATCTTGTTCTGCATTCACCGATAAAATATTACCACTTGTAAAATATTGGCGTATCGGTGCCAAATACACTAGCCGGGGCAAAGTTTATATCTTTAATATATATATTTTTTTCGGTATTTGTACAGAAATATTTAAATAATAATAATAATATTCAAATCAAATTAGTTATAATTATTAATAAAATAAAATTCTTATATACTATGATCTAGTACTTGAAAATGAAAATTAATCAATCAAAATTTTATGTTATATTTAAATTTTGTACATACTCCTGACATTATGATTTTACTAAAGAAACAACGTACGAGAGTTATTCTATTAGAAATATAATTTAAAATGGTATTTTACTACTTGAATAATTATTTAATTCGTTTAAATACATAGATCTGAATATCTGAAAACAAAAAATCAATTTTAGTTTGATATATATTGGTGTGTGATATTTTCGGTAATGTACTTTTCATTTAATTAATGGCAAAAACTTGTGTGAGACAGTCTCACGGGTCGTATATTGTGAGACATATCTCTTAATTGGGTCATCCATGAAAAATTGTTATTTTTTATGATAAGAGTATTAATTTTTATTGTGAATATCGGAAGGGTTGACCCGTCTCACAGATAAAGATTCGTGAGATCGTCTCACAAGAGACCTATTCTTAATTAATTATAGTAATGTCATTTTAATCATTTTTGGTCATTCTCTTCGAAATAATATAATTAAATGATCAATTTTATTTTTAAATATTTGTAATTACATGGTTAAAAAAATTACCAAGATATCCACATCAATGTAATTATAAATTTTAACAAATATATTAGTCATTTAGTAACATGATTTTGACGAAAATGATTATAATTGATTCAACGAAATATATGTGATAAAAAATGTCACGTATCAATACATACAGAAGTAAAATCGACATTTTGCTATATTTGAAATCGAGACGTGACTGATGTGCTCATCACAACTGTAGCAAGTGTTATTAGTCAGTTCATTTAAACAAATGGGAGAATCCACTGTGACAGTACAACCCCCAACCCCACGTCATGTTATACAAAACAAAACATAATCACTTTTCTAGAAGATAAATATGAACTTAGTCAAAGTGATTAGTGGAAAAATCTTACTTTAAACTAATCCAAATTCATACAATAAAAAATTATTATTTGTGAGTGCTCTTTTTATGCATGCATGTTTTGATTAGGTTGTCCCATATTATTTTATCTCATAGTTCATCTCTTGTATAAATTGATACTAATGTACCGACGCACGCGTTGCGTACTTGTATAATATTTTTAATAATTATATATATATATATATACACACACACAATAATTTTATTTATAGGGGGAAAATATATTTGTGTTTTAAAATTAATAACAGAAGGAGAAATATTATATCTGATGGGTCTATTATAAATAAAAAATATTTAATGTTTGATTAATCCAAATGCATGCAACACAATAACATGATATAATTGGACAATGAATTCCATTAACCGAGCACTAACAAACACCTTTTTTCTTGTTTAATGAATGAAACGTGAAAGTGACGGAAGGAAAATAATCCAGGCAGCAAGAGGAAATCTTGAAAACCATATGAGAAGGTCAAAAATTTAGAATTAACTAATTAACATAAAATCCAGGGAATAACTTCAAGATTTGCGCAAGATTCATTTGTAAATGGTGACAACAAACCATTTTGTCTGATCGGGAAGATGAAAATCGCCAGCTTTTCCTAAAAATTTGATAAGAAAGAAATATTATTGCTTCCTTCCCCTTCCCTTCTTGGTTGGCTGTGCCTCTACTTGTTCTTTTCCACCAACTTCAGATATATCAGCTGCAGAAAAGTACAGTTTACGATAAGAATGCTAATCGAACAATATCAACTCAACAAAAAAAACGATGAACGTAAACCAATAGGCTCCAGCTCCAATCCTGAAAACATCCTCTTTTCAACCCTTTATGATCCAACCCAAGGTTTCAACTGTGCCGGTAGTTTGACAGATCTTGAATGAAGTAAATAGCTAATTTTTCAAGAAAATTACATATAACATTTTCAAACGTTTTCCATTGACAGACAATGTTCAAGATGAAGTAAGCCGTATCCAGCGAGACAATAACTTGGTGTAAACAATACCTTCAGGTCCACGAGCCATCAGAGTAAAAAATATATTATTGAGCTTCTCCATCTTTTTAGCATCCTGTGCTTGGTCGGTCTTAAATTTGATGCACTGAAACAATGGAAAAGAAGTTATCAAGAACTGCAAAATTATCCACGGTTTGGAATTTCTCGGAGTTTGTTTTACTCAATTTATAAAATATTTAAGCATCTTATAAGATATTTAGGAATTTGCACGCTGTCTGCAAGTATTTCTGAATTTTTTTTTAAAAAAACTCTTGTGATGTTTAAAACGTTTTACTGAGATGCCTTATATTTTTTAAGGTTATATGATTTTTATTCAAAAAATCAATGTTTAACTTTATATCTCAAATTATCCACCGGTCTTTTCCCACACTATTTTTTTCCTCAACACACTAGAATTGTTGTTCTCCACTCTAAACTTTTCCTTCCCCCGACGACAAAATCTTGATTTTAAATAAGATATAGAATTTATAATAGCAAAATTTTGATTCGAGATAAGTACGAATCTATGCTCAAAAGTTTCATATCCCTTAACAGCATGATAGGAAAATGAGTGGCACAAACACATAAATCTATACGAAGAAATACATCCAATTTTGAGTAACTTATAGCTTCAACGCCAAACACCTCATGAAGGTGGCTGATTTGCTAAACCAACGAGCTTTACAATCTTTAACCTCAATCTATTTTAGAGAAAGCTGAGAAGAAATTACATTGTTTCTCTCCTACTCATGGAAATAATAAAAAATTCATATCCCTGATAAACCATATCATAAGTAGATTTCCTTACCAGATTAAAAAAATCCCTTACCCCAGCTAAGGAAAAGGCTTAAAATGCATTCTTTCTCATGTCACAAAATTTCATCGTCTATTTAGATTGAAGGATCTGAAATTCATTTTCTCTAAATTCATATTGCTTGTTTGGGTATTTTTGAATTCCATGGATTTCAATTTCCTTTACCACTTTATGCGTTCGTATACAATGTTATAAAGGAATTCAAATACTTCTAAAATCAAGTTTGAAATAATCTCTCAAATTCTTCTCTTGCATACAAATCCTCGCATCAAAACCCAACTTAGCAGTGCACCTGGAGTCTGGAGACACCTAAGTGTACTAACATGGAAGAGGCCCATGCCTTAGATGAGGGTACGTCTCAGGTGTGCTTCCTTGGTTGTATTATTATTATGACTAGTAGTCCTCACAAAAAAATATCTAGCTATCCTCTGGTGGTGGTGGTGGATATATCATATATATGATGCATCATCACCCACCCCCAAACAGTATGCCTCAATTTTCAAAAGCTCGCCTCCTGCCACCCTAGATAACTATGGCTAATCATCAAGTAAAAATGTTTCATTTTTGTTGGCAAGAAACACAAAAAACTCGCCTCAGCTGAATTTCAGAGTCCTTCCAGCCAAGAACGAATGGAGAGGTATAAAAAAATTCAAAATCAAGTATAAATGCGTTTAAAATAACAAAAGAAGCACGGAAAAAATCAAAATAAAACCCAAAAATTGATCACTTCTTGCATAACTTCACACATATAGAGGTCAGAGAGAAACAAGAAATTGGAGCAATCATTTACAACGGGAGATAAATAAGCACATTTTACATGGGATTACAATCATACCTCTTTATCATCGGTGACTTTCAGAACCAATTTACCATCGCAATGTCTGTACTTCATCACATAACGAGTCTATCACAGCGAAGGAAACAACCCAATCAGAATCGCACAATGAGTCAGCCAAAAAAAAACGAAGAACTAAAACAGTAAAAATAGAAATTTAATTCAACGAAATTACTTTTTCGGGATCGGAGCGAAACAACTGGATGGATTTTCCAAGAAAATCATCCCAAGATGCGATGTACACCATTCTGGTTAATCTGATCTCCGAATGGTGAGTAGTATGTGTCGATTGAGTAGTTGCTTCGGTATAAAATTGAGAGAACCCCAAAGTATATGAGGGAAATTTATTCTAGGTTTTTGGACCTTATTAAGGGTTCTTTTCTCCTTGTAAACGATGTCGTTTTTACCTTGTAATTTGCAAACAAAAGTGTTTCGCATGCAACACCAACTTGAGAGTAAATTTTGTGCATCGAAATGTAATATAATGAATGTTTGGTTATGATTGAAGAAAATAGCCGTAATCTTCTACCTTTTTTTAAAAAAAAAATTAGAACAATACGAAAAAAAATAAGAGAGAAAGAAATATATATAAAAAAAGAAAAAATTTGTGTGAGACGGTCTCACAGATCGTATTTTGTGAGACGGATACCTTATTTGCGTCATCCATGAAAAAATAATACTTTTTATGCTAAAAGTATTACTTTTTATTATGAATATCGGTAGAATTGACTAGTCTCACAGATAAAGATTTATGAGACCGTCTCACAAGAAACCTACTAAAAAAACGAACGGTATGTTACTTATTCCGTCTCAAATATTTAAGTTTGTATATGTTTCCACGCAGATAAATAAAGCTTGGAAAAGTAAATTTAAAAAAAAAATCCTCATTCTACTCCTTATTTAATGAATATTTTAGTAATTAAATAAACAAATTAGTAATTAAAAAAGCAAACTAAATAGGAATAGAATGATAAAAGAGTAGAACAAAATAATACTAGATATGAAAATATTAAATTATATATTTGAGACAGACAAAAAAATTCAACCTAAATATATGTTTTTCAAACTCTAATATAAATTATCAATTTTTTAAAATAAAAATAACTCATCATCTCCTTTCCATATGTAGTTTCAAATTTTTTTCTCAATTTAGAACCAATATATGTCACACCACATGTCTCTTGATCCAATGATGCCCGACATCCCGGTTTGTTACGAGATATTAAGTTCAAGACTCACCTAAACTTTCTTCTCTTTTATCAAAAAATAAAATCCAAGATTTTACTCATCGCTAACAAAAAATTATGAGGCATCTTTCATATGCCACATGACATGTCTCTTGATCTTGTGAAGTCCGATATCCTCAATTTTATACGATATCTCAAGTTCAAGACTTACTTAGAAACTTTCTCCCCGTTTATCAAAAACCAAGATTTACTTATCGCTAATACAAAAATATGGAGGCTCTCTGAAAGTTGAAATACATCGGGAAATATTCAAGCACAATATAGAGGATAGAATAAATAATTTTCCTAGTTTTAGTAAAAGTTATAAACATCAAGATCCAACCAGACCCTTATGCCGAGCATAGGAAATTATGGATAGAAACAAGAATCCGCTAGCAAGTGCAGCAAGGAGGACAACCTAAATAATATAATATATGAAAAAGAATTAATTCATGAACATAATGCAATAATTAATGATGTAATAAAAAGAAAATAATAATAAAAAATTGGGTTATAAATTTATCATTAAAATAATATTGTAGGAAGTAAAAATACCCATTTAAATAGAAATCCATGGTTCTCCCTCCATGGGTATTGAATGTTCATCCCAAAAATTGCTGCAACTAAAGAATACACACACAAACACACTGTGCCAGAACTCAGGAACAGCTCCAACTGCATAATTGCAAAAATATCTTCAAGTTTTAATTCTAGAATCTAGATCGGAGATCGAGCTAAGTTTTAGTTTTGTATGTATGACTGTCTCTTTACAGTTTTGGTTATTTATGTTGTCAAAATTGAATATTCAGCTTTTGTCAGTTTTATTCGTTTTTCTCTTCGAAAAATTGACGTGATACTACACATATTAACACGTGTCAACGTCGTATCGATGCACACAACACCATGCCAGAAGTAAGAATAAGGTTATATATTTTATACCTGAATCAATTGATTTCGATGGTTGTCGAGCTGTGAAATCACCAAGGAAAAAAAAAGAGTGAGTAAATATATCACATAAATGTCATATTTATATTCATAGAGGCAGATTAATTAATTTCACGTGGCCATATAAGTTTTATAAAATATTTATATTTTTTAAGACATGATTGATATTTATATAAGAATAAATATTTTAGGACAACTCGATTCTTGTGACCATATACGAGAATAATTCAAACATAGACATTTGACAAAAGTAGGAACATTTTGGACTTTTGAATGCCTGTTGTTATTATTATTATTATTATTACTATTTTTTTTAGTGTTTAAAGACCTAAAAAAAACAACAATAATTTTTTAAATATTCCTCAATTTTTCCATTGAATTAAATATAAAAATATTTGTGTTATATATTAATTCAAACTGGAAAAGGTACCTGAATGTTGATGTAATCTTCCGTGTCGTCGATGTATTCTCTCAACTAAAAAGAAAATAAACTTTTTATATATTTCACAAGAAAAGAAATTTATTATTTTTTTAACAAATTTAATTTAATATTTTACGTAAACCCAATACTAATTATTAATCACGTACCGTGGACAACTTGTTCATAGTGCTCTCAATTTGAATAAAATAAGCCTGCAAAAATGGGGGGAAAATATAATACAAAACAAATATATATATATATATATATATATATATATATATATATTATATTTTTTTGTGAAAATAAATAATAAATAAACCTCGAGTAACATTTCGAGTTCTTCGACATTATTTTCCAGGTGGGAAGCTGAGGTGATAACAGTGTTGTTTGTGGACATGTTTATGAACCCCATTGTCAAAGGATCCTCACTGATCGGCCGCAACTTACCGATCCCGAAACCGCTGGTGGAGGAGGAGGAGGAGGAGCGAGACCATGCATACATGGCCGTCGATTTTCTTGATAAATAAAGATCTGCCATATCGTCATCATCGTCCAAAAGTTGCTCAATCTCATCCCTCACCTAATTTTCACATAGTAAATCTCTTGTGAGACAGTCTAGTATATATTTTTCCGTGAAACGAGTTAACTTTATTCATGTTTACAATAAATAGTAATATTTTTGGTAAAACTGGACAACTTCATTCATTGGTTTGAAGCGAGAACAGATAAAAAAGAAAGAGTCGTGCGCATACTTTTTGGACCCGACTTGTCAATCTTGTCATGGAGCTCTTCATTTTACGCACACGGTCTAAATTTCGACTGCTAATCTGCCCACAATCACATCCAATTTATGCATTATGTATTCTATATACGTGTAATTTTATGCTAGATGGTTGCGTACACGGAAAAAAAATCGAAAGAAAATTTAGTTGCGACTAGAAATTAACTTTCTATCTTCGTCCATGGATTCTTTACTCATAACTGTTCGATTGGAAGCCTTGATCCAATTCAAATTTTGTTTCACGATTTCATACTCCAACTTTGAAATTTATAAGTGACTCCGCAATAGAAATCACCGGAATTAATGTGTTTAATTTGAAGAAATAAAGTTTTAAATCGAAATATGAATAAAACCGAAAGATCTTTTTCGTGTGCTTAGTAGAGAAAATGAGTATAAATGTGTATATATTTGACTAATGTGTAAGAAAAAATCACAATACCTCTTGTTTAGGTAGGTATTCAAATTTGATAGAAAAGTAAGAAGAAAACAAAAAATTTGGCTTGTAGAGTCAAATGTTGAACACATTCTCCTTAAAAAAAATTTGCCTCTCACAATGTACTAGAGATTTATGACAATCTTCTCCCAAAATGTAACTACACCTCTTGGATAATGAGCACTCAAATATCCAAGTTCTACAAGGAAGAAGAACAATATGCAAATAGAAAAAAATATGTGTGTTTGATTTTCAATAAATCAAACATTTAATGTTTTTCATGTGAAAAGACATGATCTTTCATTTATAGAAGTGTCCCTTGACCATTGTAACCGACTACAAGCATCAAACAATGCTAAGGAAATGAAAAAATGCAAGAAAAATCCGAAGGGACGCCTACTACTGTCCTCGGCAGGCGCGCCTGCTACTGTTCACCGAATTTATTTTTCCGATTTCCGTCCCTTACATGTTCCGACTACTCGTTTGAAGTTCTTTCAACATTCGATGAACTCGTTTCGAGTTTAATTCAGAACCACCGAACTTAATACTCGTTCATTAAGCTTCGTTCTTCGTTTCGAATTTTTCCAATCAAACACATTGATTAATTTGCTTAATTTTCATTCATTAATCATCAAAATTATCCAACAATACCAAATTTAAAACATAAAAAATTCGGAATTTGTACGTTTACCTGAGTTGTGAGTTCATCTAAAGCAGGGTAAGCAGCAGCCTCCAATTCTCTGGTTTGGGAATCAAGAAAACCACATATGCCTTCTAATACTACTTCAAGTGCTCGAAATTCGAAAGGGAATTCTGCATTTTCCATTTCATAAATGAATAAAAATCTCAAGATTTGTCTGAAATCTGAAGGGATATTTACCACTTCTTTCATCGGTTTGATCAGCTTCATCTTCTCCTTCACCGCCGCCAGAAGCCATCGGCAACCGCCTCTGAAGTTCCTCGACCACTGGAACGACATTTTCGTCCAGCGGATTCCTCAAAAAAACCTACTCCCATTAATGATGCTACAAAATCTCAGCCACACCAACTTCAAAAACCAACATCAAAATTCTCAAAACAAATTAAATTACCTCATCTGTTGTTATTATAGCCTTAATATGCTGCAACGATGACAAATTTTTGAAAAAAAAAACAGAGTAAAAAATCTTGAAAATGGACTCAGAAAATGAAGGAAAGAAGATTAAATTGGACCTCCAAATTGAGAACAATTGCCCTTTCTCTACCAAGAATGGCACATGGATAAGACAGCAAGTGGTCAAGAATCCGAAGATCTCTTGCATTGATCGAAACCCTTTTCATAATACCAAGTTTATCCAAATCCAGAATACTCCTCCCCCCACTCTTATCCAACAGCATCCAGTTCCAGGAAGCTGCTGTTTTCTTCTTAAAAGACAGTTCTACACAAAATTCTTCCTCGCCCATTGGATTAATCCCTTCCACCGACAAAACTTTCAAATTTTACTGCGATTCCGAAGCTTTATACACATTCCTATGTGTCTGAAATTGGATGAGGTGAAAGTGGGAGAAAAAATGTATATGAAGTTGGATGGGATTGGAGGAGTGGAGGGGCCGTTGATAGGAACAAAATTGGGACAATTGTAGCAGCAGCTGCATGGCTGGAGGTGGCAGATTATCTGGTGTAGATTAATGTATGTGCGAATTAATATTTTTGGTTCGGTCGACCCTACCCCTGCGGGCACTGCCTGCAGGGGTCGATCCAACGGCTCGGATTTTTTCGAGTCAATTTTATTTTTTTTTTTTTACATGGAGGTAGGCCCGGATCACTCATGTGGAGTGATCCGGGCCGTTCATTGCCCGTGCAGGCAGTGTCTGCACGGGTAGGTTGAAACAAACCAATATTTTTCAGAATGTGTAGGGAAAAAATTACTTTTTTTTTTGAATTAAAGGTAAATTATTAGTTAATTTGTTTGTAAAGGATTGATATATTAGCGAAGCACAAAACAAATATATAACAAACTATATATATTCTTTGTATAAAATTATTTAATAACTAGCTAGTTGTGGAACTCAATTTTCACGAGCATAATTATTCAATAATTGATCTTTAAAATCGATCAACAACGACTACTATTATAATATTTTATGAAATTGATTTCCTTTTCTTTGTATGATATTGTTTATAACACATTTAATATATCTAATCTAATTATATATATATATATATATATATATATATATATATATATATATATATATATAAGAAACTGTGAGCAATTCAAAAGTATAGGACAGAAGCTACAAATAACAGTTCCATCACGAATGAAGAACCAAGCAAGAATTGGAGGAGGGAGGACACAAAATAAGTTCCGATACATACTAATTACCAAGGTTCTAAAAAGTGTGAAGCGCTCCGAAGCGCGGATGTCAAGCTCCAAGCTTTTCAAATTTAAGCGAGATTAGCACAGACTAAAGTGTGAAAAAGTGTTTTTTTATTTTTATAGTAATTATAATTATCTCAAATCAATAAATAGATAAAATAATACATAAATATGATAAATTTAAGTCTGATGCATTAATTCTTATATTCATAAAAGCATAAAAATCTCAAAATTGCAATCTTTATTTGTTTTTGCAACTAGACCACATTAAAAAATGTTAAATATTTATCAAATCATTATCAGATATGCTTATTCATAATTAAAATTTAAAAATAAATATGTAAATTATAAACCTAATTTATTATTTAAAATAAAAAGATATATCTTCAAAATAAAAATAAAAAAAATAAATAGATGTCATTAATTGTGCGTAAGCACACTTAATTAAACGCCTTAATTACGCTTAATTCGATCAAACTACCGTTTAATCGTTTTTGTCGAGCTTCGAGTTTAAGCGGAGCTTAAACAGGCTTTTTAGAACACTGCTAATTACAATATCAAAAGAAATATTTATCTGAAACACAAGGTTTTTGGACCACGATCCACTGGATTATAGGGAAACGTACGCAGATCCACTTCCCCCTTACATCCTAAGGAAACGTTGCAAAATGTGGTTGTGCTCTTGTTGACAATGAACTATCTGTGTCGATTAGCTCTTCGGATATTATGTAAGAGTAGATCAAATAGCTAATAGGGGACCACAAATATTTTTTTAAAAGAAACAATATATATTGATTCGCACAAAAATACAACACGTGACCCTTTTATCACCGTTGGATAACACCCAAGAGTAAGACCAAATAAATCTTGTGTCGTGTGTTGTATGCATGAATTTCTTTATCAGTCTGCCTCAATAATTTAAAAGACTTTTACCCTCGATTGTTATAAGCAAATATGCAAAATACATTATTTTCCTTGTGCCGTCATTTCATAAGAATGGTAGGAGTGCCATCAAAATCAAAGATGGGGAAAAGCGAGTTGCCCAATTAACAAGAAATGTTGACAAATTTAGCAAAGGGAGCTTCATTGATTGCTTTAGTTGAATGGACACGGAAGGAAGTTGATTGTCAATTGTCATGGCTTCTTTTGGTAATTTTTGCTCCGACCTGGGCTCCCTATTTTGGAGAAGAGGAGGATTCTGGATTATCTTTGAAGTTTGAATCTATGGAAACAAAATACGAGGATCCATTGCTTTAGAGAAAAAAATCAGAATGCGTCGATGAACACTTGAGCAGTGACAGTCTAATCAAATGTTCACTAATCCATATAAATTTGGAGAAGATTAAAAACTGTGATAAAAATAAGGTTATAATGATATAACTTAATTTCCATACCTACAAAAAAAACTTATATCAAATATCCGCCAAACGTTCTCTCAATTCGAAAAAAGATGGAACCTCAAAATTACTGCCGATCTATAATCAAGTAGATTTCAACTTCGCGGATGTGGATGCGAGATGGGAGAGAGTTTTGTGTCCCACGAGCATCAAGAATATCCCCAGTATTCCAAGTGCTTTTAGTGTTGTGAACAGATCCAACTGCAAAAAATTGTGAAGTTAAATATGCTAGTTATAATCCCCAAAAGAGTTGAAAGAAAGAAAAAATATGCTGGTGAACAAATAATTTTGTGTAAAATGCCTAAAGATGCGGCCAAATATACTTAAAAGAGGAAAAATAATAGAGGCAAACCTTGAACCAGAAGAACGCATAGAGTGATAGAACAGCTGCAATGCCCATATGGAAGAAAATGCCAAATGTTGCAGGAATACTTGACCTCGGGAAATTCTTCAGGTTGGTACGCAGGTAAAAGAGCTATGGAGATGTAAATGCAAGAAACATTAATCACAAAACATGAAGGGGACACAGAAAATAGTAAGAACTAAAAAATGCGAACTGGAAGTGGAAATATAAAATTCGAAGTTACCCCAGCCAAGAAACCCAAAAATGGCAAGATAACAAGACCCAAGAAAACAAGAGAAAGCTCTATAGGAGGACGCTTCTCTGGAGCCCTAAAAATGTGAGTTATTTCCGCCTTGGGCCCATATCTAGAGTATTGGTCAACAGATTGTGGAGGAGGGTGAGCTGCCTTTTCGGGTGCGTCTGGAAGATCTAATTCAATAAGTCCCAGAGGTTGGAAGAATGAGTTCTCCTGAAATAGATAAGAAAAGGAAATTAGCTCCACCATGGAATGGCATATGTAGGAACTATAGATGGGAGGGAATATCAGTGGTTCAAAACTTTCACTTCACGACATTTACCATGACAGAGTCACCAACTGTAAGTTGAATGTCATATTTTCCAGACAAATAATAAAACTTCTCAACCAGTCCCAAAAAATCCTAAAAAACAGAACAAGAAGATATGGATAAGTTAGCCATTTGTAGAAACGGTTAGATGTTTCATGTGCCAGCATTAATTCATGGATCTCAAAAATACGTTTGAAGCTTCCGTAAATTATTTCACTCTAAATTGCATCTAATTTTTTTTAAGCTGGCATATAAATAGTGTCGCAATACTAGAGAAGGTTAGGATGTGCTTACTAAAACAATCTCGAACTTTTTCCCGGAGTTGCTCACCACGAAGATATGCTCTACTCCACTGCCATGTCTTAGTGAGAGGAATGCCTGCTCAGAGAATAACAATCAAAACATAAAATACTAAACAAACAGTTTAAGGAACTACGTATTAGAGCACCAACCTGGTGAGGCTTGAAAGCATCTCCAGAAGGAGACGCCAAAGTAAAAGACAACCGCAGTTTCTGGAGATGGTTTGCATATAAAGAAACGGCACTCCCTCCAGATAAATCCAGCCTGAATCACAAAATATACAACAAACTGAGCTGCTCTTAATTGCTTCCATAATGAATATAAAAAAATTCCAAAATTTGTATGATTATCAAGACTTCGAAAACTATAAGCCAAGAACCATGACATAGAATATATATAAGATTGACCAAATACAAGAATGGTGGTGAAGGAAAAGAAGATAACTGCCAAGAAAAATCCTATGCGAGGGTTATGTATAATTAGAAAATAAGGAAAACATGGTACAACATTGACCAGGGGAAGAACGAAGTATGCAGAACAGAAGACAGAGAACCACGAGACAGGTAGTATATAGCAGAAGAAATAATCAGCAATATGAGAAAAGGATATAACAACATGAATGGTTTCAAAGGATGTACTTTGTGTGTGTTTCTACAGTTCCCAGATCACTGTCAAGTACCGCAATCTCTGCATTGTCGAATTGAACTACTCCTGTTAAATGTATAGGAACTTTCGTTCGCCCACCAGTTACATATGTTTTCTTATATTCTGGATCATCAAGTACAATCTACTAATTGAAAACAAAGAAAATCAGCACAAAACAGAAAAGAGGATCAACTTTAAAGGATACACAGAGAACATGAAGAGGATGAGCAATAGGGTAAAAAAGGTAAGTACCTCAAAAGAAAAAACATAGTTCCCGATATCGATATTTGTTGGCAATGTTTCCAACACATGCATTCCACTGTCAGGGTCAAACTTGAGTTTCTGCATCATGGGAATCCAAGTGCTTTGATTGTTCAGGTATATTGGTAAATTGGTGTGTGCAGTTTTTCAAATGTCCTCAAAACAATACTGTGACTGAATAAGTAATATCGAGTAAAAGTAGAACCTGGTTAATGACAGAAGCATCTTTTGAACCTGAAACAAAAATTTGCCTGAGATTGACCGTCAGTGGCGGAGCAGCAGATCCCAACACAGTGTTGACTCGCACCTACAAACATAAAGTAGCAGAGTAACAGACCAGACTTACATAGAACAAAAATTCAGAGATAGTATGAAGGCAATTTAAGTCGAAGATTTCAGCAAACATTTTACAAGTCTAAGTAACCTATTCTGTCGAGTAACAAACAATGGTCACATGATTGGAAGGTACAAAATTTTGATTTGAAGCATAAAACAAGTGCCAGATTTACATCAACAAATGAAGTAAAATAAACTCGCAAGGAGATATTTTATCAAACTGAATGAGAACCTCAACAAAAAAATTGATAAAAAAAAATCAAAAGAGCAGACGAGACATTAGAAATATGCACCTTAAGCTGGTCTGCTCTTGTTACCGAAAGCACAGTTGCAGGAAGTGATAAAATCAAAGGAACAGATCCCCTGAAGAAAAGAGATAGATTTAGGATGGTAAATGGCTACACTTTCGTGTTGATGTACAAGCAGTTTCCTATCAAAAATCAGGATTGCAGCTTGCAATTTTAAAATCAAACCGAGATCAAGAAAGAATTATTTTAGGGATATAGCACGATATAGGGGCATCATATGAGTTCATAAAAGAAATAATAAAGCACAATAGTCACTGCAAAGAGGCTGGAAATTACTTGCCTAATTTTTTCCAAACAAGCCAAGGCATCAATTTGGTGATACAATTCTTTGGCACTGCCAGGAACACCAATGCCAAGGAAAAATTTTGCCAAACCCAAAATTTTCTCCCCTGAAAGCTGCAATCATCACATCATTGATTTTAAATTGTTACTAACTCATTAATAACATAAAGAATGGTATTAATAACATAAAGAATGGTAGATAAAACATAGAATAGTATCATAGGTCCTAAACAACAGACATTTAAACTTTCGGAGGTGGCTTCAGCAAGAGCTGTAATCCCACGGACTACTGAAGAGGAGGCTGAAAGAGGGCCCTGCTCTCCACGTGCGCCAACAAGCTTTTCATCAAAGTAACAAGCCCCATCATCTAAATATAGTAAATTTACTCAAAAGTCAGTGACAGAAATAGCAAAATTGAATCACTGGCTGAGCATTCAGAAATAACCTGAGAAAAAGAGTCAGTTTGCCAATTGTTTTTGGTTTCTATAGACAAATTGGAATTGGAGGATGGGTTGTGGTTTCAGATGAGAGACAGATTGAAGACTCTATTTTAAATTTCTTTAGTAATCTTTACAAAAGATCTGAAGGGGAGGGGAGTTGGATCATTGAGGGAGTGGATTGGAGTCCTATTCAAGAGAGGAGTTGGGAAGACTGTTTTCGGAGGAGTTAAAAAAGTAGTGTTTGAGAGTGATGGATCGAAGGCTCCAGGGCCGGACGGTTTTATTATAGCTTTTTACCACGAATGTTGGGATACAGTCAGAGGAGAATTGATGAAAGTGTTCAACAAATTTTTTTAGGGAGGTGTTGTTAATGATATCACCAATGAAACATACATATGTCTAATCCCTAAGAAACAAGATGCAGTTATGGTTAAGGATTTTAGGCCTATTAGTTTGATAATGAGCCTGCATGAGATCATTGCTAAAGTCTTATAAAAAAGATTGAAGAAAGTTTTGAGTTCAACCATAGCAGAGAATCAATGTGCCTTCATTGAAGAGAGGCAAATTCTGGACTGTTGTCTTATCGCCAATGAAGTGGTGGAGGTGATGAGATATAAAAGAAAGAGAGTATTGCTGCCATTTAGTTTATACTGTTAAACAATGCTCACTGCTACATCGATCTCACATAACTAAAATGAAGCTTAGATCCAGAACTACTCCCAATACAAGCATAGGTATGTCATTTGGGCCAGAGATAGGAAAAGAATCTAAATACATTTCAACCATGAACCAGAATCAAACTCTTAGTTTTTAAGTAGAACAATTTGCCTCAGTCACACAATCTCATCGCCCCGTGGAGAGAAGAAGACGGCAATTCCAAAGTCAAATTTCAGCCAAAGCCATAATAAAGAACAGTGGTTTCTTCTTTGTCATCACAGTTGGTTCGAAAAATTTTGTTCAAACTTGTCATCAACGCATGCCAATGATCAGTTCAAATGCCAACGGTAAACAACAGATATTTTAAGGATATTTACCAGCAAATTTAAAAGTAATGCACGTAAAGAAACAGACATTAGACACCACAAAAACACATACCGTATCTTTCGATGCTATCAAACAGTTTCACTATGTCATTTTTTAAATTAGCAACCTGGAAAGAAAGTAGGCATAGATCAGGATACAGAAACAGCTGACATGCAACTTCAAAACATTTTGGATAGAGCAAACTATAAGATACAATGAATGAGAAAAGACTCACAACAAAGGGCATAGTGATAAATCATGATGGTTGCCTTAGCTCAAATACATGGTGTTTTAGGCAATGAAATAGTCCAAGGACACGGTTCGGATTTGATTGCATAAAATCGATAGAAAATTACAAGTTTGAGCCAGAAGCATTTAGATGAACATCAATAACATATCACCCAAATCTAGTGACGGGGAACAATCCAATGGGTTGAGTGAATTCTCAACAGGAAAAAAGAAAGCTTGATGAATTAAGAACCTTTGATATTAATTCATATCAATTACACAAGTAACTTTCACATTGCTTAAAATTTGTTGAAACAATATGTTTTAAGACAACAAATGAGACAGACAAACATAAGGCTCACCAGAGAACGATCAATCTCAGAAGATGCTAACGAAATAACTCCGGCCAGGGTTTCAAGTGCTATCCCTATGCAAGTAAACCACAATAGGCACACAAAGACATTGAGGAGATGGTAAACCAACAGAAAAGTAGACAGGATTCAAAGCTGTAAGCTCAAAAGGATGAAACCAGCTGGCAACAAAATTTTGATTAGCAAACAAAGAAAATTTATGGCCAAGAATGATCATAAAAACAAACTCTTTCTTCAAAAAAGAAAGAAAAGAAAGGAAAACCCAGTCAGATATTATGGTGCCCGTCTAGACCGATTCTGAAATTCCGTTATGGTAAGTAATTACCAGCAGCATCAGTGCTAGATTCAGGATTGTTGGAATTATATCTCCATCTTCCATCACTCTGGCTGAGATCCTGCCAAGAATCCAGTATCGCTTAGGCCTTCAGACAATATAACATATAGACACTTCTGTTATGAAAGCCATATTAAATTGAATAGTGATCTGCACAAATCCACTATTCACCTTCAAAGAGCGAAAAATTTTATCAGCGTCTCTAAGATGAACGTCACTGTTGGAAGTTTGATCCTGCATATCAATTGAAAACATGATAAAACTCAGTCAGAGCAGATCAGTGATACAATGAAACATAAAGAATCGTAGAAAAGATTGACAGAAAAAAACAAATTACTCTCTATCATTCCCCGGAGAAGCACATCCGATTAGTTAAAGTGAAATTGACAATTGTGAAGATATTATAATAATAGGTTTACAGTGCAACCATGTTTTTTGCTTTTTTTCTCCTTAATCAATTTTCAATAAAAGTTGTAAAATAATTGTAATAAAGAATGCTTAAACTTTTCGCAAACTTATGAAGGGTATCCATTACCTTTACAAGCACTAAACTTCCTATGGAGTGGTAGAAATCGAGTAGCGATTTGGCATCATTTAAATTATGGTCAAATCTAGATGCAATTTCCTGCAAAAATAGTAGACCCGAATGTGAGACACTAGATGACTACAAAATTTGAATAGAAACGAAACGATAGGAACAAGATTTACAGTACCGCGAACATCTCGTCATTGAGCTCACATTTCAGTATGCCATTAACTCTTAAGGCATTGAACAGATCCTCTGAAGCTGAAGAAGTTGAACGAAGGGTTACAGCTACAGAAGCACAAGCAGAAGCCCTTACATCAGGCTTCTTTTCAATTCCAAAAACCTCCAATGTTCTCAATGCCTCATACATCACTTCCAGGCTAACAAATGGGTAAGCGAGATTAGCATCTATAAAACAGCAATTCATGACTACCCTTACAAAAGAAACTTAAAAACTTTTGAAAATTAGTAATAATGTCAAGAAAAATGATAAAACACTACAAGCAATTAAAATTATAGATGTGCTTAGGCGAAATCAAAGGAGGAAGAGGTGTATACCATAGTTGCAATATCGGTATCGGAACGGTTGTTCCATAACCTGAACATCAATGACCGATTCACATTTCCAGTTTGGAAATGAATAACATCGGTATCGGAACGGCCGTTCCATAACCGGAACATCAATGGCTAATTCACATTTCCAATTTGGAAATGAAGGTGTTCTGGAGCGCCTATAATCACCATGATGACAGTGAAACAGCCGTTTTTTCAAGAACGGCTCCGATTTTGTCTATAATCATAGAGGAACGGCTGATTTATCCCATTTTCCTAATTTAGCCCCGACTTTTCCGCCATGTCTCTTGGGTGTTGAAGAAAGAGGTGTGTGGGAAAGAGAATGCATGCATGAGAGAGATGGAGCCAACTTTTTTTCTTTTGTTTTTTTTTTATTTTTTTAACAATTTAATGTTAATAATTTTGAAATATGGTATTTATTTAGAACATAATCAGTGATCAATTAATTACTTCAGAAATATAAAATTTGATTTTTTATTTTTAACAAATGATTAAAATCATTATATTTTATTTTTATAAATATTTAATTCTATATCATGTCGATTTTTTTAGTTCATATTTCATAATTATAATATTGGAGAAATGTATCTTACAAAGCTTTTCTCAACTAAATTTTCTTTAAAAAAACATTGATTTATTAAAATTTATATTGAATGTTTAATAGAACGTGATTGCGTGAGTAAACTGGTTTTAATATTTTAAGATGATAATATATTATGTGTTTTGGAAGATTTAATATATTGATGTATTAATCTTTAATGATCCATATGCTTTATATTTATTATATTCATGTAAAATGTGTATGTTTTCAGAGTTCTACTAATTTTCTAATATTTTAAATTTTAAGAAAATCCACTCAGCCACATTCTCGTTAAATGATATTGGAACTGAAACGGTACTCTCCCCGACTAGATCCACGACGGACAACCATGATGTATACCTATAAACTCGGGTTCTAAAAGGTGAGATGAGTTTTACAATTAAGAAAAGTTGTAGAAATTTGATTTCTTTTCAACTTGATAGCTGAAATTTTCCTCCTCTACCCCGCGTAAAACCCTATATCAGCTCATCGGAAACCAAAATAAAAATTCAAACGGCCCCAGTTTTTGTTCAGATCACGAAAAACTAATCCCGCGAATGCTCAAGAAAACATATGCAATTGCAAACGCTCATACAAAATTACCATACGCCCTAGAAAAATTAGCAATATAAAAAATTAGAATCTACCTTCCAAAAGATCCGTCGGATGGGTAAAACAGCTCCGATGCAGCAGATCGATGGGAATCGGACACCGGATTAAAGACTGCCGATTCACACATCGAAAGTAATAGCAACGATGCTAAAACCAGAAACCCTAATTTCCCTGCCATTTTAGGACCAAATTTTGTTTCTGGCGGAGAGATTTTTCGAGCCTGTGCTCAGTGACTGAAGTCCAAGGAGAGAGAGTGGAGGTTTATGGGATTTATCGTCAACGGAGATTTATGCGAATTTCCAAATTTGACACTGTCAACAGCAGGTCGATTGACCAACCGGCCCATGTCTTATTGGGCTAGGAAAACAATATTTAACAGGTATTCTAGATATCCTATATTGGGCTACAACTGGGTTGGCCCAGAATGATAAATACTAGAAGTATACAGAAATTTGGCTAAAATATTATTAATTAAATTTTAAATTAATTTCTTTTTTGATCAAATTTAGTTTTAGATATAATTATGTCAGTGAATGTAAACATGATTATATATATCCACACACTAGTGAATTATGCATTCACGTTGTGTGTGTAAAATAATTATCATAATTCACATAAGCACAAAAACTAACGTGAACGATCTCACCGAACAATTTTAGGAGACAAATCTCCTATTTGGATCACCAACGAATACCAATAACATCTCGTTGAACAACCATACACTATACACCACTCTGAGTTGGTATTGATCAATGTGACTAATATTGTTGCCCAAAAATTATATGTGTTTTTTTATTTATATATTAATATACATATATCAAATAATTTAAAACTCTAATCTTTTCTAGAATTAAAGTCGAATATTAGATAAATCAAATATATATAATCAGCCAAATGTTTCATCTTTCGTATTAAACGGTCACAGTATAATCCTACAACAATAAACATAGTAATTTTATGGCATTGTATAAGAATGACTCAATCTAATCCATCCATACATTAGCCATATCCAAAAAATTACACAAAAACAATTAATTTCGTGATTTGTCCAATGCTGGAGATCTTCTAGCAAATAAACAACCATATCTTTGTTCCTCATCTGCAAGGGTGAGTATTGCCATGCAACTAAATATCTACAAGGAAAAACAGACACAAATATATCAGTACGGATCCATATCATTGAGGATGAAAATTTCATCACAAAACGGATACCAGGCAAGAAAATGACCAAACCATCTCTAAAGCAACCAATTGCCTTCACTCGAAAGCAAGCTAAAATAGTGTGACCACACTCAGGCTTATTTTGGATGTTGGCAAAGAAAAGAAAGGAAGGGAGAAGGGAGAAGGGAGAAGGGAGATTTTTAGGTTTCCTTCCATTTCTTCCCACAATTGGAAGGAAATTTTTGTTCTAAATCTCTAACAAATTTTCCTTCCATTCCTTCCACTAAAATCTCCCAAACAACCAAATTTTTTTAGATCCCCTTTCCTTTCCCCTTCTTTGCCTTCCAAATCACAACTCCCAACAAAGCTTTGATCCAGATCACCAGATGTTCCAAAAACCAATTAGACACACTCAATTTTCAAACCAAATATTTCCATCAATATTCAGTAAATCTTCAACTTCAACAGCACCAATGAATAAAAGACACCCCACGCATACAAGGCAACTATAAACATACAGACACACATTCATGACATTTACAAGCTCATATCTTATGTTCTGAGAAAATGACAGCATATCGATGACAAGCCCTAAAACTTGAATTATTCTAGTTGAGAATCAGTTATATAAATTAGAGTGTAAATATCATCAGCCAAATAAATATTGTGTATCATTAACAGAATGATATCACAAAATAAAAAGATTAACCCACTAGTGAGTAAAATAAATTAAGGCGCAAAAATATCATCAGCCCAATAAATATCGTGTATCATTACCAGAATGCTTTGTATAACAAAATAAAAAGATTAATCCACTAATGATCGACGTTCTAGGGGTAAATACAACGGTAAATGCAGAACGCTCAAATTTTCTAACAAGTCAACGAATGAACGATACTCATTGCCTGAATGAAAACCAGTGTTGTAAATGGCGGGAGGCGGGGTTGTCAGTGACAGCCTACTGCCTAGGAAGTTTAATTTTTTCTATCAAGTCAACAAATGAACTATATTCGAAAACCAAACTTCCTACAGCATAGTAAAAATCAAGAGATTTGGCATCATTTACACTATTATCTTCAACTCTAGGTGCTATTTCATGCAGAAATTGCAAAAATGACCTAGTTTTGGACAGTACAAGATTAAAAAAATAATAAATAATTGACAGGAACAAGATTTATAATACCAGCAAATGCCTCATCATCGAACTCACACTCCACTGTGTCATCAAGTTATGGCATTGAATATATATTGTGAAAGTGAAGCAAGTGTCAGCTAAAGATGCATGAGCGGAAGTCCTTGCATACCATTCGGCTTCTTTTAAATTCCAGAAACATTCGATATTCTTAATGCTTCATACTTCTCTTCCGGACTTACGAAAGGACAAGTAAAGTGAGTTGTGCAACAATCTAAAAACTTGACTTCAGGTTAAGCTTCTCAACATAAGTTGAAAATTATAGGACAATAGTAATAGAATCATGTAATGGTAAAAGAAGGGAAAATTGCAAACAATTAAAATAAAATGAACTGACCGTAGATATCAAGCATGATGCATAAATGAAAACCATCTATCCGCCTCCCTATACTCTGTTTTTCTATGTTCATATAATTTCGTTTAAAAAAACCATCTAGCTATAAAAACATCACCTCCAGCATTTATTCCAAAGATTAGAAGTCTGAATCACATTCCACTATGCTGAACTGCTGAAGTAAGTATTAACTACCAGGGAAATACCCCTTTTTCTTCACAATAAGTAATAATAATTATTAATTTCTCAATATATTTAAAGATAGTATTTTTCAATGATATGAAATTATTTCAACCTTTGGGGTGAACTTGGTATTCACATCAATCAGATTCCTTCTCCGGTAATCGAACTGTAACCGGTCTTTCGATATCATTCCAGGCACAATAAAAATATAGATGCCTTGAGGCTTAATCAGAGGGAGATGATACCCGTGAAATTTGGGTCCTATAAGGTGAGATGAATTTTACACATAACAAAAGTAGTAGAAATTTGAGCATTTTCCATTGGAAAGGTGAAACATTCCTATAAGAACCCTACTAAAACCACGTCTCAACTCATGGGAAACCAAGATAAACATTCACCCAGTCCAATCTTGTTGAGCCACGAAAAAAGAAAAAGAAATAGACAAAAAATAATCCCTTAAATGGTCATACTCTCTAGAAAAAAATAGTGCTTAATAAAGGGTTAAAAGTCCACCTTCCAAAAGATAAATCATGGGGGGACAATATCTCCAATGCAGCAGATTGATGGGAATCGGATACTGGATTGGAGTTCACAAATTTTTTATTTTCGAGTACATCTACATTTCATGCACCAGCAAAAACAAGAAACAATAGACCAATTTCCCAAAATGTCATTGATCTTGGTACTCTGGCTTCAGAACCCAATTAGATCCATTAGGGTTTTTCTCCAAAATAGCTATTTCCTTTAAAAGATTCTTGAACAGGGGCAGATCTTTAGAAGGTATCCTGAGTTTGAATTGATCCACAATGCTGGCTGAATCTATCCTCCCACCTTTTTGCTGAATAAAGGTACATATTTGACGTATCAAAACTTCTGGCTGTACAATCAAGCTGTCTGATGATCTAGAAGTCCCGTTACTTGAAGATTGTTCTCTTCGCGTTGTCGATGAAGCCAACCTAATTTGATGTTCGATTCCGTCATTGATGGCTTGTTCTCGGTTTCCTTTAATCTTCTCTAACAACTCTACCGACGACAATGCTTTTCCAGACAATGCTCCAGCAACAAATCCATTTAGCCTGCTTGATTCTGTATTAGAGGCTTCTTCTTCTGTCGCCTTTGAGGCACTCACTAATCGGGAATTAACAGTGGAGCCAAATTTTCCTTTCGAAGACAATGGAGCGCCAGCTGAACCTGATTTGCCGGTCCAAGTTGGAACAGTTATACTATCCAGGCTTCGTAGTATTCTGGACTGGCGTAGAGCTTCTGAGGCTCTTCGTGCAACTTGAGCAGCATGTGCCTCGAGTTTTATCTTCTCTTCGTCGTGGGCATTCATTATCGCGTCATGGTTGACGGCACTCTGGAAAATAAAAGAAGTAAAGAAAATACTCAAGCATCTATGCAACAATGGATTGATTGATTTCATATTATACATTTTATAAGGGCAAAACTGGAGGACAACAATAAGGGCAAGATGTCCCAATAAACCTTCAACAACTCATAAATATATCAGCATAATACATGAAACAAGTAAGTGGGAACTTACGTGAATACCATGAGCATCAAAGAGGCTCATCAAAATACTCGTTTCATCATCTGTCTTCCTACGGTTGTGATCATCACTCCCTTCTCCCATTTCATTGCTCACTGAATTGTGTCCTCTGTCAATTGGCGAACCATCAGTATTTGATTTTGGTTCTATGAGCTTGGATTTGTTGAGCTTTTGGTTCTCAGCCCCAATGGCATTTATTTCTTCCGCTAACTGACTGAAAATGGTGGAAGTTTCAGTGGAATCACGCTCTTCATCATCATTCAATGTGAAAAGATCCTTCATATCGCGAGACTTGAAGAATCTTCGCTGCTGAGGATTCTGTAATATCTTATTGGTCAGGAAATGTTTGTAGATCTGCCGGTGATACACCTTCTCTTCAATCGTTCCACGGGTAATTAGTCTATAAACTGTTACATCCTTCTTTTGACCAATACGCCAAGCGCGCTCCCGAGCCTGACTTAAACCATAATTATGATTAACAATATAGTTGGTTGCATGTACTTGAACCAAAAAAATAACTTCGAGATAAGCTCCAAGATATCAGTTTCAAAATATGCATAAAAGTGACTTCCTTTCCAACCAATATCTATGTTGATTTATAAAATAAATAAAAATTAAATTGAGAACCTGCCAAGAAGCAGACCTGCATATCAGTTGATGGATTCCAGTCAGGGTCAAAAATAATCACCCTGTTGGCACCAGTTAAATTTGTTCCTAGACCACCAACCTTGGTTGTCAAGATAAAAATGAAAACATCGTCCGAATTGTTAAACTCGTCAATCAAAGCCATTCTTTGTTGTACAGGAGTAAGACCATCCATTCTCCTGTAATTAAAGCCATCAGCCATCAAAAAATTCTCAAGAATATCAAGTATCTGTTGAGTTTGTGCAAAAAGAAGAACACGGTGTCCCTGCTCCTTCCACAGTTTAAGCACTTGAGCAACGACTTTCATTTTTGCACTGCGCTTGGGATTCCCATAATCTGGATTCGTGTGACAATGTTCTCTCTCAAGAAGGTCGGGATGGTTGCAAATTTTACGCATCACATCAATTCCGTATAGAGAGTTTCTGCTTCCGTCAAAAATTTCCTCAACTTCAGAACTAGCAAGAAATGCACGGTATATAGATCGCTGCTCTGGAGTAAGGCTGCAGAAGAGGACATGCTCGGTCTTCTTTGGAAGCTGAGCATCTACATCAGCCTTCATTCGTCGGAGGAGGTAAGGCATGACCAGATCACGTAGGACGACAGCACATCTGCATGAACAAGATTTAGCCAAGAAAATAAAAGGCAAAACATAGTATATATTTAAAAATTATACAGAGAGCCAACCAACTCTGTCATGCTACCACCAAATCATAGACAAAGATCTCCCAACACAGTAATTGCACCTGTAAGCAGTGGATACTTGTAAAGGAGTTGCATTAGCATATCCACCTACAGATATTGGAACTGCGAATTCAGCCTCAAACACAGGCAGGACACCCAGCTTTCCAGGGAAGACAAAATCAAACAATGACCACAATTCAGACAGTTTGTTCTGAATTGGTGCACCTGTCATTATTATACGATGAACAGTCTGCAATTGTTTGCAAACAAGAGTTACTTCTGCATTTGGATTCCGAATCCGATGTCCTTCATCGAGAACTGCATATCCCCATTCAATATCAAGCAACTTGTCACCTAGAAGACGAAGTTGCTCATAAGTGGTTATCAGTAAGCCAGATTCTGATCTCAAGACACGATTTATCAAAGAATCCCATTTTTTGGTACTTTTTGAATATGCTTTTTCTTTCCTCTCAATGTCCTGCGAAACTTCACTGTCATAATCACTATCATACGATTTGATTGGCTTTTTAATACTAGACTTTTCCTTAGCTGAATCATGCAACAACTCAACGTGAAAGCCTGGATACCATCTCCTAGCCTCTCTCTTCCATTGCTGCAAGAGTGTGACTGGACAGATAACAATGCTTGGTTTGTATAAGCCACTGAAATGCAACGATCCCAGAAAAGATAAAACCTGTACAGTTTTGCCAAGACCCATCTCATCCCCGATAATGCCACCGACTTTTTGACAGTGAAGTTCCCATAACCATTGTACACCAATCTTCTGATAGTCGAATAGTTCACTAAAAATTGTTTCTGGGATCTTTAAGCCCCCCTCAAGTGTCACAAATGAAGGCTCTTCATCATCCACTTCTTCATTAACAAATTTAGGTTCTTCATTGCTTGAGATCTTAGTATCTTCATAATATACAAAAGTTGGTTCTCAGAAAGCCAGTAAGTCATAGAAAAACGATACGACATAAAAATTAGACGTGAGCATTGCCGGGAAAAAAAATTCATTAGGCATTGACAATAGGTAAACCTATGATGACAAACAGACGCAAACTTCTCAAAGATAAAAAAGAAAAATCTCATTGATTTTGTTTTCTCGATTTGGGATAGTCATCTAATTGATTGATAAGCCTTGCATTTCAGAACGAAACACCAGAACCTGCTTCGGACAAAAATATGTGACACTATAGGCAAGTCTGCCAACTACTTTCCCAATAACATATAAGCAATGCCTAGAAAAGGTAGAAAGACGAAGGCTGCATTTTTACAAACGGTTTCCGCAGAGAGAAGTCTTTTAAACAAACGAAAATAGGACACAACGAAACACTTCATAGTGATTCAAAAAAAACAGCAGATAACATGTTCTTAGAATCTTGGAAATTGGAATACCACCTTCTTGTAAGATTTTGTCATCACGAGAAGTCATCTTCTTCCATTTCTTCCCTGGTTGAGGCCTTCTCTTCTTTTTTGTGTCCTTATCATTTTTAGTTCCAATCTCTAAAGGCCGAGGGACCTTCAAGGGCTTTCTCAGTCTTTGAAAAGGATGGCTTGGCGCATCAAGTGTTGGTAGCATTTCAGGATCAAGTAAAATTGATGTGGGGCGAGCGTGCGCAGCCTCTGACATTGACCGAACTGCTCTAGCTATGCTGGATGAAGCAAGAACATTATTTTCTTCCATATTCTCATTTGCTGTCTGTCTGTTGGATGACCCTGGCTCTTGGATGCGACGTTCATATCCTTTGAGCTTGTGAAAAGGTGTCAAAAGTCCCTTACGAATTGACTCGTCTCTTTCCTAGAACAAGCACAATTGGACCAATTTATCAACAAACATTTAGTGATTTTCTTGAAATGTGTTATGAATAAACAAAATCACTCACAGTTTCCACAAATCCAGAAGTCGCTGTGGTCAAGACAGTTTCAAAATCATCATCTTCAACGAAGGAAACAGATTCAAGTCTTTTGTTCTTATCCTTACTTGTTTCGACAACTTCTTTCAACAGTTGCTTTGATTTAGAATCATCCTTGACGAGATCTCTTATCAGCTTGGAGTGCAGGTTATCCTTTGAAAAAACTGAAACATCGTTCTGAAGCTGAGCCCTAGTTTTTATCAAGCTTTCTAGTCGGTCAGCAGCAAGAGCATGCTGCAGCGTCAAACTATCTGGGGATGCCTGGTATACTTCATCAGACTCTAAGTTCCTATGCTTTTTTCTAATATCCCCATCAAAAGATGGATCCTCCTTTCTTTTAGAATTCTTAAACTGCTCCACAGCAGATGTGACGGCACCTATTTCAAGTTCAACAGCTCTCAGTTTTTTGAGATTAGCAGAAAATCCTTTGTCATTCTTTGATCCAACATGAGCTTCCACCTCTCTATTCCCTCCAGCTTCATTACCATCTGCCACGTCTTTTCTTGCCTGTTGATGAAAAGAAATCCACTGTTTAGCAAGAATACAACTAAGACATGTTCAAACTATGCGCAATAGTTCAAGTTACAGATTTATCAGCTGGACTCGTAAGCCCAACTCTCTAGCAACAATTCCTAGTCAACAATCAAAACACAAGAGGAGACTTGACAGAAAACGAAATTACAGAATAACATCTAGTTCTGATTAGCAGACAGCCAAATACATGTAATGCATTTTGACGAGAAAGCTAAAGTTGTTCGGAGGTATAACCTTTTCCAAAATGGCCCGTTCAATGTCTTCAGGATTTGCGGATGTAACACCTAAAGTGCTCAGCAAGACCCTATCTTCTTGTTCTTCTGCTTCCATGGAACTAACTCCTGCACCAAATTGTCCGCTGCCCAGACAATATTATTCTTCTGTTAGTAACCACAATGACTATATACCTTGTTCACGTCAGCATTCATCAAATTCATGTATTCAAACATTTCGACTTCTATATATTATACAATTTATATTTCAACAAACACAGTGCAAACTGCTGCCTCCGAAGATTATAAATAAATGCTATAAAATTCGAACCTTTTTCCTAATACCAACTCTTAATTTTTTTCTAAATGAACCATAATATAATTCCCTAAACAACGGACAAGTAAAGCAAACTTTTCAAAGCGTTTTCTCCTCAAATCACACAGTAGAGATACAAATACTTAATTCAGCGATTCGCCGCAATATACATTATGCCACGTTCTCATGCGAATACAGATGTATACGTGATTTAGGGATTCTGATTTCACAAAGGTTCAGCCCACAGCACCGCGAGTAATCGAACTCCGATTCACTGACGATGCATCGAATCCCACCCCAAGTTTTGGGCAAAATGCTCCGTTTTTCGGGCGATTGATTGATGACTTGTGCGAGGGATCGAATTTTCGGGAGGGCTTAGAGCCTGAGATAGTTTGCCAACTGTGATTATATTGTATCAATTTGCACACGTGGCAATATCCAGTTGCTTGGCAAGTACGATTTTCAGAATTAATTTTCTATAATATATTTTTATTATATTTTAATAAATTATATTAGATTTTGCTTTAAATGAGTTGACAAATAATGGAGATAACGGTGGTGTCCGTAATAAATTGTGGTAAATAATTATTTTAATTATTTTTGAAAGTTAAAAAATATAAATAGTTATTGCTTTGACGTTGTATGATTTAGAAATACACTAGTGAGTTTTTTTAATGATATTTTCGCCCTTCTCAAATTTATGGGCATGAGCCTAATTCATTATATATTAAATTTAATTTTGGTGAAAACAAATGTCCCGCAGCCATTCGGTTAATTGAGCCGAAATACGCATGTATAATTCTTTTATTCAACCCAACTCGTTATCGTTTTTCATTTCATTAACCATTTGGCTCGCAACTAATTTTAGAAAATTGTGCCATTAGCTCAATTTTGCAAATGATCTCATAATTAAGTTGTTCTTTAAAAACCATTTATTTCAAATTTCTTAATATTTAACAATTTCTCGTTCACCTGACCTCTTCAACACTCATATATAGTTGTCGCCTGCCAATCACTCTGATTGACATGTTATCCTTTTTCGCAACCAAGCCCTCGCGTGCACTCATCACTATTCCCGACCATCGCAGTTCCTTGACACAACGCCGAACCCAATCTTCTTCTTGTTTTCGCATCTAAACTACTCTTGTCCTCAACCAATTCATGCTGCCTCGAGCCACTCCTTCTGGATGCGCTCCTACTCAAATCTTATCACTTACCACACTAAAAGCTAGTACAACCTCTTATTTGTTTGTCATGATGTCTTTATGATGTCTGTCAATATGCTTAAATGAAATCCATAAACATTTGGCAGCATCCAAACATGTACAGACAATTTTTTTCCTTTTACCAAAAATAGTAATTTCCCATCAAAATGTCATTTCTAGAAAAAGAAAGATTTATCATAAACATTGACATATGTGCGCTGCAAATAATGATCACTTCAATTATTGTTTGCATTGATTATATTAATTTATTTAATTCAAATTTGAATTTAATTAATTTTTATATTAATTCAAATGTAATTTATGTATTATATGTTTTTTTTTTGTTTTTTTACTTAAATTAAAACTAAACTCTATTGAACACATAAAATATATTAAAAAGTTTGCAATGATTATATCAATCAGTTTAATTAAAAGTATAAATAAATCTAAAATACAAATGATTGCAATGTTCAGTATCATTCATGAGGTAAATCATTCAAAAATAAATTTTGCTATTTTAAGTAATTTTATGTCCAAATTACTTACTAAAAAAGAAATACTACATTTATTAGTTTATTTAATTTTTCTAAAAATAAAATTAGTTGAGTGATAAAAGTTATCACTACAACAATATTTTCCAATGAACATTAATTTATCATTTAATAATCATAAATTTTTTTTATCCCATATACATTGTGAGGACCCGGACGCTAATCATGTTCTTAATCATCATTGGGACAATTTAATCGATTATAATAAACATGATCTAAATTTTTTTTTTAATACAGTATTAAATGCGGAACATAATGGAATACATTCTAATATACATGTCAGTATTAAAGTACAAGTCTTGTACTATATACAATCATTCAAACTAAGGTTTAACAACTAAATATCAAGTGTCCAAACCCTATCTCTAATCAAGGTCCGTAGTCTCCACTCTAATCACGATCTCTCTTCATCTCCTCGACCCCGATCATGTCCCACCTGTTGCCATGCACACATACAAACACGACAACAGCCGGATAACTCCGGTGAGAATATAATCCCAATATAAGCAATGTATACATGCGATGCATAAAATCATATACAAAAGCATAAATCATGTATTAAGAACATGAATCATAAATTTATGACACATTAGTGAATACAGATAAAACTCTCTAACTCATCATCTCCGACTCGACTCATCTCTAATCTAGGGATCCCGGTTCCTGGACATTAACACATATATCGAATCTCGGAGATAGGAGTCGATCCGCCCCTAAGCAATATCGATATAAGTCAATAATTCAGTGTCTTGGCATATCCGCCACAGACTTGGCATATCCGCCAAAGCTATCCTATGACAATATGCAATGGGCCAATGACCACTCTATCACTGTTTGGCCCTTCTGTCAATGACTCTCGCTCAATAGCTATCGGCTATTCTCTACTTTCTATAAATCAATATATTAATCATATCAATGTCAAACAATTGCAATAAAATAAAGTATGTGGTTTTAGGAAAACTAGAGTCCAATTTGACTCAAGTTAATAGCCCAGTTAACATCGACTTATACCTTTCGTTCGTAGTCTCGGTCTGAAGAATTGGAAATTCTGAATTCAAGACTGTCTCTGTCAATCTGAAATGACATATCGAGAATAGTAATATCAACATTCCATTCTCAATTCAATACTAAATCCGATCAATCTGAATCTAATTCAAAATTAACAGCATAACGGCACAATCTCGATATCCTCGTCAATACAATATCAACAGATATCCATTACAAATCATAACCAATATCCGATACAATCCAGAATCAGTCAATAATCCAAATCTGTTCAATTTCCAATTAATATAATCAGAAAATCATAACAATTCCATAATCAATCTGTTATTCGATCTGACTTCGATTCTACGATGTCTAGCATATCCAGAACACCAAATAATGATCAAATAATAATTCATCCAATATCATAATTTCAAATGATAACAGAACTCAATAAAACTTACGTCATGTTGTAGCTGTTGACAAGAGGAGTACGGTACTGTGTCCGGATTCAAATTCTGACGGTTAGAATTATAGTCTTCGAAGGAAATTTTGAAAATCTCCTGTGGCTACCTCGGTTTTCTCCTCTGGAAATGCTGAATGGATTGAAGGATTTTAACATATATAAGCATGGCAAGACATGTGTCCCACTCAATCCAATATTGCACTTTAGCCCCTGAATTCTTCACTAATTGCAATTTGGTGCTCACAACTCTTTTTAATTCAATTTCAATCCTAATTAATTACAAAAACCGTGGAGTCTAATTCATCATTTCAAAATTCGTAAATTAAATAATCTCGGATTAAAATGCTAAAATCTCGGGCCTTACATACATATTATTTCGAAATTACATTATTTTGAAAGAATTAATGCGTTGTAGTTTTCTTCCAAAATCATACATATATTGTATATTTTGAATTTTCTTCTTAAAAATTCAAATAAGAGAGCACAAGAAAATTAAAAGAGAGATTCAAAAGAGTTTCAAATGGACATATATATATATATATATATATATATATATAGTTTTTGCCAAAAATAGTAATTTCACGCCAAAATGTCATTTCTAAAAACATAAACTACATTAAAACTTTTGCATTGATTACATCAATCAATTTAATTTGTGGTATGATTTGAAAAAGTATTTCTCATTAGTTTTATTAAATATGATTTAAAAATTTTTATTTATCACATGTTAAAAAATAATAAAATATATATTTTCTCAAAAATTAAAGAATTAAATATGTATTTAGGTTGGTGGTCGACATTAATATTTTAAACACGATAAGAATCATGTCATTGCCTTATGGTAACACAATTAATCGACATACATTTATATTTAATTTTTTTTTTCAAAATGAGCGAAAAAATAGTTTTTTATTTTTATTTTTTTTTATAATTATATTATATTTTTACAATTTAAATATCTATTATTATTTTTATAATAATTAATTTTTAATAATATCATCCGTGCATCGCACGAGTTAAATACTAGTAATCATAATAAACGAGTTTATAAACCATAGCTAGTACCACAACAAATATTAGGATTAGAAATAAACGTGATTCTGAATCATGATCACATATACTTACAGAACGTTTATATAAAATTAAAATTACCAACCTAAAATATAGACACAAATGTAACACAAAATTCATATAAAATCACGTCAACGAACAATTTTATCATATAAATTTCATCCAAGGATCAATAAAAAGGTAAAAATTTGTGTGAGATGATCTCACGAGTCGTATTTTGTGAGGCATATATCTTATTTGGGTCATCCATGAAAAAATATTACTTTTTATGCTAAGAGTATTATTTTTTAGTGTGAATATCGATATGATTGACCAGTCTTACAGATAAATATTTGTTATTAAAAAAAATTATTATTTATCACCGTCCATTTAGTGGCGGCTGCTTTCCTTTTCCAATCCCCACGACACACACGCCCCGTTATTATCAACAAGCGATCTTCATCCTTTCCCGGTTTGCTTCAACAAATTCATTGTTTACCTCCTCAATCATCACCCTTTATCTCTGTATCTTCTTTTTCATTTCAACCCCGATTCTTCGCTTAACTGTCTTCCATTTTGGTTGCTAATAATAATCATTTTTTGATTTGATTAATCAATTGTGTATACAAATTGTGACACAAGCCGAACTATTATATTGCATTAAATAATTTTTTTTACCAATCTTGTTTGGGTGGGATTGTCGAAGGGGTTGTAAAATTAGGGTGTTATCGAGGGTTTGTGTTGTTGTTATGAATGCAGTTCAATAAAAAGGAGGAAGGTCCTCGATCGCCGTTTGTTGTCTGATGTATTGGATCTGCATCCGGGAGTGATTTATTTTCGTTAGCAAGGATTTCTTGCGGTTGAGTTAGTTCATATAGTCAATTATCGGTCGTTTGTTCGAGTTTTTTTTTTTTATAATCGCGAATTAAGGCCGGAATTTGGAGGATCCAACTTTGTAGGAGTTTGGATAATTTGGTGTTCACGAGTTATTGAATCGAGTTGTTTGCCATGGATCATGTTGTGGGTGGAAAGTTTAAGCTTGGGAGGAAAATTGGGAGTGGTTCATTTGGTGAACTGTACTTGGGTATAATTTAATTATTACCGATGAGTTGTTATTAGTTACCGTAATTACTTCATTTTTCGTTTGAATTTGTTATTTTCTTGTGCTAACAAGTAATCTATTATGTTTATTGTTGTAGGGGTGAACATACAAACTGGAGAAGAAGTAGGCATCAAGTTGGTATGCTTGCTGGTTCAATTTTATTATTCGTTCTTGATTTCTAGTGTATTTCACAGAGTGTGGGACTGGGGCAAAAGCCAATTAAATCTTTTGCGGGTTATCATAGTTGCTGTCATCTTTACTCTTCAGTGCTTTTGTTTCATCAACTTTTGGATGATTGGAATTTTGTTTGTAATTTAGTTTCCTTTATTCCTGAATTTTTTTTTATCGTTAATAAACTAATCCATTCTGGAAGTTTGAAAGATAAAAAAACACCATCGGTTATGAGATGCAATTTCAAAATTAATTATTTTCTATGATGCCCGAGAGCTTTGGTTAAAAGATAAATACTTTTTAATACGAGTTAAAATGTACATACATGTTTCGGAACACTGTATATGATTGGGAACACAATTTTTTCAATTAAGTTCTATGGACATGGGAAAATGTGTACATATGGACTCGGCTAGATTCTAGCATTACATGCGGAAAAGCACACCTCTTTTATGTATGATAAACAGAAACTTATAATTATTTTTTAAGCATGTGAGGAAGCTTCAAATTTATGGTCTGGATAAAGGTTAAGGAAGATTTGTCTAATTTTTTTTAGCAACTAGTGAATTGATTATCATCATAATTTTATTTGTTATTATCACAATTACCAGGAATCTGTGAAGACCAAGCACCCTCAACTTCATTATGAGTCAAAAATTTATACGCATCTACAAGGAGGAAGTAAGTTGCTCTCCACCCAGCACAAACAACCCCGCCCTGCGTGCATTTTTTGAAAGATCAAACAGTTCATTTTGATTGATCACATTATGGGTTATCATTTTATTCTCGTAGGCTCTTGCTAAGATCAGTAATAAATAATTGTCAAATAAAGTTTGGCACGGTTAAATACATACACCTGTTCATGGAGGAAATGATGTGTTAATCTCATAACTTTTCTGTAGTTGTGTTTTTCCTCTTCTATTCCTCCCGGAAGACTTCCTGGGTGTGCTGTTTTTCTAGTTGGAGTGTTAACACACACACGTATATACACATGAAGATTGAAGTATTTGCTATTTCTGATTCCTTTGTTTTTTTTTAAGTTTTATGTTTTATATTTTTTGTTGCATGCATGTGTAAAAAATGAGTAAAATGGTGACTGTCTGATGGAAATTTATTCTGAAGTACGATACAAATTTTTTAATCTAATTTGATTGCATTCTGTTTTTAATGCAGCTGGTATTCCTAACCTGAAATGGTTTGGGGTTGAAGCTGAATATAATGTCATGGTCATAGACCTTCTAGGACCAAGCCTGGAAGATCTATTCAACTATTGTAACAGGAAGTTGTCCTTGAAAACTGTTTTAATGCTTGCGGATCAATTGGTAAGTAGTTTGAATTTTTAAGTGTTTTCTGTACACTATGGTTATGAATTTTGATTTAGTTTTAGTAAGTAAAGGTGTATCTTATTTCAGATCAACAGAGTCGAATATATGCATTCTAAAGGATTTCTTCATCGTGATATAAAGCCTGACAACTTTTTGATGGGATTGGGGCGCAAAGCAAATCAGGTGTCTCTTTCTGTTATTCTTAGGTTCCTATGTTTCATACATTTGTTTGGGGGATCTGAGCATTATACATGTAACATTTTGACTACAATTATAATAAATGACCTTTCTAGAGACTGTCATAATCTTCTGCTGATTTATTTACTCTAATCATTTAATTTTGTTCTATTTGAATGATCAGTGGATGTGCTGCTCTTGGTTGTGTTGAGGGTAGCGTTTCATGGATGTATAAATGATAGTTGCTACATGTAATAGTTTTAGTGCTCTAACGGTATACATTGCAGGTTTATGTCATTGATTATGGTCTTGCCAAAAAATATAGGGATCTCCAGACTCATAAGCACGTACCATACAGGTACATTCTTATCTTTTTTTAGGCCCAAGTCATTCGGTATGTTATAATACTTGTCTGAAAGGGTGCCTGAACTTAATATGATGGTTGGAAGTTAGTCCAATGCCGGATAACAATTACTGTTTTAAAACCAAGAGTTTACGACAATATTTGGGTATAACATGGTGGTCTTGATCTATGTTGTTAAGCAAGATTACTTTTTGTGATTTGTAATTCTACGAATGCTTGATTTTTAATCTAACTCTTTCAACATTACTGATAATATATAGGGGTGTTCAAACGTTAGTTCAAACTGAAAAAAAAATCCAAACCGTAAAAATAGGAAACCGAACCGAAAACTGAATTTTTTATTTTGAATCCAAATGTTAAAACCGAAGTGGCAAAGTTTATATGGTTTGGTTTCATATTATGTATGTCAAAACCGAAGCAATCGAAAAAACTGAAATTTAATTAGATTAATAATTTTATTTTTATAAAGATTATATATTTTATATTATAAAATGATATTTAGTAAATTAAGTATAATTTTTGTTAACTTTTTAGTTGATTAATATTTACTTAATTCATTTGACTTTATATTTAAGTGTTTTATAAAATATTATATTTTAAATATTTTAAAAGATACTTCAATTACTAATTTAAATAATTATCCAAACTGAGTCGACATAACTGAACCGTGATTGTAGAAACCGGACTGAAGTAAAACAGTTTGGATATCAGATTATATATTACTAAAACCGAAAACTGAAATAAAATTGAGTCGAACCGAACCGACCGATGAACACCCTACTGATATTTGATTTAGTTGTGTGATGTTATCAACACTGACATTTAAGATTAAATAATTATTATTTAGTACGATATTGACAGTTAAATTAAATAATAAATATGGTATTTTAAGTCCATTAAAACTACAAGATGTGTCATCTTAATTGTAAGGATCAATGGCTGAGTAATCATATTTATTTATTCCTCTAATGTCTGCATAACATTATTTTATCACTTACCTTTCCCCCTGCTTACATATTAATGTAGTAGAACACGAACTGTTGTCAGCTCTTAGGCACACAAGGATCTGTAAACCCCTTCTTAACTCCCTTGTCTGGACCTGAACACTTAGAAGGGGAGAGAGAAAGTTTGATGGTTATTTCTAACCTCACTAAAATAGATCAGTAAATGCCAAAATTTGCTAATAGATGATGAGTATTTTTAATTACTTTTCCGCTTGTCGTTGCCTAATATTTGAGGAGAAATAGACTGCTTTAACATAAATTTGGCAAGTACTATAATTAAGCAAATCCTTTGGTCAATATTTTTTATATACAGACTCATTAAACTTCTTAACGTTTTACTTTTAGGGAAAATAAGAATCTCACAGGCACCGCTCGCTACGCTAGTGTCAATACACACCTTGGTGTTGGTGAGTAACAGTGTATTGTAACGATAATTGTTTCTTATCTTTAAGTTCCTTAGATTTTTTTCGGTCTAATTACTTTCATTTCATCGTGGTTTGGTAATGCTGGCAGAACAAAGCAGAAGAGACGATTTGGAATCTCTTGGTTATGTACTAATGTATTTTCTGAGAGGAAGGTGAGTTGGACAAGTGGATGACTTATTGGTTGGGAATTTTTTTACCTTGTTTGGATCTGTCTTGGCAATTGTCTTTGTCGCTATACTTCCATACTGATATTCTTTTTTTATTGTTTCAGCCTTCCCTGGCAGGGACTTAAAGCTGGCACCAAAAAACAAAAATATGATAAGATTAGTGAGAAAAAGATGTTAACTCCTATAGAGGTATATACCAAATGCTTGCATGATTAATATGGGCTGTGTCATTGTGTCCAAGTTTGAAATTTATCCTCTCCACGGTGGGTTTAAAAAGTGAATTAATGATACAACCTGAAGCTACCATCAAATGTCCCTCTTTGTTTGCTCGATATGCCCGTCCTGCAACCTACATCTGCGAAGTGTTTTTGTTCTCTTGATTCCTTGGCTGCTGTTAGTGCCTGATGTATGAGTCAAGGTTGCTTGTCGCTAAAATTTTTCGATGACAAATGGATTATTTTTTGGTTTGAAACTTGCTTTTGCATTGCATTCAAACAAAGCAAAAGGATTAACTGTTTCAGTATTTGTACCTTATTGTGGTTTGATCAAGTATATTATTTACTCATAGACTGGATGCTCATATCATCCTTGGCTGATTCGACTTGCCCTTTCTAGATTTCAGAGTTCATTTGCTGTATTACATGTGACTTACGAGACCTGGAAGTTCACATGATTTTTGGTATGTTGCAGATGTTGTGCAAATCATATCCATCAGAATTCATATCATATTTTCACTACTGCCGTTCTTTAAGATTTGAGGACAAGCCCGATTATTCTTATTTGAAGAGGCTTTTTAGGGACTTGTTTATTCGTGAAGGTAATTATACCTAAACTTTATCTGTGTCTGTAGATTTTCTTCCTGTCTTAATATTTTAAGTATCTGTTCAAGTGACTTGTAGTGGAGTGTGGATGCGTTGCAATATTTTTGCAGGTTACCAATTTGATTATGTGTTTGATTGGACCATATTGAAGTATCCCCAGATTGGAGCCAGTTCCAGATCAAGAGTAAATATATGCATTTTATTATCTTCTCCAGACTGTTTTTATACTCGATTATATGGAAGCAGTAATTTGTGCATTTACTTCCAGAATCCCATTGGCAATGCAGTGGCTGGAACTTCTGGTGAAAGACCAGGAAGAACATCTGGTAATCTCTCGGATCTCTGTATTTAACTGATGGGTGCATAATTTGTACATTTTTTAATGTTCAGAACCTAGGATGTAAAGTAAAAGTAGAACTGAATCCTTTATCAGCATGTGAGGGCAACAGCATTTTACACCCTTGTAAAAACAATAAAAATCACAAAATCCCACGTATAATAGTAATAGGTTTTTACACCCCTGTTTCTTAAAAATCAAGCATATTTAACCCTTGCATTTTAAAAACTCAAATCATATTTACCATATTTGTTATGCCTGATTTTTAGAAACATAGGTTTCTAAATCCAATTAACACAAAGGGTTTTTCGCTTTTTTCAATTTTCATAAGGGGTGTCCATGTAATTTGCCCCAATAACTGAATAAAATTATATTGATAGCTGCTGGCAAAACTGAGAAAATGATGAGAAGATATTATCTAAATTCTGAGTTAACTCTGTGAGGAATGAGAACTATTGTTGTATGTTGAAATGCGTTGTCACCTCTCACATCTCAAAAACTGTGGTCATTTAAAAAATTATTAGAATGTGATTGGGGCATTGATGTACAGGTCGTAAATTACAAAGCATTTGGAGTAACTACTTATGTGGTTTTAAGTGCTGAACATTGAGAGAGATCATGTATGAATGTTTTTTTTCTGTTTGCATTATATGAGTTAACACGTTCATTTTCTCACTAAAATATGTACTCCGTATATCTATTACTAGTAGATTTATAATTCTCACTTCTTATTTGGTTGTGTTTTCTAGCGGGGCTAGATATTCGAGATAAATTTTCAGGCACAGTCGAAGCCTTCACTAGAAGGAATTCTTCAGGTCCTACGCGGCATGGAGATCATTCAAGACTCAGGACGTCTGATGATATGCCTTCATCCAAGGACGTGGTATTTATTCCTTTTCTTCTCCATATAGATATTTTCATTCGATCGTTTCCATTTGGTTTTCCTGCATTGAATTCTCGATTCTCATATCACTCCAGCTGCATCATCTGCTTGTGACATACGTGCTTTGACCATGCAACAATTGCTCTGATTTAGTTGATGTATCCTTGAACTATCAAAATTTCCTTTTAATATTTAAAAGACATATGTTTGAAGTTCTTAATTTGATTGCAGCAACCTGATTCAGAAAAAGGCCGTACTTCTCGAAATGGCAGCTCTTCAAAGAGAGCAGCTGTTTCAACCAGCAGGCCAACCTCCTCTGGCGAGGTCACTGATGGCCGCTCTAGTAGACTGGTCTCAAGCAGTGGTCGTATATCTACCGCACAAAGAATTCAACCCGGCATTGATCCCAACAAGCCATCATCCTTTTCTCGTACTGCTGTTACGAAAGGCTCTCGCGTTGACCCGCTTAGTAGTTTTGATTTCCTCTCAATAAGGAAGTAAATTGAATTGGAAATGTTAATGTTGGAGCGGACGATCTATTTAAGGTGAGATCTTCGGTGTTATCTTATCGTTGTAAATGTTAAATGTGTTATGTGTCGGACACCGCCACATTTTGCACAGTAGGTCATTTGGGAAGAGGTGTTTCTGTTACATGTAGCACAAAGCATATCTTGCTCATCCAAGAAATTGTCAACTTTTACGCATAGCAGCTCTTGTTTTCCAAGACTGCGTTAGAAGTAACACGTCTCATTTATACCTTAAGTCAAATTTTAACGCAGTGATTTTGAATCAGATGCTTATATTCTTCAATTTCAAAGAGATGCTAAAATCTCCCGTTGGGGAGAGCGGTCAGCCAAACTTGTTCAAAACCAATGGTTAAATTAAAATTTGCCCGGGAGCCAAACTCTCCAAATTAAATCTACAACAACAAAAAACGAACTGCAGCATGAAACAACAATTCATTCTGAACTGAAACGTGCATGAAAAACCAACTTAGCATTGATACATAGAAGGAAGTACGTCGATTTTGAATGTTTACCATCCAAGCAGACGCAAAGTAAAATCTTGCATGAAAAAGTTATACAACGTCGAAAACCGTAGGATAATATTGTGAAAAAACAGAAATCAGGCATCACTCTCTTTTTTAAGCTTTGCAAGCTCTTGCCTTACCAGTCCAGCTTTCTGCAGTTACACAGAAGCATACGGGTAGACTACTAAAACAGCTTTCATGGCTTTTTTTTCCTTTTTTTTTTACCGTGCCTGGCCCAGGCAGTAGTGCAATTCCAGGCCCACACACGAAGATCCAGGTAGCAAGCTACCCCGAGCGACCTTCCCCCTAAAAAAATAATATTGCATGAGCCATTTGTCGAAGTCTGAATTTCACCATTGAAAGCAAGCATGATAGTGTAAATTCTAGTTCAAAATGCTCACCAGCAGCTTCCATTACAGCAATAAGGATCTTCTTCTTAGGAACTCTTTTGATGTCAATCTGAATATCCGCTCTATTTTTTAAAATAGGATCTCACTGGTCCTACATACCTAATTTTCCCAGATATGATAATAAATTGTTTAAACACAAAAAATCATGTGTGACAGTCTCATATATAAATTTTGTGACATGGCTCTCCAACCCGAATCAATTCATGAATTTTTTTTTTTAATGTTAAAAGTATTACTTTCACTTAATTATGGATCACGTTGAACCGTCTTAAGGGAAATAGATCAATAAAACCATCTCATAAGATACTACTCTTGTTTAAAATGTATTATGCTATTTTCTGTATATTCCAATTCAATATTATCCGTGACCGATATCATCTTATGAATTTACTTTAAGCTATTTATATCAACAATTATATATGCCAAGAAACTTATCTATTAGATCGACTGTCGTGAAATAAATTCAATATAGCACAAAAGTAACTTATTAAGGTAATATAGATGATTAGCATATCAATTGACTAAAATTAGGCTTTATTGGTGGCGAGTAAAGGTCACCCGCAATTATAGTGAAACCATGGTTTTCTTGTTTTTGATTAATGGGCATCAAGAACAAATAATTCACTGCCATTGAAATCATGGAGATTTTGGGTTCGCATCATTCACGGTTCACGGACAATGATAGATTTTTCCTTTCAAAATTTCATCTAATTTTTAAAATAAAATTCATATATTGGCTTTTGAGAAATACCTCCAAAAAAGTTGAGATACTAGTACAAAGATATTTCTTCTACTTTATTATACATTGCATGGATAAATTTTAAGCCCTTGAGATTGACACCAACTTTCCAAATTCATGGAGGGTTGGTTTTCTCATGGTAATCAGTAATTTTAATCAATCCATGCATATTTGTTTCTTGAATTATAAAGAAAGATCTAAGTAATGTCGTCAGCTAAAATGAAAAGCCTTATGAAAGGCCTCAGATACATTTCACAGATATTTGGCAAGTATTTGTAATCCAACATATTGTTTTTTTTCTTCATCTTCTTATAATTTTTCTTGCCATTATCGTTATAATAAGCTCGATTTCGGGCGATTTTGTATTATATAAGTTACATACTTTGCGATGTAGATGAAGAAAAAGAAGCAGAAATGAAGATTGGCTTCCCCACAGATGTAAAGCATGTGGCTCACATAGGATGGGATGGGTCATCAAATAATGATGCACCGAGCTGGGTAAAAATATATTTTTGTCAAATTTCATTCATTTTCCCGTTGATGGTATCCAATTTTTTGAACGAAGGGAGATTTTGAGAGAGCTCTCTTATTTTGCAGATGAATGAGTATAAATCACCAACAGAATTCCAATCAGCCCCTTTGGATTCTCCAGGAGATTCGAGAGAAGACAATGAAATCAAATGGGTTTCTCAAGGTTCAAACTTATTGATAGACTTTGTATTTTTCATGAGCCACTTGCTCTAACATCATAACACCTCAAAGAAACTTGATTTGTGGCAATATGTTTTGAAATATATATACAACTCAGTTCGAATTAGGTACATCGGTTGCTCTAAGAACATCGTAATGTCTTAAAAGTGCTTTGAATAATTGATTGTGAGTGTTATGCATGGTTCTTGCAGATTCAGGAAGATGCAGCAGAAGATCAAAGTCTCCGGACCGAGACCACCACGAATTACCAAAATCATCCAGACGCCATTCCTCAACAGACAGCAGTACAAATGAATCCCCAAAGAAAAAAGATTCATCAACCAAATCAAGGCAACCAAGACGACACCACTCAAAGGATACCTGTCCAAAAGAATCAATCCCAGGAAATGATTCACCGTCAAGAGACCTACCAGATATCCCCAAGAAATCATGCCGAAAGAAGTCCAAAGAATCAGTCACGCGTGGCGGATCGTCAAAAATAAGGTCCAAAGGGATGACTACTGACGGAACACTCTAAGTTTCACCGGATTCAGATCCTGGAGCCACTTCCTGATCTATGTTAAAATTGCCCGGGTCGAAGCTGAGGCCTACTACAAGTTCAAAGCTACCTTTACAAGATGATGGAGAAAAGGGAAGTACTGTAGTTTCTAAATAATACCGATGTTTGCTTTATGCTTATTTGTTGGGTTTTTCCTATACTTGAAGTTTTGGCCTAGGAATCTAGAGGCTGCTGCACTTTCCCAATTCGAAGCAACTTTTTTTCAGATTGATGGTGATCACTAGTGTAAACCAACTCTGATTTTATGTCTTTTGACAGTCTCGTCATTCAGATGGTTAGCTTCAATCAGTGTAAAGGGGTTGACATAGAATTCAGATTATAGATGAGTAATATATATCATATTTGTAGCGCTTTCTCAAATGTGATAGAATTGTTTTGAAAGACTTTTTGAAAATAATAATCTTAGTCACTGAACCTTCACAAAGATTTAACCGTTCTTTAAAAAGAATTTTTCACAACAGATGATGGATTCCAGTAACTGCATTCAGATATCGTAAAATCCTCAGTTAAGATTCAAAATATGCACGAATAAACAAAACGAGTAAGAAAGCCAATGAAATTACCTCCATCGGACTAATGTGGTGGAGATAGTGGGTCATAGTTAACGTAGGAAGGCTTTTTCGCGTTATAGTAAAAATGAGCAATCATCTGTACCAACTCATCAGCTGATTTATAGCCTGGATATTGCACTAAATGTCATCAGTTCGAACAAATAAAGGTCTGGCGCATAGATGCAATAAAATACTATAGAAATTAACTACCTTTCTCCCTGTACACTATTTTATTTCCTCTAAGGAACAGGATCTGAGGGCATTCTTTAACTTTAAGAGCATATGCTAAATCCCTTTCAATGTTGATATCTATCTTAACAGTCTGATCATAAAAAATAATGAATCATCCATAACAAACAGGTAAAGAAATGAAGAACAACGAGGAACTCTGTTAGCATTAACCATGTAAAAAGCAACGAGGATGAGTTATCAAATCACAAACCCGAGGAGGCAATCTATCTTTGGCTTTCCAGTACACCATTGCTGCCTTTTCCAATTCCTTTAAAACATTCCAATTATCACTTGCCCTGAAATGACAAACAATAAAAATTGGATTTAATCTAGATTGACGAATTGCTATAGACAGCATAAGGAATGCATATAAAATACTACAATATATTCCTTTCTAACTTCACATAAGAATCTAAAGAAAAGGACCTTGAGTTGCAGGGGCAGACCCAATGAAGGGGATCTAAACCAAAATAAAGTTGTAATTTTGTGTAAATTTTACAAAAATACTAGTTTCTCCCACCAAATGCATTGAGTTGCCCCCAACCTAGTTCCTGGATTCGACCCTACTGTACTTGCCGGTTGTATCGTTCAAAGACCAGGACAATTAGCGGGCTAGGATGGAAAGCAAAGCTCTCCCACTCAAGGCAATTGATCTCCTTTACCAAACCGTAGTCAATTTCTCCCTCCCAATCAATCTCATGCCCATCAGCACCTACGACATTTTTTATAGGATGCTGCTCAAAATACTCAGAGGCTCTGATTCCCCAACCAATATCAGCATCCAAAGGCCAATCCGGTGCATCCTCTTCGATCAGCATCTTCTTATTGCTTGAATCATCATCTTGATCTTCATCACTGTCATCATCATCATCCGACATGTCGCTGTTTAAACTGTCGTCATTCTCAACCTCATCCTTCATAATTTTTTCCATATTCTTCAGAATTTCCGGATTCTGCTGTCTGATTGATGAAAAAGTCCTTTCTAGTGAATGACGCACGTAATCCTCAACCGCGGCTGCTTCACTCCTGCGACCACGCCTAGGCCGTTTAGGTTTCATTGGAGGAAAAAGTTTCTCGGGATTCTCATCCTCAGTTTGAGGAACTTCAGATTTTCGAGGCCGATATTTTCCTCTAGCTTTCAGCTCAGAAATCTTGCTAGGATTACTATCAGAATTTGGATCGGATTTACTTGAATCAGCAACGCATGCAAACTTGCATCCCGGTTTCATGGGCAATCGTACAAAGCTACGAGAACCCGAAACAGAAACCCAGGGATAAGTTGTAGCACGGGTAGGAAGTAGCAACGATGAAGAGCGCAACCCCCGGTTAACACTTAAAGATGAAAGCGACGACATCATTTCTTGGTCGTTAAAGCAGAATCTCACTGCCGTTAGCAGCACACAATGTCGTTCCAAATCCAAGAACGGCAAAAAACACACAGCACAGAAGCTGTCAGCGAAGTCAATATGCAATCAGCTGCACAAATTAGAAGTCAATGACAAAAATTAGCTTCAAAAGTCATTAAAATCAGTTTAACGACAGAATGATGTCGAGAGAACAAGATAGATCCTTGAGTAAGCAAAGCATCAAACATATGGTATGCAGCCAAAAGGGTAATTTAACCTTACGAATAAGAATTGAGCAAACTGCATTCTTTTACCACCTCTTCGTAGGGGAGAGGGATTTGGATTACAGAACCTCCGTTGATGGCGGCGCAGGCGCCGGTGCAAGAAATTGAGACGTGTTTCGGGGATTTAGCTCGATTGCTCACCAGTACTAGGGGATTCTGACTTTCTTCCTTTTTTTTGTTTTTACGATTATATTTGGCTTCTTAAATTAATCAATTAATTAATATTTAATATTTTTTTTTTTACATGAGAGACTTATTAAAGTTGTAAGGTCGTGGTAGGATGATTTTCCTTGAGATTTTTTAAAATCTGCAAAATAGGACTAGATAGATATGAGATATTATCTTTATTTTCAAATTCGTCCAAACGGAGATTGATGCTGATATGGGGGTATGGATATAATTCGAAGATGGAAATGACAAATCCGTCCTGATCTCATCTCGTCTCATTGTCATTCATAGATAATTGGCTGAATAAATGACATTATATTGATAAATAATATTATGATTATTTAAATATTTAATTTTGATATAAAATAATATTAAATACATAATAATATATTTTGTTTGATTTATTAAATTTAAGATAAAATGTTAAATTATAATTTTATCATTCTCAATAATTTATAAATATAAATAATATATAATAATGATTGATTGATTGAGATAAATAACTAATTTTTTGATTGGTGTAATAATATACCTACAAAATTATAATCAAACATTTGATTGAGTTCGATTATTAAATAATTTGATTTTTTCAACGCGACCAAACATAAATTACTAAATGATATGAATTTAGCAAATTAAATTCGTCAATCTTTGTTTGTTTAAGTAAATAAAGTAACTTGAATTTAAATATTGAATAATTTTTTAAAATAACAATGATGTGAAATTTAAACATATACAAAAAACCATATAAATTAAAACTATCTGATTTTTTTTATCATCAACAACTATCTTAAAAGTGCTTATAATCTCCAAGAAAAAAAGGATTTTCTTTCAAAAACTCAGTCACTTTAGTTCCTTTGATAGATTTGATTTTGAGTAAAATATTTGAGAAATGACTTCAAATAGCATGTATTTTGGACGTATTTGAAATTCATCACAATTGTAATTGATGTTGCATAAATTAATATGAAGTGAATTTGAAACAACTTGGTATGAATTTTTTTCCAATGATAAAAGTTAGTGGATTTGAATTTCATCAATCTAAGAACAACCAAATAATAATTGAGATATCATCGGATATTTTCATTTACTATTTCTCTTTTAGTGTATATTTGTATCAAAATAAAGAATTTTCTCACTAAACACAAGTATTACCTCAAACCACTCTTTTTTATACATTGCGAGTACAAACAAATTGATTAGAGCTCGAGTACTATAGTACTTAGGAGTGGGCGTTTATTCTCATGTATCGGATACTTATCGGGTTCGAGTTCGTTTCGGTTTCTGGTTCGAGTTCAGGTTCGGTTATCTTATCGATACACCCCAACGGGTATCGGGTATCCAACAAAAAATTTTTAAAAAAACTTTTTATATGGGTCTATCTGTCTATTCAACTAAAAAATATATGTATTTTTTTGTGTCTAGTCATTACCCGATACAGAGTAGATCTCTTGTGAGACGGTCTTACGAATCTTTATCTGTGAGATGGGTCAACCCTACCAATATTTACAATAAAAAGTAATAATCTTAGCATAAAAAGTAATATTTTTTCATGGATGACCCAAATATGAAATCCGTCTCACAAAATACGACCAGTGAGACCGTCTCATACAAGTTTTTGCCCCTGATATAATGACAAATGACTGATTATAAAATGCTATAATGACATGTTTTTTTGTGAAATGTCAAAAATACACGTGTTTTTTTTATTTACTAGCCACAATATGATAAAATGACTCGTCATAACTCGATACAATGACATGATTTTTTGTGTATTTTTTCAAAAAAAAAATTAAAAATGGTTTTTTTTCGGCTACCCGAAAATAACCAACAATTTCGGGTACCCGACATGATTGGTTTGGTGTCGGGTATCCGAACCGGAAAACCCGAGCCCACCCCTAACAGTACTCGAGCTCGACTCGATTTATTTTATGTATACTCGAGCTCGATCAAGTAATTCATTTCGAGCTCGATCTAGACAAGCTCGAAAGTCTGAATTCTAACATTTATATCTCGAGATCGGGTTTGAATATGTTTTGACAAAAATAACCCTTCTTTTTTATACTTGTAAATAATTTATATCTTGTAATCCTTGACAAGCTAATTTAAATTCGAACTATACTCGGTCATTAGACATTTATTATTATTATTCACAATAACTATTTTATTCAACCATACATCTATCCGTAAAACTATCAAGGCACTTACATATTAAATTTATATTTAAATTTGTTTTTATTTTCATGTTATAAACTAACGAATCAATATAAAATTTATAAATATTTATTTTACATAATACATATATAAATTTTATTTATTTGATTATTATAAAATTATACAAATATTTATTATTCTTTAAACGATTATTTAAAAAAATAAATCAAGTCAATATTAATATTTTAAAATAAAAAATAAATGGGAAAAAAATATGAGGTGTGGGCCAACTCAATAACGTTGCCGTGTGAATGGCCAATCCATCCCTGGTCCTAGGATGGCGCACGTTTGTCGCAAATTGACATAATTAGTGTAACATAAAAGCTCACATGGAATCGTCTCACGGATAAATTTTACGAAATAGATCTCCTACCGATCAAATCCATGAAAAACAATATTTTTATGCACTCTAAATATAGATCGGATTGACTCGTATCATGAACTATATCTATGATACTGTCTCATAAGAAACACTCTCTTAGTATAAAGTGAGTAGTGAAGTACCATATATACCACGAGAACTTTGAGGACGCATTTTATAGATGAATTTGAGCCGCGAGATTTCAAATCTTTTCAAATATATTAATTTATTTGAGTGAATTAAATTCAAGTGAATCCAAATCAACTTTACTTCAACTTAAATATTTCCTACAAATTGTAATGAATTTCAATTAGTCTATCTAATACATTATTTGAAATACAAAATCATTATCCAAGTCAAACCATTCAACTCAAATAAACTCTCAATCCAAATAAAACTTAGGAGTGTTTTTGAACTATCTGAAAAAAGAGCGTTGGATGGCATCCATATTGCAAAACAGGGAAAATTTGGAATATGTTTCACATATAATCTATATTAGTCGCTAAGGAATACAAGCGTGTGTAACATAACACATGAATATTATGTATGAGATGCACATAATATATTTAAAATTTGAGTAAGGTCTCTTGTGAGACGGTCTCACGAATATTTATATGTGAGACGGTCTCACGAATATTCATCTGTGAGACGGGACAACCCTACCGATATTCACAATAAAAAGTAATACTCTTAGCATCAAAAGTAATTTTTTTTATGCATGACCCAAATAAAAGACCTGTCTCACAAAATACGATCCGTGAGTGTCTCACGCAAATTTTTGCCTTAAAATTTTAAAGTATTTCGATATAAATAATGTTTAATACTAAAGAACGAAGATCCAAACATTATATTTTTCCCACTAATTTTTGACATCATAGAATCAAAACATTGATTTCGTTAATGAAACAGAAGTGTTCATTTATGTAGTCAATGAGATATATTGCCCTGAAGGGTATTTCAGTCAAGTAAAAAATTATACTATTGGCTCAAACAATTATTCTATAGTGTTCAACTATTATAATATAGTAAAACTACATTATTCACTATTCAATAATTATAATATTCTCAACTTTGGGGAGGGCAAGGGGAATACCTATGGAAGGGCATTTTCGAATTTTTCCTCCAAAAATAAATTCATTAACGAAATTATATGATCCACGTGTGGATAGGCCAAATGTAGAAGCACAAGTAGAAAGTAACATGTAGTCTAATGAAATTACCATCCTACCCTTGTTATGTTATGCTACGTACAAAATTCCCTCAAGTCAAGTGTCCCACATTGACCCAAAAAGACAAAACATTTTATGTTACCCATCGCAGAATAGACATACAATAAAAAAGTAACCAAATTAAAATTAGACAAGTCAACATGCATTCACAAAACGATAATAGTTTAATTTTTATCATTAAAATTCGAAATATATGATTCGATAATAATCAGATTAAGGATTTAAGCGATCTTGCTTTAACCTTTTTCCGGCTTCTCTTCTTCTTGTTTTGATCTTCGTCTTCTTCTTCGAACTCGAATTCTTCGTCGGTTTCGGATAAATTTGACGGCTCCACGTAATGTCCACGATCAAGATTCTCGGCTGTGTCTCCTGCGTTGCTGTTGGTACCATATTCACCTCTTTTCTTGCCCCAACGTGGCCCGAAACCTGAATAATAGTAGAATACATATGGATTACTCGAAGAGGGTGCCGCCGGTTTCTTGATTCGAGGGCGGCGCCGTCCCTCAGCCACCGGTTTCGACGAGTTCTTGGTAGTGGTGTGGGAGGAGCTGCTGTAGCTTCTGACCATGGATAAATGGTGATCGCATAGTGAATTACCTTTCGCAGCCTGTCTTCTGCATTTCCAACTCTTGCCATCGGTCTTGCAGCACAGAATAATGGCGCCGGTGGGATTATTCAGAACATCCGACGGTTGTTCCGCCTCGGCCCCGCCGGAATGTTCCCCTTTCATAGCATTGTTTGAGTTTGGCTCCTCCGCCTCTCTATTATTAAAAGAATTGTTTTTGTCGATGCAAGCGCGAGACAAAAGAAAGTTTGCTTTCGACGAATGGGATAACTATATATATAGATTTCAGTTTATAATCAAGCGTTATTCAGGTGGTCGATGTGGGGGCTAAAATTATACGCAGACCCTAGTGATTATTTTGCGAAAAATACGACAATAGTGGGAAAAGTGCGAAGCCCAACCGAATTAAACAAAAGGGTTGAAATATTACCTTTCAAGAACTGCAATAGAATCCTGCGAGCTCCCATTTCCGGCATTACTACCATTTCCATTTCCCTGCATAAAAATTATTCGATGTGGAGGAAAAGGAAGCATATATCCCTAAAGCAGCGAGAAAGAAGAAACCCAGAAAGAAATTCGACTCCTTCAGACTAAATAACATAAACAGATCACAAGATTAGCTCTTCCTGACGAACCCTAACGGTGGGGCTGAAGAAAACCCTAGAAGAAGAGGCTAAAAAACGGCAGAAATGCAGAAGAGTTCTACACGAATAGCACAAGGGTGGCAACAGATCCGAAACCATGAGCAATAGGGAGCTTGTTTGGAGGGGGATTCAACTGACCTGATACGGCGGAGAAGATGGTGGCGAGAAGTTCATGACGTCCCAGGGCGACTGATTGAGCTGGCATACGTGAGGCTGAGCAAGAATTCCGGGATTTAGAGATGCAGCCGCGTAGACCAGCGGCGAAATCTTCGCGTTCTTGCGTATTCTCATGGCGGAAGGAGATGGTTTTCGGCTGTGCAGAGGTGGGAAGGACTGAGGAGGAGAGTTCTGTGGTAATGGAGTGGGGGCCGTTGGCAAGTTGAACAATAGTAGATCCAAATATGATTATTATATTATAATAATAAATAAACATATCGTGTATATATATATTTATTCTTCGGTAAATTTCCCAAAAATACATCTTTCAATATTTTCATTAAAATTCAGTACTTAGCCATAATTTTCTAGAAATCAGTACCTGACAATTCTATACATTTAGTTTTAACTACCCATTAAGCAAACTTTACACTTTTACCCTTTATTATTTAAATAAATATATTATTTTATCCACCAAAATTATATCATTTTTCTCCATTTAAAATATAATTTTATCAAAATATTGTTTCTCAATTATCATGAAATAAAAGTAAATACTTATTTTGATATACAAAGTACCTATTATGGGGTTTCAGATACTTGATTTTGCTATTTGAATACTCCAAATATATAAGAAAATACTATATTTTCGAGCATTCACCGTAAATTCAGTCATTGTTGGTATTTTCATTAAAATTCTTTAGGATGACTTATTCATGTCATTTTATTTTTTTAAAAAAACATAAGTCATCACTCATCATGAAATAAGATTAAATATTTATTTTGACCAACAAAATACCTATTTTGAAGTTCCAAATGCTTGATTTTACTCTTTGAATACTTCAAATGTGTAAGAAAATACTGGATCTTCGAGCTATCACAATAAATTCAATAAAGTTGGTATTTTCATTGAAAATGCATTAAGATGACTTATTCATGTCATCTAATTTTTGAAAAAACAGAGTTTCTCACTCATTGTTGAATTAGAAAAATTACTTATTTTGATCAATAAAATATCTATTTCCGGGTTCCAAATATTTGATTTGGCTATTTGAATACTTCAAATGTGTAAGAAAATACTTAAGTTTCAAGTAATATTAAGTGACTTTTGATTGTGTCATTTGTGAAGTTAAAATGTGATACTTAAATTGGTACAAAGAGTATCTAATTAGAGTATATAAATATATTATTTTACCCCGTAAATACTCATATCCAATTATTTGAGGATGCCAAAATATAATTTGAAATTAATATTAATTGACACCGATGATGATATTCGCGAAACAAAAATGTGATACCTAAATTAATACAAATAATACATAATTCGAGTTCACAAACACTTGATTTTACCTTTTAAATACTCAAATTCGATTGAGTATGTCAAAATATATAATTTGAAGATAATATTGAATATTTTTTTATGATGAGATATGTGAATAAAAAACGTGCTACCTAAAATTGGTACAAATAATACCTATTTTTATTTCACATATACTTGATTTTATCATTTTAAGACTCAATTTTGATTATTTCGGGATATAAAAAAATATAGTTAGTAATATTGAGTGACTTTTGATGTGTCATTTGTGAAGTTAAAATGTGATATCTAAATTAGTACAAAAAATATTTAATTCGAGTCTACCAATACTTTATTTTACTTCCTAAATGAGAAGTATTTTAATTTGAGTTTGCAAATATTTGATTTCGTAAATGACATACTCACAATATGTATTAAAATACTGGATATTCGAATAAGCAACGTAAGTTCATCAAGTGTTGGTATTTTTATGGAAGATATATTTGGATGACATATTCATCTCATTTAATAATTAAAAAAAACAAATTCTCAACTAAGCATGAAAATTTTAAAGTACTTAGTTTTACTTGAGAAGTACCTAATTTGAGTTTGCAAATACTTGACTTCGTAAATGAGATACTCACAATATGTATGAAAATACTATATATTCGAATAGGGAACGTAAGTTCACCAAATATTGATATTTCCATGGAATAAGCATTTGGATGACATATTCATATCATTTAATATTTTTTCTGTAATAAAAAAAACAAATTCCCAACTAAGCATAAAAATTTTAAAGTATTTGTTTTTATTTGAGAAGTACCTAATTTGAGATTGCAAATATTTAATTTGGTACATGAGATACTCATAATATGTAATAGAATACTGGATATTCGAATATGCAATGTAAGCTCACCAAGTGTTTATCTTTCCTTTGAATATGCATTTGGGTGACATATTCATCTCATTTAAAGAAAAAATACTAATAAATATAATGAATAATTACCAATAAGTATTATGTCAAATAAGTATAATTGTCAAATAAGTCATTCAATGAATATCAAAAAGTATTGTCAATTAATATTTATGAGTATTTTATAAATCATTGATCCAAGAATCGATAGATATGCTTAAAGTGCAAACTTCAAGCTCATTTACGAACTATGTTCATAATGCATCTCTCAATTAGTCCATGATGAATAATGAACTATGCTTATTTATTTAAATGATATGAATAAGTATACTAATGAATTTTCCATGGAAAGATTGCATATTCGAATATCCAGTATTTTAATGCATATTATGAGTATCTCATTTACGAAATCAAGTATTTACAAACTCAAATTAGGTACTTCTCAAGTAAAACTAAGTACTTTAAAATTTTCATGCTTATTTGAGAATTTTTTTATCAAAAAAATATTAAATAAGATGAATATGTAATCCATGATTAGTGATCGAGCAAAACTTTCATTGTAAAATTCTTAGTAAAAATTAATAATATTCAAGATCGAAATAATCGCAAGTGTACGATGTCAAGTAATAATATAGTCATTGACTTTCAATAATTGCAAGTGCTTGATGTCAAAATGTTCCATGCTTAGTGATTGAGAAAAACTTTCATTGTCTAAGGACTGTATTTCTCAATTATTATTCTCAGTTATTCAATTTTTAGCAGCGATACTTCAGATGATTGTTTACTACTACGATTATTAAATAAAAACTCAATGAAATGGTTCAAGGAATAAATGATGAAATAAATAAGCTAGAATGATTGATTAAAGTTCAATGAGAAATGAATTTGTTGAGAATCTCGGTTCACCTACCCCTCGCTAATCTACTTAATTCGTTCGACAATGATCTATGCTTTCGACGAGATTTCATATCCAACTGAACATGCCCTCTCAAGCTATGCCAAACTAATTCAACTCAGTGAAGTAATTAAATCTCTTTAATTATTTATCAATGGTGAATTGCATGTTGTTTTATTAAATCTCATAGCTTTCGACCTACTGAATTATGACTATCGACGTGTATCTGACTTCATATTTCTCTGTAAATTGTAAATCCACGGATTATGCTACTCGTTCCTATCACGGACTATTCTCTCGAAGAACATTGTCCGGAAATCTTCAAATCTTCGCTCTAAGCCTTTTTTTCTCCTTCAAAGCTTTGTGGCTGCTGAAATGTCCTTGAACATGTCATCCAAATACATTTTGGATGGAAACGCGAGCACTTGATGAACTTACGTTACATATTCGAATATCCAGTATTTTAATACTCATTTTGAGTATCTCATTTACCAAATCAAATATTTTAAAACTGAAATTAGATATTTCGCAAATAAAACTAAGTACTTGAAAAAGTTCAATACTTAGTTGCGAATTTGTTTTTTTTAACAATTAAAAAAACTATTAAATGAAATGAACATGTCATCCAAATGTATCTTGGATGGAAATGCGAACACTTGGTGAACTTACATTGCATATTCGAATATACAGTATTTTAAGACTCATTCTGAGTATCTCATTTACCCAATCAAGTATATTAAAATTGAAATTAAGTATTTCGCAAGTAAACTAAGTATTTGAAAAAGTTCAATGCTTAGTTACGAATTTGTTTTTTTAACAATAAAAAAAATAATTAAATGAAATGAACATGTCATCCAAATGCATCTTGGATGGAAATGTGAGCACTTGGTGAACTTAAGTTGCATATTAGAATATCAAGTATTTTAATACCCATTCTGAGTATCTCATTTACCAAATCAAAAATTTTAAACTTGAAATTAGGTATTTCGCAAGTAAAACTAAGTACTTGAAAAAGTTCAATGATAAGTTACAAATTTTTTTTTTAAACAATAAAAAAATAATTAAATGATATGAACATGTCATCCAAATGCATCTTGGATGGAAATGTGAGCATTTGGTGAACTTACGATGCATATTCTAATATCCAGTATTTTAATACTCATTCTGAGTATTTCATTTAACAAATCAAGTATTTTAAAATTGAAATTAGGTATTTCGCAAGTAAAACTAAGTACTTCAAAAAGTTCGATGCTTAGTTGCGAATTTGTTTTTTTTTTAAACAATAAAAAAATAATTAAATGAAATGAACATGTCATCCAAATATATCTTGGATGAAAATGCGTGCACTTGGTGAACTTACGTTGCAAATTTGAATATCCAGTATTTTAATACTCATTCTGAGTATCTCATTTACCAAATCAAGTATTTTAAAATTGAAATTAGGTATTTCGCAAGTAAAACTAAGTATTTGAAAAAGTTAAATGCTTAGTTGCAAATTTGTTTTTCTTTTAAAAATGAAAAAATATTTAAATGAAATGTACATGTCATCTAAATGCATATTGAATAGAAATGCGAGCACTTGGTGAACTTACATTGCCTACTAGAATATCCAGTATTTTATTAATTTTTATGAGTATCTCAATTATCAAATGAATTATTTAAAATTGAAATTAGGTATTTCGTAAATATAAGTAAGTACTTCAAAATGTTCAATGCTTAGTTGCGAATTTTTTTTAAAAAATAATTAAATGAAATGAACATGTCATCCAAATGCATATTGGATGGAATGCGAGCATTTGGTGAACTTACGTTGCATATTCAAATATCCAGTATTTTAATACCCATTCTGAGTATCTCATTTACCAAATCAAGTATTTTAAAATTGAAATTAGGTATTTCGCAAGTAAAACTAAATACTTGAAAAAGTTCAATGCTTAGTTGCGAATTTGTTTTTTTAATAATAAAAAAATAATTAAATGAAATGAAAATGTCATCCAAATGGATCTTGGATGGAAATGCGAGCATTTGGTGAACTTGCGTTGCATATTCGATTATTCAGTATTTTAATACACATTCTGAGTATTTTATTTACTAAATCAAGTATTTTAAAATTGAAATTAAGTATTTCGCAATTAAAACTAAGTATTTCAAAAAGTTCAATTAGTTGCGAATTTGTTTTTTTTAAAATTTAAATTCAATTTACATGTCATCCAAATGCATTGGAAATGATGAATGGGAAGAGAAGATGACCAATAGAAATATGTATTTATATCATTTTTTATTAATTAAAAGGGTAAAAAGGTAAAAATGCATAAAACATGTATTAAAAACTAAATTGATCTTTTGTCAGGTATTAAAATACAAAAAAAAAACTCATGGGTACTGAATCTTAAATAAATCATAGACATATGTATTTTTCTCCAAATTGCCCTTTATTCTTTATATAGATGTGTAAAGGAGATTGTACTTACAAATCTCAACATATTCAATGTCTACGTAAATAATAAAAAATATTATTTTTCAATGTTTTAAAAAATTAATAAACTCTAATATTGTTAAATAATAATTTTAACAAAATTTAAATAATCATATATATCAATATTTTCAGAACCAGATTGAATTAAACGGTTCGATTGAGAACAATTCACGGATTCGATCCGAACATCGCCCATAAATAATTTTACTAATCACAATCGACCAATAATTATTCGGATCGGTATTTAACAAGTCAAAACAGTCAAAACTAAATTAGACCGATTCATGTTTTTTAAATTTAAATTTTTGTGTTATATATGATTATAATTATTTTATATTAACACTATTTCGGTTCAACGGATGGAACAATAATGTAAAATTGATTCGATCAAGGGATGACAATGAGGCAACGAGAAGTGAGGGCGAGTTTGTCATCTTCATCTCTATCCACGAAGTCTATAGATGATATCATATTCGTTCCGATCTCCGTTTTTTCAAGTGTGTGGAATCCCTGAACGCGAATCCACAAGGATCAAATCCTCATCTTCGCCGTATTCGTATTTCAAAAATATTATTGGGGAGGGAAGGGGCAGAGCGGGGCTGGGCGGGGCGGGGGTGTTCTGAACCCAAATTTATTCCTCTCTGAATCCGAACTTATTATTATTAATGATAATATCCATATTAATATTAATATAAGTATTAATAATATTATTAATATATTATTGATATTAATAATAATATTATTTTCGGGTGGATTTAGGATGATGATAGTATCCTTATATCTGTCATGAAATGTTTCAAGGATTTTAAAAAACCGAGGGATTTTAAAAAATCTCCGAACTTGAAAAAATCGAGTATCCCCGTCCACGTTTCATGTTTTTGTCACGTGGCCTCGACTCCGCTGGGAAAATTGTCATCCTTAATTCGATCACTTATTCGATTATGATAACATGCTTACAAGTGTATTTAGTTTGTGGGAGCATACTGTTAGTTAATGTGGGTTCTGATTTGAAACAAATAATATTCCCAGAGATAGTTAATAAAAATCTAAATATCATCGAATATAAAATCATTTGAATTAAATGAACAAATATTTTGTTGGATATAGAATTAGATATATATAAATAGATGTGGTGGTTAAACTACAACCTCCCATTTTATTTAAAATTTGAAATAAAAACACTAAAAATTATTGATGGTGGTTGTTGGGTTTATAAATTCTAACAATCTTGATTTTTATGACAAAAAACTTGTTATGACGTTTCTAATATATTTACTCAAGTGTAAAGTTGCTCGCTCAATATGAAAGCTGAAACTCGAATTTAGCCAAATTGAAAATCTGACGAGTTGCAGTATTTAAATGATATCTCACAATTCGATGATGCAAATGGCTGAACATAAAATTCATTTTGGTACAAGTCGTATTTCACATAAGTTGGACTAAATCAGATGTTATCTAGACAAAGTGATGGCAGTAATGCTCATCAGTTTGGCTGATCAGCAATTATCAGTTGGATATAAGTAGTTACGATATTTCGATCAGTCTGGCTGGCTCGGTTATCCAAATGAAATGATTCAATATCAGTTACAAATATAAGACGATGATTTACAAATCATATACAAAAGTGAAAGACTAAATCTGTAATGATAATGAGCCATTAGGCTAAACCAACATGGGTCTCGGCCCATACCCATGCATCACTACTGATCATGGGTCGTTAGGATGATCTAGGCCCATGCCAATACACTGTTACTCATAAAATATCTCACCCCTGAAAAGTGGTTTCTTTTGCCTTCCCCAACATTAAATTCAGGATCTCCAAGTTTAATTACCTAGATTCCTAGTAGCCCAACTGGTACCAACACTTTCGAAATCTAGGTACTTAAGCCTGGAGGTCCTGAGTTCAAGTGTTGGGGAAGCCGATTCAAAGCATGAGCAACCTATATGAAAAAAGTAGCTAGAATGAGAGCAGACCTAAGTGAGATGATACATTTGAGATACACACACACTGTACTGGATTAAATCCTCACACACAATAACTCACATATATAAATGATAGTTGAGCTTCAAAGTTTTGTTCAATGAATTTTCACACAAAGATATTAAAGATTGTGTTTATAGTCTGGATATAAAAAATATTAAACATTATGCGAATTATAAAATTGCAGCTCGATAGTGTGCTAGGAGTTTCGATTATGCAAATGATAAGTTCTAAGTTGAAATATGTTTGTACAATACATTGTATAAATCAAAGTCTTCTAGTGGATCATTTTCAAGTGGAAGAAGGGGTGACGTAGTAGTTGTTAATATTCGAACATCCATAAACAAATTTGTGTCTATTTATTTATCGTATTTACTTATTATTTCTAATATTTTAAAGATGTGTTGTTGAAACATTTTTTGTATTATTCAAATATCAAAATATTGCATATCAGATGTTTGATAAAATACTTTAACCGAAAATGTTTATACACATTCAACTTGCATATTTTTTTATATGTTTTAACAAAAAGTTTATTCGGTTTTCACAACTGATTATTTTGAGTGTTTTCTACTTGGTTTGAAATCCGAACTCGATTTAATTCATCTATATCCAAGATTTCAAGAATCGAGCTCAGCTCAATTATAATCCTATAACTGGTCCTATCGGTTGTCCATCTGTTACCAAAATATGAAGTTTGGAAAAATATATCAAGTTCTGGTTCCAACTATAACACATCTTTCACAACTCAAAAAAGAAACACAAAAATTTATATTTGGATAAATATACTTTGATAAGCATATATTCTTTATCCTAAAAGTTGAAAACAAAATCAGTATCGATGCATACAAAAATATTTTTAGAAGAAAATATATAATTTAAATGATGATATCATGCTATAATTTCATTGAAAAATAAAAAAGATATTTCATTGAAAAAAGAAAATAAATATTTTTTTAAAAATAAATATTTTTATCAAATTTAAGAGTCTACCCGCAAACCTGACAATGGTTTGGCTTTTTTTACAATTCCAATGAGCAGAACTGTGGTGTCGAAGGACTTACTTACTATCTTTACACGAGAATTATATATATATATATATATATATATTATTGAGAGCGAGATTCTCAAAATGACTCAATTTTTTTAATTTTTTTTAATAATTATGACTCAATTTATACAAATATTTATAAAACATTTTATTAAAAAAATTTATATAATTTTTTAAAATATTTTAAAAGTTTTTCTAAGGACAAAGATATGTTTAAAAAATTATTCTCTAAATTATTTTTAGAATTAAAAATTAATATACTTTGATTTTCACAATTATTTTCATTTATAAAAACATAGAAAAAACAATTTTAAACTGTTCTTTAAAAAATATATTTGAATAAATTTTTTTTAAAAAAATTAAATTTGTAAATCTTATCAAATTGCACATTTATAAAACACTAAAAATATTTTAAAATATTTTTCCAAACGGATCGTAATTATTGTAATTGAATTATTTTTATAAGTTAATCGTTATTTTAGTTGAGCATATTTTTTTTTTCTTTTTTAAGCAAGAGATTATAATTATTAATTAATCCAAAAATAAGTAGACAAACTATATTATCTCCATCTCATAGAAGAAAAATATAGGACGAAGTGTTTTTTTTAATTATATTTTTAAATATGGTAAAAATTTGAAAAAAAGTAATAACTTTCCAAAATTAATTATCAAACATGTAGTTAGACTATAAAAGAAGTTGTATTAGTCAATATATTTGAAATATTATCATATCCAAAAGGAAAAAAAATTCATTTACGACATTATTTTTTTAAAAAAAATATTTAGAGAAGAATATAATGTTATAATCAATTTTTATGGGTGTAGCAAAACATATAAACATAAAATTAAAAAATTAAATCTCTTGTAAGACAATCTCACGAGTTTATATATGTGTGACAGATCGATTCGATCCATACATACCGTGAATAGTGATATTTTTTGAATAAAAAATAATTTTTTTCATGAATTAGATCGAATCAGAAACTCGTCCTACAAAATTGACCCGTGATACGATCTCACACGAGTTTTCGTGAAATTAAAAAATATTCTTTCTCTTATTTACTAAATTATATCATATGTACACCATCCATTTCATACTCGAGTAAACGAAGCCATAGTAGATTTATATTTTTATTCTTTACAACTTTGTGCAACAATTAAAAAATGGGCACGATTCAAATTAAATATCTGAATGCTATTTTTTTTTACAAATTTTTTCTCTATAAAATTGTTTTGAATTACTTAACAAGATGTTGAATACATTTTTCACCTCGATATTGAGACAAGTGTGAAATGGTTTAAAAAATATTCAAAGAACATGTAAATCGACTATTATTTTATATATACATGCATTTCCGTGCATTCAATTAATAATAATAATAAAATTAGAAAAATGTTTTTTCCTAACTTGTATATTTTTTTTTTATAATTTTGTCATAAACGGCTGTCAAAATTAGATTTTAATCATACATATTTCAGTTTTTTGGTATTTCAATAATTTTCAATTGAAGTGCTGATGTGCTATTAAACATATGAACGTCACATCAACACACAGTCAGTGTTATATTGGAAAATGAACCAAATCTAATTAAAAAAAAATAACAAAGTCAGTTGACTAATAATGAAATTTGATAATATAGATGATCGATATTGTAAATAGTTAATATACATGACTGACATTGCAATGTTCCTAGTACAGACGCAGGGTTCTGAAATTGTCCTGAGCCTGAAATCACGAAGAAGACCGTTAGGAGGGGGCCAGGAGGGTGTCCTGGCGTAGCTCCTGCGACGCTCAAGTCAGAAACTGAGGATATATGGGGCCTGGGGGGAGCAGCTAAGAGTGCTGCTGAAAACAATATATTGAATCCATCAACTGAACACTCAAACCTGGTATTTATAGGAGAATACCTGGGCCTTTGATGGGTCTGTCTTCCATTTGGGCTAGGGATGTGCCAGGGGTAGTGGGCCTGATCTTGATGGAGCCATTCATGGGGTATCACCAGTCTCTCCCTCCCAAGTCGAACTGAATCGTAGGTTCGAAGTTCGATTAACAGTGTTGTCCTCGGCTTACAAGGCGTGAGTTGTGCATTTTTCCTTTGCTGCTCATTAGTCAGTCGCCCGCCGACTCGCCAACCAGACCTCACGCTCGTCCCTCGAGCAGCAGACCTCACGCTCTCCCTTCACCATTCGCCCACCGACTCGCCAAGCAGCCCTTATGCTCGCCCCTCGAGCAGCATCCCTCACGCTCGCCCTTCGCCATTCACCCGTCGACTCGCCAAGCATCCCTCACGCTCGCCCCTTCGCCCAGCAGCCCTCACGCAGCCGCCTCGCTTTCCCCTCGAGCGCTCACCCAGCACGTCCTCGTGCTCGCCATTCCAGCACGTCCTCGCACTCGCCCTTCGCCCGCAGTCCTTGGTTTCTGAAGATCTTTTGGGGGCATTGCCTCCAAGCCCCCACGACCTGACGGGGCATGTCGATCCCCGTCAATTTCGCAGCGGCAAGCATCGTTCGTTAACGACAAACCAAATAAATTTTTCTAACACAGTATGCCCTCGTCGCCCCCATCTTCAAGGTCCTCTACTAAGCTTTTGAAGGAAAATAATTCCCACTTTTCCGTGCCCTTGACTCCTCTGCTAAAATAGTCCTTAGCAGGAAAAATAAAACTTCAACCTCCTCACCCTCTAACTCCACTGTCAGGCGATGCCTTAGCAGGAAAATAAAAATTTCATCTTGTCACCCTCTAACTCCTCTGCTAGGCGACACCTTAGCAGGAAAATAAAAATTTCACCTCGTCACCCTCTGACTTCTGTGCTAGGCAATGCTTTAGCAGGAAAATAAAGATTCTCCACCCTCACCCTCTAACTCCTTTGCTAGGCGACGCCTTAGCAGGAAAATAAAAATTTCACCTCGTCACCCTCTGACTCCTCTGTTAGGCGATGCTTTATCAGGAAAATAAAGATTCTACATCCTCACCCTCTAACTCCTCTGCTAGGCGACGCCTTAGCAGGAAAATAAAAATTTCGTCTCATCACCCTCTAACTCCTCTGCTAGGTGACGCCTTAGCAGGAAAAAAAAAATTCTTCTCCTCCTCAACTCTGCTCCTCTACTAGGCGTAGCCTAAGTAGGTAAAATGATTTTTCTCCTCCCCCACTCTTCTCCTCTACTAGGCGCAGCCTAAGTAGGTAAAATTTAATTTTTCTCCTCACCATCTCTGCTCCTCTGCTAGGCGATGCCTTAGCAGGAAAATAAAATTTTTCTCATCCCCAACTCGGCTCCTCTGCTAGGCGATGCCTTAGCAAGAAAATAAAAATTTTCTCCCCCACAACTCTGCTCCTCTGCTAGGCGATGCCTTATCAGGAAAATAAAATTTTTCTCCTTCCTCACTCTGCTCTTCTTCTAGGCGACGCCATAGAAAGAAAATAACATTTTTCTCCTCTCAAACTCTGCTCCTGTGCTAGGCGACGCCATAGCAGGAAAATAAAATTTTTCTCCTCCCCAACTCTACTCCTCTGCTAGGCGGTGCCTTAGCAGGAAAATAAAATTCACCTCCTCCACTAGACGACGTCTTAACAGGAAAAATTGAACTTCTCCCAAACTCTGCTCCTCTGCTAGGCGATGCCTTAGCAGGAAAATTTAACGTTTTCTTCTCCTAAACTCTGCTCCTCTGCTAGGCGATGCCTTAGCAGGAAAATTTAATTCATTTCATCATCACAATACAACAACATCCACGAACTTAATATAAGAACTTGACTTTATTAAATTTCAACTGATAATACAAGACAAATTCAGAAACAAAATACAGCAAAATTCGAGTCAAGATTAATATTCCCTAAGGGGGTAAGCGTTCCTGAGCCTCTTTAGAGCCTTGCCGACGCATTCTCCAATTTTCATCTCTGCTTCTCTTGTACCTCCACAGGACAAAGTTACCCACTTCTTCCTTTCCTAATCATGTTACGCTCCACACGCGCTCTTTTTCCCTCCTCCCTCACTACCCCTTTATAACACCGACGCGCGACTTTTTGTTCCCCGCACAAGACTCCAACTCCTTTTCCCACAGGAAACTTAAACTTCTGATGATAAGTGGAAGCTACAGATCTGAAATCCTTCTGGGCTGGCCGTCCTAGAATTCCATTATACGCTGAAAGGGTATCTACCACGGTGAACGCTATCATTTTTGTTACCCGCTGAGGATCAGTCCCCAAGGATAGGGGAAGAACAATCTGATCCAAAGGCGGGATGGCGTGTCCAGCAAACCCATACAGCGGGGTGGATACCGGCTCAAACTCAAATTCTTCCATCTTCATTTGATCCAACGTGCTCTTGAACAAGACGTTCACGGAGCTTCTATTATTAATAAATATCCTCGCCACATCATAATTGGCAATGGTGGCCGTCACCACCAATGCATCGTTATGTGGAGTCACAACGCCTTGGAGGTCTTCCGGGCCAAAGCTGCTGACGGGGTCTTGTGGTAAGTCTGCACCCCTAGATATTTCAAAGTTTTCCAACCTCTTCCCATGCGCTTTCCGAACTCGCCCGGAATCTCCGTCAGTAGCACCCCCCGAGATTATATGAATAATTCCTCTCGTAGGGTGGTTATCCTAATCCATTCCCCTCCTCGGTTCGACGGGCTCCTGAGGGGCATCTTGACCTCGTCCTTCTCCTCTCTGCTCCCCAACCCTCTGATTTATCCATGGGGGGTCTTGACTACGCCTAGGGGACGTGCGAGACCTCGGTCGACTCCCAGGTGCGGATCTTTCTCGTCTGTCCCGTGAAGGCAATCTAGCACTGTACTCAACCCTTCGTGACTTCTCCCATCTCCCCGCAGGCTCCCTCACCTCCATCACCTCGTCACGACTCCTATCCAGGAGAACATATGATGAGAATTGTCCTCTGCCCCTAGCTTTATCCTCCTCCTTCTCGCCCGTACCTCTCTTCCTACCTCCTCCTTCTGCTCCCTCAACTCTACTTCCCCCGGGCCGCTGCTCCATCCTCTTATGCCGCTGGGCATCTTCTAGATTTACATATTTTTCTACTCGAGATAACAAATCATTATAACTTGATGGAGGTTTTTTGACCAACGATTTAAAGAACTCTCCTCCCCTCAGTCCTTGGGTAAAGGCACTTATCATGATATCAGGGGAATCATCTGGTATATCCAGCGCTGCATCGTTGAAACGTCGGATAAATTCTCGTAGAGTTTCAGTTTCTTGCTGCTTCATCACAAACAAGCTCAAATAATTTCTTTGGTGCCTCTTGCTGCTAGAGAATCTGTGCAAGAAAGCAGCGGAAAAATCCTCGAAAGATCGTCTGCAATGTGTTAAACCATTGCTGGGCTGACCTCACCAACGTGCCCAAAAACACCTTACACTTAACTCCATCTGAATACTGATGCAACTGAGCTGTGTTCTCAAATCTTCCCAAATGTTCTTCAGAGTCAGTATGTCCGTCATATTCTCCCCCGTTTGACTGTCGGAAATTTGGAGGAAGTCCTTCTTCCAAGATGGCCAATGAAAAAGGACTTCTTCTCTTGGGGACCGGCGCTCGGCTTCCTACCTGCTACCTCAACATCCGTATCTCCTTCCACATCTCCCCTATCTCACTAACTTCCCCATCGAGGAGGGGATGCGTCTCTTCAACCCGGTTCTGGTGGCCTTCCACATTCTCATCTTGCTCCTGGCGAGCGGCCCGCTCCTCAGCGAACATAGATTCTTGGTTCCTCTTCATAGCTTCATCCACTGTCCGAGTGATGAATTGGCCCAGCTGCTCCAGGGTCAAGTTCCCTACATTCTCATCGGGACGGGGTTTCTCGGCCCTGGTCTCTCGAAGATGTTGTTCAGTTCTGGTATCTTGACGAGGTTGTTCCTGTCTCGCCTCAGCATGAGACTGTTCGGGTCCTCTCTGAGGACGTGATGATGCTGAGGTAGCTCTTCTGCTCCCTCTTTTGCCTACCATCTCTACGTCTCACCTCACAGTTTCCCACAGACAGCGCCAAGTGATACTCACGGGAAATTTAGGGTCCGATTCCGACAAGTGTCACTAGTACAGACGCAGGGTTTTGAAATTGTCCTGAGCCTGAAATCACGAATAAGACCGTTAGGAGGGGGCCAGGAGGGTGTCCTGACGTAACCCCTCCGACGCTCAAGTCAGAGACTGAGGATATATGGGGGGAGCAGCTAAGAGTGCCGTTGAAAACAATATATTGAATCCCTCAACTGAACACTCAAACCTGGTATTTATAGGAGAATACATGCGCCTTTGATGGACCTGTCTTCCATTTGGGCTAGGGATGTGCAAGGGGTAGTGGGCCTGATCTTGATGGAGCCATTCCTGGGGTATCACCAACATGCATTTCCGTGCATTCAATTAATAATAATAATAAAATTAGAAAAATGATTTTTTCTAACTTGTATATTTTTTTGTTTATAATTTTGTCATAAACGGCTGTCAAAATTAGATTTTAGTCATACATATTTCAGTTTTTTGGTATTTCAATAATTTTCAATTGAAGTGTTGATGTTCTATTAAACATATGAACGTCACATCGACACACAGTCAGTGTTATATTGGAAAATGAACCAAATCTAATTAAAAAAATAACAAAGTCAGTTGACTAATAATGAGATTTGATAATATAGATGATCGATATTGTAAATAGATAATATACATGACTGACATTGCAATGTTCCTAATAAAATTATATAATTGGACAATCAAAATGTTAATTTTTAAGATAAAAGCAAATGAAGCACTTTATAAAATTATATATATATTTTTATCATGGTGTGATAAGATTGAAAATTGTGTCGATGATGGTAGATAAATTGCTTCTAATTTAGAAGATTTTATGTATGTTTTTTTCATGTCCGAGATGAAGTGAAATAACTTATAACGGTTGACACAAGCCATGAGGAAACACTCGAGATCAATTATATTATTGAGTTGATATAAAGTAGATTGAATCATGAGATTTTGTCCATCAAAATAAATAAGAGATCTAAACATTCTTTCAAATAAATCAAAAACATATTTGAAATACACAAAAATTCTAGTAAGACCGTCTGACGAGTCAATTTCATGAAATACATCTCCGATCCAAAATATTTGACTAAAAATAAATGTGTTGTAGTAAGTGTGCCTTAAATTATGAGAATTGTTCCACATCTTTCCTATAAATAGAAACCTTGATCTCGAGGAGAATCGTACCAAAAACATCTAAAAAATTGGAGCAAAGATAAAGCTTAAAAAAATCATCAACATTTTTTAGTGATATTTTCGAGTAAGAAATCTGTCCTTTTTCGAGTAATAATTTCAGGCCAAAGTTATGTTCAAATCCGATATCAACCGTTCAGAACACATTTATATATGTTCTAAACATCATATCTAAATTTCAGCAACATCCAACCGTTTGATATCTGTGAAACACCTCCACAAGAAAAATGATCGGATTTCAATCGAGTTTAGCTAACCTACTGTTTTTAGGCTATAAACTAGTCCAACCGACTTCCGAACCCGATCTCTACCTTTCAAATTTTATTTCATTTCCTTGTGAAGGTGATGTCCAAATTTAAGACTGATCCAACAGCTAAATTAGTCACAAACCTTTCTGCAAGGTGACTAATTTTTGGACGATAAATTTCAGCTTGTTCCTTCAGTGTTTTTGGAGCACCTTTCTGCAACTGAACTATTGTTTTAAAATATTTAAGTATGTTTTCGAAAATTCGATCGACATAATATATTCTCCTGATGTACTATATGAATCCTTAGTTTGATTTACTTCGTTGTTAAGCATGTTCAATCAATTTCAAAAGAAAGTTCATTTCATTTCAAGAATATGTTTTCTTCGTTTCACGTTATATTCTAAGATTTGTTATCAAACGGCAGTATGATGTGTTCTAATGATTATGTTTCAAAGGCACTATTATGATTCAAGTTATAAATAGTAAAATGAAATTTTTTCGAAACATGATAAGATAAGAAAAATTTATGTCCCTGATGCAGTGTATAATAATAACCGATATATAGCGTTCGCCTCGTAGAGGAATTACATATAAGAGAGTGATCAATAACACAATGGATTATAAGATGAAATAACAGCGCAATACAAAGATGATACGATTTCCCTATATATCTATGATAAGTTATGAGTAATGTTTTGCTCTTTGCCAAACTCGTTACGACTTATTATTGCAATATGTGTATTTCTTGTCCTGACGTTTGTTGTGACAAAATTTTCGAATTTTTAAGAATATATATATGTATATCTTGCTACTAAACTCTTGCTTCGGTATTATCATTCTCGTGTTGCATCTGGTATATATGATATGCAGCCTTCAAAAAAGTTACCTGATGTTTCATACATTCAAGAAACAACGAGTTTGGTTTGTTCAATGATATCTCAACGTGCAAGGTGTTTTGTGGCCTTAAATGGACAAAATCATGCTCAAGATTCGGTACTAACTCAATGCGCAGACGAAGAGATAAAATTCTTCGCATCTTGTTTTGAAAAGTTAATATCATCCATTCCCCAAATAAGTGGTAGATTCGTGCTAGCCGATGCTCTGCATATTGCTCTTTGCTAGAGTCTCAAATGCTATCCCTGCAGCCATCGTTGATAGAGCACGTTCGCCCTTGCATATAAAAGGTTCCGAGAACCCATATTAACCATTTGAGTAAAGTTCAGTATTTTTACGTCAACTGATACTTGGGTTCTCGATAGATATCTCGTATCAGGGATCTCGACAGGAAGGAATCATGTTGTCATCAATCAACTGCCGGAGTATATCTATATCCCCAACAGCGGGGGTAGGATTTTAGTCCCCTTGTGTTTTATTTGTGTGTCAAGTGGGCTAACAATTAATGATTTTTCCTCGATTTTAGTCGCTTGCAGACGACGTCTTGCTCTTAATTTCTCTACAAATGGAAAGTTCGATTCTCAAAGGGATCCTGGATCTGTTTGTGGCGTATATTGTTATTCTTGAAAGTGCACTCACAGGTGACACGGATGTCCTACAGACGGAAGGTTTAAGTATCAACTTAACATTGTCTCCAACTCAAGAAATTTACATTCTGGCCAATCTTTCTACATTAATGCAATTCTCATCGATTGTTATTATAAATATATTTGAGGGAATCCATGGTTCGGAATTTGAGATCCATAACTTTCTGTTGTTCGTCCAAGACATTTATGGTCGACTCAGAGCCGGTTTTCTCAAGCAGCTGTTGAAAAATATTCTCTCCGAACGATGATGATCATCAAGCATGTAGTTCCGAGAGTCGTATCAACTGGAATGAGTCCATAATTTATGATCTGGTTCCACCTGTTCCTTATCTGGTATGCTCAAATCTTGATATCTCAGCTGTTTGAATTGTGTATATTTTCTCTCTTTATGCCATTAATAAGGAACAAATGGAATTATCTGAGACCAATTTTGTCCCGTAAAAATGTTGCAAAAGCACCAACTTTTTTCATCGTCTGTGAAAAGTATACATTTTGAAAACTCACATTGAATTGATATTCATTCTTTCCAGTCATTACTGTCAAATCATGAAATTTGGAGTAGGCTCATAATGGTTGTATCTTGATCGTGCCATGATATCTATCAGGAACTATATTTAGAGTTAAAAGAAGATAGAAAAGCTTGCGAATGAAGATTGCATGGAAAAATATTGGTTGATGGATCTTCTGAGGGAGCTAACGGAAAATCTGGAAGGTTGACAAGCAAGAGTTGGCCAATAATCGCGATGAATTCATTCAGGTATCCATCTTCTTCCTGTAAAGTTCCCCATATTTGATATAAGAATATTTCGAGTCGGTAAATCTTATTTTCCTCCATAAACAGTTTATCTTGGATTAGCAGTTTTTGGTTGAAATTGCGAGACAAGGGGGATACTGTCGGAACGCGGTACAGGTGCCCTTGGATTTGTATCCCATTTGGAAGCATCCTTTATTACTGCTGGATTGGAACCTCCAAGGTAATTATGCCATTTTTTAAAAGTTTCTCTAATTTGTATGCTTTTGGAGTGTTTATTTTGAAATCTCCTCGGGTCTTAAAATATACCAAGGATGTGCACAGATCAATGTAAAAAAGTTTCTAGAGAAAATGAAAACAATTTTAGTATTATACAAGAAGAATCATACGGATACGAGGCAGGAAAGGATCCTTTGGTATCAGTTCTTGATCCGTTGATTTTGGATGCCTCAGAATCGGAAGACGGGGATGATGGAAGGCAAAACTGATGCAAAAGTTTCAAGAACTAATAGAATCCCATTTGAAGAAGGGCTGCTCAAAGAGGTGAATATCGCAACACAATTTACGCCAAGAAACCAGAAAGATAGCATGAAATGTTACATGAATAAATACATTTTGCTGCATAATTCTTTCTTTTTTAATTTTTTTATAAAGTAGCTAAGATTTAATCAGAACTGGAACACAAGGACAAAATGAAAAATGATGAAGTGATGCCAGTTCATTACACCATACATAATAAAAAATCTATGACCTAAAACCATGATGTACTAGTTCCAGAGGCATGAAACTGACTCATCCATATATCTGATACAACAGGAGGAGACATAGTTTATTAACCCATACCAATTCAGTGAAAGACTAACATCCACAATCTACATGAGCTGTAGATACAAAGCCACCATCTGATTATGTAACAGTCAGCCTCAAAATGAACAATGACCACCATTCACCGCATATTATCACGGCGCCTGACATATCGGGTTCGATCATTGTATCTTGGCCTGTCTTGAGCTCTCTGAGGCACAGGCTCAACTCTCCTTTGTCTCTCTGGAGATCGCTGAACTATCTCTCCATTTATAAATAGCTCAGCTGCTCAGACCATAAAATTTTACAAACAAGATCAGAGAGCTCATTTGAACTCAGGAAAGGGTTCAGAAGAACTTGAATACTGCATTGAAACCATTTAATACAAAAATAACTTCAAACGGACACCGAAGCTAATAAAGTTTTATCGTCAAACAAAATAACAAAAATAATTTCTTTCAAAAAATGGAGGATGTGATGATCTTATTCTCTTTATCCATATTTTCATGTGCTATTTCAGATGAAAGATAACCAAGTTTCAGTTCGTTTATGAACAAAAGGAAAATGGTAAAATCCACTGTAAAATAAAGAACCATCCAAGAATGCATAAAATAGACGTGAAAATTCCAACCCAAAACATGAAATAGAAAAAAAATTTGTCAATCAGTTGTCAATGTTTATAAGCAAAAAAACATTTAATATCAATATTTATATAGGAAGAAATACCTCCATAATCCTTGTTCTCAGCATCAACATAAGAATCTGGAAGAACAAAAAGAACGCCGGGCAAACCTGCATACAGGAAGAGATAAACACATGACAAATGCTAATCAAAACACGAAACCACGCAAAATCAATACCAAAAGAAACAAGCCCCTGTTTCGAAAAGCTATTTTCATGCACGAACCTTCAAGCTTGTTAGATGTTTCCTCATCTATCTCACATCCAAACCCAAAGTACCTCTCACAAGAAACATTATATATTTTCTTCTTCGCCTCCTCCTCACTATCATCAACACACGAAACAAACAACAAATATAAGAATATGCATATCCGGTGATATCATTCGAAAAGTTCTATTTCTAGTATACTGCCAACATTTGAACGAAAGATGGTATCAATGACAAAGTAAGTAATATTTCAAGAAAAAGGGTACAAAAAATCTAAAAAAATCCAACCTTCCGAGCACTTTGGCTAGGGTTTGAACATAGCAATCAATCATCTGCTGCTTGGTGGCCCCTTCACCACCAGGCTTATCCATCACAATAAGCCAGTGCTCGTAGTCACATCCGGGGAAGAGTGGGGCCATCTCGGTTGGCGGCCGGTCGCTGAAGTTTGAGCCGGAATTCAGCGGGGAATAACCCGAACCGGATCTATTAACCCGGCAGCGTATTGTATTAAACCTGGTGAAATTAGGACAGATTACCGTCACAAAATGGGATAAGGCGGGCGCGGCGGAGCGAGAGGCGGACATGGGTGGAACGAACCTAACGAGCGGCGGGTTTATGGAGAGAGTGGAGGAGAAGAGTCGTGTGGGGATGATCAACGAGGGCCTGGTGGCTCCTGTAGATCGGACGGTCAGGATTAATCGGGCCATCGTGGCTGCCATTGTCATCTGCCTGTGCAAGTGTGGAGATTGTGAGGGTTGTGGGGGGAAAGAATTGCTCGCAGGGGTTTTAGATAATATCTCTACTCACCTTTTTCTTAAATACAATTTACTGTTTTATGGAAACTTTCTTTTAAGTCGCATATTTAACCGTGTGTTCATTTATTACCAGAGTGAAACTTTGATTTACAGAAGAGTAGGTCTCTTGTGAGACGATCTTATAAATTTTTATCTGTGAGACAGATCAACCCTACCGATATTTACAATAAAAAATAATACTCTTAGCATAAAAATTAATATTTTTTCATGGATAACCCAAATAATAGATCTGTCTCACAAAATACGACCCGTGAGACCGTCTCACACAAGTTTTTACCTTTACATAAATAATATTTTTACATTTTTTGGGTTTACATTTATTTTTCGAATGAAATTCGACACAAAAACAATAAAAATCTGGAACATACATACATACATATATATATATATATATATATATGATATTATAGAACAAATTGTTTTAGATTCGATACAAAAGATAAAATTTTGATAATAAAATTAGAACATCTATATCAATATTAATACTTTCTATACCTATTTGTGTACTCAAACACCATTATCAGTAACCGATATGAAAGATTTTATACTGAAATATCATATATCGATACCATATTTTTAATATTTTGTACCAATTTTCGTATAAAAAAACATGTAATTAATATCAAAATTTGTTACACATATTTGGGTACTCAAAAATCATATATTAGTTTCAGATGTTAAATTTTTAATACTCAAATATCATATATCAATATCATATATTCAATGTTTTGTACCAAATTTTCTTTCAAAAAAAATACGCATCAATAATATCAAAATTTATTATATATGTTTGAGTATTCAGAAATCATATGCTAAACAGTTTGAGTGCGTTTGGATTTAAAAACATTTTGTTTAAAGATATTCTTTTTAAGTTGGCTTTTAAAAATGTTTTTCAAGTAAAAGTTTTAATAGTTTTGTGTTTCAATAAATAGATGAAACCATTTTTTTAATATGAGTTATTTAGAAAAACACTCAAAAGTTATAAATTTGAGCTTTTGAAAAGTACTACAATACCTATTCGAATACATATAAAACTATAAAAACACTTTAAAGGAAAAAAGTTGTTAAATCCAAACAGACTCTTAATACTCAAATATAATATATTAATTACAATTTTTCAAGGTTTTGTACCGAATTTTTATCAAAAAAAGATGCGTCATTAATATCAAATTTTGTTATACATGTTTGAGTACTCAAAATCATATATTTTTGTCAGATCTAAAATATTTAGTTATGAAATATCATATATTTGTTACAAATTTTCAATGTTTTTGTACTTAATTTCATCCGAATAAACACATGTTTGCCCAGAAAATGCAAAAATATTTTTTGTATTATTCAAGACCACAGAAAAAGAATTGGTACATGAACAAAACACATATTTAACTATTGTGATGATGATTTATTGATCATTTATTGTTGTTTTATTCATTTTTTGAAAAAAAAGTAATCACACCAAATAATGGAAATTGGTAGCTAATTATATTATATAACTCCATATAAATTTTTAAGACCTATTTTCATATTTTTGTACTAAGGCTCCCTACTTGATAAAGTATCTTATTTGGATTGAGATTCAATCTTATGTTTTGTGAGTATATTGATAAAATGATGTTTGAATTCAATGTTCAAATAGAAAATCTTACTTGGTTTGTGAGTATCCAATTTTTATTCAATAAATAATAAGTTCTAAGAAATGATGAGTGATTATTTTAAAATTATATTCAATTGGAGTTTAAATTCAAATATATCCACTTACTTGACTTGAGAGTGCTTAATATCTTCTGATAATGCCTAATTGGTGGGAAATAATTAGCAAATATTATAGATTTGTATTCAATTATTGTTTAAATTTAGTAGCCAAACAATATTATTAACTTGATTTGGGAATACCAAATTACAATTAAATAATGTCTCAATTAATATTGTTTAGTAATACTTAATTTTTGTCAAATATTGTACACAAAAATAATGTAAAATTATCCAAATACATATTTATATTCAAGGTACTTTATTGTAACAACAATGTTACAAATGAAATTGTTAATTATTTTATTATATTTTATTGTGTATTGTATTATTAATATTGTTGCAATTTGAAATAGTATGTGTTATAATTGCTTGTGTTTTGTTATTATTAATGTTTTATTATTCTTGTAATAGTAACAACATACGTAATATCAACTTCATTTATTAACTAAGTTAACACTAGTAATAATATTTAGCAAAAACAATTTTATTAATATTAAATCGGTATTTTTTTTTAAAAAAATTATAGAAATAATTTTAACGATTATTATGATTGGTTGTAAAGATAATAATAACATTACAATAACAAAAAGCAACGACAACACGAAATAATTGTTGGGATCCAAACAAGAGATGAATAAAAAATATAAGAAATAAATGTGATTATTCGTAAAACAAACTTTATAACATGATCATAATATAATCATCAAGCATAATATGATGAGTATCAAAATAAAATAAAGTAAATGATAATAAGTTAAACGTGTTTCTCATTGAATTGACGAACATCACGCTCTAAATAGAGTTGTATGTCAAAAGTTGCATCATAAAAAAATATAGGCAAACAAAAGACCAACAAGTAAATTTGTTGTGATGTCAAATATAATAGTATTGCAACTAGTAACATAAATATAAATTCAAAAAATCAAATGGTAACGAAATAATGAAACAAATAAACCGAGTCTTGTAACAAGTATAATGTCCTTAAAACAGATTTGTCCCCTTCACGAGGTGCTTGGGGATCAACACTTACAGACGTCTTTTCTCATGATATAATGGTTGAACCAGTAACAAATTAAGCACAAATTCGCTACTCTAACGAACTCAAATCATGCTTTCACTTTATAACCAAAACTTAACGGATGCCAAATAAAATGCTAGTATATGAAATGCAAGAAAATGTTTCAGTGAGATCATGAGTGCGTTTGTAAAAAAATATATTTGGATTGAGGAAATGAACACACTATTTTATTAAGCTCCAAAATGCACACAAAAAGTCATGCAATATTAATTGATTCAATTAATCTTGCAATTAACTCACGAATATGAAAAGCCAAAAGTTTTCAATTAACTCAAAAATACGAAAAACCAAAAGACACTCTCACATTCATGAACCATAATTTTTTTTTCAAAATTCCAACAATAATATTTCAAGTTACAACAATATCAATAACACAATAAACACTTTCAATTATAAATAATAAAAATGTTAGTGATAATACAAATATCAACAATATAAAATTAATTTATATTAGCAATAGTAAATCATACAGACCTCTATCTTTTTCGTAATCTGAAACAACTTTTTTTTTTTTTTTTTTTTTTTAAACTCTGAGGTTCAAAGCACTATATATATAATAAACAAATGACAAAGTGAAAGCTAAGAAAGCAGTGAAATGTTACGAGATGAGTCTGAACATAGTCGATCTCCAATAATACAAGCAAAATTGGGGAGAAACAGAAAATAATCAGGGAGAGAAAGCTAAGGCGAGAGTTCAAGAATCCAAAGAAGGGAAATGATCTGATTAATCTCCAAGTTCAAGAATTAACGTAAAGAAGATTTGAATTTGAACAAATCATATTGTGGTTCATATCAAGTTAAACAAAAGGGAAGTTGTGTCGATAGAGGTGACGGTCGTATTCTGAATTTTGGATTAATGGTGTATGCACTGTCTCAATTTTAGAGTTTTGAGACGCTCATGTGTCTATATTTTTTAACTCTTCTCAAGCTCTTTAATTTTATTCATTGATGATATGAAGCATATAAGTACAAGGTATGATAAATACCAATGATTGAAGTCCATAAGCATATAACTCATAAGAATAATACGGCATCATCTACAAATGGTTGGAGTACTTAGAAGGCTTCAAATCGGAGGAAAGCAAAATATTTACAAATCATTCACGACTTGAGGCAATACTCGATTCGCATGTTCATATATGCATATAAACATGATTTCTTTGATCGAGAAAAACTCTAATATTTGGTATCAGGGACGTAATACATATGTCTTGAATATATTTGTTTTCATTTTTCTGAAAATATGATATCACGAACTTTTGAAAGCATTATTTTATGAAAGTTTGCTTAAGAAATAACAAAATGAAAATTTCATGGAGGTTTCTGAACATTTTGATATGAAATGTCTCGGTTGAAGATGCTTAAAGAAGATGATGGTTGTTTTCAATCATGAGTATATATTTACATTCGACAAACTTAAAGGAAACATCAAACACGTTAAGTGTCGGCCAATTTAAACTAAAAAATTGCCTCCATCGTTCAAGTCGAAGACCAATTGCATTCAATTCAATTCAGTAGATATGTTATCACACGTTGGATTCTTTCATTCAGTGAGTGAGTCTTTCTTCCATATTTTTAGTCTATTCAGATCAATTTTGATAATTAAGTATGAGGCTCTTGGTGCCACTCTAAGTTTTAATTTGATTAAAATTAGGGCTTGAATTTGAAATATTTTGAAAATATTGGAAATAATTTTCAAAATAATAAAATTTGACTTCAAGTTATATTTTCAAGTTCAAGAAAATTTCCAATTCATATTCAGAAATTAATTTTTCATGTTACATATTATATCAAATATTATGGATACTCAGTTTGATATGGACATGCAAACCTAACATTTTGATTGCATTTTTATTAATATGTTCAAGAATCATATTAGGATTGATACTGGACTTGATTTCTAAAAGAGTTCATGGTTTATATGTTTGGTTTATATTTATGAAACTCATTCAGTTATGATATTTTCATATTTAGTTACGTACATATTCAGTTAACTTGAGAAAATATCAATAAATTTGTACCTCGAAAAAACATAGGATTTATTCATTAACTTCTACAGATTTGAGAGACATAATGGAATGTAATATATGGAAGATAACACTCATTTTTAGAGGACCTATAGTCATGATTAATGTATTTTGTTTTCTCAACGAGACGTATATAGATGAAGTTGGAGAATGTAAGAAAGATTTGCATTTGAATGCATTGCATTGTGGCCCATATCATGAACAAAAGATAAATTGTGTTGACAGTGACAACAACTTTACTCTGAATTTTGACTAATGGTGCATGCGCAATCTCAACTTAGACGCTCATGTGTCTTTTTTTTATTCTTAAACTTCCCAATCTTACTCATTGGTGATTTGAGAACCTATAAATAATAGCGATTGAGATTCTTAAACACACAACTCATAAAAATAACATTATACTATCCATAGAAAGTTGGAGCATTTAGAATCGGAGATAATATTCGATTAGCTTGTTTATCAGTTTATATATGCATATAAATATGATATCGTTCTTTGAGAAAACTCTGACATCAACTGCTCACACAAGAGCTGTCTAACTCTTAAGGCATCCTCTCCAATTCTCTGTCGCCACTTATTTCTGTGTTGTAAACGAACAGCTTGGCCACAACCAGGAAGAAGACAAGGTTTAGGAAGCTCAAAACAGCATAAAATCCATAAAAATAATCCAAACGTGACACATTAAGGTTGTCCAAAATCCATCCCCTCCCGTGTTTCTTTGAGATATCAGCCACAGTTGACAGAAGGAAACTGCTCAAGAAAAAACCAACTCCCAAGCTTGTAGTAAAATACGCGGTCCCGAGACTCTTCATTCCTTCCGGCGCCTGATCGTAGAAGAACTCAATCTTAGCCACTTCGAGGAAGTTGTCAGCAACTCCCACCAGAGCAAACTGTGGGAGGAGGACGAAGATCGAGAGCGGGACCGTTCCATCTTTATCGAAAACCTTGTTTTCTCTTGCGACGTGTAGCCTTCTCCGCTCGACGAAACTGGCACCGATCATGATGATGACGTGCAGCACAAGCCCGATCCCCATGCGTTGTAACAGAGTGATCCCTCTTGGGTTTTTTGTGTATTTTCTGGCGAACGGGACGAAGAATCTGTCGTAGATTACGAGACTTATGAGCATGAAGATGGTTACGAAGCCTGTGAGGCAGGCTGGGGGGATCTTGAAATGGGGGCCGATGCCACGTTCCAGGGTCGCGCCTTGCTTGATGAAGAGTGTCTGCGTTTGAGCCAGCATGGTGCTTGGTATGAATGTTGCAATCAGTATAGGGATCATTTTGATCATTTGCTTCGTTTGCTCCACTTGAGTTACGGTACATAACATCCACGATGAATCGTTATTGGTTTTCACCGCTGCTTTGTCAAAGATGCTGCAAGAAGTACTGGTGAATCAGCTAGCTGAAATTCCAATTTTGCCGTGCAAAAAAAAAGATGTATTTTTTGAAAAACTATCAGTTGCATTTAGAGAAAATAAAATGAAATCTAATCATTTGAAGTTCATGAATTTGAAATGATAGTAAAATGAAAAGAAAAGTACATTGAAAAGAATGAGGAACTTGAAATACACACTTCAACATATATTTGAGTGGAGAATTTGAAACCCACTCATCTCAAATCCTCTGAAACAGACAAACATAAATGATATAATTATGACTCTCCTCTTGTATCTTGAAATCTGACGCCACAGTAACCCAAGAAAAAGGATTACCTGAGAGAAGAAGAATGATCGAGTCTGACTTGGCCTGAATTTGAATATTCTTCCAGGCTCAGCTCATGAAGTGCCTTCGGTTCATCCGGGACGACGACCTTCCACTTCCTCGTAGTCGCCCCAAGCACTCTAGCCATTCGGGTCAATGGGCTGGCAGACGGGGGCTTATGCCTATAATAAGGGGTGCCCACAATGAAAACCATTATCGACACCGCGAGCCCAAGTGTCGGGAGGCCGTAGCCGATGGACCATCCCACTTTGTCTTGAATGTACACAAGGATAGTGTTGGAGAAAAGTGTGCCTAGGAAGATGCTAAACATCCACCAGTTGAAGAAGGAGAGCTTTTGGAACCTCTCTTTCGGCTCAAAATCGTCAAATTGGTCCGCCCCCATGGTGGAGATGTTGGGCTTGGTTCCACCCGTTCCTAGTGCTATGACATACAATGCACTGTAGAATACTGCAATTTGTAACGTCGACGCCTTCTCGGGACAATCCTTTCCTTTAACGCCGTGTCCACAGGATGGAGGCCTCAAGGAAGGCAAAGAAACCGCCAATGACAATAGTATCATTCCCTATCGCAAAGGGGAGAGACAATTTCAGTTACTTGTATATTTGGCTCTAGACTTGAATTTTTATGATGTATGTTGATGTAACTTTTCAACAAATACCGTCGAACATGTATTGATCTAATGTAGACTGTCTGAATCAAAACATATAAAAAACGTAATGAAGTCGTAAATACGATTGTGCGTGTGTGTGTATATATATGTATACAGTTTACCGCGAGGTAAATGGCCGAGGCAAAGATGAATGTCCGGTATCGTCCTAGGTAAGTGTCGGCAATATATGCACCTAAAAGTGGTGTCATCCAAACAGTACCGACCCAATTAGTGACATTGTTGGAGGATGCCACAGTGCCTTCATGCAGCTTGTCTGTAAGATAAATCACTAGATTTGATGCAATCCCATAATATGCCATCCTCTCGAACATTTCATACCCTGAAAATATGAGACCAGAAAAAGATTTGAAAAGATCCCCACAGCTAGGCCGAGTGATAAACCAATTAGCCCCGTAGATTGGACGTGAAACGTGCGAAAAATCGGACGATTTCTTACCAACAATGTAGTAACAAGCCTTCCATTTTCCGGTGTTTGATCTAAGAACAGGTCTACCTTTAAGGTCCAAGGTTCCATCTCGTGTGTATAAATCCCCTCTTCCACCGGCAGACCCTTCCTCTTCCACAGAAGACATAGCCAATATTCTTCTATCAATCATGAACAATGCAAAATCATATTATATTGCAGGATGTGGAATCTTAAATACTTTGTTTTTTACTCACGATCCATTTTCTAATTTTTTGTATTGGCCAAAACCCAAAAGTTTATTCTGATTGCATGTCAAGAAACTTCGGCATCACTTTTTTTTTTTTTATCGTACTACATGGAAGTTTCGTGGGGCATTTAGTTTCTTGGAAGTGTCACCTTCTGTTGGCTTAGCTATAGAGAGTCGTTGTTCCTGGAAAATGATACGCTGAAAAATGCTATTTCGTGCGTATTTTGTATTATAAGACAGTGAAGTTGTCTGATGTCTCTATGCCAATATCCGAAAGGAAACCGTCCTACGTTTCACTAATTGTCAACTTTTTCTATCAAATCGAGCTAAGTCTATCATACTTTCGGGAGTGTTGCTCCCCAGGTAATTTTATACAAAATAATCACGTGATAATCTGGTTGGCCCATATATTTTCGTTTTGACGCCGTAAAATTTTCGGTATAACGTAGAATAAACCATGATATTGTAATATAGATAGCCGGAATTTTCGAGGTTTTTCTAATGAAACCAGAGATTTGACCAGCAATCTTCTCCTCCTCCATCCGGTGGTATCTATATCTATGTTTTTCAAGCCTATCTATGTACATTGGTGATACCCCGAGAGGTGCGGGTCATGGATACTGGATGATCTCGGGTCATGGGTTAAATCCTGACAAGTTTTGAGCCGGTTCGATAATAGCCGGGCAAATTAATGTCCGAGACATCAACTCCTCGGGCTGCCATAATTAGTAAGTGAGCACTGAAAACAAGTTCATCGCTGACTTTCTTTCTATAACTATCAGGTTTGTTTAAACATTGATTCATTCATTGATTCACATATATGCTACCCCTATCATTTACTCTCTAAATTTTCATACACCATGGGCACATCATTTCTCTTTGATGCATTGATTTTTCCCATTCACCTGCTGACTTTAGCATTGAAGTGGCCACACCGGAGGGATTTACGTGATTATCTTCGTGTTTGCAGATCAACGGGAGCAAAATCTCTAGTCTTGATACATCTCGCTGTGCTCTCATTCTTTATCATTTATATAACCCGAACCGGTGAAATTGCTCACACATCTTACACCCATTTTTATCCGGTCACATCATACATGTATTAATAATCAGTAAAATAGTTGTCCGAATGTGTTTCAGGAATCAACTTATTATAAAATGTTGCTGAAACAAATAAACAAATAAAAACACAAATGAAATGACCCCATCGATCGGTATTTGGCGTTGCACTTGGAACAATTGGATGTCTCGATCTTCTTTGTCCACCCATTATTATATGTTGCTAATTTAACTTGGCGAAGGAAACAAGAGAACCAGCAACCAAAGAAAATGTTAATGACATATGATATTCAAAAAATTATAATTTTAGTCATGTAACTTGGTTTATTTTTTGTTTTAGTCATGTAACTTGTCAATATTTGTATTTCATCCCCTGACTTGAATTTTCTTTTGTTTTAGTTATTTGTCACCATAGACCATCAAATATATCAAATATTGCTTATTTGGAACAAATACTCGTTTACATGACTCATAGAACAAGAATAAAACGTATAATATACATATTAAAATCTATCTAAAGAAAATTAAAAGGAAACAACAAGCCTTTTTCATCCCATTTTGAAATATTGGATGGTGTTTTGTTTTACTTTTTTTTGTTTAGATTTATTTTGAAGTGTATAATATGAGTTTATTCTCGTTACATGAGCTACGTAAAACAAAATCGATATCAGATCAACAATATTCCAAGAATCACTTGGAATTCTGGAATTTACCCATTCGCTGAAGACTAATATTTTTCCTGCCATCTAATGAATTTTGTTATTTACTATATGATATTGTAGATTTTAATGAACATTAGTCTGACATTAAAATTTTTAAATTTATTATTATTTGAATGCAATACAACTTAGTTTTTTTAAACGATAAAGCTTATGAATGGATAATAAATAATATTAAACATAATTCATTAAAAAAATTTGTTTGGTTTTATTTAAATAAATCTTAATGTAATTATACGATATGCTTTTTGACGGCAATAATTAATATTTCAATATCTCAATATATTTTCTTGAAAAGGTGGTGAATAAATGAACGAATTCAAAGAAAATTTCATTCAAGGAAGTAAACCCAACATTATTTGATGATTGGATCCGGTTTACAGATCTTAAGATTCTGTATAATTAACGAAATCATTGGGGAAAAAAATTCAAGATTCCAGCCTGTGTGGCAACGGTCAGTTCCCCCACAGAGCCCCACAAAACTCGACCGTTTAGCCTTCTTTTCGCACCCTCTCCACGCTCTCGTCTCCTCTAATGGCTAGAGAATTCTACATGAAGTTCCTTTGACCTAATAAACGCATCCTTTCTGTACTGTTTATCAGAAATCAAGAAAAGAAAAGGAAGGATTTTTAAGAGAAAAGGGTTGCTGTATTTATTGTCCGAGTCGAATGGGTTGTTTTCTTGGATGCTTTGGGGATGCGAAAGATCAAAAGAACAAGAAACAGAGGACTAGTCAAGCCAGTCCGAAAGGACAGGTGAAGACCCTTTTTTTAGTTCGATTGGAAATTTTTTGAAGAAGAACAGTGAAGTTCTCAGTTGTTTGTGTTTTATTGGTTTTGTGCTTGTTGATTGTATGCATTGAGATGTTGATTCTTTGAGATATGAACATAATTGCTTGAACCATGGAAACGAGCTCGAGCGATTAGTTCTGTTCTCTTTTTCGTGAATAGATGTTTTGTTGAAATTCCGAGGGATGTTTTGTGGTACTTTCGAAAAAATAAAATGTTTGGGTAATCCAATAACTGGCCCTTCGTCGATGAATGGGGCTTTGCTATGTTCTTTTATTGGGTGGTTCAAGCTGATGTTTCAATTCTCTTCTTTTCTTTGATTTTGGTTTTTGCTTTAAAATTTGAGTTTTCTGACTAAATTAGATACTTGCAGAAGAGAAACCAAGCTGAGAACGCTCGACAGAAATGTACATTAGTGGATCAGAGCATCCTAGAGACACCACCTACCAACTTGGTTTCAGAATTACAGTGAGTCTTCTATTGTTATTTCAATTGTCAAATCTTACTGCTAGCTGACCCATTGATTCATAGGACGAATAAAGTTTTTTTTTTTTTTTGCTGTTTAGAAGGATATGTTGTTGCCTTTCTTTATTTCTTGTTGTGTGGATCAGAGCATCCTAGAGACAAGAGTCACACCACCTACCAACTGGTTTCAGAATTACAATGAGTCTTAATTGTATTTTCAGTTGTTGAATCACACTGCTATCTTACCCATTGATTCGTAGGATGAGTAAAATTTGTTTTTTTGCTGTTGTGATTGGTATGTTGTTGCCTTTCTCTGTTTCTTGTTGTGCTTTAATCGTCTTCAGTTAATTTCTTTCATTACGTTAGAAATCTTTCGATGGGTGGATGCATGCAGGGGTTTGAGCTAAAGCTAGTTAGTGATTTGGGGGAAGATTATATTCTTGATAAATTTTACAATAATTTTTAGCTGTTGTTGATTAATTTGGATTTGGTGTAGAAATAAACCAAAGGAAGAGGAGAAATTGAGCCCGAGCCCAAAGAAAAGAGTTACATTTAACTCAAATATCACTACACATGATCATGTTTCAGTCTTTGAGAGCACTGATTCTCTGCCTGAGTGCGATTTTAGCGTACGGAGAGAAGAGGAAAAGGATCTTAAAGCTTCGAATCCAGGATCTGAAGATGGTAATTTAATCACCTCGAGTGTTGGATCATACCCTTCAAATCATAGATATCATAACACCATAGATAGTGATGATGAAGCAGAAGACTATGGTGATAGCGAGGACTTAGATGATTTGGATGACTTCGAAGATGAAGAAGGTTTCAATGACCGTGATGAAGATGATGCTAATAGTGTGATGAATTGTCAAGACGTATGGTCTGAGTCCACTGTGATCTCATCTGTAGAGTCGAGAGTAGAAAATCATTCTGCTAATTCGATTCATGAGGAAGTCGAGAGTCATATGTTGGAGACTTGGCAACCTAGTGTGGTCGAAGCGTTTGGAGCAAAAACTAATGCAAGAGATAGAAGAGATTATGTCAATTCTGTTCTGAACCCTGTAGAGAATATTACTCAGTGGAAAGCTTTAAAATCAAAAGGAACATCATGTTTATTGAAGCCACAGAAGGAGAATTTGATATCTTACTCAGAACATACGCGTAAGCCTATGTCTCCAGGTGTCAGGACAAGATCTGATGAATTGAAGAAATCAAATCAAGAAGTGGCAGTAGATGCGAGTCTATCGAATTGGTTGGTTTCTTCCGAAATCACACCATCCAAGAATAATTTTTCCAGTCAACTTGAATCTTTTGCATCAGGAAATACCATTTCAAAAGGGTCTCATTCTGCGAGGAGCTTCGAAGATAGGCCTATTTTAGGTGCGTTGACAGTTGATGAACTGAAACAGATTTTGGTGTCTTCTACACCGAAGAAAACGTCACCTATTCGAAACCCTGACGAGGTGCCGATTATTGGAAGTGTGGGAACTTACTGGAATCATTCCGATTCAACTAAGAACTTCAGTTCGACGTCATCATAGAAAGGCATACCCAACACAACCAGCAAGCACAGAGAGTTATCCGAGTTCAAGAATTGAGAATTTCGTTTTATGTTCTTTAAACAATTTTTTTTATTTGGTACTATGAATTTGTCTCCAAGATGCAGGACATGGTTCATTGGCAATCGACTCCATTTGAGACAAGACTGGGGAGAGCTCTGAATCAAGGTTCTACTGGAGCTTAATTAAATTATACGATCCTCGGTGAAGCTTATAAGATGTTTGAGTTATTTCTTTGCATGTGTTGTGAATTCTTGAGTGATTTGTGTGTGGATGTTTTTCCATTTGTTCATTGTGTTTATTGTACTTGTATGTATACATGCTGTTGAATGCTGAATTGATTGTTCATTTGCTTATTATGATACATGTGTATTTATATATTTTGAAGTTTCTGTTGTAATATTCTGAGGATAACCTTTTTTTACTGATTTAACATTTTTAATTCTTTTAATTTTTCCATATATTTTTTGCTCGATATATTATATAACTTAAAATTAATGAGTCTTTATGAAACATGAATTTTGGGGTTTTTTTAAGCATTGTGATATACATTATTGTTTTCTTAATAAACATGCCTGATGAGAAGTCTCCGGAATAAAAGCATGTTATGATATTATTTGATTGTATTTACTGTAAATGATCGATATCAGAGCTCAAACGTATCATTACGTGGTGCATTGTCTTTATGGACCACCCATTAAAATGTGTTGTAAACTTTACGATTCAAATGTTCATTCATGAGCGTGAACGAGTGTATTAGATGTCTCAAATTAGATGAATTAAGTTTTTGACTGTTGTATACACAGACTTGGACAATTCTCACTGCTTGAGCTAGTTTTGTGGTAAAATTATGTCCAAATTACATTCTTATCTTCATAAATAGATGTTGATAAAATATATCAAGATACTAAATGGTTACATGACAAATCTTAGCTTAATTTTTAAATATTAATATAAGAATTATTTCTTTTAGCACTCATCACTTTTAATTTAATACAGATTATTTCATATCAAATTATTTCGGGGCAGTTCTAACATAGGGGACTAAATTCGGTGTGTATTAGAAATATTAAGGACTATTTTAGCCCGACAAAAAGAGTAGGGATCAAATCGGGAAAATGGTAAAACAATAGGGACAAAATAAGACATTAATTAGCCTGAATTTTTTGCTATGAAAAATAATAGAATGAATTTGGATTGTTGTGAAAAAGTAAAAATTTATGGTAAAAAGTAAAAATCTCAAACTCTCAAAATTTACCAAACTACACACTTTATAATATTTTTCTCTCTACTCAATTGTGATTTTCTTCACAAATGAGAGATCTATTTATAGGAAATCTTTACAAATAATCCAAAAATAAAATACATCATTACCTACATCATCACACACTAATTTTCAATATTTACAACTCTTATTTTCAACATTCAAATATTCAACATTCAAATATTCAATACTCACATTTTAAATATATTTTTCAACACTCCCCCTTGTGATGATGATCATAATGATTGTCTTCATTACGTGTTTTTATACTGCCTCGTTAAAAACCTTACTAGGAAAAACCCATTGGGATAAAAACCATAGTAAGGGAAAAAGAGTGCAGTCACGTAAACTCCCCCTCATGTTGACACGAACAATTCTTCACAAATTTCGTAGATTGCGCATCCCAATATTATATATGTGCTTTCTGAATATTGACGTAGGAAGTGCCTTTGTGAAGAGATCTGATGAGTTTTCACTTGATTGAATGTGACGAACATCAATATATTTATTCTTCTCTAGCTCCTTAGTGAATGCGAAGAACTTAGGAGGAATATGTTTAGTTCTGTCGCTTTTTATGTATCCTTCTTTCATTTGAGCAACACATGCAACATTATCTTCATATAGTATCACAGGCTTCTCATCAGATGATAATCCGCATGAAATTTGGATATGTTGGGTCATTGATTTTAACCACACACATTCACGACTTGCTTCATGTAGTGCAATAATCTCGGCATGATTTGATGAAGTTGTTACGAGCGTTTGTTTCTGAGAACGCCAAGATATTGCAGTGCCTCCACGAGTAAATACATATCCAGTTTGGGAACGTGCCTTGTGTGGATCAGATAAGTATCCAGCATCAGCATAACCAATTATACTTGGATTAGCATCTTTTGAATACAAAAGTCCCAAGTCTGTCGTTCCTCGTAGATAACGGAATATATGTTTAATTCCGTTCCAGTGTCTCTTTGTTGGATATGTGCTAAATCTTGCCAACAGATTCACGGCAAAAGATATATCAGGCCTTGTACAATTTGTAAGGTACATAAGGGCACCGATGGCACTTAGATATGGTACTTCTGGACCAAGAATATCTTCATCATCTTCACATGGACGGAATGGATCCTTTTCTATGTTTAATGATCTAACAACCATTGGAGTACTTAAAGGATTTGCTTTATCCATATTAAAACGTTTAAGGATCTTTTCTGTATAATTTGTCTGGTGAACAAACATTCCACATTCTTTTTGTTCAATTTGTAAACCCAGACAATACTTGGTTTTTCCAAGATCCTTCATTTCAAATTCTTCCTTCAAGTATGACACAACTTCGTGAATTTCTTTATTCGTTCCAATGATGTTTAAATCATCAACATATACAGCAATAATTACGCATCCGGATGTTGTTTTCTTAATGAAAACACAAGGGCATATTGAATTATTTACATATCCCTTTTTCATCAAGTGATCACTTAGTCGATTATACCACATTCGACCTGATTGCTTTAACCCATATAATGATCTTTGTAATTTCACAGAATAACATTCCCTGGGTTTTGAACTTTGTGCTTCAGGCATCTTAAATCCTTCAGGGATTTTCATATATATATTACTATCAAGTGATCCATATAAGTAAGCTGTAACAACATCCATAAGACGCATTTCTAAATTTTCAGATACCGCCAAGCTAATCAAATACCGAAACGTAATTGCATCCATCACAGGAGAATACGTTTCTTCATAATCAATTCCAGGCCTTTGAGAAAAACCTTGTGCAACAAGTCGAGCTTTATATCTTACTATTTCATTTTTCTCATTTCGCTTTCGAATAAAAACCCATTTGTATCCAACAGGTTTTACACCTTCAGGTGTAAGGACTATAGGTCCAAAAACATTACGTTTATTTAGCGAATTTAATTCAACCTGGATGGCATCTTTCCATTTTATCCAATCCTGCCGATTTTTACATTCACCAAAAGATTTTGGTTCATGATCTTCGTTATCATTTATGATGTCGATTGCCACATTATAAGAAAATATATCATCAATTTCATCTATATCTTTTCGGTTCCATATTTTTCCAGTATTAATATAATTGATAGAGATTTCATGATTCTCGTCAGTTTGTGGTTCTGACAGAACATTTTCATCATCCTGTGTTTCTTCAGGAACACCATTCTCTATTTTGTGATCATCATGTGTTTCTTCAGAAACGACATTCTTTATTTTGTGATCATCGTGTTTCTCTATGAATTTTCTTTTTCGAGGATTTTTATCCTTTGAACCGACTGGCCTTCCACGCTTCAGGCGTTTAATGACATCATGAGTATCTTCCATTTGTTTCTTTGGAATTTCAATTCGAGCAGGGGCATTTGCAGCATGTATATATGATTTAGTTACCCCTTTTGTGTCTGCAAATGCATCTGGTATTTGATTTGCTATTCTTTGCAAGTGTACAATTTGTTGTACATCTTTTTCACATTGTTTTGTTCTTGGATCCAGATGTAACAATGATGATACATACCATGTAATTTCTTTTTCGGTATGTTTCTGTTCTCCCCCTAACATTGGGAAGATTTCCTCATTAAAATGACAATCAGCAAAACGTGCTGTGAACACGTCGCCTGTCTGAGGTTCAATATATCGAATGATTGATGGACTATCATAACCGATATAAATTCCAACCTTTCTTTGAGGTCCCATTTTCTTTCGTTGCGGTGGTGCAATAGGCACATACACCATACATCCAAAAATTCTCAGATGAGAAATGTCTGGTTCTTTACCAAATGCAAGCTGCAATGGGGAGTATTTATGATATGCACTTGGTCTGATGCGAATTAATGAAGCAGCGTGTAAAATTGCATGTCCCCATATAGAAATATGGAGCTTTGTTTTCATTATCATTGGTCTAGCAATCATTTGCAGACGTTTAATCAATGATTCAGCCAATCCATTCTGTGTATGTACATGAGCAACAGGATGCTCAACAATGATTCCCATAGACATACAATAATCATTGAAAGTTTGGGAAGTAAATTCACCAGCATTATCAAGTCTAATTTTCTTGATTGTATAATCGGGAAATTGATTCCTCAATTTTATTATTTGAGCAAGTAATCTTGCAAATGCAACATTTCGAGTTGATAATAAACATACATGTGACCATCTGCTGGAGGCATCAATCAATACCATAAAGTATCTGAATGGTCCACATGGTGGATGGATTGGTCCACAAATATCACCCTGAATACGTTCAAGAAACATTGGTGATTCAGTTTGGATTTTGACTGGTGATGGTCTTATAATAAGTTTTCCAAGAGAACATGCTTTACATTGAAACTTATTATTCTGAAAGATCTTCTGGTCTTTCAGTGGATGACCATGTGTATTTTCTATAATTCTTCGCATCATTGTTGAACCAGGATGTCCCAATCGATCATGCCAATTGGTTAATATCGAAGAATTATCAACTACCATGTTTGATTCAATGGGACTTATATGTGTATAATGCAATCCAGTAGGGAGCATTGGTAGTTTTTCAATCACATATTTCTTTCCTGATTTATATGTGATAAGACACATATATTTCTCATTCCCTTCATTCATTGTTTGAGTATCATACCCATGGGAATATATATCATTAAAACTCAACAAATTTCTTTTCGATTGTGGTGAATATAAAGCATCATTGATCAAAAATTTTGTACCATTAGGTAACAAAAATTGTGCTTTACCACATCCTTTAATCAAGTCTACAGGACCTGATATTGTATTCACCGTTGTTTTTGTTGGTTTTAGTTCCAAGAAATATCTTTTATCTCGGAGGATAGTGTGCGTTGTACCACTATCGGGTATGCAAACTTCACCTTTGCTCATAGCATTTTCCATATTTCAACTTCAAAAAATATATGCAATGAAATAAAATTACTGACAATAAAATGCAAAAATATAGCACACAATAAAACATTATCATATGGGCACATAAAATATTTTACATATTTATTCCACCAGCAAATTGATCATTGTCTGAGAAATCAATCAGAAAATCTCCAGCATCAAAATGAGTTAAATCACTCAAAGATTCACTTTGTTCAGTGAAGTTGGTCTCCTTTTCTTTCCCCTTTAATGATTCTTTATAAAGTTTACAAAGATGCTCAGGGGCTCGACAAATATGGGACTAATGTCCTGGAGTACCACATCTGAAACAAGAACTTTCATATCTTTTTGAGTGATTCTCATTAACACTCATATTTTCATGATGCCTTTTCTGTGGATGGTTTGGGACGTTCTTTTGAGATGAGTTATAAAAGTAACTATCTCGATTATTTTCAAAACCACGGCCGCGTCCACGACCACTTCCACGTCCACATCCACGACCACGACCTCGATTTCGTCCTCGACCAAAATCTTGTTTATAACTTTGATTTTGGTTTCCAGATTTAAATTCATTTTTGCTTACGACATTTACTTCAGGAAATGTCGTTGAACCAGTGGGTCGTGCCTGATGATTTCTCACTAAATTCATTTGTTCGAATCTTTCTTTTAATCCCTTCCACAAAGCCATGGGATGCCAACGCAAAAATATCATGGCTTTTGTCTTTTCTTGGGATGTCGATATGCCATTTTCTTTTATGGTCTCATTTAGACCCAATGACTCAAGATGCATTTATACATCGAGAGTCCATGGCATATAATTTTTTTCCGTGATATCAAGAGCAATGAATTCGAGTTTTGCCAAGTTTGACATGGTGGTACTAAAAAAAATTACGATGCATTTTATTAGTTAATGAATATTGCAATACAAAGTAATGGATAAACAACAAGTACAAGTATTTGTAAAAATAAAGAAAACGCACGAGGAGGATATTCTCCGATAAATAAAAGACTCGTGAGTATGACAACCAAAATAATTAAAAATATCCTTGAGAAAGCCATCTTCTTTTTTCTTCGAAAAATTTGATAATGAATAATTTTTAGAGAAGAAGAGAAAGTTGAAGTGATGGAATGTGTTTGTGAGATCATATTTATAGGGCAAAAACTAGCCGTTTTTTACCATTTATGACCGTTGGGGTACAAAAAAAATAAAGGTATGTATTTGTATAATTTTATGGTAATAATATGATATATATAATATTAGACATGTTTAAATAATTATGTATATCATATCATAATATTATAATGAGTGTCATAATTTATTTTGTTTAAAAACCTTATAGGCTTTTATACTTGTCGTATCCCTTACCGGGAGTGTGGGATGTCGTCTTAACATCCTCCCAGGATTTATAACAAGTTTATGAAAAATTTATTTTTATTATTTCTAACAATAACATTATATTGTATATTAAATAAATACACAATAAATAAATAACAGTAAAATAAATATAATTATTTTTGTTACCTTTTTCTTCTGTTTGGAGCTTGGAAAAGTATGTAGGACTTTTAGAGCTTCGTGCTGATAACGTGTTGTGAAAAAGTAAAAATTTATGGTAAAAAGTAAAAATCTCAAACTCTCAAAATTTACCAAACTACACACTTTATAATATTTTTCTCTCTACTCAATTGTGATTTTCTTCACAAATGAGAGATCTATTTATAGGAAATCTTTACAAATAATCCAAAAATAAAATACATCATTACCTACATCATCACACACTAATTTTCAATATTTACAACTCTTATTTTCAACATTCAAATATTCCACATTCAAATATTCAATACTCACATTTTAAATATATTTTTCAACATGGATGATATTTTGACAAAAGAGTTTTAATTTAAATTTTGAAAATGAAGGGCTTCGTAGATATATATTTCTTGGCAAAACATGCACACAACTCTTCTATTATTGTTTTTTTTAAAAAAAAAAAAAAAAACTAGTTAGTTATTTAATTGAACATAATTAGGTTTAATGGCACTGGATTTTAGAAGCCATATAATTTGCATGCGATTATTAAAAAATAAAAAAAAAAGATTTAGAAAAAGCTAAACAAAACAACTCACAAGCTTAATTGCATTTAAATGTGATCGAGTTTATTATAATAAAAAATTAAGTATCAAAACATTAAATTGCATTTATATGTGTAGGTAAAAACTAGTCTAATAGCTTATTTTTAACTCAAAAATGACAGTGGATTATGTGATGAACCAACCAAGCGGACATGATCTTGTATCTTTCTTCAGTTAAATGGACACCGTCCAAACTCATGTATCGATCATGATCCGAGCAAACCCCGACACCAGCAGCTCAACATATTCTTGTCAAGTCAAAATTGTATTTAATTGTCTCCAATCCCACAACAAGCTAGCTCTTTCTGCATCAAATTCTGCATGAATACGAACATCAGTATACTCTTGCTACAGACACGTGTTTATATAATAAGTGAGACATACCATAAAATCATGCCGAGTTGAGAAGGAACTCACTCACAGGTATTGTAGTAATCTCCATAGATGATCATCGCATATGGAATTTCTTGTTGGAGTTTGTGAATGGCTTGTTGGAGTTGCTCGTTGTGGTATGTCGCTGTTAGTTGGTGTTCGGTGTTAGTTAGTTTACATAAGTGTTGGTTAGTTTACATAAAAGCGTTAATAAGGATGGCACGTTTTCTATTTTCTCCTTGTATATAAACTCCACAATTGTATACGATAGTTTTAAGCGGGAATAAGAATTCAATGGTTTCCCTTTCATAAAACAGAATTTCACATGGTATCAGAGCCTGAAATCGTTGAATAATCAGCGCATATCTGAATTCAATTGAGATTGAGTTCGGAATTTTGCTCACCGCTGGTTTCACGATTGACGATAGCAGAAGAAATTCAATCTGAAATGGCTGTGAATCCTAATTTCAATGATCCGTTGTTTCTACATCCTTCGGACACTCCAGGTACGAATCTTTTTAGTGATCAGTTGATAGGTACTGAGAATTAAAGTGTATGGAGTCGTGCGAGGTTAATTGCGTTGCGCGCAAAGAATAAGATAGGATTTATTGATGGCACTTGTAAACGCCCCAATGCTGGATCTCCTACAGCACAACAATGGGAGAGGTGTAATGCTCTGGTCCTATCTTGGATCATCAATACAGTTTCGAAAGATATATTTCGAGGCATTGTGTACGCCATTGAAGCGTATGTGGTTTGGTCTGACCTAAAAGAACAATTTGACAAGGTAAATGGATCACGAATTTTTGCATTGCATCGAGAAATCGGAAGGCTCACACAAGGAGACAGTACGATTTCCGTTTATTTTTGCAAGCTAAAACAATTATGGGATGAATATTCCTCCTTGGTGACTCTGCCGTCCTGTGAATGTGCAACAACTAGAACATATCTTGAACATGATCAATAACAACGATTACTTCAGTTTTTGATGGGATTAAATGAGAGCTATCTTCAAATCCGAAGTCAAATTCTCATGATGACTCCTCTACCAACTGTGGGACAAGCATTTTCAATAATATCACAAGAAGAGTCTCATCGAGCAATGATTTCTGTGGAAGCTCCAGCTGCATTGTTTTTCTCTCATCAAAGTCGAAGAGATCCACAGCAGAAAGAGGTCCTCAAATGCGACTATTGTAATTGGAATGGTCACATGCGAGCTACTTGCTATCGACTCAATGGATATCCCCCCGGACATAAAATGTTTAAGCCTCAAGGTAAGGGTGTTCCTAAGAAAACCTTCATGAAGAATAGAAGGCAACAACTTGATGCAAATGCGGTTGAGCGAGAATCATATGGTATGACAGCAGAGGCAGCACATGATTCTCCAATTTTCAGTCAAGCTCAATATGCTGAAATTTTGAAGCTTCTGGAGAAATGTAAAGTTGAAGCTCCTAGTGAACCTATGGTGAATATGGCAGGTACAGGGCAGAAAGGATCATCTTTTTTATCTCATTTCACAAAGGTTCCTTGGATAATAGACACGGGTGCAAGTGAGCACATGGTAGGAGATTCTTTAACCTTGCAAAATTCTGAATCCATAGCTAACTCCTCTGGGACAGTTAGTTTGCCAAATGGGAGTAAGATTTCCATCAGTAAAATAGGTTCCATAGCCCTTACCGATTCCATCATGCTGAGCAAAGTGTTGCAAGTTCCTGATTTTAGATTTAACATGCTTTCTATATCTAGACTCACCAAAGAACATCACTGTTATGTTACATTTTACCCCAATTTTTGTATGTTTCAGGACCTCAAGACTGGACAGATAATGGGGATTGGTAGAGAGCATAATGGACTTTATCACTTGGACAACGCAAACTCTGGTTTTTGTTCGTTATCTCATTTTCCTATCTCTAGTTTTAAGCCACAGTGTAATACGTTGATACTTGATAACACACTGGTTTGTTCATCTGTAATTGACTCACTTTGGCACCAACGTTTGGGTCATATATCTGTTGATCGAATGAAACTTTTACCTTTCATATCCACATGTGATTCTATGCCTCATTGCTCTATATGTCCACAAGCAAAACAAACCCGGCTTCGCTTTCCACGTGCAAGCATTTCTAAAACTTCGTGTCTTTTTGAGTTATTGCACATGGATATTTGGGGACCCTTCAAAACAAAAACATACAATGGTGAAAGATATTTTCTTACCATAGTTGATGATCTTTCTAGGGGGACTTGGGTATTTTTGATGCACTCAAAGCTTGATGTGCTAAGGATCCTTAAGAATTTTTTCTTGCTCATCCAAAACCAATTCAGCAAGTCAGTCAAAGTTATTCGCACTGACAATGCATCTGATTTTTTTAAGCTGGAGTGCACGACCTTATTTCATTCTCTTGATATCACACACCAAAGCTCTTGTCCCTATACACCACAACAAAATGGTATAGTGGAACGAAAGCATAGACACATCTTGAACATAGCTCGAGCTTTGAGATTTCAATCATCTGTTCCACTAAGGTTCTGGGGTGATTGTGTTTTGACAGCAGTTTATTTGATTAATCGAACCCCTACTCATCTTTTAGGAAACAAAACCCCTCACGAGATCTTGTTTCATAAATTTCCTTCATTCGATCACCTACGCGTTTTTGGTTGTTTGTGTTATGCTACAAACTTGACCACTCAACATAAATTGTCTCCTAGAGCGTTGACATGTGTGTTCTTGGGATATTCCAATACACAAAAGGGATATAAGTTAGTCAATCTTCATACTAACAGAATATTTTACTCCAGAGATGTGATGTTCCATGAGAAAGTGTTCCCATTTTCCGAAACCACACAGCAGTCACAAGTTTTTCCCTCTGATCCTGTTGTCGAACATGATTATATCTCATCATGTCAACCTCATGTACTTGAGCCAGAATCCTTGTCACTTCGAAGATCATCTAGACACACAACGCCACCTATTTGGAGGACAAAGGATTACACTTGTCCAACATTGCCACATAGTCTTTTAACTAAATCAAAGTATCCCATTTCAGATTCTCTTACATATTCGAGATTTACTCCAACTTATCAGATTTTTTTGACCTCTATGTCCTCTGAAAAAGAGCCCCAATACTACCATGAGGCAATGACTGATCCTAGGTGGAGAAAAGCTATGGATTTGGAACTTGCTGCTCTTGAGTCTAATTGTACATGGGATATTGTTGACCGCCCCACAAATAAGAAGCCTATAGGATGTAAGTGGGTATACAAGATCAAACACATTCCTAATGGAACTGTGGACAGATTCAAGGCTAGACTTGTGGCCAAAGGCTACACACAACAACAAGGAATTGATTATCACGACACATTCTCACCTACAGCCAAGATAGTGACTATCCGATGTATGTTGAGTTTGGCAGCTATTAAAGGCTGGAACTTGCATCAAATGGACGTCACCAATGCTTTTCTTCAAGGAGATTTAGACGAGGAAGTATATATGGATATGCCATTGGGCTATAACAGACAGGGGGAGTCCAAAATTTGCTTGTTGAGAAAGACCTTGTATGGGTTAAAACAGGCTTCAAGACAATGGAACCACAAGTTTTCAAGCATTATGAAAGATGGAGGTTACGTTCAATCACACCATGATCACTCCTTGTTTATTAAACACACTGCTGGTTGTGTTGTTTTGTTACTTGTGTATGTTGACGATATCATCATAACTGGTGATGACGATCTGGCAATCAAGGAGTTGAAGACCTTTCTTCATTCCAGAATACATCTCAAGGACTTGGGGCCGTTGCGTTATTTTTTAGGCATAGAGATTGCTCGATCTCGTGCAGGGATACTTTTATGTCAAAGAAAATATACGCTGGAATTGATCTCTGAAATGGGATTGAGTGGTGCAAGGCCGTGTGCTACACCTATGGAGCAAAACCTTAGGCTTACAACTCATGAACTTGATTCAGTTGTTCAACCAGAAGCTTCACTAGATGTTGTTGACTACCTGCTGCCAGATTCCAGTGGTTATAAAAGACTTGTGGGCAGATTGATATATCTTACTATCACTAGACCCGACCTCTGCTATGTGGTACAAAATCTCAGTCAATTCCTACATTCTCCTAAGAAGTCACATATGGACGCTGCTATTCGAGTTGTGCGTTATCTCAAATCTACACCTGGTTTGGGTATTTTGTTTTCCGCTCATAGTGACATTTCCTTGTCCGCATACTCTGACTCAGATTGGGCTGCCTGCCCAATGTCTCGAAGATCACTTACAGGTTATTGTGTAAAACTAGGAGATTCGTTGGTGTCTTGAAAAACAAAGAAACAAACCACCGTTTCACGATCATCTGCTGAAGTCGAGTACAGGGCAATGGCCATCACATCCTGTGAAATTGTGTGGATTACGGGATTGTTTCGCGATATGGGTGTATCCATTACAGAACCAGCTACTTTGTTCTGTGATAACAAAGCAGCTATGCACATTGCTGCCAATCCACTTTATCATGAACGTACGAAGCATATCGAAATCGATTGCCATTTGATACGGGAAAAAATTCAAGCCAACTTGCTCAAGACTGCTTATATTCCTACAAATCACCAACTTGCTGATATTTTTACCAAGAGCTTGAGCAAAGATCAACACGCTTATTTGATGTCCAAGATTGGTGTTTTAAATCTACACCAATCTTGAGGGGGAGTGTTAGTTGGTGTTCGGTGTTAGTTAGTTTACATAAGTGTTGGTTAGTTTACATAAAAGCATTAATAAGGATGGCACGTTTTCTATTTTCTCCTTGTATATAAACTCCACAATTGTATACGATAGTTTTAAGCGGGAATAAGAATTCAATGGTTTCCGTTTCATAAAACAGAATTTCACAGTCGCGAAGTCGTTCAATTGCTCGAGGCATCGGTTCTCATCATATGACATTGGTTTGGAAGGCCATTTGATAGATCATTGGGAGGCATCCGATGGGGAAGTTTCCGGAAACCACCACTCTTGTAGACCCAAAAACTAATCATTTTCCGCAAAGACACACATATACATTATATATTTTTGTCTTGGAAACTTGGGGATTACATGTAGAACTAATTGAATGTACTATCTCGATCTTAATAGAAATTACCTCAACTATGCTTCTTATCTCATCCATTGATTTGCCTTGAAAGATTGCGTAGTTGTAATCGTTCCTGCCGAGATCTCCAACCATGAAAAAGGCATCATGAATTTTCTCCACACAATCTATATATCAATTTGTTGGAACATTTCATGTTCGTAATCTTGATTTTAATGTTAACAAAACTTGTTTATTTGTTTCTAATGAGTTTAACTAAGTATGCAGAAACTGAAACTGATAAGGCTTCGAACTGATCGGTTATCAACTTTAAACTGAAGCTATCGAGACGCAAATTGAAAGTGTCAACTTATTGATCGAACTGAACTAGTACAAATGGAGTATCAAGAGCAGTTCAACTGATTGTCCATTTGATAGGTGGTTCAGCAGAAGACCTTCAGAAGCCCGGCCAGCTAATGAAGTGTTCAACTGATGAAGAGTCCAACTGAAAAGTTCAACTGAAATTCAGAATATCAGTTAGGAGCGAACCGGTTTGCAGATATGACAAGTTTAATACAGCTGTGCACAAAGGTACAAAAGCTATTGTACGATCAAGGTACAATAAGAGACGTTCCAGCAGCGCTTAAAGTCAAATGTTGGGGGAACAAATTCAAACTCCAACGAACATATTTGATGAGTATTGATGTAAGGTCACGCTGCCTCTATATATACAAGATCAAGACCATCAACAATAAGAGTGTGTGAAGAAGAAGGGCACGCTTAAAGTCTTATCAGCTTAAAGAAACAATCAGTCCAGTTATGAGGGAACACTTCAACGTGTTATCAGCTTAGTATAAAAGCTCTTTTCCCTCAGTATGTGAGAACACATTTCCAGTGTATTGATTGTTCAGTTCTCACACACGCACACACTAGCACTCACATATATCAGAGAGTAGAGCTTAAAAGATGAGTTGAGTGAGTTTTGCACAAAGACAATAAACTTGTGTACGTAGTCTTTATCACATATACATTAAAAAAGTGTTGGCTGAAAGGTGTTGCTTTCAGTCTAGGCTAGGAGTTCAATTAGGCAGTAGGGTAAGTCCTAAGCTGAGTGGATTTGTACAAGGTGTTGTATAAATCAAAGTCTTCTAGTGGATCTTATCCGAGGTGGTAGTAGGGGTGACTAGGAGTAGTTGAAATCTCCGAACATCCATAAACATATCTTGTGTATTTAACTGCTTAACTTTTGTTTTAAACTGATTGGATCAGTTCAGCTGATATCAGTTCGGTTCTCACTATAACTGAACTGATAAAAGCTCGAACTGATTCCCCTTATTTCAGCTAACCAGTTTACACAAGCTAAAAGCTTTTAAAATGTATCAGCTTTCTTAACGAATGATTACTTCGAGTATTTTTCGCTTGGTTTTAAACCAAACTCGATTTAATTCATCAGTGTTTATATTCTTTGAACACAAGTTATTGCAACTCTTGGAGAATATTGTGTTTGAAGCACCTCAAAGGTGCTCCGAACCGATCCTTCACAATTTGTAACATATTAATTAGACTTTGAAAATTTTATTTGAAAATGAAAGGTTGGTTACGCGACACAAATAGAATCAAAATGGGAAGCCATCCCATCCAATTGTACGTCGAGAGAAGAATGGGTGACGGGATTAAGAACCCTTTGATTTGCCAACACTCGAGAGTGGGTAATGCCGTGGTTATTCTGGATTATTTTGTTTGTTTTTTAACTTAGTCAACTATTTATTCAAGAGAAAATGACATCTTTAATTATATTTTTTAAAAATGTCGTTTTCTTAAATAAATAGTTGACCGATGTTATTTTACGAATTTTCTCGATTATTCTTCATTTGGATTATGGGATTATTTAAAATGCATGATTTAAAAATTAATTTTCCATTGATTTAGGAAATTCATCGAATTTTTAAAAAGTATCGATAAATCACTGTATAGTCGTTCAGATAAAATAGATAAAAGACGAAATCAAATTGTGTGGTCAATCAAGTGATGTGAAAATGTTGGTAATATCCTTGCATATATTTTATGGAACAAATTACTTAGAAATCCACCAAGTTAATTTAGACTTGTAGAAACATAGGCATCATTTGAAAAGGTAGAAATACTATACAATAGAAGCAAACATTAAGATTCTTAAATCAAAGGAAGAACTATCCGATGGAAATACTCTCTTAAAATTAGCATGTTTTGAGTTTAAAGATCAGTTCTGAAATCAAATTAAAGGGTGATCGCATCCATGAAACGCGATTAATCCATACCATAAAATATGTACAATTTAAGTATCTTATTTTTGCGGGAAAAGTTGCTTTATTTCCCTATCAAAATTCCCCATTGCCCGTTAAAAACAAGGTCAGAAGATCACAATCAGAAGGAATCCAAGATACAAACCTACATCCATATTAATAGATGTAATAAAGGACCAGAAACTTCAGGGCTCCTTATTCCCTACTCTAGTTATGCTCAAGGATTGTTTGTCCTTTCGTATCTGTCCACTTTAACACGCTTTGATGATGGCGAATCAGCTACATCAGTATCGTCTTCCTCGAGATTTTCAAGAACTGCAGTTTCTAATGCAATTTGCTTCTCTTTTGCTGGCTGAGAAGTTTCTCCTGATGTGGCAGCAACATTACTTAGCTTGGTTTTGCTATTATCGGATTCAACTTCTAAATTATTATTTGAAAGAGAGTTTTGTGCTGCTTCAGCCGATTCTTTTAAGGGGTTCTCATTGGTGACTGAAGTCCCCTTCATCAAGTCCATGCCTGACTTGCACTGCTTCTCAAACATCATCTGAAGATATCGTCCTTGCTCTTCTATTCGAAGTTGTAGATTTCTTTGAATCTGCAGAAAGAATAATTAGGCATCAGTATATGTTAAAGCATAGGTACATTTGCCCTTCGATTTCTATAAGTGGTTGGAGCTGACCTCAAAACTTATTTCCTAGTTGTGAAATTCAATAATGAAGCAAAAACGCATACCTCGAGTTGTTCATGAAGTCGCTTTTGGACTTCCATTTGCAATCGTAATGCTTCTGTGAGCTCAATACCTCTATTCCAATCAAGAAAAAAAATGCAACAGTAAGCAGCTTACTATGATAGAAATTAATGTCAGGTGGCAGGTACACACTTTTTCCTGATGTTAGATATTTTTTTTATAGTTCACATTTTTTCCATTCTAGCTGAAGCAGCAATGTTCTTGTAAATTGCCCCTGCATGTTGCATTATATAAATGTTGCATTTTATAAAAATGGTAACTGCCAACGTGATGGAGAATACTTCTGCAAGCTAAGCACAAGAGAGAACCGTAGGATGATAGAAATTATCTCAGAACACTTCACACTCCACACTATTAAAATTCGGCACATTCAATTCTAAACAAAATTTTTATTATTTCCAGAGTTTCCAATTCTCATCATGATCTTAATTCTAAAGAGTTGGCCATTGCCAAGCCTCCATAAATAAAAAATTTCACGAAAGTGAGAGTCAGAAAAACATTCAAAACACAGTGAAGTTATGATTCAAAAGATCCATCAAACTTACGTTTTAAGGTCCAGGGATGAGAGTTCTTCAATGGAGGTCAGTTTTTTCTCTGCTTCTGCATACAGAAAAAAAATTATCGAGTAGAACAAAAAAATACATTGTATGGTGACTTCATAGAGTGTATAGTTAAGAAGACCATAACATCGAAAACAGGATAGAACACAAGTACTTGTTGTCATTGCCAAGTGAACCAGATAAAGATGATGATACAAAATATACGACAAAGATGGACCAATCAGTCACAATATTATCAAGATCATCATGCCTAAAATAAACTTTAGAATTTGCAACGTACTATAGCGGGAAGGAAGAATGTATCGAAACGCAGGATAGAACAAAAGCACTAGTTGTCATTACCAAGTGAACTAGATATAGTTGATGATACAGAATATACGACAAAGCTGGACCGATCAGTAAAAATCTTATCAACAATCATCATGCCTAAAACACAACTTTAGAATTTGCAACGTACTATGGTGAAAAGGAAGAATGTATCGATAGGATAATATTGTGAATGAAACAAGAAAGTATATAAATCAGCTCAAGAACTATTGGAATTTTGGAACCTAACTATTAAAAATTAAAAAGGCTGAACTTAAGAAAATCCAACAAAAGGAATATCATTGAAAAAACGATATATACTACAGAAACACACATGCGGAGATAAGAGGCAAGGGAGGCACAAAATATTTAACTTGAAACCAAGACTATGCTAAAATAAAGAGAGGGAAAAAAGTTCTACTCGCAAGTCATGGATGTCATTTTACCCAAATTATCGGTGCTACACATTTCTTCTATTTATTTTACTACCGGAACAAGACATTTGATGAAATGACATAATTCATGGGATGAACATAGAAATTGGAGCAAAAAATCGGACAGAAACAATGGCACACCTTCTGTTGTCTCCGGTTTGTATCTTGCTGTTCGATATTTCTGCGTTCAAGGGATCATATTCCATTTCAAATATATCCAATCAATTTAGGTTTAAGAACAAGTATGCTTACTGATTTACATACCTGTAGGTGGCTTTTAACATGGTAGATGGTCAAACCTTCAACTTTCATCAGCTTCAGGACACCTTTGGGAGTAGCTCCTGTGACAAAAACTCAGAATTTCATTGGCATGAGCAATAGAATGTGCATATTATACAAGATTGCCTTCGTAGGGTGAAGACGAGTAAATCTACTTTCACTTCCACCCAGCTTGTTGACTGCATCCACAAAGGCCTCATGAAGTTCTGGTGTCCAACGCATTCGCTGCTTTGCAGAAGCAGAATTTGCAGAGGATGATTGACCAGCAGCATTGCAAGTTTCTCCTGAAGTTGTCGGAAGCTGTTGAGATATATGGGGTTCCTGCACTGGGAAATTGGTTTCCAGAATCTGTTGAGATGACTGCAGCAGCAGACAAAAAACAAAGAAGAAAGAATGTCAAAATTATCTACCGACTCTATAAAATAAAAAGTAATTAACGCATAGAGGAAAAACACCAACCATAGTCTCTGGATTTGCAACACTTGCATCAGAAAGAAGTTGACTCCAATCAGATGTCAAAGCATCGTTGTCAGTGATAAGCTGATCAGCCCAATCAGGCCAATCATTTGGTTTGTCAAGATTCTCAGATGGAATCACAATGCCATTGTTGTTATCAAGATGGTTATTCGGGATAGTCGAACTTAATGGAAAATCAAGAAAATCAGGCAGTGAATCTGTACACCAAGAGTCATTGCTAGCTCTGCGGTGATTCGACGATGCAGATTGAAATACTCCAGAATCAACCGATCGTGGCAATGAAGCTGATGTCCCACTATCTATTGATTGAGAAATGAAAGGAGACTGGGGAGGTTGTTCATGTAATTGGACCAATGGAAAATGAAGATCAGTAGAAAATTCTGAAGATGAAGAAAACATATGTCCAGCAACCCCACTGTTGGAATACAGTGGGGAAATAACACCTGAAGGTTGTTGTGTGAGAGGAGATGGAAGAACAGTTGAAGACGAAGACAGAGCCCCAGATGCACCACAAATATTCATTTGTCTAGCACCTGGTCTTTGAATAGATAAAGCTGGTCTGGTTTCCATTGTCGGCTTGCTTTGTAAACAACAGCAATTACAATACAACCAACAGAACCAGCTCAGTTTTTACCTGCCACCAATTTAGCCTGTAAGCAAGAATACAACATCAGACATATATCTCAGAGAACAAGTTCAATTTACAAATTTTAATGTGTTTGATGAAATATAAGGAATTAAGCACAAGAATAGCAAGTATGACAGTTGAAAAAATTAATTCTTTAAAGGCAATAAAAAAGTTCTGCCCCTCCACTTTCATAAATTTCTTAGTATCTAGCATATCAATTTCACCCGTCAGCTCAATTCAGCCCACCTTTTGAGCTTGTCCTCAAATTACATCAACTCGAAATGCATCACGTGATATCAGTTTCACAATCAAGAGAAAATTAAAATCGAAGGCAGCAAACCGAAACATATTCCAAACGAAAACGAAAATTCCTACCAACAGGACATTCACAAAAGCACGCCTATTGATTCAATCATGAATATCCAAATTCAAACTCAATCTCAATGAACACAAGACTTTAAAAATGACTACGAGATCGATGAATCCCGCAGAATCTTAAAATTATGCACAGAAACTTGTTGGAAATTTCCCAGAAAAAAAATCACGGCAAACGGAAAAAACCAAGAAACAACCTAAAAAAATACAATTTCTTTACCTAAATTCCCAAAAGCAACAGCAATCGAGAATCGAATCGCTCCATATCGAATCATCGTGCAATTAACGTCTCAGTAAAAATCACACGATATAAACCAGCAAGGACTAACGTAAACGATAACTACGGCCCGACGTGGTCGCGTGTGCTTTCACCTGTATGCTTCGACGGCGCGTGCGGATATTCCGCGGCCAAAAGAATTGAATGGCGACGAGTGCTCAGCTTTGTGTATTCGATTCGGATTTGGCCTCTATGCTTTTTAACTTTTCCCTCTTCAGGTGGCATGTGTACTCTACGCGCGTTGCTTGGAGCGTAATGATATTTTGACTTTTTCTCCAGACACACCACATTGACCACCTTTTTATTCCAACCTTATTATTATTAGTTAAATTGTATTTATAACATATATATTATATTATAAAAATATCAAGATTATATTTGGATAAATATTTATAAAACATTTTTATAAAGATGTTTTTTTATAAAAATTATAAAATTATTTTTTAAGAGTAAATATATGTTTAGAAAATTATTTTATAAAAAAAATTTTATAATTGAAAAGTAATGTGTTTTGTTTTCATTATTGCATTCAATTCTAAAAATATATTTAAAGAAAAAAACACTTCTCATTTGTTTTTAAAAAAAATTATAGTTGAAGAAAAAAAATTTACAAATATTTTTCATTTACAAAAATATTGTCCAAACAACATACGTTAATTTTTTATATTTATAAAACACTAAAACTGTTTTTAAAATATTTGTCCAAACGGATCCTAAGATTATTGTACTAAATTATATTTACTTCTTAAATCATTTTTTTAAAAGAAAATGCAGTATAAAAAATTTAAAACATCAATTTTGAATTTAAAAAATTAATCAAAATATTTTCCAAAAAAGATTTGATACAAGAAAATTTATTTTATATTAAAATAATATGTAGCATGCACGATGATTGTATTTGAATTTGACTAAATTAAATCCATCTAAACGAATTAACGATTTCAAACTTTTCAATTCAAATATACTCTTAAATAATCAAATCTCGATTTTATTTCATAAATATTAAATTTTTGCTGGATTGTAATAAATATGTTTGCTAAGAGAGTGATCGATACGTAACGTTTGGACTGTACGATTAACAATATTTGAGTTACACTGTTACTAGTATTCACAACTGTTGATAAAATATCAAGCATTCGATCCTATAATTTTTTCTGATTTTTATGGATGATATCATGTATGGAGAATAACATATATTTAGAATTACAAGAGTTTAAATTCAAACAAATCTTAGACATAAGGTATCAAGCATGTAATAACCCAAAACACTTTAATTTGTACATATGAATAAAAAAATGAATATTTTTAACATAAAAAATTAATATATTTTTTTATGAATCGGTATATTATCTTAAAAAAGAGTCAAAATTATGATCTTAAATAAAAATTTGACGAATAATATTCTAATTTTCATTCAAAATTTCGATTCGAATATCTCAGTACAGTAATATCACTTAAATTTGTATGATTAGTAAAGGTTTGGCTCATAAAATAGTTTACATTATTTGTGCAAATATTTTTTAAATATATTATGATTTATTATTATTATTATTATTATTTTTGAATAAAGTGATGATGAAATTATTAAAGTGGGCATGCACTAGAAACAAATTTTATGCCAAAAAAGAAATGAGTGTACACTAACTTTTGTTGGTGGTTGTGAGTTACAATTGGGTAATTTGTCGTAATTGATTTTTTAATAAAATAGAATATTATATTTTAAAAAAAAATGATTTTTAATAAACAAATAATAAAATAGTATAATGTTATTTGAGTTGGCTAAAAGGGCGGCTTGGTGACCCATGACTTTGGGCGACTTGTTTTTTGTTTGGTTTCTCTCTTTCTTTTATTTAATTTTTTTATTTTTTTAAAGATATATTTGTAGCCTGTTTCTATAAAAAAATTTAAAAAGTATAATTTTTTAATATATAATTAAAATAATTTAAAAATTGTGTTTTAGAAATCAGATTTTACAAGGGGTTTTTAATTTTTTTTAAAAATATATTTAAAATATCATTAATATGATGTATGAATTGTGTGTTTTTATCCATGGAATATGTGTCAAGGGGAAATAAACCATGTTACTAATTCTGTGAATATTATAAATATATATATATATAATAAATAAAATAATTCTAATCTTAATAGGAAAAAATATATTTTTATACTAATTTATTGGGGAGGTTTTTATATTGATTAGCGTTGAAATATTAAATATTTAATAAAATTATCATAATCTCAATCAAAGTATATATACAGGAAAAATTATAATTTAGTCATGTAAGTTCTAATTTTGCTTTTTTGATCTTTTATTACTCCATCTTGTCAAAATTGTATTTTAGTCTTGTAACTTTGAATTTTGTCGGTTTTTAGTCTTATTTCATTGAAATGTTGATGTGATATCGGAAAATATTGATGTGACGGTAGAAATTGTTGATGTGGCGTAGAAAATTGATTATATGTTCGTCCCACATCAGCACTTCAACGAAATAAGACTCAAAATAAAAAAAATAAACGAAGTTACATGATTAAAACACAAGTTTGATAAGGTATATACCAAAAATGAACATATGGTAACTTAGACTACTAAATCGGTTACTTTCTCATATATATCATCATAAATCTAAATTTTTTGGGAACATGTCAACATTTTCCGACGTAAAAAATAGTCGCAAAACAGCGGACAATAATTAAAAATCATAATTATATTATTGTGATTATTTTGAAATTTTTTAATTTAGTGACGTTTTAAAACTGTAGCAAATAACAACTGTTTCAATAAAAAAAACTGTTGCAAAAATACCGATAGTTGAATAAAAAATTGTCGTTAATTAGTGACAATTCCAATCAAAAGCTTAGCATATAGTGATGGTTCATTGTAAAAACAGTCACAAATCAACAAGACATTAAATAAACATAAACCGGTTTGATGAGGAGTTCTTCTTAACACCGTCGCTAACTTTCAACGACAACTGTTTCTTTGACGGAATTCAAGAGGTTGCTAATTTAAATAGCTACGGTCCTTTTGTGGTGTGAATCTTTTTATGTTTCAGGTTTGGATGCTTAGATTTATTGCAACATGCATGTGTCATGTTCATTGAATGAATGTTCTCTACCATTGTCATAGAATTTGTTACAAGTTTCGTTCGCTTAGCTCACTGTTCCCACATTAACAGTCACATATTTTTAGTTTTCTGATTTATGTTGACGCAAAAACTGTTGCATAATTATTTTGTTTTCTATGGCACATGTTCGGTTGATAGGATTTAATGAGCAAGTTCGTTCAGTTACTTTGTGGGACTTGAATAATTTTACCACTCCGTGGAACTTGTGTATTTTTGTTGAGCTGGTCGGGCTTTAATGGTTTTTCTGAGCTATATGAGAATACAAATAATTAATTTAAGGTGATAAGATTGAATGCATCAAAACATTTATAAGAAATGAAAGCATAATAAGGATAATGGAACCATATGCAGCTCTTAAACATTCGACAAACAGATCATGATTACATTTGAATGTGAAATTCATTAATTATAGAGAGAAGGCCTCAAACGGCACAACAAAGTGTTATTTTTCGAAAACAAACATTGTGAGGAAAACGTGCAAAAGGTTTAGAACTAAAATGGGATCAAAGGGGAGCAAAACGCGAAGGATGGTCGCCTCTACAACCATCGTCGAAGTTCTGATAATAGCTCTGTGCATCATAACTATACCGTATGGTGTTCCTTTTCGGGCTCACGAGCCGTTTCCAGTGTGACTTGCATCTCTGCAGCATCATTCTTGCTGCATACCATCCACGAAAACCGCTCCGAGGCATTTTTATACGAAGAAAACCAGCAAATGTAACTGCAGTACTGGTGCCTTCGTTCCCCATCATGTATATATGAATGAATCTTTCCTTCAAGATCAAAGTATTTTGAGTGGTGTGAGCTATTTACAAGTTGACATATAAGTAAGTATAAATGATGGATATCCAAGAAAAAGTTGTGATATTCCTTTGTCGAGGTGGGGGAGGTGTCAGCAAAACTAAATATTCGATGGTGTGTTGTAATTTAAGAGAGATCGATGGAGGTGACAAGTGGTGAGTCAGTCGCCTAATTGTGATGGCTCGTTTTGTTTCTATGTATTTATTAGGCGCTACCCCAAGATGCATATGAGGGGCAGTGCCCTGAGAGGTACGACGGTACTTAGCATCTCATTACCTTATTTACGACCTTTGGATGATGAGGGACGTGCTTGTGATCCAAAGACATCTGCCTAAAAAGTGTCCCTGAATGGATAAGGGGTGGTTCCATTGAAGCGATAGAATCATCATCAAAAGGGCAAAGGAAGAATAAAGTGTGCCATGGACATCTTCTCTTCTATCCCTTTTCTTCTTTTCTATCGGACATGAATAGAATAATAATGATCCAGAATAGTCAGTGTTGTGTTGATGAGATACCTATTTTGTTTTTGGCCGATAAATTCGGTATACATTTTTTAATGTAATTTCTGAAATTTTAACAAATTAATCAAACCTTTTATGACAGTTGGGGTGCTTCAACATCCCATATTAAATTCAATGCAAAATCTCATGAAATAATAACAAAACCTTCAGCATTATTCTTGTTACAATTAAGGGGAAATGAAAGAGCTTACGGCAGTCAACCACCTTTACCAAATTAAGTTCTGGACTTGCCGCATGATATAGTGATTCTTGGGCTGAGTCTTCTTCATTATTTAAGTGACTTCCTTCATCCCTCTTTATCAGCCCATTAACAGCCAATCAAATTCTATCGAGATATCAAATCGGTCACGCAAATATTCAAAGTTCAAAGAGCTCATCTGTTGTTGCTTTCCTTCAGTTTCAAAAGAATTATATATTATACTACTTCTAAAAGCGTAAATTCTTTTCGGGAAAGAAAATGCTACTTTCCCCCCCAAAAAAAAGGTAAATGAGAACCTACCATCATATTTTAAAACAGTTAAGCTTGTACAAAAATTTGAGAACCTCCATCATATATTAAAACAGTTAAGCTTGTACAAAAATCAAATAGGCATGACAACTCTCATCACTTAAACTGATAGTATCAAATGAAAAAAAAAAACACAAGGACAAAATTTCAAGAACTCGAAACTGCATACTTCTAGACGATAGCATTGGCAGCACTAGCTATCCTAGGCCAAAGATCAGCACACTCCTTTCCAATTGGGCCAGTGATGGCAGAACCTATCACAGAATGATAATAAGATTGATTTAATAAAGTTAAAGCAAAATGGGAAAAAGGTGGGAAGACTGGATTTTTAGTTTTTATAAACAATTTACTAATGATCGATCATTACCTTTCATTTCACCTTTGGGATTAACTATGACCCCAGCATTATCTGTGAAGCCAAAGACAATGATAAGTACAGATGTTCATTCTCGTGGATAATGGCTCAAGATCAGTATCTTACAATATTCTTTAACATCTATGTGTGTGTGTGTGTGTGTGTGTGTGTGTGTGTCAAACTGCTGAGGAACAGGGAACATTAGCCAACTTCTAAAGCGGCAAATACATTAACAAGTTCTGTGCAAGGTAAATTATACACCGTGAAACATAAAATGCCACTAGTACTTGCACAATTTTTTTTAGCTTCTGCGTATGATTATTTTTATTCTTCACTATTAGATCATTTTCTTAACCTGAATTCTTTACACGAGCAACCCATAAACAATTCTGTGCAGTCTTTGCCTGCTTCCCAACAACTAACTAATCACAGGCTTTTCCCAACTAATTCAGCAAACAAGAATGGGACCACATATTGGCGTCCAGCAACAGGAGAATATAGCAAGCATCTGTGTATAGCAGAGGCTTTTGTAAAACATAATCAAGAAAAACGTGGAAGAAATACAAATCATCGACACAATATAAAAATCGAAGCTTTGCGTATTAATAGGAGCCCACAGAAAAAATCGTGAAACCTAAGCAACAAACTCGCTCATAAGCAAAAAGCAGAGAACAAAGGGAAAAACAAAAAGTGCATAAGCTGGCGCAAAATACCTTCAAAGTACATGAAGACACCGTCCTTTCGGCGCCAGGGCTTGCGTTGGCGAACAATAACAGCTGGCATGACCTTCTTAGGCCATCTCCAATCCATATTCTCTATTTTTCATCCTCTATCCTCTAAAATAGAGATTCATGATCTCTATTTTCAAACATCTTCTCCAACCCATATCCTCTAAATATTACCAAATACTTTATTTTTTTAATTTATTTCATTTTCAACTCATATCCTCTAAATATTACCAAATAATTTTTTTTAATTTATTTCATTTTCGAACACATACGCACATATAATTAATTAATTTCATAATATATTATTTAACTAAACTTAATTAATTCGCTAAACATGGCACAATTACATGTAATTCGTTTATTAATTTTCAAAAGAACTATATGACAGTTTTTAAAATATATATTTTGTAATTATTTTTCACCCCTTTTCAATCCTCTATATGAACCGTGATACTCCATGAATAGAGAATCACTGTTTCATATTCTAAAATGGAGGAAACAAATAGAGTACGGTTGAGGAAAATTTCATCCACCATAACGAAGGATTCCTCTATTACGAAGGACGGTTGAAGATGCCTTACGGAGATCTGGCTTTCCCTTCTTGACGGTAGCCATCACCATGTCTCCTACACAAGCGGAGGGAAGCCTGTTAAGTCTTCCCTTGATTCCCTTCACCGATATGATGTAAAGATTCTTTGCTCCCGTATTGTCCGCGCAGTTCACCGTCGCCGCCACCGGCAAACCAAGCGACATCCTGAACTTGTTCCCCGCCGATCCTCCACGTCCTGTGCATGAACAAATTTTATATGAAACCAATAAAGATTACAATTTCGATGAAATTAGGGTTCAGAAATCCCACCTCGCTTTGACATTTTGCCAATTCTTCCCAGCTACCCTCCAGGCTGATAGGGAGTTTATATAACTGTGGGCTAGGGTTTTGTCAGCAGTAAAACTTAAATGGACCAAAATGCTAATGGGCTTCTAAATGTTGCAAGGCCCAGTATTCAAACTTCACATTTTATTCGTTGGATTTGACAATAAAAGATATATAAATTGTACATAAATTTAATCATCTGAAGAATTTAATTAATATGTCTAATTACTTTTGATTTCAACCATGTAGCTTCCAATTTCAATTGATTCTTATTATACTCTGCAACATTTTTTATTCATCGATCTGCATCTGTTTTTATACGGTTAGATATAAAATTATCGTCTAGCATTCTCTCAGGCTTGACGCCAATGAAGATATTTTATTTGAGAAAGAAAAGAGAAAAAAAATATCATTTATCGTCGAACTTTTCATTTTTGAAATTGAATAAGATCGAGACTAGTACATAATCTCAGACAATTATCCTCATTCCTCCACAGATTTTAGAACAGCTTCAAGACCGGGCATATGGAAGTCGAGCTTTCCACGAGGTGAGGAAGCAATCTCGAGGTTAGAAGAGCATACATCTGAGATCGTTGCATAATTGCCATTTTTCGCTCCTTCGTCTGGTGTAAATGCAGGTCCATTAGCTGAATCACTTTCACCTGTCGATTAAAATGCTGAGATATCAAAACCACCATTTTCACTGACGGTGACCATCCTACTTGATAACTACGCAACCGATTGATCTGTCATACATAGAATGGCAATTATAGGCGAAAACTCCGCAACAGTTCCTTTATTCAAAGTAACCTTGCAGTGGATGACTTTGAACAGAGGTGCCATGCAGGAGCTACAAAATAAATGCAACACATAAATAAAGTAGAGTAACCAGCATATCAAAATCAAGAGATTTCAAAGTTTACCACTTATAAACCCGAATTTTATAAAAAATTATTCATGCTTATCCGGAAGTTTATTCCATATTTTGTGCTTATTTGAATTAATTATTTGTTATTGTAGATTTGACCAAAAGAAGAAAAAAAAGCTTAATTTTGGATATGAGGTCTAAGAATCTCGATATTTAAAGAAATAAATATTTTATAGCAGAAACGAAAAACAAAACAAAAAATGGTAAATGTTGTTGCAGTAGAACCTACAACTGTGATGATAAAAACTTGGTGTTGCTTAAGCTCGAGAAGAACGTGGGGAAAAATCGTGGGGCGAGATTGCGAGTCGTGGAAAAAGTGGGAAAAATGCACAGTGCGCCGAAGAAAATAGAGGATGGATCACAGACAACAATACAACACACATCGCAAAAACTCCAGGCAACTCCCTAAGTGTAAAATATTTTTGGACGTAGAGGCCCAAGTCGTTAAAATGGCCCAACTTCAACTTCAACTCGTTAAAATGGCCCAACTTCAACTTCAATCATGTAGAATACAAAATCATTTCTTTTGTTTTTTTTATTTGGGGAATTTGAAAAGGACGAGGTGTTTGTTAAACTTGAATGCATGTCATTTGAAACAAAGGGCATACCCGCATCATGAAAATTACTTGGGCAAAATTTATTGGATTGTTAAATTGAGTTGAACCTATCTTGAAACATGAATTTAAAAAAAAAAAAACTCATATTTACATCGAGCCTGATAATTGTATCATCAGAAAAGATGAAACCAAAAGTCAAATATTAATGTGTTTAGGGGAGTACATATGTGAATCAAATTTGCACTTGTGAAATAAAAGTTTCTCATAAAAATGAACTTTTGAAAAAAAAAAATGTAAGGCGAGGGAGAGTCAAATAAATAAATGAAATCATATTCTAATGCTAAAAATAGGGAATGTATGTAGTTGAAAGATGACGAATGCAAAATCTACTAGTACATGAATTATATACTCCCTTCTTGTTGATCGTCTTATATGTTTTTGGATAGCACTTATTTGAGTCATGATTTACACATATAAAGTCCTAATGATTTGTGATTACGGGTTAATTAATAATGGAAAGAGAAGTGTGTGCAGTGTGAAAGTGATACTTATACCAACATGTAAATTGAGTTGCTTGCAAATTTTGAGAATGAATATACTTGAAGTGCATGATACTGGAAACAACATAACACTCGCACACATTCACGTTCAATGCATAAATATAATGTATAAACTTCAAGGGATGTCCGATAATTTATGTTGTATTTTGATTGATGGGAAGTCAGAGATTCGTTGAGGCATGAAAATCATGAAATCACCATCATAATAATTTTTGTTGTTTTTATTTTGTTTTGTAATCTATTTTGCTCGAGTGCGATCAAGAAGTTAGTACGAGGAGGTTGACAAGTGCCCTTTTTGCATGTTTTATTATGTTGTTAATAATCCATAATTGCATGAATTTGGGGTATCAAGTCTGTATTTTACTCTTTTTATCTATTATTTATGCATATTGTTCGTCTCTCTCATGTTTCGGGTTGATTTGTAGGTGAATGTGATCGAAAACAAGGGAACTAATGGCAAAGTGCGAGCAAAGGGCGCTAGGACAGATGAACTTTCCTACCTCGGTGTCTAAAAGAAGAAGAAATTGAATAAATGTGCAAGGAGCTCGTGCTGGGGTGGTTGAACTTAACCCCCTAGCATGCCCGAGGGAAAAGGAATTTGCAAAGTTGCGAGCAGATTGCACAAGGACGGGTGAGTTTGACCACCCTAGTGCTATCCGATAATGAAACATTATTTGATCGATTTATTTTCATTTTTTTGGATTCATACCTTCATGGAAAGCCCTAGTACACGATTTATGATCATCATTCACCACTTTTTAAACAAAAGAGAGAGCCTTCAAGTAAGGGGAGGGAGCGATAGAACAAGCCAATAAGAAGAACTTCACACGCAATTTCTCTTTTACTCTTTTCGTTAGTTAAGATCTAAGGGATCACACCCCCAAACATTTATATTGTGGTTTTTTTAATGCTGGTTTTCATTTTAAGTATACTTGATTATTTTATTGGTTTTTATTGCATCTTCATGGTACGATCAAATTTGAAGTGATTTTGTATGTTATAATTGAGACCGACAGAAGATATCATGAAATAACAACATAATAAATGTATCTATAATTTACATAGACATATGAGGTATGATACATGTTGATAGTCATAGTCAAATATGTCGAAAGCTATAGGATTTCATGGTTCGTTAATGCGATTGCAATTGTTAAATAACACAAGGACACTTCGTTACTGCATATTGTTAATAGATCAATATAGCTCGACATAGTATATGGATAAAGTTTGGAATATCGTCAAAAGTGTGACTTAAGAATTGAAATTCAATCATTAGTAAAGATTCAAAGATAGGTGAACCAATATCCTAACAATTATTTGATTATTATTTTATTTTCAATCATTTTGTTCATTTCATTTTTTAATTTCAATATTAATTTAGTTTGTAAATTAATTCACTTATCATTTAAACAACTAAAGAATTTAGCTTACGGTCATTAATCAATTACCATGATAACGATACTCGTACTTTGTACATTATATGATAACTTGGACTCCTGCACTCACGATTCATTCGAGCACAAACTTTTATTTTATTTTTATCGGAGATTTACGGTGTAAGAACAACTCAATCAGATATTAAAAAATCTAACGTTATAACGTATGATAGCGAGATAACAAAATTCTTTTCAAAAATATAAATTCTCAAAATGACCATAAATTTGTTTACAAGAAGCTCGCGACCTAATTTCACACAGAAAGCAAATTCATTACTCAACTAAAAGAAGAAAGAAGAAAGAATATGAGCAAAATTTTCACAATCGACTAAGTGACATAAATGGGGTGAGTTCAAGTCTTTCAAAATTTTAGTAGGTTAAGTCTGGACCCTAGCGAACCGATCTATCGTCATCCATATTATAAGTTTAACTAAGATTTGAAAATGTTGAAACAATCAATCAAGGGGATTGATCGAGAAAGATCTCTTGACCCAAAAATGTCTGTTATGATGAATATCATTAGTTTGTTCAACTTCTTCTGGATCAATATCACTACTATCACTTACAATGGACGTATTACAGGTAAAATAACTTATAAAAACATTTTCATGCCATACAAATTGTTTAATTGTATAGTTATATACACCAAAAAATTATATAATTACATACATAATAATTAGATCATTAGCAAAAATGATAATATTTTAAAAAATAATAATAATAACCCCGTGTATTTGAATTTTCCCAAAATTTCTCGCATTTTGTAATACGAATAGTCAATGATTTTGTACCACCTGTAAATGCTTCCAACTGTTGAGTTCGCAGAGCATGCAGGGTGTGCTTAAAAGAGGTGTACAGCCACACACAGTTTCACACACTCACACCCAACGCGCTTCGAGACATCTTTTCTGTGTTCCCAGCCTAAAGATTATTAATCCAAGAACATTCGCAAGAAATTATTACAATATCTCAAATTTGGTCCCATATGGTAAATTATTGGTTCGGTTAGTGGGAAAAGATTATTCAAATCTTGAAATGGGTCCATGTCCATCTCTCCTCTGCTTCCTCATACTGCCTCTATTCTTCAATTTCGTCTCTTCCACCGACAACACAAACCTGGTATTCAAAGGCTGCGCGGACCAGAAATTCCAAGATTTTAATGGGGTTTACAGGCAAACACTGGAGAATCTGTTGGACACTTTAAAATCCCAATCCTCAGCTACAAAGTTCTACAAAACCAGTTCCGGTGATGGCCTATCAGCCATTAATGGCGCCTTTCAATGCAGAGGTGACCTCTCAAATGGAGACTGCAACAGCTGCGTTGCAAAAGCCCCTGATTTGGCTGAAAAGCTTTGTGGTCAAGCTATTGCTGCGAGAGTCCAGATGAATGGGTGTTATTTAAGGTATGAAATTTCTGGGTTCAGACAAGTGAGTGGGACTGAGTTGTTGTACAAGATTTGTGGGTCGAACCGGGCCAGCGGATCCGGTTTCGGGGATAGATTGGACATAGCTTTAGGGGAAATAGTGAAGGGTTTGACGAGTGGGAACAGTACTGGGTTTTATGCTGGCCAGTATCAGTCTGTGTATGTTCTGGGTCAATGTGAAGGCGATTTAAGCGGCGGAGACTGTGTCAGTTGTGTGAAAAGTGCCGTGGATAGAGCTAAATCCGACTGTGGCAGCTCGATTTCAGCTCAAATATATCTTCAAGAATGCTATATTAGCTATACTTATTATCCAAATGGGGTGACCAGTACTGGCCAATCATCACTTACATCATCAGGTTATAAAATATATTTGTAAAGTTTTCACCATACTTCATCTCTGGTCTTCGCTATACATTTCTTGGTTTCAAATTCAAGTCAATATTTAATCTTATGGATAGTACTAGATGTCATAAGGGATGGTCATATGTCTCTTTCTATAGTTTTCGAACATCGCATGCGTCGGTCGCATTTTGACTGGCGTTTTAGATGCAAATTGGTGCCAAAGCGAGAGAATCTTGGTTTTCTGAAATACAAATTGGCATATACAAAAGTGAAGTGTTGAGAAAACGTAAGAAGTTATAAGAAATAGGAATGGGATGTTAGAAGAGAAGATGAAAAATATGGTATTTATGAATCTAATCTAATATGTGAAGGAGAGGAAAAGGGTGGTCATCTTAAAAAAAAGGTCAAGATATACGGCTTAGCATTAATTTCTTAATAATGTAGGCTTATAAATATATGTTGGGGTCCACCAAACCCCCGGCCGGGTTAATTTTTATTAAAAAAATGTAAATGACATATCGCGGTGTATTTCCGACTTTATATTACATAAAGAAACGGGTGGGTTGCGATAAAATACGGTCACTCTCAATCGTGATATCGTGGGTTTCTATTTTAGTGATGACAGCATAATTTGGTTGGAACTTGGATGTAGGGACAGGAAGGAATACACAGAAGACAATTGCTATTGTGCTTGGAGGACTTGTGGGTGTGGGGCTGGTAATGGCTTGTTTGTTGTTTGCAAAATCTGCTTTCAAGAAAAAGACTCATACATACAAGTATGGTGGATAGAGGTTAGTGTTATTGTTGCAACTTGAGCTTATTTTCTTGGATTTCACACCTTTTTTTACGGTCATCTTATGTAACTTGATCAAGTTTATAGTAGTTCACCCACATAGACACACACAAGCCAACACTTTGACATTAGACATTAGAGAATCAATGAGAGAGAGTATCTCGAAAAATGTTGATGGAACACTATTGAACCCAAAAGAGATTGTTGGAGAAACAGGGCTAACTTTTTTTTACGTATAATGTACTCATTTTTCGCAGGAAACGTCGGTAATGTTCTTGATGAGAAGGCAGAAATACGAGAAATCACGAGATGGGATTTTGGAAAATTCAGGTTAAAAAATGGATTACCATTTCATTGGGTGCTTGTAAAGAGGGAAGATTTGCTTTTCACTTTGTGATATAGCTTCAGTGTATATCTTCCTCTCCAAGTTTTGTTCTTGATTCTTCTTTTTTAACCTTTATATATATCTCCTTTTCGGGTTAAAAGTTAATTGAGAGGTGGCTACTTCAAAGAATGATAGTGAGATTAGTGTTAAATTACTCATTTGTGCTAGTGACATGAGTGTATATCCACGATCTAACAATTGATAGATGAATGAATTATGATCGTGCACTTGCTTTATATCAAAGTCAGACTGAGTTCACTTTTACACCATGAAAAGCAAGTAATGGCTGTCTCTTTATGTACATAGTTACAAAACCCTGAAAGTAAATCCTAGCTTTCCCATGGTTATGGGGTCCAATAAGTTGATTGATCAATTGGTTGTGACCTTTTAGCTTTGTTATTTTTCTGGCAGTGATGATCAATCTGTCATCACCATATAAAAACTCATTCGTAATCGACTGAAAAATTTAATTATCCATAGCTTCAATGTTACCTTTTGAAACATTTTCTCTCTACCAATGTTATAGTAGGGCATCAGTCTAATACTCGTGTTTTAACCGTGTGATGAGATGTTATGTGAGCCTTTTTAGCAGTTTAGGTTAAACATTTTCGTAAAATGAGGATGAATAGTAGCTGTAGGACATCAATGTGCAGGAGCGCTCAGGATGCGACGACGGTTCATATATTGTGCCTTTGTAAAGGTTCATTTCACATTGCAACACTGAAAGTTCAAATGTCTTTGGTTGGGTAAAACTGAGTTCAGGTAGATTTATAATATTGAATACTATGTACTCGGATGAATACAAACTGAACATTTTGTGTTTTTTTGTTTAAGATTTAACAATCCAAAATGGAGCTCAATTTTTGGGTTGGGAATTGGGCCTAATAGGGAGTTCGAATATAGTTTGGTTCGTGATTTGACAAAAATTCTAACAAAATTATATTTTATTGGTTTTACAAAATTGAAATTAAACTATCAATTATTTATAACCAAACTAAATCAAAATTCAGTCCAATTTTGTTTGGATGATTGATTTTAAGTTTCTCGAGTTTAATAGTGAATTAAAGCATAAGATATTAGTCTAAAAAGGTACCAATTGAGATCCATAAAAGTTGATTGGATATTTTATTTGATCGTTGATTAAAATAATTATTAGTAAAATAAAAATAATAATAAATTCTGATGCAAGTTACGAAATTTAGTAAATCATAAAAGCCATAAATAAATTTTTAGGATTGTGATTATGTTTACTTGAACTAAAATATATAGGCAAAAACTTGTGTGAGACGTTCTCGCAGGTCGTATTTTGTGACACAAGTCTCTTGTTTTCATGAAAATTTATTACTTTTTATGCTAGAGTATTACTTTTTATTGTGAATATCGGTAAGATTGACTCGTCTCACAAGTAAAGATTCGTGAGACCGTCTCACAAGAGACCTACTCAAATATGTAATAAATAATTTTTAGTGTAATTGAACGGTTTACAAAACTCACCGATAATATAATGCAAACTAAAAATCAAATAAAATATTTTCTTTTGTTTTTAGTTAGGGGCGAAGATTGGTACGATGGAATACCAAACTTGAGTGCTTGTCTCAGATTTGAGACTTTGATATCAAATAATAATCTACAAATCATTGACAAATAAAATATTTTTATATTCAATAAAAATCACATCAAATTGTCAACAAATATTTTATATTGATATAATTGGTTTGGATCGATTTGCTTTGATTGATTTTATCGAAAACTTGATACAAATCAATTTTTTCAATTTGGTTACTTTTAAAACTAATCCAAAAAATTTTAATTTAGACAAATTCCCTACCTACAACAAACTATAGGTATGGTTCACATCTATTATGATTTAAACCGGCAAAGTTCGAAAATTTCAGAAAAATATATTAAAATTATCATTTTTAATGTGAAAATTAATCAATGAACTTAATGGTCATCATTATTTTGTGTAAAATACTTATTGTACATGTCACCTCATTAATGGACGAAAGCAAATTTTGTAAATATGGATTTCAGGTATTATTGAAGCACAGCAAAAATTTATCGAGATCATTTTACGATTCAATTTTGTGATATTGATCTCTAACGTGACTATTTCCATGAAAAAAATATTTTTTATGTCGATTTTTTTTTTTTTGTAAATATAGATATGATCAACCGATCTTATAAATACAAATCTGTTAGACTATCTGACATGAGACTTGCGAATGATTTGAAGCAACCAAACTTCTAGACTTATCATAATATGGTTTATAAATTTTGTTTATGTTGAAAATAAGGGATTGAGTGTTGAAAATAAGAGTTGTAAATATTAAAAATTAGTGCGTGATGATGTATGTAATGATGTATTTATTTTTGGATTATTTTCAAAGAAATTCTATAAATATGTCTTTCAATTTGTGAAGAAAAACATAATTGAGTGGAGAAAATTTTATAAAAGTGTGTAGTTTAATATATTTTGTGAGTTTGAGATTTTTACTTTTTACCGTAAATTTTTACTTTTAACACATTATCAGCACGATACTCGAAGATTTGGTCCTCCATATTTTTCCAAACTCCAAAACACAAGAAAAATGTAACAATATTCAAAAGCATGAATATTTGTTTTACTGTTTATTTATTTTTATTATGTATATATTTAATATATAATATCATGTTATTATATAAAAAGAGTATATGTCACCTCATTATAATAACATGATATGATTATATTATTACACTACTTATATATTTTTATTGTGTTATTGTTTATTTATGTTTATATATATATTTAAATAATATCATGTTATTATATAAAATGAATTTATAACACCTTATTATAATAACGTGATGTGATTATTTCACTTTTTATATATTTTTATTGTGTTATATGTTATATATATATATATATATATATGTATGTATAATGTCACAATATTATATAAAAGAAGTCTCTGATACCTCATTATAATAATGTGATACGATATACATAATTATTTAAACATGATTATTATTATATATATCATATTATTAGCAGAAAATTTACATATACATACATTTATTTTTAAGATTTTGTAACGGTCATAAAACGGTCATAAACGGCTAGTTTTTACCCTACAAACACATTCAATCAATCCAAACTTACTCTTCGTCCATAAAAATTTTCTTCATCAAAATCTCTGAAGAAGAACAAGATGGTTCTTTCAATGTTATTTTGTATGATTAATTTGGTTATTATACTCACCAGTCTTGTATTTATCATAAAATATCTGCCTCGCGTTTTTTCTTTATTTTTAAGAATACTTGTACTTATAATTTATCCGTTATTTTTTATTGTCATATTAATATATTTAGAACTTAAATAATAAAATGAATTGTTATTTTTCTAGTATCACCATGTCGAATTTTGCAAAGCTCGAATTTGTTACGCTCGACATTACAGGAAAAATTTATATGCCTTGGACTCTCGATGTAGAAATGCATCTTGAGTCATTTGGTCTAAGTGAGACAGTTAAGGAAAACAGTATCTCATCATCACAAGAAAAAGCAAAGGCAAAAGCTATAATATTTTTGCGTCGTCATCTTGATGAAGGATTAAAATGTGAATATCTCATTGAAAAAGATTCCATGACTTTATGGAAAGGATTAAAAGAAAGATTTGAACTATAAGAGAAATTATACTTCCGACCGCCTATGATGAATGAAATACATTAAGATTCTAAGATTTTAAGAAATTCAGTTATTACAATTCAGTGATGTATCGAATAATCTCTCAATTAAAATTTTGTGGACATGAGGTTACGGAATTGGAAATGCTTGAAAAAACATTTTTACTTTTCACGCATCAAATATAACTCTACAACAATATAGAGTGCGTGGATTTGCGAGATATTATGAACTTATCGCATGTCTTCTTGTGGCGGAAAAGAAGAACGAACTGTTAATGAGAAATCATCAGTCCAGACTAACTGGATCAACAACATTTCTAGAAGTAAACGTTGTAAGTAAAAATGAATTTAAACCTGAAAACCAAAATCAAATACAAGATTTTGGTCAATTACGAAATCGAGGTCGTGGACGTGGAAGTGGTCGTGGTCGTGGTCGCGGTGGTGGTTTTGAAAACAATCGAGATAATTACTTCTATAACTTATCTCAAATGGGCGTCACGAACCACCCACTGAAAAAACAGCATGAGAACATGATTGTTAATGAAAATAACTCAAAATGGTTTGAAAGTTCTTGTTTTAGATGTGACACTCTAAAACATTGGTCTCTTATTTGTCGAGCCCCTGAGCACCTTTGTAAGCTCTATAAAGAATCGATAAAGGGAAAAGAAAAAGACACCAATTTCACTGAACGCAGTGACCGTTTGAGTTATTCAACTCATTTTGATGCTGCAGATTTTTTGAATAATTTCTCTGAAAATGATCAATATATTGGTGGAATAGAAATGTAAAGTATTTTATTTTTCATGTGCTCATATGCTAATGTTTTATTGTATAATTATGATACACTTTATATTTTTCAATAAATTACATATGTTTTGTCAGTATTTTTTTCATTGCATATTTTTTTGAAGTTCGAATATGGAAAAAGTTATGAACAAAGCTAAACAGGGAAACTAATCCCTGATAGTGGTACAACGCACATTATTCTCTGATTCAAAAGATATTTCTTGGAACTAAAACCAACAAAAATAATGATGAATACAATATCAAGTTTGTAGACTTGATTAAAGGTTGTGGTAAATCATATTTTTTGTTACCTAATGGTACAAAATTTATTATAATTGATGCTTTGTATTCACCACAATCGAAAAAAATTTGTTGAGTTTTAATGACATATATTCCCATGGGTATGATACTCAGACAATAAATTAAGGAAATGAGAAATATATGTGTCTTATCACATATAAATTAGGAAAGAAATACGTAGTTGAAAAACTACCAATGCTCTCTATTGGATTGCATTATACATATATAAATCCAATCGAATCAAACATGATAGTTGATAATTCTTCAATATTGATTAATTGGCATGATCGATTAGGACATCCTGGTTCAACAATGATGCGAATAATTATAGAAAATACACATTGTCATCTGTTGAAAGACCAGAAGATCTTCAAAACAGTAAGTTTCAATGCAAAAAATGTTTTCTTGGAAAATGTATTATAAGACCATCGCCAGTTAAAATCCAAACTGAATCATCCACGTTTTCTTGAACGTATTTAGGGTGATATTTGTGGACCAATTCATCCACCGTGTGGACCATCTAGATATTTTATGGTATTGATCGATGTCTCTAGTAGATGGTTACACGTATGTTTATTATCAACTCGATATGTGGAATCTACAATATTACTTGCTCAAATAATAAAATTGCGGAATTAATTTCTCGATCACACAATTAAGAAAACTAGACTTGATAATGCCGGTAAATTTACTTCCCAGACTTTCAATAATTATAGTATGTCAATGAGAGTCATTGTTGAGCATCATGTTGCTCATGTACATACAAAAAATGGATTATTTGAATAATTGATTAAACGTATATAACTGATTGCTAGACCAATGATATGAAAATAAAACTCTCTGTTTGGGGGCATGCAATTTTACATCATGGTGCATTAATTCGCATCAGACTAAGTGCATATCATAGATACTCCCCATTGCAGTTTGCCTTTGGTAAAGAACCAGACATTTCTTATCTAATAATTTTTGGATGTATGGTATACGTGCCTATTGCACCGCCTCAACGAACAAAAATGGGACCTGAAAGAAAGATCGGAATTTATGTTGGTTATGATAGCCCATCAATAATTTGGTATCTTGAACCTCAGACAAACGATGTGTTTACTGCATGTTTTGCTAATTGTCATTTTAATGAGGAAATCTTTCCGATGTTAAGGGGAGAAAATAAACATATCGAAAAGGAAATTACATGATATTCATCATCATTGTTACTTTTGTATCCAATAACTAAACAATGTGAAAAAAGACTGTATCCAAGAATTAAACAATGTGAAAAAGATGTACAACAAATTGTGCACTTGCAAAGAATAGCTAATCAAATGTCAGATGCATTTGCAGGCACAAAAGAGGTAACTAAATCATATATACATGTTGTAAATGCCCCTGCTCGAATAGAAATTCCAAATAAACAAATTGAAGATCCTCATGATGTCATTAAACGCTTGAAGCGTGAAAGGCCAATCGGTTCAAATGATAAAAATCATCGAAAAAGAAAAAGTATAGAGAAAAACGATGATCACAAAATAGAGAATGATACTCCGACAAAAATACATGATGATGAAAATGTTCTGTTAGAACCACAAACCGATGAGAATCATGAAATCTCTATCAATTATATTAATACTGGAAAAATATGAAACAGAAAATGTATAAAAGAAATTGATGAGATATATTCTTACAATGTTACATTTGACATCATAAATGACAATGAAGATCATGAACCAAAATCTTTTGGTGAATGTAGAAATCGACATGACTGAATAAAATGGAAAGACGTCATCTATGTTGAATTGGATTCGCTAAATAAACATAACATTTTTTGAACTATAGTCTTTACACCTGAAGGTGTAAAACATATTAGGTACAAATAAGTTTTTATTCGAAAATGAAATGAGAAAAAAAATGAAATAATGAGATATAAAATTCGACTTATTGCACAAAGTTTTTCTCAAAGGCCTGAAATTGATTATGAAAAAACGTATTTTCCTGTTATGGATGCAATTACGTTTCGGTATTTGATTAGTTTTGTAACGTCTCGATCATTTTTAAAAATGCGAAAATATTTTTTTTAAGAAGCTCGCATTTTCAAATATCATTTAAAATAATCGTCTTTATTTTACAATAAAAATAGCACAGTTTAAAATAACTCAATTAGTCTAAAATCATACGTAAACATAAACGTATGGTCCTCGGGTCGTGTCACCTTACCAGGTCTGCCTACTTAGAGTTCGGCACCTCCAATCTCCTCATCATTAAGCTCACCTGCATCACACACGCCTAGTGAGTCTAAAGACTCAACACGCCTGTACCAGGAATAACAAGTACATATACGTAGCACACAGCAGTGAAAAATATCATACTCAACATATCTTTCATGAACTTAAAAGCATAACGTAAACGTGTTGTGTAAAATCATAATGCCAACATACCTTTCATGAACTTTAAAACATGAACATAAACATGTCGTATAAAATCATGTCGTGTCAAATCATGTCATCTCATATCATTATATACGTGTCAAAACATGTCATCTCATGTTATCATATACGTAAACGTGTCGTATCCTTTCAAAACATGATAATAATCATAGCATGTATCATCGTATCAACATATACGTGTTAAAATCTTAATTTGAATTCCGTTCATTAGCTGTGACTTTCGTATCATCATGTCATCATGTCAGTCGATGGATCCATCTACGTGTAACCGCGGTACCCGACGGCGGGGGACATCAGCGACACTCTCACCCGTCAACTGAGCCCGAGCCTATCATGTCATCATATCATGTCAATGAAAATACGATCGTCAGCCTCCCTCTGGGGCCTTCTCCCGTAAACGGGCTCCCTTTGGGGCTTTTTCCCTCACGATATCTCCAATCATATCATCGTATCATCGTGTCAGTCACAACTAAATCACTTCTTTCAAAACGTGTCATCATATTCATCACTTAATAAAAGCATGCATATACATAATTTTTTCTTTAAACCAAGCATGCACCGTATTTATCATAATTGCGTAAAAATCGTAAACATGATGCATAAACATTTAAAATATCATAATTTTGTGCTCAGAGCGCTGCCAGGACCAAAATTTCACCCCCGGACCTCTAAAATTGACCCGAAGCTTATCAAACTCCTTAAAATGTCCCAAAACATTTTAAAAGCATTCCTAGACGTAACTCGAGCCAAAAATCCGAACTTAATCGATTCGTTTTAAAACTTAGATCGGGGTCCCGGTTTTAACCCGAATCGAACCGAAAATTAATTAAAACTTTCCCAACCTTTACCATATTTTACAAACACTAGAATACTCCTAAAAAAATGTCATTAAGCCTCTAAACTCAGGTTGAAGCTTCCAGCACCGAACAAAAACTCTCGGTCCTCTCACATGTCACCACCTCGTGCACACCTTTCCAAATTTCACTCCATCAGCTAATCCCCGATGCACCAGCTCTGAACCCACCTAACATGGACCTAGATTAGACCCTAAAGAACCTACCTTAACCACACAATTGGCCCCATGCAGCCTACACTAACAGCCCACCCGCTAGACACCAAAAGTGACTCCACCGTCTCCCCTTGCATTCGGTTCTATTGTCTCACTCAAGGGTTCGACCCAGCAGTGCTAGGGCTCTCTCAAGAAGTAGTTCGAACCCACCATGAGTAGATCTATAGCCTGGTCTCACCCTGGTACCGACAGCTCTCCCCTTGGCCCTCGATCTATCGAAATCTAGCCTCCCCATGGCACGCTACTCTCGGATCTTCCCTTGGTACGATCAGCAGCCACCCTAGACCCCAAAGTAGTACTTATACACCACGAGTAACCCCTAAACAACCGAGCACAGTGACCCCTTGCAAGAAAACTCAGAACTCGTGAGGAACAGAAATAAAAATTGGAAGGAAACCCATGTAAAATTGATGGCACTTCATGTTCATTTCCAGATCGAGAGATTTCATGCATGTACACATATACATCAGTAATATACACGTGAGTGATGCAGAAATGAAGGTACAACGCGTGCCTTGATGATGATCGATGAACGAAACAAGAAAATGGGAACACCGGATGAATTTCTTTGCAAGATCAAGCCAAACCGAGGCCACCAGCTGGAAAGAGGGCTGAAAACGATAGTGTCTGCTGTTGAGGGGGGTGTCGGCTATGTAGGGTATTTAGGTTTAGGTTAAGGAGTGGTTTAGGTAGATAAATAAATAGATAACAATTAGTTAATGGGCCAAAATTTGCAATTTAAAAGTTTTAAAAATGTTTTAAGCCCATTAAGCTTAAAAGTAGGGCCATTAAATCCAAACACACTCCCGAAAAATATTTCATGTTGAAAAGTTCTTGAAAATATTAGCCGAACCCTTAAAAAGTCCCCCGAATCGATAAAATTTGCGTACCGTTAAAAATAAAGTCATGCGGGTAAAAATACCCAGTAAAATCCCATTATTTGAAAAATCCACTTAAAACATCATATATTAATTTATAAAAATTAGTCATGTATTAAAATAATTTTTCTGAAAATTCTCCGGCCTCCGGTCCTCGTTCGAACGTGAAATGCACCTAGAAACCCTAATGCGTGAACTTTAAAAATTTCATGAATTAAATCCTATCATGCATGAATTATGCAATAAAATGCATAAAAATAATTAAGCACAAATTAATAAAATAAACATGCATTTTATACAGAAAATGTCCTTAAACGTTTTAATATGGATAAATAAAATCTTTTAAGTACTCCAATGGTTGTTAGATCATTAAACATAGAAAATGATCAATTCCGTCCATATGAAGATGATGAAGTTATTTTTGGCCCAGAAGTACCACATCTAAGTGCTATTGGTGGTCTTATGTATCTTGCAAATTCTACAAGACCTGATATATCTTTTGTTGTAAATTTATTGACAATATTTAACTCATATCCAATAAAGAGACATTGGAACGGAATTAAACATATATTCTGTTATCTATGACGAATGACAGACTTAGGACTTTTGTATTCAAAAGATACCAATCAAAGTATAATTGGTTATGCTGATGCTGAGTACTTATCTGATCCACACAAGGCGCGTTCTGAAACCGAATATGTATTTACTCGTGGAAGCACTGCAATTTCTTGGCATTCACAAAAACAAATACTCATAACAACTTCATCAAATCACACCGAGATTATTGCACTACATGAAGCAAGTCGTGAATGCGTGTGGCTAAAATCAATGATCGAACATATCTAAATCTCATCGGATTATCATTCGACAAAAAGCTCATGACACTATATGAAGATAATGCTGCATGTGTTGTTCAAATGAAAGAAGGATACATAAAAAGCGATAGAACTAAACATATTCCTCATAAGTTCTTCGTATTCACCCAAGAGCTTGAAAAAAATAAAGATATTGATATTCGTCACATTCAGTCAAGTGAAAAAACTCATCAGATCTCTTCACAAAGGTACTTCACACGACAATATTCAGAAAACATATATAATATATTGGGATGCGTAATCTACGAAATTTGCAAAGAATCGTTCGTGTTAACATGAGGGGGAGTTTACATGAGTGCACTATTTTTCCCTTATTATGATTTTTATCCAAATGAGTTTTTTCTAGTAATGTTTTTAACGAGGCAGTATAAAAACTCATAATGAGGACAATCAATGTATCATTATCATCATCACAAGGGGGATTGTGAAAATAAGAGACTGATTGTTGAAAATAAGAGTTGTTTAGTGTGTGATGATGCATTTATTTTTGGATTATTTTCAAAGAAATTGTATAAATAAGTATCTCAATTTGTGAAGAAAAACACAATTGAATGGATAAAATTTTATAAAAGTGTGTAGTTTAATATATTTTGTGAGTTTAAAATTTTTACTTTTACCGTAAATTTTTAATTTTAATAGCTTCGTTAGTTTTTTTTAGGAGGTTTCATTGTTATTATTAACTTTTAAACGAGTTCATTCAAATGAAACAAAAGCATGATCATAAATTATAATCGTAAAAAAATAGACGGACCGGATTCACACGCGGCTCTATCCAGACAATCCACCGAGAGGGGTATGTACTTCGCGCTAACGTTAGAATTCAATTAAAAACTTGTGCCCTAATTTTACATTTCCATCCCCTTCCCCAATCTGCCTAGGCACCAAAATCATCCTAATTTCTTCAACCGTCTTCATTTTGATTTCCAGGTGTAGTAAAATTTCTCAATGGCTCGAGGGTTGTGTGTTTCAATGACCTATGGGTGGTTTTTTAGTTGTTGGTGGCTGTTAACATCGCACATGAATAACTAAATTCCATTCGATTTACTTTCCGTTTTCGTTGAGTTTTCTTCCCGTTTCTGTGCCATGTTTTCTTTATTTGTTTGTTTGTGTGGCAGTCATGTGGCCTAGGGTTTTATAACGAAACCCTAATTTTCTTATTTGTGATAGTTTGTTGCATTCGAAAGTTCTGTCAATAAGGTTGCCATGTTTACAGATACTGTTTTTTGACACAAAATGACTCCAAAGCCTATGTTGTGTTTTTAGCTTTGATTAGTAAACTCGGGCAGTGTTAGTTTTTCGTCGGATGCTGCAAAATGATATTTCCATAACTAGGGAAATACTTCTCTTTAGGGAGAAGGTAATGTGTCTCGTGTAGTTTTCAAACACTGCTTGGATTCATATGCCCTGTGTAACAATCGGATTCTGAATTTTGTGCATGTTTCCAGTATTTTTTATTATCAAAGCCAGGCCCATGGTATAGTTTTATCAGTTAGATTTTTGACCTTTGGCAATTTAAAAGCAATGAACTGATCTTCCCTCCTTCCCCGTAACTACTTGTTCTTCAAGACTTAATATATATTGCACGTCAATGCAGAGTTAGAAGTATTGCCCAAAAGTAACTAATTTTTCCTTTCGAAATTGCTTGAATATGCCAGGCACACCACCATTCTTATCATGGAAGATAGCGAGTCTGTGTTGGCACAAACAACCACTATTTCTGGTTATTCTTCGGTAGATCACGATAATGCAAAAAATGCAGCTCTGGTGACTGGTGCATCTGTAGTTCAGGCTAATGCTATTGCATCTGATACAGCAGGTTTGGTTGCTTCATCTAGCTTTACGATTGCAGGCGTTTCAGTGGCACATGGATCCAGCATAGATCTTGGAAATTCAAACCCTACATATGTGAATGCTTCCATGGATTCAACCCAAGTTTCTGGTAATGGTAATAATGTCAGCAAGGCAAGGGAAATAGCAACAGATATTACTGAAAATGGGAGTGATTCAGAAGCCTATGTAGCATCTGCCGCGCAACATCATCCCGTGGATCGTTCTGGTATTTACTCTTGATGTACCAAATACATTTCCTGCCTAGGCATATATTTGTCAGTTTTAAGCACTTAATTTACTCATGACCTGGATTTTCATTTTAATACACACGTGAAAAATTATTCAACGTGGTTTTCCTAGCCTTTTTGGTACTCTTTGTCTTGGACATGTTTATAGTAACAAAAAAGGCATAGGTGTTAACCATAAAATGATGGCGATGCTGTATCCACATTTTATACAATGGCAACTTGAAATGGAGCTTTCTGTTTAATATACGCGGAGAAAAAATTATTGATTGCCGCACCTTTCAAGCTTAGGCGTTTGGGACTATCAGTTTCAACATGGTGTCAGAGCTAGTGGATCACGGGTTGGAACTCTCGGTGCACAAAAAACCCAATATATTTCTAAATTGGCCCCTGTGGCTTTTGTTGCCTAGTATATCCGACCACGAATTGGTCTCTAGTGGCTTTTGTTGCCTAGTATCCGACCAATTTGCATGAATATGTCTTGGATATGAATTTAATGCATATCTTTTTCAGTCTCATTGTTCGAACATATGTGGCAATTGGTTGTAGTGTCTTCCAAGGACTCGAAGAGCGTGAGCTCTGGGGACAAGTTGTTTCGACAATATCTATCATGGCAATGTGCTTGTTTTGAATGAATAAATTGTTCATTTTATTGACCTCCATCAGAAAAGCGCAAACTAATAAGAAAAGCACTTGGTATCTTAATGCAGCGTTACTAGTACTTTCGTGTAAAATATAAATGACAATTGATAGTTGCTAATTGTTTCCTTTGACACTGGACAGTGATTATGGATTACCTTATTATCCTAAGCATGCATCTAAAGAAGTATCCTTGTGCTTCAAACCTTCTCAATTGGTATAGCTGAAGGTGTATGGCTTAAGAGTGGATACCGTGAGGACTGTTGTCTACTAACACTCATTTTATAACATAGATCATAGTAACACAAATGAAAAAATTCAGGCATCACCACATCAATCAAAACATAATAATGAGTTCACAGAAATGAAAATGTAGTTGGTCGTTGATCATTGTTTTCACATGATAATGGAAATGGGAAAGGGATATTAGTATTCATGCATATGAAACATCCGCTTTCACTATCTTTTGGATAATTTTTCATACAAATCTGCTATTTGTTTCCTCACAATGCTGCCAAGAATAGAATTTATGTTGAAGATATCTGACACTTTCCCCATTATGAAAGGCTTAATTCATTTGATTCAAATTTAATGGCAGAACGGAGTGAAGAAGAAGATAGATTATGGAGCATAGTGACTACTAATTCCATGGATTTTAATGCATGGACTTCTCTAGTTGAGGAAACAGAGAGAATGTCTGAGGTATGCCTGATGGATCAAAGCTTTGTGGGTCCTTGTTTCTTTCTTTCTTTTTTTCCGATTTGTCAAGATTTTTGCTTTGTGTGGGAGTGAGTATTATATTCTTATTGCCACCCTACTGGTTGAAAATGTTTTTCAATTCCCTACCAATTAGAGTTATAACATGATGTTCTCAAACTACTAAAGCATATTAATTGACTTTCATATCATTTCTTCTTTGTTATGTTGCTAAGGATGTTCTAAACTTTTAATGATGCATTATTTTACTTTCATGGTCATTCATTGAAACTCGTGTTTTTTGCAGGGTGACATAAATAAAATTCAAAAAGTTTATGATGCATTTTTGGCTGAATTTCCTTTATGTTACGGTTACTGGAAGAAATATGCTGATCATGTGGCACGCCTCAACTCAGTGGACAAAGTCACAGAGGTTTATGAGCGAGCTGTTCAAGGAGTTGCCTATTCTGTTGACATGTGGTTGCATTATTGTGTATTTTCCATTTCCTCTTGTGGAGATCCTGATACCGTCAGAAGGTCTTTTATTTATTTTATTCATTTTACTTCAGTGTGGTCATCCACTTGAATGCTGTTGAAATGCTTTTATTGCTAACCCACTTCATTTGTCCGCGTCAGCATTTACCGAAGTATTTCGTGTTAAGGTTTGTAGGCAATGTACTCCTATTAAACATCCCATGGTTCTTGTTTTGGTGGCTTATTTATATATTTTGGAACTATAAAAATTGTTGCACGCGCTAATTTTCCCAAGGCTATAATTATCGATATGTCTATGCTGTACGGAACTTTACCACTTCTGGAAATGGTACAACTCCTTTCGGGAAAGTAATGGCAAATTATTTTGAAAAAAATTTTCTCTAAGTGCAGTGTTTTTTGATTTTTTTTTTTGTGTGAATTAACACCACACCATTCTCTTTTTTACTTTTGGGTAATAAGTTTGGATTACCTGTATCTGTATTAAATGATCCAATTTTCTTTTCCTCTTGTGGTGTTTCAGGCTATTTGACAGAGCATTAGAATATGTCGGAACTGATTACTTGTGCTTTCCACTTTGGGACAAATATATTGAGTATGAAATTTCACAACAAGATTGGGCTCGTGTTGCCAATATTTATACACGGGTTCTGGAAATACCAAATCAGCAAATGGATCGCTACCTCGAAGGGTAATTTTTTTTACCTGTCCTATTCGTTATTATCGATAGAATATAACTGACATTATTCTTAAAGAGTGAAATCTCATGTTAATTTTCCTTGTGACAAATCAACATGTTCATGCTGATGTGTGCCTGCCAAATTTCTTGTCCACAACACTTTGGGATAGAAGCAGTGAGTTTCTTATTTGGTGTGGCTCGAGATGTTTTGTTTACCATCAGGTCCCTTGACCTAGTCTGTTTATTTGCTTTGATGGTTTCATGCCAACCCTTTATATGCACTGCTAGTAAGGAAGGTCCAGTTGTGAATATTATCTATGACCCTGTCGCTGAATATTGGATGTTCCATTGGCACTAGTGTTATACCATTGACTGACAGACCATGGACCAGCTATTTTCTTTGTGTGTCTTTGGAAGTTTGAATTTGATTTGAGTATCACTCCATGACGACACCCTGTAGGTATTTTGAGTTTTCTGAGGTTTAAAATCGAGAGCTAGCCAACTTACAATTGTTAGTAAGATCATATTCTTAATCACGTTCCTTCATTTTGTCCCTTTCTTGTTCGTTTGTCTAAAGCATCTGATTAGTGTGAAGCATGTGATTCCGTGTTGCGTTGTATTCTGTGGTTATTTGTCTTGGTATATATATGATTTCTTCGTCAATATGGTTACAGATTGAATGAAAATCTCATGATTGATGATTTTAACCGTTATGCCTGCTGTCCAGGTTTAAAGAATTGGTGGCAAGTCGACCTCTATTGGAGTTGCGAACAGCTGAGGAATCCACAGCAGCTTTTGGTCAAGTAAATGGAGAGGACCCTTCTAGTGCTATCGAACAGTCTTATAACCCTGTTAGTGCCAGCTTAAAAGATGCCGAGGAGTTGGAGAAGTATTTTGCCATTAGAGAAGAGATATATAAGAAAGCTAAAGAGTTCGATGCAAAGATCATTAGTTTTGAAACTTCTATTAGGAGGCCTTATTTCCATGTGCGGCCCCTTAACACAGCAGAGCTTGAAAATTGGCACGCCTATCTTGATTTTATTGAAGTCGAAGATGACTTCAATAAGGTATCCGTGTTTGTGTTTGTATTGGACATTTTTTTATTTAATCTTTGCATGTAGCTTTAGTTGTCCTTGTTATGCATTGACTTACAGTTAAGTAATATGTGCCGCCCCATATGCTTTATTGGCTAACCGTTGGAGAAGCATCATTTAAAACGGGGTATTGAACTTGGACTTAAGCATGGGACTTCCATTTGCTTTCTATAAGGCTAAGTACTTCAAACTCTCATTCGTGAGTCAAAATTCTGGGTTCATGATGTGTTGTCCAACTCAATATTTGTTTTAAAGTTCCAATGTTATGAATGCAGGTCTATATTATCTTCCTAACCATCTATCTGTCAGTCAAGGAGGGTCCCTCCTGTCATATTTGAGGGGCCTCCTATTCCACCAACGGAGGATTCCTTGTGCATTTCTCCTTTGTAAATTTTCTATCGTATCTTAAAAATTCATCATTTGAATTTAAATACGGTAATATGTCACTCTAACGACCTGCCAGGTTTTCAAGCTTTATGAAAGATGTTTGATTGCATGTGCCCTATATCCTGAGTACTGGATAAGATACGTTTTGTGCATGGAAGCTAGGGGCAACATGGAGCTTGCCGATAATGTACTTGCTCGTGCTACCCAAGTGTTTGTTAAGGTATGAATTCCTCTTTTACTTGGATCTATGCTGTCCAGCTATTTCTAATCAATCATGGTATGTCCAACAGCTCAGCGACTCAAATCTTTATAACCTACATTTTTTTGATTATATTTTTCATGAATTTGCCTCGTATGCTCTGCATTCCTTTCTTATATTATTCAGCCATACATATGTATTTTGTATGTGCCACCTTATTTTTCGAGGAATATAACTGGCGAGCAGAATGATTTTTGATCGATTTTTTTTTAAATTCTTACGCTATTATTTAGGACTAAAATATATTAAGAAATTTGCATGTTTGAAATCGTAAAAAGGAAGAAGAATGGAAATGCATCCTGTACAATTAGTGAATAAGATAGTTTTTTGCATTTTAAAACTTCCTAACAAGATACATTGACAAGTTTTCCGTCCGTTTTTGTGCTTGTGAATCTAAAGGTGGTTATTAATCGATTTATATTTGCTTTGATGGGGATTCAATTTTAGTCAGGGGAATATAAATTTATTTGCTGTGCTTTATTATTGTATCTCTGAACAGAGGCAACCGGAGATCCACCTTTTTGAGGCTAGGTTTAGGGAGTCTCATGGTGACATTTCTAGAGCCGAAGCTGCTTATCAGCTGGTGCACACCGGAATTTCGCCTGGACTTCTAGAAGCAATAATTAAGCATGCCAACATGGAACACCGACTTGTAAGATTGCTTGATTAAGCTATGTAAGATTTGGATATGGAGAGGATTGACTGAATTGTTCTTGTTATTTTTAATATTTCCAGGGAAATCTGGAAGCAGCTTATTCTATATATGAGCAGGCCATTGCAATCGAGAAGGGAAAGGAAAATTCACATACTCTGCCTTTGTTGTTTGCTCAGTACTCACGTTTTCTATTCTTGGTATGTTTTATGTTTAAAAAAAATTATTTTGCTGCTAACTTCTGTTACTGCTAGTTGAAGGAATCGGTTTCTGGAAATGTTGAACATAACTTGCTGCTCGACTAAGTGTTACTTGTTTATCTCCTGGAGGAAGCCTCACTAATTGCTAAAATGTTTTGTGCTCTAATACAGATGAAGCATGTGCTATTTTTTGACTATGACATCTCACATATCTAAAATATAGGTTTCTGGCAATGTGGATAAGGCGAGGGAGATTCTCGAAAGAGGGGTGGAGAACGAGCAGTTATCAAAACCATTTTTGGAGGTTTCCTCTCTTTTTCTATCTGCACCAATCTATCTTCCTCTCTTCTCTTTCAAAATGAAACAATAGAAACGGAAGAGCTGGAAAATGTAAAACACGTGTTTGTTAGTTTTTTAGGGGCATTTTCTTTTTGAAGTTTATTTAATCCTGCAATTTTTATGATTTCAGGCAATGATCCACTTAGAATCAATTCAGCCTCTTCTGAAGCGGATCGATTACTTGGATTCTTTGGTTGAAAAATTCGTAGTTCCGAATATTGGAAACCTAGTTGTTGCAAGTGTTTTAGAAAGAGAGGAGATATCAAGCATTTTTTTGGAGGTAGTTTATACTTTATATCATATACATTTACTTGCCTACAAGTGCTTAGAGGTTTCGGCAGAACCTGTCATGTTGACACCTTTGTCTACACTGTTTCTAAATTATTTCTATGGTGGTTGTCTTAGCCTTTGTATAAGTATTTTTGCTCTTATACGTTGGTCAATGCAAGAGCTTAGTGATGGATTTGCTGTTAAGTGTTCCATGATATCTCTTTTCACCCGTGCTTCAACTTATGAGTGTTACGCAGTATGTCGTGTGAACCTCTAGCTTTTGAGTTTTACATGGACTTCTCATGTATATATTTTAATTTTGAAATATTGATGCGGTTTATTTCTATGGATTTTGGTTCTCATTAATTTGGCGGACGAATGGTTAGACTTTTAATGGGACCACTTTGTCTTTTCAGTTCTTGGATCTTTTTGGAGATGCACTGTCTATAAAGAGGGCCAGTGATCGGCATGCTAAGCTGTTCTTACCTCACAAGAGCGCAACAGAGTCAAAGAAACGCCACTCAGAGGATTATTTAGTTTCAGACAAGTCGAAATTTGCAAAAACAGTTACTTCACACTCTGTCCCTTCTGTAATGAGTGAATACCCCAGCGCACAAAATCAGTGGGGGGCTGGTTATGGTTTACTAGCTCAAACTTGGCCCCAAGCCTCACAAGCTCAAGCTCAACAGTGGACCCCTGGCTATGCGCAACAGGTACTTGCACTAATTTTATAGAGCTGGCTTTTAGTGCTACTTGACCATTTGATGAAAACAATTGGAGTTATTGTTATGCAGTTGAGATTGTTTTCATATCAAATCAATCTTATGATGTCTGCCTAAAGCGTGACAGATGGGAAATTAGATTATTGTTTGACTATGAAGTTTATGTCTTGAAACGTAAGTTCGAACAAGAACATTAATATCTGTTGTGTAGTTTGAGGAAAACAGGCAATTCTTCCACATTCCAGGATTTAAAACGGATCACTCAGTGCAATCTCACTCACCAATGTTATTTTCGTCATCACATTGGAGGAAAGTCATATTGTGTATTTTGGTCTTTATAGGCTATGTATGGTAGTTATGGAACAAGCTATCCACACCCACAGATACCTATATCTGTGCCCCAAACTGCAGCCTATGGAACGTATCCTTCAACTTACCCTCAGGTAACTCAAAAGTTAAATATCTATCTAACCAACTTCTTTTCCACCATTCATGTTTTTCAAGTTGTCTGTCTATATTTCACTTCTGGGCAACCCATAGGCCTCGAAACCAGTAACTCCCATGTTCTAGATGGCATTTGTCTGTTTTGTTTGGATTCAGAGATTTTCCGACTCACAGAAGCAGCACAAATACAAAATTCATGTTTATAGCTTTAGCCCGAGTAAAGTTTGCTTCCTGTCCTGTCAACAGAAAGTGTGATTATTAACTTAACTTGATTTCCATTTTCCCCCAACAGACTTATGCACAGCCAGCAACAGCTGCAACTATGACTCCAGCGCAGCCATCCACAGCTGTTCCACCGGCCACATATTACAGCGGTTACTACTGAAGAAGCAAATGTCATCCCTGTTTCCAATCTTGAAGTCGACTGTCATTTTCAGGAAGGGTAGCTAGCGTGGCAACCCGTTTAAATGTTGACTATCCCTTTGTTCCTCAGTATTTATTTCTTGTTGCGTCCCTTCGGATATTTATATATTTAGGATAGGATTAGGAGTTAGGCCCAGGATACACCGACGGGAGATGATATATCTGGGGATTTCAATTTATATGCATCAGTTTCAGACTTGCCGGTTTAGTACATTGTGATGGAGTAGCTTTTGTAAGAAAAAAAGTTTTTTTTTAATGAAAAAGAAATGTTTTTACAACAATAAAAAAAAAGAATTAGACGTCTAAAGTATGATATTCAACTTCAATCATTTATTGTTAGTTTCTTTTCAAAATTTAAATGTTTTTTTTTCACTAATGTGTCTAAATTTTTATATTTTTTTGTTTGCTAAAAAAATTAAGAAAAAACTATGTGTGAAAAATATTTTGTTTAGTATTTTGAATGCAATAATTTTGATTGGTTTGATTGTCGGGAAATGGTGTTATTGTTAATATAAATTTTTTTAAAAAAAAATTATATGTAAATTTTGGATTAATTTGATATTAGTTTGGATAAATTAATTTAAAATATTAAAAAATTGTAAAGTTTAAAATTTTAATTTGTACAGAGTCATAATTCGTTACTCTGTCGTTGATTTCTCCTATAAAATAAAATATTTTTCTTTTACTTCGAGTTTTACTCTAGACATGTATTAAGAATGTTCTCTCCTTTCTTTCTTTGAACAATTTATTTATTCTACTAAAGTCTTTTTGCAAATTTATTATTTTACCAGTGTAATTATTTGATTTATGTATATAATAATGAATCCGACCAATTTAATTTACATTAATAAGTACTTTTTTACTTTACAGAAAATTATATAAATTACATAAAGTAGTTTATTTAGATAATTTGTTTCCGAGTAATGCTACACGTACAACTAAATTTGTACAACAATTCTTACAACACAAAAAATTCAATACAAAAATTTCATTTATCAACATCTCACGATAAATTCAATATAAAATCTCACGATTTAATGGTTGTAAATATCGTTATACGATATTTAGGTTGGACTTTTAACATTATTCAAATTGAAAATAGACCAGATCAAAAGAACACAATTCAAACTTAGGTGAAATTTTGTCAATCAAGATGTCTTGTTCTTGCGCAATATATTTGCTTTTTTTAAAAAAAAATTGATTGAAATTTGTTATCAATATGAGATAACATTGTACAAAATGGAGGAAAATGTATGCTTCTAGATTAATATTTATTTTCTTCTAGCACATCGTCTTCATGTATAAAATTAACACAAAAGATTATTGCAAAAGATCTTTTTTAATGATCAATTTAATTCAAAAATATAATTTTAGGCTCTTAATTAGCTCTCAGAAAAAAAAAATTATCATCATCGAGTCTTAATATTTTCCTATGTAATAATAGTTAGATGATCGAAATCCTTGTTTCAGTCTCAATTGATCTGAAATCCGATTCATCATTTTGTATTTTGTTCGTGATAGATTAGCAATTTGAATGCAATAATCATTCATTTTGTGAGTCATTTCCTATATATATTTCCACGTTTCCTTTGATAATTATTACGTTTTAGTTCAAAACATAGTTGATTTTCAAAATATGTTATGTTACATGCTATATCTTAAAATTTTATATTATCTCACTTTGATTATCATCCACATAAATAAAAATTCAAAAAGAATTTCATATTTTCCAATTTTTTTTTTAAAAAAATTGAAACTATTTCTTTATTATATGTCATATCTATTTTTTCACAAATATTCATGTGAGACTGTCTTATGATTCAATTTTATGAGACAAGTCTCTAACTTGAAATATAAAAAAATATTATTCTTTATGTCAAAAGTATTACTTTTTATTGTAGATATAGACTGAGTTGACTCGTCTCACAAATAAATATCCGTGAGATTGTCTCATAATAAGCCTATTATTTTTTAAATTTAAATATAAGTTATCAATGTTGTCGTGAATCTCCATTTCTGTTAAATAATATGGTGACCTTTATTCAAGATTTTTTTAAAAACAAATAATTATATGCTAATATCATCAAAAGTGGATTAAGAATAACTTTAATCTTTACAAGATTGGAAAAGAGAGTCCATATTAATCAACATGTGGCAAGATATTCGTGGTGCCGGACAATCATAAAATATGTGATGTAATATATATATATATATATATATATATATATATATACAACATAGTAATATAATATATATACGAAAATAGTACAATCAATATATTATCTACATCAGTTTATTTAATACGGTGTAATCATTACACAACACATAACACGAATAAGACAATAAACAATACAATTTCTATCTATTATCAATTACACGACTTCTTTGACCAGACACACCTAGTCTTTTTCCTCTATCATGTCCCAGCACTAGTCCTGTAACATTTCCAACAAAAACAACATTCGAAGGATGAACATACATATTACACATCATCGTAATACATAATAGTTATACAAAGAACAACATAAGATATATTTAAAATCATAACAAGAATACTCCTTCATTCATTCGTACTATGTGAACATCCATTCGTTGTTTTTGAACAACGACTGATATCACAACCAACAACATTAACAATGCGTCGCTCCCCTACTATCACGACAAACAACATTAACAATGCGTCGTTCTCCTACAACTGCAACAAACAATATCAACAATACATCACTCTTCTACTATTGCGACAAACACCAATATACTTCGTTCCCCTACTATTGTGATTATAATTAAAATAAATCATTGCCCAATATCCAACAACCAACAATATCAACAATGATAAACAATAACATGTATAATATCAAATCACTCATTCCCGATGATTTACCATCTTTCAACGCAATTGTATGCATCATAACCAAATAATAACATATGCTCGTACGTCAACCGTATCTGATAATCGATTATATATAAATATTATAGCTCAATAACAATTAATTCAACAAAAATATAAAACTCGATTATTAAATTTCATCATTCAAGAATTAATATTCCGGTGTATTTTGTTCATAACACTAACATCAAATACACCATAAACAATTAAATTCAAATAATATGTTATATCAAAACATCCACTAAACTAAAAAAATCCATATAAATAGATGGCCTATATTTCGTAGAATCCTAATAAATTATCTTGTTTAAAAACAACCGACAAACAACGTCAAATTTCAAATTATTTGGATTTTATATGGCTAAGATATAAAATATTTTGTTACTTGAATATTGTTAATTATTTAGTAATCTCATATTACTAAATCAATAAATTGTTATATTTACTTCACGACGTTACAATAGCCTTTGGTATATGATAATAGACATTCAAAACAAATTTTAGAAAATACACAAAATCCCATGAATAAGTAATATTTGGAACTTACAATGCTATCATGTTATTAAGGATGTAATAATAATGGGATTCAAGAATACCTATAGATTTAACATATGCTAGTTTTCATACATCAACAGCATCCACAATATTGGCAAAAAGAATCTTCCTATAACATCCAAACATCTTTAGCAATGCAATTAAAACTACTGTCTCTGCTAGTCCCTCGTCGAATTCGCCCTTGTTCGAAGGGAACTCACTATGTTTTTTTTGGTTTTTGAGAAAAAAGGATCCCATGCATGAGGCTTCTCAGCTTGATCTTTGTCCAAAGCATACTTCCAAGTGAGTTCCTCAATAAAATTACCATAATCCTGCCCCTCAACTACGTCCCTCCTCAACTTTGTAACTTTTTTTATGATCGCTTCAACTGCAATGTCAAATGCGTCTTTGAACGCATTCGAATCTGATCGAGGATCTGCATATATCAGCTGAGGGATGAGATTAATGACCATATCCCTCATTTCCTTCACTTGCTCGGCAGAAATTTCATTCAACCTCTCCTCTAAGCTAATTTTCTTGATACGAACATCGTCCTCGGGTATAAAAACTGAATATTTTGTATAATTCTTTGGTAAATGCCATGTATATTGAGTATATGCAGAAGCTGGATGGAAAAAAACAGGTATACAACCGGCCAATATGGAATCAAATGCTGATCTTCTTGTGAAAGAATCACCTTGAGGCTGGAGGCAAAAATGAGAGCTCTGAAACATTTGCATAATTTGACCAGGCGAATGACACTTGCTCTCCCCGAATCCACATTCCAAAAGTTGGCACGAATTCGAGTTCTTGCATTGTTCTATGATCTGGCCACGAATAGAATTCTTGTTTCCAGGTCGAGGAGCACCCGCAAAGCAGAAGAGGTGTTTCCTTTCTTGTTTCCTCATTCTATCCAGCCAAATGGACAAATCAGAATCTTTTTCAGGATGGAAGTATGTGGGATATGGGATTCCATAATCATTCATATGCCACGGGCTCGATTCCACCACGAGTACAGACATGTTCTTGACCGGCGGTAAGAACAGAAGCTTATTACCCCAATCCGATTCTTGATCGGTTAACCTCCTAAAATCCCATGTTATCCTACCCGCGACAAGAAAATGATCCCTTCCTCCCATGATCTGCCACTCTGGCCTCTTCACGAGCCACTCAATCAAAGCTAGTGATGCAGCATCACGAGTCGTCATGTTATGCCCCCAAAGATATCTAGAAATATCGAATCCTGCATAGAAAGGCACGAAAATTGCAGCAGCAAGAGATGAGTCATTCGTTAAGCACTTGTATTGCTTCATCCGGTTACTGAATATCAAATCTAAAGCGAACTGATTCGTTGCATACCATCCGGTATTCGAGAAAACCCCTTCAACATTCTCCAATGGCGGACCAAGACCGAAATTTGTAATGAACTTACACATGTCGGTCCAGAGACTAAGACTCTTACATTCTTTAACCATGTTCTCATTGAACATTGAAGGAAGATCATGAACATAAATATACTTTCCTCCACAAGGGTCACTCTTGTTCTCTACTGTCCTCAATGCCCGCATAAATGGATAATTCATCATCTTATTAGGAGGCTTATCTTTCGTTTTCACCAGCCCTTTCTTTGAAGGTATCCATGGAGCTTCATTTTGGATTACATTTTTTGATACAACATCAGCCAATCCTTCCTTCTCAGTTCGGATAATACGTTTCACAGAGACGGGACGACTAAGGTGATTCTTGATTGATATGGCATTAAGGGGAGCAGAGTTGGAATCAAACATAATATCATCAACACTTGTACCTCCAAGAACTATAAAATGAACATAAAACAAACATAGCCAACAGAGAGATGATACCAAAGCTAATAAACGAAGGCATGAGCGTTGATTCTTGGTTGGCCCCTTCTCCATTTGGTGTAATGAGGCCACTAGACAACGTCGTATCAGACACCAAAAACAAACAAAATCATCGATTCATAGAACTGCGTTACCACCTTTTCCCTGAATTACTGAAGCAACTCATCGAAAAAAAAAGAGTCCAAAACTCTTACGTTCATTCATCATCAATCCCCCCACAAATCACTAACCGTACCTGAGAAGCTAGATTCTGAAACAAATTTCAACCCCACTGGATGCAAGAAAATTTAGTTCAAGAATCACATATCCAAGAAAACAGCTCCACAAATGATGAAAACTGTCGCGCGAAAATGACTGCATTTTGGACTGAAATTTCGCTCGAGTGAAACCCCGAAATAACTTGATATCGTGCCCATTTTGAGGAGGAAAAAAACTGAAACTTATTGTTAGAAAGAAAAAAGAACCGGAAATTCAATTTGTTTGGACATAAACAAGAAACTGAATAATATTTAAAAAGAATGAAACTTTGGAAATCATAATCAGCGATGAGACTTTTGAGAAGAAATACACAGAAGAATTTGAAAAGAATGAAAGTTTTCTACAAAAACTATTCAGTCGTTCGAGATTTTCCTCTGTATTTATTATCATTGTTTGAACGAAAATGGAAAAAACCATTAATTAACTGTGTGAGGAATGACAATCACGTTTTAATTTTTTGTAAAAACAAAATTTGTTTTGAATAAATTTTTTTTACTAAGAAATCCATTATATATTTATCACAAATTGCATTGTAATAACACGCATATAATTGTTTAATAAAGTAAGACAATGTCATCTGCTTGATTTGCTCAATACGATAATATGCCAAATATAGCCAACAGAATAAGAAAACATTTATCACCTTCCACTGAATACCATTGATTTAGATAACTAATATAAAAATCTGTAATTCAAATCTTGTAATTTTAATTTCGAAAACTGATATATATACACACACACACACACACACACATATATACATATATAAACTTTACATTGGATATATATTTTTAGTTGTTTTTTTCTAAATTCTTTTTTAAACTGTACGTTGAAGCCTACTGAATAATTTTTTACATAGAAAAGCCTATAAAATAATCTAACAAACTCAAGAGTAGGAACTCAATTTCTTCCGAACTCGGTTGAAGGATCTGATTTCTTACTCGAATGGAGGAGGATATAGATGGATTTTTTGGGAGGATTTTCGGGTTCGAGGATGGAGACGTATCTAGTAACATCATGCATATACATGACCGGAATACCTGATTAGATTATATATGTGTGTGTGTGTTTGTATTGCTATTTAATAAATACTATACTCCTTTAATAATTGATTCTTAATTAATTTGGTAAATCCATAATAAAATTATATTAATACACATCGTTCTTAAATATTCTGTTAGCAACACTGAATTTGGCGAATAAACAGTCTCAACAAATTGTCAAAATTAATTCGGTTGGATTAGCAACACTGGATTGAAATTTTTGTCAGCTGAGCTTCAATAAACCAGTTGTTCGGTACTGCATGGAAATAGTTTCACTGAATCGGTTGAACATCACAAATGGCAAGGCTAAATAACAATTAGATTTAACAAATTGAAATAATTTTGAGTAAACGAAATTGGTAACTAGTTTACAAAACAATTGTTTAGGATTTTTGGAGATTTGAACAACTTTATGTCACCTTTTCTTTTACTCATGAAAGATTTTTCACTTGAAGATTTTGATAATTACAAACAATTTGGAACAACCTACTTCAGCAGGGCTTATATCTGACCTACTGAAACTCCTAGATATCTAATAACAAACAAAATTATCAGTGAAGCTCTTACAGTAAATTACAAGTATTGCTCATGGACATATACTAGCACAATTGATCCTCAATAATCAGATGCAATAACTTAAGTGTGTGATGAAAAATACCTTTATCAGTTTGGCTCTCGAGAACTTGATACTTAAAATAATGCTCGTGATTCGGAATTTTTGAGGAGAGATTGAAATTTCAAACAACTGATCTATTTCATGAACAAATTCCAATAATCGACTTTTTCAATCTGATAGTCATTTCCAAATAGAAAAGTTGTTGTGTCATGTCATTGTCATTTCTTACAAATATTGTACTCTGGTAGTACGCATGGAATCTGACGTTCTAACGAACTGAAAAGCTGTTACCAATATATTATCTTATATGTTAGTAGGTGTTCTGATCTTAAGATAATGTTCTGGAAATCTTGAAAGAATATTTGTTGAAATGTCTCACTAATTTAGCAAGATAAGATGATCAGTAAGCCTTAAATCAATGCCCTTCGATATTCAGTTTTCTTCCGATAATCAGTTACGTTTGAGTTAAGTTGCCTTAGTCTTTAGTTTGACTTGGGAAAACATTAACATATGAATATCGGTTTTCCTTGTGAATTCAGTTTGACTAGTCTCTTATTAAATGCTTATTTTAAATTAAAATAGTCTTTGTTTAAATCCACAAAACTTAATTGATCCAACATTTCCAATCTTATTTTTATCTATATTTTAAAATTCAATCATATATTTAACTATTTTTTAAAAAAATTAGATAATTAATTACTCCTAATAAAAAAATATTTAATTTCACGAATTTGGAAAAAAAAAACAAAAATTATCATTAGTAGATAAATATTTTAATTGTATAAGCATAAATCGCGCGCAGAAGAATACTCAAATTAAAAATTTCATCCTTTAAAAAATTATTCTCATTTAATTTGGGGAAGCACATAATGAAATTACGTCTATACCTTTATTTTTATACATAAAGTAGGTCTTTAGTGAGATGGTCTATGAATTTATATCCGTGAGATGGGTTGATAATGTCTATAGTTGGAGTCAAATGTAATACTTTTGGAATAAAAAATAATACATTTTCATGAGTTAGGTCAAGTAGGAGATATGTTTCATTAAATTGACCCGTGTAAAAAATAATAATTATAATATAATTTTGTTGAATGATAGTAGTTGGATGAAATGAAGAAAATTATTAGTATAGAGCTTATGTTTTTTTTAGAGTAATGATGCTGTGATAAATTATTTATAATATGTTGTTATTTTTTGTATGGTGTATAGTTTTCTAATTTTTATTTTTAAATTTTGTTTGTTTGTTATTGATATCTTAAAGATTTTAACAAATATTCATATCTCATCAAAATAATTCAAATTTGAAAAAGATAAAAACATTAGGCGATATATTTGGAAATGATATGTATATCCGATCTTTCGATGAGTAATAAGATGAAAATGAAAGTTGAACACCCGGCAGAAATGGAGATAGAGATGAATATAATAAATAAAGATGTGACGAAGGATATGAAATCTTGCTCGAATCCGATTCATTGACAATTTTTCTTTGATATTAAATGTTATTGTTCCAGCAACAAAAGGAAAAATGAATTCAAATAAAAACATTAATTACATGAAATTAATTATGTTACATGCAATATTAAAGTACTTAAATCAAACGAATTGTTCACCATAAATTAGTTCTCACACTGTATTAAATTATTTTAATAAATAATAAAAAATGACAAGAAAAGTATGATAAATGCAAATAACAAAAGCCACCCCAATCTCTTTTCGAATTCACCTTCCACCCCTGTTCTCACCACTCTGAACCCCTTGTCCATTTTCAAATCTTCCAGATACAAATTAACTCCAAGATCTCCCATTTTAACCTCGCCATCAAGCAAGATCGAGTTGTTGATACCTTGTACATCATTGTTTACATAAATGTTAATGGTGCAACTTTCTTGAGACGACTCACCGGAACCGCCGCGGGGAGCTATCATAGACGCGCCGACGGTCTTCCCCGCCAATACGACATGTTCAAAGGATCCGTGGCTAAATCGTGGTGGCATCGGGCCACTTGATGAGTTTTCGGAACTCATTTTTCCTCGTTTGGGTCGAGTTCTTTTTTCATGCTCGTTTATATGCTATGATTTGATATGGTTAAACTTTATCCTAATGCGGAAGAAAGCAAATGTTCCATTGGAATGACTTGTCTTACACTCACTGATTACTTTGAATTCCTCACAGTATTTTTGCATTACATATTTGATCAAAGTTCCAATCTTGGTATTTTCGCTTAGATTCAAGGTCCTTTAAAGCTTTTTCTTTTTAAAAAAAGGAAGTGAAATGGGCTTTATTCGACATTAAAATTTGGGCCAGAGTCCAATTAAATGTGCGCCATATCATATTGTTTGGGCCCAATTTATTTTCTGGCATAATTAAGAACTAATCTCGTTAATATTGAAATTGTTGATGGGATTACGGGGATTATATGTGGGGATAAGACCCTCATGGATAGAGGGAGCTGTATCCTGTATCATACCCTATCGTATCGAAAATTACGCTATAAACAAATTCATATCGATACAATCAGTATATCGAAATTTCGATACATATAATTAGCATACCGATTATGTCGAAATTGTACGATATATCGAAATTTCGGTATGGTCTCGATATATACCATTTCAAAATAGAAAAAAACCTTACAGTTTTTAAATTTTTATAAATTTATTGTTTTAAAATAGAGTAGGTCTCTTGTGAGACGGCTTCACGAATTTTTATCAGTGTGACAGGTCAACCCTACCGATATTCACAATAAAAATAATACTCTTAGCATAAAAAGTAATATTTTTCCATGGTGACCCAAATAAAAGATATGTCTCACAAAATACGTATCGTGAGACCGTTTCATACAAATTTTTGCCTTTAAATATTATATATTTTAAAAGTTTTATATTTTTCCAGTATTCCGAAATATATATACCGAAATTTTTAAATTACATATCATTACAGTACCAAAAAATTCGGTATTGTTATGTTACCGTACCGAAATCTTTGGTATACCGAAAATTCGGCAAATTCAGTATTTTCCGGTACTGTAATCTAGGTATACCAAAAATTTGGTTTTTTTTCTCATCTCTAGTCAGGGAACTCTATAATTTCAGTTTTAAATTTCAGCAAATTAGTGATCTTAATCTCATAATTTTCATTCCATTTTCATTTCAATTTCCTTGCTTTGTTTTCGGATTTTATTTTCTTGCAAAATGTCGAGTTCTATCCGAAACATTCAATTTCCTTTGTTCTTGTATTTATTTTTCCAATTTGGTAGCATCAAAATCGGAGGAGGTTAACCTTAACCTATACTAAAAGAGTAAGTCTCTTGTAAGACGGTCTCACGAATCTTTATCTGTGAGACAGGTCAACCTTACCGATATTCACAATAAAAAAGTAATACTCTTAGTATAAAAAGTAAAACTTTTTCATGGATGACCCAAATAAGATATCCGTCTCAAAAATACGATCCGTGAGACCGTCTCACACAAGTTTTTGCCACACTTGAATCAAGACTCATGTTGCTTGAGTTTTCTAGAAGTTAGACTTCATTTTTTTTTGTCACATTCTGTATCTGACACGCCCGAAACTCAACTCCAAAGTTGTGCAAACACGCACATTTAATATTTGATCCAAAAAAAAAAACAGTTAGAAAACCTGTCGGTAGAAAATAACTCTAGGATTGAAATTTTTTTCAAGTTCACAAAAGAAATTGGTCCAGTTGGGGCCAAATGGTCCCAAATGTAGCGAAGACTTTGATAATATTGCACAGAATTTGAAGTGTTTCATGTGAAATCCTCATGCACTGGTCCTAAACTCAATCTCAACTTATAAGATAAGATAAGATAATGTCATTGTTAATTAATTTAATGCCAAAGTCAAATTTGATTATGTAGGGCTTCATCGTTTAAGCTGACTAAATATGTTGATTTCCGAATAGTTAAGAATATCACGTTCGATCCACCAATTGGTATCGATGATATTCTTTCAGTATAATTAAACAATATGTTTGACTCTATAAACATTTTACTAAATTATATACATAGCCAGGCATGCAAAATCAAGATAATGAGCAACCCTAGTAATTCTTGAAAGCCATTAACCGATTCACTTTCAAGATTATTTTCTGTATATCATTTTTTTTTTAAATACAATCTTTGTCTGATCGTGACGTTTAACTATAGTATGGTTCGATTTTGGATAAAAATTCGAACCAAACTATAAATTGGCTCGTGTTTCAAGGGATTCATTGTGTGTCAGATTGATCTGTATGTTAATTTATTCTACATGCCTGTGTAAATTATATTTTTGCTATAGTTTTGAATCAGGTTTATTCAGTGCATTAATATTGATATTAATTAATCAGATTAGTTGAATTTCACAAAGAAGCAGATGTGCTGAGCATAACATATTCAAAACAAAATTAATTTTTTTTTAAAAAAAATTAAAATTAAAAGAATAAGTAAATAAATAATAAACCTTTGTATGATGCATGCCGTTTCTCAGCGAAGGAATCTTAGCCGTCGAAAAATGCATGCATCGGTTGCATGAGCACGCATATATACCAACCTAGGCAGTGGCCGTCCAAGCACAAATTTTAGTAAAAAATGTTTGTATTTTTTAAAATTAAATTTGTCCCTACCCCTATATATATATATATATATATATATATATATATATATATATATATATATATACTGAATATAAATAATATAGTAATACACCAAAAAATATTGATTATTTGATTTTGGCTTTAAAAAATCAGTTTTGTGTAATTTTTTAGCCTCATTTTATGTTTTAGATTTTTCTGAATTTAAGTGAAATCCAATAGTTTATCATGTGATGATTTTGATTCTCCAAAAGTGATTATGTTAGTAAGTTATAATTAGAATCACTTATTATCAAACACTGCCAACTTTTGATTTTTTTTTTGGTTTTCAAGTGCTACGCACTTCTAATTTTTTTAACTTATTTCTAATCTATAAATTTAATCATTTCTACGAAAACATAATCTTTTGCGAACACTATCTAAATATCTCCGAAATTTTAAGCATAGAAGGAAAAAAATCTAAACGCATTGTCACTCATTTCAAATCAATATTTTCCAATTAATACACATACACGTTTCAAACACACACAATATAAATATATATTGTAAGGACCGTGTATCGTATTATCGTAAATCTTATGTGATAATCGATAATTCATGAATTTGATATGTGATTATGCATTTGATGTATATTATGACAATGAAATTAAGAAAATAAGTATTGAATATGAATTGACGTTGTAAGAGCTCGAGTGGGGAAGCCGGACGCCAATAAGTACAAAAATCAAATAATTGTACAAAAAGTGTGGCGCCCGGGCGGTCATTTTGTGTGGCGCCCGGGCGGTAGAAAATGACCGCCCGAGCACCAAGATATATAGAATTTATGTTCTCGGACAGAACATGCCGCGCCCGGGCGGTAGAAAATGACCGCCCGAGCACCAAGATATATAGAATTTATGTTCTCGGACAGAACATGCCGCGCCCGAGCGGTACTTTATGACCGCCCGAGCGCGGTGCAATTTTTACTCGGGGCAGAATGTCTCGCGCTCGGGCGCGAGAATTCTACCGTCCGAGCGCGAGAGAGATGAGGATAAAAGTAACTTTTTCCTTCTTTCTTTCTTCATTTCATTTCCTGAAAGTTCGAGAGAAAAGAAAGAAACTCGATCCTCTTCTGTCCAAATCGACTTTGAAACGCTGTCTAAACGTGAAACAAATTATATATTTGTGATCTTCGTGTCGAGGGCTTCTGACTGAGGTAATTTTCTTCTGGTTCCAGCAGCTCTAAATATCAAAGTGCTGGAATAACATGTATTTGAAGTTTAATTTCGAATAACTGACAAGAAACTCATAATCGAATTCGGAATTGAATTATGATCTGATTTGGATTTGATATGAATTTTTTAAGTTTCAAATGATATTTGAAACTCATATTAATGATTTTGGATTATGTTATTGATTGGAATTAGTATGTTATTGATCTAGATAAAGTGTAATATCAATATCTTCATGCTACATCAACTGGAAACGAAGAATTGAGGTATGTTGCGACCGGATAACATACGACATGTATTTGTATTATATGATATATGTTGGATTGATTTGACTGATTGGATTGAGAATACGTGTCTATATGCCTTAATTGTTGAGTTTATGTGGCATACATGACATTGAGATTTGAATATCGATGTATAAAATAAATGTTTTGTTAACACACATCGTTTGATGCATACATCGATACATGACATGCACGTTGAGCTATGATCCTTGGATACCCTGATATGATTTGATTGGATTCTGGGGTTTGTGAACACAATGCTATGTTTGGTATTATGCGACCCTTAAAAACATAGACATTAGTGGCCCCGATGATTGGATATGAGATTTGGGATTTGATGGCGCTTTGTCGACGCTATCAGACGAGTATCCCTTATTGAGGCCGGTGTGCCAGCTCGAGCATTGATTTGATAGCGATTCGTTTGATTCTGACATGTGCTCAGTGGATGGGCATTTGACCTGATACCTCCACGACATACATGCATTGCATATCATATATCATTGTTTAGATATCTGTGGTATATATCATTGGTTGTTCCATACGGAGCTTTACTCACCCCCAAGGGGGGCTGTTGTTGTCTTTGTGTGTGGACAATGCAGGTACTCCAGGTTATCAGGAGACCGGAGATAGTACTTCTGGAGGGAGTCACAATTTGAGTTGAGGTTTATGTTTTGTTCCCAGTATATATGTAAATGTATTTATATACCGGGGCATGTCCCGAGGATATGAGTTGTTTGTATATGATTGGTTTTGAGTTCGTGTGGGCATGTTTATGATATGAGATGAAATACTATTTTAGTATTTAAATTATAGAAGAAATATTTCGGGCTCATTGTAAAGGAAATTTTAAACTCGTTTTCCGCTGTAATTAGTTAACCCTAATCAAAGTGCATTGTAATAACGATTAGGAGCTAAGGACCCCACATATATGCTTTTCTTAATCTATACTAGTAGTTTTTCTCACACATTATGTTTGTAAAACAATTAGAGTATGTCTCTTGTGAGACAGTCTCACGAATCTTTATCTGTGAGACATGTCAACCCTACCGATATTCACAATAAAAAGTAATATTCTTAGTTTAATAAATAATATTTTTTCATGAATGACCCAAATAAGAGATCCGTCACACAAAATAGGACACGTGAGACCGTCTCACACAAGTTTTTGCCAAACAATGAATACGTTATATAAAGTTATGTATTTTAATTTATTTTTTAATTTTTTTCTATATAAGATGAATTGAAACAATTAATAATTGTTAAAATCGAAAGATTGGTTTAGAAGCACGTGAATAAATAATCTCAACAATTTCGTAAATTAATTCGGTTGGATTAGCAACACTCAATCGTAATTATTGTTAGTTGTTTTGATATTTACAACTGTCAATCACAAATTAATTTGGTTTTGAATCAAGAAGGATTCCATTGGAAGGTTTTGGTAATTACAAGCAATTTGCAACAACTCACTGCGACAAAACTTCATGGGATCGTTGTTCATTACCGAGCATGAAGGATTATGTTAAATGTCTTACATCGACTGTATTAAGTACTTGATAGTTGTATTTATAGAATTAAACAATTATCCATCTAGAATTAGTTTTTAGGGTTGAGTTAAGCTAAAGTGTCAATAAAATAAATATATAATGATGTATTAATGAGTAAGTTATACTATGATTTTGTAAGTTCATGGTAGTATTAATCACGCACACGAGTGTAATTTGGTTGCCGCTGGTTTGAATTTTGGTCAGATTCGACATACTATAATGGTGATGGATAGATATTTGTTTTACCCAATTTTTTCCACAATCCTACGAACTCAGTTTTAGGATACAAAGTCAAGACATTTACATCTAAATTTTTAGATATTTAGTTAATTTAAAGTGTGTTTACACATACAATTCAGAACAAATTATAGAAATTAGAAAATATGGATTTTATAGAAAAAAAATAAAAAATATGTCTCATGTGATATGACATCACGAATCTATATTTATGAGATGAATCGACCTGATTTATTCTTGTAATGAAAAGTAATGTTTTTAGCATAGAGAATAACAATGTTTAATGAGTCGTGTCGAGTAGAAAATACGTCTCCTAAAATTGACTCGTAAACAATATGGTAAGAGTTTTCATGAAAAATTAAATAATCTTAAAATAGAATCTGAGATATGTTTTTTTTTTTTTAATAGCATAGCACTATTCACTAATAATCATTGCAGAAAACAGAGATATTTTGATAGGGCAAGTGGGCAACGTGACTGTAGGGATGAAAATGTGTAGTACGCAGCGTGTAGCATCGCTTCTCAGGTATGGGCTTCGTGGGCCGACAAGTTATGGGTCACGATCCCAACGTGGGGGTCCAGTAAGGAGTGGGTGAAGTTGGTCGTCCCCATCAGATTTTGAGCTTCCACTCCACGTGGGCATCAATTCTATTATCCTAGTCAGATTTTCCCTTCTGCCAGGTCAGCATTTTAGATATTTTCCGAACTCCTCATTGGGTGACAAGTTGTCGCTATTAGAATCATTGGAAGTAGACATTGTCGACTTTAAATTATCGTGTCGTTCAACATATATAATAGGTTATTGACTTTATTTTTTTATTTATTTTTTTGTCACATTTTTATAAGCAGATTTTCGATCCTTAAAAAACAAGGTTGGTTTTGTGACATATATTGTTTATTTGCTAAATCAAAAAAAATATTCATCTCCTTTACATACATACAACGTTCATGTCTTTCATAACAAAAACTCATATGACATCTTCTCACTGATCACTTTGTGAGACGAATCTTCTATCTGACCCATAAATAATATTATTTTTTATGTCAAGCACATTATTTTACACTCTAGATATTGACCGAGATAACCTATTTTTCAGAAAACCTACTTATCTTAGATTTATCCAATTGAATATTAGAGACAATTAATGTAAAGTAGATAAAACCTCATGAGATATGCTTGCTTTTTTAAAAAAAAAATTAGCAAAAAAAAAAAAGTGTACGAATGACATACAATAAGTAATAACAAAGAGAATATTTGACAAAATGATATTTGGTTGACCATGAATTTGAAATAAAACATTATCAATTTTCAACTTTTTGTCTTTGTTTTTCTTATATGTTTGAAGTTCGTTTTTAAAAAAAAAATTTGAAAGAAAATGTACTTTGGCCTATTGGACTTTTTACCATTTGAATCAAAATTGGATAAGCATTTTATGACCTTGATGAGTTGGTGGTTAGCGTGAAATGAAGAATGTTCCATATTATAAAATAATATTAACATAAATGAGGAGTTACGTACGCTTTGTGAATGTGTAAAAATGATGATTGACAAACTTTCTCTCACCCGCATATGCAGAGGTGCAAATCAAAGACCCAATTTGCATTGAAAAATGCTTAACTTATGTACTAGCGCGAATGAAATTAAGGATGATATCATGAATGAAACTACACATATTTCAATCTAGCTTAAAGAGTATTTGGGAATAATCTTTATAGCCACTCTTACGTTATTTACGAATATTTCTCTAATATATCATTCAAGTATTTTTGTTTATTTAATTTTTAAATCATAGTTTTAGGGGAAAACCATAAAATATTTATGGTCAAAATGTTGAATATAATATATATAGTCAACATCGAAACATCGTTTTAAACCAAAAGAAATATCCCCTTCACTTGCATGCACCTTTCACATGTAATAATGCACAGTCCTTCTAGCTATTTAAACCCCTCCACCATCCATCTTCTCTTCTCATTCCAAAACAACAAACAGAACTTGAGAAACTAAACTACAAATTGATCGAATGAGAATGTGTAATCATACGGATAAAGATGATTCGTTGCCCCGCAGATGTGTGTGGGTGAACGGCCCTGTTATCGTCGGCGCAGGGCCGTCGGGACTGGCAGCTGCCGCCGGACTGAGGCAGCAAGCCGTCCCGTTCGTGATTGTAGAACGGTCAGATTGCATAGCATCTCTCTGGCAGAAACGGACTTACAATCGCTTGAAGCTTCATCTCCCGAAACAGTTCTGCCAATTGCCGAATTTCCCATTTCCCGATCACTACCCTGAGTACCCGACAAAGAATCAGTTCATCGAATACCTGGAGATGTATGCGAGGAATTTCGACATAAACCCGCAGTTTAATGAGTGCGTGGAGTTGGCGAGGTACGATGAGTCGTGCGGGTTGTGGAGGGTGAGGACGAGAGTCTCTGCCGGCGGGTCTGAGGTGGAGTATATTTGCCGGTGGCTGGTGGTGGCGACGGGGGAGAATGCAGAGCGATTGGTGCCGGATATCGAAGGTTTGAAGGATTTCGGTGGGGAAGTGATTCACGCTTGTGATTACAAGAGTGGGGAGAGTTTCAGGGGGAAGAAGGTGGTGGTTGTGGGCTGTGGGAACTCAGGCATGGAGGTTTCTCTCGATCTTTGCAACCATGGGGCCAAGCCTTCAATGGTTGTTCGCAGCTCGGTAAGCATAATTATAGAGAGAATAAAATATTCAAATTTTGTTTGTTTTTGTTTTTGAAAAAGCGCTTTAATTAAGAAGTATGTCTCACAAATTATTTCTTCTGTATGTTTTATACTTCAGGTTCATGTGCTGCCGAGGGAGATATTTGGGAAGTCATCGTTCGAGCTTGCAATGTTGATGCTGAAATGGCTACCGCTGTGGGTGGTGGACAAGATTTTGCTTGTTTTAGCATGGATGATTCTCGGAAACGTCGAGAAATACGGGCTGAAACGACCATCCACTGGACCATTGGAGCTGAAGAACACTCAAGGGAAGACTCCAGTTCTAGACATTGGCGCACTCGAGCGGATCAAAACAAGGGATATCCGAGTCATCCCCGGCATTAAGAAGTTCACGCGCGGCACGGTCGAGCTTCTTAACGGCGATAAACTTGAGATCGATTCGGTTATTTTGGCAACTGGATACTGCAGTAACGTCCCCGTTTGGTTACAGGTAATAAAAACATCTTAACCTATAACAGATCAATATATACTTGTTTAGCATTATTTGTTCTTAAATATTAGAGTTTGTTTTCTCAAGTTCTTGTCGTTTGTTGCAGGAAACTGTATTATTTTCCAAGAATGGGTTTCCAAAATCTCCATTACCAGATGGATGGAAAGGAAAAGATGGACTATACGCCGTGGGATTCACAAGGACAGGCCTATCTGGTGTATCCGCAGACGCCACCAAAATAGCTCAAGATATTGGCAGTCTCTGGAGACATAATTTGAAGCATTATAAGAAGCAAAAAGTGCCCATCCACAGAAGATGCATTGCAACCTTTCAATCAAAGGGGCCTTGAAATTCTTTCTAATAGGCTTCCTTTTTTTTGTCTCTCTCATTTTTTTTTGCCAAATAGAACAAATATAAAATTTGAAAGTTAACTATTACAATAATAGATAATGTAAAACCAAATATTTGTGAAGATTTTCAGATAATAGAAACCGTATATCAAATATCCAAATTTTGAATTGTTGGCATTTCCATTACTGATGGTTTTATAATATATATTGGTGAAAACTTGTGTGAGACGGTTTCACAGGTCGTATTTTATGAGACGGATCTCTTATTTGGGTCATCCATGAAAAAATATTACTTTTTATGCTAAGAGTATTACTTTTCATTGTGAATATCGGTAGGGTTGACCCGTCTCACAGATAAAAATTCGTGAGATCGTCTCACAAGAGACTTACTTTTGGAGAAAAGGATACATCCATCATGGAAACACATGACAATAATATCTAATGCAAAAGTTTCAAAAAAAAATATGTATAACCATCTAATGAATCAAATTTGTGAAAGATATATATCATTTGAATTAAATATGAAAAAATATTAAACATTGGTGACAAATTTTTTGACTTAATAAAATAATAATTATGATAATGCGCTGAATGTGGTATTAAATTGTTGATCCCATTCTCAAGAAAGAAAAAAGATCAACTCACGTCGTTCTTCTCTCTTCCTCCGCGCGTCATAAAACCCTAATTCCCCAAATTTGCATAACAATTCTGCAATTAGATAAACCGGAAGCTCTATAAATTTTCAATTGGCGTAACGAAGACGTAAAGGGGCCTAAAACTTCAGCAGAATCTCTTTGTAATGGCGTCAATATACGGAGCGTCTCAGCTCGCAAGGGGCTTCGATTCCCTCTCTCCCGCTACTCCTTTGCGTACCCAATTCGCCGTTCTTTCTCGCTTCCCAAATGTTGTTTCAACTATTTTCTGGGGCGATTACGTTAAACTTTGCAAAACCATTTCAAGAAATTCGCAGCCCATCAACATGCGGGCGATGTGTTCCGCGTCATTCGGACAGGGAACGGAAGACGCCGTCAAGAAGACCGTAGGAGGAAACCCAGTTGTCGTTTACTCCAAACCTTGGTGCTCGTAAGTGTCCGTTTTGATTAGTATTGATTTTTGTGTTAAGAACATAATTTATTTGGTTTCTTTTACACGATGAACTGCGATTTTTATGAAATACCTTTGTCGATTTTACTCTTCGATTGTAATTGAGCTTATTGAATTTTATGGTGGAAGGTTCTCATCGGAGGTGAAGTATTTGTTCAAGAGTGTTGGCGTCGAGCCATTTGTTATTGAGTTGGATCAATTAGGTATTACTTTAGCCTTCTCTTTCCCTTAAAGATTTTTACTCTGAAGTACTGTTTGGCATAGAGGATGGGATGACCAAATTATTAAATGTAAGATAATTTATGTAGTGTAATTAATTACACAATGTTTGGTGTAATGTTGAGTGAGGGCTATGCGATCAATGTTTATTTTATCATCCACACTAAACGGTACCTAACAGAACTGAATGTGTATCTGCTTTGGTTAATACTTAATCTGTGTGGTGCTTGCAGTTTCATTTTTGCTTTTGCTTACATTTCCTTGAAAATGATTTCAATGATCTGAACATCTGTTACATGTGAAAAATAGTTAAGCACGTGGATGACTTTAAGTAATTCCAATCTGGATAATTTCAATACTTACGCTTCACAATGAAATGCTTAGCGATTTCTTTTATTCATTTTTTGAGTACGTAATGTTAAAAGACATGCTTCCAAACAAGTGAGATGGAGCTGACATGATTTGCATTGACCTATTTCTTGGATTTTAGTTCAATTTGTTTGCTTGAAGAGCTTAATTGGCAACTCATTTATTCCAACGGGCCTTAATCCACCAGTTTTCAAATTCAAGTTTGTTTCCTTCTTTCATGGTCGACCCATATAATCGTGTCCAGTAATTTCCCAAGGCATTTGTCGTATTCTTCATTGAGTAAAGAGGAATGAATTGTCCAACCTCAAAAGGTTTTATGGCGAGAGTGCAGAAATGAATTCTGTATCAAGAAAATTAATGTTAGATGTGAGCCCAAACAACTGGTGGTGTTTCATGAAGTTTTTCTATTGTTCAGGCCCTCAAGGACAAGAACTACAAAAGGCTTTGGAAAAGCTAACTGGACAGTCAACTGTTCCCAATGTATTTATAGGTGCGAATGATCAACAATTAACATTATTGTGATTCTTTCAAAAAATTTGTTTATACAATTCAAAAGTGTTTTATTTCAGTTTGTGATGTATAATTGCGTTTTAATGCTAAATACTGGGTATTAGCTATATTTATGTGAAAGAACAAGAAGTGCCTTTTCGACCAATAATTCATTACTTTCAGAAAGATTATTGCATTGGATTTAATTGTTCGTCTGTCTTGTAATTGAATACTGCGAGGAACGATTGATAAGTAATCATCTTATTTGATTCTTGAACCCATTATGGAGTTGCAACTAGCATCTCTTTTGCTTTTGGTTATCCTTGTTTATACAATATATATTGAAGTTTATCTATAACCAATATATTTCTTTTTCTTTCCCAGGGGGCAAACATATTGGTGGCTGTACAGGTATCCTATTATGAACATTAAGTTGATGGTTGCAGTGTTCCACTTCGACTAAATTTTTAGATACTTCCTGAATATAAAATTTAGAACACAACTCCTAAGTTCTTATGTTACTGGTGAGAAAATAAAATGATTATAATTTATACACAGGGTAATCACTGAAATAGCAGGGACTTCTAAATCTTATGGCGTGATTAGCTCAGTTAATGCCAATAATGGTAGTGTCAACTTGGTGAAAATAATCACCTTAAACGAATGCTATAATGACCCCTGAATTTTTTTCCTTATTCTATTTTGGTTAGATACTGTCAAGCTGCATCAAGAAGGAAAACTAAAGCCTTTGTTGGCCGAAGCTGGTGCGAAAAAGTCAGAGTAGCCTCTTGATCTTCTTGTTGTTGTGTACAGGTTCTACTCGTTCATTGTGAGTTCTAGTAGTTCTACAGCAAGATATACAACCATTTCTCCTTGGATTTGATATAAAATTGTAGTATTATGTTTGTGCCTAGGTTTCATAACTATGGAATTCTTTTATCTTTTCAGGACAATGTCTTCTTAAATGACTAAGTTAATATTTTTTCTGATGGATACACTCTTAACCATGTGTAATTTTTCCACATTTATTGGAGCTATTGATGACCTTTTTTTCAATTATACTTGATATTATTAAGGCTATTCTTCAATCTTTCAAGCCACCGAACAGGTTCTGTCGCCTAAATGTACTCCTTATATTTCATTAATATTTCGTGTCTATTTGGATCCTTCTGTGGTGGTCTTCTATTCTTCACTGCTAGAAGATGCCTCAAAAGCTAAGATGTAGATATGATGGAGATCTATGTGTCTGTTCTAAGAGGTTCACAAAATCTTTGTTCTTCTCCAGCAAATCAATGAAGATAAAATCAGTTGACCAATGTGGTTGAAGTACATTCTTTACACTAGACTGGAATGTCATCCTATCATTTCTTTTTGTATTAATTGTTTATTTTATTATGAATTGATGTTAAGATTATTGTGATTTATGATTTCCTACTCATGCACTGCAAGAATAGTGCAAAATGTTCTTTTACCAGTAAGTGCTTTATACTATATCATCTAGTTCATGCAATAATCATATCAAGATTCTTAATTTTTATACCAAGGTGACTGTTACGATACGCCTTACCAGTTTGTAGCTATGTATTTTTTAGAAAATTAAAGTGATTCGTAAGAATCGTATTTGAGACCATAAATCTGCAATTATTATGAATTTTTTGTGGTCATTTGCTCTTATTTGTGTTTCTAAAATATTTTCTTGTGTACGTATAAAGAGATATTGACACTGTTCTAAGTAAAATTCATGTAGAAAAGAAGTGTTGTATTTTAGGCATTTGTTAATGGACATAGGCTATGGACAAATCACATTTCTCCTACCATTTCACTGAATTGTTACCATTAATCATTTATCATGGTATCGAAACGGGTCAATCCTGCCCTCTTAAAACTTCACATTGATCATTTTATATATCTCCCATGGTTCACTAAATCTAACTTGTGTACCCGACGTTACATTTGTTGCCACCATAAATCCAGATGCAGCAGATGTCATACTGCAGGTTGTTCAAGCCGTGTAATGATTTTGCATCATGTTGTTTAAAATGCTGTTTCTTGAAAATACACCGAGCAGCCAATTCTTATTTTTGTAATTTATTGACTACACATCCATCATTGCTGTGTTGAAATTGTTTATTCGAAGGCCACAGTTAATGGGAATTCCAGGCCAAGTAATGTAATGCCAGAGTATGGTTTTGCGTTTGAATTTGGATTCTACTATGCCCTGATTATTGTGTCCGTCGGAGACTCGGAGGTAGTGATCAAGGGGCTGTTGCAACGTCTAAAGGGAGAATTGGTGGGGGGGATCCTGAGGCCTGAAAGCCGGTAAGTGAAGATGGCTAAGGCGGTGCTGGTGATGAGCTAAATGTGTACGGATCCCCTGTAAACATTCTAATTGGCACGCAACCCCTTGAATTATTTTAATAGGATCAACGGTTGTTATGTATTTAAAACATTAGCTCATGTGCCCCTGATCACCACTTTGTCATTTTTTTACACCAACTTCCTAGAATGCCCTCATATATACGATATAGTCAGTGGCCTCTCTTCTTCTTTGGCTTCTTCTTCATCTTCAATTTACCAGTCAAATCTTTGGGTAGAAGCTCCCATGAAGTCCAAATCCTGCAAAATTAATGCGACCACCAAGCCCATGGGCCTTTTTATTTGAGGGGTTCTGTTGATTCAATGGCTGCTGGTGGAGTTGACTGCGTTGGTAGAGGAATTGTTCCATCGAAACTTCGGAAAAGATGAAGGATACTATATCAAATGATATGTAATGGCGCGAATCTGGGTTTTTGTATATGAAAAATGTCGGCTTCATATAACCACACATGTATTTTATCCTCTGCCTAGGGCTGGGGCTTACCGGAGTGACCACACTGAAATAATCTGGATAAATTTTATTTTGAATCCTTTTGGCACAGGTAGTAGAGACAGGCAGAGGTGACTGGTGACGCAGCAATGAAGGAAATGGAGACCCCTTTTGCTGTTCTTGATCCACCAAAAGCCACCGACGCTTCCATTGAAAAATCCATTGAAAATAATGTTCATTCCGATTCTAAGGAGTGTGCGGAAACTGAGGTAAATTGTGATTTTAAGGATTCTGATTTGATCTCCAATGGGGATTCAAAATCAGAAATGAAAGTGAAGGAAACTGTTGATAATTTCAAAATTAATGAAAACATGCCGTGTGTGTATAAAGTAAAAGAGAAAAACATTATGACTTCTAGTATTTGTTGGTAAGGGTAATATCGGTGGCTGAGCTTCTGTTACAATTGGGGCTGGCGGTCCAGATGATGAATTTCGTAACACTTGAACTACGACCACATCTTTCTGAGTTTTTTGAAGAAGTTGAGGGGAAGAAACACTAGCTGGCCCAGTTTGCAACAGCTGTCCAGGAATTACAAGTGGAGGCAGCATCGTTTCTGCAGGAACTGAAACAGATGCCCCAGTAACGAAAAGTTGTTACAGGTTGAGAAATTGTCTGCCAGGATAAGGTTGCTGGCCCAGGCATTGCATTAGGAGGGTTAGCTACTGAAGGTACACCTGCATTGGCCAAAACTAAAGTAGAGGAAGGGGCCAAAGTGGGAAAATTAGAGATTGGCGTAGATATAGGGATAGTGGATGTAGGGGCAATCATTGGCAATAGATTGGGCGTCCTTCCAGATGCTAGTGGTGAAGGCTGCAGATGATGAACATTCAAAGACAATGTTGAAACAGGTCATGACGTAGAGGTTAGACCAGCAGAAGTAGCATTGTCTATAACCATGGAAGGGTTATATTCAGAAAAATTAGAACTGGGCAAGCTTGATGCTGACGAAGAGAAGGGAAGGGAAGAAAATTAACATAAATTATGGTGATGTATGGAAATTTATTCCGATGTATGCTTCAAAATGTTGTTTTTACTGTTATTTTTTCCCCAAAATTGGTTAAAGTATACTTCAGATTTTTTTGGAATCCAAACATTACAATGGATACAGAAAGTTCTTGCTCAAGTTCTTGCTCCAAACATTACGTGTATATGTATACGTGAGCTTTGGAATATAGTCTTGAAAAGTCTATTATCACTCACAATCGTGAGAGGGACCCACAATAATCTCCCCCTTCCGATCACGGGGGGAGGACACCTCCATATCAGCAACGTCTCGGCAAACTACAAGTTTTTCCTTCGATAATGTATTAGTCTCATTTTCGACTCCAATACATCACGAATCTGATGATATCTCAAGTTTATATGCTTTGACCATGAGTGAAAAGTGTAATTTTTGCTGAGATGAATTGCACACAATATAATATATATTTTTATTGCTCATGGCCCAACTTCTGTAGGAACTTTTTCATCCATGAGACTAAATTCAAGCTTATGTATTGCAATATACTAAGCCTTTTAAGTCGAAATGGCAAAACATTTTTGCAATTTAGATTGTCATCAAATCACTCTTTCTTGAGATAATAAACCCGAAAATAAAGAATAAACTGGACATCGAGATTTACATGAAAAACCTCTAAAAATTATTAGGGTAAAAATCACGGGCAAGATGAAAAGATTTTTACTATAATATTTTATGGTGTACAATTTACTCACTGTGTTTCCAAAGAGAACACACTTTCTTAATACAGGAGAATAAACACCTCACAAATCTTATAGAACTAAGCACTCAAATGCTATGTATGAGAGGAAACTCGAAGGAATGATGATTTGAAATGAAGGAATGAGGCACTTATTTATAATAGAATTTCGATGTGTGAAATCGCATATAAAACGCGTTCCGTCTGAGCGCATCATTTCATTTCAAAATTCTTTTACATTCATTTAAAATGTATACCGGTCAACTTGCATGAAATGAATGACTTGCCGACAAATACAACTTTATCATTCTCAAAGTACATACTCGGAAAATACTTCTAAGATACTTGAAAATACATTTAACTGTTGTCCATTGTTATTTTCCAGGATTAAAAAAACACGACTAACAACACCAATTGCATGGCGATATTTGACATCGTACATACATACCATAAACATACATCAAGCTACCCATACGGATGCATAAGACATTCTTTATCTTATGTTTATCTTTCTCACTTGTGGATTTTGTTTATAACTAAGTTTGAAGTGTCCTGCAAGTGGAGAGACAACAAGTTTGGCATTGCTCGTTTTAAATATCTCAAGAGCATTTTGTGTGTGTTCTTCTAGAGATAACCACAACTTGTTTTTCTTTTTGTCACGAATAATTTTCATGTTGAGGATTTGCTTAGCCGAACCAAATATTTCATGGCAAATGATTTACTAAGCTCTCGCTTGATCTTCTCAATCTTTAAATCATCACGGCCAATAATTAATATATCATCGACATATAACATGAGAATAACAAAATCATTGTCGGAGAATTTCTTAACAAAACGACAATGATTGGAAGTAGTCTCATTATACTCATTAGTTTCATATAAGCATCAAACTTTTTGTACTATTTCTTGGCGTTTGCTTAAGCTCATTTAAATTCTTTTTCAGTTTGTTCTTCGAGTTGCTCCATATAAATTTCTTCTTCCAAATGGAGGAAAGCCCTGCCCTTTTTTCACGTCAAGTTGTTCAATCTCTGAGTCCAAACTGACAATTATCCCCAAAACAACTCGAATTGAGCTTATCTTTTACAATAACTGAAAAAATTCTAATCAAAGTCAACACCTTTCGTCTGATTAAATCCCTTGACAACCAGTCATGCTTTGTATCTTGATAGTAAGCTATTCTCCTCTTACTGAAATCCAAACAATCATTTGTTTTTCAAAGCTCTTGTCTTTCTGTAATTTCACCAAATCGTAAATGTTGTTCTCATGCAAGGATTTTATTTCATCTTGCATAGCACTTCTCGATAGTTTATTCTTTATTTTTTCCTCATGTGACGACACTTCTCGATAATTTTCTAGCTCACTGACATAATATATAGTGGAAGGTTGTTTGTCTCGGGTGGATGTTCTTAAGTGAGCTCAACTGATAATTTTGTTGTGTTCTCATCAACTGGTTCATTCTTAGTTAAAGTAGGATCACTTGTCTGAATATCTAACGTGTATAATAGATGGACGAACCATACCCAAATCAACTAGATCTTCATTGCTAGAATTTGGCTTCTCTGATTTTTCAAAATTTACAGTGGTCCGATTTTCTAAGTAAACTGCACACCTCTCCTTTTATAACATTCTTCTGGACTTGGATCTCAAAATCTATACTCAAACTTTTAATGATTGTCTCCAATAAAAAAATACATTGTCTCATTTTTCTGACAAGTTTAGATCCTTCATCTTTGGGAACATGCACAAATGACATGCATCCAAAAACTTTCAAATTCTTACATGAAACATCTTTTTTTTCCATACTCTCTGTGGCATATCGTGATCCAGATGAACTGAAGGCGAAAGAGTATCAAGTCAACAGCTAATCTCATATACTCCTCAAAAAAGATTTCGGCAACTTTGCATGAGAGAGTATACAACGAATTTTGTCATTAGTTGTGCGGTTCATTCTCTCGGCAACTTCATCGTGTTGAGAATTTTTTTGTTCTGTCTTTTTAAACTTGATCTCATGAGTTCTACTTATTCCTCAAATGACCATAGATTCACCACCATTGTGTGAATGAATCATTTCATTTTCTTGTCGGTTTCTTTATCAACTGACACATTAAAAAGATTATAATAACTTGAAATATGGTATTTAGTTTTCAAAGCATAAGCACACCTTTCTGGAATGATCATCAATGAAGCTAATATACTAACGAGCATCACCCAAACTTATAACATTCATAAAAAAAATATCAGTATACACCAAATCCAACACAATAACTTTTCTAGATGGGGGAAAAGTTTTAAAATGCACTTTGTGTTGTTTTCCAGCCAAACAATGAGTACATACCTCCAAATTGGTAAACTTCAGACCGTGAATAATTTGTTTCTAGGAGAGCTTATGCATACCATTCTGGACCATTTGTCCAAGCCACGTAGGTCATAGTTGAGTTGACGAATCATCAACCACATTTAACATTCAATTCTCCCCATAAGACACAGCCTCCATCAAATAAAGAGAACTATATTTCTTTCATCTAACAACCACCAAAGACCTCTTTGTGAGTTTCTATTTAGCTTTACCAAAGTGGTGAATTTCAAAAACATTCCTCACATTCATCAGATGCAATCGGCAACCGACATCAGTAATTGAGTAGACATCCATTCATGCCTATAATTTTACACTTCGCATTATTATTCATCTTCGCATTACCAAACTCACCATCGGTGTAGGTAGAAGACACGTCACGATGAGAAATAATGTGATATGAAACACCAGAATCAACTACCCAATGAGAATTCTGACATGTGAAATTATACATCTAATAATTTTGACTATACTCAAATTGTCACTCATTCAATTTATAAAAAATCCACAATATCCGTCTAATTTTCAAATTTAATGCAGGGCATTAACCTCGTGTGTGTGAATACTAACAAGAACAAAAGAGTAACTTTCAGCACAAGATAAATAAAAGAATACTTTTTGTGACAATGGTACACATGCTTACATTATTTGACAAACATAGAACCACTCATTGTCTCGAATCAGTGGATGAGTTGTGGTTAAGTAAACTAGGCTTCGCATCACCACCATGCAATTCATACTGCAACAACAAGTTCATTAAGAATTTAAATATTTACCCAAAAATAAATTAAAAGTACAGAAAAACGAATTACTTACAAGCATATGAACAAAAATAAACACTCCATAGTATCATTATGGCAAAGGAAAAAATCAAACATATACCTTTTCTCTCATCCTCGAACTCCATATATCAGAATCGCCTCTGGTTGACCCGGATGCTTTGCCTGAATATGAATGTAAAAGAGGTTCCCTTATTCTACTCCTACGATCATAATCTATCTCGATGTCGTCGTCATCTCTCTGACTCGAAACTGATGATCTGATTATTAAGGCAAAAAGTATGGACAGCACCTAAAAAGGAAAAAAAGGTAAGCGTAGTCTATGACAGGTAGCCTACAGTTTTGTTTCCACGTATATCCCTTTTCTTAAAGTAGCAAGATGTGAATCAAAATCAATCAGAGATAACAGAATGTACATGCATTCTAACATACAATGATTCAACTGTAACAAGTATTACAATCCCAAGGAGTTAGATATAAACGAGTAGTCAAATTTTGCTGCGGACTTATATATCTTACATGTCAAACATATAGAAAAAAAATAGACAAAAACATGCCTGTATTACAACAACAGCAATGCCAACCCACTCAAACACATCCATGTTGCTTTTGATGAAGGCACACACACTTTCAAGTTCTCCAGTGGGGTCGAAAGGAAGCTTCTGAAAAAGTTTGGGTTTTAAAGGAAAAAAAAAAGGTAAAAGAACACAAGCACCAGCATGAAGACGTTGATTACCTTCTGCCACTGGTGATCAAGTGAAATAAAAGCCACCAAACTTACTTCCAATAGAACAAATACTGTAGTCAGTAAAGCATACTGGAAGGATTATGGGGTCAAGGATACATGGTATGACACGTTCAGAAAAGCTCACAAACTTCAGGTTATGCAGTATCACGTCTCAAAAAAACTAGCATGATTTAGAAATAATGGATCTGTAGAAGCAAAGTGTTTTTAACATCATCCATTTCCAATTATGTAAAGAGATTTTTCTCAGCTTTATCTTTACCTCCAAAACATACTTAATTTAATCTCTCTTTCTCTCAAACATTCATAGAGACAAAGGAGCATTCATATTTATCTATAATCCACATACTTCCCGGCAACGACAAAAACTCCATATTTTCTTTGTTAAAAGCACCAACTATCCATAATCTAATACCCGGTCCATCTTTTTTATAATGAGAACTTTGTAGTCTCGCCATCTCTCCAATTCAATCCTTCACATGATTCTATCAAAAAAAGTTACCAATAACGTGATCTACGAAACTGCAAACACCATGCATACGACATTCTTGGCATGCTTCACATTCAATAATCTTAGATTCCTGTTAAAAATATCCAAAAATCAAATGGAATTCTGTCACAAAGGACATCTGTAGATATAAAATGAAAAAAAAAAATTCTTAGTTTTGTCCATGTCTATATGTATATTACATGGAAGATCTGCGAAAAAGGATACAAAGCAAAGACAACAGCCATTGATTGCTTCGGCTGCAAAGTGGCCAATGCAAGTAATGCAACAAATCAAAATCCCAACTCCCATAAATCCATATACAAACCTGCGCATTATATCAAACAGATGGATAACCATTGACTAATAGCTAAACAAACTTAAATTTTTCATGAGCGAACCAAAATTTTGTGTAACTACATTCGAATTTATTTTCCTTTGGAAGGATCAATTCATTCTTGATCTCCACCGCCTTCAATCGATAAATCGTACCGATTTGACGATTTCACAATATAAATCTTAAAAACCCAGCGAAATCAACTAGAAATGAAAACACATTTCAAGATCGAATCAGAAACCTCAATAACTTGATACGATCAACGGAGGAAAATTCATCGCTATTAAGAAAATGAGCAAATCATCAGTACCATGTCTCTGGGAGGGACCGAAAATCAAGGCCCAACACATTGTGGTTAAACGAAACGGCGGCCAGCGGGGGCGGGAAACTAACGTCTCCGTGGTGGCGGTACCATTGATCAAGCATGTAACCTGAGTATATTATCATCGAGACACCAATGAATGTTTGCAAAAAATTCAAGAATTTGAGTATGAATGCCAGAAATGTATGGCAACATGGGGTTCGCATATCTGATTTCTCTTCTTTTTTCTTCTAACGAGATACAAAAATTTCAAATTAAAGTGATTTTCAGGAACCCAATGGGAAATCTGCCCCCCAAAAAAAAATTTTGGTTTTGACTTTGAGTAATCAAGATTATATATATATATATATATATATGTGTGTATTATTAATAAATATTGTTTTTTTTAATTCATGTATTAAAATTGCACTGAGTCTTTTATTATTTTTTTATTATAATTATATTTCAATCTTCATCTAAATATAAAAAAAATAAACTATAAAAAATAATATAAATTAAAACAGACATGACACCAAAAATTAGTTATTTTAAGTCTCTCAAACTTAATAATATAATAAAAATGTATATTATTCAGAAAATAAATCATCCGACACTTTAAAAATCTTATTAACTATGGACACATACATTTTGATTTGATTCAACTAAATATTTGAAATACTTATAAATGATGAACTTTATACTTTGGCAAAAACTTGTGTGAGACGGTCTCACGGATCGTATTTTGTGAGATGAATATTTTATTTAGATCATCCATGAAAAAATATTACTTTTTATGCTAAAAGTATTAATTTTTTTTGTGAATATCGGTATGATTGAACCGTCTCATAGATAAAGACTCGTGAGATTGTTTCACAAGAAACCTACCATTATACATTTGTTTAGGGAGGGCACGGGTCGGATTATTGATGTTTTGTATTTTTATATCCGAATATGAAATAATCGGGTACTCGACTCTTGTATTAACTATTTTTTAAAAAAAATATTAAATTATATTTATAGTTTTAAATTTATTAAAATATATTTAAACTAGAAAAATAAAAATTTTAGTATATCAGCATCACCAACTAAAATATATCTAAAAAAACATGATTTTATTTTAATTACATTTATAATGTTTAACTAATCAATAGATTAAATTAGTCAAAAAATAAACTTGTTTTTTTTTCCTTTTTATTTCCAACCTTTTCAATTGTAAATAAGAACTTTCCTCACTCAATTTTTTCACAAACACTATATTTTTTTATCCTTTTTTTCAATTCTGAATCCAACAATTTTATCTTCTTTTTTTAAAAAAAATCCCAACTGATAAAACTTACAATCAATTTTGATGAATTGGTTTCCCATTCCTATGAAAAATTCATATTCAGAAAATTTCAACATTTGTCCCCATAATTTCAATTTCCACAAATTTATCAATGAATCTGAATAATGCTCATGAAGATCTGTTTTATATTTATATCTATATTATTATTATCTATTATATTAAGAGTGAGATATGATAGTAACCACCTAGGGGACACCAACTTTTCTTCCAATTTTACCCTTATATGATACTAATATTAACTTTTGTTTTTTGTTTTTTAATTTCAACACACACTTTTATTTTTATTTTTTTTATTTCAACAATTCAAATATCAATTTAGTCCCTCCATAATTTGTCAAATTTCACTTTAGTTCATCTATAATGATAAAAAAAAATTGTACACACACATCGGGTGTGCAAATCAACTAGTTATTATTAAGTGTGAGGACATGATAATAACTACCTAGAGAGGACACCAACTTTTTCTTCCAATTTTACCCTTATATGCTACTAATATTACAGTTCTGTTTTTTTTTTCAATTTCAACACACAATCTTCCAATTTTACTCTTATATGATACTAATATTACACTTTTGTTTTTTGTTTTTTTTTTCAATTTCAACATACACTTTTATTTTTATTTTTTTTATTTCAACAATTCAACTATCAATTTAGTCCCTCCATAATTTGTCAAATTTCATTTTAGTCCATCGATAATGATAAAAAAGATTGTACACACACGCATCGCGTGTTCAGCGTAACTAGTACCTAATTATTTTTAATACCCTTTCACGGCTCCCTCCCCTTTTAGATTTTCTCCTCCAACAATAGTGATAATTGGTTTAGACGAATCAAGAATGGTTGGTCCATAAGAAACTTGCCCCGAGAAAGAGTTTGTGACGCCTATAATCTAATATTGTTTCTAAAATTATGTAATGTATGTTTTATGGAATCAAAATTTAATTTTTAAAAACTACTCATTACAAATTATCCGATTTAGTTGAACACGTATGGATACAGAATGCGACAATTAATTATCTTTATATTTGTATTTTACGAATTGTTTGTAATGCTTTTTTGGTTGTAATTTTTTATTTTGATGGTAGTTTTCTTATGAGACGGTCTCACATATCTACATACATAGATGATTTGATTTGGTTCATATCTAGAGTGAAAAATAAAACTTTTGACATAAAAACAATTACTTCAATGGATTGGATCGGCTATGAAATCTAATAAAAGTGTTTCATAAGACGATTAATATGAGTTTTTGTGTTGTTTTGAAGATCTAAATAAACTTTCAATAATATTTTTTGAAAAATACATAAAATGTTTTAGCAATACATCTTAAAAATAGTAGCAATGATTACATACAATAAATAAATAGATACGAATTTGTATGTGAATGTTCGAAGATTAACAACTCATATATCTATCTTTCTTCCACCTAATAATTTTCCATTAGAGTACTTTGATTTGTATAACACCTTTACCGACTGATTTCAAATTAAAACTTATCAATTACCTAATTGAAACTCCTAGCACACTCGATATCCGTATGTTATCAATTCGTAACATACATATACCGACGTCAATGACGATCAACTTGAATCTTCTCAGTCTAAAAAAAACAAAAATAAGTCGATAATTCCACAGTTCACTATTAAAATTTAAAATATTCCAAATTTATCACTTCGATCTACAAGGATTTAAATACTGTACCGAACCGAAATAATCAAAGTTGAATTATTTTAACCAAAATATCAAGTTTAAGGATTATTTTACCAAAAATATCGAATTAATGAATTAATTACAAGAACTCGTCTAAAAAATCCAAAAGCTCACAAGTCGTATAATATTTCAAAATATTCGACTTTCGAAGAAATTTCTTAGCTCAAACAATTACTAACATCAATTTAATTATTTACAAGCTACTGATATATTTCACAATTTCATCAATAAATCTAAAATATTAATTCTGAAAATTACTAAAGTTGAATTATTTTTTCTAAAAAATCAACTTAACAAATTAATGACCAAACTTTGTCCCAATATACCAAAAAATTCACCATTTCGCATAATTACTCAATATTCGACATATTAACGATAATTCTCCAATAAACGAACAAACTAGTTCGATATACCAATCTCACCCGAAGAATTATACATCAAACATAAGCCAAACTAGTTAGAAGAATTTATGATTATACCTTATATTGGTTATTAAAAATAGTAACTCATGCCCATTTAACTCGATTTTGTATTTATTTTGTATTCGTATGTTATTTTAAATCCATATATATTATATATCGCTTTAAACCTCTGATATTCTAAAATACATATTTTTAACATTGTTTTTAAATTGATTTGACATAAATAATTATTTTAATTTAAAAATTCAATAATTATTTTAATTATCCTAAATTACCGAATAATTAGTTACAAGACCTTACAAATCTTATTCAATAAAATAATGAGATAATTCTTTATTTACTCCTCGTGTTAACGACAAAGTTAAAAATTATAGAAAGCAAGCATAAAACTCAATTATAATTCCCTATTTAATCTTTCATTTTGTCACATTTTCTCGATTTAGTTATTCGTTTTTTCAACTGTCCCGAATGTGTTATTCATTTTATATGAGTTTTCTTTTTTAGTTTTCTGCTAACTATATTGATACTCACGGGAGATTTAGGGTCCGATCCACGCAAGCGTCACTAATCCAGACACGGGCTTCAAAATTACCCTGGGCCTGAAATCACAAATAAGACCGTTAGGAGGGGGCCAGGAGAGTATCCTGGCGTAGCCCCTCCGACGCTCAAGTCAGAGACTGAGGATATATGGGGGGAGCAGCTAAGGGCGCTGCTGAAAACAATATAGTGAATCCAATAACTGAACACTCAAACCTGGTATTTATAGGAGAATACATGGGCCCTTGATGGGCTTGTCTTCCTTTTGAGCTAGGGATGGGCCAAGGGTAATGGGCCCATTCATGGGGTATCACCAGTCTCTCCTCCCGAGTCGAATTGAATCGTAGGTTCAAAGTTCGATTAGATGTGTTGTCCTCGGGTCACCGGGTACGAGTTGTGTATTTTCTTCCGGTCGTTTGTCAGTCTCCAAAGATTTGGAAACAAATTAAATCATATCGCAATCTTGTTATAGTTTTCTCTTCAATTCGTTCACCAGCTCTCCCCCCCCATGCCCGAGTCCTCGCCTCGCTACCCTCGCCGAAACCCCATTCAAGCTCGCCCAGCCCCACGCATCCAAGCGCCCAGCCCCGTGCGCCGCGCTTCGCCATCCTCCCGCTCGCCCTGCCGAGCTCGCCCAGCCGAGCCCCCTGCCCCTCGTCTCCTGCCGAGCGCCCATCCGAGCCCCTCGCTCGCCCAGGCACCCAGCCCCGCGCGTCGCGCCTCGCCATCCTCCCGCTCGCCCTGCTGGGTGCCACGCTCGCCCCTCGCCCAGGCCCACACGCCCGCCTCGCCTGCCTCGCCGTCTCCCTGCCCAGCCGAGCTCGCCCAAGCCCACGCGCCAGCTCCTCGCCACGCTCGCCCCTCGCCCCCTCGCCTGCCAGCACCTCGCCCAAGCTTCGCCCTCGCCACCTCGCCCCCTCGCCTAAGCTCGCCCAGCCGAGCGCCCACGCTCGCCTAGCCAAGCACTCGCCCTCGTCGAGCGCCACGCTCGCCCAGCCAAGCTCTCGCCCGGCGCCCCCAGCATGCCTGCTCGCCCAGCCAAGCTCTCGCCCGGCGCCCCCAGCACGCCTGCTCACCCAGCCAAGCGCTCGTCCCCTCCGAGCGCCACGCTCGCCCCCGCAGAGCGCCGCGCTCGCCAAGCCAAGCGCTCGCCCGGCGCCCCTAGCACGCCTCACGCCGCTCCACCCTCGCCCAAGTGCGCCTGCTCGTCCAGCGCCCCCCATCTCGCCTCGCACACCCGCTCAGCCCGCAGCCACTCGCTCGCCTCTTCACGCTCGCCCAACGCATCGAGCGCTCGTCCAGTACGTTGAGAATTTTGATATATTCCCTTGCGAATGGTTGTGTGATTTCTGAAAAAATTATGGGGGCGTTGCCCCCACACCCCCACGACCTGACCGGGCAGGTCGATCCCCGCGACCCCGTAAACTCTGCTCCCCGTAAACATCTTTTGTTATCGACTAACCAAATAAATTTTTCTCTTCCCAAACTTTGCTCCTCTGCTAGGCGATGTCTTAGCAGGAAAATAAAAACTCAACATCTCCACCCTCTAACTCCTCTGCTAGGTGACACCTTAGCAGGAAAAATAAATTTAATTCTCCTCATCCACTCTTCTCCTCTGCTAGGCGATGCCTTAGCAGGAAAATAACATTTTTCTCCTCTCAAACTCCGCTCCTCTGCTAGGTGATGCCTTAGCAGGAAAATAAAAATTCACTACTCCCACCCTCTAGCTTCTCTGCTAAGCCGGGTCTTAGCAGGAAAATAAAATTCAACTCCTCCATCTAACTCCTCTGCTAGGTGATACCTTAGCAGGAAAATTTAAATTCAACACCTCCACCCTCTAGCTCCTCTGCTAGGCCGGGCCCTAGCAGGAAAATAAAATTCAACTCCTCCATCTAATTCCTCTGCTAGGTGATACCTTAGCAGGAAAATAAAATCAACACCTCCATCCTCTAACTCCTCTGCTAAGCCAGCTAAGCCGGGCCTTAGCAGGAAAATAAAATCAACACCTCCATCCTCTAACTCCTCTGCTAGGCGATGCCTTAGCAGGAAAATAAAGTCAACACCTCCACCCTCTAACTCCTCTGCTAAGCCGGGCCTTAGCAGGAAAAATCAAACTCTCACCTCATCATCTCATAACTCCTCTGCTAAGCCGGGCCTTAGCAGGAAAATAAAATCAACACCTCCACCCTCTAACTCCTCTGCTAGGCGATTCCTTAGCAGGAAAATAAAGTCAACACCTCCACCCTCTAACTCCTCTGCTAAGCCGGGCCTTAGCAGGAAAAATTAAACTCTCACCTCATCATTTCATAACTCCTCTGCTAAGCCGGGCCTTAGCAGGAAAATAAAATCAACACCTCCACCCTCTAACTCCTCTGCTAGGCGATGCCTTAGCAGGAAAATAAAGTCAACACCTCCACCCTCTAACTCCTCTGCTAAGCCGGGCCTTAGCAGGAAAAATCAAACTCTCACCTCATCATCTCATAACTCCTCTGCTAAGCCGGACCTTAGCAGGAAAATAAAATCAACACCTCCATCCTCTAACTCCTCTGCTAGGCGATGCCTTAGCAGGAAAATAAAGTCAACACCTCCACCCTCTAACTCCTCTGCTAAGCCGGGCCTTAGCAGGAAAAATCAAACTCTCACCTCATCATCTCATAACTCCTCTGCTAAGCCGGGCCTTAGCAGGAAAATAAAATCAACACCTCCACCCTCTAACTCCTCTGCTAGGAGATACCTTAGCAGGAAAATAAAAATTCTTCTCTTCCACTCTGCTCCTCTCATCGCCGACTCTGCTCCTCTGCTAGGCGATGCCTTAGCAGGAAAATAAATATTCTCCACCTCAGCCTCTACTCCTCTGCTAGGCGATGCCTTAGCAGGAAAAATTTAACTTTTCTCCCCCCCACTCTTCTCCTCTACTAGGCGCAGCCTAAGCAGGTAAAATAAAATTCATATAATCCTCATAATACAAGAACAACCACGAACTTAATATAAGAACTTGGCTTTATTAAATATCAACTGATAACGTAAGACAAATTCAGGAACGAAATACATCAAAAATGAAGTAAAGATGTTCTCTAAGGTGGTAAGCGTTCCCATGCCTCTTTAGAGCCTTACCTAGCGCATTCTCCAACTTTCCTCTCAGCTCCTCTTGTACCTCCACAGGACAAAGTTACCCATTTTGAAGCTTCTCCGAATGACTCTACAACTGCAAGACTGAGCTCAAGCTTCCATGCGAATGCTCGTGACTTCTCTTTTCTTCTTCCTTCACGATTCTTTCATAACAACGACGTGCGACTTTTTGGTCCCCGCACAGGACTCCAACTCCTCTTCCCACAGGAAACTTAACCTTCTGATGATAACTGGAAGCTACTGCTCTAAAATCCTTCAGGGCTGGTCGTCCTAGAATTCCACTATACGCTGACTGGGTATCTACTACAGTGAAGGCTATCACCTTTGTTACCCGCCGAGGATCAGTCCCCAAGGATAGGGGAAGAACAATCTGACCCAAAGGCAAGATGACGTGTTCTGCAAACCCATACAGCGGGGTGGATACCGGCTCAAACTCAAATCCTCTCATCTTCATTTGATCCAACGTGCTCTTGAACAAGACGTTCACGGAGCTTCCATTATCAATAAATATCCTTGCCACATCATAATTGGCAATGGTGGCCGTCACCACCAAGGCATCGTTATGTGGAGTCACAACGCCTCGGAGATCCTCTGGCCCAAAACTGATGACAGGATCATGGGGTAAGTTCGCACTCCTCGATATTTCAAAATTCTCCAACCTCCTCCCATGCGCCTTCCGCGCTCGCCCGGAATCCCCATCAGTAGCACCCCCCGAGATCATATGAATCATTCCTCTCGTCGGGTGATTATCCTCATTCGTTCTCCTCCTCGGTTCAGCGGGCTCCCGAGGGACATCCTGACCTCGACCCTCTCTCCTCGGCTCTTCGATCCTCGGATGTATCCATGGAGGGCCTCGACCCCGCCTAGAAGACGGGCGAGATCTCAGCTCACTCCCAGACGAGGACCCTTCTTGTCTACCCCGTGGCGGAGGTCGAGCACTGCTCTCGACCCTCTGCGACTTCTCCCCCCTCTCCCCCGACTCCCTCACCTCCATCACCTCGTCCCGACTCCTATCTAGGGGAACATGGGATGAGAATTGTCTTCTACTACTAGTTCTGTCTTCCTCTCTTTCCCCTGCACCCCTCTTCCTTCCTCCTTTCTCCGCTCCCTCAACTCTACTTCCTCCGGGCCGGCTCTCCATCCTTCTGTACCGTTGGGCATCTTCCAAGTTTACATATTTCTCAGCTCGAGCCAACAGATCATCATAGCTCAACGGAGGCTTCTTGACCAACGACTTGAAAAACTCCCCTCCCCTCAGTCCTTGTGTGAAGGCACTTATCATGATGTCAGGGGTAGCCGCTGGTATTTCCAGCGCTGCACTGTTGAAACGCTGGACAAATTCTCGCAAAGTTTCATTCTCTTGCTGTTTCATCACGAACAGGGTCAAATAATTTTTCTGGTGCCTCTTGCTGCTGGCAAATCTGTGCAAGAAAGCTGTAGCAAAATCGTCAAAAGACTGTATGGAGTTGGGCTGCAGGGTATTAAACCATTGCTGGGCTGACCTCACCAACGTGCCCAGGAACACCCTGCACCTGACTCCATCTGAATATTGATGTAACATGGCCGCATTCTCAAATCTCCCCAAGTGTTCCTCGGGGTCAGTACGTCCATCGTACTCTCCCACATTCGACTGTCGAAAAGTTGGAGGAAGTTCTTCTTCTAAAATGGCTAGTGAAAAGGGACTTCCTCTCTTGGGTGCCGGTGCTCTGCTTCCCAACTGCTGCCTCAACATCTGTATCTCCCTCCACATCTCCTCCATCTCCGGATTCTCCTCACTTGGGAGGGGTCGCGTCTCCTCCACCCTACTCTGACTGCCCTTCACATTCTCCTCTCGCTCCTGGCGAGCGGCCTGCTCTTCTGCAAACATAGACTCTTGATTCCTCTTCATGGCCTCATCCACTGTTCGAGTGATAAATTGGCCCAGCTGTTCCAGGGTCAAGTTTCCCACATTCTCATTGGGATGGGTTTGCTCGACCCTCGTCTTGTGGATGGGCTGCTCAGTTCTGGCCTCTTGACGAGGTTGTTCATGTCTCGTCTCAAGATGCGGTTGTTCTTGTCTTGTCTCAACATGAGATTGTTCGGGTCCCCTCTGAGGACGCGATGATGCCGAGGTAACTCTTCTACTTCCTTTCTTGCCTACCATCTCTACGTCTCAACTCAAGTGTTCCCACAGACGGCGCCAAGTGATACTCACGGGAGATTTAGGGTCCGATCTACGCAAGCGTCACTAATCCAGACACGGGCTTCAAAATTACCCTGGGCCTGAAATCACAAATAAGACCGTTAGGAGGGGGCCAGGAGAGTATCCTGGCGTAGCCCCTCCGACGCTCAAGTCAGAGACTGAGGATATATGGGGGGAGCAGCTAAGGGCGCTGCTGAAAACAATATAGTGAATCCAATAACTGAACACTCAAACCTGGTATTTATAGGAGAATACATGGGCCCTTGATGGGCTTGTCTTCCTTTTGAGCTAGGGATGGGCCAAGGGTAATGGGCCCATTCATGGGGTATCATATATGGTTAAAAAAAAGACATAAAACAAGCATTTAACTGATAATTACCATTTCAATTAACTAAAATTACTCATCTTTCTTCTTAAATCGAAATATATACTTCTTGATAGATCCTAAATCAAACAAATAAGACCTTAAACCCTCCCGACCCCGTCCCTAGTCACCCAAACTTCCATCTTCTGCTTTTGCCCCTCAATTTTTTTTTATATATATACCGTCCCAATCGTTACTTCAATTAGTCTCCATGTTTATATATATACCGTCCCAATCGTTACTTCAATTAGTCTCCATGTTCTTCGAATGGATCTCTTAGTTCTTGAGAAGATTACCCAAAAGCGGTATATAATGCATACCCTGTAAAACTTACAAGTAAACCAAATATAAAGATGTATTCTTGATGATAGAATCCGGAGGCAACTTTTCCAAAGATTTTGGGTCTATCCAAAGAAGGTTTTATTTTTTAGTTTTTCAACTCTTCATAATCACATCCATAGGTGGTTTAAAAAGACAAGCATGCTTATATGTTAGCTAATTAGATATAGGCAAAAATTTGTGTGAGACGGTCTCAATGGTCGTATTTTGTGAGACATATCTCTTATTTGGGTCATCCATGAAAAAATATTACTTTTATGTTTAGATTATTACTTTTTATTATGAATATCGGTATGATTAACCCGTCTCACAGATAAAAATTTATGAGACCATCTCACAAGAGACCTACTCTTAGATATATTAAATTATTGATATGTGTACGTGTTTTATTTAATTAAAAAATAAAATTAAATCGAAAAATACATAAAATAAAGGTTTAAGTCGGGACAATTGAAAAACGAGATAATGAATCTAGAAAGTATTATAAAACGTGAGACTAAATAGAAAAATATCTCATGAAATTCCATCCATTTAACACTCAAATTAACGGGAGGACCAAATCCGGAATCCGACAGAAAATGGAGGACTAAGTCATAAATATGACATAATAGAAAGGCTAAATTCGAAATTACCCCGTAAAATAATCTAAAGAAATCAATTTTATGATTACAACAGAAAATAGAGGATCAATTCGAGATAATAGAAAATGAAGGACTAAATCAGAAATATGACACAAACGAAAGACTAATTACAATGAGAAAATAGAGGATTAATTCGAGACAACAGAAAAATGAAGGACTAAGTCAGAAATATATGACATAAACGAAAGACTAAATCAGAAATTATACCGTAAAATAATATAAAGAAATCAATTTTATGATCACAATAAGAAAATAGAGGATCAATTCGAGAAAACATAAAATGGAGGATTAAGTCAGAAATATATGACATAAATGAAAAACTAAATCAGAAATTATATGGTAAAATAATCTAAAGAAATCAATTTTATGATTACAAAAAGAAAATGAAGATCAATTCGAGATAACAGAAAATAGGGAACTAAGTCGGAAATATGAAATAAACCAAAGACCAAATCAGAAATTATAACTTAAAAATAATATAAGGAAATCAATTTTATGATTGTTTTGAAAGAAAAATACAATTACTTACGATTGCACAATCGAGAGATCTCTTATGTATGTTTCATCAAATATGAATTGCTCCTACAATGATTTAGCTGGAAAACCCTGAAAAATTCCCAAAAGATTTCAGGAGTGGGAAATCCAGAGATTGATTGATACATGCTCGCTTTGGGAAAAAAATTCACGTCAGAGGTGAGAATATTTCCGTCTTATTCTATTTCTACTTTTTTTTTAAATGAACGGGAAAGGTGATTTTGGTTGTACATGTTTGTGGGAAAGAATTACCGTCGTTGGTGGGCGATAATTGTCGGAGTTGTTCGACATCTTGTCGCTATTCTTACCTCCGTCAGCATTTGAGAAGCCACAAGAAAAGTTGCGAGTTTTATACAGTTGTTTCACCAGAGTGACACACACACATCCTAGATTTGTTTGTGTTCCTTTCAATATAATTCTTAAAGTTTTCAACATTCATAAATGGTTTCAGGAATGGGAAAAGTTCCAAGATTAGTTGATTTATGCATGGAAAACATCAGAGATGAACTTCTCATCGGTAACTATTGCTGTACTAGTTATATTATTCTTCTCGATTTATTTTATGGCAGCGGTGAGAATTGTGGTTAGTATTTTTTTTTATTAATGAAATTTATAGTTCGTTAGCGCCACTCTTGATCGGTCATTTTGCTTATATTTGTAGGGGATGATGATAATAAATTGTCATCTGTTATTTATGAGCTTCCATCGGAGTTGTTCGATGGCTTGTTGCCATTGTTACCTCCATTGGCATTACAGAAGCTACATGAGAACATGTGAGTATTAAAACCTTTATGAATCACTCTTTAGTTATTTTCAGTTTTTGATCTTGAAATTACATTGAATTAGGATAGATTGTGGTACTGTCATTAATGTCGTGTTTACCATTTATTTTGTTGTGCGATGGGAAATTTAATTCACTCTTCGTTACTATTAATCTGTTGTTTCCCAAGTCATTTCTACTCTCCTCTCAAGTTGATATATTATTTTAAAAAATTCGTATATTGACTTTTAACATGTGTGGTGCATACCTTTTACATTGAATTGGGGGTTCCTGGTTGGTGTTCTGACTTCTTGAGCACCTATCTATTTTTATTTGAAAAGTTTATAGTAGTTCAGGTATGGCCTTGAAACTGATTCATAATAGCTCGTGCAGATAGCTGTGTCTGTATTCGATGGGGTCTGAGACGAAAAGTAAAAAATAGGCCCTCTTGTTGCAGTTAACTGTAAAGTTAAGTCAGCAAATAAAAAATTCGATAAACAATATATTACAAATTTACATCAATAACAATTCAACAAATATTTGAAATAATTACCTAAATACTACTCGTCTAGTTGTTTTAGAGGCAAAAATATTTATCAAATCTGTATAATCCAGTTCTCGGACCATTTTTATGTCAATCGACAAGTGGCACATTTAGTCTATCTTGTGATGTTGATCGAAGATAAGTTTTTGTTAACTTCAACTTCGATGAGCTTCGTTCTGCTGATGCAACTATTACTGGTATGATCAAAAAAATCTTACAAGTAGTACAAGTATTTGGGAATGAAGAATTCAGTTTCGCCAAACATTGTAGCATATCAATTGCAATTTTTTTAATACGTTAAATATCATCTCATGATCATCAACTCCGAACACAACTCATCACCATTAACGTCTGGATATCCATCGTTACTCAAAAATTGTTGAAGTTCCATACAAGACTTGATCAAGCCAATTAAAGGCTCACTCTTTAACTTCTCAAAACTCAACAAATAACCAAAACTCCCTTGATATTGTTTAAATTGTTTAAACCCAACTTGACGACAAGATCGAGATTGATCAATTATATACAAAAAAAACTCAAATTGATATCATTTTTAATTAATATTAGGCCAGATTTTTTTATTTCAGTGGACCACCAACTCAACATATATATAATAATAAATAAAAAAATGGTCTCCCTCCAGGGCCGTGCCCTGAGACAGTGGTCTCCTCGGCCTCATAGAAGGTCTGACCCTGCTCTTGCACATGCACCATTAGCTGCATGTGCAAATTTTATCCATTGTTAGAATTCGATGCTTTAAAGAAGTCTTTTTCCTTCAGAACTAGTGTCAAACATTTCTTAATGTACTTGTGTTTGAACTGAAGGCACAAGTATTTTGGGGCATAAAAGGTGGGTAAATATGTTTTCTTACTCTTGTGCAAGTACATGATCCCCATATAATATACTTTTGCATTTTCATCCTTTTTTCTTCCGTATCATAGACCATCTAGTACTTTGTGGAACTCGAGGACTTGAGGTAACGAGTCTTCTAACATTGCTATGTCTGCTTTTCGGCCATGCAATTTCTCGATTCAGTGATTATGTGTTAGAACAGTGTCCTTTCTTCAATCATCACATGTGAACTGCTGAGTAAAAAAGGATGGTACTTCGTGGTTCACATGAAAATTGTTTGATCAGATATTAGCATGGAGAAGCTTCATATTCCATCACAACGGCCATCTTAACATAGTTTTATCTTGATCCAGGCCATTAGACTTCAGAAATTACTTTGAACCCGCTGATGAATACCATGGAGCTTGTCAAAAACGCAAAAGGTTGGGAATTATGGATCCTGTATTCTAATATATTTGATATTTGATGTGTATAGGAAAGTGGAATCTGCAGGAATTTTGACAGCGTTTGGTGTAATTTTGCCAGATGTGGGATTTTGGACAGAGCATGGTGGGCATTGCTCAAACTTCGATGGCCTATTCATGATCATCCAACCCAGGCTGTATCTTGGCTGGATAAACATGGTGAAGAAAAGACCGTTTCAACGAACGATTGGCAACAAATATATTGGGAGAAACATTTGCAAGAGTATGTGATGGCTCAACATATTAAATGATTTGATTGTTTCTCTGTTTGTTGCTATTCCAATAAATAAGATTTTACCGTCATCTTATGACCAGCTGTGTGGATGCTGTTGCAGAGACTGCTCTTCTCCCTTCTTATGATGGTTCTATTGGGGAAATACAAATTCCAGGTCAGGCGATTATTTTTTAACCCAGAGTTTTATAAATTTCCTCCCCAATACCCAGTTTGCCTCATGTTTTCTTACTTGCAAGTTGCAAAACAGAGAGAAAACATACGGAAGATCATGATCATTTTCTATTATTCCCATTTTTGCTAATGTTTTTCTTCATCTGTGTTGTGCCCATACATCTGATTACTCATCTCTTTCTATTTAAATTTTCTGTTGATATATAAAGAAATTAAGAGTATCATGTGCCAAGAATTTAATGTGAAGCAGTTGAGCGTGTCTTCCTCCGTGCAGATTTTATACTACAATACATTGTTTGCCGGGATCACCTGATTAAGTCAGGGAGCTGCCATCGGAAATTCTCTGGTCATTGCCAACAATTTGGCATTTATGCCAGGTAAGATTGTATGGAAACCTACAAACAAAAGAACTTCAGAACCTGTTTATCTTTTACTCTGTGCATGCAATGGATCTGGGCACCATGGACCAAATGTTTAAACCTTGTATCGTTTATCTCATCAGAATAATATAGTATTAATTCCATTCCACTTTAAGCCTGTTAATCTGTCGGTTCTCAATTTCGACAGATTTCATGTACATTTTATAGCTAAAAATTGTTTTGTCCCATCTATCAGCCAGCATCATATCTACGTTAACTCTATACAGAACAAATCTGTTCTTGTTTTTATATGTAATAGTATTAGGAAACTGGTTCTTGTTGAAATAGCGTTGTTTCTGTTGCAGATCTCTGAGGCTTCCAAACGTCCTATGTGTTGCAGAAACCTGTGTAAGTTATTGTTGATAGATCAAATGATATTCAGTCTCCAACTATAGTAGGCATCTGCTGTCGATTGTTGATTGTCATTGTTATTGAAGTTGCTATCACTCCAGGAATCATGAATTTCTATCTCTAGTGGAAATGGCTGATAGCACGTGGTTTCCTATTCATATTTTTTTATTACCTTTTGCTGTTGCTCTAAGTGGTTGACACTTCTATCTGTAATCACAGATCCTTGTGCTCTTTGGATACCAGATATGTTCCTGGGGCAATCTCATTTTTCTTCTTTCCTTACCCCACTGTGGAATGTTTGCAGTTATATGACATATTATATGCTATTTTTCTACTCAAGGATTTTCACTATAAGTTTTATTGCTCAATCCACGTTACGGGATTTACCCCTTTCCATTTGTCTGCATCCATAGCACAATTCTTTGGCAATTCTTTTTCTGAAGCGGTCATAATTATTGATGGTATTGGAACTTGTCTGATACTTGTTCCAAATTATTTAGATCTAACTCATATGAGCCTACCCAAGTCTTCCTAATTATCTAAAAAATGCATCAGACTATTTACTTTGTTTTCTATGCCAAAGTTGCATGTGTATACTTGCGATTAGCAGCTGACTGATTCTTTTTTAATTTAATGCTTTCTATATCCCCATTAAGTGGATCGATCTGTTTCTGCTTTTTCTATTCTCCATCTCTTCCTGGCTTTCATTGTTTGGTGGGATATCTACTCAAGAATAAGCTGCAATGTGTTTGTTCTCTCGTAGTTTAGTTCATTGTTTTCATGGCATCTCCAACTCCGAGGAGTTTCATTATCGAAGAGACCTTTTGTTTACGCTCTGAAGATGTACCATCTTTTTGTTTGCCTTTTTCTGTTCCAACTGGTCCGTCTCATTTCTGTATTTCAAGGAATTTTTGCTCCAATAATCTGATCTTTCAATGTTAACCTTTTCAAATTTATCCCAATTTATTAATTTCCTGGATGTTTATTAACTCTTACATCAGAAACGGAGCATATGTTAATCGATAAAGAGATGTGGCATAAAACCTTCTGGAGATGATGCGAATCCTATATTTCTGGCTACGTTAAAAATTCAAAGAAATGTAATGTAGATGTACTTTATGATGTTTGAAATTTATTTAATTTATCTTTTATTATCATTCTGTTGCAGCACTTGTTACAAACTAGTAAGTTAGAGAGACTGGAACTTCAGTGGATTAAATCTGCTGACCATGTAAGTTCCAGTGCTTTTTCACTTCCTTTACCTCACAGAAATTTTCAATAATAGAAAAGAGAATCGTTAAACTTGAAAGGGGACCAGTCAACGAAGTGTAACTTTATGCTTCTGTGCATATGCAACGAAATGAAGTACTGCTGGTCCTTTTAAGCCCATGTTTCAACAAAAAATGCCATCCCTTGGCGAAATTCACCTTTCCTTTATTCTCAGTGTGCTCTATTTCCTTGTCTCATATTTGAGGTCAACATCACAGAAATAGAATTCATAATAATTTGATGATCTTTTTAGTTGGTTGATGCATTCTAATTTGCCACATTTTGCTTAATAGGTTGAGGGATTATGTGAACTTCTGAAGCAGAATAGTGAAACTCTAAAGTCAGTTGATTTTATGCATTGCAAGCTTTCGTCAAATTTTGTTGATAAATTTTGGGAGTCACTGTACATTAAGGGTCTTCAAACACATGGAATTGAGCATTTCTCGATCAAGAGATCTAGCTTCCTACAAACTGATTCATCTCCCATGCCTGCAGAATTGACACGTTTCTTAACATCAGGGAGGTATGCCCAATTCTGTCATTCATGCAGATACAATCTAAAATGATTCCATTCTAAATCAAACAAATGTCATTTTTAAAGAAGTCTCAGGATTTAGTACTTCATTGAATACCTTGTGTTTTCTTACTATCCTTCATTGTATGAATATTGGACAAGTTTTTTACTTTTGTTCAAACAAATATTGGACGAAGTATTTGTTTCTTGTTTACTTTAGAATGATCATGAAACTTTTCGTCCCAATGGTGAACTTTAACATCATCATCTCTAACTTGTCGATTCCCTAAGAATGGGCTTGAAACTGTATCTCAGGTGCTATTTTTATCAGGGTTATGTTAATTTTAGCTCCATATGCACTGTATTAATTTCTTTTTTCCTTGCATGAAAATTCTACATCTGATGATATTCTGTTTTTGTTTTCTAACACATCATTCTTGGCAGGTCATTGCATTCATTAACCTTATGTGATGACCATCTGGGGCGGAACTTTGCAAGAGTGGTATTCAGTACCCTTCTTGATTCTTCTGCTAGTATATCCATTCTAGACCTTTCAGAAAATAATGTAAGTTGGACTTATGCACGATTAAGTTTCATTTTATTTCTATATAGACAATATTAATATGCCTTTGCAGATTTCAGGTTTTCTTTCTCAGTTTCGGTGGAAATCAACAAGTCGCTCTCTTGGATTAGGAAAGTCGTTGCAATCATTACGAGTGCTTAACTTAAGGTGACTTTAAAATCGTTAAAAAATTGGCTCAAGAGTTGTCCAAATCTGTATACGGCAGCTTATATTTTAAATGTATTTTAGGTCATCTACTGTTATACTTGCTTTGTTCCTTGCTTTTAGGAATGCCTGATTCTGTAGTGCCTAGTAAAGTAAGACCGTAGTTTTTCGAAAAAACAAAAATATATAGCATCTCCGAAAACAATTTGAGTGGGCAGCTTGTTAATAAAGTGATATACCATTAGAAAGAAAAAACGTGAACGGGGATTGGATTGATGATAAAATAGAATCCTGGGTCGCGAACAGTGATTCGATTGATGGGATTTGGTATGAGATCGATGATATCGATGAGATTGATATTCAAATATTTCTTCTTAGAACGTATCGAAATCCATAATAGAGTCCGACCACAACGACCGAATTGATTATCTTCATGCATAAGGATACTAGATTACCTAGTAGAAAAGATTGAAAAATCATCATATAATAATCCAGAAATTGCAATAGAAAAGATGGTATATTTTAAATCTGTCTTGCATAAGATTGTAGCGCTAGGTACACCTGCTGACTGAACTCTAGAAATCCATGAATGATGATGGTATTTCATAAAAGCTGCTTCTGAGAAGGTCTGTTTTTGTCCCCGAACATAAATCTTTGTCTTTGCTGAATGTGAAAAAGAAAGAAATAGTTGGTAAAACCCAAAAAGAATATCTGTCCATCCCTCGTAAATTTCCCCTTTAGTATCTGTCCATCCCTAGTAAATTTCCCCTTTTTTCCCTACCTTTCCCACCGATGTGCTTTCAGTACAAACTGCCAAACCTTGTAGAGATAGGAGTGAACAAATGGTTTGCAAGTGCTAAATATGTGCATAGCTAATTGTCAAATGGCTTGATACTTGTCATGGTGAGTAGATTAATTTAAAAATTTCGTGCACATTGAATAAAAGTTAATGTTTAAATTTCAGGAATAATAATTTAGAAAAAGATGATGCCGACAGTCTCAGACATGCTCTGGTTCACATGCCTAATTTACAGAATCTTGATTTAAGTGACAATCCCATTGAAGATGGAATCAGGTTAAAGAGATGGTTAATCTCAGGATATCCTTGTTTTTTCCCTTTTGATCTTCATGCAATGTATCTTCTTCATTCACTGATTTATAAAGTTTTCATCGAACAAAATTAAATACTTCTTCCAGGAGTCTTGTCTCATATTTTACGGAGATCTCCTGTAGAGACTTGCCGTTTGTTGATTTGAAGCTTGAGAATTGTGAGCTTACCTGCAACCATGCGACTCAACTTTTAGGAGTACTTTCAACTATGAAGACACCACTCAATATGCTTTCAATCAAAGGCAATCACCTTGGCAGGTATACCCAATAATTCTATTATGCTTTTAAGAATTCTGATATTTCCTCGCTATTGAATTTCTGTAATCCTTGCTTTCCTCCAGCAAAATTGGGGCACTATTAGGGAAGTTTATGTGCACGGGTGTTCGTGGCCTCGATGTTGAAGACACTGGACTTGGATCCTCTGGTTTTTTGCTAGCACTTAAGGAAATATGTGAGGAATTAAAGCTTGTGTACATGAATATAAGGTCCACATGATTTCACCTGTATTTGTCTTGGCTGTGAGATAATTTTGGCTTTCTGTCTTTTCAAGATAACTAAAATACCAATTGAATTGGTGCAGCAATAACCAAGGGGGGATTGAATCTGCAAAATTCATAGCGAGGATAATGTCATTAGCACGCGAACTTGTCGCAATTGATGCACGATATAACACAATGCCTGTTGAATCTATAGTAGTAATTTCACCTGGCTTGAAAGCCGCAAAAGGTTCCCGATCTCCAGATATTTTTGACTGATTTTTGAGAAATATAGAAGAAGTTATCCTCCATGCAACATTGAGTTTTTTTTTTGCTCCCAACTTCAACAGGAAAATTGGAGCATCTGGACATGTCTGGGAACAGCTTTGGTGATCGACTTGCTGATTATATGCCACTCTTGGCTGAATTCCATGCCCGTGGGAACCTTTCCCTGAATCTTTCAGGATCTGCTGCTCGAAATGTTCCTTACGACGACGAGCCTTAGCTGCTCCATTGGTATGTTTCTCAACTAAACTAATCTTCACAGCTGCGACATTATCTCTCAAAGTAGCTACAAAAGCTCCATGACATGCTTTGAGCTTGAACTACACATTTGCCTCATCGACCGTCTTCCTCTTTTCTTGGTATTACGCCCTTTTTTGCGTGCAAAACTCAGTTATGTGATCCCCTGGATCCATTTTGAGCTTTAAACGTGTAATAAGTTTATATGTGCTTTACATTCAGGATCCATTTTCATTTGTATCATTTTCGTGGGATTTCAGGCTGTTGTTTTTTGTGTAGCGTGGGCCTTGGATATATCAAGCTGGGGAAAGTACTTTTGCCACAATGGAGCTTGGGGAGGGGCAGATTCGGAAATTTAGCCTTATAAAAAACAACTATTTACTTTTTTCATTTTAATATTTGAATTATGATTTTCTTTAGTTAGCGAAAAATTGAAAAAACCGATCATTTTGGGCTCCATTCGTTTGTTGTGATCTTAATTATCGAGAATTATTAATCAAAATTTTGAATTCTGATTTGAGTTCGTTAATATATATATATATTTTTTGTTATGGTCATTAAATACAAATTTTACAAAAAAAACGAATAAAATAATTTTAGCGCGAAACTATGTTAATAAAAAAGAATAAGTTTTTTTATTAGATGTTCTCACGAATTTATATCTGTGAGACATGTCAATTTTATCGATATTCACAATAAAAAGTAACAATACTCTTAGCATAAAAAATAATGTTTTTTCATGGATGATTCAAATAAGAGATTCGTCTCACAGAATATGATTCGTGAAATCGTCATACGCAAATTTTTGTCAATAAAAAAATTAGTTAGAAGATCGTTCTGATTCACTGATTGATTGAAAAATTATCTAATTTGATCGGATAATATTAAATAAATTATGGTGATCCTATCAAATTTGACTATATTCAATACGATAATGACAAAATGTCGGCTAACCTATCGACATTTGACACAAGGTTTCTTAAGAAATTCACTGATATGTTTACAGTGTGTTGTGAAGGACAATGCTTTATTGATCGTACATGTTTTTTTTTAAAATGACGTGAGAATTTGTAATTACTATATTTCATTGCGAAATAAATAAATTTTTGGGTTAATACTGTAGCTTGCAAATTACGATAGTCAGATAAATCACTTGGATAATGTGTGACAGACTCGTTCGAGAAAAAAATAAAATGAAGAATCAAATACATGACAATTAATCAAATGTTCAAATATCAACTTTAACACTCATTTGATGGCTGATTTTTACAAAAGATTAAAGTTATAAATCATTATAAATATATATTGAATTATAATTCATATATTTTATATTCTTTACTTTATTATCTTATCCTTATGAACCAAACAATGTTTATACACTAATGATAATCATAAATAAAAAATAATATTTTTGATCTTATATATTTGATTTCCGTGATTTTATTTTCAATATTGTCAAATTTTAGTTAAGTCCGATCACTTTGTTTTTCTCTCGCAAATTTAGTTTTTCATATGTGGTATTGTTACACTAATGCGACATTAATGTGGCGTGGCATTAATGCGGCATTGATTTGACACTGATGTAACGTGTCACATTAACGCTTTCAATGAAAAATGATTAACATTGTAAAAATTCAGAAGATACATGGCTAATACTGAAATTTGATAGCAATAAAAAATGCAATTTTATCTAATGATCGACAAAAACTTGTGTGAGATGGTCTCATGGATCGTATTTTGTGAAACATATATCTTATTTAGGTCATCAATAAAAAAAGATTACTTTTATACTAAGAGTATTACTTTTTATGCTAAGAGTATTACTTTTTATTGTGAATATCGGTAGAGTTGACCTGTTTTACAGATAAAGATTCGTGAGACTCTCTCACAAAATATCTAGTGATATTGATAAACATAAAATTTTGTATTTGACTTTTTACAAATATTGAAATTAATCTATTAAGAATCTCAATAGTGACAAAAAAATTGGTGTCTTGTTGATTTCTCGTTTTTTTCCCCTTTTACTTTTATATTTTATTATTCTCAATTGCATAATCTCTCAATAATTTTTATAATTATAACGTGACTTCAATTCAAATTATATTTTTTCAATTATATATTTTATATTAATATATATTACATTAAATTAATTATAAAAAATTGCACTATTTTTGTTAAAAGAAAAGGAATTAGTATCATTTATCTCAAGTATTCTTGTACGGGAAGGCAACTCCCAGTGTGTACTATAAAGAACCCTAATCTCCATTTTCTATTTGCCTCGGAAATTATGGGTCAGGGCACGCCGGGTGGTCTGAACAGGCAACTCCCGGGAGACAGGAAGAACGACGGCAACAAGAAGGAGAAGAAATTCGAGCCGGCGGCGCCGCCGGCTCGCGTGGGACGCAAGCAGCGCAAGCAGAAGGGTCCTGAGGCTGCAGCTCGGCTGCCTGTGGTAACGCCTCTGACAAAGTGCAAGCTGCGGCTTTTGAAGATGGAGCGAATCAAAGACTATCTTTTGATGGAAGAAGAGTTTGTAGCTAATCAGGAGAGGCTGAAGCCACAGGAGGAGAAGACTGAGGAGGATCGGTCCAAGGTCGATGATCTGCGTGGGTCACCCATGAGTGTTGGGAATTTGGAGGAGTTGATTGATGAGAATCATGCCATTGTTTCCTCCTCGGTTGGGCCGGAGTACTATGTGGGGATCTTGTCGTTTGTGGATAAGGATCAGATCGAACCCGGATGCGCTATTCTCATGCACAATAAGGTATTGATTGTTGTTTGAAATAGAATTTTGAACTGTGGGTTTGGAAAAGTAGAGTTCAGTTGGAAATGTTGTCAGAGTTGCTCCATTTATATGATGCTTGGTTTGAGATATTAAGAATTTCTAGGTAGAAATTTTGAGTGCTGAGATTTTGGAGCTGTGAATCTCAAAGTAAGTAGGAGTAAATATATAATAGTACTTGACAAGGAGGAAGAGGGGGAGGGATTGGAGTCTTCATATGTTCCTTTTGCTTTTGCTGAATGGAATACTTAGTAGGTGGAGATTATGTTCCTTCTTTCAGCAAGAAGGTGTATGTCCAAATGAATTTAATCGATATCTTATGAAGGGAACAGTGCAATTTTTTTATTAGGGTTGCCATTAGCTTTGAGTTTCGTGGTATGACTGGATTTCCGTACAACGTTCCTGTGGGGATCATTAAGGGGCTAAAATTAGCTTCACCTTTGCAAATGGTTAATGAATTTTATAATTGGAATTTTAATGTTACAGGTTCTCTCTGTTGTTGGACTGCTTCAAGACGAAGTCGATCCTATGGTATCAGTTATGAAGGTTGAGAAAGCTCCATTGGAATCTTACGCTGATATTGGTGGGCTGGATGCACAGATCCAGGAGATTAAAGAGGCAGTTGAGCTTCCATTAACTCACCCTGAATTATATGAGGATATCGGTATTAAACCTCCCAAGGGTGTCATACTTTATGGAGAGCCTGGGACTGGGAAAACACTGCTCGCAAAGGTTTGTGTGGTTCTTCTTTCTGTTCAATAGCTTTCAGCGAATGATGTCGTTTATCTACAAGATTCATACCCTCTGTGAGAGAGATGAGTGATGGGATATCATCGTATGTGGGCTTTGACATTAGCATCACTTGTTTGTTTTTCAATTCTCAATCTCTAGTTTGTCCCATGACTGGTAAAATAGTGGGGAAACTTGTCCTTTTTCTTTGCTGCTATTACACTAATTTCTATTTTTAAATAAACATAGTTCAAATTAAATAATGATCGCTTTGAAATAAATTCATAGTTACTATTCAATATCAGTTGTTGTTAAAGTATCTGAACTTTCTTTCTCTAGTTGGTTAATTTTTGGTGCATTTTATTCCCTGCGACTTAATGAACAGAGTCAAAATTATTGCAACATGTGCAGGGAGTTTGTTTAAACTTTGCATGAAGGTCTATTTCTCTGACTTGTTCCTGCTCATATGTTTGATCAAGTGATTGCTATATTTATGTTTGGTATAGTTATCTGTTAGATGATATCCTGAAAGCCTTAAAGGCCGGAGGCTTTATATCTTGTCATCCTCTTGTTTTATTTATTTTCTCCAGGCTGTTGCAAACTCTACATCAGCAACTTTCTTGCGAGTTGTTGGTAGTGAATTGATTCAAAAGTATCTTGGAGATGGCCCTAAATTGGTTAGAGAACTGTTTAGAGTTGCTGATGATCTCTCTCCGTCTATCGTTTTTATTGATGAAATTGATGCAGTGGGTACAAAAAGGTGATATTGATATGATTAATCGGCCATAAATTGGTGGAAAAAAGGTGGTACTTATTTGGTGAATGCTTCGCTCCCTGCAGGTATGATGCCCACTCAGGCGGTGAACGGGAAATTCAGAGGACTATGTTAGAATTGCTGAACCAGTTAGATGGCTTTGATTCTAGAGGAGATGTTAAAGTAGTTCTTGCAACAAATAAAATTGAAAGTCTCGATCCTGCCCTCCTTCGGCCAGGTAGAATAGACCGAAAGATTGAATTCCCTCTTCCAGATATCAAAACAAAGAGGCGTATTTTCCAGGTACGCATTCATGATTTGTGACTTTAAGTAGTAGGCATCAGGCGATATCTCTCATGTTCCAATAACTGTCTTCCTCAATCAATAATCCTCTTGTTTGATGTTTAGATACACACGTCAAAGATGACATTGGCTGATGATGTAAACCTTGAAGAATTTGTCATGACAAAAGATGAGTTTTCTGGAGCTGATATCAAGGCCATATGCACTGAAGCTGGTTTACTTGCTTTGAGAGAGCGCCGTATGAAGGTTAGACAAAACCTTTGACCAAAACTCTGTTAGTATTCTCTTAATTGGTGTGGTGGAAGGGCGAAGCGCCGTAATTGAACTGTCTTGTGCACTAATTCTCTGGAAATAGAGACCGAGAATTCATGTGTAATGTGAACAATATACGTTAAAAGTGTAATTCTACAATGCTCCTGATCCAATATACCTTCTGTATGCTCACTACTTATTTGGATGCCGAAGCCAATGAATTACAATGATTGTAAAATGTTTAACAAAATAAGCATTTATCAATTTACTTTTTCCTGGAAATAGGTTTTGAAGTAATCTGGAATTTAATATTTTCTTGAAATGAAGCAAATGTGATACGTGATTTATGTTCCAAGTATTCATAATAAGCTCTTACTATTTTCACGTTTAATCTAGTCAACAGTCAAAAAACACTGTGAAAAAGACTCAGGAATTCGGCTCCTTTTGATTTCTTAAGTTCTGATATATCTGGACACCCATGTTTGGTATATTCGGCATATTGATATTGTTTTTTTTTTTAATATCCTATTTAGGTGACACATGCAGATTTCAAGAAAGCCAAAGACAAGGTTATGTTCAAAAAGAAAGAAGGTGTTCCGGAGGGGCTTTACATGTGATGATCCTGGAGTTCGCAGAGAGTGAGGGGGACATGAACTCGCGAATACTCTTTAAATGTGATGGTCCTGGAGTTAGCAGAGAGCGAGGGGGACATGAACTCGCGAATACTCGGTCATTTTAAAAGCTTTGTGAGAACTGGTTATGACAAACTGGGAGATTATATTTGGCACCTCTGTTGTTGACATGTTTTTAAAAAGTTCTTGTTATAAATGGAGAATGGAAGAAACTACGAGTTTCAAATGAACATGTGGTCCTCTCCTGTTAGGAAAATGTTTATTTTCAGTAAATTTACCCACACACGACTTCTTGTGCATTACTATTGCATGATTCAATTAATGTATTTAAGTGAAATATTTGTAAAACTATTTAAAATTATTTAATTAAATATTAAAGCATTGATAATTTGTGGATGCTATAGTGTTGTTTCATAACTCAGTGTGCTCTATTTCCTTGTCTCATATTTGAGGTCAACATCACAGAAATAGAATTCATAATAATTTGATGATCTTTTTAGTTGGTTGATGCATTCTAATTTGCCACATTTTGCTTAATAGGTTGAGGGATTATGTGAACTTCTGAAGCAGAATAGTGAAACTCTAAAGTCAGTTGATTTTATGCATTGCAAGCTTTCGTCAAATTTTGTTGATAAATTTTGGGAGTCACTGTACATTAAGGGTCTTCAAACACATGGAATTGAGCATTTCTCGATCAAGAGATCTAGCTTCCTACAAACTGATTCATCTCCCATGCCTGCAGAATTGACACGTTTCTTAACATCAGGGAGGTATGCCCAATTCTGTCATTCATGCAGATACAATCTAAAATGATTCCATTCTAAATCAAACAAATGTCATTTTTAAAGAAGTCTCAGGATTTAGTACTTCATTGAATACCTTGTGTTTTCTTACTATCCTTCATTGTATGAATATTGGACAAGTTTTTTACTTTTGTTCAAACAAATATTGGACGAAGTATTTGTTTCTTGTTTACTTTAGAATGATCATGAAACTTTTCGTCCCAATGGTGAACTTTAACATCATCATCTCTAACTTGTCGATTCCCTAAGAATGGGCTTGAAACTGTATCTCAGGTGCTATTTTTATCAGGGTTATGTTAATTTTAGCTCCATATGCACTGTATTAATTTCTTTTTTCCTTGCATGAAAATTCTACATCTGATGATATTCTGTTTTTGTTTTCTAACACATCATTCTTGGCAGGTCATTGCATTCATTAACCTTATGTGATGACCATCTGGGGCGGAACTTTGCAAGAGTGGTATTCAGTACCCTTCTTGATTCTTCTGCTAGTATATCCATTCTAGACCTTTCAGAAAATAATGTAAGTTGGACTTATGCACGATTAAGTTTCATTTTATTTCTATATAGACAATATTAATATGCCTTTGCAGATTTCAGGTTTTCTTTCTCAGTTTCGGTGGAAATCAACAAGTCGCTCTCTTGGATTAGGAAAGTCGTTGCAATCATTACGAGTGCTTAACTTAAGGTGACTTTAAAATCGTTAAAAAATTGGCTCAAGAGTTGTCCAAATCTGTATACGGCAGCTTATATTTTAAATGTATTTTAGGTCATCTACTGTTATACTTGCTTTGTTCCTTGCTTTTAGGAATGCCTGATTCTGTAGTGCCTAGTAAAGTAAGACCGTAGTTTTTCGAAAAAACAAAAATATATAGCATCTCCGAAAACAATTTGAGTGGGCAGCTTGTTAATAAAGTGATATACCATTAGAAAGAAAAAACGTGAACGGGGATTGGATTGATGATAAAATAGAATCCTGGGTCGCGAACAGTGATTCGATTGATGGGATTTGGTATGAGATCGATGATATCGATGAGATTGATATTCAAATATTTCTTCTTAGAACGTATCGAAATCCATAATAGAGTCCGACCACAACGACCGAATTGATTATCTTCATGCATAAGGATACTAGATTACCTAGTAGAAAAGATTGAAAAATCATCATATAATAATCCAGAAATTGCAATAGAAAAGATGGTATATTTTAAATCTGTCTTGCATAAGATTGTAGCGCTAGGTACACCTGCTGACTGAACTCTAGAAATCCATGAATGATGATGGTATTTCATAAAAGCTGCTTCTGAGAAGGTCTGTTTTTGTCCCCGAACATAAATCTTTGTCTTTGCTGAATGTGAAAAAGAAAGAAATAGTTGGTAAAACCCAAAAAGAATATCTGTCCATCCCTCGTAAATTTCCCCTTTAGTATCTGTCCATCCCTAGTAAATTTCCCCTTTTTTCCCTACCTTTCCCACCGATGTGCTTTCAGTACAAACTGCCAAACCTTGTAGAGATAGGAGTGAACAAATGGTTTGCAAGTGCTAAATATGTGCATAGCTAATTGTCAAATGGCTTGATACTTGTCATGGTGAGTAGATTAATTTAAAAATTTCGTGCACATTGAATAAAAGTTAATGTTTAAATTTCAGGAATAATAATTTAGAAAAAGATGATGCCGACAGTCTCAGACATGCTCTGGTTCACATGCCTAATTTACAGAATCTTGATTTAAGTGACAATCCCATTGAAGATGGAATCAGGTTAAAGAGATGGTTAATCTCAGGATATCCTTGTTTTTTCCCTTTTGATCTTCATGCAATGTATCTTCTTCATTCACTGATTTATAAAGTTTTCATCGAACAAAATTAAATACTTCTTCCAGGAGTCTTGTCTCATATTTTACGGAGATCTCCTGTAGAGACTTGCCGTTTGTTGATTTGAAGCTTGAGAATTGTGAGCTTACCTGCAACCATGCGACTCAACTTTTAGGAGTACTTTCAACTATGAAGACACCACTCAATATGCTTTCAATCAAAGGCAATCACCTTGGCAGGTATACCCAATAATTCTATTATGCTTTTAAGAATTCTGATATTTCCTCGCTATTGAATTTCTGTAATCCTTGCTTTCCTCCAGCAAAATTGGGGCACTATTAGGGAAGTTTATGTGCACGGGTGTTCGTGGCCTCGATGTTGAAGACACTGGACTTGGATCCTCTGGTTTTTTGCTAGCACTTAAGGAAATATGTGAGGAATTAAAGCTTGTGTACATGAATATAAGGTCCACATGATTTCACCTGTATTTGTCTTGGCTGTGAGATAATTTTGGCTTTCTGTCTTTTCAAGATAACTAAAATACCAATTGAATTGGTGCAGCAATAACCAAGGGGGGATTGAATCTGCAAAATTCATAGCGAGGATAATGTCATTAGCACGCGAACTTGTCGCAATTGATGCACGATATAACACAATGCCTGTTGAATCTATAGTAGTAATTTCACCTGGCTTGAAAGCCGCAAAAGGTTCCCGATCTCCAGATATTTTTGACTGATTTTTGAGAAATATAGAAGAAGTTATCCTCCATGCAACATTGAGTTTTTTTTTTGCTCCCAACTTCAACAGGAAAATTGGAGCATCTGGACATGTCTGGGAACAGCTTTGGTGATCGACTTGCTGATTATATGCCACTCTTGGCTGAATTCCATGCCCGTGGGAACCTTTCCCTGAATCTTTCAGGATCTGCTGCTCGAAATGTTCCTTACGACGACGAGCCTTAGCTGCTCCATTGGTATGTTTCTCAACTAAACTAATCTTCACAGCTGCGACATTATCTCTCAAAGTAGCTACAAAAGCTCCATGACATGCTTTGAGCTTGAACTACACATTTGCCTCATCGACCGTCTTCCTCTTTTCTTGGTATTACGCCCTTTTTTGCGTGCAAAACTCAGTTATGTGATCCCCTGGATCCATTTTGAGCTTTAAACGTGTAATAAGTTTATATGTGCTTTACATTCAGGATCCATTTTCATTTGTATCATTTTCGTGGGATTTCAGGCTGTTGTTTTTTGTGTAGCGTGGGCCTTGGATATATCAAGCTGGGGAAAGTACTTTTGCCACAATGGAGCTTGGGGAGGGGCAGATTCGGAAATTTAGCCTTATAAAAAACAACTATTTACTTTTTTCATTTTAATATTTGAATTATGATTTTCTTTAGTTAGCGAAAAATTGAAAAAACCGATCATTTTGGGCTCCATTCGTTTGTTGTGATCTTAATTATCGAGAATTATTAATCAAAATTTTGAATTCTGATTTGAGTTCGTTAATATATATATATATTTTTTGTTATGGTCATTAAATACAAATTTTACAAAAAAAACGAATAAAATAATTTTAGCGCGAAACTATGTTAATAAAAAAGAATAAGTTTTTTTATTAGATGTTCTCACGAATTTATATCTGTGAGACATGTCAATTTTATCGATATTCACAATAAAAAGTAACAATACTCTTAGCATAAAAAATAATGTTTTTTCATGGATGATTCAAATAAGAGATTCGTCTCACAGAATATGATTCGTGAAATCGTCATACGCAAATTTTTGTCAATAAAAAAATTAGTTAGAAGATCGTTCTGATTCACTGATTGATTGAAAAATTATCTAATTTGATCGGATAATATTAAATAAATTATGGTGATCCTATCAAATTTGACTATATTCAATACGATAATGACAAAATGTCGGCTAACCTATCGACATTTGACACAAGGTTTCTTAAGAAATTCACTGATATGTTTACAGTGTGTTGTGAAGGACAATGCTTTATTGATCGTACATGTTTTTTTTTAAAATGACGTGAGAATTTGTAATTACTATATTTCATTGCGAAATAAATAAATTTTTGGGTTAATACTGTAGCTTGCAAATTACGATAGTCAGATAAATCACTTGGATAATGTGTGACAGACTCGTTCGAGAAAAAAATAAAATGAAGAATCAAATACATGACAATTAATCAAATGTTCAAATATCAACTTTAACACTCATTTGATGGCTGATTTTTACAAAAGATTAAAGTTATAAATCATTATAAATATATATTGAATTATAATTCATATATTTTATATTCTTTACTTTATTATCTTATCCTTATGAACCAAACAATGTTTATACACTAATGATAATCATAAATAAAAAATAATATTTTTGATCTTATATATTTGATTTCCGTGATTTTATTTTCAATATTGTCAAATTTTAGTTAAGTCCGATCACTTTGTTTTTCTCTCGCAAATTTAGTTTTTCATATGTGGTATTGTTACACTAATGCGACATTAATGTGGCGTGGCATTAATGCGGCATTGATTTGACACTGATGTACCGTGTCACATTAACGCTTTCAATGAAAAATGATTAACATTGTAAAAATTCAGAAGATACATGACTAATACTGAAATTTGATAGCAATAAAAAATGCAATTTTCTCTAATGATCGACAAAAACTTGTGTGAGATGGTCTCATGGATCGTATTTTGTGAAACATATATCTTATTTAGGTCATCAATAAAAAAAGATTACTTTTTATACTAAGAGTATTACTTTTTATGCTAAGAGTATTACTTTTTATTGTGAATATCGGTAGAGTTGACCTGTTTTACAGATAAAGATTCGTGAGACTCTCTCACAAAATATCTAGTGATATTGATAAACATAAAATTTTGTATTTGACTTTTTACAAATATTGAAATTAATCTATTAAGAATCTCAATAGTGACAAAAAAAATTGGTGTCTTGTTGATTTCTCGTTTTTTTCCCCTTTTACTTTTATATTTTATTATTCTCAATTGTATAATCTCTCAATAATTTTTATAATTATAACGTGACTTCAATTCAAATTATTTTTTTTCAATTATATATTTTATATTAATATATATTACATTAAATTAATTATAAAAAATTGCACTATTTTTGTTAAAAGAAAAGGAATTAGTATCATTTATCTCAAGTATTCTTGTACGGGAAGGCAACTCCCAGTGTGTACTATAAAGAACCCTAATCTCCATTTTCTATTTGCCTTGGAAATTATGGGTCAGGGCACGCCGGGTGGTCTGAACAGGCAACTCCCGGGAGACAGGAAGAACGACGGCAACAAGAAGGAGAAGAAATTCGAGCCGGCGGCGCCGCCGGCTCGCGTGGGACGCAAGCAGCGCAAGCAGAAGGGTCCTGAGGCTGCAGCTCGGCTGCCTGTGGTAACGCCTCTGACAAAGTGCAAGCTGCGGCTTTTGAAGATGGAGCGAATCAAAGACTATCTTTTGATGGAAGAAGAGTTTGTAGCTAATCAGGAGAGGCTGAAGCCACAGGAGGAGAAGACTGAGGAGGATCGGTCCAAGGTCGATGATCTGCGTGGGTCACCCATGAGTGTTGGGAATTTGGAGGAGTTGATTGATGAGAATCATGCCATTGTTTCCTCCTCGGTTGGGCCGGAGTACTATGTGGGGATCTTGTCGTTTGTGGATAAGGATCAGATCGAACCCGGATGCGCTATTCTCATGCACAATAAGGTATTGATTGTTGTTTGAAATAGAATTTTGAACTGTGGGTTTGGAAAAGTAGAGTTCAGTTGGAAATGTTGTCAGAGTTGCTCCATTTATATGATGCTTGGTTTGAGATATTAAGAATTTCTAGGTAGAAATTTTGAGTGCTGAGATTTTGGAGCTGTGAATCTCAAAGTAAGTAGGAGTAAATATATAATAGTACTTGACAAGGAGGAAGAGGGGGAGGGATTGGAGTCTTCATATGTTCCTTTTGCTTTTGCTGAATGGAATACTTAGTAGGTGGAGATTATGTTCCTTCTTTCAGCAAGAAGGTGTATGTCCAAATGAATTTAATCGATATCTTATGAAGGGAACAGTGCAATTTTTTTATTAGGGTTGCCATTAGCTTTGAGTTTCGTGGTATGATTGGATTTCCGTACAACGTTCCTGTGGGGATCATTAAGGGGCTAAAATTAGCTTCACCTTTGCAAATGGTTAATGAATTTTATAATTGGAATTTTAATGTTACAGGTTCTCTCTGTTGTTGGACTGCTTCAAGACGAAGTCGATCCTATGGTATCAGTTATGAAGGTTGAGAAAGCTCCATTGGAATCTTACGCTGATATTGGTGGGCTGGATGCACAGATCCAGGAGATTAAAGAGGCAGTTGAGCTTCCATTAACTCACCCTGAATTATATGAGGATATCGGTATTAAACCTCCCAAGGGTGTCATACTTTATGGAGAGCCTGGGACTGGGAAAACACTGCTCGCAAAGGTTTGTGTGGTTCTTCTTTCTGTTCAATAGCTTTCAGCGAATGATGTCGTTTATCTACAAGATTCATACCCTCTGTGAGAGAGATGAGTGATGGGATATCATCGTATGTGGGCTTTGACATTAGCATCACTTGTTTGTTTTTCAATTCTCAATCTCTAGTTTGTCCCATGACTGGTAAAATAGTGGGGAAACTTGTCCTTTTTCTTTGCTGCTATTACACTAATTTCTATTTTTAAATAAACATAGTTCAAATTAAATAATGATCGCTTTGAAATAAATTCATAGTTACTATTCAATATCAGTTGTTGTTAAAGTATCTGAACTTTCTTTCTCTAGTTGGTTAATTTTTGGTGCATTTTATTCCCTGCGACTTAATGAACAGAGTCAAAATTATTGCAACATGTGCAGGGAGTTTGTTTAAACTTTGCATGAAGGTCTATTTCTCTGACTTGTTCCTGCTCATATGTTTGATCAAGTGATTGCTATATTTATGTTTGGTATAGTTATCTGTTAGATGATATCCTGAAAGCCTTAAAGGCCGGAGGCTTTATATCTTGTCATCCTCTTGTTTTATTTATTTTCTCCAGGCTGTTGCAAACTCTACATCAGCAACTTTCTTGCGAGTTGTTGGTAGTGAATTGATTCAAAAGTATCTTGGAGATGGCCCTAAATTGGTTAGAGAACTGTTTAGAGTTGCTGATGATCTCTCTCCGTCTATCGTTTTTATTGATGAAATTGATGCAGTGGGTACAAAAAGGTGATATTGATATGATTAATCGGCCATAAATTGGTGGAAAAAAGGTGGTACTTATTTGGTGAATGCTTCGCTCCCTGCAGGTATGATGCCCACTCAGGCGGTGAACGGGAAATTCAGAGGACTATGTTAGAATTGCTGAACCAGTTAGATGGCTTTGATTCTAGAGGAGATGTTAAAGTAGTTCTTGCAACAAATAAAATTGAAAGTCTCGATCCTGCCCTCCTTCGGCCAGGTAGAATAGACCGAAAGATTGAATTCCCTCTTCCAGATATCAAAACAAAGAGGCGTATTTTCCAGGTACGCATTCATGATTTGTGACTTTAAGTAGTAGGCATCAGGCGATATCTCTCATGTTCCAATAACTGTCTTCCTCAATCAATAATCCTCTTGTTTGATGTTTAGATACACACGTCAAAGATGACATTGGCTGATGATGTAAACCTTGAAGAATTTGTCATGACAAAAGATGAGTTTTCTGGAGCTGATATCAAGGCCATATGCACTGAAGCTGGTTTACTTGCTTTGAGAGAGCGCCGTATGAAGGTTAGACAAAACCTTTGACCAAAACTCTGTTAGTATTCTCTTAATTGGTGTGGTGGAAGGGCGAAGCGCCGTAATTGAACTGTCTTGTGCACTAATTCTCTGGAAATAGAGACCGAGAATTCATGTGTAATGAGAACAATATACGTTAAAAGTGTAATTCTACAATGCTCCTGATCCAATATACCTTCTGTATGCTCACTACTTATTTGGATGCCGAAGCCAATGAATTACAATGATTGTAAAATGTTTAACAAAATAAGCATTTATCAATTTACTTTTTCCTGGAAATAGGTTTTGAAGTAATCTGGAATTTAATATTTTCTTGAAATGAAGCAAATGTGATACGTGATTTATGTTCCAAGTATTCATAATAAGCTCTTACTATTTTCACGTTTAATCTAGTCAACAGTCAAAAAACACTGTGAAAAAGACTCAGGAATTCGGCTCCTTTTGATTTCTTAAGTTCTGATATATCTGGACACCCATGTTTGGTATATTCGGCATATTGATATTGTTTTTTTTTTAATATCCTATTTAGGTGACACATGCAGATTTCAAGAAAGCCAAAGACAAGGTTATGTTCAAAAAGAAAGAAGGTGTTCCGGAGGGGCTTTACATGTGATGATCCTGGAGTTCGCAGAGAGTGAGGGGGACATGAACTCGCGAATACTCTTTAAATGTGATGGTCCTGGAGTTAGCAGAGAGCGAGGGGGACATGAACTCGCGAATACTCGGTCATTTTAAAAGCTTTGTGAGAACTGGTTATGACAAACTGGGAGATTATATTTGGCACCTCTGTTGTTGACATGTTTTTAAAAAGTTCTTGTTATAAATGGAGAATGGAAGAAACTACGAGTTTCAAATGAACATGTGGTCCTCTCCTGTTAGGAAAATGTTTATTTTCAGTAAATTTACCCACACACGACTTCTTGTGCATTACTATTGCATGATTCAATTAATGTATTTAAGTGAAATATTTGTAAAACTATTTAAAATTATTTAATTAAATATTAAAGCATTGATAATTTGTGGATGCTATAGTGTTGTTTCATAACTTTATTTTGATGAAATTCTGATTATATTATAATACACAATTGATTAATTATGTCGATTTTTCTTTTTCAGGAAAAAAGAAGATATTGAATAAGTGGGAAAATATAGCAAATAATAGTACAAGCGTGTTAATTAAATTAAAAATCCGTATTTTCAATAAGGATATTGTAATACAAGCAAATCATTTTTTTAACCACAAGCAAATCTTTTTTTTTTAGATAGCCAATAGTTTTGCTTAGAGAACTAATCATTAAAAATATAATTTAAAATAAAAAAATAATTTTCCCCAAAATAAATTAATGTTGATCCATCATTTTTTAGTATGAAAAATTATGAAATTCGTCCAGTAAATTGGCATCATCTAAATTATTAAAGCTATGTGTCAGTAAGTTGGTATTGTAATTTTGTTTTTATTTTACTTATTAAATTGTATGGTTAAATTTATTAACTGGATTTGATTTTATGTATCAAAACTTTTCCTTCATTATCCATCCATGATGTAATACTCAATTTAACGTCACACAACTAAAAATATCAGCAAAACACTTTTACAATCAAAAAATGTTCTGCTAAACTTAAATATTTCATTCTTAGAGCTATAATCAATTATAAAAACACGAAAATTAAAGTTAATATTATTATTTTGTGGGAATGAAGTAAGAAAACACCTCAAAAATTTGATCAAAAATATCGTTTTACTTTATACGTTTATAATTTTTTATATAATAAAAATTTGTACTGTAGAATTTAGATCAAATTTTATCAATATTTTGATTATCAACATATTTGTCAACATTATTTCATATATTTCCCTCAAACCTCTTTTGTCAACATTATTTCATATATTTCCCTCATATTGTAAAAAATAATTAAAAATAAGGAACTCACAAAATTAAATTTAAACGAAACTTTCATGTGATTAGAAAATCAACCACACAATAAACACCAACAACTCTCACAACTCACTCTAAATTAGTAAACAACACAATTAAATCTAAATTTAAACCTGACAATCCAACAACAAACGTCAATATATTACTTAGCATGCATGCACGCACGTAAAATATAGCAATTAATATAAACTTTCAAGGCTGCGGCAGAACAGCACCACCGCCACTGCCGCCGGCTGCGCCACGGCCAAATCCTCCTGCAGCTCCTCCTAGCCCACCAGCTCCACTGCCAAGTCCGCCTCCGGCAGGTCCAGTCCCAATGACACCACCAATCCCACTGAATCCATTGACTCCGCCTATGTCTCCGCCGGCTCCCACTCCACCACCGACCCCGCCGAATGGAATCCCATTATCGCCGAGGCCAGCATAGCTGCCGACGTCGTTGAAGGCTACAAAGTTCTTCTGGTCAGTGAAGCCAGCGTCACTTGGGAAAAACCTAGCTGCGATGCGGTGAGAAACAAGGAGAACAAGAAGAACCATGAAACCCCACTTTGCCATATTTGTTGTTGATTCTTGACGAGATTTGTTTTCTATATTTTTCAGGGCTAACACTTTAGTTTACACCTGAAATCTAGTGAGGTGACCACTCCTCTTTATAGGCCTTGAAATTAGAGTTAATTCTGAAACCCAAAATCTTGTAGACATAAAATTATTAGGCTTTTAATTCGAGTAAGTGTTTACAGAACAAAAATAATAAATATGACATTTATACAGTTTCATCACATCCAATAGACGAACATCTCAACGGTTATATATAGATATATCTATACAGTTTCGTCACATCCGATAGACGAACATGTCTTGAGCGGTTGGTTATATATAGATATATTTTGAGAATAATAATAAAAGCAGAGCCACTTATTTAATTAATTACTGTCATCTGCCAGCCCACTCAACCAACTTAGTAAATATTTTTGGCTGAGAATTATTTGCATGAATTAATAGGAAATTAAAGTTAGTCATAATTCGGGGAGGAGAGGGGTTGCAGTCAATTCCGAACAATCAAAATTTTTATACAACTATTTTTAATTAATTATCTGTCTTAAATTATATCTTAATAAAATTATCTTTCATATAAAACTTTTGAAAAAATTCCTACATATGCCTAGCTCTATTATTAAAACTATTCACCATATACGTGGATCGAAATTTTTAAAAATTTCGTGTATAATTTTATAGAAATATGTGCTTAATGATTTTAATATTTATAATTAAGAAATTATCCTTCCACAACCAGAGCAGTTTCTCCGCCTCGATGATTTAATAAAATACAAAAACTCCATGGGATGGATGTACAATATACAAATGTCAGTGGTTTTATTCCATAAATATTTTTCATCTTATAATTTACAGCCAAACTAATTTAATTTTTGCGACCAAATTAATACTAATTTAATTTTTGCGACAAAATTAATGCCATTAAAAAAATGAACAGCTATACTAGTTAGCACCTAGCAATATTTAACTGTAGATATTGTGTAGTGTTAGGATATTATGCTTTGTTTCAGAGTTCGACATTAGGAAAGAAACAGAATGGAAAGGAAATATGAATACTTTGATTGATTGTAATGGTGTTTATTAGGGATGATAACGAGTCGGATTTGGCTAGGATTTTATATCTTCAGTTTCATAACTCATTTACTGTATTCATCTTCATCAACATCCTCATCTCCATCGAGTATTCAATTTCATCACTAACATCATACTTGTTAGAGGATTGAATATTCACCCTATCCAAAATATCAAATTACCAACTATAATTGCATTTTTCAAATTTTAATTATTTCGAGTAAGTTATGGATATTTACTAATTTTTTAGAACAATAAGGAAAAAATATAAAAAATAATCAAATTAAACATTAGAGAAAAATAACAAAACATAGAAACAATTTATTATAACATCGTTATCCAACAAAAAAAAAAATCACCTCTATACTAATAATTTTCTTCGTTCTATCAAACTAATATCATTCAACAAAAACATATTAGAATTAACATCATTGTCGAAAAATTATATATATGTTATTTTAATCGGGTATCTGGTTGAGTGTAGATAAGATTCTTTAAGACTCACGTCCTTCATCCCTATAGTCAATTATTCATTGATTTAATAGGGTAAAAAATCTCTTCCATATCCTTCGGGTCAGTTATCAAATTCTCCATCAAGTTCGGAAGAAAAGTGTTTATCGGTCAGTTTGGTTCGGTTTTTTTGTTTTTTATTTTGGTTTTTGGTTATAGAAATATATAATCTGATATCTAAACTATTTTACTTTGTTTCAGATCAGTTCGATTATTTAACAACTCAGTAAAGTTTATTCGATTTTGACAATTATTTAAAGAGGTACTTAAAATAAAATATATAGTTTTTTAGTTAATAAAACTTTAAAATATAAAATCTAAATGAGTTAAAAAAATAATAACAATCAACTAAAAATTAACACAAAATATTCTTAATTCACTAAATATCTTCTCATAAAATATATAATATAAATAAAAATATAATTAAAATATTAATTTAATTAATTTTCAAAATTTTTATTCGATTCGATTTTGACAAATTATTAACCAGAAATCAAACCATATAAACTTCAATTTTAACATTTATATCCGATTTTAAAATTTGATTTCGTGTTCGGTTCGGTTCGATTTGATTCTTTTTTTACGGTTTGAGATTATGATTTAAGTAACATTTTTATTATTTTCCATTCAAATGTACATTCGTGGAAATAGAAATGATAATAAGATGAGTCTGATAAAAGTTTGGCTAAACTTGAGACCCGCCCCGCCTCACTTTAGACTTGTCTCATCCCATAAACCCAACGAGTCCAATCTGGATTAACCTCGTTAGATCCGGCAAAAATTTTATTCAATACACAATGAAAACTTTTTAAATGGATTAAGGTATTCATTATATTAATATAATAAAAATATATAAATATATTATTTATAATAGATACACATATATAGATATATAATAGTGGGGCGTGAGGATTCACCTTGGATCCTGATCTTGAAGTCCTAGCTCAACGGATTCACGACAACGTGGAAACAAATAACAATTGATAAAAAAATTAAAATTCATGTGAAAGAGACAATGGATCCTGCTGCTTGGCCCATTAAAAACCCCAATTTAACAAAAGCCCATTGGGCTGAAAAAGTGGGTGTTGGTGTTGGAAAAGTTTATAATAATTTTAATTTTTTTATATAAATTATTTGATAGGGCCATGTCACCTGCCACGTGGGTGGCATCCATTGGTGCACTCCAAGCGGTGGGCGGCATAACCCTCTCTCTCTCTGTGTGTATACTAGTAAGCTTTGGAATGGATGCAGCCTGTTGTATTACTAACATAATCTATCGATTCATATTTATCTACGAGGTGAAAGTCATGATCGGTAAATATATATATATATATATATATATATATATATATATTAAGAGGAGACACTTGTGTGGATGTTAAATCTTATTGAGTAGGTCTCTTGTGAGACGGTCTCATGAATCTTTATCTATGAGACGGGTCAACCATACCGATATTCACAATAAAAAGTAATACTCTTAACATAAAAAATAATACTTTTTCATTGATGACTCAAATAAGATATCCATCTCACAAATATAACCCGTGAGACCGTCTCACGCAAGTTTTTGTCGATTTTTTTTGTCTTATTTAAATACATATAGATAAGTATTTATAAGATGCTTTGATAAAAGTGGTTGTCGAAAAAGTGCTTCAACTTATTTTAGAAAGACGATTTAATAATTCTTAAAAAATTATTTATACAATTTTTTAAAAACTATATTTAAATGAAGTTAAATTTCATTTTGTGTTCTTTTTACTTTAAAACTTAATATGACGACTAACACATTAAAATAATAAATTATTTAGAATAATATTAAACGTAAAACAAATATATAATACAAGAATATTTATAATCATTATATCGTGAAATTTTGCTATTATATAATGAGATTTTATATTGAATTTATCGTGAAAATTTGATAAATAGAATTTGTATTGAATTTTTTATCTTATAAAAATTGTTATACAAATTTTGTTGTACACGTAGTATTACTCAATTATTTATATGATGATAATAATTTAAAATAATACATGTCTCAATAATTACGGTTGAGCTACAAAATATAATTCAGTGGAATGTAATTTCACCTAAAAAATTTAACATATAATTTTTTAAAATATTCTCATAATTAGATTTGCCAAAACAATTTTTATAAAATAAAACATTTGAATATATTTTTTTATGTGAAATGAATTTTGATAACGATCGATTGCTACGTCTAGAAAGAAAAATAAATCGTCAATATATATTTAATATAAAAAGACAAAATATTATTCACATTTTTTCAAATCTATTGAAGTCAAACGTAGAATGAAACTCGATCATTATAAAAGCTCCGCCATCATATACTTATAATAAAAATTTATACGTATACATGAAGAAAATACACCAAAGATCACTAATAGTTAGTATTAATTAAAATGATTCTCAAACCAATATTTTTTTCACGTGAATTTTTCGCGCATAATTTATCAGATTAACATAATTTATTATAAAAATAGATTCAAATTAAATAATAATAACTACGAGATCCACATCATTAAAATAAATCTAGAACATGCTAAAGGAAAAAAGGCTTTTATATATATATATATATATATATAAAATATAATATAATATAAATAAAGATTTTAGGGCTTCTTCTGGAAGAGTCCTTTGACATCGTATCACGATTCCCAAGTTTGTTGTTCTTTTTCCACCTTATCTTCAATTTAAAATTTAGACTCCCAATTGCACGCACTAAAACATTTTTTCTTATTATATTTTATTCTACTATTTATACATACATTATTAAATTGTATGTCTATATTGTATTTCTAAGTATATTATTTCTTTCAAATGCAAATAACGTTGTATTGCATTACGATAATCAAGTTTGTAGATTTTTTTCTTTCCAACACATTAATAATAATCATATGTCCGTATATATTAAATTTAATATTTGAGTATCACATCATCATTAGAGTGAGCATGACGAGTGAACAAAAAATGGACAGAGTTGTCTCGTCTCAAGATAATCGTATCACAAAAGACACACATATATATATATATATATACACACACGTATATATATTCTTTGCCGATAATCTAAATGATTTCTTTTCGTTTTCTTTTTTTTGTAACAAAGAAATAAACGGACCTATTAAAAACGATTTTGCTTATCGAATTTTTTATTTATTAAAAACTTCCGCACAACAGAACGAAGTGGGCATTAACAAGGGTGGTTGGGTTTCACCGAAACTTTGCCCTTTCAGGGCATCCGCATCTGTCGGAATCAATCAATGTTAATAACTTTTCATCTCGTCAAAAATGATGGGGTCCACGAGCCACATATTCATTACATTAACACTTCCCCATTATTAACACACACCCACATTCATTTAATTTCAACTTTCATTATTTATGGGTCACACTGTCCACTTACTCATTTTTTTTATTTTTAATATTTCAATATCTTTCTAATATTTTTAAAATTTTACAACAAATATTACTAAAAATAAATAGTATTATTATTTTAAAAATAATTTAATTCCAATATTCATTAAAATATTATTAAGAAATGAAAAAAAAGTTGGACTCTTTTATTTAAAATATTATTCAACACAATCTCTTTAAAAACTTTCGAAAGTAGCGACGCTTTTGAATTGGCGACGGTTTTTCAAAAACCGTCGCAAATTCCGGAATAACGCATCAATTTCTTGGCTGCCATGTCAACGAAGATTAATAATTTTCTTGCCCACATTGGTGCATGAACATTAATGAACGTTATTAACATCCATTAATGCACCAACGTGGGTGTCTTAGGGCTTCCTTTGCGTTCTTCGAATGACCCGACACCATTCTCGCGTAAATATTTATTTTTTGTTTCGTTTTTGTTAAATCTAACAGTATAATAAATGTTGTCTTGTTGGAGGGGTCGCTTTCTTTGGATTTTCTATTATAAAGTACGTACAGTTCTGTTACTGGAATATATTTTCGGTGTTGGATGGAAACCTTAGATGTATTTTTGGTCGTGGGTACAAGTTGCCAGATTTGAAGCAAGACCCTTAATTAGTTACAGATTGATGTTCTTTCCTTATATGTACTAGGTTTGTTCTTTTGTCTCCTTTCTTTTTCTGGAAATTCAATGAACTGGATCGAAGGTTCAAGAAATTTGATTTGGAAGATTCAGGATGATTGAGGAAGGAGTAGAAGGTGGGTCAACTGTTGCTGAACACGATCAGCACTCTTCTGGCCGAAATTGTGGGGCGGAAACGGTGGATATGGCGGTGGAGGGGGAGAACTCTGGTGGTGGTGGTTTTGAAGCTATGGAAGTGGAGGAGCAAGGTCTGGTGATGGAGGAGAAAGAATTTTGGTTTGAAAACGAGCAAGAGAATACTCTTCTAGATGTTAATGACGCTTCTGTTTTGTTCGGTGATTTCCGCTCTCTGCCGGAGTTGCCTTGTATGTCTTCGTCTTCGTCTTCGTCGTCCACCGCCCCAGTGGCGGCGCAGACCATCGCGGCCACGCCTTCTTCTTCATCCGCCGCTTCCTCCTCGCCCGAGGCTTCCTGGGCGGTGCCGAACAGGAGGAGAAACCAAACCGAAGAGGGGTACGCGATCGTATCCTCCTCCACCACCGCCACTGATATTGCGCCGACGCGGTCTGACCTTGACAGTATGCTCGACTCTGATTGCGTTAATATGATGGATCATTTGGGGTACATGGATTTGATTGAAAGCAATGAGTTGTGGGACCCATCTTCACTGTTCGAGAACCAAGAAATCATTCCAGGCCAAGAGGCGCCGCCGCAGAAAGCCCAATGCAAAGAAGAGAACGATGGGTTTAGTTTCCTACGAGGGAATAAGGAGCTTTCCATGATTTTTCTCGATTGGTTAAAGCAAAACAAAGACCGCATATCCGCAGAGGATGTGAGGAAAATAAAACTCAACCGATCCACCATTGAAAATGCTTCAAAACGATTGGGCGGAACTAAAGAAGGTATGAAACGTCTTCTGAAATTGATTCTTGAATGGGTGGAGCACTACCAGCTTCAAAAAAATTGCGGCCGCCGCCCTCAATCTCAGCATCAGTATCAAGAAAACCCCGGAGTTAATCCAACCCTTGTTCCCAACTCCAATTTTAGTTACATTAACGTTGTCTCTCCTGATAACTCTAACCCATGCTGCTTTCCCACGGCTCCGTCTATGATCCCTGTACCAGTGCACCCAGGTTTTCCTCCTCCGGCAGTTGGTTACTGTAATATCGGCGGTGCAACTTATTCAAACCCGCCACTTCCAGTCCCTCCTGCATACCATCATCATCAGCAAGTGATGAATTTGATGCCTTGTGCACCATCATCAGAATACCAGATGATGAACAATGCTCAAGCCTGGACCTCGGCCCCTTATACCATGTCCATGTCCCCTCCTCAATTTAGCCATTCTACGGATAATAGTCATCATGTTTCGTCCTACCAACAAGTTTTCGTGGGGAATCCTTATCAGACTTCTGCTCCAAATGGGGAGAATTTGGTTAGGTCAGGCTGTTCTGCAATTAGAGAGGCCCGAAAGAATAGAATGGCTCGGCAAAAACGGCTCTACTCAAACCATCACCGACACGATAATCATAAAAATCAAATAGATTGTTCACATCCGGTTGGCGATCCACTTAGTTCACCGGAAGATTGGGTGTTTTCTCCTGTCACTGATTCTGCATCGATTCCCCCAACAGATATCGAGCCAATTCCACCTGTTGATGCCTGCGACGATCAAGTCAAACGAGCCTCAATGCAACTGCAGGATTTTGGATTGGAATCATGTTCAGATCAATGTCAAAATGTACTTGGTTTTTGTCTGAATTAATTTTAGATTCAGATTGGAGGCTATATTTAACATTTCTGTTGATTATTGGTCTACAGGGTTGTTCGAAGACGACGGAGAGGAACTTGAAGTTTTTGATGCAGAAAGTCTTGAAGCAAAGTGATGTTGGTAATCTAGGAAGGATTGTGTTGCCAAAGGTAATTTTTCGGTCTTGGCTAAATCTTGCCTTGGGATTTTTTTATAAAATTGCTTATAAGAACCTGTTAGAATGTGTATCTGTAAAGTTTAATAAATTCCCAATATCCTTCCTTGCCATCAGAAGGAAGCTGAAAACCATCTCCCCGAACTCGAAACCAGGGATGGAGTTACAATTGCCATGGAAGATATTGGAGCTTCTCGGGTCTGGAATATGCGATATAGGTACAGATGCATATATATTTTTATTGCAATCACATTTTTCCGACTCGGAAATTTATTGAATTTGATTAATTTTACAGGTTTTGGCCAAATAACAAAAGTAGAATGTACCTTCTTGAAAACACAGGTAGAGTATACGGTGATAAAAAGCGGTGAACTTAGGTTGCATTTGGATGGATTAATTTGAAACTAGTCATTTTAAATCCATTGGCAAAATCCGTTTGACAATGAATTTCAGATTACTCAAATATTGAGTCATTTCAAATCAGATACAACTCAAATTCAGATAATCCAATCCAAAGGCAACCTTATTGTAATCGATAATGCTTTTATTGATCACGTGGTTGGTTTTTTAGGAGATTTTGTGAAGGCAAATGGACTTCAAGAAGGAGATTTTATAGTGATCTACCTAGACACAAAATGCGGCAAATATGTAAGATTTCCTTTTCTTTTAGCTTTTCTCATTTATAGTTCGTTTGGCTCATGTCACATATCTATTATATTATATGAGTAGGTATCTTGTGAGATGGTCTCACGAATCTTGATCTGTGAGACGAGTCAACTATACATTCACAATAAAAAGTGATGCTCTTAGCGTAAAAAATAATATTTTTTCATGGATGACCCAAATAAGAGACCTGTCTCACAAAATATGACCCGTGAGACCGTCTCACACAAGTTTTTGTCCCATTATATTAACATTTTCATTATCTGAGATTCATTTTAACATTAATACTCTTTATTCGTGAGTTTCATTGTCCACTCATTCATCTTTATTCTTATAATACACTAGTAAAAGATGCACACGCATTGCATGTGTTGCTATTATTATTTTTAATTTGATCAAATAATAATAAACAATTAACACAAAATTAGTTTCAATTTAGAAGAGTTGTTCGATTTAAAAATGAATTTTTGTTTAAAATTTTTTTCTATGTAAAATATGGAGTGACTTGATGAAGTTTTTAGTAGGGTAAGAAGGTTAATTATGGAATTAAATATTTTGGTGTTCTCTAAGGTAGTTACTCTAAAGGTATCACACATAATAATATAGTAGGCAAAAACTTGTATGAGACGATCTTACGGGTCGTATTTTGTGAGACCAATCTCTTATTTGGGTCATCAATGAAAAAGTATTGCTTTTCATGCTAAGAGTTAATTTTTATTGTGAATATCGGTAGGGTTGACCCGTCTCACAGATTCGTTAGACCATTTCACAAAAGACGTACTCAATATAATATAGTTAAATAAATACATTTTTAGTTTTAATCACATAATTTAAATGATTGTTACTTAAAATAAATAATAATATTATTTTTAAATATATTTATTACTTAAAATTATTTAATCTCATTTTACGAGTTTAATTTATATAAAATTAAAATATTATTATAAATTTAAAATGACGAAGCACAGCATAAGAAAAAAATCATAATCGCATAAAATTAAAAAGAATACATAAATTAAATGTTTCAAAATATGTAAAATAACAATTCAAGTATTGTTGTACTTGTGGAGCTTGAGTAGTTGGAATATTGAGACGTTTCGGAGAAGACAAGTTTAAGTGTGTTTTTTTTAGAATGATGTGCTTTTAGAATGAATAAAGAGAGCATAATGTGTCTATATATATTGTTCTTGTCACGCGACGTTTATATTTCAAATACTACTTTGCAACGTCTATAATTATATGTATGAAAATGAAAAAGATAGTCCTGGATTTAGAAAGTCCAGGACTATCTGTTAGATAGACCTGAGATAGTCGAGGACTATCTTATATAGTCATATTTCAGATAAACATTTCTTGTATTATATATTCACTATTTTCGGGAGAATTAATTATTTGAAAGAAAAATTACATTAATTGAAATTATATTGTCCTAGTTTATTGTCTTATCCTCCATGCCCAATTTCTCTTTGCCTTTCTCCTTTCTTTTTGTTGTCTTTTGATCTGTCGGATGAGTGTCTTCTTCGTTTAGGTCTACATCTAGATTCACATCTTGGTTGGATGAGGTGTTGATTTATATTGCCCCCGAATTTGAGGTGCTCGTCTTCTTCGTGCCAATAAGGTGATAAATGAATTGTGGAGTAAACATTGGGCGATCTTTTACGATTGTCCACACACATGCTCAAGATTAAATGTAATGTCTTTCTCGCGATACTTTTAATACTCAAGTCGAAATATATCCTTATCATTGTGGTCACTATAGTGCACACTATAAGCGCTATTATAATTTGCATTGAAGCGATATATATTTTTTTGGATGGTATTGTGCTAGTGCGATTGTATGACAGTTGCACTTCTGTTGGGTGTACCTGCGAGACGATTTTCACTGTAGTAGCTTGCATCACGTCTCCAGAAAGCATCTACCTTTTTATAATTGCCGATGATTGAGTCATCGCTGATAGTGACAAACGATCTCGCTAAGACTTCGTTTTCAATCTTTCTCCAGATTGACCGTTTTCTCCTACCCTCAATGTCAGAATCTTACTTCTCCAAATTTGCAAGTTGAGGAAATTTTTGGAGTGATTTATGACGTAGAATAATGTGTTTAGATTAATACAATAGTTTGGAGAAGATGATGAGTATTTATAATTGAAAATTTGTTTTTTTAAAATTAAAATAGTCTTTAATTAGCTGTTGGTATATTATATATAAATTTTTTATTTTATTTTTATTAAAATTTATTAACAACATTTTTTTTTGGCCTTTGGATTTTAATAAATTTACAAAATATATATTTTTAAAAATATAAAAACAAAATATAGATGCTCTAAGACTGTGTTATTTGGTCTGAAATTGTTTGTAATGTGGCTTGTTATTTTCCTAAAACAATTTCAAATCTTTTGCTCTTACATTTTGTCGTGGCATTTGTTTAACGCCAAGTGAAATCGTCATTGCATGTCCCATAAATCTAAAAGATTTTATTGCAAAATGATTTTAAGTTCCATAGGATATCAGCAATCTTGTTTTGATGAATCTTGTATTGTTCGTGAGACAGATGATCAGAGGAGTGAAAGTGCGTCAACCCAAAGCCAAGCCAGATGCCGGGAAACAGACGGGAAGGAGAAATGCCCGGAATTTATCGAGCCCTCGTGTTCGCTCTTCCCCCGGACGAGCTGTGACATGAAACATTGAAAGAAATGACAGTAAAACTCTAATCATTTCTATGGTTTTCTGCCTTACTTAGCTGACTAATTTATTTTTTTTCTTCTTCTTCTTTTGGTTAACCTACGGGAGTATTTCACGTATTCATGATGATTAGTCAATGCATTTGTCATAGATTAATGTTCAATATCATGTCTTCATTCAAGTGAAAGAGGGTATCAAATGTTGTCGATCTTGTAAACTAAGGTTGCGATTGGACGGATGGATATGAGTATGAAACACTTTTTCATGATGGGAGAGATTTTCCATCAATTTTTTTCCTTAAAAAATCCCCCAAACGACACTATTTTTTAAAATTTTCCTTCTAAATCTCTCCTTTCCCTCCAATTTATTACTTTCAAATAGGGGTGTCAAAATGCAATACGATCCGTCAACCCGACACGATCCAACAAGAAAAAAATCAGGTTCGGGTTGGGGTTTTTCGGGTTCGGGTTGGGTGGGTTCGGGTTAGTGCCAGGTTAGACGGGTTTCTGGTTGGGTCGGGTCGCGGGTTGACCCGAATTTTTTTGTTGTTGAAAATATTACCTATATTTTTATATAATGTATGTTTGAACAAAATTTATTGTATATTTATATGATAAATTTTCATCATTTAATATTTATTTTGTATATTTTTTATTTTTTTAACAATTGTTTATTTGATTTAATAAATATACTTTTAATTTTCTACGATTAAATTTTCAAATTTAAATCGAAAATTTTGTTATTATGTGTTTAAATTAAAATATTATTATTATTTTTTATTTTTTCGAATTTTTTTCATTAATTTTTTTAAATAAATAAATAAAATTCGGGTTAGGCGTGTTAGACGGGTTGAGTGGAGTTAGACGGGCTCATGTTTGAGTTGGGGGTTTTCGGGTTGTTTCGGGTTGGGTTTGAGTTGGAAAAAAATAAATAAATTCGCGGGTTGATCTGAAACCCGACCCACCGGACCCGATTGACAGCCCTACTTACAAACAAAGCCTAAAGCTGTCAAATTTGGTGAACCTGTTGAAGCTTAAGTATATAATTATAATTTTTTGTTGTTTGTTGATTATAAATTAATAATTTTATCTGGTAATTTTTTTCTAAATATTATTAATATAAAGTTGAAAAATAACTTTGAAATTTATTAATTTTTAAATATTTTTTTATTGTGAAGTGACTAAAATTAAAAAATAATATAATTACGAATTCAACCCATATTGAACTTGTCGGGTTCTGGAACAAGGCCGATAGTTGACCAAACCAGTCTCATACCAACCTCGTTGTAATCCCCACTCAGGTAATATTTTTCGGTTATGTCAAGGATTTTTTTTGTTTTAATTTAGACGAAGTTTTATGTTATGTTCAAATATGTAAATTTGAAAGCAACCAAATTTAGGCATTTGAAGAATCAGTCAAAGGAGGGGATATCCATGGAATCAGCAATTATGTGCTCAGTGACTAGAGTAGGTCTCTTGTGATCCATGAAACTCATATCTACAATAAAAAATAATATTTTTGATCTAAAAAGTAATATTTTTTTTATGAGTGATCTAAATAGAATATTCGTCTCACAAAATTGCCTCGTGAGACCAGCTCACAGCGATTTTTGTGAGGAAACTGAAAGCAAATTTAGATATTCAATTTTGAGCAACTGTTAAAATAATGAGCATTCAGTGTAGTTTAACAGCGTGTGAGTGAAATTTACAATGTATAATGAACACATTACATCATTGCGACACATGCATACTATCATCATGAACAACAAAACGGAAGTCTAAACACACTGCATGTTAAATTACACAAAATATTACAGATTTGAGAGAAGCTACTAACAAATCTTGAATTACAACAAAGGAAACGGCAAGTGAACAAATCCAAGAAACATGCCCATAATAGTTTTCTGCCCATATTCAGGCTTCGAGCCCACGGCATATGCTGCAGTCGACGCGATCAAGAGAAAACCTTGTTATACAGATCACTGAAACATCATGAGGAAAAAAACCAAAAAGGTCAGCTAGAATTACCAGCAGTTATCCAAGCCACGGGTCAAACTGAGAGATAAAGTGGGAAGGGAGTAGGACAAGTACGCGCATCTTAAATTGAAAATTCTTCGAAGTTTGTGTCGATATTATAAAAAGAAAATCCAAAATTTGAACCCAGAAAGTATGTTTAAATACTCTTCATTAATAAATTTTGAATCAACCCCTACACGTTTTCACAAACAAAAAAAGGGGCTACCCGATGGATATTGAGTGGACTAAGGCTGATCTTCATCTGACTGAGCACGGCTCAATCTCTGACGCCTATTGGGGTATGGAGGAGCATCATCCCCAATATCACTTAGTATACTTGAATTCAGTTCATCATCTCCATCTTCTTCATCATGATCATCGTCATCTTGAAGACCTAATAGATTTTCACCCCATAGGTAGCGGCGTCTGGAGATGGTTCTAGTGGCGCGGCGGTACCTAGGAAACATTCTTGACCTGACACCTCTTCGCTCTGCTCGTGAATCTATCGAGCCAATCATATGAAACAAGAAGAACGTGCTTAACCACCGACCACCTTCATTGTCCCGTTCACCTGATGATCTATCACCATTATCAATGACATAATCACCGAGTACAATTGCACCAGGCATGGCTGATCGAATGGCACTGACAATATCATTGTACTCTCTCTGACGTTCAAGCGTACGCCATGCACTTTGTCTCGACAGATCAACATCAGCTGGTCGTACTGTAGGATGAACACTTCTAGCATGACATCGTAACTCATTATAATTACCAAAGAACGAGCAAGATTCGTGAGAACAACTTCTTGCCTTCAGGTTTAGGTACTTTCTAGCCTCTTCTACAACTCTCCAGCCCAAAACATTCCCTCGGCATAAAGGGCATCTCAGATTTGATCCATCTTCTGATTTCTCCATGTTAGTTTCATCTAGATCAAGCCTTTCCAATGATGATACTTCTCGATCTTCAAAACTAGGATTCACATTATGGATGGCACCTAGTCCAGATCCTCTAGGCATGCCCACAAATGCTGCAGAGCTACTAGCAGTAAGAGAAATATTCAAATTACTGTCATTGACGTCAATTGCCGGGTCGAAATTTCTACTTGTGGCAATAATATCATGCTGACCTTCTTGAATCAAACCAGGAGCAGACAAGCTATCTACTTTTTCTTCTCTGAGTTTTTTAAATCTATCCAAGCAATTTGAATGCCTATAACTAGTATCACAAATGTAGGAGCGACAGCCCTTGTCATGAGAGCTGCAAATGAGAAGAACAGTATTGTGTGGGTGGTCCATGCATATAGGACATGATGCTTCATCCCATTCCTTGTATGGCGCACACACATCTGCATCATTTGGGATGCTTCTTTTTCTACAAGCCATCTACTTACACTGTGAAATGTTGCTAGCAATAAATTAATTAGCATGCCATTTACAATCCACAACAATGCAAAAGAGAGGGGGAGGGGAGAGAAAGCACTTTTTCTATATATAATGATATAATGATGAAATAGAAACGGCAAAAATAATATATATGCAAAAGACAGCCACAACTAGAAGACTTTCCTCAGGGTGGCAATGTGGCAAAAAACTAGAGATTTCCTACCAACCAAAAGAACAAGAAAATAAAGCTTGCTTTATGCCATTGAAATTGAAATGTGCATCAAATCCAACCCACCAAAACAAAAGGTTAAAAATCCTCTACCACCTCTGATTTGATCACACCTGATTCGGGACCAAACAATGTTCAAAAAGAACAAGCATGCATTGTATTGATTTACTCACCGATCATTTACTAGGTGAATTGACAGCGTTTTGATTCGTTGACCATCAAATTTTAGTATTGTTAATGAAAACAGAATCAAGAATAACCGTCATTGCAATGATTAACTCACCAACAGTGTACTAAGATTCTGCCTCTACGATCAATTTCTGAAAATGGAGGACTCAGAAAATCTCGAGGAGAAATAAGCCTCAGATAACTAATTATTAAGTATTTATTAAACCAGGAACACCAATGAGTCTTAAAACCTGCAGTTGTTTCACATAATGAAAACGTGTCATTCATGTAAGATTCAGCATGGTAATCAGAGATCAAACAATGATAACCTTACAGGACTAATGCCCATAACCGAAATGATCATCCAAAGCCAATATTGAAATTTATATAAGCACACCCCCAAGAAATGAAAAAAAAATGCTACTTTCTCGGTTGGTTAAACAGACTCCAAAAAGGCAATTACATCATTCAAAATACTGTAAGAAAACTAGAAAAGTGTGAGCCTGTTGCCATAAGATGGGATAGCTACCATTAATTTATGGTTAGCCAAACAATTCCATTTATAAATTGGAATTAGATCAAAGATAAGCCTTCATAAAGCATCATCTTGTCACAGTTGCAAGGCAAACGGTATAATTCTAAAATTTTTGCCACATATTTCAATCAAATATAAACAATTCCAATCAATAAGCTTAAAAAACCCATGAATTCCCAAATAATTTTGCGAAAAAACAAATCTCCACCCCTGCTCCACATCTTTAAGCCCTAGCCCTAAAAGACCAGAAAGATTAATCTTTCATCGTCACCATTCAATTACAAAAAAAAAATATAAACGCACATATGCACGACTACAAAGATCGCCTAGTCCAATCAACAAAGACACCAAATTTCATGAAATTGAGGGCTCGGAATTACAATTTGCTGAAATTAAAGATGGGCCTGGTTTTAATCCTTTGATTGATTGAACTTGTGAGTCACTTTGAATGAACTCAATTCAGATAATCATTCTTTTTTCCCACGGTGAGTATTCGAGAGAGCGTCCATTCCAATAGAAGAAATAGCGCAGGGGTCTGTCCTCAATCTTGAAAATGTAATTATTTTTATTATTCAATGTTTTCTTGGATTTATAATTATTATGATATAATTTTTTATGTAAAAACTTTAAAATTCTACTTATAATTTTATAAACTCAAAAATTGGCTTCTACTCTAGAGATTTTAGTAGACTTTAAATCAAACAATATCATTATCACCCATATAACTCTCTTTCTCATTCAAATACGATGATTTTCTCTTCTCTAACGACAAGTCGAAGGTTTCTCGAATTTCAGAAGTATGATTCTTTTTTTGAATCATTATTGATTTGATAAAAAAAAAAAAAAACTTATTATAATTTGTATGTATCGCTTACAGTGTTTCGTTGTTTGTTTCTGTCTGGTTATGTTTGTGCGCCTAATTTTTGCATATAATGTAATACGAGGAAGTCTGTACATCTGGCTTTCAGTTTTTTAAAAATATCGATTTCGATTTCTGTATTTTCTCAAATCAAAAATTGTGGTTTCTAGTAAAGAATTAAACCGATCTTATTTCTCTAATTTTATGTTTTGATTTCCTCTAGTCAAAGCTTATATTTCATTCTGTTGAAGTTATTTAGAATATTTTTGTTAATTTGATGTGATTAAAAAAATTACAATATTGTATAAAAGATTTTACCGATTACCTCCAAGTCTAATTACATTTGCTTCAAGGTGTGAAAATTCTGAAACATATATAATTCTTATTCTAGTATTGATGAGGTTCTGTGATAGGATTTCTGAAAAAACAATTAAAATCATAGATCGATAAATTATTTGCTAGCTTTTATACAAATTAAAACATATTTCCCCATATCACTATTCATTGATTTTATTTTATCTCAGAGACTTATTTTGTTATTTACTTTTTTTGTCATTACTTAGTAAAATGTATATGTTTGTTAGCTTCTTATCATTGTAAATTTTCTATCTTATGCAAGAAATACTATTTACGTTAGATTCACAAGAAAAATATAATGTGGGGACGATTGAATAGAGTAATAAATTGCTAAAACTAATGGTTGATGTTGCAATGTGAGGATGACTTGATAAGAATTGAGTATTTAACAAAAAAAATCATAGATAAAAAAATACTCCATGCTCTAAACGAAATACTTGGATGTGAAAAGACTATTACAAATATCAATGTTGTTTAAAATGGTTCCAACAACGATACAACAATTATTATAAATTTATACGTCATGGCTCTGGTGTAGATGAGAATCATGAGATTACGTGACAAAAAAATTCACTGATAAAGACGAAGTATGAGATGAATATTTTAAGGTAAGAATTTTTGAGTTAAAATAATAAAATTTATAATTAGAATTATAACTAGTTTTATAACACCTGATGCTTTTTATTATTTACCAGTCACATCCTAAATATGAACACTATCGGACATATACTTTTGAGGATTATGAAGCTTTGAGAATTGCGGTTGGGACATGAACTAGTACCGAAAAATAATCATCGGACTAGGAGATGACACAAATGCATGAATATTTGAGATAAAAGAAAATAGGAAAACTAATTTATTAGATGATTATGTCTTTGATTATACTAGTGATGAATTCAAGTAAAGTGACAAACAAGAATCTTCACACAATCTTCTATTTTTCGAGGACTCTGCTTCACCATTATCCTATCAGTCCATAAATTCAGATGTTCCACCAACAACTTGAAAACGAGATAGGGCCGAGTTGCCGAGTTTGAAGAAAAATCAAGCACATTCAAATATACAGACCCAAATGATTCACATTCTTGATAAGGTAGTTTATAAGATAGAATCAATATGAAATGCAGGCGACACTTGTTGAGATGCTATCAAGGAAGTCCCAAATTTGGATAACCGTACTCGATACAAGGTGCTTGATTTTCTTAACACCAGATCAAAGAATATGGATTTTTTTTTGAAAATGACAATTGAAGAGCGTTCGAGATGGATAGACTATAAATTAAATGAATGATTATTTTTATAGACATGATCAATAATGAGTTATATTATCTTACAATTTTTGGACATATTTTTTTATTTTTTTTATTGTTAAAGTATTAACAAATTATGGACTATTGGATTATTTATATGAGTTTGAGTTTTATAAGGAATTGTTTTCGATAAATTCACAGATTTATTTTAATTCCAAGAATTCACTTGAAAAGGTCGTTATCTTGAAGATGCAAAAAAGTTGTTCAATCTTCGTCATGCCTTTTTGAAAACGTCATTGAGAGGATAATTGGTATATTTAAATCGCGGTTCAAAATATTCAAAACAACTACTCCATTTCCATATACAACATAGACGGAGCTTGTATTGGCTTATACTAAATTGTACAATTTTCTTTAAAAGGAGTATCGATCCGATGAATTTTCAGTTGAACCAGAGAATACAGTTTCACAACCTTCATCTGAACAAGTTTACGAAGATAACAACTTTGTTCAAATATTTGACACTCAAGAACAACAACGAGCAAATTCAAATACGTGGAGGGATACTATAACAAATCGAATTAGAGTGACGTTGATCATATTGATAACAACGAATCTTATATTTTTTTCATAGACTTCTTTAAAATTTATCAAATTTAATACTGTTGTGACTAGTTAATTATCTATATTAATATAAAATTTTGTTATATATATTTAAATTTTTAAATATGTTTATAAATTAAATAATTTATTGATTAATTATTTATGTATGTTGAATAGAGAGGGGGATTTGATTTTGTTAAATTGAATTGTGATTTTTTCATATATTAAACATATTTAATTTTTAAATAAGTAAATTTATTTGTATCAAAAAATTTATTTCAAAGAAGATGTTATTTATGTCAAATAATTAAATATATATATATATATATATATATATATATATATATATATATATATATATATATATATATATATATTATGTGTGTGCGCGCTGCGCGCGTGTGTGATTTGCCTCCAATAAAAATAAAAAAAATACATATACTTGATATCCTGCCCAAAAGAGAGAGTCGAGTCCAAAGTTATGCCAATGATATGTATATACTGAATTATCCTATACAAATTGTTTGATTTTAATTTGTTCTGTTTATGTTAATCCAATAAAAATATAACAGAAGTTTATAGTTTTTAACAAATAATTTTTTTCCATAAGCTTATACCACAATTAATATAACAATTAAAACATATTTTAGTAAATTTAATTGAACGTGGAGGATATTTTGGTAGTGTAATGTCACGAAGGGGAAATCAAAAATTTGTATAAGGTGGATTTTATTATATTTTTTAAAAAGTTTATATAAGGTGCTAATACGAAGAATATAGAGACGTATGGATGTATAGATTTTTAACAAAATGAAAAAATTTGTACGAGATTATTTCACTCGATAATTTTGTGAAACAAATATCCGATCCGACCGATCAATGAAAAATATTATTTTTCTTTGTATGTGTAAATGAAATTAAAAAAACGATAGGGGAAACTATTATCATTTCATAATTCTCAAATAAAAACATCAATCTTAAATTTATTTTCAAATTTACATGCTATATATCCTATGATCTACTCTATAAACTAGGATAAATCGTGTGTAATAAAATACACGAATATTTTGTATATATATATATATATATATATATATATATATATATATATATATATATTGTAGAAGGATGGTTAAGAAAAAAACATGATGGATGAAAGAGTTTGAAAAATGAGGTCGTGTATTGTTAGTTTCAGTGAAAAACAATATGAGTATTTTTGTATAACGTTAAAATGACCAAAATAGTTACTATGTGACTCTCATACATTATAATATAATAATAATTATTATAATGAGTAGGTCTCTCGTGAGACGAGTCAGCCTTATCCATATTTATAATAAGAATAATATTTTTGACATAAAAAAATAATATTTTTTCATGAGTGACCCAAATAGAAGATATGTCTCACAAAATTGACTCATGACACCGTCTCACAATAGTTTTTGTGTATTATTATTATATAGACATGACATTCAACCATCTAATAAGCCTCAAAATGAGAGATGTTTCCCCGAGTAAAAACTCTAAATGTAGAAGCTAGCTCTTAAATATGTTTAAAATATAATATAAATGTAATAATAAATGACTATCAACTATAGTTTTCATCATACGCAATGCATGCATATGTATACAAGTTTTTCATGTTAAAATTTGTTATTTTTATATTTATACTTTTGTGATAAAAAAAATTTATAGTGGAGTGATATGATTATTTATTTTGCTATTTTTAAATTTAGATACATATAAATAAATATTTCTCATTAAATTAAAATGAATTAATTCTATAACTAAGAGGTTTATTTTTTAATTTAAAAATAGATTTTGTCATTAAATTTGATTACTCTAAACTTTAACTTTAATAATATGCTAGTGGGGTTGCGTGTACAAAAATTTAGTGAGAAATCCAAGACTAGATATATGAGGAGGTAATTAATTTTTTTTTTTTTGGTGAGAAATTTAAAAATGGTGTGATAATTTGGATGGAAAATTGAATAAAAAGTGATGATATTTTTATTAAATTTTGTAAAAAAAATATAAATTAAATGCTTATTTTATTCATAGCTTCTCACTAGTTATTTCAATTCTAAAAATTTATAAATTCATATTAATTTTTTAAAAAATTATTATTTTCAACAATCCGCTAATATTAATTTATGTTTGACTTGCGACCAAACGGCTTTCATTTATGGAAGACAAGATGCGTGGCAAGCCACTTGACAACTTTATCTTGATGTCAACCATTCTTAAAAAATTACATTGTAAACAACAATATTAATATTTCATTATATTTTTCATTTTCAAGAATTATAATTTTTTTTAAAAAATAAAAAAGTTATAATTTGATTTAAAAATAGTTTTTTAAAATTTTATCAAATAAATCAAATAGCATTTCTGTGGAGACAAAAAATCCTGTGAGACAGTCTCACGGGTCATATTTTTTGAGACAGATCTCTTATTTGATCATCTATGAAAATATGTTACTTTTTATGCTAAGAGTATTATTTTTTATTGTAAATATCTGTAAAATTGACCCATTTTACATATAAAAATTCGTAAAACCGTCTCGTAATAAATATACTCTCTATTCTCACAAAATGTGACCTGATATTCATTGAAAATGGCAACCTATGAACCTGGACAACATGTCGTCCATGTTCATTATTTCTCCACTAATCCACTTTCCCTTTATAATTCATTTCATGGCACATTCTTCTTCTTCTGTTCCTGAAACCCATTCTGCCACAGTCTTAAACCCTGTGATTCTCTCAGGTTCCACTTTCTGAATCGAGATTTAACAGTTCCCTTTTCCGGAATCAATTTTCTGAAGCAAAAATGGAAAGCGGGACGAGAAATATTAATAAGAAAGAAAAAGATCTGTATCATGTGAATCACAAAGTTCCCGCCGGAGATGGACCTTATGTTCGTGCCAAACATGCCCAGGTTTTCTTTTTTCAAATTTATTTTTGGAGCTTTGGGTTAAAATTTATGGAGCTAGCACTTATATTTATTATTATATTATTATTGTAATATATCCTCGAGTTGCTTATGCTATTAAATGCTCAATATATGCAGCGGATCGGCATTGATTTTAATTATGAGTAACTGATATGAAAGTTCATCTTTGTGTGATTTATGATTTTTGATGAAATTGCGTGTGTGTGTTGAGTCTCTAGGTGTTTTTGTAAAGAACCGCCAAACTTGTTGGCGTTGGGAAAAGCCAAGAAACTTGTAGCTTAAATTTTTTGTATATATATATCTCGATTAATCTGGGAAAAAAGGAGGGATGTGGGGTAGCTTGGGGAATTTTCCTGATATAGATTTTGTATCTCGGAGGTTGATTTTGTGACACCATTTACATGATTATTAATACCTTAAAGATTGTCTGGTGTTTTTGATCAAATACAGTTTCCATACCTAGTCTCATACAAGACCAAGGTCCAGGTTATATATTTTCGAATGAATTATATTTTCATGGGGATCGAAAGATTAAATATTGTTCATATTTCCTTGAGAACTTTGTAATCTACAAAATGGGGGGATTTTCTGTGTTTTGGAGTCAGTAAAATTCAAGAATGGAGTCAATAGACATTCTTACGGCTAAAGAAGCCTACTCGTCTATTAGCTCGTTGTCGTCGACCACTCTCGTGTTACGGGGCATCGAGCATGACTCAACAACGTTGATCCTGAATAAGGCTCCTCAATTAATTGATCTTGTTTGGCCGATTTTAATGATTTCTTTATCGGAGAATGATGATTATAATAAGTTTGATGTCATCTCATAATTTGAATAAACTGTTTGTTTGATTTCAGTTGGTCGAGAAGGATTCAGAATCAGCTATAATATGGTTTTGGAAGGCTATAAATATGGGAGATAGAGTGGAGAGTGCCCTCAAAGATATGGCCATAGTTATGAAGCAACTTGGTAGAACTGAGGAAGCAATCGAGGCTGTGAAATCTTTTCGGGTCCTTTGCCCCAGACAAGCACAAGAATCACTCGATAACGTTCTCATCGACTTGTACAAGGTATGTGGATTACGGATCAAAGGTTTTGTTTGGTGTTCTATATTCCGCTATACTCATAACACATGACAACTGTGGAACTAGGGCCTTTGGCCTTTGGATGCTCAGAACTGAAAATATCTCAAATTACATTCCTAAAGGGGTAAAAAAATAATTTTTTTTAAAAGTCATGCATATACATGTCACATTTAAAGAACATGTAACATGAAATAATTGGCTACCTAACAATGTTTATTTACAATTGAAATATATAAAAAAGGGTATTATTTGTGTCCCATCAAAAATATTTTGTTTTCCCTTTTTGGGAGTGTTGGCTTTTCATTTTGTGTAAATCAAACCTCCATCTATGTAGGGCAAAATATGTTATGCAAAGTATGAGCATATTCAATGGGGGCAAGTATCGCGGTCGCCCTTCCTAGTCATGAGAATCAATTTAATGTATGTTGATTTTTAGATGCAAGTTTTTTTTTTCCGGACACATATGAAGTTGTATTGCCTAAATTTTTTTATCCATCGCAGCAGTGGCCGTGGACCTATTTATATTATCTAGATATGATGTGTGTGATTGACATTTATGCAAGTTATTGCATTGTAGAAATGTGGGAAAGTTGATGAACAAATAGCACTACTCAAGCATAAGCTTAAGTTGATATACTTGGGAGAAGCTTTCAATGGAAAGCCTACAAAAACCGCACGTTCCCATGGCAAGAAGTTTCAAGTTTCTATCAGACAAGAAACCTCAAGAATATTGGTATGTGATTAAACCAGTCACTAAAAGATTCGGAATAAAACCATAACACAGACAATTTCTTAGCATCTGCAATCGATTAATGAAATGAAGAGAGATGATTCTTAAAACATTAACTTGTGATTTTGGCGACAGGGGAACCTAGGATGGGCATACATGCAAAAGTCGAATTACATGGCAGCAGAAGTGGTGTATCGTAAAGCCCAAATGATCGATCCGGACACGAACAAGGCCTTGAACTTGTGTCATTGCCTCATCAAACAAGCCAGATACAACGAGGCAAATTTGGTTCTACAAGATGTGCTTCAGTACATACTTCCAGGTTCAGATGACTTAAAGTCAAGGAATCGGGCTGAGGAGTTGTTGTTGATACTGGATTGTAAGCAACCTTCCAACCCAATTCTCTCAAATCTTGATTTTGAAGACGATTTTGTCGAGGCCCTCGAGCGAGTGATGAATGAATGGGCGCCTGCCAGATCAAAAAGGCTTCCGATTTTTGAAGAGATTTCTCAGTTTAGAGACCAGTTGGCCTGTTGATTTTCACTTTGTTTGAACATGATTATACTGTTGTCAGCTGTGTGCATTTGGGTTGCGGTCAAGGCGGCTAGTTTGGTATAAAAAGGAGTAGGATGTATACGACAGAGACTATCACTATCCTACATCCGGAGAAACATTTGTTGTGAAAGATTTCACTTGTTTTGGGGTGGGTTCAAGCTTAAGACAAGTTCTGCTCACCTTGTACAAGGGGGGTGGGTCTACGTTGGAAGATAGACCATGCCGATGTATACTGGTTACCATTTAAAGCTGCACACCAATAAGCCTCTGTATAGATACAAGGGTCAACTTTTGATTAAAAAAAAAGATTATCTTCTCAGCTTTCAGATAAAAATCCGTTATTACCGTTAAGCGGAAATTGTCAACTTGATTGCAAAGAACTGATGTTTTAGTTTTTCGTGATCTACAAAAGCCGAGATAATAAATAGAATTATAAAATTTAAAGTCGATCAACCTCTACTAGTTCTTGTTTATTCCATGGGTATTGCCTTTTCAATAAGAACAAAACACATATAAAAAAAAGAAGAGAGAGAATGCCCAGCACCTGCAATGAAATGTAATTCCATGTGAAAATATTTAACTTCTCTACAAATAAATTTTAAACTAGAAAGAAAGAAAGGAGTTCTCAGGTTCCTCAAGGAAAAAAGACAATTGACAGTGGATAGAGAACATTTCCCTCCAATAACCAATGTGAATGTGAATAACATTGATTTGATGTTTTGATCAATGAAAAGGTGATGTATATGATTGAGAATAAGTATGTCGGCTCAAAAGACATTATCAGACATTGTTGGGTACACATCAAGATGATATTTGAAGCTAAGGACAGAAAAGTAGAAAGTTTCCGAAGATAGGGTCATCAATACTTTAAGGGGAAATCAGTTGACAGATGAATGAATGCAAGATATAATAGGAGATTCATTGCTAAAGAGTTGACAGGTGAATTAATGCAAGGTATGATTCATTGCTAAAGAGCCGGTGAACCAATACCTTGGAGAAAGTTTGTTTACTAGGTCAATGAATATTGTAAGGAGAGCTGACCAATAGCCATTTGAGAGGGTGTCCTGGGAAAAATCCATTCTCGGTTGTTCAACAAAAAGAGGAGAGGAAACCATGTTTTGTGGTTTATGTTAGGTAAGACCCACATTAAATTAAATAATAAAAAAACGTATCAAAAATCGAAAGAATTTAAAAAACTGAACGAGGGAATTAGTTATAAATAGAGCTCAATTCCTTCAGTTATTGTATCCCAAAATCAAAAGTTTTTTCGGTTTAGATAAAAAGAGAGTGCATAGAAAAAAAATGTATTTTTTTCTTGAGTGCGGGAATTCTCTTGTGTGAGTTAGATAAATTATTTTCTCGGTATACTCGGGGTTTGGGAGTGAGAAATATTGAGTGTATTGATGTATACTCTTGTTGTAATATTTCTTCCAGTTATAAAAGTTGCAGTGCTCCGTGGACGTAGTCTATATTGGGTGAACCACGTAAATCTTTGTGTTCTTGTTGGTTATTTTATTCCGCATTTTTGGGGTGCTATTATCATCGTGATCGGCATCGCTTCGGGGTAATTTCCCAACAACTGGTATCAGAGCTTTGTTGTGAAAATTCTTAAGAATTCTAAGTATGCTCTGTGGTTGCAGCTTTGTCTGTCTTCCACATCAGAAAAGATTTTTTAGATTTTTTGCTAAGATTAGAGAAGTGATGGCCGGAGATGATGGATCGGGACCGGGAATCAACAAGTTCGACGGAACAGGATCCTGAATGAACGAGCAAGGAGCATGAGATTGCATTCTGGATTGCCAAAATCATTCTGGGCTGATGCTGTTAACACTGTAGCATATTTGATCAACAGAGGACCTTCGATACCACTTGACTGCAAAATACCCGAAGAGGTTTGGAGCGGCAAAGAAGTAAACCTTTCTTTCTTGAAAGTGTTTGGATGTCTATCCTATGTTCATATTGATTCAGCAAGCATAACAAAACTTGATCCGAAATTAAATTAGTGCTTCTTTATTGGTTATGGAGATAATGAGTTTGGTTATCGTTTCTGGGATGACCAAAATCGGAAGATCATTCGGAGCAGGGATGTAATCTTTAATGAGCAACTTTTGTACAAGGACAAGTCAGACATTGGAGCTGGAGATGAATGTCCTGAAGTCAAGAAAACTGATGAAGTGCCATTGACATATATTCCTGTGAATGAATCGAAAACCAATAACCAGGAAAATGAAGAAGAAACTGTACAAGATGATGACCCACAAACTCCGGTGATTGAACTCAGGAGATCTTTGAGAACCATCAGACCACCTGAGAGATACTCCCCTGCACTTCACTATATTTTGCTGACAGACAAAAGTGAACCGGAGACCTATGAAGAGGCAATGCAAAATGATGATTCAACCAAGTGGGAGTTGGCCATGGAAGATGAGATGGATTCACTGTTATCCAATTAGACGTGGGAGTTGACAGAACTTCCGCAAGGCAAAAAGGCGTTACATAACAAGTGGGTGTACCGGTTAAAAGAAGAGCATGATGGTAGCAAGCGGTACAAGGCAAGACTTGTTGTAAAAGGCTTCCAACAACGGGAAGGAATTGATTACACCGAGATTTTCTCTCCGGTGGTTAAATTAACCACTATCAGGACAGTACTTGGACTAGTGGCGAAGGAAGACTTACATTTGGAGCAGTTGGATGTAAAGACTGCGTTTCTTCACGGTGACCTAGATAAAGAAATTTATATGAAGCAGCCACAGGGCTTTGAAGTACGGGGAAAAGAGAGAATGGTGTGCAAACTTCAGAAGAGCTTGTACGGTCTCAAACAAGCTCCAAGACAGTGGTACAAGAAGTTTGACGGATTCATGAGTAATAATGGTTTCCTAAGGTGTCAAGCTGATCACTATTGTTATGTGAAACTTGATGGTTATTATATCATACTACTGATATATGTAGATGATATGTTGATAGCAGGAGCTTGTCTGAAGGAGATTGATAAACTTGAGAAAGAGTTATCAAAGGAATTTGCTTTGAAGGATTTGGGTACTACAAAACAAATCCTTGGAATGATGATCCTTAGAGATCGGATGAATGGAGTATTGAAGCTTGAGAAGATTCCTGGAAGCAAGAATCCAGCTGATATGCTCACGAAGGCTGTTATCATTGAAAAACTGAAGTTGTGTTTGGCTTCAGTTGGTCTCCTGGACTAACAAAGGAGGTATGAGCTGCTGCACTGATGGTGTGAAGACATGATTGGAATCAAGTCTTCAAGTGGGAGAATTGTTAGGTAAGAATTTAATGGGGTGGGACCCACATTAAATTAAATAATAAAAAAACGTATCCCACATCGAAAGAATTTAAAAAACTGAACGAGGAAATTAGTTATAAATAGAGCTCAATTCCTTCAGTTATTGTATTCCAAAATCAAAAGATTTTCAGCTTTGATAAAAAGAAAGTGCATAAGAAAAAAAAAGTGTATTTTTTTCTTGAGTGCGGGAATTCTCTTGTGTGAGTTAGAGAAATTATTTTCTCGGTATACTCGGGGTTTGGGAGTGAAAAATATTGAGTGTATTGGTGTATACACTTGTTTTAATATTTCTTCCAGTTATAAAAGTTGCAGTGCTCCGTGGACGTAGCCTATATTGGGTGAACCACGTAAATCTTTGTGTTCTTGTTGGTTATTTTATTCCGCATTTTTTGGGTGCTATTATCATCGTGATCGGCATCGCTTCGGGGTAATTTCCCAACAGTTTATCCCATGATAATGCCTAGAATTTTAAGAGGGTGCCTTGAATTTTCCACCAAAAAAACTGATAATTCAATAGAAGATAATAAGAATTTTGGGAGAAATACTACAGAAAATAATGAGAAAGAAAGTGGTTTGATAAAAAAAAAAAAACCACCTTCAGAGTAAATGAGATTATTGTCTCATTTGATTGTGCCACAAGTTCTCTGGTGTTACTCGATAAATTTACATAAGAAAATTTGTGTGTCCGATATTTCTACAGGGATTGGGGATAGTACAAATGCCATCCAAAGTGAGAAAGTGAAGGATGTTCATGGGTTCTTATCGATGGAGAAAGATAATGGTTATTACAAAATGTACAACAGAGATTACTAAATATATCAAGCCACTTTATATCACAACACATAGGAATGGAAAATCGGTATTCAAAGTATTGATAGATAAGGTAGCCATACTGGAAGGTGCGGCTGGATCACCTCCTTTTCAGGAAGAGCTAATGCTTGTTGGGTATTTTGGTTGGACACTACTTCACACCCAAAACAAAATCTAATCTCACTAGATGTTTCAAAATCTAGGGAAGAGTGCGGAAGACTTGTTTTCCACCGTAGTATCTGTTGCAATGTTTAATTGGGAGTCAAAACTTTGGGAGTATTATCGGTAAATATCACTATGTGATCTCAATCGTCCTTATCAGCTTTCTTTGTGGTTAATGACAATGCTAGCTTTCACGCCTTGTTAATAAGAAATTGAATTCATATCAATCATTGTGTGTCGTCATCCATGCATCAATTACGATTAATGTGAAAAATGGATGATGTACAAATGATACAGGTCGATTCACAACCATATTGATCTAATTATAATGTTGTGGATGATAAATATTACGATGGAGCCTTTGATCCTATTAGATTTCATAACTTCAATAAAGACACTTACAAGGTTAAGGAAGTGGTTGAAAAGATCCTTGAACCCATAACCATAGTCTCTCAAATTTTTTTGTCATTGAGGATGTCATGATTAAGTACAGTAAAAAAAATGAAATTGACTGCAACTTACGCATGGAAAGCCACATTGCATTATTTGGTAGATGAGTTTCAATATCAAGAGTTATGAGATATTGATATATAAAGAAAAATACGATGATAAATTAGAGGTAAAAGAGTTATTTACTATTGTGCCTCACGAGCCAATGATATTGGTAGTACTGGACACGAAGTCTCCGTGAGTAGGCGATTGGTTGACCGAAGGTGAAGGAAAACAGTTGTTAGCAGTGAAGAATTAGAAGATTTAGAGGGAGAAGATGATTTGAAATTGTTGAAATGCGGTTTTTATCGTGAGATTTATAAGAGGGAGTTGAAGTGGATGAGTATCATAACTTCGTTTATTTTCCTCGTCCTTGAATCATTTGCCTTTTGAATTTAGACCAAGATTTTAAATTGGGTTAAAGCAATAAGATTTGTCCTAATAGGTCAACCTTCACTTCTTTTCTTCAGGCGTCGTTCATATTTCCTTTGGGCCAAAATTTATTTTTAGGGTTAGCCAATTGGCCTTACGAAAAAAATCTAGTATGAAAAATTAGAAATAATGTCTACACAATTCTTCATCAACAAATAGCATACACAATTATCCGCAAATTTGATTCTAGTTTATCAATTTCATCGTTCAAATTCTGGTTGTTTCTAGCTTTTAATTCAAGTTCAAGTTTCATATCATCTGTAAAAAAAAATATTTATTCCACTTCGCAATGAATTTTCCTTTAATTTCCTGATTTAGTTTCTTAATTTTTGTTGCTTATCAAGAGAATTATAACTAACGGTCAATTCGAGACTCGTATTGTTTGCTTTAGAGTCCAGATTTCACATTTGTGACGATCTCGTATCTGACACGTCTTCGCAAATTTTCAGCGCAAACAAAACTATTATAAGGTTGCATTTGTATAATGATAAATACATTGGTTTTTTTTTTTTTTTTTGACAAAATCCATTTGACAGTGCATTTCAAATCTAGCTATTTATTTTTAAATATTTATGATGAATTTTATACATAGAGTCGTTTCAAACTATCAGTTCAATTACTCGTTTAAATCCAAACTATCTCATCCAAACATAATCTATATGATATTTAATCATATAGGTACCAAATTATTATTAAATATGATATAGGTACCAAATTATTATGAAATAGTTGATCATATGATTAAGATTTGTTAAATTAAAAATTAAAACAAATCTCAATATCCCTATATGATATCGAGATAACCCTCACACCTAATTATTAAGTCGAAATACCCCAATAATCTTATCTAGAAAACCCTTAATGCCTAATATTTAAGTAGAAAAGGCAATAATCTTTCTATATTGAGTCCCGTGTACATGGGGTAAATTAAGGCTTTAAGCATTTACAAAGTGAGATTATAGAAATTGGAGAATAAAAATGTGGTACATTATTTTGACAATTTACCTTCATCATTAAATAGATTAATGAGTTTCAACAAATTTTTTATTCATTAATCATTATTGGAATAAAGATAAAATATGAAAATTCTATGTAAAATTTACTTTTTCAATAATTTTCTTAATTTGTGTAAAAACAAGCACAAGTATAAATATATGTGTCACTTACGAAAATTGCGGGCGTGCTAGGCACGTGTTCGTGCTAAATGTGAATGATCCGACTTCGTTTACCAAGTGTTGTATGTCTCAATTCGGTCGTAAATTCTAACTCATTCGAAATGGTTCAAAAACGCAAACACAAAATGAGAAATATGACAAAATTACAGGAGGAATCCATTAATAACATTAAATATAATTATGTTGCTATGAACTTGATCGACATTCTACAATAAATTTGAAGAAATGAGAAAATAGACTATTTGGAAATTGAAAATGAGCTAACAATTAATGATAGAATTCTGCAGAAGTTTGCTGTAAATTTTTGTTGGATGTGTTTGTTGTGTCCTTTTTCTGATTCTTCCTTTCTGTTTTGTTCAACTCCACTGAGCAGTTCCAGTCATATTCCACGATCATCCATGATGCATCGTGGATCAACCTCCTCCATCGTATTTTTTCTCTGACCAACTATATTTCTCCTGGACTTAGCATCATTTGGGATATCATGTCTGATGAGCTTATATTTTTATTGAACTTCAAATATTTGAATTAAACAATATGAAACAAATGAATATTTATCAATAAAAAGTTCCTATTTATAGAGTACAAGTTTTTATTAATCATATTCCTAAAAAAAAGTTTTTATTAATCATTAATGGAATAAAGATAAAATATGAAATTTCTATGTAAAATTTACTTTTTCAATAATCTTCTTGATTTGTATAAAAACAAGCACAAATATAAATATATGAAACAAATGAATATTTATCAATAAAAAGTTCCTATTTATAGAGTACAATTTAGTGATACATTTATATATTTATACTATATATATATATATGTATATAAAGACAACATATTTATTAATTATATTTTTAAATTTTTTTTCTTATTATATTAAATTATTTATTTTTATATTATTATTTTAGTTTAACTTCGATCAATACTAACATTTTTATTAAAATAAATAAATAAATAAACTTAATTGGAAAAAGAAAAACAGAGGTTGGTACGTATAATTTTTCTTGTTTTGTGTTGTTTGAATTAAAAATTATTTCACAAAAAATTATCAAGAATATAGATATTTGGAAATGGGAAGGTTGAATCCAGAAAACCCGTAACGGAATTCCTCCAACAACAGATTTCCAAAACTTTATTTTTCAGGGACCGAAGATCTCCATCCCTACGAAATCACCGTATTCTCGACTTGTACGCTGTTTTATGTTGACTTCGGTTGGGTTGCTCTTTATTCATTATTTGTTCAGAATATATTATCATTTGCTAATGTGTATGAACCTTTCTTCAAAATGTAGTCAACAATCTTGCTTTTCTTTGGGTATATACTTTGTGTGTCTAAGATTAACATGATGGGCTTTTGTCCAATTTTTTTATGGATGATATACGGGAGTTTTTGGTAGATTTTGTGTGCCAAGTTTTTATTTTTCCATGTTTGTTCCTTTGAATCTGTGTTGTGTTTCTCAGTCAGTGGAATTTTTTCCTTTCAGATTCTATCGATAATATAAGCTTTTGATCCGAAGAGGCTTGCCTTGTAGAGATATTTGGATTTTTTCAAAGAAACGAAAGGAAGAAAGGTCTGCACTGCGAGGACTATTCTGGTAATTTTGGGTATTGGGCTAATGAAAAGTCAAGCCTGGAAATGGGTTCTGGGATTGGTATATATATTTGCAGTTGCAACAATATGGATTGCTGCTAGTTTTGTGGTACAATCTGTGGTAGATGGTGGAGTTTCACCGTTTCTAGTCACATATATTTGCAACTCATTGTTCGTGGTTTATATACCTCTAGTTGAAATCGGTCGTTATCTGGAGGATAAATATGGAAGCTTGTGGTTTTGGAGAAATAGAAAGGATGGTGATTTGCAAGAATCAAGAGTTTCTGAGCAGGTGATTCTTTTAGAAGATAATGAGGCCTGTTCTCCGACCGATGGTTTGATTCCAGTTGTAGTGGCACAACAAGAAACTGTAATTCATCAAGATGGCATTGTTGAAAAGACTTGCAGAATAGGATTGGATGCAAAAGGGCGATGGACTCGTGGAAGAGTCGCGAAAGTAAGCCTCTTGATATGCCCATTCTGGTTTCTGGCACAACTCACGTTCAATCTCTCACTCAAGTACACTACAGTCACGGTAAGAATTTGGGTCTGATTTGTTTTTTTAATAAATGATTTAGTTGATATTTTCCTGACAAGGGCTCGTTTGATTGAGTTGTTTCCTTTGATGTACAGTCCAATACCATCCTAAGCAGTGCATCCAGTCTTTTCACTTTTTTGGTTGCTCTTGCGTTCTTGGGTGAGAAGTTCACTTGGGTAAAGCTGATTAGCGTTCTTCTTTGCATGGGAGGAACAATAATTGTAAGTTTGGGAGACTCAGGGACAGGATTGAGTGCTGTCGCCTCAAGTCCCCTTCTTGGAGATGTTCTCTCTCTTGTATCTTCTGCATTTTATGCTGTCTATATTACCCTTATTCGCCTGAAGCTACCCGACGAAGATGATGAAAGAGGTCATGCTAGTATGGCACAGTTTCTTGGATTCTTGGGGTTGTTTAACCTAGTGTTGTTTTTCCCTGTTACTCTGATTCTAGAATTTGCCAAGGTTGAGTCTTTTAGCATGATGACATGGAAGCAATTTGGTTTAATTATTGGTAAAGGTATGCTCATAAGCTTCAGCTTTTTATTAAAATCTTGGTTGACTATTGTTTTGAATATGTTTACCTGCTCTGGGTCTATTTACTAATTATGTTGTTTCTGGAGACATTGATCGGTTTTACATCTGTCGTGCTCAACTGGTCATACCTTTTTTCGTGTTCTTCACCTGTAAACTTTCTTCATCACCTATGGTTTGCTGATAGAGTTTGATCATGTTCATGGTCTAATTAATATAATTGTTCGTACCTCTGTGCTCTTGATTATCATGGAAGATAGATTTGTTAATTTTTTTCATTAATATGTGTATGCTAGAAAGAAGGCGCAGTGCAATCGATACAACTTAATAGATCCTGTTTCCTCTAATTATTTATGCTTCCGGTCAAGAATGTAGTATCATGGAACACATATATATCCTATTTGGTTCAATTTTAGTTCTTTCTCTGCCAATTGACGTGCATTTGTCTAGATTTGCCTCAACCCTTTTTACACACTTTTCCCTTCTTGGTTTTAAATGTAAATTTCCGTAACCTTTTCTGACACTGGCATCCTTAATTCTATAATTTTCTTATTCAGCCTATGTGACAACATTTATAACACAAGACGGTAGCTTTCGAATTCTCATATGACATAATTCAGTCTTAACTATCACAGTTTTGCTTTTGTAAAGTGTCATTCTGATTTTGCATCCCTTTTTTTGTCATCCTTGAATCATTCAAGGACTGCGATACTTTTTTGACGCAAAGAAGATGCATTATCTCGGTTGGACGGGGTCACGAACTTCCCTGTAATATTATTATTGAAACAGGAATCAGGGCAGCCTGTCAGATGAATTTGTTTTTTTGAAATATTATGTAAATTATTTTTTAGTACTAGTTACTACAAAGTTTCGCCTCTCCAAAATCATTTTATTCTTGCCCCACTTTCCCGAGCCCTGGCTGGAAATGGAATGCCCTTTTTTTAAGGTTGATACTTCTTAGCCTATTTAAATTCAGAAATTGTATCATAGTCACATGCGGGTTAGAATTTGGTTTTGGCTTCATCGGATTCTCCTCTCTCACCTTTGTGCTTCTGTTTGCTATGTATTTCCTTTGAAATTTACCCATAATGTCGCAACTATCGTCGGTAGCATAGACATTCTCGAAATCTAAATTTGGAACTTCTATTTTCAGGTCTACTAGACAACGTTTTGAGCGACTATTTATGGGCCAAGGCCGTACTCCTTACGACAACCACTGTTGCCACGGCAGGTCTGACAATTCAGGTCCCTTTAGCAGCTGTAGTGGATTCACTAACCGGTAATGCACCTCGTCTCCTGGATTATATCGGAGCTGTTGCTGTAATGATTGGTTTCACAGGAATTAACTTCCCTTTGGCCGCGTTTTGTGGAACTAAAGAGGAAACTGAAAAAAATGTTCATCAAACGAATCAAGACGGGGTTTGATTCTCTGAAACAATAAAGTACCTCTCTTCCATGCTTTCGTTCTGTAGATAATTGTAGTTGAATTGTAACACAACATAGGAAATATACATAGGTTATTGTTTGATGGAAGTGTTTGTCCTTGGAAATTCACCAATCTTTGTGCAGCAATATTGTTTGCACACAGAAGGGCAACGTCGAAACAACCATACCAAGGGAAATAAATTTTTGTTTTTATAAGCGAAATGCAAAGGATTTGTTGTCCACATGGAGGATCTGTGATTTTAAATGAGGGTGGAAGACCTTAGTTCATTTTAGGGAGTAAATATTTGTACTTGTAGAAGAGTTGACTTCCTTTTTCTTTATCGGGCCAATTCCCCTTATTTGCCATATGTTGGTCGATAATTTTGTTCTTCTGATTTCAACATTCTTCTAGCAGATGCATAGGAACAGAAATGTAAAAGGTAACTCTACCATATCCACCAGTCCAACCCGAGGAAAAACGGGACAGAGAACATAGCCGCAATTTCTGAACTTCATTCTTGGTCTCAGTGGGTCTTCCCGTGTTTGGTCCATATCATGGAGCTCATGGATCGCGTGGCAGCAGTTTCATTTTTTATGCGTCCGTTTGAACATGTTCCTGGCATTCTTGATCAGGCTGGTAGGGTAGGATTGTAGTTTTGACCAATGTTATCTTGTCAATGACAATCCTTCTCTCGGGGACCTCTCACATTTCGATTCGTCGAGTGTGGTCTTTGGATTGACCTTTGGAGATCACCTGGATACATTTCACTAGACACCTTGTTCGACTAATTAAGGCATAATTCACGAACGCACCTGGTCAGTGATGTGTCCGTTGCCCCTTTTATCTCCTTTTGATATTCAAGGATTGAATCATTGAAACAGAAGCTTCTACTTTGGTAATTGCTGTCAGCACACGAGCAACCTCCTAACTGAGAATCCATTTCTACAAGTATCCTCGTACAGATTAGATTTTGCACACTATCTCTACCAAAAGCAAGCCAATAGTGTGTGTTCGAGTTGTTTGAGATTATTTTATCCCCATATTCATTCAACTGTATCTCTTATCGGATCGTATTAACACTCGAGGAAAGTTGTTTCTTACGCTGTTCGTTTTTACCCAAAATGGTCATAAAATTGTGAATAAAACCAAGTGTAAGTAGTCATAATTTGAGCATGATTAACATTAAAAATGGATCAATATGAACATAGATATTTACAATGATAGTTGGATGTGAAAGATGAGATTTATGGTATATTTGGTTAGCTTTTAAGAGATTAAGATAAAAAGATGCAACAAAATCAAACTATATTTAATGTATAAATGCAATTTTCAATAAATAAAAAATAGTAAAAATCAAGCATCCCAGTGGGAAATGACAACCTTGGATTTATTACAAGCTGAAGATGGGTTTGGATATTTAATATTTTTCTTCCAAATTGGGATGGTAGATTCTCGGTTTCGCGAAAACGACACCAAACACCGAAAATGCTAAACGTCGAACATGTTACAACACACAATGCGCCACGTCAGCATCCAACAGTGTTGTCAACCTCTTTTCCCTCTACTTCACTGAATGCCCAGTTGTTCGATGTTTAACATGTCTAACCACTGGCTCTACCAAACCTCTAACCATGCCTTAGGCTCCACTAGATACCCAACCCTAGCCTCCAGCCGAGCCTAGGCTCTTTGTGAGCCTGTCAGTTTCAGCTGGGTGTTGGATGGATTAAAGTTCGCATCATTTTTTAATATTATTTTTAAATCATTGTTTGATTTTATATAAATAGCTGAGCACGCTTTAGTTGGTGGGGCTTCCATACGTATTTTTTCAAATATAGTTCGATTTTTATATTTTGATATTATTATTTTTATTAATATATCTTTATTAACCGAATCTTGGAAAGATGTATGGTACTTTTTTTTTGAAATTTTTTTCCAAGATGTATGGTACTTTTTTTTTGAAATTTTTTTCTGTGTCTGAAAAAAAAATAAATCTATAGTATGTTTTGATCTTTTCATGGTTTTTTTCGAGGAAAAAACTTATGTGATATAGTCTAAAGAGTCATATTTTATGAGACAGATTTCTTATTTGGTTCATCTATGAAAAATTATTACTTTTTATGCTAAAAGTATTACTTTTTATTGTGAATATCGGTAGAATTGACCCGTTTCACAGATAAAGATTCGTGAGACCGTCTCACAAGAAATCTACTCTCTTTTGAAACTGTAACTCGAACTCTGAACTGTGTATAAAATCGAATTCAAAACCATTTATCTATTTTGATCACAAGATCACGGACAAAATCATTAAAAATTGAAACTAAAATTATATCTAAATATCTTATCCATCTCAAACATAAAAATTTATTTGTATTTTTACACATGTTAAAAAATATAATTAACAAAACAAAAATTGATAAACAAATTTTTTATTTTACATTATATTCGTTCAAAAAATAATTTCATGTTTTTCAAAACTTTAGTTTATGATAAAATAATATTATTAAATTTAAAAAATGAATAATATACTTGAGATATAAATTTTATTATTTACTGATATTGAAACTTTCAAGGTTAGAAACAAGTCTCCTCCCAAACCTGAAACTGAGATCCCAACCTGACCGCTCAGCTTAATTAATTAATTAAAGTCACGGATGTGAATACCTACGGTACCTCACCAAACCTGAGGTCAGATCCCAACCTGACCGCTTTTCCAGCTATTTTTTCGACATTCGCGTCGCTGATGTTTATCTTCTCTCCACTCTCTGCTCTTTGCTCTTTGCTCATTCATTCTGTAAACTGGGCGTCGTTCTTCAGTACAATCCAATTCATAAAATTTTCTTTGTTTTTTTGAATTATTTTTTCGTAAGGTTGGTGAATTCGAATAATATTTATTGAGAATAATTACACAACGTTCGTGTTCGTGAGTCTGTAATTTGTGTTGTAATCTTGAAATGTTTGCGGGGTTAATTGATTTAATCTAAGATCGCGATCGCGGGGAGGACATTGGTAAGAAATTTGCACCCGAGTAGCTGATTTAGTGGAGAAAATTTAAGAATTTGTCGATTCGCTAGTGAATTTTGGAACAAAGTGTGCGCAGCTGGGAGAAATTCCATATTTTTTTTGTTAAGAACCCTTTCCGGCAAAGTGAATTTGGCTGATTTAGCGGTTTTTGTTGTGAAATATCTCGAATTAGGTTTTTCGTCTGGTGTTTACGTGGATCGTCAATGCAGGAACTGATATCTCAATAGCGGTAAATCCAAGAGTGTTTTTTATTTTGTCCAAAAAAGTGTACTTTAAAATAAATTTTCTAGATTGGGTTTGCTTAATCTTTGTAATTTTTTTTGGGACAAAAAATGGCTCCTGGAGTTGCGTGCTTTTGTTTTAAATTGCGTTAACTTAATCTGAATCGATTTCTGTGGGCAGAGTGTGACCTTGCAGAGTTCTTTGGATTCAGGTTGAGTATCAGTCATGGCACAGAGTAATTGGGAAGCTGATAAGATGTAATTAATTATTTTTTTGGTGTTTTTTTCCTTTTATTTTTCCAGTTGTGGGGGAATTCAGAAGGGAAATATACGTAATATCCTATCATTTGTTACCAATTTGACAAACAGTTTCTAATTATGCCAGTTAATGCCTGTTAATGGGTAATGATCGCTGAGGAAATACTTCTTATCAATATCAAATAATTCTCTTGCTGTAGATCAATTATGCTATTTGGTTCGCATTTTTCTGTAACGGTTTCAGCAGTTATTTTGTTTGAGTTGATTAAATAACTAAGTGATCGATAACAAAGGTTCCTGTTTATTTTTTTTCATTTTTTTTCACTAGGCTTGATGTCTATATTCATGACTATTTGTTGAAAAGAAAATTGCTCAATTCTGCCAAAGCGTTCATGACAGAGGGAAAAGTTGCTACAGATCCTGTAGGTAGGAGATTATTTGAGCTTTGATTATATAATTTGGTTAACTTTTGTTTAAGACTCTCTTTGATTTTGGTGCTTATATTTTTCATTTGGCTACTATTCTTAGCCATTGATGCCCCAGGAGGATTTCTTTTCGAGTGGTGGTCTGTCTTTTGGGACATATTCATTGCAAGAACAAACGAGAAGCACTCAGAGGCAGCGGCTGCCTACATTGAGGTTCTGATAATTTTGCAATTTTTTCCTGGTGCATAAGTTTCATTGCATGGTATATTGATATCCATTTTATGGATCTACACATAATTTTCCGTGGAATAATTTCAGACTCAGCAAATCAAATCAAGGGAGCAGCAACAACAGTTGCAAATGCATCAAATGCAGCTCATGCAGCAGCGCAACGCCCAAGCCCAATTACAGCGAAGGGATCCTAATCATCCCCCCCTCGGCGGTCCAATGAACTCAATTGACGGGATGATGGGACAGCCATCTGCCAGTGTATTGGCTATGAAAATGTATGAAGAACAGATGAAACATCCCCATTCTATGGATTCGGAGACATCACCCGGACTCATTGATTCAAATAGGATGGCACTTCTGAAGTCAGCTTCAAATCAACAAGGGTAACGCCGTACGCGACCTCGTAAATTGGATTTTTTTAATTGTTTTTGTATTGTCCCATTGGATCCTTATTTCCAAGCCATCGATTCAGACAAGCGGTGCAAGGCAATTCGGGGAGCATGTCTGCAGCTTTGCAGCAAATCCAAGGACGTCCTCAACTGGCCCCTGTAATTACTTTACCATTTTTTTTTTGGTTGGGGCCATTTTGTTTTGATCCCTTTTACTTTCTTAACTTAATGTGCTCAACCTTGTAGCTTTTCATGTTTCCAGGACATTAAAACGGAAGTTAACTTGAGTGCAACTCAGAAGTCTTTGCCCATGGATCCATCATCTATATATGGTCAAGCGATTCTGCAGTCAAAATCTGGACTTGGTGGTGCAGGTAATAGTTCTGAATGTTTCTGCAAGCTAGGTGTTTTTCTGAGAGAGAGTTATGTTATTTTTCGTTATTTGCGGCAAGGGTTATTGCTGTACAGACACAAGGTCAAATTGAAAGTTTGGTGTTAATGTTTAAAATAATCAGGACGTGTGCGTCACTGCGTTGGTAAAATTACTAATTTGATAATGACATTTTTTCTAGCATGATGGATAAAAATCGCAACTAACCAAATATGTTCTTCGGTCTGGATCCTCTTTGGATTTTTCTCTAGGCATGAACACTTAAATGTGCATTCCCATTATTAACGGTCCATAGTTGTCAATAGCCCCCGTAGCCCTCGCTATAGCGAATAGCGTGGCGAAGCGACACCACGTCGCTACGCGCCATGGACTTTGCAATAGCGCTCGCTATTGGAACTATAGCAACAATCATGATAGCTTAAATAGCGGCGCTATTGCAAAGCGAAACTACATGCTTATTTTCTGTCCTTTTTTGTTTTTTTCTAATTTTGGTTTTTTTGGCGTATACTTAGGTTTTTGCTAGAAATTATATTTTTCTGTATTTCTTGCTTTATTTTTGTGTCTTCTATGATATTTCAATGAAAAAACTTAAAATAATTTCAAGTTTTAGTATTTTACAATTAAAGTTGATGGAATATTATGCTGAAAATTAAGGTTTTGAATTGATGTTACTATATGCTATATATTATATATTTATATACTTGTGCCGTTTTACTTTCAAATAACCCTAGTTACGCTATTTGTTATTCGCTATCCGCTATAGTCACGGGCAACCTTTGTGCTACGGGACGCTATGCGCGATTGACAACTATGTAACGGTCAAGAAATTAAAAACATCTCACTAATTTTGCATTTTGGTATGCAATTATGGTATCTGGGTTTATGATTGATGATTTTGTTAGTATGTAAAAATTATTTTGAGTTGGCTCCTTTCATTTTTTATATGACTTTGAACAAGAGCATCTCCATTGTCAACTCATTTAAAAAAATGTCCACTTTGTTCCAGCAATTTTTTTTTTAATTTTCGTAGCCTTTGACCACTTCACAGAGTGACGCGTTTACTGATCAAAATTGCAATATCTCGCACACTTACATGCAATCAGAGATATCGATATAGATATAGTTAGATGGTCATATTATCCATTGCATTACCTTTACTACTTCAGTGATAGATTTTTTAGTGTAGCCATGATAGCAAAACTCAAAGGAAGCATCTGAAATGGAAATTCAACTCTAGAAGACAAGTTTGAATGTGGGGTGATTATGCCCAATAGCTAACTGGTGGTGAGAGAAGCTATTCACTTATCTTTCCTTGAATCATAAAGGTTGGGTTAGAGATGCTCTTTTGACTTGTGACATACTATAAAAATGCAAGCCGGGTGCCTAAAGAGCGAGCTTTATGCCGTCATGTCACCATTTCCAATAATAGCAATAATTTGTCACGTAGATTGCAGCATCAAATGATGCAAAGACACTTGCAATATCAGTAATTTGCTTGTGAAGCTCCATCATACTTGTCCAGATCTTAATTATGTCAGAGTTGCATAATAATTGGATCGTTGCTGTATCAGTTTCCCGAGAGAATTTTCATGATGATTCTGTCTGATCATTTGATTGAGAATCATTTTGTTTCAGGTTTGAATCAAGGTGTCACTGGTCTACCATTGAAGGGCTGGCCGCTGACTGTGAGTGTGTTGTAGCTTATTTATCTGTTATTATTTAAGGATTAATTTTCCATTGTGGAAATGATGTTTACCATAACATTTAGGGAATTGATCAATTGAGGCCAAGTATGGGTTTACAAGTACAAAAACCAAATCTACAGGCTCAGAATCAGTTTCTTTTGGCATCACAACAGCAGCAGGCTCTAGCACAAGCACAAGCACAGGCACAGGCACAAGGCAACCTTGGAAATTCTGCTAATTATGGGTTTGGAGGATTACCGAGGGGTAATTTTAGTGTGAAAGATGGCCAAACTCCCAGAAATGATGGATCTATTTGCTCTCCAGTGCAATCAAATTCACCAAAGGTTATAATTGTATCTGAAATCATGATTGTTGGCTTATATTAATGCATGCGATCCCCTATGTGATGTAACCATTTAGGTAATCAGTTAGAAGACCAATATGTAACTGCCAAAGTTTACCCCATTGAATAGATATGGCTGTACTCGAAGTTGGCTCGCATTTTCTTCGATCCTGGAATCTGTCAGTTGAGGTTCTCTCACACAAGATATTAGTAGTGAAAGGAAAAAGATACAGGAGGAAAGAATTATATTTCTTGATATATGGCCCTAAAAACTGTTTTAATAATTTCACATAGAGGACCAATATGTAACAGCTAACTAACTATACTTCCTAAATATTTTATCCCCATGCCTCTCCCTGCCCTTTATTTTCAGTTACTGTTATATACCTTGGAGTTTTCTGTGGCTAATTTAGATGTCATTTCTTAAAAGTTTTTGTTTACATGAACAATGCATGATGCTTGCATTAAATGGGCATTGGCCAGTCCTTTTCATATGCTAGACGATTGTGGACTTATTTTATTCATGAACTAGTTTCTGATGAGTATGCGAGTTTGGGGTCAGCTCTGGTTAATTGGTGGACAGATACTTAACTCTTTTACACTTCTTCCATTTGCTGCTTCTTGTAAAGCCTAAAGAGGAGTAGCAGTATGTAATTTAGGTGCTAGTTTTCCACTAGCATTGTCCTTGCTATTAAATTCCTTCTTTATGAACAGATGAAAATGGCCCAATTGCAGCAGTCTTCCTCACAACAACAGGATCAGCAGCAGCAGCAGCAACAATTGCAACAGGTTAGTTCTTCCTTGTAAAGCTGTTGATGAAGGTTTGTTGGATAAACAATAATAAACCTACAAATATGTGTTTCTGTTAATTGATCGTATAGCTGCACACATCACAAATACTATCACCTCATACCGACTTTTTCATAGGCTTGGCGATCCTTGATTTTACCTAAGCTTAGAAAGTATATGACACACTCTTTGACATGAAACAGAATAACAGGAAAAGAAAACAACACTCTTCATCAGGACGCGCCAACAGTACTGGTACTGGAAATACGGTAGGACCCTCTCCGAGCTCACCGCAATCAACACACACACCCGGTGATGGTATTGCTACTGCAAGTAGCCTTCAGCATGTCAACAGCGTGTCCAAGAGCATGATGATGTATGGTGCTGAGGGTACTGGTGGAATTGCATCATCTACAAATCAACTTGTAAGCACAGGTCTTTCTTGTAGGCTTCCTTTCCTTATTTTTAACGTTCCTTTCCTAAACTTCTGGATGACCTACAAACTTTGGCAACAGCAAGAATCTTGATTCTCTCCCATCGAATCGACAAAGTATGTGTTGTACTCATCTATGCTATCCTGTGTAACAAACTGTTTTTGAGTATCCAATTGATTTTCATATTATTTTTCCAATGCATTTTTGTTATATAAAGATGTTCAGCTTTGTGCCAATTCATTTTTGTCACATAAATATGTTTCAGCTTTCTGGTGAGCTGGTATTATGGATTATCTTGTAAAATTTGATGACTCTGTTGAGGAGTATGCACTATGTTGCCATTTAATTCATTGTTTCTTTTCTTTATAAGGATGACTTGGAGAATTTTGGAGACATTGGTTCCCTTGAAGATAATGTTGAACCGTTTTTGTCAAATGATGGAGGAGATGGAAATTTATATAGCTCTTTGAAACAAACCCTGAATGTGCATAAAACAGAGACCTCAAAAGGTGTTCACCTCAAATGTAGCATGTATAAATCTGTTGTTTGGTTAAATGTATTTTGTGATGAATGTCAATTTCACCATTTACAGCTTAATCTCAGGTTTTACATTTGGGGAAGTTAGCTGTTTTCGGACAAGGAATAAGGTGACCTGTTGCCATTTCTCCTCTGATGGGAAGTTGTTAGCCAGCGCTGGACATGACAAAAAGGTATAATCCTGTCCAGTGTTTATGGGGTTGTATAACACAAAAGTGTGTGCAAACCACATGCTGTCTTCTATCGTTGTGCGTCATTGCATTAAGTCTCGTTTCATTCTCTTGATTTTCAATTTCACATGGCCCCACTTTAGATTACTGGAGGAGTTTACTCTCGGTTATTCATAATATTCTGTGTAATATATCTGTCATCACTTCCATTAGGCTGTTCTTTGGAACATGGATACTCTGCATACAGAGAGCACGCCAGAAGAACATCAGCACTTAATTACAGACGTCCGCTTCAGGCCAAATTCTACTCAACTTGCAACAGCTTCATTTGATATGTCTGTGAGATTGTGGGATGCAGCTAATGTATTAATCCCTCTTGCCTTTACTTGAATTTAAGTTTATACTTTACTTGAATTTAAGTTTATACTTTTGAATTAACCTGGTGCGATATGTTACTTATTTCTCAGCTGCTTTCACCTTTGAAACTTTATCCACCACCCGAGTATACTGAATCCATTACATTTTTGTAAAAAAAACCTCTATTGGATGTTGCAACTGTAAGTATTTACTTTATTTCAATCTTTTACGCAGCCAAGCTACTGTCTGAATGCTTATACTGGGCATACTTCCCATGTCATGTCCCTGGATTTCCATCCTAAGAAGAATGATCTTTTTTGTTTCTGTGATAGTAACAATGAAATTCGCTATTGGAATATTAGTCCATTTTCATGCACTCGTATTTCAAAGGTCTGTCATTAAATAGCCGTATTTGAATTTTATTTTTCCTGCCATAAATTCTATTTTTTGTATTCTAAACTGCTTTTCATCATTCTGGTTTTGCTTGTCATGTAGCAAGGAGGCAGCGCACAAGTTCGATTTCAACCAGTAAGCGGACATCTATTAGCCGCGGCATCGGATAAGGTGGTTTCCATATTTGATGTTGAAAATGACAGACAAACACATTCTTTCCAGGTTTGTATGCATTCTGACGTGTCTGTCATTCCAAGGTTATACTGTGAAAGTCTTTGTTGTGTCACGAAAGTGTTTGGTGATTCATTAGGGGCATTCTGGTGTGGTGAACTACTTGTGCTGGGACCTTAGTGGTGATCTGCTGGCTTCTGTTAGTGAGGACAGCATTAAAGTTTGGTCACTAGCCTCTGGAGAGTTCATTCATGAGCTCAATTCCAATGGGAATCAGTTCCATTCATGTGTTTTTCACCCAAGCTATACAGCCCTCTTGGTCATTGGCGGACTGCGAGTAAGGCCATCCCCTCTCTTACACACACATGCAGCCGCACACGACAATCTGTTTAATCAGAATTATTTGGGGATGCAAATCGTGTCCATGTTTTCCTGCCAACTAATCCTGCATCTGAGTTTCATAGTGAATTATGTTACATTACCCTAATTTCTTGGTGATGAACTCAAAAAGTCTAGTGTTAGGACTTGAGCTTTTGACAAGGTCATGTAAATTATACAGAATCCATGCTCAGTGATGACCTATGTGATCTGGACTGAGAATGTTAACATTAGATTACCTCCGCCCCTCTGGAAAAAAGGAATATTAGATTCCCTTCTTAAATTCTTGAATCCCCCCAGGCTCGGCAGTAAGGGTGGACCCAGAAATTGTGAAGAGGGTAGCAAGATAACATTGTGGGACGGAACTTGCATTTTTAAAACATTATGCATAACCTTTTTAATATATTTCGATAACACCCCTTTAACTTGGTGTAGTCTCTGGAGTTGTGGAACATGGCCGAGAACAAAAGCATGACAGTTCCTGCCCACGAAAACATAATTGCTGCATTGGCACAGTCACCTCAGACTGGAATGGTCGCCTCCGCAAGTCACGACAGTTCTGTTAAATTATGGAAATAAGGTGAGAAAATTAACTAGCAATTGGGGAGTGTTGACATGTCTTCTGAACTTCAAGTTTTATAAATTAACATAATATTAATGTTTGTGAAAGCTTAGCAAGTTGGAAGCACATCAACCATACTGTATGATGTAAGATCATCAATTGTGTGAAAGGATTGATATCTAACAGCACATTATCCATTTCTGCTTATCAGCTGGTTTTGTTTATCATCGAGTAAAAACACACTGATGTAGAAATAAAACGAGCTAGGGAAACACAGAAAATAACGGAATTCTATTAATATGTGTGCAATATTTCCTTTACGTATTGACACATCCTTTTGAATGAGATTACCCAGCTTGGTTTTAAACTCATTTGATCAAATATACTCCCTATTATTGTTAATATTATGCAATAATTTTACAGGTTGTTTTGTTATCTAATCTTTCTGTCATATATTTCAAATACACTTGTGGAGCTTATTTTTTCAAAAAGTGGTTCACCAGTTCTATTTTCCAAATATCCCTAATTTTAGATGTAAGTTACCTGGACAAGCAAAACTATAACAGAGCTAGATGAATTAATATATGATCAACTATCATATTTTTTATTCTCGTGTGCTGATAAATGAAGTAATAGTAATTAAGATATAATTTTTTTTTGGAATAGACAGAAATTTTTGTGAGACGATCTCAAATGTCTTATTTGTTAGATGGATCTCTTATTTGAATCATTAATGAAAAAGTATTAATTTTTATGTTAAGAATATAATTTTTTATTGTGAATATCGTTAGGGTAGATCCGTTCCATAGATAAAGATTCGTGGGATTGTCTCGTACAAGAATTAGTTTTTATAATATGTATATGGACGAATGGGGGTGCAATGGTTTTGGCAGGAGCATGAGATTCCTTTTGTCATTTCATGGGACCGCGATTCGTCTGACATTAAGGAAGTCCTAATCCAATTTCTAAGATATAATAAAATATTTTTATTTTTATTTTAATCTTATCTTAGAATAAACCACCGCATATCCCTTTTTCTCTATCCCAACCCCACAATTTCTAGGTCCACCAACACAACATAAATATCTAATATAGAGGAATGCATGCATGCTTGTTGGGTATGTATAATATAATACTAAATGAAAATTAGTAGCAAATAACGAGGACTCATGGATGCCCATTTTTTTCTTCTCTATTTATTTTTTAAGGAACATTAACTATTTATTTTTTAAGGAACATTAATTTTTTTTCCAAATATATTAATAATTTTGTGATTTTGATCTTTTACTTTGTGAATTTTGAACTATAATCAATTATATTTGTTTTTTTTTTACAGTTTTGATTTTTTTTTTTACGTAATACTTATATAGTGCCGACCTGAGACCGATCAGAAATGATTTAGATTTCGAAAAATTGAATGACTTGAGATTAAGTCTATGGATACAATTGATGCTGATTTAATGGTTGATATTGATTGCACACGAGTGGCACCACAAATAGGACAGGTGAGTCAGCCTTTTTTTAGCATTCCAATGAAAACTTTATTATAAATTCAATAGTAGTAATGATCATCTCTCTGATTATTTAATACACACTTTCTTCCATTTTTATTATATAATATAATATTTTATCTAAATTCATAAGCTTCAATTTTTTATCGCCAAAAAAAATTTATATTCAGTTATATGTTTTGTCGTGTATGAGCTGATCTCTTATAAACGTTTTAGCCAATTTGTGTGTAGTCTTCGATTCAATGATATTATTTTTAAAATGAAAATCTCCCGATATGTTAATAATATTGTAATAATTTTTAAAAAATATAAAAAATTATTATTAATATAGGGATAATAATTCCATCCAAAATATATTGCATACGCGCTCTCTCCCACAATTCAATTCAAGTCGAAAAAAGCGGGAGTTAAGATATTTTCGGGATAAGTACGAGACGAGATTTAGAATGAGAGATTTTGAGAGATTTTATCAACTCTGCTAGTATTGATAACTATCATATACTACTAAAATATTTTTTTTACCTATAACTATTTTTTTGAATTTGTAAATGATTATTTCGCATATAGTACATAAATAATTAAAAAATATATATATATATATTTTTAAATTAAATAATTAAAATATTACAAAAAATAATTTAAAACCAAAAATTTTAATAGGACAGTAATATATCATACATCGTTCTAATTATATATGTTATATTTTTTTTATCAATATCTCAAATATATAGTACAATTCTATATTTAATATTAATTTTTTATTTGCTTATATTCTTTTAATAAAGATTCGAAAAAATCGAAACTATTTTTCGAATAAAAAATAAGAATTTTATTGTAAATTTTAATTTTTAATGATTTTCTCAATCTTGACGAAAAAATTATATCTAGAAAAGAAAAACAAAAAGTCGAAAGGAAGATGACCGCACGTTTTTGAAATGAAAAAAGTAATATATTGAGGACTAAAATGAAAATACCAAATAGCAATTTTCGCCCCCTAATTTATAAACCCTAACCAGACCCCTACCCCACACCCGAAGAGGAGATATTCTGAAATCTTCCTTCATTTCCCTCTCCTCCACCTCCCTCCACCATGAAACCCCTTCTCTGTTAGCTTCAGTGATCGTGCCGAATTCGATTTCACGCGCGTAGGAAATTCAGTGGGATGGGAAAGTATATGAAGAAGTCGAAAGTAAGTGGCGACGTTGCGGTGAAGGATGCTTCGCAGTCCTCCCTGGGTGTTCGTACTCGCGCCAAAACCCTAGCCTTACAGCGCGTCCATTCATCGGCTGAATCGTTGCCCCCGAAGCCGGAACAGTGTTACCTCGAGCTGCGGTCGCGGCGGCTTGAGAAGGCCACTCTTGTCAGGCAGAACATGCAAAAGATTCCTTCTCCGAAAGATTGTCTAAATTGCCCGGAAAAAGAGGAGTTTGGAAGTGGAAGTGTGCCCAAGGGAGAAGAAGGTGTACGCAGAGCGTTTGAAACGGGGGATTTGGAAATCGAGGCTTCTTTCGGGGAAAATACTTTGGTGTCCGAAGCTAGGGGAAGGTATTTGATTTTTAAAATTTTCCATATTTTTTTGTTAGATTTGGGTTATCCATTTGATTATTATTTTTAATTTCAATTTTATGCTAAAATAGAATTATTTTGAAAAAAATTATGTGGGTGTTAAATGTTTAATTGTTTTTTTTACTTCTTTAATGTTGTTTAATTAATTTTTCTGCTATTTTTGAATTATCATTTGGCTAGAGAAAACAAAAGCTGATAGTTTCTTCTTCACATTCTCCTTTCTCCTCGCCTTTTTGTTCTCTTTGTGTGTTCTTTGATATGATCGGTGAAGGAAAAAAAGTAGAATATTAAGGAAGATGTGTTTGCAGGGTTTTCTTTTATTTTGGGAAAGGGGTGTAATTGAATATTGGTGAAAAAATAGCATAGGTTCTGTTCTTGGAAAAAGAAGAAGAAGAAGAAGAAACTAGCTCAGTTTGATGTAGTCTTTTTTTAGGTGTTGTAAAAAGATTTATTCGGCCTTTGGTTGAAAGATCTATGAGAGGTCCCCAAAATTCATCCACTTTTAGAATTAGAGCTTTCTCCGATTTTCAACTGACATCAGTATTTGATAAAAGTTGGATATTTCATGTTAGTTGCTTTTGGTTTCACAAAAACGTTTTTAGGAAATTATGCTTGTGTGTGTATTTGGAAGCTGGAGAGTTTCTTGGACGTCTTTTAGCTGGATTTAAATAAGAAGTAGTTTGATAGCTTTGTTCTCGTGTTTCTTTGATTGATAAGTCTGCATTTGGGGCAGGAGCACCAGGGAGAGCACGCCTTGTAGTTTGATCAGGGATGCCGACACTAGCATCACACCGGGCTCCAGCACAAAGTCTGCAACTCTTACTCTTACCAATCAAAGGGTCCGAAATACTCGTCTCGGAAGCATGCCTACAGACGACGAACTTGAGGAATTTTTCACCCAAATGGAGGAGGCTCAGCATCGACACTTTATCAAGAAGTATGTTGGTCGTTTCATTTGTTTTACGCTATTGCTCTTACTGAAAAAGAATCGACTTATGATCAGGTAACTAATTCTACATCTTTTTGATGACGACTTGCCTTGCAGGTATAACTTCGATATTGTGAATGACTTACCCCTCCCAGGTCGCTACATGTGGGAGAAACTGTCGCCTCAGTAGAATATTATTTAGGTGATATTCAACAGTTCCCTGCTACTCTTAGTGTAAAGTGGAACAGAAGCTATGGAAAGAACATCTAGTTTAGACTTATGTAGGATACTAGCTAGAATTGGCGACTTTGCTTACTAACTAACCATTTAGAAGTACAAGTGTAACTTTAGTTTTCAAGAAACTCCCATCCTTGTAATTTGAAGGTTTAACCATAGTCAGTTCTAATCTCACTTTACTGTGATGTGTCTTCATTTATTCCATATACTATAATTATAGACGCAAACTTAGAATGGCCACGGCTCCGGTTACATTAAGTAAGGGTCGGGTATGTCAGATGTGTTTATATTTTACTTTTATTATATAAAAATATATTGCATTCGACAATTTTTTTGAAACTCGACACTTGACAAAGTTTATACTATTGTTCATTGCCGTCCCAACACAAGCTCAAAACGAAGTTCAAACTCTTCTAAATATCTAAAAAAAACTAGCTCAACATGTCGTTGAAAAAGTTTAAACTCGATATAGATTCCAAATGTCTAAAAAATCCCGTGTATGACCAAATGAGATATATATATGATGATCTTCACTTGAAAATTTCGCTTAGGTTTCAACACTATCTGTCATCACTTCTCCTCTTTAAAACGGAGACACTAGATTTCCAAGTGCAAGTTAGATTTGAAAAGTTTGATATGTTTAATTTGGTACTAATTTCGAGTTTCATAAAAAAAAAAATTAGAAAATTTATAAAAGTAAATGGAAATATAATGGTTTTGAACACGTGTAGTAGTGTCGCTGCACACTCTTTTCATGCATGTTGCAATTTTAATATACTCAATTGTTGGCTTGTATCTAGTAAATTTCGTGCTGTACGGCTCTCTAGTCCGTAACATATACAATCACCAAATTTTAGAATCGATGATGTGCAATTCTCCTTTATCCATTTCGGATATATACTTCAGTTTCTCTTTATATAAAACTTGTATCATAAACAGAATGTAAAAATTATAGGATCTTGAAATCATCTTACAACTTGTAGAGATTCTATGCAAGATTTTGGAAGGTTAATTTTTTATGTTATCATTCGAAATCAACAAATACATTTTAAGTTCTAAGAAACATAATATTACAAAAACCATTTTTTATCATCTATGTTTGTCTATTTGTGATTTTGATTTTTATGTAGTAAAATTTGAATTTAGTCTTGTGTTTTCGGTTTTTGACAGTTTTAATCATTTTTAATTAGGATTGCTGACGTGACTCAAAGTTGACACCACATTAGCACTACGAATCACGTTAACATCACATTAGCATTACATTGATGTCACTTCAACATCATGTACGAAAAATGATCGAAATTGTAAAAAAAAATATCATACTAAAATTGAAATTTGACGACGTACAAGATCAAAATCACAAAGAGACGAATATAAAGAAATTTTCCCAATCATATTTTAAGCAACTTATAAGAGAAACGAAACCAACCCCTTAAACAATGATTTTCCCTGTAATATTTTAAGTAACTTGAAAGAGTTGAACTAAACTACTCTATATATATATATACACCTGATTTGTACTGAAATGAAAAGTAATAATTTTGACAGAAAAAAATAATAATTTTGATAATATGTCGGACAAGAGAGATTTGTTTTACAAAATTGTAAAAATTAACCATTAAGACGTTATCACAAGAGTTTTTAACATATATATATACACACACACAAAAAACGTACAATCGAATAATATCAAACAAAATCTAAAGAACATAATTGAGAAAAACGTGAAAATGATACCCCAAGTTTTGATTAGCAGTTCCACCGTCCATCGGAGAGCTGGTCGTTGTAGAGCAGACAATCCACTGCATACAACGGTAAGGCTCAGAATACCTTTTTCACTTAGCATGACCAAGAAAAGAAAAAAACTGAATTTATACAGAACGAGATTCCTTCCTTTGATGGATTCAGAGTAGATGGTGCAATAGCAGCAGGTAGAGTCTGAAGAATCCACCCCCTTGTGGTCCGCATAAATAGCCATCAGATAACTAGTAAAAGCTGAAAGAACAAAGCCATAGAGTATACCAAAAAATTCAGAGGTCCATCACAAACAAAATATAAATTCAAGTCTTTTACAACTATAAGCCTTCTCACAACAAGTCAAGCAAAGCTGAAACTTTAAGTAGAAGCATACGAAGAACTAAGATCATAAGGTAAGAAACATGTTCCAAAAAGTAGGAAAGAACTCAGTTCTGCTCTCTCATTGTTAGATTGGGAGACAAAACAAGATGTGGATTTTCTACCCAAATAAATGTACAGATTTATCATGAGCAAGACCAAACTACGACTTTTTGAGTCACTATGCCAATGCGATTCTGTCAGTCATCAATATTTCTGTTAAGCTTGAATTTGCATCATCCATGTTAGGAACCACTTTTTATCTTGCAACTTCGATATTTTCAACACAAACTTCTACGTCTACCATTCTGTACTCAGCCTAATCAATTATCCCCTCCTGCCTTCACTACCATATCTGCACACTTGCTCATGTTCTCATTGCTTTGTTCTATTTCATCACATGGTACAATGATCTTTTTGTCCTTATTTTTGTCTACAAGCTCCTCTTCCATATCTGCACACTTGTTCATGTTCTCATTGCTTTGTTCTATTTCATCACATGGTACAATGATCTTTTTGTCCTTATTTTTGTCTACAAGCTTGTCATTGTTCTTTTCTACTTTGCATTCAGGGTCTGCAATGTTATCATTCCTATCAGCTCCAAATAGCATATCTCCGTTCTCGTAAAAAACATCATTCTTATGGTTATCATCATTGCCTTGGGAAAAACCACACCCATGAACATTCTCTTCACAAAATTCATCATTATTTTCCTCCATTGAATGTGCATACTCACGACTGTCACTTCCATCATCAGATTCATTCTCCACTACCTCCTTGTGGTCCTCCACTCTATTTCCTCCCCTCCTCTCAAGGCATCGCAACCTCCTTGTCAAGCCCCCTATCTCTCTCTCCATTAAAAACAATCTTTCCTTCAATATCATATTCTCCTCCTCCAGCTGAGCAATATGAGAATCCTGATCATCCACTCGATTCTCCAACACATTGTGATACTCCATCCCACCGACACTGACACTATTAGGGTTATAAATCATCTCAAACCTGCTCAAATCATGGTCCAATCTCCTCTCGACCTCAACATGCTCCTCCACATCACTCTCACTCGAACCTCCGTCACCATCCTCTCCATCCTCGTGAGCCTCCATTTCATGTCCAGGTGATCTTAACCTAATCAACCCCTTCATTGATCCATACCCATCAACACCCCACTCTTCCTTGGCCATGTCCACTAAAACCTCCCGGGAAGGAGAAAAAATAGGAGTCGGCAAGACTGCAGGCGTGACCGGACATGGAGAAACCAAAGACGCGATACCACCACTCTTCTTCGCCCTAATTAAAAAGGAAGTGGTGTTCCTTGGAGCAAATGGAGCACACCTGCTGTTACCATAATTATTATTATTATTATAACCCATATTCATGTTCATGTTATTATTCTGATTGAACTTTTTTTTGGGGAAAAACATCCTAGTCTTCAATCGGTTTTGATACTGCAACTCATTCAAACTAGGTAAATTATAGTTACTAAAATTCAAATTTGCATCACCACCACCGACTATATTGACACCACCCGTAAGACCACCGCCACTATCGCCCACCATCAGCGATTTATGCTGCTCCTTCCTTCTCTTGTCGTTGGGATTATTCATCTTTTTTCCCTTCCAGCGGCTCCTTGGACCCAACGGGTTTTTGTAAGTAGAAGCCGGTGGGTTTACAGAACCGACGTTCGGATTAGGATTAGGGTTTTGAAACGGCAGTTGCGGCGGAAAATGCGGGGGCCACACACCATAGCTCCGATTAATCGGAAGCATCTGTTGATCAGAATAATAATTAATCGGATATCTCGATTCAAAGACCATTGGAATACGTGCACCAGGCCTATAACAGTTCGATGAGATTACCTGAGGCTGAGACTGCTGAAGTTGTTGTGGCTTCATTTGATTCAAACTCATCAGATTAGGATTCATGTTCATCAACTGCTGATGCTGCTGCTGCTGTTGATTCATCATCATGGCCTGCTCGTTAATTTCGAAGTAAAAACTCTAGAATTTGACAAATTCGAGAATCAGCCGAAGCAACCGGATTCGTAATCTCACCAGGGAAACAGAAAATTCGAATTTATTTTTCCAATTCGTTTGACAAGAGGGAATCTCGATCAAAATCCTACTCCAAATTATACCAACAAGGACGCAAAATTTAGAAATTTACTTCACACAAGAATAAATTTCAAGATCGAAATCACGTTTTCGGCGCAAAATATTTTTGAATCATTCGAATTCAGGACTTTTAATTTCAATCGATTTGATCAACGGAGAATTTTAGGTTTTATTTCGTGAACGAGGTTAAGAATAAGAGATTGGGCTCTTATATAGAGAGAAGCGGAATGAGTTAACGGTCTCGATCAGTGGATGAGGAGTAAACGGTTGAGATTGAAGGCGTGTGGTTAGTCGTGTTCCGCCGTAACTCGTTCTTTGGACGGCAAACACGAAGATGCCTTCGGTGAGCTGGGGAAAGGAATTAATTCAGGATTTCGTATCAAATTTAAATTAATATTTTTTTATATTTAAATGAAATAAAATTTAAATTTGATTTTTCAAAAAAATATAATTTTTACACTGTTCATTTTCGCCAATAAAAATATACATATTGACCAAATTTGCCTTTTCAAAAAAATTTCTTTCGTTCACTACAAAAAGTATATCTATTATATAATTAAAGTAAAAATCTCTACACTAAGTAACTTTAATTTAATTTTAAATTTAATGAAATTTTATGTAAAATAATTATTATATCTTCATTACATAATTTGATTAAACTTTTTTATGATTCTAAAACAATCTTTCATTTTAATTTTTGAAACATCTTTTTATCTATACTAACATATTGTGGTACACGTAATATATGTGTTTAGTAAAAAAATAATGAAATAGTTTTTTAAAAAATATTTAAAATATAGAAAATTTTTATAATATAATAAAACAATGTAGTTGGTATGATAAGATGAGATGGTAGAGTTGTCAAGTTGGGCTGAGCCATGGATGTAGAGTTTTGAAGGTGTGTGAGATGGGTCGGGGAAATCTCAACCTATTTGGATATCTAACCCTAAACAACTCATGAAAAATATTATTTTTTATATCAAAATTAATATCATTCACGGTAGATGCGAGTCAGATCGACCTTACTAGTTGATATAAACTTGTGAAACACTCTCACAAAATACCAACTTAAAAAAAGAAAGTTTAAATTAAAAATATAGATAATTTATTAATTTAAAATCTAACTCAGATGTGAGCCAAATTTTGAGATAAAATGGGAAAAAAAAATTCGTGTGAAACACTCTCATCAGATGCATATTTTTTTGAATTTTCGTGGCGTGTTGTTCGATGTTATTAAATGTAAAATAAGATTTTAAACTTGAAAACTTGTTATAAACCTAAGCCTAATAATGAGAAACTTAAATCAAATCAGGAAACTTAAATAATTAATTAACAAGGACGAAGAAAACTAATAATATTTCTTTTCTTTAAAATTTTCCAAGGGGGGGTGGGGTGGTTAGTTACACTATCCCAAAAATGGAGCGGTAGCCCCCCCCATTTAAGTGTGTGCATTGCGATGACCAACTAGAAGATTAACGAGTGTTGTTGCCTTCACAAGAAGTATTGTTTTTGGCAGGAACGAATTTAAGTAGAATGACAACCTCACTCCTGCATCTGACATGCTTCTACTCCTTGTTCCTTGAAGATCTGTCTTTCCTGTGTCCCCCGAGAATCCGAGAAATCTGAAGACCTCGACTGAATGCTTGGTTGAATAACATTCGAGTTTGGAATTCTGATACGAAGGGAAACCATGCAAGAAAGGCCACCGGTGTGAATAAAAGCAAACCCATCAATATTTCATAGCCACGGGCGAGTGTTCTAACTGATCCCCAGAATCCAGCTCTTTGAACAACAGGTTTGCATGCTTGAGCAATCTGGCAAACATATAATAACGTCGTTAAATTTTCCGAGTAAAACTTGATTTTGAGCACCATTCTCATATTTTACCCCTCACCCTAGGGGTTATTTGGGCGGCATCTGACGAATATACACACCACAGGATTGTTTTTTTTATCGCAAATGAAATGAGCCTCTAGAGCTTTTTCAATTGATAAAGTAGTATTCGATAAATCCACAACTCAAGTTGAGCTATAGCATATTCAAATATATTTTCCAACCGAAATACTGTATTCTGCAGCACATAACCTTAAATGTAATTATCGCATCACATAAACCCATTTGAAGTTAAAAGAACTCATGAGCTCGTAGCGAGTATTATCTCAATGTCAAGGCAGGGGACTCCATGCGCAGTCTCAGTTATAAAACCACCTGACCGTTCTGAGTTGCTTACGAGAATCCGAACCTTCTCATGATAGAGTCAGATAATTAAGTTCAAATCAAAACAACCAGAGCTAAACTTTGAAGTTTAATTCGAGCAAACTAGAAAGTTAGATCAAAGAGAATTATAAACTCACTGCCTCCACGGCCAGAAAACAGCTCCTGGAGCTAGTTACTTACAAAAGCAAAACCATAAGAAGGTAAACGTAAAAAGGCTAGAGGATGAAAAATCACTTACCAGAAGTAGGCCCCAACCAGTTGGCAGGAAGCCAAGAACGCAAACCACAATATCTTTCAGTGTCATGTGTGGGAGAGCTATCAAAATAGCAAGGATAGAGATAAATGTGATGAAGATCAGACCCTTGATAAGCCGGAAAACGAGTTGAAAATTTGCACTGAATTTCCTCCGTCCGACAGATATTGTCTGAAGAACAAAAAAATATGTTGTAAAAATTACACATAACAATACCACCATTTCAGTTGGTTTAAAAATCCATATCTGAACCAAAAGATTCCATTGGAAGCTGTTGAAATGCTCACGACACTTTAATGACAACTCTAATATGATATAAACCATTTTTCAAAAAAATATTTTCATAAAGATTGGCAAATATAAGCTTAAACAAAATATAAGAAACACAAACACTACTACACTTTCTGAAAGCTAGGCAAAGTATAATACACTCCTGTCGCAGCATCTATCCAGTTCACCAGAAAGTAGATGAAACTATAATCAGCGTAGGACATTTGTGAAGGTGCACCAGAAATACGAATTCTATCGAACAATATTTTTCTCACCTTCATGACAAAGAGAATTAGGAAGATCACAAGCCATGACATGCCATACACCTGGAAAATGGAGATATATTTATTCAAATTTATAAAAATCAAAGGGGAAAATTAGATGCTGTGGAAGAATTTCATGTCACCATACCAATATGCTTTTTGTGTTCTTGGTGATATGCAAGTGATAAACTAGTCCATACTGATAAATAAAAAACCGCAAGGATAATATGATCTCAGCAACAATGCCACGTTTTCCAGAATGACGAAGATGGTCTTGTTCCTCCTCCCACCATGATTCCCAACTTTTCTCTGGAGGAACACCAATACCTCCTCTGTTACTAATCCACTTGTTCCAATCAGTCCAGTCATCGACTATCTTTTGCCATTCAAACCCCGAAGGATTGAAGAGGAAGGGAGCAAAAAGCCAAGTGCCAACCATAAACCACATAGACACAGTGATTAAGATATATGCAACAGCACCTCTGTAAGTCTGGCCAAAAATTTGATAAACAAGAAGCAGAATCATTAGCTCGAGCCCCTTGACAAAGTGGCTACGAGAGTAGAGTCGATAATTATCAGCAAATTTTGCATGGAACACCACAAATCCACGACCTGTGGGCCTATATTTTGCACCACCGTGAAGTAATGTCCTTCCATAATAATGGGTCTTCGTCCCGAGCGAAAAGGTGAAAAAAACAGGTGCCAACTGCAACTGCATCAGAATGAACTCACTTAATGCAGTTCGAAAACCATTTTCCAAGCCAATTTCCATCATCATGGGAAGAGCCATGAGAAATCCAATTTGCACAAATGACTGAGAGGCGAGAGCAACTTGTAGAGGTTTATAGTCTCGAATCGAAGGCAAGTTACTTAGTCCTTTCTCAAGTCCACTAAGAACAAGATAAAGGCGACCATACAGAAACACGTACACGGTGAGCACCGTAATCTGCCATAAGAAACGCAAAACCATCACAAATTACCACTAGAAAAATAAATAACTGTGTTGTTGAGCAACATTTTGATGTCCCGTACCAAAGTACTGAAGTAGAAACCAATGGTGGTGAAGTAGCAAGATAACATTCTAAAATAGTCAAAACGATGGCCCAGCCTATATAAATCCCGACTCAATGTTTGTTCTCCGTTTCCGTTTGCAATTTTTGCCTCGAACAAAGAAATCTGGTTAAGGCCGACATCTCTCCCTTTACCAACTTGTATGTACTCATGGTGTGTTACATTACCTTCACGAAGTGTAGAATTAAAACCTGCATTTTTTATACATAAATGAGGCGTGTCAAATCACTGTCGACGCAAAAGGTTAAAATTTGAAGCTGTGCTGAACATACCAGCAAAGATGTCCTCACTCAGATTAATAATCTTGGAGGCTTTGCTGACCCCACCTCTAGTAAGGTGAAATAGCCTATCAAAAACATCAGGATGACCATAGTGGAACCGAACCCTGTATAAACATGGAAAATGTCAAGTATAAAATGCTTAACAAATTAGTTCAAAGTAGAGAAGTTTAACCATGAAAAAACAATGGGCGGAGAAACGAAGTTAAGAGGGAGGCAAGTTAAGAACAAATGAAACTAGAGGAACATATTGGCACTTGGGTGAAGGACAAAATTGGAAATGATGCAAAAGTTCATCAATCATAATAACCTGAATCAGCTTTAATGAGCTTCAGTGTAATGGACCAACTTCTATAGTTATAAATAATTAATGCAGACTTTAAATTGATCAGATCCTCTGGGTGCCCTAAACCAAAAGACATCATCATTTGTTTAACGTCTACCCAATATTCACTATTTCACTCACAAATAACACACATAACCCTCAAAATGTAGCCTCGACTAGCTAATTTAGCCTACCTTATACACTGACTTAGTCTTCAGACATCGCACAAGGTGCTAAGAAAAATTAACCCAAAAAAATGCAGTACAGCCAGATTAACAATAAAGAATTTATTTCTTGGCCACCCACCTGGAAATGCATACATGAAAAAATGATTTACCGGCTGCAAAAGGAAGTTGGAGAGGGAAAACTTACTTCAGAGGGTTGGCCAACAATCTCTGGCCAATAGTGACAAAACTTCTCTCTTGATTTGACATAAACCAAGCAAGAGAAGAAACACTGCACAGATAATATAAGATGCTAAGTTTACAGTAAAGTAACAAGTAGTTGATAACCCAGGAAGAGCTGATGAACATTAAGTGCTCACCTTCCTGTAAAGATATGTTCCCTCAAACCAAGAATTGATGGGTATCTCACACCATCGTGCCTTTTAAGAAATTCTTGAAGCAAATTTCTCATCTTCAGAGCTTCTTCCATGTAGTTATCCTAAAATCGGATATTAGACTCAGGACTCAGAAAGAGAATAGTAGTCTTCTAAATGAGTAAAAGCATTCTATACCTGATTCATATCAATTGTTTGTAAGCCTTCTCCACGTGTAAAAATAATGGCATGATTCTGATTTTCAGGCTTTCCTTCACCCAAGATAGCTGGCCCAGGCAGCTTAATGCGATAGATTATCTGTTACATTTCAGTCAGTGTAAAGTCATCGATAGTTTACTATAAACCATCTTCAAACAACCAACAAAATAAAGTGACTACACCAACTCCTGTATGTTTTCAAAGAATTACCCCTTTTATGTCTAGGTTCCATGGTGCTCAATGATGAGTGTGAAAATTCTACATGCAAGTAATCATAAATCCAGGCATCCTCCCCAAGGCGAAAAGGAAAAAAAACAGATACCATTTTTCATATCTCAGTCACTAATTTTAAAAACACAAATACTTATAATCCATATTATCAACGACAACATCCTTTTATTCCCTAATTAGATAAAGATCTCGCACCAGGAACCTAAAAAATTAGATTAATGAGAAATTCTTGTGTTGATTAAACAGATAATATTTTCTTAAATATTTAGCAAACTGTCTATTTCATATTTGGGAGGTGACTTCTATTTCAGTTATCTTTTACCTGATCCAGATTTTGACCTAGCTCTGAAGCATTTGACTGTGGCAAACCAGCCTTCACTAGAGTGGAATAGTACACTTTGTCATTAACCTTTTTAGGCCTGTCTTTACTGGGTGCTGCTTCAACTTCATCGATATATGCTACTCGAAGAGAGGGATAACTGTTCGAAGAAACGCAATTTAGGTTATAGAGTTAGAAGGCAGTAACCTTTAAAGCTATTGCACTTACGTCGTCATTAGTCTCAAAATATCTTGCGCACGAGAATCACCAGATCGCTTGTGAATACCATATGACTGGCACGACACAACATATGTGAACTTCATGTCAGCCACAGCCTGACATTGCGTCCATAGAGACCTCTCTCCCTTCATTTGATCCTCATTCAACTCAATGGCCTTGTACCCGTCCATTAAATCTGTTCTTATTGTTAAACATAACTTATAGTGCTAGCGTTGTTTGTATCAAACGTGAAAGTATGCAGCAAAGCAATATATATATATATGTGTGTGCTAATTGTTCATCCGTAGACAGAAGGGAACAGAAAAAGTACCATCATCCTTAGCCATATCGAGGAATGCTTGAAGTTCCAGTGCTTTGCGGTAATACATCATTCCTCTTACTGTCACAATTAAGACAGGACATCAATCCACGAAATCTAGATTCTATGGTTAACATAATGATAGTGACAAACAACAAAGATGTATCAGATACTGTTTCTGACATGAATAAACTAACTTAATTGACAGTTGACACTCTTAAAGCACACAATGTAAAGTTTCGACTATGCAAACTAATGACTAGAGTAAGTGAACCATGATCTACATGTATGTTAGACTGGAGCATTGATGAGTTGATAGATAAGCCACTCCAACAGTGTCAAATGTGGAATGGAAGAGATATCAATGTGTTAATTAGGCAGTGTCATTGTGAACCATTCATTAGAAAGTTGTATCTATGTCCGAGGAAATCTAGTGGCATTGAGGGTTCACCTTGTACTGGATGCTTTTGATCAACTCAGAACAGTTACATTTGACAAACAATACATGTCACGTATGTAGGAGTGGATAAAAATCAAACATTCCAATAAATCACATACCAGTTCTAGTCAGCGTCTGGCCCCTGTACGAAGCCCAAAGGCATAGTTGATCTTCTAATTCATCTGATCCTCTAAGTTCTTCTTCATTGGTACACTTAACACGCTCAAGAAAATTGTTCCATTCATCTGCATACATTAGTAACAAATTAGGTACTTTAGAACAAATATAATGTTTTTGCAAAATACGAAGTACAAACCTGGAAAAATTTTCTGTAAGTAGAAGAGAATAGAAACTCCATCTTCATTCGGTACTTCCAGCTCAGGCAGCGAGAAGAGAACCTCCTCAGTGTAATATGGTGTCAAAACACTGCGTGTATGGGAATTATAATCGAAATTACAGTCACCAATAATTATGGGCATACATAATGCTTTTAAATTTTGAATTGATTAGGAAGAGACAGGAAATGTGACAAACATTAACCACTTTTTTAGACATAAAGTCCAACAAAAATAAAATTGAAGAACAGAAACAAATATGGCTAGAATCACCAAAAGCTAGTTGAGTACCTTACAACTTAATCAACTCTAAAGAATGGTATAATCATGTTTAGAAATAGAAAAAGAAATGAAAGTTTGGTTCCACAATATGATGTCTCATGATATATTTTAAACCACCCTGAAAGTACCCTAGCATCCAAAAAACGCTCTTGCATAATTATTTTTGTAACACATTATGGCTGAGGTCTCTAGAAAATTTTTCTTTCCAGTGAAGGAAAATGTTTTTCTAGTGAATAATTTGTTCATCCTGGCCCCTTATCATTGAAAATTCATACCATGGTTGTTACCCCATATATTAGACTCTTAGCTGCATTTGCAGAAAACATTTATGGGAACACATCCCCTGTGAACATCATACAATTTTATGTCAGCACTAATACGTGGGCAGACATCTCCATATTCAAGAGTGCAGATATAATAACGAGGAAGTGCCAAATGGAAAAGGGGTATTGGTAGTGCAATCGATGAGTAACCTTTTCAAACAGGTCTTTTAATGGTGCCTTGGATGGACTGTTAGTGTTATGGACCCAAATATAATGGGCCCAAGTCCACGAGCCTTAGAAGTATCTAGAAATGGAAACGGGGAGGATGTATATATGTGAGTGGGGCATTCAGTTATTAATTTGTATCATGTGACTAGCTTTGGTTAGGGAAATACTAGCATTTCTGCTAGGGTTTTGTAACAGAGTGTATGATGAGGCTGACAAACACAGTGAGAAATCGGGAAAAGCCATGAGAAAGCTTGAACAACATGATTTTGAGGGAGTTGGATCCAAAGGTGAACTTAGGAAAGAGTTATGGAATAAAAGGGAAGGGAAGCGGACTTTTACAGACATTTATGGAGTTGTGCACTGAAATGACCTCCCTGGTCACGGTTGATACCGAAGAATTATTTATTAGATACAGTGGGCGTGAGGGGGTGAACCCCTATGAAGGTTTCCCAGCATTAAAATGGAAAGGAAGATTGATATGGTATTAACACAGTGGGTTGTGGAGAAAGGAAAACTCATGGGCTATATCCCTAGTAGGCCCAAACATGTTGGTTGGAGAAGGAAAAGGGGCAATGTCCCAGATCCCATTCTGAGGGCTGTGGAACTGGTATTGAGTCATGTCTTCGTAAAGGAAATTGCAGGGGAGGGAGGACCGGGCTAGACTCCTACAGGCCCTTGCACAACCATCCTATATTAGCAGACATACGGGTTGGATCTAAGTAACTAATAGAGGGTGCTTATTTGACAAGAAGACTAGTGCGATATCTTGCTGATCAGAGAACCATGGAAAGGAGGGGGCCACTGATGAGCAAACGCGACAAACCCAGTCATCGGCAGAAGAAAGGCAACCACAACAGGGTCCGGAAAAGGCGGGAAGTGGTTGGGGCAGAAGAAGTACGAGCCGGCAGAGCTGCAGGTTGCCACAACTTCTGCTAGGACTACCGGGGAACTTGGTAGAGGCAGAGAACTTCATTATTGTTAAGGCTAAATCTAATTTCTTGCGGGATAAGTGGACCGTGAAGATATTTAATAACGTAAACATCCTTTCTAAAAAAGGAACAAGCGGGTTGAGGGTCATCTCCCATATTTGCTGATTTTGGGTGGTGTATTTTATGACCTTGGCATGGGCAGCTTGTAATACATGGATTTCTACGGTAGCAAAATGCACATCACGTGGTTCGGACAATGCACCAGGAGACACAATCCGCGGACTATCCGGGTGCAATTCCCGATGAACAGGCTCTAGGTGCTGCTGCGTCAGCTGTTGGGGACCCAATTTTTTAGCATAGACAGGGGCATGTTGTTATGGATGCCGTTGTCGTGAAATTGAGGCGGAATGTTATGGGTCTGCATGAATTTTGATAGAGTGGTTAAAAGGCATTGTAGTGGCCCAATGATGCTGTCAAAGTATGGGCACAAAGAAGGATTGCTTTTATGTTGCAATTCGAAGGGCCATTTGCTAGACATACATGAGCATGACATGTGCACAAGTAAATATGGTAGTGGCGAAGTTAGGTAGGGTTTTGTAAGGCGTGTAATGGCGACTTTGGATGTAGCTGGAGTTGGAGGATATACTGTGTACCAGTACCGGATCCGGAGATATGCTATATACAACCGTCAAAAGGAGGAAGATGCCATTACTGAAAGAGGTATAAATGTCATCGCCTGCGTGGAGAAAGAGGTTAAAGATATTGGAGGGGACTGCAACAAGCAGCTACAAATTATTGAAGCCTCAAGAACAAGTCGTGAATCCTTTATGCACGAGGCTCCGCAAAAGCAAGAAGCTATACTAGACCAAATATGTGATCACACATCGAGCAAAACAGTTCGGGGTGATGCTCTACTTGTGGCCAAACAACTTCCCAACTCCAGCCTTGTCCTCAAGGCTGATTTTCAAGAGGGCGGTATTGTTACGGACCCAAATATAATAATATAAGGGGCCCAAGTCCAAGAGCCTTAGAATAATCTAGAAATGGAGAGGAATATATATAAATGTGAGTTGGGAGAGTAGATAATGCATTCAGTTGTTAATCTGTATCATGTGACTAGCTTAGGTTTGGGAAATACTGGCATTTCTTCTAAGGTTTTGTCACAATCGTGTATCTCTGGGAAAACATTTTCATTCTAGTTGCAATAAAATTTCAGTTCGTAAATTTGTTCCTAACAGTTAGTGCCATGAACAAAATTACACAAACTATCAGAAAAGCAGAATTTTTTTTTAAAAAAAAAAAAACTCACGAGAAAGATAACATATTGCGGACTTTAGGAGCTGCAGGCATGTCCATAAACAAGGAATTAGAGAAGAAGGAAATTCGCCTTCTAGCTTCTAAGTTTGATGGCACATCCATTGCAGATTCTTTCACCGTCAACAACAAATACAATCTCTTGACCTGTTCCAAAGAAAAAAGTAAAATGATGCGTGTAGAGGAGACTGAAAGGTCAAAGTTGAGTAGCAGAAACATTACTAGTTTTTAATTTACCTTCTCTTTCCAAGCTTCTGTTTCAGGAATTGGAAATTTGATGGCACCATCTTGTGCAAATAGCTGATATTGTTGCTCAAGAGGGACCATTCCTTCATGTCCTGATGTACCGTGGATTGAATCTAACAAGCTATATATGAAAGTAAAATAAAATAACAGAATACTATCGAGGAGTCAAAGCTGAATTATAGTTTTGGTACTGAAAGACACGTACTTGGATATGTCCTCCAACATTATATCTCTTGTAACTACTTCCAGCATATCCTGGAAAAGGATGACAACTTTCTCCCTCTCCCTCTTATCATTGTCTAACTGCAAAAAAAGGTGACTTTAGCATAATCTTCATGTCACCAGATCAACAGCAACAGAATGAGATGCTAAGACGAATTTTTACCAAGTATTTTACAAGCTTAACGAAGAGATCATAAAGATTTGGAAGAGCATTCAGATTGTATTCGGTTAACAGATTATCACCCGCTATATGTTTGTCAACTTCAGAAAAAATGTGATCAATAACCCTGAAAAATTCATAGGATGTCAAAAAGCGTTAGTATATTCATATCAAAGAACATCGCTACAACCTACTTTTATAGAACTTCTGTCATATTAAGAATCCCTAAATTACAGAATATAAACTTTATTTAAATTAAAATCTAAATAAGATGAGATCCTATCTTAACTATTGGACAAATATACTGGGATTTCAAAAGCAATAAATAAATATTTACTCTGTTTCTCGATCACCGCGAACTAAATATTTAATGATGTTCCTAAATGAAGCATAGCACTCTCCAACAGCAGAATCCATGAAATCATCAGATTTAATCCTCTTTTTAAGCTCACTATCCTTGCCATTACTGTCCTTAGCCATGTCTACTGCAATTGGAATCTGTTTGATTAAACAAAATCAGGGGAAAAAGAAATTCAATACGATTTCATAAATTATGGTACCAACTGTCATTCTCTATACGAGAAATGCTCAATCAAAAATAGGATTTAACCCCACAAAAACTACAGAATTAAGTATCAAGGTGTAACCATAGTTTCAATTGTGTCTACACTTTACATATCATTTAAATACATTTGTGAGGACTAGGGGTGCAGACAGATCTAGATAGCTCAATAGATTTCCAAGCTCTCTCAAATACTATTCGATTCACATTCAAAGTTATCAAATTCAAAATGAGCTCGAACATGTTTGAATTAAATCAAAGCAAAATCAAACAAAACTAATCAAGCCTGATTCAAAAATTATGTAGAGATTATCTCAATCACAACATAGTTCAAGCTAAGACCTGAGCTTCAAACAGGCTGAAAAATAGAGCTTGAGCACAAATATGAAAAAATGGTCAATATCCGACTCAATTCAAATTGTTTGTGTCCTTAATATAGAGTCCCCCTTTACTACAAAGTTTATAATTGCTTCCTTAAAAATGATCTAGACACTAGGAAAAAAATAGTTGCATCCCTACCTTGTTCATGTCATGCTAAATTTGAAAATGTATAAATATGAACGAGGGGATCTCTTGGGAATAATATGAAAAAGACCAACCATAGTTTGTAAAAAATAACATAAAGATCTCATAAAAAAGAAAAGGAAAAGAGGGAACCTTGCTTGCAAGCAAAAATGGTGGCCACTGCATGACTTCCAAATCACGATCAGCCCAATATGGAACAAGCAACAAATCCATTTCCCTAAGAACAAAAATTAAATTATACAATGTGATACAACTGTCCGCATTTCTCCATTTCTGTTCCAAAATTAGACATGAAAAACAATCAACGATAGATTCAGACAGTGATCACCTATTGCTTATAAGATCCTCTTCTCTGAAACTTGTGATTATTTTGTTCCACAACTGAGCAAACCTTGCAGCTCCTTTCTCCTTGCTAGATGGGATCTGGGACAAAGTATAGAGAAAAACAAATTCAATTTCAACTTGATCCATGCATTTTATTGTTTCCATTCCAAAGATATCACGTAGTCAGTACTAAAGTTAAGAAACACCCGCATATTTACCACTTCAAACTTGCGGGAGAAGGTGGCCTTCAGCCCTTTCCTCTTTACCGTCTCATCTTTCTCCTTAGGTATTAAACAGGCATTAAAAGCACCAGGTAATGACCGAAATCGAGATCTAAGCATTCCTAAGGTCCGAATCTGAAAACAAATGGTGAGAGAATTGATTGATCCAAGGAAAAAATCAGTCATCTGGCAGCATAATACGATTCTAATCATGTTAAACATTAATTCCTCTGTAGCACAAGGTAATGACCGAAATCGGATCTAAGCATTCCTAAGGTCCGAATCTGAAAACAAATGGAGAGCGAATTGATTGATCCAAGGAAAACATCAGTCATTTGGCAGCATAATACGATTCTAATCATGTTAAACATTAATTTCCCCGTAGCGTTTATATCCTCCAAATGTTACCGACTTAAAGCCCTCACAGAAAAACCCTAAGCCAAAAGATATTTGGAAATGCTTTTTTGCATGGCAAACCAAACAACAAACAGCTCAAAATCTTCTTGCCAATAATAATATTGGCATGTATTGATTCTATCAACACTAACAAACGGCAAAAAGACACTACCACTTTTAATTAATATCGTCAAAATGATAGTAAGAAAAATCCAGTTACCTCTCCAAGGCGACGAAATGCACCATATACACCTCCAAAAAGAGTAGAGTATATTGCATACCAGATCTGGGTATCCATGAAATAAACCTGGAAGGGAAGAAGCTACTAAAATGTTGCTTTCTTTAGGAAAAAAGAACCACTATGCAGGCAGGGCCTCAACTCAAAAAAAAATACTATTAACAAGGAAAAACCATAAACTGAAAATAATGGATCATTCGTACAAGCATAACAGGGGCCCAGAGCGCAATGACAACACCGATGTTACTCCTAGCTGCATATCACAAGCACGTAAAAAGTCAATAAATCTAATGCCATGTCTGTACCAATATTTCATACATAAAGACTTCCAGTGAGAGATGAGCGTAACTCCAGCTCAGTCATGCTGACTACCTTGAGGGAAAAACTCATGCCATTGATAACCTGATACATGCACGCTCATTATGGTTTTTGTTGGATCCACCAGAGGCTTTATCTGCAACAAGTTTCAGGAAATGAAAACCATGATGAAAAAGGATGAAAGAAAGTAGAAACTGGATAAATAAAACTCAGTTTGTCAGAAATTCTGGACTGACTATTGCTCAAAACATACGTTGATACCCAAATTCAACAACATATATTGGTATAATGGATAACACATGCACCTCTATATAATAACTGAAAGCCAACTTGGTAATGATAAGAAGAACCCAGAATATCGTGTACCTGAAAAATCAAATTTAACGTACGTAAATACTAATATGAGATAATTTTTCAAAACCATAGAATCTGTATCTAAAGTTTTACTTGAAGAGAGAAAAAGTGCTTTCATGCATTCCCCTTCCAACATAGAGCCGAGGCTGCGAAATATTTAAAACGAAACGAAAACATTAAGACCTCAAATAATTGATCAAAGAGCTTCTGTATATAGATAATTAAGTCACCTACCTGTGACCACCACATCATGAGCATGACAATTTTGTAATTGGAACTCTCCAGGAATCGACGGATGAAGGGAAAAAGAAATAGAATGGCAGCGACCATATTCGGTGATAAATAAATAACGACAGCCAATATAAACAAAGAAGGAGAACTTGAGCTATTGCCAAACCAACTTTTGATTGTTTGTGCAAATCCAGGAGGATTATCCCATGTATAAGAATAAGTAACAGAGAATATAACAACCCATGCTGCAGCAGACACAACCTTTAAGATATATCGTAATTTGACATGGAAGGACATGCTGCGTCTGGCTTTCCAATTCAGAATTACATCAAGGATCGCTACATAAGTAAATTAATGGATACCATAAGAAACAGGAAGACAATTAGTTTCAAATAATCTCAATTTGAGCATGCATGCACTACTAGTGGGTTATCACACTAAAGCTAAAGAAACTCTATCATACCTTGTCCAAGCTTCAAAATTGCAGCAGTAATAAATATGCTCAAAACTTTCTTGAAAACACTAGCATCAAAAATTGAACTTGGTTGTCCGGAGCCGTTCCAAGCAAGAATTATCATGGCCTTGACAAATGAACATTTCAAACTTAAAAGTTAGAGTATGATAATTGAAGGAGTGAGAGCTTAGTCATAAAACTATGAAAATCATACCTGTAGGCACAATATGAAGAAACTCCACATTCTATCAAAACTTCTAAAGACATGCCAGTATGATCGGATCTCAACAAAATTAACTTTTCCAACCCATCGATCTCCAGTAGGCCTACTATCCTATGTTTCACAAAAATCACATTGTCATAAACATAGGGAGGGTGCTTCACAATATCCTTGCAGATGGTATGGTATACAAATATACAAATGAGTGGTTTCTCATGTGGAGATGGTGATAGTGGCAGATATTACAGATATCAATAGATCTGAAAATTGGATGAGAAACTCAATTAGGCTATATTATGAAAAGCCGGAAGGAAATGAAAGTTTCTGGCCCACATCTCTTTCATCTATACACTAGATACCTAGTGATCGCAAAACTAAACAAGTACTGCTCCAGTCCACCCAAGAGAAACAAGCCACATACATGATCAATCAGTATTATTGCTTGAAACTAATAGAAACTTGTGCAAAGTATGTCAAAGATAAATGCAATTGGGCCATCTCACATGAAGTGAATCATCAGTGAGAAAATTTTAACATGGTAATAGGAGTCATGGTTATAGGTTCAAACTTCGTACCGCAAAGCTGCATATAATTTATAAAATCGGAGCCATTTTTGCTCAATATCCAACCACATTCCATACACCTTGAATATTAATTTTGGACATACATATCTCTGGTCTCCAACTTACTTGTGAGAAGGCGTGTTCAGATGAAAATACTATTATTGGAACATATAAGCTCAAAAATTTATGGCAAAATTGATTCAACAGTATACGTTGTTCAGTTCCCTCTCCATTTGAGTAGAAGAAACTCATTTATAGCGATAAAAGAGAAAAAATACTTAAATCCCACCCTGAACAAGTATAGAGAAGCCATCTCCCAAGCTGAATTGAAGAAATATAGATAAAAAAAACAGCTCTTCGTCCACATGTCCAACTAGAACCCTCAAGTTTATGCTTTTAAACATTTTCAAGCTAAAAAATTAAAAGCAAGATCATTCTTCAATGAAATGTATACCAATTTTTTCTCATTCAGGAGCTGATCCACAGGCTTACAAAAAAAATCAGCATCTGCACGCATGGGCCAACCCAAGCGGAAACAATCTACAGACCTGGAATAAATAAAAAAATTATTATAATACACAACTGATAAATAGAATTTATGAAATAATAATTATTGTATTACCAAAAGTACTCATTCAAGTCATCATAGTTTCTCCATTGAGAATGTTTTGATTTTCCTTTTATGCTTCGTGCAGCTTCCTGAGAATTAAATAATTAAATAAAAATGCAAATAATAAGTATCATGTTGTCTCACACAACAAACCGAAGAAAAACAATTAAAGCACGTAATACCAGCGCAATCACTTCATAAATAGGTGTAACAACTTTTTTTAGGAAAGCCTCTTCTTCTCCACCATATGCTGGCTTCACATTTTCACCTGTCATGGGACTAACATTTCCAGCTAGCATTCCATAAAGTTCAAAAGCCATCTGCCCAAAGTATGCAAACCGAACAAATTATTAACATCTAGCTAGGAAATTAATCACTGATGTGTTGCCAAATTGAAAGGCGAGCATGGTATAAAAAACAACTGATTATCAGAGAGTGTTGACTGCAAGATAACATCTCATAATATATATATATATATATATATATATATGAATAAGAGAAAAGCTTAGAAAGATATAGAAATAATAGAATACATACATGTGGAGGACGAGAATCGATCTTCTTTACTTAACTCTTATTTTAAGGATCAAACTAACATTCACATTTAAGAAATTATTAACAATCTTTCTCTCGATTCATTTCTCTCTTTCCAAGCACCAGTAACGCAGAGACTATGATTAATTTTCTTCTTCAGTTCACATCATTCCTAATCTAAGCATCAGAGTGACATTCAAACTCATACAGCACAGCTAAAACTAGGAAATTTTTAACCATCTTTCTGTTTACGCATATCAGGCTTTTTAGGCTATATGTCAATCGAGGCCATCATCTCAGTGTTAATTCTCATTAGTTGTGAAATAAAATAAATATGTGAAAGTTTACATGATGATAGATGTAGCAGAGGCACTCTGGCATGAATCTTAAATTGGCAGCTTCTCCCCATATAAGAAGATACAGTCCCATGTACAATAATTTACGCTGTTGTACTTCCTGTTGTATAGTTGGTAACCTACAATTACATACGATTAGCAACTATCAGAAACCATACTAAGTAGAATATATACGTTTCATTCAAGTCGGTATTTTGTAATAGACCAGAAAAAAGTGATCGTGTCATGGGCAAGAGAGAAAATTTTCCCTTCAAGACCATGATATCAAGGTCATTTTCATTTCAAATAACATGCTGATGAACTGATGATTTATAATAAAAAAATCGAACATAAATAGCTTAACATCAAGTATATGGATAGCAATAATATCACATCTCCTTGGTCCTACCATTCCAACTTTTGATATGAAACAGAAAAATAAAGACACCCTATACACGTACCAAAGGCTACTTTTCCGATCCAAATACTTGCACCACTTCTTGTAGTTCTTGAAAAGCTTCTTCATTACTTCATTCAAAGCACGTTCATCCAACTAAATTGCATGTTTACATGTCAGAGATTGTTTGTCACAAGAAAATAAGACAAAAGAGATCAATTACAATAAATCAGTGTAGTTAAGACGAATATATTAAGCTATAGATGGATCAGAAAGAACAAAAGAACTTCGACTTTTGCAACATAAATGACATTCAGCTTCTTCAATTGCAATGGAACCATATCAAAAAAAATTTTCAGCAGGTAAAAATTGATGTCTGCGTCTTGAAAAACACCACAAATTATATAGGTAAATGTGAGTCAGATCCAGTAAAAATTGTCCTCGCTGCGGACTGTGGTTAAAGAGTAAACAAATCATGCATTTAAAAAAACATTGAGGACAAGAGGTGGGTGGAGAGCTTTCAACTTGTAAATATTTGCATGCGTCCAAGGGTGACATATTCAAAAAATTTCTGCAAAAAAACTACACAAAGTTGGAGGAAAAAAATTGCAAGATACAAACCTTAGGCTGTTGATCTGGCTTTGGAAACTGTCGTATGTGTACATTTGCGAGTAGTAAAATCAAATGCTCCCTTTGGTTTGCCACATTATCTTTCTGAATATTGTTCGACAGTCAACAATATTATTTCAACATTTCTAACTTAGTGCAATACGAAATGTGACAGAAAAAGCTAAGCTATTTCACCTGAAATCCAAACATTGCTTGAAGCCAGTCAAGGATATCTTCGTCCTTTTTCTTCTTGTAATCCTTAGGCCAAGGAAGACCTCTGGCATTCCGGAGTGCATGCACAGCAGCTTGAATCTGCAAATCAGTATATCTCACACGACACTTTAAAATCAAAGCATCACTAGCAAATGTATAAATAACAGAAACCAGAAAAAAACAACTTGGAATTAAATGTAGACCTCGGGGTATTTCATAATTGCCTGATTTGCACTATCGGGATCAAGAGGCAGAATATTATAAGGGACATATATTTCTGTCTTCTCTGCAACTTTATCATGAGTTTCCAATACCTATGGGAATAATATAAACATTAAACAAGAGGAAAACATTGGTTTCCATGGCTCATGTTTGTCCAAGAATTTAAAGTAAGGGGGAACACGCATATAGCATATTAGAACATAGCCATTAAAGATATTTACCTCACGATCGACTTCCACCGACTGCGTCTGATTGACAGCTTTCAAAACCTCAAAGAGAACATTAGCTGTCTGGTATGCTTTTGTCAGCTGTGCACTGAGCATTATCGAAAGACACAATGCTAATATCTCACTACTGAAACTTCAAATTAGGAAAACGATGGACTTTAATAAAACCTCACCGATCAGCTTTGTCAGCAGCATTTTGCAAAGCCTGAATATACTTTTTGTAGTAGTGCTGATAAAAGCTCTGCATTTCACGTGCATCACTTTTTTTCACCCTTCCCATTAAGGTTGGATCATTTTCCTGAAAGCACGAAACAAAAACATATTTTATAACTAGGAACTTCACAGACAAGATACATTTTCTCACTAAACTCATACTTCCAGGCATTTCAATATTGTTGCATGCTCTAGTTATAATCGTGGATTTTCCAGTAGATACAATTAAAAAAATGTGGGAAGATTATGAGGACGTGACCACTTTCCGGCGTTATGTAAACCAAAACTAACACAATAAAATGCAGAGTCTGAAAATGTGTGGACACACTTTATGATTGATTATATGTTTTGAGAGAACATATAATAGCGCGTTCAGGGTAACTAAATGGAAGAAATATTGATGTCTGGATTATGTGACTATCCCATTTCGAAATATTTTCTCATACTAACCCGTTCCAACCGCTGCAAAAGAGCTGTTTTAAATTGGCGAACACCACGCCCACTTGAGGTGGGATCCAACCTATGCGCTTTCTCGAATGCATAAAATCTACCTGCATAACAAAACACAGAAATGCAACAATCCTCCAACAGAACTGAGCTTTAATGCTTTAAACATAAATGAAAATTGACACCTTTAAACAATTTTTTATAATAAAATATATTATATTCATTAATTACAAATAGCGGACAAGTGACATGCATAGAAAGAAATCAAATTGTCAAAAGCCCTGCACAACTCAACAACATATATAACTCAAATTTCTCATTAAGTTTGAAATCTATAAGTTCTTAAACTCTACATGCTTCCCAATTCCAGCTAAATGTTTGAAACTTAAACTTGTCTCAACAATCTTCGATCGTCTCTTCTAAGCTGTCAAAAATCCGCCTATTTCGCTCCAACCATACTGACCAACAAATACAAAGAGCTATTACTATCCAAAAAATTATTACCCTTCTACCAAGATCTACCGCAAATAGCTCGAGCGAAGATATTGGAGCTAACCAAACCAAGCCCGTCTCTTTCAAAGCTCTGAACCAAAGACAACTCGTGAAGGAACAACAAATAAGTAGATGATTCTGAGACTCTACCTCATTCCGGCACAATACACACCAATTCGGACTTGCCCTCACAAATTGGCGAAAAACAGGATAAATTCTCTAAATAAACTTCCATGAACTTCTAAATGTACCATATCTTCCAAAGCTCTGAACGGCTGAACCAAAGACAACTCGTGAAGGAACAACGAATAAGTAGATGATTCTGAGACTCTACCTCATTCCGGCACAATACACACCAATTCGGGCGTGCCCTCGCAAATTGGCGAAAAACGGGATAAATTCTCTAAATAAACTTCCATGAACTTTTAAATGTACCATATCTTGCAAAACCTGTGTCTCAACCAAGATCTACCGCAAATAGCTCGAGCGAAGATATTGGAGCTAACCAAACCAAGCCCGTCTCTTTCAAAGCTCTGAACCAAAGACAACTCGTGAAGGAACAACAAATAAGTAGATGATTCTGAGACTCTACCTCATTCCGGCACAATACACACCAATTCGGACTTGCCCTCACAAATTGGCGAAAAACAGGATAAATTCTCTAAATAAACTTCCATGAACTTCTAAATGTACCATATCTTCCAAAGCTCTGAACGGCTGAACCAAAGACAACTCGTGAAGGAACAACGAATAAGTAGATGATTCTGAGACTCTACCTCATTCCGGCACAATACACACCAATTCGGGCGTGCCCTCACAAATTGGCGAAAAACGGGATAAATTCTCTAAATAAACTTCCATGAACTTTTAAATGTACCATATCTTGCAAAACCTGTGTCTCAACCATAGTCTTGTAACCCGTATTTGCTCACAATAACCTTCTTCCACAACGGTTCCTCCTCAACACAACAACTCCACCACCATTTTCCCAGAAAGGCCCTATTCCTCTGACAAATGTTTCCAATACCCAAACCCCCCCTCTTTCTTTCAGTTTATAGACTTGATCCCATGCAATCATGTGACAACACACATCTCCATCAACTCCATCGCATAAAAATCCCTCACATTCCTCTCCGTAACCTCCGCCACACCTCTTGGTACCCTAAAAAGATACATGAAGTACATTGGCAGGGCATTCAACACTGCTGAAATCCATGGTTTACAAATCAAAGTAAAAAATCTAAAGATTATCGAGGAATATAACACTAAAGGGCTAGGATAAGTGTGAAATAAGTGTGCTAGAAACATCTTTTACAAGAGCATCAATCAAGCTACAGCTTAGACGAGCTTCTTCAAACCATAGGTTGCTAAGTATTTCCGAGCGTAATAACAAAGAGTGTGTTATTTCTACAGATAGTCATCCTTTGACAGAGAAGTCGACAAATATAACCACTCATTCAAGGCATTTTAGAAAGGTTCTAACTTCTGGGACGACAATAGTATAAATAAAGTGTTTATCACTAAGCAATGTATATATTTTGTGTGTGTGTGTGTGTCAAGTTCACAAAAGTCGAATTTGGTCACTCCCCCATACATCACAAACATAAAAAATGGAGTACTAAATGTCGAAATAGTTAGGATTTGATAGAGATTTGATAGGCTTTATTTTGAACCAAGATCATATATTATTGATATGATTGCATCATATATTAATGGTATGATATGATATTTCCTATATATTATTGGTATGATAGGATAGGATCTTATATTATTGGTATGATAGGATATTTCCCAGATTTAGTGGGATTTGATGTCTCTTTGTTGACCTATATAAAATGTATTAATCCATGTCTTTAGAAAATAAGCAATAAGAGAATTATCAGTAAACCATTCATGTTTTTACCCACGGCTCGAGAGGTTTGGGAAGCTGTCCGAGAAACCTACTTCGATTCTGAAAACTACTCTCAACTGTACGAGTTAAATACTCGAGTATGGCAGACGCAACAAAGTAACAAAGACGTCACAAATGGCAGGAATTCGACCTCCTCGATGCAGATGAATGGGAGAGTAGGGACATTGCCTTCGCAGCAAGTATGGTGAGCCAATTTATGCACTCGTCGTGAGAAGAACACCTTGAAGTTGTATATCGAATTCTACGAAATCTAAAGGGAACTCCAGGGAATGATTACTCTTTGAGAAAACTGAGAATCGAGAAGTTGAAGTATATACAGATGCTGATTGGGCAGGATCAGTCACTAATCGAAGACCAACATCTGGTTATTGCACATTTGTGTGGGGCAACTTGGTAACATGGAGAATCAAAAAACAAGGTTTAGTTGCAAGAAGCAGCGCAGAAACAGAATTCAGATCTATGGCACGGGGAGTGCGTGAAGTATTGTGGCTTAAACGAGTCATGGAGGATCTAAAAATGATTATGAAGCTTCTCAACAAGTTGCAATGTGACAACAAAGCAGCCATTAGCATTGCTCACAATCCAGTTCTTCATGAGAGAAAAAAGCATATCGAAATTGACAAGCATTTTATAAAAGAGAAACTTGAAGGAGGAGTTATATGTATTCCATTTGTTCCAAGCCTATTACAAGTTGCAGATATCCTACCTGAGGGCCTATTCAAACAAAACTTTGAAGAACAAGTGAGCAAGTTGGGGATGATGAATATCTTTGCATCAACATGAGGGGGAGTGTCGAAATAGTTAGGATTTGATACAGATATGATAGGCTCTATTTTGAACTAGGATCATATATTATTGGTATGATATGATAGGATCCTATATTAATGGTATGATAAGATATTTCCCATATATTATTGGTATGATAGGATAAGATCTTATATTATTGGTATGATAGGATATTTCTCAGATTTTAGTGGGATTTGATGTCTCTTTGTTGACCTATATAAAGTGTACTAATCCATGTCTTCAGAAAATAAGAAATAAGATAATTATTTCTCCTTATATTGTCTGTCATATTGCTTTATACTAAAATTAGTGCATCATGTGAAATCCTCAGATTTCTCCTACTGTTACAAGAAAATTTTCACCACCATTAGTCTCATAAAACTTCAGTTTATGTCACTAATGGAGCATAAAAGTTAATATGAGTCATAAAACTTCAGTTTATGTCACTAATGGAGCATAAAAGTTAATATGAGTGTAAATGCTTGAAATTCATGGGGACATTCACCTGAAAACCAAATAAAAGCCATGACATATTACATACTGAGAAAAAAACGCTGCTAAATCTCTCTGTATTATTTATGGCTAATGTGAAACAACTTGGCTAAGAGACATCAGGCATAGAAAAGGCTGATTTTTAAACATTCTCGCAACATGGCCTCTTTCCAACACTTCAAGAACGATTCGTAAGTGGGTTTCCTGTATTAAAACTTAAAAGTGTTCTATGTTGTTATAAATTCAGATGAACATGTTAGCGTTTTGTCAAGAGTTGAATTTATGAAGACCTGTAAAACAATATGTCATTCGGCACTGAGGCATTAGGAAACAGAGTTTAGGAACATGTTCCGGTTTCTGATTTTTGACCCTAATGTAGTCTGCTCTCCACCCTAGCAAGGTTATCAAGTGGACAGTTGTTATTCTGATTTAAATCAAACCCTGATATAGTGCGTAGTTCCATTGTTCTAACCTCATCTTTAGGCAAGCTAATTATAAAGAACTAATATCAGTTAGTCATAAAGGACTCAATAGTTCAGTGCATATTTCAGCCAACACAAATGATGGAATATTTTGTTCTCTGGTTCTGTTCTATTGAATTTTGGTTAAATCCGTTCTTGTTTTTCTCAATTATTGCTTTGTTTTTTTATGGAAATTAATGCGTTTTTATATGGTCCACGCCGACCAACATTTACTTAGGGATTACCTTGTCGACCACCGCCTTACCTCCATGGAATAGATAGAAATCAGTGAGAGAGAAAATTGAGTTCCGGGAATGGTGTTTCCAGCTCAGATGTATATTTCACTGCTGCTGCTCCTGATTTTACTCAGTTTCTATAGAAATTATGTTCTGTTTCGCTTCTATTTTAGCTCGGTCATTGTTGTTTTGGTATTCAGCTGTATGTTCAATTTTATGACGTAAAGAAAAATTTCCACAATGTAGTAAAATGTACTAGTTTTGTCAGGTGTCTTTACCTCGAGCCTTACTGTATCTTGAAAGATTATTTCTAACTTTTCGAGAGCATGCCGATGTAACACTCCGTGTTGGGGGCATGACATATCAAAATGATTAAAATCAACTACATGTTGATTAGCAGGGTATAAATTTGATCCGTCCATAAGTGACAATTTAGAAGAATTGTTTCTCTTTCAAACACAATGAAACAAACCGTATAATGAGGTTTATTGCAAGAACAGTAGCATAACAGGTATCACAATGGAGGAACTCCAAGACTTCAAAAACACACTTGAACTTGCGAATAAGGGAAGACAATTATTAGCAACGTAAAAATGTTCAGAAGGGATGTCTAAGGGGAAAAGGTTCCCTTTTTGCAATTATGAACTGGGTAAAGTTCACTAGAAGGAAAAACCAACAACTTATTCTCAAATTGCAAGCAGTTTTCCCCTTTGCCAAATAAAATGCCCATATCAAAACGAGTGCCAGCTAGAGGATCTGAACGACCTGCTATTAAAACTCTAAACTTTGATTCAATGAATAAAACTATGCAAACAAAATTACAAAATTATTTGTTTCTTTCTTTCCATACAGCCTCCGATGAGTATCTTTTCATGTTCATTGAACTATAAGTGTGAGAAACCTGATTCCATAAAAAATAAAAAACTTAACTTCTATTTTCCAAAATAAGTGACTGGTAACATAACTCTTCCACATACACATCGAAACACATGCGTGTGAGTGTAAATTTCTGTGTCTGTGCGTAATGAATATTTCTCTCATTATTATCATTATCAAAAGGTGAAGACAAATAAAATTTCATGGCTTACATAGGTAGGAAACTCGAGGGTTGCTCTGCTCAACTTCATTCGCAACACGAAGAATGGGGGCAATTTCCACAAGAGATGAAGGCACTACTTCGCTGTCGAAGATAGACTCTCCCAGGTTCCCTACTGTCTGTGTACGCGTTATCCGCCGCTGCAGCTGCGAATTTTGCTGGGAGTTTCCTCCACGGGATGACATCATGCTCGAGATCCTCCTTCACCCGGTAATGTAAAAAGATACCATAAGAAAGAATATTAATATCGCATAAGTCCAATATGCTATTGTATGTCCACATGAATCACAATACAATGTGAATGCTTTCAAACCCCTCCATATACATTCAGGAACCATTCATATTACCAAAAACAGCCTTTGAACAGGCAACAGTAAGATTAAAGTCTGCCACCCACCAATCATACAAAAATAATAAAATTAAAGAAATCCAGAATAAGTCAAGTGTCCAGTACGGCGTGAAAGTACAAAGAAAGTAAACAACTAAGCCAAAAAAATTAATAAACCTTCTCTCTTGCGTTACTTGCATAGTCAGTAATGGAACTCGTATTAATCAATAATAGAGCATGCCTATTTAACCTTTTTCAACAACCAAATATAAATGGTTGGCTCTGAAAATATCCTTGGATTCATTAAGCTTTAACGGGATAGAAACACTGCAACATTTAGTAATACGATACATCGAGATGTTCACACCTTAATTTTCTTCAAGAAAAGACACTTCTGTTGCTTTCTCAATTGCCAAGCTCATAAAAACAACATAGCACCCACCCTTCAACAATAAAGAAAGTCAGTTGAATTACAAAGTAACGGCACTGTTTCAAACAGCATGTTAAGCTGAACTAAAAAAATGAAAAATCATTAAGCACCAAAACTCCATTCAGGAAAAGAAATCAAGATACGCCAACAATGGCAGCGAGAAAAATCACAATCTCGCAGAAAAACTACAGATAAACAACATTTAAAACAAAAACAAAAAAGAAAAAAGGCAGATACGCCAGGAAAACAGACAAAGGCATATGGAAAGACGTTCACAGATCATGATAAATAAAGATACGAGATACACATCAACAACGGAAGCAAAAACTCACATTTTCTATAAATAAAAAAAGAACTCGCATTTCCACCATAAAGTGCAAAGAAAACACAAAAAGGAAGCAAATGAACCACGAAAAAACGCACCAATCCTCTTTCTCCACGATTTCTTGGTTTCGTGCTAGACAGAACTCGATTTTTCAAGGGTTTTTCAGATCAAAAACCCAGAATGCACCAGCCCTAAGAGAGAGAAAAAGGAGACGGAGTGAGTGGGTTTGGAGAGAGTGCTGATGCTTTAAGCTACTTAGCAACAAAGGAAGAGAAAGAGGAGATTAGAGAATCTCATTCTGTGTGGAGGCAACGGAAAAAAAATTAAATTTGTTGGGTGTAATTACCCCTGGCTTGTGCAGATATTACCATATGCCACTTCAATGTTTAAGGAAAAATATTGTGAGAAAAAGAGTGCAATATGTGAAAAAAGGAAATTATGCTTATCTGAGATAGACGTGTTCACTTTTTTTCTCCGGTTATAGGTTTTGGCCTATATTTGGAAATTTATCGAACATTTTAAAAAAAATTATGTATTTCAATTTTAATTTTATATTTCAGTTGTTAAATTTTTTCTATTATTTTTCTATCTATCATGAAAAATATGGGTATTGTAATGGAAAAAATTCGAATTTGGTATGTTTCGTGATAATATAATACTGATAATGTGAATGTTCTAAACATTCGTACATAAAAATAACAATGACATATTTTATAATAATATGTCTCATGTGATACATGTCAATTTGATCTATATCTATAATGAAAATTGGTTTTTTTTATGCGTTGGTTGGGTAGGTAATTTCTTAAAAATATTTGACTCGTGAGACAGTCTCATAAATATTTTTGTGTTGTTGCATTTTTTATGGTCATCTCTTTTTAATTTATTAATTTCAACCAATATTTTTTGTATACCTTTATGTTCATATGATTTATTTTCTTCTCATAATTTTTTTATTTTCAGTAATTTTGTGTTGAAACTGAGAACTTTTGGATTATTTTTTTTGGAAAAAATTTTGATGATCAAAACAAATAATTATTTAAATATGATGATATTTTGTTATTTTTCAACATTTTTGGTGCTTTATAATATATTTTATTTTCAATTTAAGATGTGATAAGAGCATTTTGTGATTACACCAATATTATCATAGTTGTTTTACACCCCTCGTGTGCATGACTTCAAACGACAATGATAATGTAATTAGATTAAATATGTAATTTATAGATATCTTTGAATTTTTGAACTTTTAAAGTGGATTAAATATCGTAGTCACGAGAAAATTATATGAAAATCATTACTTATATAAATAGACAGTCTATTTTCGTAAAAACTAATCAGTGTCGCAGCTGAATAACTAAATGTCTCAACTTTTATATATAGGTACCGTTTGGTTCATGGTATGAGATATATAGTATAGAGATAAGTAATATTTTGTAATAATAAAATAAATATAAAATGATAATTAATATAGTGTGTGATTTAATTGATTTGATTAATTAAATTTGAGATAATATGATATTACCATTTTGTCATTGTTGAAAATATTAATAATATTATTTATTAATGGCAATATCGTAATTTTATATTATTGATTTGTTTGATGTGAGTTAAATTATTACGAATTTGATTGATGTGAAATAAATAATTAATAATTTGATTGATCAAGATAAATAATACTTGTACAAAATAAGTGATATGATAGAACTATTTATATTAGTACTTACAAGTACTTGAACCAAACAGTAACATAGTATATCTAAATGTCTCAACTTAATAATTATCAAATATATTTGCTTGACATTCTTTGTATTTTTTTATATATATATTTTAGTGTTGATGATAAGTAGCTTTCATAGGGACAAACGAGGTGGGGGCACTTGCGTAAATAATGACAATTATGGTTCGTTCAGATACAGTTGCTTTAAAATTCAAAAAAGTACATGCTTTTTAATCTGACGTGGATCTTCCAACGCAACGGCCATGTGCATGTTCCACGTATATACATACATATATATATATATATACACACACAAATATATATATATATACCAGTAAAAGATGCATATACATTGCACGTGCTATTATTATTTTTAATTTGATTAAATAATACTAAATAATTAACACCAAATTATTTTCGATTTAGAAAAGTTTTTCGATTTAAAAGGGAAGTTTTGTTTTGATTTTTTTATATTTAAAATATGGAGTGACTTGAAAATGTTTTTAGTAGAGTAAGAAGGGTAATTATGAAATTAAGTATTTTGGTGTCCTCAAAGGTAGTTATTCTAAGGCACTCACACTTAATATAATAATAATATAGATATTAAGTCTTATTTTATTTTTACTCGTGCAATACGCACATGTAATTAAGAAAAAAGATTGTTCTGTTACAAAAAGTGTTTTTTATTTTATGCTTCTACTTTTATTTATAAAAAAACTCTTTTTAAATATTTAATTAAACTTCAAAATCACATATGTTTTTCTTAAAAAATCGTTTTAAAATATGTGTATTTAATTAAGTGTATTTTTAAGCTACAACTTATGTATTCAAGGTCGCTGCTCGTAATGTCACTCATAACATCGAATTACAAAATATATGTGCCAGATAGTTATTGTATCTATTACTGTTATTAAAGTTGAGACATGAATAACGAGTTCGGAGCTACGTGTTGTCCACCCGAGCTACAACCCGGCTACCTGATTTATTTATTTATTTTTATTTTTATGTATTTTTCCGAGTCATTTTGATATTAGACCGAGTTGTCCAAAACTAATACATTTACTCATATGAAAACACGCGTGAACCCAAACATACACTAAAATCAGGTCCAACCCCAAACCCCCAACCGTTGGCCTCTCCTTTCTACTCGATTTCTCGCCACTGTCATCGATTCAAAAAGGTTGTCGAAGATGACTTTAGCCAAGGTAGATTTCAAATCTTGATTTCGTTGCTGATGAAAATTAACAATTTTTTGATCTCTCATATATTAAACAATTTTTTCCACCTAAATACTATCATTTTTGAAATAAAACAAATATATGAATAAATCAGTGATTAAAAAAAGGGGATGCTACTTATTACTCTGTATATATAAATATATTTTAAACTAATAACAAAAACTTGTGTGATGCGGTCTCACAGGTCGTATTTTGTGAGACGTATCTTTTATTTGGGTCATACATGAAAAATTATTACTTTTTATATTAAGAATATTACTTTTTATTGTGAATATCTGTAGGGTCGAGCCGCCTCACAAATAAAGATTCGTAAGACCGTCTCACAAAAAATATACTCTAAACCAATTGTTACTATAATCTATCAAGAATTGTTGTATTTTATAGTATAGAATAATAACATTAGTTTTTCTAAATATATTAATATTCCTCCGAGATTTATTGCATTAGCATGCTATGTTAACCGATGAGGTAATAATCATTTATTATATATATAAATATATATATATATATATTTATTGATATTTACATAAGTGTGTACGATAAATGTGGAGCATATATATATATATATATGTATATATATAATCAGAATATTAATATTTAACTGCAACTTTTCTTTACTGCAACTTTTACTTTTACATATAAAAAAAAATAAAATAAAAGACTTTTACTTTATAGACCGCAGAGTTTTGGGACCATCGAATTCGTTGAATAATATACTCAAATAATCAAACCACGTATATTCTAGTAATACAAAAGAAATCGCACGTGGTCCAATTGGTTAATACGCAGCTACGTACCCTTAGAATAAAAAAAGTGACATGAAATCAAGAGGTTTTCACAAACTAGAGACAATTTCATGAGTCTTTATCTGTGAAACGAGCAAACTGTCTCACAAAATATGTAGTTTGTGAAAACATCTTGATCTGACATCATTTTCTTATTTAGGGGAGACGTGGTAGGTTTAATTTATATATTTATAATAAAAAATAATATTTTTTCGAGTGACCCGATAAAATATATTTCTTATAAAATTGAATCGTGATATCATCTCACAAGAGTTTTTATATTGACCAAAATGAACCTGGATGATGAATAAGATTCGAAATTTAGGATATATTTGGTAATTATATTATATTTTAGTTTAATACTTTGTGTTTTTATTTCTAAGATAGTAAAATACCTGCATATATATTTTATGACTAAATAAATATATGTCCTAAGTCGTAACTTTTTTTTTTACATTTTTTTTTAAAAAAATATATCATTTCTCACGAATATAAAACCGAACTTTTGAGCTTATTGGGATCCAAAAATACCTCGAGCAAATATTTTTACAGGCTGATGAGTTTTATTAACAAGCCCAAAGTTATCTTTTTTAAAAAATTAAGGTGATGGGCGATCGTCTAACGTTTTTTTGAATACTATTTTTATTATATAAAAAATTGCATCTAGATGTGATTTTTTTTATAAAGAAAAGGGGGAAAAATCTTCAAAAGTCAGCAGCCAAATTTTTGGCATTAATTGGGTTTTGCCTTTTCAAAATCATTTTCATTGTTTAAATACAAAAGTCTTTATATACTTATGCCCGAATATGCAGCGCATCACTTTTTTTTTAATAATAATAATTTGCAGTATAATATCTCAAAATTTATTTTCTTAAGATGTCGCAAAATACTATCGCTTTTCGAAGAAAGTATGTATAAAATTAAAATTATCTGTTCAAATCAACGAAGTCATATAATTAGGGTGCAAATCAATGGAGTTGTGTTCGTTTCTGGTATCAACTCATGAATTCTGGGTTATCTTAGCCATCAATCGGTATGCAAGTATGACAAAAACTTGTGTAAGACGGTCTCACGGGTCATATTTTGTGAGACAGATCTCTTATTTGGGTCATCCATGAAAAAATATTACTTTTTATGCTAATAGTATTACTTTTTATTGTGAATCCGGTAGGGTTGACTCGTCTCACAGATAAAGATTCGTGGATTAGTCTATCAATCTTTCATTTTGAGTAGTTTTCTTGAATCTCAACACCATTAAATGGGGCGAACCTATTAAAATTACATGTTTGGAAATCCAAAGGTTAATTTTGACTACATAATTTATACTACAAATGTAACAAGAAAAAACCCGATATATTCATCGATATAAATTTGAAAATCTTATCCAAAACAACAAAATTCGACCAGATAGATTTTGATTTATATCTAATCGGAAAAAAAAAATAGTTGATGAAATATATTGTTACAAATGAGTCTCAAAATCGATAAATCATCTCAAACTTGAGACATTGGTGTTAGATAAACTACAAGTCATCAAATAATTGGAAAAGATTTTTAGACGGAGTTTTTTCATATAAGGATGTAAACAAGCCGAACAGAACATTATCAGGCTCAGGCTCGAGCTCGGCTCGTTTAATGTATATATATAGGCTCTAGTTCGAGTTTGAGCTTTTATCATGAAATTTGAGCTTGACTCGTTTTAAAATTAGTAAGCTCGCGAAGTGCTCGAGCTCATCTCATTAATAGCTCGTTTATCATGTTTAACGGAGTCTGGTTCGTTTTCAAGATCGTTAAAAAATATCAATTTCGAGCTCGTTTTCGAACTTGTCGAGCATTCATAGCAAAAAATGTCGACTGAGATATGATAATTTAAGGGGTATGCTTCTCATTTTATAGTCTTCCAATCACTTTTCTTACATTCAAATTAATTTCGATGTAGGACAATGTAAGTTATTATTGTATACTCAAAATTCAAAAAACTAGTTGAGCTAAGTTCAAGCTCGTAAAAAGATCGCTAGTTTACGAGCCAAATATCCTTAATGACTCTACAACAGTCGAGAATCAAGCTCTTGCAAACAAGTAAAATCCAAGAATCATAGCAAGATCCAACAACTTAAAATAATTCAAATTGTTACACCGCCAACATGCGCAGTTCTTCTCCGTGTGCAAAGTTGCACTTTTCACCAAAAGTGCATGATACTTTGGTGAAATTGTCAGAAAGTTTTGTTTTAAAGTTGCTTGTAGGAGCAGGCCGGGCAGCCGTTGCCCGATTCATTGTGGGTCGGCCCAAGCCTGAACTCACGTTTACTAGTTAGTTCACGTACCATTTGACCCCTCAAGCTCGGTGTTCTTCGAGTTGAGATCTGATTTGTGATCTCGTATCGCCAGCTTGGCTCCAGTTACACGACAGATTTGCTTAGAGTTCATTCCACCCCTTCCAATGACGGTTCGTACAAGAGAGGCATCGATACTGATCTTAGCAGTAGCCGAAGCTCCAAAAAGGCCTGGTTCATTTTGCTCAAAATGACCACTACTGTATCTTCCTGGCATTTGTCCCATAGCATGTAGGTCTTAATATGATGAGCGTGCTGGCATGCCCAGCTCCCACTCACCATGCACATAATGGCACTTGTCTCCAAATCTGCATCCTTCTGCTGTGTTGAACTTGGTGCATAAACGAGTTTTCAAAGCTGGAGGGAGACAATGTCTTTGGAAAAGATGGAGGAACTGATTAGTAAAAATTAGACCAAAAAATTATCTTAGAAACTCCAGAGAGAGAAGATTAGTCGCAAAGTCAAAAGGTGAAACTGTAGCAAGTAAATAGAAAACACACAGCAAAAATTTTGCACTGAATAAACCTGGACGGAGTTCGTTCATAGACTAGTGCAAAATATGCGGATACGATTTTGACATGATTTTGATAAAAATGATTTTAAAAAATAATTTCATAATCATAATTGATTTAATGAAATATATAATATTAAAAATATCATAAATTAACATATATGGGACTAAATATTTTATTTTTAATATATATACTAGTGCAGTCTTGTTCTGATTTGATTTATATTAAACTAATATTCATATCATAGCTTTAGAAATTAACGAATGATCATAATATGATTTGAGAGAAGTACAATAATAATTTCGAAAAAAAAGTCTTGGTATAAGACCAATTTGTAAACAACATGTTGGTGTCCTTAACGATGAACAATTTCGTCTCTATTTAATAGATTTTTTTATCTATAATAATACAGAAGTATAGATATGGATACATATATTATACTTAGAGTATGTCTCTTGTGAGACGAGCCCACGAATATTTATCTGTGAGACGGATCAACCCTACCGATATTCACAATAAAAGTATTATTTTTAGAATAAAAAGTATTACTTTTTCATGGATAACCCAAATAAGAGATCTATCTTACAAAATACGACCCGTGAGAGCGTCTCACATAAGTTTTTGCAATACTTATATATCTAGAATTCAGCTATTGGACAACTATTAGTTGTCGAAACACTTTCATAATTATTTTTTATCATAAAATCATTTTTTAAATAGTTGTCCAAACACATTTAAACTCTAAAAATATTTTTTATAGAATAGATGTTCAAAAAATATTTATTTGGCGTCGTTTCAACGCCAGATAATATACCGGCACGAAGCCTTCATAACATTCCGGTTGATGATATATTTTACTATATTATTAAGTCTAAGCGACATATACAAGCTGTTTTTGGTACTGTCAATGGTGATTTTCCACCAAATGTTTCCTTTTATACACCTAAAATATCACTTCACATCTAATATCTCTCAACAAATCATCTTACTCTCAATTCCCAACTTCCCCACCAATTCTTATGGATTCCATTATTTTCAAAACTCTCTCAAAGCAACAAACTAAATAAATATCCAATATAAAATTAACACGCCCAAATGTGAAACGGAAATGAACCAAATAAATCTTAAAGGTGTTTTTTCCTTTTATTTCTTATATTCATATTTCAAAATTATAATGTAGTCATTCACTATTTTTTATAATTATATTTTGATCTTTATTTAAATATAAATCAAATGAATAATAAAAAATATCGTAAAAACACGTAACACATGCATGAGTACACTCTAGTATAGGAGAAAGCTCGCCCTTCCGTTAGAATAGATAATTTTAATTATATCTACGTGACCACTAATTCACAAATTATTACGAACCATAATAATAATGTAAATTAATCATATTTAAATAATATATATGTTGGTTAATTATAAAAGGATCTCGTTACAAATATGCCGAATATTTCTCTTAATTTGCTCTATTTTTTTAAATAAAAATATTTAATATTTATATTGATTAAATAATCCCATCTTAAATCGCCGGTCAAAATTTCTTGATTCTCTTCCATGCAGTCTCTGGAGGAAAAAATATAACTAATTCAAAAAAGAATTATCAATTTGTCTTGAACGGCACCAAAACTTGACCACGTGTTTGACAAAGACTAATACAATTACATAAATAATATAATTTAATATAGCTTAGCAATTCCACAATTAGCAAAATTATTTATTTATTTATATATATATATATATATATATATATATCTAATAAAACACTCAACAAAAGATAAAATAAAATAAAACAAAATAAAACACTAACAAAATACTTATATTTATGGGAAAAAATAGAGAAATTAGTTATAAAATTCAATTTATATAAAAACTACGGTTTTACGAATCAATTTAATAAAACGAACTTCCAACTCAACTCGAATCATGAAAAAATATTATTTGAATCAATTTAATAAAAAACTTCCAACTCAACTCGAATCATGAAAAAATATTATTTTTTATATTAAGACATAGTTTGGTACATGGGACAAGGGAGGAATTGATAAATAATCCTCATTATCCCATGTTTGATACATTTTTAAAAAAGCCAATGATAATATTATGGGCCCTTGATAAATAATTTTTTAAAAGGATAAAATGTCCCTTCTATTATGTGTGATAATTTTAATTTAATGATAAAATACACTACAAATGACTTAATTGCCCTCAATTTATAAATGATTTTTTTATAAATCTATGCTAGTAGGTAGAAATTAAAATCAAATAAATATTTTTATATATTATATAATATGATAATTATATAAATAAATTCGAGATAATTATATAAATAATTTTTATAAATATCAATAAAATTATTAGTATCACTCGATTAACCTTAGAAATTGATATTTGACTTGACTCACAAAATCAAGTGCTCAATTATTATATTATATAATATATAAAATTAGGTAAAAATAAATAAATCGTGCAAGCACTATCGGTGCATGAACAGATAAAAAATATGAACTCAAGCAACAACTTTGAAATTATAAAATTTATTATGATAATGTTAATTTTTCTATTACAATCTAATATATAAATTTAATCACTCTTATTAAAATCATACCAAATATTAAATATAATATCACATATCTTATTTATTCTTAATTTATCTTTATATTATATATAACATGTTTATCCTAATATGTACCATTATGCATAAATATATTGTCTGACCAATATATTGAAAATAATCATGGTCACATGAATAGTCTATAGAAAAGGCAACATTTGATCAAACAAAACATAAAATACAGTGAAGTTGCGGACCCGTTGCAGGCTTTCTAGGAAATATGGACCCAAGGAGACGTGAGCAGCCTCTCGAGTTGGCGCATGAAATCGTCTCACTTTTCACTGATAAATAAAGAATTATGAGTGATCGATTCCACACGAACTCCAAAGAATCTCCTTCAAATGACTTCCATGATCCGTAAGGATCTCATCTTCTTCCTCTTACTCCTCTTCCCGCTCTGTGCTTTATCTCAAAACAGCGGTAATATAACAGTTGGAGCTTCATTAACAGCGGATGAAAGCTCGAAACCGTGGCTTTCGCCTTCTGGAGACTTTGCTTTTGGATTCCAACAGCTCCTAGATAACAAAGATCTCTTCTTGCTTTCCATCTGGTTTGATAAAATCCCAGATAAAACCATGATCTGGTACAAAAATGGCAGCAATCCAGTGCCTCGAGGCTCCACGATCCGGCTTGTTGCTGCAGGCGGGCTCGAGCTGCGGAATGCTCAGAACCAATTAATTTGGAGCACTGATCTTTCTCCTGATGACACTGCATATGGGTTCTTGAATGATACTGGAAATCTTGTTCTTTTCCGTAGTGATTCGATCCGGTTGTGGGAAAGCTTCAAGAACCCGACAGATACCATAGTGCCTACTCAAACAATTGAGATTAATGGCGTGCTTATTTCAAGAAAATCGGATACAAACTTTTCTCAGGGAAGATTCTACGCCAGGATGCTCGACAATGGAAACTTCGTGTTCAGTTCTAAAAGTGTGATTTCAAATGCAGATTTTGATTATGATTATTATGATAGCTCGACTTCTGATCTAACTAATGCATCGAATTCTGGTTATCAGCTTGTTTTCAACGAAAGGGCTTCGTTGTTTGTTAGGAAAAGAAATGGGGAACAATCTTATCTTTCACCCCGTTCGGTCCCTCCAGCTTCTGGAAATTATTACAGGGCTACCCTAAATTTTGATGGAGTTCTTTTTCAGTACTATCATCCCAAGAATGGTAATCCAGGGTGGAATGTTGCCGGTTCTTGGCCGCAGGATATCTGTCTCTCCATTTTTGTAGACCGGGGAAGCGGGCCTTGTGGCTATAATAGTGTGTGTTATCTCGAGAATAGGAGGCCTACATGTGTGTGTCCGAGAGGGTTCATGTTGGCTGATCCGAATAATCAGTATGGAGACTGCAAGCCCAAAGCTGCCTTGAACTGCATCGAAGGTGAGAAAGGTTCGCCTGAAGATATATTTGAATTGGTGGAAATTAAGGATACAGATTGGCCATTTAATGATTATTTTCTAATAGCTCCTAGTGCAGAAGAAGACTGCAGATCATCTTGTCTGAATGATTGTTTCTGCGTTGTGGCGATTTACAGAAATAATAGCTGCTGGAAGAAGAAACTGCCCCTCTCTAACGGCAGAACTGACGCGACTCTAAATGTCAAGGCCTTTTTGAAGTTAAGAAAGGGTGATCCTTTTTTGAATCCAAATATTTCAACTCCAAATACCACAAAAAAGAACCAGAAGACATTGATTCTCATCGTATCAGTGCTCTTAGGCAGCTCAGTGTTCATAAACTTCTTGTGCATTACCGCAGCTTGCGTGGTATTTTTCCTGACATACAACAAAAAGATCACAAATTCCAATACAACCCTCACCTCCATCGGATCAAATCTGCGTTGCTTTACGTATAAAGAACTCGAACAAGCTACCTCCGGGTTCAAAGAAAAACTGGGAAGGGGTGCTTTCGGGACAGTATACAAAGGGGTGCTGCCGAATTCTTCCGAAGCCATTATAGCAGTGAAGAAACTCGAAAGGGTTGCTAAAGATCTGGAAAAAGAATTCAGAGCCGAGGTGAATGTGATAGGGTATACTCATCACAAGAACCTGGTTCGCCTCCTCGGATTCTGCCATGAAGGGCCAAATCGGTTGCTAGTATATGAATATATGAGCAACGGGACACTAGAAAACTTCCTCTTTGGTGAAAAGAAGCCAAGATGGATCCAGAGGACTCAAATGGCCATAGGTGTTGCCCGGGGACTGACATATCTGCACGAAGAATGCAGCAACCAAATCATTCACTGCGACATAAAGCCTCAAAACATACTTCTTGATGAACACTACAATGCACGGATTTCGGATTTCGGATTATCCAAGCTCTTGATGATTGATCAGAGCCGGATGTTGACTGATATAAGAGGAACGAAAGGTTATGTCGCTCCCGAATGGTTCAGGAACACAGAGATAAACGTGAAAGTCGACGTTTACAGCTTCGGTGTGCTGCTTCTGGAGATTGTTTCTTGCAGGAAAAGCTTGGAGTATTTGGATTCTGGCAATGAGGAGTTATCTGTTCTTACTGAATGGGTGTGGGATTGCTACACGGAGGGGAGACTGGATCTTGTGGTGGAGGATGATCATGAAGCGTTGGATGATTTGAAAAGGGTCGAAAGAATGGTGAAAGTTGGGCTTTGGTGCATTCAAGAAGAACTGTCTCTAAGGCCGAGTATGAAGAAAGCTTGCCTAATGCTTGAAGGGATTGTTGAAGTTGAAGATCCTGCATGCCCGTTTCCTCTCTCTATTTAAACTAGTATCTCATTTGTCGGACACTTGTTATTTTATGTAATTATTTATTAATCTATTTTATGTAATTTTTTAATAAATTTTATATGGTGGAACGTTTGAATAAATACATAAATTTGTTTATATAATGTTATAAATATATTTAAATTTTAAATATTGTTATAAAAAATATTTATATGATTTGATATAACTCTCAAAAGAAATATCAATCTTCAATTATCAAATTTAATTTTTTTATCATTACTTTTGATATAAATATATTATATTATATCATAAGAATTAAGTAATTAATCAAACGCTCGTATTTAAAAAATTAATCATTAATTATATAAAATAACACCTCTTCCGTCATAACTCACACATATGATATACTAGTATATGCAAAAAAAGAAAATTTTGCTAAAAATGAAGTTATCATTTCCCCTATAATTTATTACTAAAAATAGCATAGGAAAAAGCATATTAAATATTAGGATCAAGCACTTACCGTTAAACCAAAATCTATAATTTTTAATCAATATGCAACTTTATATTCTTATATTTATGGTAGTGCAGAGTGCACTTATTTGAGTATTAATGGGTCGAACTCTTAGGCACATAAGTTCGGGAGGTACGTTTATATCTGTTGATGTTGTCTCAAATCTTTTTAAGATATGACGTTATTTTTTTACGACACACCTAGCCAACCAGATCAAGCGGTGCAACGTCAACAACGTGAAGCACGAGAATTATCATGAGGTCACTTATCTCAGTATTATTGTAACTCATACACACTTAACCCAAAATTCCCACCAAGAAGTATATAAATAGGTTTCTTGGGAGACTTGAACTCATGATCACGCTATGATACTAATTGTTAAGATCAAACGCTTACCCCTAAGTAAAAAATTATAGTTGTTAGCCAATGTGCAACTTTATTTCCTCATACTTGTGACATCTTAGTGTATACCTACTTTGATGCTAATGAATCAAGCTGTTAGGTCCATGAGTTCAGGTAGGTGCGAGTCTATTTGCTTGTGATGTCTCGTATCATTTAGAGATTAATCTTACCATTTTTTTTAAACCGACCTGTCTCCAGCAGAAACAATATTAGCCGTTAAGATCCGACGTCACTCTTTTACGGTCCACCTAGCTAATTAGATCAATCAACATAACTTCAGCAACTTGACGCAAGATAATTTCTCAGAAGATCATTCATCCCAGTACTAGTCCATGTTTAACCCAATATTATATATATGTACCTAATGCATTAATGAGAAAACAAAATTTTAAATATATGTACATAATACATCAATGATAAAACATCATATTGATAATTAAAAAGGAAAAATCTGATTAAATTTACATTTTAATGTCTGTAAATTTTAAAAACAGATTCCTTATTATGATCCAAGGCTTACCACTAGATCAAACACTATAGTTGTTAGCTAAGACGTTACTTTATTTTCATATATTCTTATATTTGTGGCAGCACATAGTGCACATATTTGGGTTCTAATGGGTAAGACTGTTAGGCCTATGAGTCTGGAGAGGCACATGTCTATCTGCTGGTGTTGTTTCATATCTATCAGAGCTCAATTTTGTCATTTATCCACCACCGACACTGTCTCCAGCAGAGACAATATTACCTGTTAAGACATGACGTCACTCTTTTATAGACCACTTAGTCATCCAGATCAAGTAGCACAACGTTATCCATATCTTGACGCACAAGAACTTATCAGTAGGTCACCTATGTCAATACCACTCTAACTCATACACGCTTAACTCAATAATCCCCCAAAGAAATATAGAAATATGCTTATTGAGAGATGACCTCGAACTGATGTCAATTATTAGAATCAAATGCTTACTACTATGCCAAAAATCTATAGTTTTAGTCAATGTACAACTTTATTTTTTATACTTGTGGTAGAACAGAATGCACCTACTTGTGTGCTAATGAGTCGAACTGTTAGGTCGTTGAGTTCGGAGACATATGTGTCTATCTGCTGGTGTTGTCTCGTATCTCTTAGAGATAAATCTTACCCTTATCTCACGACTGACTATGTCACCAACAGACACAATATTACCTGTTAAAATATGATGTCACTCTTTTACAGTTCATCTAGTCAACCAGATCAAACAGAACACTATCAACAGTTTGACAGACGAGAATTTTCCAGGAGGTCATTCATCTCATTACTACTCTCACTCATACCTATTTAACCCAACATATATATATATATATATATATATATATATATTATAAGGGTAACGCTGGAAGAAAAATTTGGTGTTCTATATATATATATATATATATTATAAGGGTAACGCTGGAAGAAAAATTTGGTGTTCTTCCTAGGTAGTTACTATCATGTCCTAACTTTAATAAAATAAAATAGATGTTAGAAAGGAAAAATGAGATTAACTTTGCACTTTGATGTCTGTAAATCTTAAAAACAAATTCTCAAACAAATTTTATAGCATACGGATCGGTTTTTGCATGAATTGCGTCTTTAAAAATTTATTTTAAATTTTTTAAAGAAAACATCATTTTAAACTTACATTTTAATCTCGAGATCACAAAAACATATTTAGAATTAAATTGATTTAATATACTCAATTCCTCATCTGATAATTCCAAATAAAAAAACGCAATGACCGCTGACCATAAACACAAATACATAAAAAGATAAATAGCAAGCTATAATAACAATATTGATTTTTTTTTTGTTAATGTTGTTATTTTAATATATTTTAAATTTTATTAACTTATGTATTGTAATTGAAAAAATTATTTAATTTTTTAAAACTTATTTTTAACAATCTTCCTAATAATTATTAATTTAGATTTCATATTATTTTATTATATTATTTATATCTATTAAAGAAAGCTTTATAAAAAAATTTATCCTGTGCTAAATTTTTTTACATAACCTACAAGTGTAAATAAGTAAGAAGTATTTCTAGATAAAAAAACTATATGTTTCAATATTTTGAATTTTTAGGTATCGAAATTGTAGAAAGGGTACTTGTTTTATATTTTCTATGTGAATTTGGAACGTGACAGGTGTATATATCTTTAACATTTTTGTGTGTAAAATTTAGAGATTATAAAAAAATTTAAAATTTTAAAAATGATTTTTTAAATAATAATTTATGTATTATATGTAATTTAAAATTTTGAAAATATAGATAAAATAAAGAAGTATTTTATTAAGATATTGTAGTTGTAGATAAGATAAAAATATAATAAATTAGCTTAGTGGATTTCTAAGTAATTTGTTTCATAAAATATATGCAAGGATATTAAAAGAATGATACACCAATGGAAGGAACCCGACATTTTCACATCACATGATTTACCACACAATTTATCTATTTTATCTAAATGACTTTACAGTGATTTATCGACACTTTATAAATTCGATGAATTTCTTAAATCGATGGAGACTTAATTTTTAAGTTATGAAATTTAAATAATCCCTCAATCCAAATGAAGAATAACCACGGCATTACCCAATCAAGTGTTGGCAAATCAAAGGGTTCTTAAGCTTCAAATCCGGTGGCAAATTCTTCTCTCGACGTACAAATGGATTGGATGGCTTCCCATTTTGATTCTATTTTCGTAACCAACCTTTCATCTTCAAATAAAATTTTCAATGTCTAATTAATATGTTACAAATTGATATATACATTGTGAGGAGAAACTTCATGGTATCCTTTTCATGGTTGGAGAGATAGGCTGGAACGATTACAATTACGCAATCTTTCAAGGCAAATCAATGGTTGAGCTAAGAAGCATGGTTCCCGATAGTACATTTAATTAATCAGTTCAACATGTATTATGAGACCTCACTGAAATGGATGAGCCGGGTAAGGAGCTCCAACGGATCAAATCAGTAATTTATAGTGTTTGGGAATTTGAGTGAAGGTAATGGCTTAGATTAACACCTGCAAAAGAAAGTAACTCGTGAATGGGCGCCAGTGGGATGTCCGGCGTAGCCACTCCGATGCTAAAGTCAACAGGTTTTCAGATGAACACAAGCAATATTTGAGAAAATATATAAGTGCTTGAGAGTTAAAGATTTCATAATCTATAAATGACATTAATACCTGTTATTTATAGTAGAAAATGGGGTAGGTACCTCGATTCTAGAGCCACCTACTAAATATGTCAAGTCGACTACCCATACTCTTAGCTTCTGATAACTTCTAGGACACTCCAAGCCCAAGTTGTTCTGATAGATTAGACTGCATGTATCAATCACACTCGAGTATGGTGCAAGTTTCGAGGTGACCCGGGTAGTAGAGTACTCGGGTGGTTGGTGGAGAACCCGGGCTAATGATGACTGCCCGGGAAGAGCCGCAGTGCCCGGGAAGAGAAGATTTGCCCGGGTCTTCAGGAAAGTAACCGGCACATTGGCTATGATCTGGGCTATCCAAGTAACAAATCGGGTTAATGATGACCCAGATCCTTATGGGGGTATCACCACTCATCCCTAAAATAGTCGGGCTAGAGCTTGACTCGCTGTCCCGATCAGTCATATTTGTACTTTTGTTGAAACATAATTCAGAGTGTGTAAGAGCTTCGGGGGCTTCAAATATCCCATAGATGAAATTGGGATACCGAGGTCTGATATCACCAGGGTTTAAGATTTTATGTCGGGGCTTCATATCTCCCAAGTTTTGTACGAGATGCCGGGGCCTCATATCTCCCGGGCTTTTGAATAAGATACCGGGGTCTCAAGTCTCCTGGGCTTTGAATATTGTGTCGTTTAGTATCCTCGAGTAGTCCAAGAGGTGTCATTATGACACATGCTTTAGCATTTATACCGCCGAAAAATCGTTTCATATTCCAAGGCAATAATGAGCCTGTCTCCTTGATATCCGTACACGTCCTTTCGTCTTCCTGCACAATTTCCTAGAAACATCCTGATCGTTCTATCTGGTTTAGATCAACGGTGGAGATTGATTTCTTCCCCTTATATATAGTAACCCTCCTATTTTTCAAAAATCACTTTCAAATTCAAACTCCCGGCGAAGCCCTTGCAAAATTTTTCCTCGAAGCTCTTCTGCGCGAAACATTCTACTCCGAAGATCCTCCACCGTCTTTTCTCTCAAAAACTTGCAAGTTTTTCTCCTTCGAACTATGTCTAACTCTACCTCTTTAACCTCAGGAGCCCATGCGCGAGGCTCGCCTAGTGACGAGTCCACCGCGCTGCGCTCTGACTCCCCTCCATCCCCTCTCGCCGTTCTATTATCAAGCCTTCTAAAAAACCAGTAGCCCATCAAACCAAACCAACTTCTTCAAAACTCTCTTCTTCTAGCCATTCCCGAGCTCCTGCAAAGAGCAAGGGCAAGGGCAAAGCCCGGGCCTCAAGCCCTCCTCCAACCGAGACCCTGGGTGTTCCTTGGTTTTCCTCTTTGAGCAGTACTTTGAGCTCTATGGCAGACGAGGAGCTCCAGGTTCTGGGATCTATCCCTTCAAATCTTTCCATTCTAATTCCCGGTCCCTCTGATCGAGCAGATCACCCTCCCCCCGGATACACCACCTTCTTCCGGGATCAGGTTAGAAATGATCTCCGATTTCCCCTTCCTTCTTTTTATATCGATGTTGCCAAGTTTTTTGGCGTGCCTGTCAATCAATTTCACCCCAATTCTTTCAGGAGAAGAAAATGGCAGCTCGCCGAGCAGCTGCTGAAGAAGAGAGGAGGCAGGCCGAGGAGGAGGCGGCCTCGAGAGTGGAAGTTTCCCGGGACAACACTCCCCGGGATCAAGAAAGGCTCGGGCCTCGGGTGGTGACCGAGACGGTGGAGGAGGCCGAGGATCTCATTCCTCTTAGTCAAAGAAAAAGAAGAGCTGTCACCTCCCCCGAGCTGATCGTTCTTGAAGGCGGCCAGGGCACTTCCCGGTCAGGTCAATCAACCCCCCTTCACCAACAACCCTCAAGTGAACCCGGCCAAGAGCTCCCTCAAACGGATCAGCCTACCCAGGCTAACATCTTTTTTGAGGGGGCTACTACTACTGGTGTTAAGCGCTTCAAGCAGATACTCAGCCCTGCTGAGGCGGTATTCTTGCAAAGTGCCCCTGCCAGTGTCAGATTCCTGGAGGGATCAAACCGGCTTATCTCTGTAAGCTCTGTCCTTTTTTCTTTTTTCTCTCTCTCTCTCTCTTTTTTAAAACTCTTTTTTGTTCAGGCTGCCCAGATGATAGTCTCGGCCTTTGAAGAGGTGGCGGCAGTGGCCACTAAGAAAGGTAAGCAAGCCCGGGATGCTCAGGAAATTCATGACCATCTTCAATGAGAGATTGCCCGGGTTCAGAAGCTTCATGAGGAGAAAATCGTCGGTCTCCAAGCTTCCTTGGAAATTGCCAATCAACAATTGGTCTCAACCCAGCTTGCCCAGGATGAAGGCTTGGCCCGGGAGGAGGCCTCTCCGAGGCAAATTGCATTCCTGGAGTCCCGAGTTTGTTATCTTGAGGATGAAGCCAGCACACAACAACATCGGGCTGTTGTTGCTGAGGATAAGCTCAGGCTTTTTCATCTGACTCAAGATGAATGGAGGACTATCTTCCTTCAATCTGCGGAATTCCAAGGGGCTGTTGAAGATAGATCGTATAACTATTTCAAAGTCGGCTTCGAGAAGTGCCGGGAGCAGTTTGAGGAAGAGGGCCTTATCTCGGCAGGCAGGGAGGGCTTCCCAGACATCAACAAGGCCATTGACTCCCTTCCCCAGGACAATGCTGCTGAGAAAGAGGCTGAGAAGGCTCCCGAGGAGGCCGGGGAACAGTCTAATGCACAGTAGATTTAAAATAGGATTATAATCTGTACTTTTCTTGTAATTTCTGCATTCAGGCTTTCCTTAATGAAATTTTTATTTTCCCTTCATCCCTGTTATAATAATAACTTACCATATATTCAGCACCCGGTCTTCTAACATAATCACAATATTCATATAAAAAATTTCTAAGTGTTCGAGGGATAACCGGGAACTTCAATAAGCGACCGGGCTGTTAAGCCTTTGAATCCAAACAATAATTCTTGTGATTTCTTAAGAATCAAGGTACCGAGCCTTGGGCCGGGGAACATGTCCTGGGACTTGGAAATGATCGAGGTGTGGTTTCCCGAGCCAGGGTGTAGTGTCCTGGGCTTTTTAAGAACCAAGGTGTGGAGCCTTTGGCCGGGGAACATGGCCCGGGACTTGGGAATGGTCGAGGTGTGGTTCCCCGAGCCAGGGTGTAGTGCCCCGGGCTTTTTAAGAACCAAGGTGCAGAGCCTTGGGTCGGGAAACATGTCCCGGGACTTGAGAATGGTCGAGGTGTGGTTCCCCGAGCCAGGGTGTAGTGCCTTGGACTTTTTGAGAACCAAGGTGCGGAGCCTTGGGCCGGGGAACATGTCCCGGGACTTAGGAATGGTCGAGGTGTGGTTCCCCGAGCCAGGGTGTAGTGCCCTGGGCTTTCTGAGAACCAAGGTGCGGAGCCTTGGGCCGGGGAACATGTTCCGGGACTTGGGAATGGTCGAGGTGTGGTTCCCCGAGCCAGGGTGTAGTGCCCTAGGCTTTTAAGAACCAAGGTGCAGAGCCTTGGAGTAAACGGGACTTTGTAACCCCCGGGTTAATGCTACAAGAAGTATACACAATATTTCTTTATGAGAAAACAGCCCGTTCATTATATCTTCCACCAAATAATTACATATGTTAAACATAATACTTCTTTAAATTAAATATATTCCAAGGCCTTTTGAGATAGCGTCCTTGGACATCTTCTAGATAAAAAGATCCCGAACTAACTCTCCAGGTAATTTTATAAGGTCCTTCCCACCGAGCTTCCAGCTTTCCAACATCCCTAGCTGGGTTGACTTTTTTCATGACTAAATCCCCCACTTGGAAGTCTCGGATCCGGACCTTCTTGTTATATGATTTCATAACCCAGTTGCGGTATGATTCCATTCGAATGAATGCTCGGTCTCTCTTTTCTTCTATTAAGTCCAATTCCATGGCTCGGCTTTGATCATTATCATCCGGGTAAGATTCTACCCGGGAAGAAGTATGCCCGATCTCAACTGGAAGTACTGCTTCAGAACCATAAACCAAGTTGAAAGGAGTTTCTTGAGTAGGTGCCCGGGGAGTGGTTCTGTATGCCCAGAGAACACTGGGTAATTCTTCCACCCAATCTTTTCCTTTGCCTTGTAGCCTTGTTTTTAGTGCTTGTACAATAATTCTATTGACAACTTCTGTTTGGCCATTAGCTTGAGAATAGGCAACAGAGGTGAAAGATTGAGTGATCTTCATTTCCCGGCACCACGATGTAATCTCTTTGCCCTGGAACTGTCTTCCATTATCTGAGATCAGTCTTCTGGGCACTCCAAACCGGTACACAATGTTCTTCCACAGAAATTTCAAAACTTCCTGCTCAGTGATCTTAGCCAAGAGTTCAGCATCTACCCATTTGAAAAAATAATCAACAGCTACTAGCAAGAATTTCTTTTGAGCCCGAGTAATTGGGAAAGAACCCACAATATCCATGCCCCACTGATCAAAGGGACAAGATGCCCAAATAGGCTTCATGAGAGTGGCCGGGCTATGTTGAAAATTTGAATGATGTTGACAGCCTTCACAAGCCTGGACCACTCGAGCAGAATCTTGGCTAAGAGTTGGCCACCAGAACCCGGCAAGCATTGTCTTCCGGGCCAAAGATATTCCTCCGAGATGCTCAGCACAACACCCTTCATGAATCTCTCGGAGGACATAATCCACTTCTCCCTCAGATAAGCATTTTAATAAAGGTCCCTGGAATGATCTCATGTACAAGATATTATTTAAGAGAACAAACCTGGGAGCTTGTCTCTTAATCTTTTGAGCTCGGGCTTTATCCTCGGGTAATTCATTGTTCACATTGAACTTTATCAGAGGTGTCATCCAGGAATTCTCTAAGGTTGATAATACTTCTTCTTCAATAGAAGGACCAACCAGGAAACATGCAAGACTTCCCGGGTACTGACTTCTGATAGTGAAGCAGCCATTTTTGCCAGAGCATCAGCCTCTTCATTCTCCTCCCGGGGTATTTGTTCAATACTCCAATCCACAAAGGTTTCTGCTTGGGCTTGAATGAGCTGTAGATATTTGAGCATCCTGTCATCCTTAGCTTCATAAACTCCATTTATCTGTTGAGTGATCAGTTGTGAATCAGAGTACAGAATAATCCGGTAAGCTCCAATCTCCCGGGCAGCTCGAATATCGGCGAGGACAGCTTCATACTCGGCCTCATTATTGGTTACCCTGGAATCAATCCTTAATGCCAATTTAATCTTTTCTCATGGGGGAGAGATTATTACAACCCCTACTCCACAACCCGCAAGTCTAGACGCCCCATCCACAAATACTCTCCATACTTCTTCTTCCTTGGGTTGAACCATCTCGGATAAGAAATCTGATAAGGCTTGTGCTTTGATGGCAACCCGCGGTTTGTATTCTATGTCGTATTCTCCCAACTCTACTGTCCACTTGATCATCCGCTCGGATACTTCTGAATGAGTTATGATCCTGCCAAGAGGGCTATTGGTAAGAACAATGATTTGATGCGACAAAAAGTAAGGTCGGAGCTTCCGGGCAGTAATGATCAAGGCCAAAGCAATCTTCCCTATCTCACTGTAACGGAGCTCGGGGCCTCTTAGAGCATGGCTGATATAGTAGACAGGCTTTTGATCTGAGCCTTCTTCTTTTATTAGAACTGAGCTGACAGCATACTCCGTAGTAGATAGATAAACGAATAGTTTTTCCCCGGGTTCCGGCTTCACCAATACAAGTAGCTCTGCAAGGTGAATCTTCAAGTCCTGGAAAGCCTGCTCACATTTCTCATCCCACCCGAATTGTTGGGCTTTTCTTAGAACCTGAAAAAAGGGATAACTCCCGTGTGCTGATCGGGATATAAATCGAGACAGGGAAGCAATCCTCCCGGTCAGCTTCTGTACTTCTTTGACAGATCGGGGAGATGGCATGCACAACACGGATTTGAATTTTTCCTGATTTACCTCAATCCCCCGGTCGGTCACTATGAAACCCAAAACTTGCCACTCTTCACACCAAAAATGCATTTGGCAGGGTTGAGCTTTATCCCGTAATGCATTAGAGTGGCAAAGGTTTCCTTCAGATCAACTATGAAATGTGTCGTCTCTTTAGACTTGCCCAGGATATCATCCACGTATACCTCCACATTCCGACCCAGTTGCTTCTCAAAGACTCTGTTCATGAGACGCTGGTAAGTAGCCCCTGCATTCTTTAACTCGAAAGGCATCACAACATAGCAAAATGTACCTCCCGATGTGATGAATCTGGCTTTATCTTGATCATTCTTGGCCAAGAAAATTTGATGATACCCCTGGTAAGCATCCATGAAACTCAGCAGTTCAAAGCCCGAGGTGGAATCCACCGATTGGTCAATTCTGGGCAGGGGGTAATGGTCTTTAGGGCAAGCTTTGTTGAGGTTGCGGAAATCTACACACATTCTCCACTTCCCGGTGGACTTAGATACCAGCACCATATTCGAAAGCCATGTAGGAAATTGGATTTCTCGAATGTGGCCGGCCTTCAGCAGCTCCTTCACCTATTCATCAATAACTTTGTCCTTTTCAGGACTAAAGTGTTTCTTCTTCTGCTTCACCGGGTGAGATCCCGGGAAAATATTCAATTGATGCTTCGATATCAGGGGTGAGATCCCTGTTAACTCCTGTTGGGACCAGGCAAACACATGAATATTAGCTTTTAAACAATTGATCAGACTAACCCGGGTGGATGTACTGAGGTCCTGAGCCACCCGGATTTGCTGCCCTGCTCCGACCTCTATCATCTCATGTTCCTCCTTTGCTACAAAATGTACCTCTCCCTTGTCCACTAATCTTCTTCCTCCTTCATCCACTCTTGCTTTCTTTTCTTTCCTCCTAGTTTTGCTGTGATCAGCCCGAACTGCTTCCACATAGCATTTTCGGGAAGAAGGTTGGTCTCTCCTGACTTCTCCTACCCGGGCTCCCACAGAAAATTTTATCTTTTGGTGGTAGGTGGATGCTACAGCCCTTAGCTCATTCATAGCCGGCCTCCCCAGAATGATGTTGTATGATGACGGGGAGTCCACCACAGTGAAAGAGGTCATCACCGTCTTTTTGAGATCTTGGGAGCCTAGAGTCAGTGGCAAGACAATCTCTCCTTCCGGGTAAACCACATGGCCAACAAAACCAAAAAGTGCGGTTTCCAGAGCTTCCAAATGATAGCCCTGCAAATCCATCTGTATAAAGGCATTTTTAAAAATTACATTTACAGAGCTGCCCGAGTTAATAAAGACCCTCAAAATGTCAAAATTTGCCACCTGGGCTTGGATAACCAAGGCATCATTGTGGGGTAGATTCACCCCCTTTAAATCCTCCGGGCCGAAACTGATCACCATCAGTGGATCCTCCAGAAATCATTTTGATTAACCCCATGGCAGGAGGCAAATTCTTCTTTTTCTCGGGCTCGGGCTCCCTCCTTCTCCCGGGCTCTCTCCTTACATTGCCCCTTATATCTCCTCCCCGGGCACTAGATTCTGGCTGCCGATATGTCCACGGTAGCAATTTTGGTCTCTTGTTGGCTTGACTGGGTCCCGGGCGGGAGGCAGGGCATAGCCTTCCTTCAATATTTTACAATCCTCGGTGTTGTGATAACACACTTTGTGGAGAGTGCAAAATCCTCTCCTCTCGGGCCGGGATAGTTGATAATTCAGGGCCAGATCTCTACTGCATTCCTGGACCTCCCTCTCCCGGGCAATCTTGAGAGGCACATGGTGAGAAAAATGCCCTGGATTACCCCTTCTCTGTCCCTTCTTCTCGGGCTTAGACACCCGGTACCCTTTCTCTTTCCTCACAGCCTCTCTCTTCTGTTTCTGGGCCTCCTCCATATTAATGTATTTCTCTGCCCGGGATAATAAGTCCTCGAAATCCCCGGGCACTTTCTTGGTCAGTGATTTGAAAAATTCACCCTTCCTTAAGCCTTGGGTGAATGCAGTCGTTTTTGTTTCAGTGGCACAAGTGGGAACATCAGAGCCACTCTATTGAATCTTCTGATGTAAGCCCTTAAACTCTCCTCTGGGCTTTGCTTAACCTCAAAAAGACTAAAAGCAGTCTTCTTGTATTTTTTACTGCTGCTGAAATGGTGTGAAAACACCTTTTGGAAGTCTTTGAAAGAACTAATACTTTGAGGAGCCAAACCCTCAAACCATCTTTGAGCCGAATCCACCAATGTTTTCAGGAACACCTTACACTTGATTCGATCAGTGTAACAGTGCAGCATGACCATATTCTCAAACCTGGCCAGGTGCTCCTCCGGGTCTGCGTTACCATCATAATCTTTCACTTTGGCAGACTTGAAATTTTCGGGAAGAGGTTCCCGGACAATAATATCAGCAAATGGGCATCCTTTGGCGATTGCCCGGGAAGTGCTTCGGCTCTCCAACTGTCCTTCCAGGACCTTCATCTTCTGTCTCAGCTCCAACAATTCTTCTGCCACAGTCGGAGATTTTGATCTGGCACTGGATTTCTCGTCTTCTCCTCTCACCTCCTCCTCCCTCATCTTCTGCTCCTGCTCCTGTCTATCTCCAGGTGGTGTAACATGCTGATAAACTTCTTTCCTGGCCATAGCTTACTTTATTGCATCGGATACAATTTTTTTTAACTCTTCCGGGGTCATGGTAATGAGATTTGGCCCGGCGTTATGAACACCACCCTGTCTCGAAGTCCGCCCTCCATCTTCCTGGGCCTGAGAATTATCTTGGTTAGTTTTTCTTGTACGAGCCATATCAACGTCCTAGCCTCAATTTCCCACAGACGATGCCAATGATGAGACCTCGCTGAAATGAATGAGCCGGATAATGGGCTCCAACGGATCAAATCAGTAATTTATAGTGTTTGGGAATTTGAGTGAAGGTAATGGCTTAGATTAACACCTGCAAAAGAAAGTAACTCGTGAATGGGCGCCAGTGGGATGTCCGACGTAGCCACTCCGATGCTAAAGTCAGCAGGTTTTCAGATGAACACAAGCAATATTTGAGAAAATATGTAAGTGCTTGAGAGTTAAAGGATTTCATAATCTATAAATGACATTAATACCTGTTATTTATAGTAGAAAATGGGGTAGGTACCTCGATTCTAGAGCCACCTACTAAATATGTCAAGTCGACTACCCATACTCTTAGCTTCTGATAACTTTTAGGACACTCCAAGCCCAAGTTGTTCTGACAGATTAGACTGCATGTATCAATCACACACGAGTATGGTGCAAGTTTCAAGGTGACCCGGGTAGTAGAGTACCCGGGTGGTTGGTGGAGAGCCCGGGCTAATGATGATTGCCCAGGAAGAGCCGCAGTGCTCGGGAAGAGAAGATTTGCCCGGATCTTCAGGAAAGTAACCGGCACATTGGCTATGATCTGGGCTATCCAAGTAATAAACCGGGTTAATGATAACCCGGATCCTTATGGGGGTATCAATGTAAGTTTCCAATAACCATTTTTTCACCAAAAAATAATTAATGTATTTATGTTCGTGTTTTGCAGAAAGTGATTAGTTTTGGGTCTACAAGAGTGGTGGTTTCCGAAAACTTCCCCAATCGGATGCCTCCCAATCTATCAAATGGCCTTCCAAACCAATGTCATATGACGAGAACCGATGCCTCGAGCATAGTGGAGGAGTCAGAAATATAGTTCTGTCCGGGCTAGAATTTTAAACTCTAAAATCTTTTAATATTTTAAATTAATCTACCCGAGCTAATATCATATTATTCCAAAATTATACAAAATTTACATATAATTTTTTTTTAAAAAAAAATTAGACTACCCGGGCAATAAAGCCCGGGTACATAAGCATGTGGCTCCGCCACTGCTTGAGCAGTTGAACGACTTCGCGACATAACACAGCGAGCAACTCCAACAAGCCATTCACAAACTACAGCAAGAAAAACCAAATGTGATGATCATCTGTGGAGATTAATACTGCAATGCCTATGAGTGAGCTCCTTCTTGACTTGGCACAATTTTATGGTATGTCTCACTTATTATATAAACATGTGGTTGTAGCAAGATTATACTGATGTTTGTATTCATGCATGATTTGATACAGAAAGAGCGAGCTTGTTGTGAGATTGGAGACAATTAAATACAATTTTGACTTGACAAGAATATGTTGAGCTGCAGGTGTCGGGATTTGCTCGGATCCCGATCGATAAATGAGTTTGGACGGTGTCCATTTAACTGAAGAAGGGATACAAGATCGCACGTCCGCTTGGTTGGTTCATAACATCTCCCACTGTCATTTTTGAGTTAAAAAATATAAGCTATTAGCACTAGTTTTTACGTACACATACAAAGGCAATTTAATGTTTTGATACTTATTTTTTTTATATAATAAACACAATTAAGCTTGAAAGTTGTGTCGTTTAGCTTTTTCTAATTCTTTTAATAATCGCATGCAAATTATATGGCTTCTAAAATCCAGTGCCATTAAACCTAATTATATTCAATTAAATACATAATAGTTTGTCTGTTTTTTTTTTTTTTTTTTGATAAACAATAATGGAAGAGTTACGTGCATGTTTTCCCAAGTAATATATATCTACGAAGCCCTTCATTTTCAAAATTTAAATTAAAACCCTTTTTTCAAAATATCATCCAAATTCATTCTATTATTTTTCATAGCAAAAAATTCAGGCTAATTAATATCTTATTCGGTCCCTATTTGATCCGTAACTCTTTTTGTCGGGCTAAAATAGTCCTTAACATTTCTAATATACACCAAATTTAGTTCTTCTATGTTAGAACTGCCCTGAATCATTTTAAGTTAACTAAAAAATTGCAAAGTGGCAAGTGAGATCTCAATATTAAATCTAAAATATACGTCTCACAATTCTGGTAGCTTTCCTTTTGACACCAACATCTTCATTCCCTTCTCACTCATATGTCCAAGTCTATAATGCCATAGACTTGAATTGGCTCCAGCATTCACAACTGCTAATGTGTCTCTGCAACTGGAAGTCATATACAGTATTCCAGTTTTCTTTCCTCTAGCAACAATCATGGCTCCTTTGTTCATTTTCCAGGAACCATCACCGAAGGTCACATTGTGGCCTTCATCATCGAGCTGTCCCACCGAGATCAGATTGCGTGTCAATTTTGGTACTTGCCTAACTTTGTTGATTTTCCAGACAGATCCATTTGACATCTTCATCCGTACATCACCCATACCAACAATTTCCAAGGGTTTTCCATCAGCCAGGAAAACATTTCCGTAATCGCCAGCGATGTAATTATCAAATACATCGCGATCACCAGTGGTATGAAACGAAGCTCCCGAGTCCATAACCCAAGAATCAACAGGGCTTTCCATGGATAATAGCAGAGCATCATGTACTTCCTCAGCGACAACATTGACATTATTCTCCATTGATCTGCAGTTCTTTTTCAAGTGACCAGTTTCACCACAGCTCCAGCACTTCAAATTCTTTCAAAGTTGCTTTTGTTTTTTCCATTTCTTGACTTAAACCTACCGCGCCATCTGTTAGAACTCTTTTCGCCACTCCTACCCATTCCTCTGTTCTCGAGATTTAGAGCAGATCTCGATGATGTTCCTTCACCCGAATCCATCCTGCGAACTTCTTCAGCAAAAATTTGATCTCTGACATCATTGAATTGTAGGTTGTAGCTTTCTTTTTCCAACAGAGTTGTTAACCGCTGCCCGCATTGGTTCCCAAACATTTGGTAAAGACGCCAAAAGAATAAGTGCACAAATCTCATCATCAAAATTAATTTCAACTGATGTTAGCTGAGAAACAATCGTGTTGAACTCATTGATGTGTTTAGCCACCGAAGCACATTCCCCCATTTTCAAGTTGAATAACTTTTTTATGAGATACACTTTGTTTTTTGCTGATGGCTTCTCGTACATGTCCGATAAAATGGACATCATCTCTTCTGTGGTTTGTGCCTCCGCCACGTTATGTGCCACATTCTTCGTTAGGGTCAATCATATTACACCTAACACATGTCGGTCAAGGAGCTCCCAATTATCATCCTCCATCTTTTCTGGCTTCTTTCCTGATAGAGGTTGATGCAGCTTCTTACTGTACAAATAATCTCTTATCTGTAACCATCATAACGAAAAATATGTTCCGTCGAACTTGTTGATTCCCGGTCCCGATCCATCATCTCCGGCCATCACTTCTCTAGCCTTAGCAAAAAATCTAAAAAGTCTTTTATGATGTGGAAGATTAGACAAAGTTGCAACCACAGAGCATACTCTGAATTCTGAAGAATTTTCACAAGATGTCACTGATACCAGTTGTTGGGAAATTATACCGAAACGATGCCGACCAGGATGATAATATAATATCCAAAATGTCACGGCATAAAATAACCAACAAGAACACAAAGATTTACGTGGTTCACCCAATATAGGCTACGTCCACGGAGCACTGCAACTTTTATAACTGGAAGAAATATTACAACAAGTGTGTACACCAACACACTCAATATTTCTCACTCCCAATCCGAGTATACCGAGAAAATAATTTCTCTAACTCACACAAGAGAATTCCCGCACTCAAGAAAAAAATACTTTTTTTTTCTATGCACTCTCTTTTTATCAAAGCTAAAAAACTTTTGATTTTTGGATACAATAACTGAAGGAATTGAACTCTATTTATAACTAATTCTCTCGTTCATATCAATTGATCTTCAACGAATCTGGCTACATATTTCTTGCAACAAATAATGGGACCGTACTTGAGCTCTTGTCTAGTAGTGGCCCTTCAACGAGCATGTTTTATCAGAGAGCGATACTGGAATATGACGGGGTTCTAAGGCACTATGTCTATCCTAAATTTGCTAATTCAACAGGTGAGAGGGCGATGGAGTGGTCCCTTTCACAGTCTTCTCCTTCAAATATATGTTTGTTGTTTCTTCGAGTTATTGGATCAGGTGCATGTGGTTTCAATAGTGTTTGCTCTATGGGAACTGATACGAGGACAAATTGTAGTTGCCCTGATGGATACTCTCCGGTGGATTCAAACATAAGGATCAGTGGATGCAAACCGAATTTCGCCCAACCTGAATACGATCAGCAGTCGCAAGAAGCTGACCTTTTTCGCTTCGCCGACTTGCCTAAAATCGATTTTGTTTGGTCTGTTTATACTGCCTTTGGATCAATGACCGAGGATCAATGTCAACAGGCTTGCCTTGAGGATTGTTTCTGACCTACTGTGGTTTATAACAACGGAAACTGTTGGAAGAAGAGATTCCATCTTTCCAACGGAAGATTTGATGTTAATTTTACTGGAAAAACGATGATAAAAGTACGAAAAATAATGAGACAATACACACTTCTAGCAGTAATTCAAAAAGAATGAGAGCAACAGAACCATTCTGATCATCACGCTCTCTCTTTTGTTGGGTTGTTCAATGTTTTTGCTCACTCTTACTTCGATTTTTCTGTGTCTATTCCATTTTAATGGGAAAAAATCAAGTACCCTCCATCCAGAAGTGAACTTAAGAAGCTTCAGATTTAATGAGCTACAAGAAGCTACAAATGGATTCACAGAAGAATTGGGTAGAGGTGCTTCCTCAATAGTGTAAAAAGGCACTCTGAGGAATGAAAATGATAGAGTGGTTGCGGTAAAAAAGCTGGACGAGATACCTAAAGAAGCCGAACAACAATTCAAAGCCGAAGTGAGCTCCATCAGCAAAACCAACCACAAAAGTCAGTCATGTTGCTAGGATACTGTGATGAAGGTCAAAACAGGCTTTTGGTGTACGAATTCATGAGCAATGACTCATTAGCAAGCTTTCTTTTCAAAAAGTCAAGGCCCAGCTGGTACAGAAGGGTGCAAATTGCATTTGCAACTGCTAGAGGACTATGCTATTTGCATGAAGAGTGCAGCACTCAAATCATACATTGTGACATTAAGCCTAATAATGTACTCATACACGATTGTGTTACAACAAAAATAGCATATTTTGGGTTAGCGAAGCTTTTGAAGCCCGATCAGACTAAAACCACAACTGAGCTTAGAGGGACCAGAGGGTATGTAGCTCCAGAGTGGTTTAGAAATATGCTTATTACAAGCAAGGTTGATGTTTACAGTTTTGGAATCTTGTTGCTCGAACTCGTTTGCTGCAGAAATAAGGTCGAAAGACACGCTGAGGATGAGGCAGAGGTGATTCTTTCTGATTGGGCTTACGATTGTTACGAAACAAGGACATTAAAGCTATTGGTGGAAAACGACGAGGAGGTCATTGAGGATATAAAACGGTTCAAGAAATTCATGATGGTAGGCATTTGGAGTATTCAAGAGGATCCATTGTTGAGGCCTAATATGAAGAGAGTAGTTCATATGCTTGAAGGAGCAATCGATGTGCCTAATCCCCCACATCCCGAATCCTTTATTACTTAGATTTACCATTTTTTGCTAGAGATTTATTGACTCAAGTGTAATAAACAATCTTTATTTTAATATAATTTAACTTTTCAGGATTTCATTTTACTTTATCTATATACCCATGCAATCAACATAGATAAAAGCTTTGATTATACTTTAATACAAATAAATCATAATTTGATATTGAAACTTATTTGTAAATACTGTATATTCTAAATTCTTTCATAGTCTATTTAGCCACCTAAATAAGGATAAATGTTGCTTGAGTTTGATACTAGCATCTGTGTTGTTGTGTACCGTGTTTCATGATAAGGGCATAATAATGTCCAATCATGCAGATGGGCAATCATACGATGATTGTACCGAACAATCCTCTCTCGGACTTTCCAAGTGGTTATCATTCATCGAGAGAAAAAGTCTGTGGTTGTGATTGTACATGATTAGTCCTTACGACCCGGGACAATACTGAGGCTCTGCATACTAGGATTGTGCTTTACTGACTCCGCGAGGGTCACAAGGTGACGAGGTTGGGTGCAATTGCGACATATGTAGGATCCAGTACATTGTAGTCAAGAATTCACCTCTCACCTACGGGTGTGGATATACTATGTGATCTAATGAAATAATAGTGCATGAAATTTCTGGCCAGAGTGTGAGATGTATATTAGGGAATGAGTTCTCTAGTTGTGCATGCGATGATACTATGAATATTTCATAATTGTATCACATAGCTATCGAATCTAATATGCAACCCTCGATGAACCAATGATTGTAGATTCGATATGGTTATATGAGATGAAGGGACCGTACTGTACGTTAATCATAACTGATTGATTCTTGCAGGCACTATCAGTGATACCTTGAGAATCATGGGACGATGCTACTAGACGCTCTTACCATGATTCGATGAGTTTAATAAGAAAATGATTTCTGAAATTCTGATGACCAAATGTTGGCGCATGAAATGGGCCAAATTAGGGTAAGCCCGAATAAAAGAAAATGTCTTGCATCACAAAGAGTTGTGAACCCACGGCTAGCTGTATCCCTGAACCATTGAGGGTCACACAAGCACTAAATCATTTATTCTCGTTGAAAGAATAAATTCAAGGAGTTGAATTTATATAAAATTATGATATAGTAAATTCAAGGAGTTGAATTTATGATAATTAAATTTTGAAGGAATAAATTCAAATAGTTGAATTTATGAGATAATAAATTCAAGAAGTTGAATTTATGATATTTAAAATTTGGAGAAAATAAATTCAAAGAGTTGAATTTATAAATTTTGAGATTTAATTTATTAAACTCAAAAGTTGAGTTTATTAAATATTAAATTAAATATAGTGGAAGAAATGTTTAATATTTTTGTAAAAATACAAGTTCAACATATTAAATAATTAAAATTCTTAATTGATTTTGAATTAATTAATTAAACTAGTTGGTCTAGTCCAATTAATTAATCAAGTTCATTAAAGCTAGTTATGGAACCTAAATCTTATATTATGGAAATTAGGTCACGAAAGAATGGTTTAAGTAGGAGACTTGAAACCCAAGCCTCCTCAATTCTATTTTTCGAAAATCCACCTCCCATCTCCTCCAAAATTTTCGTCCACTACCTTTGAATAATTTCAATGGTTATGAGCCGCCTCTCGTTTTAATTAATCTCTACGCAAACTTCTTCTAAATTTCTAATGCAATTTAGAAGATGAATCTTTTTTTCAGTCGTGGACCTAATTCGAAGATCAAAGAAAGGATTTTGAAGAAAGTTCGTAGGGATTTACAACAAGAGATACGTCCGCTTATACCAGAGTAGTTGGAGCCAGTGTTCTCCAAACCGGACCGGACCGGCCGGTCGGACCGGTTCAACCGCGAACCGGCCTCCAGACGCCGGCCGGTCCGGAGATAAGTAAAAACCCGGAAAACAGGTTTAACCGGTTAAAACCCGGTTAAACCGGGAAAACCGGAAACCGGCCGGTCTTTAGGAACCGCACGGGTCTGTGAAATTATAAAAAAAACTTTTTTGTATAAGAAACTTGATGTTTGCTACTTTTTTGTATAATTAAACTTGATGTTTTCTTGGGCACTTAAACTTGGTCATCACTATTTGGTTACATGTTAGGTGTAATTTGGATTTTTGAATTTGAAAAGTGATGTTTATTTGGATATTTGTTGTAATTTTCATCTTAAAAATTAAGTAAAAACTATAAAAACATAAATAATCAATATTTTACTATTTTATTTATTATATAAAATAAATAAAATATTAATTTTATTGATCCGATTCGACCGTTCGGTTGAACCGGTTGAACCATTTTTTAAGGCCTGACCGTTCGATTAACGGTCCGGTTATAAAAACACTGGTTGGAGCCAAGTGAAATTTTTTTACTAAAGGTATGTTACTAAACATCATATGTATATTTATTTACTTTAAATCATACGAGTGTCTAAAGAATATTTTGAATGTCAAAATAAAATTTTAAAACTTTTGAATCATTTTAGATACGAGAAAATCGATAACCAATATATTGGCTGAAAGTCTCTGTTTTTTTTATACCTTAGTTTCAAACCATTCTTTCATGGTTTAAACGCATATATCTGCATGTTCCATTTTCAGGTTTTCGGCTCACGGCTGTTTTTAATAAGATGGATTTTCCAGGCATTATATTACCTCTGTCCAGAACATGAAAAAGCTCCTACTTTCACAAAACAGCTCGTTTTGTCATAATTTCGGCTTATTATTGGATCAATGCATGAAACCGAGAGCACTGAAACCCTGTCAGCAAATCCACGCATTAATGTTGACGACGCCAGTCGACGTGAATTCTTTTTCTTTAAGTTCAAAGCTCATAGGTGCATACGCAAGCTGTGGGGATTTGGGTCCATCGAGATTACTCTTTCAAGAGTCTCCAAACCCGAATATTTTTGCTTTCAACTGGATGATTTTAACGTTAACTTTTTCTGGATTTCACGAAGAAGCAATTGGGTACTTTTCTTCATTGACAAAATCAAGAAATCCCGACATTTCTCATAATGAACACACTTTGTCGGCTGTCTTGAAGTGTTGTGTCGGTTTGCTGGACCTGAACTTGGGGAAACAAGTTCATGGCATGATTTGCAAAACGGGTTATGGAATATATGTGCTCGTCTGCAATGCTTTGATGGATATGTATAGGAAGTGCGGGAAGATGTGCTGCGCGCGAAAAGTATTTGATGAAATGAGTGAAAGAGATGTAGTGTCTTGGACTAACATAATTTGTGGGTATTCTGACGAGGGGAAGATTGGAGAGGGTGTTGATTTGTTTAAAAGAATGCGACTGGAAGAAATTAAAGCTAATGAATTCACTTGGAACTCCATCATAGTTGGGCACGCCAGGAATGGAGATTGTGATGGTGCTTTCAAATTTTGTACTCGAATGAGAGAAGAAGGGTATGTTCCTGATTTGCCTACTTGGAATGGAATGATTTCAGGATTTGTTCAAAGCCATAAGGCTAGTGAAGCGATGAAGCTGTTTTACAGTATGTTGGTTGCTGGAGTTAAGCCTAATCCAGTGACTGTGACAGGGCTGCTCCCTGCCTGTGGGATGATTGGTTCAGTCTCTATGGGTAGAGAAATTCATGGCATAATATATCGAACGGAAATCTATGTCAATGCATTTGTGGCAAGTGCTCTTATTGATATGTACTCAAAATGTGGGAGCGTTAAAGATGCCTCGAATGTTTTCAGCATGACGTATACCAAGAATGCAGCTTCATGGAATGCTATGATTGGCTGCTATGGGAAGCATGGGATGGTAAATTCTGCTATCAAGCTATTTGAAAAGATGCAGGGAGAAGGAATACAAGCAAATGAAGTTACTCTGAATGCCGTTCTTTGTGCTTGTAGCCATGGTGGCCAAGTCGAGAAAGGCGTGGATTTGTTTGCGGCCATGGTTTCATATAATGTCGTAGCAAACCATGAACATTATGCTTGTGTCATTGATCTTTTTTGTCGTTTCGGGAGGATGGAGGAGGCTTATTCTATTGTCAAACAAATGCCGGTTGACGGAACTAATTCAGTTATTGGAGCTTTTCTCAACGGCTGCAAGATTCACGGAAGGAGTGATCTTGCTGAAAAAATCTCCGATCATCTGGGGATGGAGATGAGAAAGCCAGGAGATTTCGTGACACTGTCGAATATATATGCTTCTGAAGGGAAGTGGGAAGGTGTACAAGATGTGAGGGAGGTGATGAAGGAGAAGAGAGTCCAAAAAAAGCTTGGTTTTAGTTCGGTTTAGAAGTTGGTCTGGTAAATGAGAATCCTGAATGGTGTACCCTAACAACTCGAGTATATCGTGCGACCATTTCGCATAATCTTGCTTGCACTAACCTGTGGGTTCAATCTCATAATGAAAATCGGTTCGGTAGCTTTGCTGCCTTGTCTAGGGACGAAAGATCTCGGTATGTACAGTGTAGCATAACTTGGTTACTAAAGAATTACATTCTTCAGCTCTGATACGAGCTCACAACTGCCTGTGAAATATCTTGACTTAGATTTTGAGCAAGAAATCATATTGACAGTTGAAATAAATTGAAGTTTGATCTTGTGTTTTTGAGATTATCATCTGTTGCCATGGTTTCTAAGTAAAAGCATGATTGAAGCATGCAACTCGCATTTCAAATCTCCTATTATGATGGCAAGATTCGGTATATGTCTTGTGTCAGTCACTCAAAAACCTATTGTAATATATGATATTATACATTCAAAATGCATATGTTCTTTGGGGCCTCACCGAATAGGTCTTGGATTAGAGACTCACTTATGTGGATTGTTGGTTAGATAAATCTCATGTCCCCCATTGCATCCAAAACAATCCATGGGTTCTTCATTTTCTGTGGATAGAATTTGCACTTGTTGTAATAAACCATAAGCTCGATGGCTAAAAATATAGAAATTCTAAAGCCAAAAATCCAGATTTGAATCATTGTTCGATCAATCCGATAATTCCTCCAAAAGATAACAAAAAAAGTCATAATTATCAAATTAATTTCGGAAACAACCGAAAATAAATTTTGGAAACAACGAAAATATCATATCACTCGCCAAATTACTAGTAGTCTAATGAACTTAATTTTTTTTTACTTTGGTCAACATTTTTGTAAGAAAATAACATCCTCAAATGTATTTCAAATACACTTGAACATGTCATTTTCTTTAAAGAAATCGACTAAGATTATTTTACAAATTTCCCACTGTCCATGAAATAACGTCTTTTTCTTTAAAAACCTCTTTGGGCATAATCTCCGAAATGGAGCACAAATAGACCTTCAACCAATTCTCATTTTCATCTTCTATTTTGGAGCGCGCTAAATAGCAATACATGATGGACTCCAATATTGTCAAATGATCCTTTTTTTAAATGATTTTTAATCTTTTGGTTAATTTCATATATATATTTGTTCTTTTCAATCTCTTTCTTTAATTTAGTGGTTTTTCTTTTTCGGTCCCTTTTAAAATGATTTCAAGTTTTCTGTCTTTTTCCCATTTATTTATTGCAATTGACTATTTGGAAGAAAAACCAAAAGAAAATAGTAAACCATCAACAAATTAAAACAAACGCACATAAACAATGAAAATAGACACATTTTTAATCAATTACAACTGTGGGGACCCGGACGCTAATCAAGTTCTTAATCATCTTTGGGACTAATTACTCAATTATAATAAATAGGGTCTAAATTTTTTTTTAAAATACAAAGCGAAAAACGTTATGTAAATCAATCCGAATTACATATTAAATATAAACATACAAGTCCTGTATGGTCTACAATAATCCAACTAGGTTCAACTACATATCAGTGCTGACTCTTAATTTATTTCTGAGCCCGGATCTCCACGCTATCTAGTCCAGCCTCGTTCTCTTCTTGACCCTGATCATGTCCCACCTGTCGTCATGCACACATACAAACAAGACAACAGCCGGATAACTCCGGTGAGAATTATATTCCCGGTATAAATCATGTATACATGCCTTCCATATAAACAATATAAAAGCATGAAATAAACATTCATAGCATGTATTAAAATCCGAACATGAATCAAATATTAATCACATGTATTATAATCATAAACATGAATCAATATCAAGAATAAATTATATTCTAAACATATATCATCATCAGGAACATAATTCCATATCAAGCAATGAATCACTCTCCGTGATTCTTAGACCCAGACTCGACTCAGTCCTAATATAGGGATCCCGATCGGAATAAGAACATACACCCACCTACACTCCCGATCGGGGTGGTGGTATGTTCTTATTCACGGACTTTGGCTCTTTCCATATCGAACACCAGTAATAGAAGAAACTCCAATTCTATCCACTCCGATATAGCCAAACGTCCGGTGTCTTGACCTAACCGTCACAGACTTTGGCATTTTCACCAATATCCTATCTTGTGACATCGTGCAATGTGCTCGTGGCGATCCCACCACTATCAGGTGCTTCAGTCACAAGATCACTCGTGTACGACTAGACGTATCCGCCTATGACTCCGTACATCAATCAATAAATCAAAGATATCAATATCATTCAATTGCAAATAACAATGCAATAAAATAAAGTATGTGATTTCGGGAGACTCAAGTCAAACCTTACTCGAGTTGTGCAATCTCAACTCAACATTAATTTATATATTTATCTTCTCGGTCTGACGAAGTCGAAGTCTCAAAGTCAAATCTGTCCATATCAATCTGAAATACAATATCGCATAGACACAATCTCAATATGCAACTCAATTCAAAATCTAGTCTGATCAATACTCAAATCAAACATAATCTGATCAATATCGAATCAAGATACAATCTAATCCATATCGACGATATCACGATATAATCGAAATCACTACTGAATCTGATCAATATCAATTTACTGATTTTCGACGGTATACCAATACAGTCTCGATAACCCCGTCAATCTCAACTAGGGGTGGGAAAAAATACCGAAATACCGAAAAACCGTGCCGAAAAAAATACCGAACTTACCGAAAAATCGGTATACCGAACATTTCGGTACGGTATCATACCGTACCGAAATTTTCGGTATCGGTATCGATATGAAATATTTTTTTTTCGGTATTTCGGTATATACCGAAAATAATTTTTCATTATTATTTTTTTAAAATTTAAGTTCGATATACCGAAAAAATGTCGGTATACATTTTCGGTATACCGACATTTTTTCGGTATACCGACAAAATTTTCGGTGTCGGTACGGTACCAGTATGAAATTTTTCCATACCGAAAATTCGGTATACCGAATGTGCGGTATATCGAATTTTCGGTATCGGTATGGAAAAATTTCATACCGATATTTTCGGTATGGTATACGGTACCGTAGTTCGGTACGGTATACCGTACCGTACCCACCCCTAATCTCAACATCACAGATATAATACCCGAATTCATAATCAATATCGGTACAATTTATAATCAATAACAATACAGTTCTGATATCGAATCTCAATCAAATCAACTCCGAAAATCATAACAAATACATACACAGTCTGTTCTTCAATCTGACTTCAATTATACGATGTCTATTATATCAGAAACACCATATAGGATTCATATTCAATTCTGACAATACCATAATTTCAAATCATATCTAAACGTAACAAAACTTACGTCCAGTTATAGCCTGCGTCGATAGGAACTCAGTACTGAAGTCGAATTCAAAATCTGACGGACGGATTTCTCGAAAATCTCAATTTCCCACGCCGAAGCAATTTGAAGCCCTTTTTCCCCGTAAGCCCTCGGCTGCTGAATGAAGATTTGCATGTATATATATATATATACATCTCGTGCATGTAAGGCAAGTGGCTAATCCTTCAACCTGCACGTCTCGCGCATATGCGCGACATCACTCGGCGCTTATGCGCGAGACAATATGTCTCGGCGCGTTTGACTCACGGCAGCTCGCGCATATGCGCGCCCCATCGTCGCAATGCAACTCGCGCATATGCGCGCCTCCATCCGGCGCATATGCGCCAACTTCTCTGGACATTTCGCGCAAGTGCGCGGCTCACGTCGCGCATGTGCGCGCAACTCTCTGCCTACCTCGCGCATGTGCGCGGCTCACGTCGCGTATGTGCGCGCAATGTTCTGTTCCAGCCCCTTGGCTACTGGACACCTCGCGCATATGCGCGCCCTCACGCCGCGCATATGCGGGTCTTCTGCGAAACCCGCGCATGTGTGCGCACCAGATCGAGCATGTGCGCGGATGGCATCTCCCTCGCACATATTTCGCGTCTTTTCTCGTCTTTCCCGGTCTGATTCATTCCGTCTATAATCACATCAATTAATCACTAAATCATTTCAGATTAACAGAATAAATTTCTCGGGCCTTACAACAATCATGTTGTTTATGATCGTCTCGATTAATTTCTTATACATGTATCTTTAATGTTATGTGCATTTTGCAATTTGATGACATATTAAATATATTGCTTTTTAAACAATTGAGTTGAATACACATTTAATTGAGTCCGGTTTAATAACACATCAAGTAATTATTAATTGTTCATAATATGGTTGAGAATGAAAAGATAAGAAAAATAAAGAATATGATAAAATTTAAAGAATATGAGTTGAATAAAATTTTGAGTAGGTCTCTTGTGAGACGGTCTCACGAATCTTTATCTGTAAGACGAGTCAGCACTACGGATATTCACAATAAAAAGTAATACTCTTAGCATAAAAAATAATATTTTTTTCATGGATGATCCAAATAAGAGATCCGTCTCATAAAATACGACCCGTGAGATCGTTTCACACAAGTTTTTGTCTATAATTTTTAAAATAGAAAAAATCTTAATTTGAGACAAAATGACGAGTTTGGATATTACTACAAAAATATAACCGTGGGTTTGAATGCTTGATGATATCAGGAGAGAAGCTGATTGAATATAGAGAAAGTTAGAGGGGGACTTTGTGATTAAATAAGAATACCCCAAATCCAGTTACTGCAGCATTTACAAAGACTGACACAGGTTGAGAGAGATTATTATCTTCCTCTCTCTCTAAACCATCTTGGTACTTTGAGGTCCTTTGCTTTATCAAGAAATGGGATTTTTCGATTCTTACCGACATTCTTGATCTGGGTTATTCGCCCTTTCCCTAGAATTTTTTGCTGTACAAGTTACTTGTATCGCCTTTTCATTGTCTTATCAAAATCTTGAGATTTAAATTTAATCCGGGCACTGGTGGTTTCTGAGGCGTCTGTTCTACGCATTGTTCAATAGATTCACCCATCCAACTGAGTCATCTGATGATCTTTTTGGTGGGTATTTTTTTTTCTCCCATTGTTCTTATTGTACTCGGATGTTTACTGATTATGTATTTATTTTATTTTGCTGTTGTTTTTTTTTTTCGAATGGGGCAGATTTAAATTCTGGATTTTGTGGCTACTTGTACTTTCAGTTGTCCATGGATCTCTTCTTGTTTTTTTTGTTTGTCGGTTTCTTTTTGTTGCAACTTTGTAAAAATTGCTCTTGCATGCGCCTTTTGGAAGGGTATTCGTTTGTTATTAACTGTTATTGGGTGCAACATCGCTTGAATCTAACCTCGGGTTAATTAAAAAATTTGGTTTTGTGTGTATAGATGTTGTTTATGTGCTTCTTGAATATGATGTGCGTTGTAGACTTTTTGTAAATAATTGGATCTTGGTTGGTGAATTTTAGCTTTATTGCCCTCTTGAATGGGAGAAAAGAATATAAGTTTTCTCGAAAAATACAAGTTGCTCGACTCCTTTGGTAGTGGTATTTCGACATCGGATATTGGGAGTAGTTTATACGTTCAAATTTTGTGTTGCAGTCCAGAGAGATTCATTTTTTGAAAATTTGTTGCACTTGCCATTCATTCTTAGTGCTTGTCTGGGTTGTGTCTGTATTTTTGGAGATGCTTACTAGAAAAGTGTTTGTTTATTGTTCCATCATGGCGAAAACATACCGAGAAAATTGTGTAATGTGTATCATTTATGTTATTCCTGTCCATATCACTTAGCATGCGACATCTCTAACGGTACAGTGTTTTGTGGTCTGAAAATACTGATTCTATGCAAAGTGTTCCATACCTTTCTTCAGGACCAAAAGTTTTAGCTGATAAAAAATTTGGTATTGAATAACGAGCAATCTGAAAGACTAATGGCCCCTCACATGGTTCCATTTCCTAATCTTTACATTGAGGTTTTCAATAAATATTGTCTATTTGCCCCTTCATGTAGTTGTATGCTTTGGCTATATAGTTGAGTGAAGCTTGAATACAAGGTCTATTGTCTTGTCTGTGACCTGCACTACTGGTAGATAAGTAAAGATGATCAATTTAATCTATCTGATAACACCTCGCTGGTTTGTTTCAGATTGAAACTCTTCAGTCGTGAAAACCTATTCAGAATACACACTCATTACATTCGTACGGTCTCTCTTTCTTCTTAGTTCGTTCTTTATTTTTGATGTATTGGTTTCACAGTTCCCAAATGTGCTCTTCTTGTATGAAAAAATAGGTTTCAGGTCTTATTTTGATACTACTCTCGTGCTCTGAGATTTAAGGACCCCTTGTTCTTTTTATTCTTGTATCGTATGACATGAGCAACTGTGTTTCCTCAGAAATATCCACAATTGAGGTGATAACGCCAATTTCAAAATCATGGGTCGAGGTAGAGCCAAGGGAAAGAAGCTAACCATGACCAACCAAGATGACACTGGCAGTGGCGAAGAAGAAAAACTTCCTGCGCAGAAGAAAAGGGGGCGACCTCAAAAATCACTTAAAGACGAGGTAGACGAAGAAGAAGCTCGAAAAATAGAAGATGGGTCCAGTGAAGACACAGGTGAAGCACCGGATATAGACTCAAAAAGCAAGACCTTGGCACATAATGGAAAAAAACGTTTAAAGAACGGTGAAACGAAGGAGAAAGCTGTGTTGGTGAAGGAGGAAAATGGAAATGCAACGAGAATAAAAACCGAAGAGTCGGCTAAGTCTAATGGTTTTCGCCAAAATGGAAATAGGCGAAAGAGCAAACCCCATCGGGCTGCTGAAGCCGTTGTCGAGTGCAACTGAGATAGCGATATAAGCTGATCCTTTTTCGTGCAATGGTTCTGAATTTCGAACTTAAGAAGTTATCTTCTTTGATTTTTTTCCCCTTTATCGTGTCTCATTTTTGAGAACTTTCGACTCGGAAATGATCGTTTTGTTTTGGTATCGTTGTGGCTGATCATACTTCTGAAGATCTATGGATTTGTGAGTATTGTTACTTTTATTGTTTCTTAATGCATCTTTGCATGACATAAGATAAGGTGGTTAACTCCACACGACCTGGAAATAGTTCCTACTTCGATCTTTCACGTGTTCTTGTTTTTGCATTATGTTATTGGATAAAGGGAAATGACATTTTACCGTCAAAATTTTAAAAAGCAAAATTTTCAATCCTATGTAATGTTTGTAAATTTTAAAAAGCAAAAATTTAAATAATTCAGTCGTTTTTTTTTTAATTAGATGTGAATATATCATTTTCCATGTAATAATATTTTTAAGAATAAGAACAATAAATAAATAATTAGATGTGAAGATATCATTTTCCATGTAATAATATTTTTAAGAATAAGAACAATAAATAAATAATATAATACAACATAAATCATATCAATTTCCCTCAATTCTTCCATCTCTATTTCCCTGATTCTCAAATCTCTCCTATTCTCTCTTTTTGTTTTCACTATCTCATCTCACCTATTATTGAGATTAATCATATAAAAAAATATTTAATTACTAATATATTTTGAAAAAGAGATTGCTTAAACTTTCAACATTGAATCAGTTATGGATGAGTTTGAATTATAAATAAACATTAGTCACAATATAATAAATCGATGTTATTTATTGAATGCATAAAATATTTGTATTTTAAACTACTTGTTTTAGGTATGAATTCTATAAAATCGCCTCAGATTTATTAGTATAATATTTTATAATTATGAAACAAAAAGCAATATTTAGTATATGAAAATCGATGCATGTAATATTATTTTAGAAATGAGGATATCAGCGATGAGGAAAAAATAAGAATATTTTTAAAGAAGTAAATACAAAATATTTTATGCTTGTAGGCCATAAAGTAGATCAGAAAGCTCAACCAAAATGTATTGAAATAGTTAATGGTTCAATCGAAGGTAAAATATTTGAAAATATAAATTTGTAGATACTTCTATACAAAAAAAATATAGCCTTATATGCATTTTTGATTATGTAATTCTTCAAACGAAAATTGATAAGAACTCTTGTGAGACGGTCTCACGAATTTTTATCTGTGAGACGAGTCGACACTATCGATATTCATAATAAAAAGTAATACTCTTAGCATAAAAAATAATACTTTTTCATAGATTACCCAAATAAGAGATCCGTCCCACAAAATACGACCGATGAGACCGTCTCACAAAATTTTTTGCAAAAGATTAGCATACCAATATCATATAAAGAATTGTGTAGTGTTGCGAGTTTAGTTAATAGTAGCAAAGTATTTTTGTATATCGATTTGAAAAAAATAAACAACAGTTTTTATAACAAATGTGTAATGTAAAGATGATAACAAAACGAGTGATAGAAAAATTAATTATGTCAATAAATTTTTTTTTAATAGAATTGAAGTCATACTCTTAATTTAAGTTTATGTTGTTGCATTTTTATGCTAAATAACTATACAAAATCGTAGATTCAACAAAAATATCATACTAAATATATTGTGAAGTCACACAAAAGCATTCAAAATGATTACAAAATTCGCCACAAAATTTTTGAGATTCATAAATCAAAATATTCATTTGCTTAATAACAATGTATATTTATGCAAATAAAAAAATACATCATATTGAAAACAAACAATTTAGAAAATGACTCCGAACCTCCAATATATTTCATACCGTGCATAATGCATCGTTGTTGCTAATACTTGTTTGCATCTACTAAATAATCTTCTTTCTCTCATTTCAAAAACAATTTTATGCGCAACTATGAGAAACAAAATTGGAGTATCAAAACATAAATTTATGCAATAGAATGCATAAAAATATTATTTTTTCTGATAATATTTAAATAACTTCAAACCCGATGCACAAAATATAGTGTCAAGAAACCAGCTAAGTGCGTACATGTGTCCTCCTCACCTACCAATTTACAAACATTCACTCCTCTATATATACATAATACAAAAACACATCACAAATAAAACCATCACCCAAGTCACAAAAATTTGAGCGATGTCGACTCCATGCATGCTTCTGTTCATCCTCGGAACGTTAATGCTCCTGGCTACCGCCACATCCATTGAGCAAACGGGCAGAAAAGTTCTACAAGAGCCTGACCCTGATTGCATTGGATTCGGAGATGGACTTGTAAAGACCTGCGGGTCTCCGCCAAAGCCTGCACCCAAGCATCACGAGCTGGTTTTCGAGCCTGACTGCATCGGAGCTGTCGGAGATGATAAATTTGTAAAGAACTGCGGGTCTCCGCCAAAGCCTACACCCAAGCATTACGAGCCGGACTGCATCGGAGCTGTCGGAGATGATAAATTTGTAAAGAACTGCGGGCCGCCGCCTGCGCCCCGCGCCCAAGCATTACTAGACGTACTGTCATAATAATATGAGGGAATTTCATGGATAAGAATCTTATGTTTTATTGGATTGAATTACACACATAACATTATTATTGTTCTAGAGAATAATTATTTCCCTTGTACTGGTTTCATTCAAGTTTATGCAATAATTATTTCCCTTGTACTGGTTTTCATTCAAGTTCATTCAAGCTTTGCCTGACTAATCCTGAGAGAGAACGACATTCTATATTCGTCCCTCAGGTTAATCCCGATTTGGTCATGCATATATACTACACTTGCCTCTGTACTAGCCTTGAGCTATCATGATTATAAAGAGGCAATTTACAAGGCTTTCGGTAAAATTTTTTCGCTTCCGAATTAGCAAAAAGGCCGGCATATAACTGAAACTCAGAACTTACATAATACAGTTGAAGATATTCCTTTATATGATTCTGGATTGCTCGGCCTATCCATGTTAGCTTCACATGAGAGAGTCCTAAGGGGTGTTCAACCTCATGTAGATTTGGGATGGGAGTGCATAACCACTAGTAACCGGCTTCCGTGGAAAATATCTCAATTTTCATAAATTTATTTGAATTAATTATTTTATTATATTTAATTAAGTTATAATTAATAGTTTCTAGCCATAAAATTGATTTTTTTATAATGTAAGCTTAAAATTTTCTTATATTTATTAAAAACAAAAAATTATATTATTTTGAAATTAAAATCACATTAATATGATAAAATGAGTTGAAAGATAACTATTAGAATCGGAGATTGATTTAGAGTGTATGAATAAATAATCTCAATAATTTGCAAAAATTATTGGTTTGGTTAGCAACACTGAAATGAAATTCTTGTCAATTGAGTTTTCGGTAAATCAACAGTAGAAACTAATAGACCGATTGATTTATTCTAACTGAAGCCCATTGGGCTATTTACTAATTTACTAATTTATTTTAACTGAAGCCCATTGGGCTATTCACGTAGCCTTTTCTAAACATAAAATGGTTATTCGAAGATTTTTTGGGGATTTAGGGCTAAATAATTAAGGTGAACAGCGCGGGAGAAGGACATTAACGGTTGTCAAGTGTTGAACGGTAAGCTTTCCGATTGCTTGTGTGGGGGAAAATCGAAAATGGAAACCCCAATAAGCAGTGAGAGCCCGACGGAAACGAAAAAGTCGAAAGGGAAAACATCCAGAAAGCCCAAAGGCTCCGCCGCCCAAGTTCTCAAACAAAGTTTGTCCTCGCATAAGCTTTTACTTCTATGGCGCTAGTGTTTATTATATTTTTTTTAGTTTCTGAGATTCTATTTTTGTATGTTTTTGTTGGTGATTTTTTGCAGAATCGCCGGCTGAGTTTTTTGCGGATAACAAGAATATTGCTGGGTTTGACAATGTGAGGTTTATGATTGGGATCAACATTCATATATTTTAATTCTATCGAGGATTGCATTTGTGTAATTGTTTTGAAAATTTCTCGTTTTAATTTTGCGGCCTACAATACCTGCTTGAAAAGCTCAACCACTTTTTACGAAGAAATATTAATGTGAATTGTGAAATTTCAAAAGATGTAAATCATCTCTGGTCCATGCACCAGCAAAATCATGGAAAATGGAGGAACATAATCTACATAACTGAAATTGGAAGCTTGGTAGAGTTTAAATTATTCTCTTCTGTATTTTAAGTTTTCCATTTTTTTATATGTATATTTCCTTGTCTCACAGCCAGGAAAATGCTTGTACACTACTGTGAGAGAACTTGTTGAAAATGCACTTGATTCAGCTGAATCAATTGCTGAACTTCCTGTCATAGAGATAACCATGTAAGTGTGACTACATGCGATTCTTGATAGTTCTCGATTTGACTTTCATTGTGGTTGGTGCTAGATATTTAATTGCTTGACTGATCTAGAGAAGAGATCGAAAAAAGAAAGTTCAATTCTATGATTGGTCTTGCCGAGCATGGACGTGTTGATGAAGAGCTATATGATGATTTTGAGACGGAAAAGGCCCGTGAGGTGTGTTTTTGTTTACAGCTAGTTCTCTGCTGCCACACGATTTGATTCCATATTATCTAGTGTGTGAGGATATGTACGCAAATGTTGGTGGTTGGTTGTCTAAGGTTTTTTATTTTCTAATAGAAAAGGCTTGCCAAAGAAGCACGTCTGCAAGAGATCCAGGCAAAGAACGCTTCTCTCGGGAAGAAAGCCAAGGCGCTAGTTGCTGCAAAATCCATAAAGAGCCGCGAGGCATCATATTACAAAGTTTCATGTAAGGTACAATCGGTTATCTTAGAGCAGTATACACAATTCTCTATATAAATGATATTCTGGTTTCATTTTTTCTTTGTTGTAGGATAACGGAAGAGGAATGCCACATGATGATATTCCAAATATGTTTGGACGAGGTGTTGAATCTCATTGCGATTATCTTATTATTTTTATGAGATTTATGAAGCAGCTGTATTGCTTGAAAGTATTTTGTCATGATACTGCAGTTGCTCGAAGTTGGATGCAACCTCGTAAAAATTGCTTCTATTTGTTTTTCCCCCCTTTTCTTTGAGCTTGAGCAGCGTCTTTGCAGTTTTATCTGGAACTAAATACGGTTTAAAACAGACACGCGGAAAGTTTGGACTTGGTGCCAAGATGGTAAGTTTCAATGTATTTTGTTCATGTATGTGTGAATATTTTATTAACACCAACATTAGTCATGTCGTGTATGGTTTTCTTAAGGGCAGCTTAGTACATGAGAATGAGTGGGACTGGATTAGACATTCTCAACTCATTCCATTCTTTGTGCTTGGATTACCATGAGAATCGGCATTCTCTACATTTTGTTAAGTTTACCCATTCTCATTCTCCCAACCTATTTATTTATATATGTTCCTCATTTTTATTTCTTAAAATCTTTATCATTTATTTTTCTTTATTAAGATTAATAATTTAAAATTTTAATAATAAAAGTATTAATATTAATCATTAAAGAGCAATAATAATTATTATTCAAATTTTTTTTGTTAACAATGAATGATAATAAATCTATAATAATGATGATAATATTATTAATAATTATTATTTAATAATATCTATAATAATCATGATATTAAATAATAACAACAATTATAATCAATAATAAAATGAATAACAATATCATTGATTTATTAATAATAAACAACTTTTGAATATGTATTGTTTCAATTTTTTTATTAAATTGTAATTTGATTAATAAAAATAATTTCATTTCATTCATTTTCGATTTCTTTTGGTATCAATCATAGGGATGCAATTTTCGTTCCTACCTTATTCCACCCAACATACTAATCATGACATTAGAGTATTGGAATGCCCATTATACCTTTTGGTATGGCTTCCCCTTGAAAGGTAGAAATTTTAATATAATCATACCAAAACATTATATTTTATTTTTTTCTTACACGTGCAGGCGCTTATTTGGTCCAAGATGAGTACTGGATTGCCTATTGAGATCCGTTCGTCGATGAAGGGGCAAAGTTACTCATCATTTTGCAGATTAGATATTGATATTAATAGGTATTGCCAAATTATGGTTTAGAACATCCCATTTGGATTTTTAGGTTTTTTATTCATAGATTCCATGGAAAACTGATTGTTTTTGAGTAATTAATATATAGGAACATTCCTCACATTCATGTACATAATAAAAAAGAGAACAAGGAAAAATGGCATGGAGCTGAGATCAATATAGTCATTGAAGGGAACTGGACAACATATCGTGTATGAATCCCTTAGTTCGCTGTTAATTTGAATTTTTGAGGATTTTTGTTTGGAACTCCTTTCCTATCCAGCACGTTCCTTATGATTTTATTGTCTCCTTAGTTTATGACTTTCTGTTGTTGTGTCTTCTGTCTACAGTCCAAAATACTGCATTACATGCGACAAATGGCTGTCATCACTCCTTATGCGGAGTTTCTCTTCAAGTTTTTGTCAGAAGTACCAGAGTACTCTCTTTCTCGCTGTTGATCAGCCTCTCTTGAGCTTCCTTCTGTTGTATTTAAAACCAAGTGATAAATTTTTTGTTTTCTTCGAAGTAAAAATGTCACTGTCAGATTTGCTAGGAGGACAGATATAATGCCTCCAGCTCCTCTTGAAACCAAGTATCATCCGTCAGCAGTAGATTTGCTTTTGATTAAACGACTTATTGCGGAAACATCAAAGCCTAAACTTTTGCAATTTCTTCAGCAAGAATTTGTGAATGTTAAGAAGTCCTATGCTGACCGATTAATTGGTGAGTGATCATTTATTTGAGACAATCCTAGAGCCACTAGACTGAGCTCTTTCTACGTTAATATCATTTTGCCATTGGGTATGAAGTTAGCCAGATGGCCCCAGGGTTTGAAGTGAGCTAGATGCATGCGCATTGTACGCTATTTTTTGTTGCTAATTGACACAGGATCGTATTTTCACATTTAGGGGAAATGGGTCCCGATTTTAACCCAAGTATGCTGGTTAAATCTCTGACCTCACAGCAAATTGTTCGTATTCATCAGTTGTTCCGTCAAGCGAAGTTTGATGATCCCAGTGGTGATGTAAGTTATTATATTGGTGTTTTCTCCCCTTGTATCAATTTCCTTCATTATAAAACCTATTGCAATATTTTTTTATCGTCATGGGATTTCGGAGTTTATTCTTGTTTCATGTGTTCATTCTGCTCTATGCCTTTTAACGATTTAGCTTCTTGTATTAATTTTGAGTTACCTGCAGTGTCTTAGTCCTGCTGGAGAATACAATCTCCGTTTGGGAATTATAAAGGAATTGCATCCAGATATGGTTGCAACTTATTCAGGAAGGTACAGTGAATTATTAGCCTCCTGGCAGAGACGGAGCCAAGGGGGGTGGGTGCGACCGCCCCCCTCATTTTTTTTAATTTCGTTGATTAGAGGTCTAAAATTAATTATATTTTTTTCACCTTCATGGCTTCACTCCTAATATATGTTCTTGCCCTCCCTAAAATTTTAAATAATTTTTTTGCCCACCCAACCTCCATTTCTGGCTCTGTCCCTGCCTCCTAGAATTATACGATATATTCCTTCCTTAGAAGAAAATTATTTATATTAGGAAAGAGAATTAAAATCATCAGATGTCTCGTGCAGCGCTCAAGTGTTCGAAGGCCACCCTTTCATTGTGGAGGCTGGAATTAGTTTGGGTGGAAAAGATGTTAAACAGGTGAGTTTTAGCTATGCTCTAGGCTCCTTAAATTCATTCAGTATTCTTGCTAATAGAAGAGCTGTCGTTTGTTCAGGGGTTCTATTTCACTGACAATTCTAAGTTGAAAAAATCAGTATTTAGTCACAAAATAATCGAACAGTGTTTAAAATTCTCGTACTGCTGCTTATTTTGTTTTCTGACTTTTGTACGTCATATATTGGGTGAACTTCTAGGGCCTAAACATTTTCCGATTTGCTAACCGAATTCCACTTCTGTTCGAGCAAGGGGCTGATGTTGTCACGAGGACTGCTATTAAGAGAATCAAGTGAGTGTTGCATGCTATTTCATCAATTTTTTTAAACATCGGTGAACAGTGATGTTGGCCAGGTCAATGTAGTGTCCAGTATTTTCTACATGCAGCTGCGTAAAGTTTCTCTAGTTCATTTTCCTTGGTAAAACAATATTTCCGTGCATTCTTTGTTTTGGTGATGGTAGTCATTCTTTATTTTTATCACAATTTTCTAACACCAAGTTGCGCACATATAAGTAAATAAGAAGCTTGTTACCTAGTCCTAAAATTCCTGTCCATTTTTCAGTTGGAACAGTTACAAGATCAACCAAGCACAAGATAAGATCGGGGTCTTTGTGAGCATTGTAAGCACCAAGATTCCTTTCAAAGGAACCGGAAAGGAGTACATCGGTGATGACATTAATGAAATTGCTTCTGCCGTCAAGGTATGGACACATCGGATTTTATTTCTCTATGTAAGAAAACATCTGTTAACTGGAAAATGTTGAATCTCCAGATAGCTATTCAGCAATGCTGTGCACAGCTGAAATCTAAAATAGTTAAAAGAATTCAAGCTCGTGAGCAGCAGGAGAGAAAACGAAGTTTGAGCAAGTCGGTTTTCCTCTCATTATGTGTGTAATAAAAGCTAAGTGAAGAAAACTTTGATCTCATAGTTCTACCAATTTTCAGGTACATTCCAAATGCCACGGGTGCTATATATGAAATTTTAAAAGAAATGTCTAGCTCTCATGCTTCAAAGAAGAGACGTTCTGAAGACAAGGATGCAGAATTACTTAGACAAGTTTCAGCTAAATTAGTAACCGAAGAGACGTTGCGGGAGAAGCTCACTCGACATGTGGAACAGGTGAGACTTTCTCGTTTCCATGTCGAAAATTTTGGTCCACCTGTTAATACATTGGCAGACACGATGCAGTTTTCCTACATGAAACCCGCATTTGCTGCATGTCACTGTCGATTCTTTCACTATGCTTTGTGAAAACACAGTCTTCTCTCCTTATTTTGTTGATCCATAATTTTTATTTTTCGACTGCTTCTCAGATTTCCTCTTATCCCCTATATCGTGTATAAACTTACTGATTTTTCAGGTTGACTATGAGATGGCTTTGGAGTATGCAACACAGACGGGGGTGAATGAGGAACCCAGAGACGACATTTATATACAACCCTTGAAAACCGAATGCAATTTCACTGATTTTTACAGCCCTGTATTTGTCTTCAGGCTCATTCATTAGGTACACTCCGATATCTGAATTTGTCATTGTGTGTTTTGTTTCCTTGCAGAATGAATTTGGTGTTTTGCAAAAAGAAATGTACTTATGCATGAGCTCATAAAGGATGATTTAGGAATCATGTAGACTGAAAAGATGTTCTTCTTGAGCAGTAATTGATCATGTTAGATTGTGTTGTATACAGTGACGTATTAAGAACTGAAATCTATCGCTTGACCTGTATTTGATTTTAAAATTTTGAATTGTAGACGATGATAAATATCTGCAATTTCGACACTCTTGTTTTCTCAAGGATCATATTCATTATGCCATTGCTTGTCATGTCTTGTTTCCCCGTCAATATTGATTCTGCAATAGTTTTCTTGATTCTTTTTGGTCAAAACCAAATTTGAATTGGATTGATACACTTTCGACAACCTTTCTATTAGATTTTATTCTTCAACCAATGTGACAAATCCTATTTCTAGTCACTAGACTGATGACACCATCCATTGGAGAGAAATAAATAACTATAAAAAAATCGCATGTAATCAAAATGAAAATAGTCTCATCTCCATAATTATATAATTTCAGCTGACACCATTTTTGCTCACATCGATTTTATTAACATAAATTCGAGATTGAGATGTGCTCATGCCAGTTAATTTTTTTAGTTATAATTATTCAGTGTATTTTAGTTAAAATGCACATGACCCCCAATATTTTTGCATTGTTTATTTGAACCTATTGGAAACAATTTTGCCTTGGCCAAATCAAAATATGATATTTCACAATATTATATATATTTGTGTGCACAGAAAATTGTTGCGCAGGAGCTGTAAAAGGGTGAAAGTTTCCATAATTTTGTCCCATTTACATCCGCAGTAAATAAATAAATTCTTTTTAATTAAATGGTTGAAAGGACATTGTCGTTAACTTGTATCGAGAAAACTTGCAAGTTAACAGCTAGTCTTTGGATAAAATAACAAGGCCTCTTTTTTTTTTAAAAAACAAAAAACTATGGTGGAGACTTGAGAGAAGATACGCTTAGTAATTAATTAGGTTGGACAGAGAACTTAATACACAAATGTGATATTAAAAAATTAATGACATTTTATAGAATAACTTATAAATCTATATTATATTATTAAGTTTGAGACACTTAAAATAACTAATTTTTAATATCATGGTCTGTTTAATAATTATAAATGTTAATGTAGTGATAAAACTTTAATGTAAGTTACATGTAGTTTGTAAATATAATTTTGTTTCCTAAGCATCAGTTGTAAGTTCAATCCTATTTTGATCATTTTTTTCTTTCTTTTTTATATTTATTTTTAATCTATATAACAAAATTATAGTGTAGTCCTTCATTATTTCTTGTAATTATATTTTGATCCTCATTTAATTATATAAATCAAAATTAATTAAAAAAAATATTGTACAAACACACAATGCGTACATCAGTGCACTAGTTATATATTAAGCTGTAATAGATATCTACTCATTTCGTGCAAAATATCATTAGCACATTTAAAATAAAAGTAGATAGATAAAAAGAAAATTCAGCCAATATCAACTATTGTTTCTCAATTAAAAATAATTTCAAAAACTAACAAATTATAACTTAAATTTATGATGGCTCATACATAAACCTATAGCAATGAAGCTCACGCATTAGAAGTGTGAGAAACAACATTTCGATTGAATAGTTTCGATTCGGTTTTTTAACCATGCATTTTTCATATTAAACTAGATAAAACATACACACCAAAAAATGTTAAATCAATTCATGATAACAAAAATAATTTGTTTTCGTTCATGTGTTTCCTTTAATTCTCTAATTCGGTTTCTTAGTTTCTGTGGTTTGATGAATGAATTATAACTAACGATCGAATCGGGATCTACATCGCTTGATCATAGAAGTCAGATTATCCACAAACTTTGAACGATTTCGTGCCTGGGACGACCACACACATTTTTGTGCAAACAGATTTTGGAACGTCCAGTGGGACCATGCCGTCAAGAAAGCGAGGAAACAATGAAGATGATGAAAGGATGCTGCAAAGTCCAATAGAATTATGAACAATTGGAAGAGAATGCACGCAGTGAATACTTGGAAAGAATGACCTAGGATGCCTCTAAAACTTTCAATCACCGATAGAGTAAAGGGATTCCCCAACCCTAAGGATCGGCATGTGTAAAGAGATGAGACTGAATCTACTGGAGGATTAGTCTGAAAGATTGCGCAAAAGTTCAAGAAGCATGTAGCGAAAGACGTGAATATGCATATTGTGAGCCATAAGGTTCCAATGAATCTCGTGACGTCTATGGAGAGAGGTATATATGTATTGAACTCAAAGAGAAGACTAATGCCTTGGCCAATGTCTTTGTCACTACTATGACAGACTTCAGGAAATAGATGAGAGAATGGAGGATTCCGTCAAAAGATGAAAAAAACCTTGTGAGTCTGAAATCAAGCAGCCAATGGATCAAAGCCAAGGATTAGAAAGTTTTCAAGTAGGTGAAGTTTGTCGTTTGGTTGTACCACCGGTTCTTTTCTCCAGTACTCCACGGCACCTGAGAGAAGGATAAGATAACAACAGAAAGAAAAAACAGGTTGCATAATGGAGGAAAACATCTTGTGATGCAGACTTGTAAGGTTACCAATTCATGTTCTCAGTTAAGAGCTGATGAAGGTCTTACCAGTCGAGGAGTGTTTACAAAGAACACAAAAGAGCATGCTCGGGGGCACAATTCACCTCACATCCCATTGGATCAGCACAATCAAGCAATGGATTAAAAAGAAAGAAGTATGTGAACGTGAATTTCAATGATATGCATACTTTGATTAATGAAAAAAAGATGAGCAGAAAAATGTAGATCCAAGGAATAAGTTTAAAGAATGTTGGGTATCCCTTAACACTATTTATGAAGTGAAAAAATAGGGTGAATGAAAGTTTCAGTACGAGGAATGATCATTACGATATGGGGATGATACGTAGCAGATCAGAGAATTCAAGGTATATTGGAGAATCCATGATCAAAAGGTCGGTGAACAAGGATCGTCATCTTCTAAGAATGTAATACAAGAAAAGATTAACACAAGAGTCCTAAAGTTTTCTAACAGAAAAGACACTACGACAATGGATGAGGATCATTTTCCCCTAGTCACAACTAATAATGTGAATAACGCTGATTTGCAGGTTTTAATCAATAAAATGACTACGAATACAGTTTATTGTGTGATGTGGATAGCTAGGGGAAAAATAGAAGAAAATGATATGTTGATTAATCAAGGAAAAAAATGAAGAAAAATCTGAAGAGAGTTATAAAATGGTATTGGATTCCCAACGAAATGATATTTGATATAGAAAACTAGTGCCAAAAGGTGAAGAACAAGAATTCCATAACGAAGTGTTGGGTACCCAAGAACATGATTTTTTAGGTGAATGGAAGATACAAAGGATTTTTAAGTACAAAGAATCATTTTTATGGTAGAGTTAATCATTTTTATGATAGATGGAATGCAGTTTATTATAAGGAGAATTCGATATATGGTAGAAATTCATGGTCACAAAGCTAAGGAAACAAGAATATCATCGAAGATCATCAACCACAAAATCAATGAGCCAAGAATACTCTGGGGGATAAAAACTTGGAAAGCCGATGATTGTAGATTATGGTGGAGGATTATTGGCCTCAAAGTTAAGAAACCAACAGTACCTCTAGTCATCATCCTTCAAAGGTTAAGGGAATCAGCTTAGGTTGAAGAATAAATCTCAATATGGAAAATATCTACGATATAGGTTGGGAGATCAGAAGCTTTTCTAAAGTTAGCACTCAAGGGATTAATCATCTTCTTACTCAAATGATCAAATCAAGGAGCATGAAATTCGTAATTCTTTATAAATCAATGAAAAAAGAAGTGAAAGGAACATTATAAATTTCCAATATCATTCACTAAAATTCAAAGGAAAAGGTTTTTGCTGCATAAAGTAGGAAAAATTGAGGAAGAAAAGTGCATAATTAGAGAAGTGAGACCGATGATGATAAAAAGGTTATTGAACAAAATAATGAGGATGATGAACATTACTTGAGGAAAAAGTTTTCATGAAATGAGAAGAATAAATTTTTGAGTTGGACAAATCGAGATATCAATAGAAGATTCTCAACTGCAAAGTAAGGGGACTCGAGATATAATGAGGAATATTTAGCCTGAGGGCCGATGAATCAATATTATCCTTGAGGATCTCCTTATTTAAGGCCAAAAGATTTTGGCCATCCTAGGGATGATCACCAACCACAAGTGTAGCATCCATCCTATGGAAGAAATAAATAAAGGAAATGGTCGAGAAAAAGTTCAAGGATCATTGAGCTAAAAAAAATCTTGATAGCCAACTATCCAACTTGATGGGATGAAGCGCAAGTGTAAAGTGATTTGTGAGTCTTGTGGTAACTACTATTTGATATCGTTTAATACATGGAACTAGATTAATATCACAATCAGTAGGCATGTGAGCATTTTTGTTTGGAAAAAAATGTTGCTAAATATGGTTATTTAGTCAATTTCATGTGTGGATAATATCGTGGCCAAATTATGAAGTTAAATTCTTTGGTTTGTGTGTTTTATTTTTGAATTTATTGTGTTTGATTGAGGTGGCTATGTATTAGATGCATTATAACATTTGAAATGTGGTTTGCATGTCATAAGTTTAAACTGATGATACTATATCAACTTGAAGATATCTTCATGATTTTGTTGTGGTTTAAACGTGGGGATGAAAAAGTCTGATGGTTCCTGATGTTTGAATTTTTGATCGGAGAAAATATGAGGTTTTACTGTTGGTCAATATTGTATTAAGTAGGCTGCACAACCACATTTATTAGTCCTGTTCTTTTTGGTGAATAAAAGTTGATATTGTATCAACAAAGTCTGTAAGAATATAGAGAATATGCTTGATTGGTCATTGCCTACAAAATTTACTTGTAAATAACGATGGAGCATGTGTGAGTAAATAAAAATTGGTTGATCATACAATTTGTTATTTTTACTGAATCTTGAGGGTGTATTTGCGGATTTATTGGGTTTTATTAGCCAAATTAGTGATAAAAACGAGTGTTGGTTGATGCAATATGTAAAACATCGGTAAATATTGTTAAATAATGTTGTGTGAGATTGATGGTTTGTTGGGAAAATTATAAGTTTGAATTAGATGGGAAAATGAAAGATTGTGTATTAGCATAACTTTTCCTATTCTATATTTTTAATTATTCTCATGTGTGGAATTGCGTGGGTACGTGCTCAGTCACTAGCAAAGGTTCTATCTAGGATTGATAATTTTCTTTGAAATTGACCGGTGACACTCCTATGAGACAAGATTATTCATTTTCAATGGCTTTTAAGGGACTTTTTCCTACATTGGTCTTTGAAGTTCTCAAATTCTCAGACTTTCTCCAACTAACATTCATGTATAATAAATGATAACCAGTTGAGAAATTAATGGAGTGGTGATCAACAAAATTATAAATGCTCAAATAATAATGCAACATAATAAAGTGAAAGAAGAACATCTAAAAAGTAGAATGTAGGGTGGCAGTGGATGAGCCAGAAATATGACTCTACCCGAGCTAGAATTTTAAACTCTAGAATCTTTCAATATTTTAAATTGATCTACCGGAGCTAATATCATATTATTCCAAAGTTTACGTATAAATTTTTAACACAAGCCATGTAAGTATACTTTGGATTCAGTGGGAAACCAACGTTGACCAACGACATTACCACGATCTACGACCAATGATCGGGGAAAATGGGCCAGACTACTTGGAAAAAAAGGCGAACAAAAACCGAAAGATCATAAGGAGAACCTCTCTCAACAACTTCATCAACAATCAATTCAAAATTACAACAAAAAGCTTATGCAAATAATTAACTCTAGCTTATTTTAATTTGCTCAATCATAGCTTACCGTTTTTAATTTCAACATATTCCTTCTGTTAGTTGTAAAGATATTGAATCAATTCATGACAACATAATTAATTTGTTGTCATTTATTGGTTTCCCTTTAATTCTTTGATTAAATTTCTTTGTTTACATGGTTTACCCAGAAAATTATAACTACTTATCAAATCGTAATTCACATCGTTTGATCATAAAAGTCAGATTATCTATAACTTTGACATGATTTTGTTTATGGTGTGGCATGGCATGCAAACACTAATAATAGAAGATTTTTTTATGATGACTTCAATAAATATATTTAAAAATGAGTAAATATATTATTAGACATGTTTCATCAATGGAAATGTCAAAGATTTATATCACAAAATTAATTAAATTCGTGAGATGGTAACTTTTGTTTAAAAATATGCAAAAACTTGTGTGAGACGGTCTCACGGGTCGTATTTTGTGATACAGATATCTTATTTGAGTCATTCATGAAAAATTATTACTTTTTATGCTAAGAATATTTCTTTTTATTGTGAATATCAGTAGGGTTGAGCCATCTCACAGATAAAGATCTGTGAAACCGTCTTACAAAAGACTTATTCTTAAAAATAATAGCCTACGATACTATTTTTAAAAAATTATCAAATTTTTTATTCAACGATAAAATATAATTTTCAAACAAGTTTCTAGATATCCTGTTTGGTCTGCCGTGATATGATTATGGCATCTACCACAAGAAGTTTTTGTTTTTAAAGAAAATTATTGAGCCGTCAAAACCAATAAAGCATTTCTATTATTTGTAACGCCCCCATAGAATTAAACCGTTAATCGCTGCCACCTTAATCCAAAAAATCCAAATTTTTTTCTTGCCGAATCAATCATTTTTTTTGGCTTTATTAATTTAGTGTGGTCAAAAAATAATCTAAAAAAGCACATAAACAGAATATCTCCCAACAACAGACATGGGCTATGTGAAATTATCGGATTCACCAATGATGAAAATTTTAACAGTTTCTAACATCGTGTCATTTCTCCATCTACCGTAACCAGTTTTTCTTGAAAATATTCTACCAAAATTTTGAATATATTACAAAATTTCACAGGAAAAAGTAGAAAATGACTAAAAATTTACAAAACAGTTTCCCAATTTTCGACACTTTAACATACTTTGCAAGTTTACTATATCTATAAACTTTCACGATTTTACGAAATCGAAATTTTAGTAAATAAATACCGACGAATTATATATTGAATAATTTCAGTTCGAGGCGATAAAAACGTTAATTTTTAACTAATATTCACGTCACCCTTTTGACTATAAAAAAGCAACGATTCCTAATGTCATAGATATCATATAGTAGGCTACTGGTGGAGTTCCGGTCAAAAGAGAACCCATAGTTCTATTCTGCCATTTGGCATTGTAAGTACATTTTTTTCTAGTAGTGTTAAACATATGAAACAGTCAGTTCTTGCTCATATCATCTTCCAGTTTAGTTTAAGTACAAAAATGATGAGTTGTTATTATTAAATTTAGTGTCTGTGTAGCTTCATGAACAATGGTGGCCATGTTTATCCTAGGAATGAATAGGGATGATAGGAATATGAACTTTTTTGGTAGCCATTCGATTTCGTGTTTGTTCTCGAAATGTATGTCCAGTCTTTTTAAAGTTTCAGGTTTTTTCAACTTTCTAGCTTTTCGTACAGAGAGTTTACCGGACAGGAACCATGTTTTTCAGAGTTCTAATCTAAGGTCAGCTGAGAAATGCAGAGTCTTTCCTGTGAAAAAAACATGCAAATTCGAAGGTAAAATAACAAGGGGGAATCCAGAAATATAGTCGAGATCGTCATGTATTTTGTGGGGGTGGAGAAATATATTAATATACATGTAAAATCATTGATAAGGAACATTGTTTTGATCAATGTGTGTCTCCTTTGTCTTGTTTGATGTATTTTTGGACGGACTTGTTACTCGAGAATCACAAAAGCGTTGAATCTATGATTGCTACAAAGGAATCAAATATTTTGCTTTGTTCTCGTCTTATTTTTCTGCCAACTTCTCGAGAAAGTTCACGGAAATCACCATTTAACATTTTCCGTGGATCACACAGATAGTGGAAGTACCATACCAGCAAAAATGGAGCCTGGGAAATCGGTTGATGACCAGTTCTCAAAGCTGCACCCATGCTTACCTGTGGACACAAGAATTGCTATTTTAGGAGGCGGGCCGAGTGGATTATCAGCAGCTTATGCACTGAGTAAACTAGGATATTGTGATGTAACTGTGTTGGAGAAGTATCACACAGTTGGTGGGATGTGTGAATCAGTAGATATAGAAGGTATAGAGAAGATTAAAGCTTTCCTTTTTTAACTAGATACACATTCAATGTCAGTTGACCCAGTGAAATCAACCGCTGGGCTAATTGAATAATCTGTTGGCAGCGGATTTGTCGTTTTTCTATGGAAACATCTGATTACTTATGCATGTTTCTATCACAGGAAGGATATATGATCTTGGAGGACAAGTTCTTGCAGCTGGCAGCTCTCCAACTGTTTTTCACTTGGCGAAAGAAATGGGTTCAGATTTAGAAGAGATGGATGCCCACAAACTAGCTCTTATTGATAGTTTCACAGGGAAATATCAAGATATACAGGTTGCAGATGACTACGTATCAGTAATCTCATTAACGTTAGAGCTACAGGTACATCTTTTTCGATCTTTTAAGGCTGTATATCTTATTGATACTTCAAACTGGTATCAAATTCTTAATTGTTGTGCTCCATTTACAGGAAAAAGCCAAGAAATCGGGTCAAATAGGAGTTCATGCTGTGAACGACTCTGCCTTTGACTTGACGCCAGAGTTTCTCGAACACCGGGGTATAAAATCTGTCCCTAAATCAGTAGCTTATGGATATACTGCTTCAGGGTATGGATTTGTTCAAGACATGCCTTACGCCTATATTCATGAGTTCACTAGAACGTCCATGGCCGGTAAAATTAGACGGTTCAAAGGTGGTTACTTGAGTTTATGGCAGAAAATAAGCACATCTTTGCCAATAAAAGTCCTCTGCAACACCGAGGTTGTGGGAGTAAGACGCCATTCATCAGGTGTCAAGATTGAAATCAAAGATGGTGAAGGATACTCCAAAAGTTTGGAATTCGATAAAATAATCATAACGGGGGCGTTTCCATTCAAGAATGGGAAAACATACAGATCACCATCATTCACTTCTGAAGGTTTGGGAGTCTATTTCTTTAGCAGCACTAATCTTGCCGCGAATGTTTTTTAGACTGATTCTAAAAGAAAGTTCTCTTTCTACAGATACTCAAAATGACACAATGGATTTCAGTGAGATTGAAAAGAAACTGTTCAGTAAAGTGCAAACAATTGACTACTACACTACGGTTATGAAGATTAAAGGAATGGAACATTTGCCTGTTGGATTTTATTACTTCGGTGAATTCATGAATGATCCTTCTACAATAGGAAATCCAGTGGCGGTTCAGAAATTCTATTCTGATACTAATATATTCCTATTCTGGTCATATGGCAACTCAGCCGATATCAAGGGGGAAGAAGTAACAAAGTTGGCCATCGGAGCAGTTAAAAGAATGGGGGGAGAGGTTGAAATGGTAATTCTACAACGACGATTCAACTATTTTCCTCATGTTCAAAGTAAAGGTAAGTAATATTTCAAAAAAGTTCTTGACACTCCAATGTTTAAAGAAGGCAACGGATTCAAACAACTTTACTGCAGATATGAAGAATGGATTCTATGAAAAACTAGAAAACAAGCTTCAGGGGCAACAGAACACTTACTATGTTGGTGGTCTAATGGCATTTGAGCTTACGGAGAGAAATTCAACATATGCCATGGCTTTGGTTCGGAATCATTTCGCCAGTAATGTTCCATTGCCAAAATTTCCCTACGTCAAGGTTTAAACATCAGATTTTCAAAATTCAAAATAAAATTGCAAATACGAAGTAAAGTGTGTTAAATGAATACTTGACCACTTTTCTTGCAGAGATTGTTTCCATTGAAGTCTGAGTGCTTAGACAAGATCCCTCAAAAGCTAGCTGAATGCAAAGGAATTGAGTTTCCCGATCTATCCAGCCTTGATGACTATTTGAGACACTGGGGAACTCATAGTATACTCCATAAAAAGATTCTTTATACTTGGATAAACGAAGAAGGAGAAGTGGTGAACCAAAGGACTTTTGGAGAGCTACATGCTAATGCTGCTTGTATTGCTGAAAAATTATTGTCCAGCCGAAAACATGCCATTAAGCCTGGTGATAGAGTCCTTCTTGTTTATGTCCCAGGTCTTGATTTTATTGATGCCTTCTTTGCATGTTTAAGAGCCAGAGTGTTACCAGTCCCAGTTCTGCCACCTGATCCACTGCAAAGGGGTGGACAAGCACTGTTAAAAATAGAGAATATTGCTAAATCAAGCAATGCAGTGGCAATTCTCTCAACTGTGGGTTACCATTCAGCAGTTCGTGCAGGTTTTGTGAAGAACTTAATACCACTGTCCTACAGAAATGGGAGATCCTCTGGTCGTTGGCCGAATCTTCCATGGTTACATACAGATTCTTGGATCAGGAATTCTAACGGCACCATTGTTCCTACGAGAGAAGCAGATTCCAATGTGGTACCTCGGGCCGATGAAGTGTGTTTTCTTCAATTCACTTCTGGATCGACTGGCGATGCAAAAGGCGTCATGATAACTCATGGTGGGCTAATACATAATGTGAAGCTAATGCATAGGAGATACAGAAGTACATCGAATACAGTACTCATCAGTTGGCTCCCACAATACCATGACATGGGACTGATTGGTGGGCTTTTCACAAGTTTGGTTAGTGGTGGAAAGGCTGTCCTGTTCTCTCCGATGACATTTATAAAGAACCCCCTTTTATGGCTTGACACCATCAGCAAGTACAAGGGAACTCACAGTGCTGGCCCAAACTTCTCTTTTGAACTTGTGATTCGAAGGTTAGAGCTTGACAAGAACAAGGCTCGGACATATGATCTTTCGTCAATGCTGTTTCTAATGATTGCTGCTGAACCAGTACGACAGAAAACTTTGAGTAGATTTATTGACCTCACTAGTAAATACGGTCTTTCCCAATATGTAATGGCTCCTGGCTATGGATTGGCGGAAAATTGTGTTTTTGTCAGCTGTGCTTATGGGGAAGGAAAACCTGTATTGGTTGATTGGCAAGGACGAGTAAGTTGTGGTTATGTATCATCGGGTGATGAAGATGTGGATGTGAGAATTATTGATCCAGAAACTGGTAAAGACCACGAAGAGCAAGGAAAGGAAGGTGAAATATGGATCAGTAGTCCAAGTGCAGGAGTTGGATATTGGGGTAGAGAGGAGCTTAGCATCAACACTTTCAGTAATGAGCTTGAGAACCATCCTGGTCGGAGATACACAAGAACTGGAGACTTGGGACGGATAATTGATGGAAATTTGTTCATTACAGGAAGGATAAAGGATCTCATCATTGTCGCAGGGAAAAATATTTACTCAGCAGATGTTGAAAAAACAGTTGAAAACTCGTCAGAGCTCCTCCGCCCTGGCTGCTGCGCTGTCATTGGAGTGCCAGAGGAGATTTTATCAGCAAAAGGGATATCAATATCAGATACCTCTGATCAGGTGGGATTGGTTGTAATTGCAGAAACTAGAGATGGTAAACCAATGGCTAAAAATGCCGTCGAACAAATCAAAGCAAAGGTTGCAGAAGAACATGGTGTGAATTTAGCTGCAGTGAAACTGATCAAACCAAGAACAATCAGCAAGACTACATCTGGGAAAATCAAGAGATTTGAATGCCTAAAACAATTTGCTGATGGAACACTGAACTTGTTACCAGAACCAGTGGTTCCAAAACGGTTATTGCTGCGGTCAAATACTACAGGAACGTGCAGAGAGGGCCACACACCTCGAACCCAGCTCAAGATAAATATTACATCACAAAGTAAGATATTAAGTTATACAGAAATCATTGAGTTTTTAAAGGCACTTGTCTCAGAGCATACTGGCGTTCCTGTTAGCAAAATTTCAACAACTGTAAGCCTCACCTCTTATGGAATTGATTCCATTGGCGTGGTAAGAGCAGCTCAAAAGCTTTCAGATTTTCTTGGTGTACCAGTTGGAGCAGTTGACATTTTCACAGCAACAAGCCTTGATGACTTGGCTTGCTTCTCAGAATCTTTAGTGATGAAGACTCAACCACAAGATATGAGAAATACTGCTTATCATACAGAAGAAGATAAGGATATCTGTTCGCAATTAATGACTGAAGTTCACCTACCTCAAGAAGTTTCTTTATCACACAAAATGTGTATCGTATTATTGCAATATCTTCTTCTTACTTACATCACATTCTTGCTGACCCTTCCTGCATATATAGCGATTTCTATCCATGAGAAGCTGATGTCTTCCACCCTTAGTCTGATAACAGTAACTCCAGCAGCACCGTATGTGATCTCCTTACTACTTGCACCTCTTTCCTGGATCCTATGCATATTTTCTACATGCAGCTGTATTGCTCTTTTTGGAAACTCGTTTCTTCAACCAAATTACGCTTTAACTCCCAATTCATCAATATGGTCACTCGACTACATCAAGTGGTGGGTACTGTGCAAGGCTCAAGAAATTTCCTCGAAAGCATTGGCTGTACATTTGAGAGGAACACAACTGCTGAACTTTTGGTTTCAAATTCTTGGAGCCAAGATAGGATCATCGACAATTATTGACACGATCGACATCACTGACCCAGCACTAGTTTCTATTGGAGATGGAGCTGTACTTGCAGAGGGAGTCTTAGTACAAGGTCATGAGGTGAAAAATGGAATCTTGAATTTTCACCCCATAAGAATTGGAAATAATTCCTCAGTTGGTCCCTATGCTGTGATCCAAAAGGGAAGTGTTATAGGAGATGGAAGTGAAATACCGGCATTGCATGTCACCGAAGCGGGAAAACTTGCTTCCGGATCATACAAAACTAGCAACATCCAAAAAGTATGAACTATCTCAGATTAACTACTTGTTTTAAAAGCTTTGGAGAACTTATGATCTGAGATTGACCTAAATTATTATGCTCACTGTTTTTTCCCAGGTTGCAGAACTGGCAAAAGTGCAAATTGAAGCTAGATATCAGTTATTACCTCATCTCATGGGTGTCTACGGAGTCGGACTTATAAGCTCTTTCTCAGCAGCCATATTCTACTGCATCTACATCATGCTAGTCCAAAATACTCCATCAATTAAGCACTTCACATTGTTGTGCATCTCCGGAGCTTTCCACTGGTTTCCTTTCACCATTGTTGCATACGCTACACTGATTGATAGCACATCTCTGAGTCCACTGAAATTTTCCATCGCAGTTGCTGCAGCATATCTGTCTCACGGCTTGATCCTTTGTCTGCTTACATCCTTGATAAACCTTTTTCTGTCTGAAAACGAGGAAGCACAGCAATCACAATACCGAATGTGGCTTCGTCACAGAATCAATGTTGCCTGCCATCTGAGATTTGCGAAGCTCCTTTCTGGGACAGAAGCTTTTTGCATATACTTGAGGCTTCTAGGTGCAAAAGTGGGGAAATGTTGCTCTATTCGTGCGATTAATCCAGTTTTAGAGCCCAAACTTGTATCAATCTGTGCAGGCGTCCATCTAGGTGATTTCAGCCGTATTATTACTGGTTTCTACTCATCCTATGGTTTCACAAGCGGAAAAGTTGAGGTGCAGGAAAATTCAATTGTTGGGAGCCAAAGCGTAGTCCTTCCTGGTTCAACTATTCAAAAGGAGACGATTATTGGCGCACTTTCAGTTGCTCCGATCAACTCAGTGCTTCAGAGCGGCGGTGTTTATATTGGATCTCAAACTCCCATTATGATAAAGAACACAAAGCATGAGCTGGATGAACGTATCGAAGAAATGGACACAGCCTACAAGAAAATTGTTGGAAATCTTTCTGCGAATTTGGCTTCTACAACTCTTAAGGTCAAATCAAGATATTTCCACCGAATTGGAGTTAGTGGGAAAGGAGTACTAAAAATGTATGAAAACATAGAAGGTTTGCCTGAACACAAGATTTTCCGAGCTGGGAAGACTTATCCTATCATAGTTAGGCACAGTAACAGCTTGAGCGCTGATGATGATGCTAGGATTGATGCACGAGGTGCAGCTGTTAGAATATTTTCTGATACAGATGATCAAACCTCCCTCTTGGACTTGACGTTGAAAACAGGCAAGGCATTTTATGCACGCACTATTTCTGATTTTGTGACATGGCTTGTATGTGGACTACCTGCAAGAGAAGAGCAAGTGAAGCGCGCACCACATATCAGAGACGCGGTGTGGATGTCACTTCGCAATGCAGAAACTTTTACTCAACTTCATTACTACTCGAACATCTGCAGGCTCTTCAGGTTCACAGATGGGAAAGAAATGTATGTCAAATTCAAGTTGAGCCCTTTTGATAAGAGCATTAGTGAAGACTCGGGTAAGGTTGACCCCATTGGAATCCTTCCTCCAGAAACTGGTGCTATCCCTCGTGACAGTAACGACAATCGTCCAAAGCTTTTTCTTGCTGAGGATTTTCAACGCCGCGTTAATTCATCTGGTGGGGTCCATTACATTTTCCAGCTCCAATTCCGGCCTATACCTCAAGATGAGGTCAAGCAAGATATTGCCCTTGATTGCACGAAACCATGGGACGAATCCGAGTTCCCCATCGTGGATGTAGGAGAGGTGATTATTACTGAAAACCTCACAAAAGAACAGTCGGAGCAGCTTGAATTCAATCCTTTCCTTAGATGCCATGAGGTGGATGTCATACGTGCAACATCAGCCTCTCAGAGTGCCTCAATCGATCATGGTCGTTCACTAGTGTATGAAATCTGCCAGCACTTAAGAAACAACCAGCCTCTCCCAGAGGCATGGAGAGCATTCATAGAGCAATCAGATGTCAAAGTAGACCTCTCAGGATGTCCAATAGCAGCAAAGTTACAGAAAGGGGACTCAACCTCAACCGAAGTAACACTTGCAAGAACCTGGTACCAAACATCATGGGCGATTTTCATTCAACCGTTGCTTCAAACATTCTTGCCCTACTACCTACTAGCATATGTCATCTCCACCCCACTAAACTGGCTGCTATACACCAAAAATACCATGAAATACCCACTGCATTGGCTACTACCTTTGTTTTGGGTTGTCTCAGGCACATGGACAGCACTGGCTTGTGCAGCAGCAAAATGGGTTCTGGTAGGAAACAAGAAAGACGGCGGGACAGCAACTATGTGGAGCAAAACAATCTTCATGGACACAATCTGGCAAGCATTCAAGACACTAGTGGGTGAATACTTCGTCGAGATGACTGGCGGATCACTCCTTTTCGCTGTTTGGATGAAGATAATGGGATCAGATATTGACTTGAGCGGGGGAGTGTATGTGGACAGCATGGGAGCTGTGATGAATCCTGAAATGGTGGAGATTGGCAATGGGGGTTGTGTGGGCAGAGAAGCTCTGCTGTTTGGTCACATATATGAAGGTGAAGGAGGGAAAGTGAAGTTTGGGAAGATTACAATAGGCGACGGGGGGTTCGTGGGGAGTAGAGCAGTGGTCATGCCTGGGGTAGTGGTGGAAGAAGAAGGGAGCCTTGGCGCTCTTTCACTTGCCATGAAAGAAGAAATTGTGAAGCGTAAGTGACACATTTGATCAAACACTTGGTAGGCGTTTCCACAACCTTAAATAAAATTATCAGCTGGTTAATACATTCAAATAAAATGTTTTAGACAAATAATAGCAATAAAAAGAATTCCTCTATGAATCTCCATTTCCAAGAAACTTGGCTGTAACAAAGTCAAATTTGGGGTTTCTGTTTGGTCAGTTTTTCGAATAATTGAATCAATTTATTTTAAAATTGAATATGTTTATTGTGAGACTCTTTTACATATCTATATTCATGAGACGAAATGACTCATTCATATATAAAATAAAAAATAATATTATTGACATAAAAATAGTTTTTTTTGTGATTTTTTTTAAATATTGACGTTAAATAATACTTAAAAATGAATTTAAATATTATTTTATTTTAATTAGACCTCAATTAAGCTAATTTTAGGAATGACCAATCTCTTCTTGTTTTTTAATATTATTATTATTATAATAATAATAAGAGAGAAGAGTCTAGAAAAACCTTTTTTTTAAGATCCCAAATATAGATTATTAAAATTAGTTTCAACTCTAAGAAAAGAGTATAAAATTGGAAATTAAATATACTTACATACTTTATTCTTATTTTTAAAAAAATTCCTTAGAGGGGAATTTCATTATTCATATTAAATACAAACTTAGTATTATATAAAATTTAGTATTGAAAAATAATATTGTCCTAGAGATTTTATTTTTAATTAGCAAGAAATATATGCATGAAAACACGATTTTGTTTTGTGTTTTCTGAAAGGAAAAGACGATTTTTTCTTGATGCGTGAGCTAGGAAAAGTAGACACAATGGCTTCCTAATTGGATATGTATCATTAATTTTACGGTCAATTTGAAGCAAAAGTTGGTGATTTCCGCGAGATTGATTGAAGTTTTACTTGCAGACGATACCAATTATACTTCATTTCTGCTTTGTTTGTCTCCTTTTTCTACCATTTTTTACGCCAAATTGTACATGGGTTTTTTAGGAGGACATTGAAATGGCTGTGGTGGAAGATTTGGGAATTGATATCAGGTTAGTTTTCTTTCTTCTTTTTTTTCGTATTGCAGTTCTGCAAAATGCTGAGTCTTTTTAGTTTAGGTTTCTATTGTTTTGTGTTCATGGTTGAATTTACTGTGGAACGTGGAGGTGTTTTAGGGTTTTTGATTCATATGGATATTCCCTGTATCATGCATAAGTAGGGGCAGACGATGAACTTATCAAGGGGCGACTTTGCGTTAAAAAAAATTCTCGATTGAAGATGGTTAGGCTTATAATTGACTACATTGTGGAAGGGATGATGTTTAGTTCCCATTTTGTCTGTGTCCTTTCATTTTGTGTTCTGTTTTTATTTGGTAAATTAATTGGACCAAAATGTAATTTATATATATTTGAATGCAATTACATGGAACAACAGCTCGGATATTGAAGTTGATGGTATTAGAGGTGATGATGGTATAGAGGAGGATGTTAGTGATGAGGAGATTGAGGCGGAAGAACTCGAGACGCGAATGTGGAAGGATCGTGTGAAACTCAAAAGGATCAGGGAAAGGAAGATACTCACTGCACAGCAAGCTGCAAAGAAGCAGAAGGCGAAGTCGACGATGAACCAAGCCTGTAGAAAGAAGATGGCGCGAGCACAAGATGGGATTTTGAAGTACATGTTGAAGCTTATGGAAGTCTGCAATGCTCGTGGATTTGTGTATGGTATCATCCCCGAGAGTGGTAAACCAGTAAGTGGTGCATCAGATAATATACGAGCTTGGTGGAAAGAAAAGGTTAAGTTCGACAAAAATGGCCCTGCGGCAATTGCTAAGTATGAGATTGAATCCCATCATGTGGCTGATGGAGGTAAAGATGATAAGGGGATCTTGTCAGGCGTTCTTCAAGACTTGCAGGATGCAACATTGGGATCTCTTCTGTCTTCCTTGATGCAACATTGTGATCCACCACAGCGGAAGTATCCATTGGAGAAGGGTGTTCCGCCGCCTTGGTGGCCATCAGGGAACGAGGAATGGTGGATGAGATTGGGATTGCCCAAGGGTCAAACTCCTTCGTATAGGAAGCCACATGATCTGAAAAAGATTTGGAAAGTTGGGGTATTGACTGGTGTTATAAAGCACATGTCTCCTGAAATTGGAAAGATCAGGAGGCTGATCAGTCGGTCGAAGTTATTACAGGATAAGATGACGGCAAAAGAGAGCTTGATATGGTTATCTGTTTTGAGCCGAGAGGAAACCTTGCTTAAGTATGAAAATGGTTCTTCTTGTATTAGTGAGGCACCTTCAGAAAGTCTTGGACGTAAGAAGAAACCTTGTATTGAAAGCGATAATGATTATGATGCTGACGGCTGTATGGCTTCTGTTTCATCTAAAGTCGAGTGGTGGAATAAATCTGCAAATGTACCTAGTGAGACTCCTGTTTATTTGACTTCGCAATATGTCAACAATGAAGAGAAAGTAGAAAAATCCCGTAAAAGAAAATGCCCAAATTTGAGCGCTGCTAGAGCAGTTACAAATGTGATCCCAGATAATGCTTCCTTGCATTATTCAGAGGCTCAAAGTACGAATGGTTCTCAGTCAATTCTTGAGCCTGAAGATTCTTGGTTGGGTGATGCTTGTCAACTTTCTAAGTTGCAAGAGAACACACATAGTGCTGTATTGCACCACAAATTTCAAGCCCAGGGACCAGTGAATTCTGTATGCCAGCCAGAACCTCAAGGTTCTATTATACCTCAGGGACCTCAAAATTCTGAGCCGCCGCAGCATGGAATGCTATCTCTTTCATACGATCCATCAGTTGCTATTGAACTTCAAAATCAGCAGCCTGCGGCAGCATTTACTGAGATACAATCAAGAACAGAGGATTTAGGATTCCATTTACCAGTGTCACCTAGAAATGGGAATAATATCCCTGGAGGAGAGTTCCCTGATGATGTGAAAGGCAAATTCTTTAATGAATCTGGCCGTACAGACAGTGAACTGTTTCCATCTTCTCTCGCGCTGTCACCCGGAGGATACAATCCATTTGATAGCACAAGTTCATTTGATAACGGTGAATATGATTTAATGTTTGATGATATTCTGAAATACTTTGCTTCATAAGATGGTATTTCTGCTGCTGGGATGTATTTAAATCTTTCTACGGCAACCAGCTATTTTTGGGGCCATTGCGTTCCAACATCAAGTCTGTTAACTTTCTATATTAGTTGCTGTTGTATATATTTGTTTCATAAAAAAGGTAAGAGATTTGGAATGTTTTGGTAAATTATTAGAGGTTGAACCAACACGTGCACTTTTTCCCCAATACTCAGCACCCAAATTCAATTTTAAAATGTACTCGCCAAACTTTTGAAGTAATTAAAAAAAGAACCTCTAAACACAGACCACAAATTACCGCTAATTTGCCCATAACTTATAGAATTCAAGGGAGCAAAAAAACAAGGGAAGCACCCTACTAATCAAGCAATGGATTTATATCTGCAAAGAACTTTACACCTGACAACTCTATCATGCACATAAAAACCAGGTGTTACCATGATCTGGACTCGGTTAGAACCCTGAATGTTCTGCCTATCCGCAAAAACATCTTCCTCGTAGCAAGCCTCAAAAAAGCGGTTTTCATCGACTCTCAATATACTCAAAGGCGGATCAAATGAGAAGGCGAGCAAATGAACCAACCATATGCACTTTGCAGCAACAAAAAATGCTTGCAGAAGCTGCTCAGGCCATGGCCTGGTCCAACCTAAACTGGCAACTATGCCACTCATTTTCTGATCACAAAATTTACTGAATTCTTCACTGTAATACTTGGTCCCTTTTCTCAAAACTTCATTCCATCGTAGATTTCTCAGTGCAACAAAGGATTGGAACTTATCTCGCCGGTCTTGTTGGGGATCCAAGAACTTTGGAGTACCATTTCTTTGAAATACACAGTTCTCGAAATCTTGGTAAAGGAATTGGTTTATGACAGCTTCTAAATGGTATAGCACAGCTTTTGAGTGTTTTGAATTTAGAGACAAATTGTAAGGATGAAGAATCGAGTTCAGATTATCCATTAGAGTGTTATCACTATCTTGAATCCGCCCTATTAGAATTTTGCAGAATTGCTTAACAGATAATCTTGCTTCCGATATAATCTGCAAGAATCCTTCCACCATTGCTTCCTCACTCACTGGCATCAAGTTTTCTGCACTCCCATCAAAAGATCCTCGTTTCGAAAGCTTCTTAATAGTTTCATCTGATCGAGAATTATTTACTTCCACAGCTTGTGTTAAGGCCTTTCTAAGTTCCTCACAAAAAGTCTCTAAATACTCTAACTTCTGACTTAGTTCCCCTAATGATGCCCTCATATCAGAAACTTCAACCAATGCGGAGTCTCTACTTTTATTAGCTTCTGCTACCTCTTTCTTCAGTGCCTCGATTGATACCGTCCCCAAGTCACTAAGAACTTGGGAAACTTCAGTGGGTTGTGGCTGAATAGGCGCACTGTCATTTCTATTCTTCTTCTTTAGCTTAGGGAACCACCATGAAAACTTCATCCCTTTATTTCCTGGTTGCGAATGAACAGAAGAGTGCAAATCAGGTGACGGAACATTAGTTTTAGACTTCTTATCATTCTTGGATATGCCAACGGGTTCACTACTTATGGATGCAGGCTGGCAATTGTTGCAAGATGTGAGTGATTTTAAGTTCCCTAAGCTGCTTTTCCTAGACTTAGTGTAACCTGCAATGGAATTTTGATCTTCTGAAGGGCATACGTGTCCCTCCAAATTCATTAATGCGAAAGGCAACCCTTTTATAAAAGATTCATTCATCGTGCGGTAATCTGATGATTCTGTTTCATCTGCATTTCCACCACTTAAAGCTTGTTCTCCCCAACTCCCTGCGTAATTTCGATTATCCAGCAGAATTTTCTGATACCCTGGTAAAGGTTCATCTTCGTAACTCTGTCAATATTTGATATTGTCAATCATTATCAAGAAAAAATTTCTTGTCATTTGAACTTAAACGGTCTATAATGACAAAGCCATGCATGTTTTGAATATCTCTATTTAACATCCAAAAAAAGTGAACGAATATGGGAACCCTTTATGAAAAATTGGAACCACCCCTTTCAAGATAGATCAAACCAAGATTAAAGCAAGACATTTTACCTGTACAATCTTCATTTACAAGCAATGCTTGATCCCCGACTTGGAGTAAAAGCCAAGTTAAAATATTCTATCATGTTTTAATCAATTAATCAAGCACCCACTTCGAAGCCATGGCTAACGAAACTTTCGGGGCAATTAACTCATAAAACGACAAATCACAGCCAAAAAACCAACCCCGAAAATTATCAAACTCAGAGCTCCAATCTCCAAATTAATAAACCTTAAAAAAAATTAGAAGACTGAACTTACCGGGGTAAAAACAGGGTAATCTCTCGCAGAGAACTGTGGAGCATGGCGAGAAACAGGGGATGCAGAAAGGAATCTCACGTCTTTAGGACTAGTTCCCTGCATTAAAGCGGCGTGAAGCGCCCTGAGCTCCACAGCTTTAGCAATAGCAACTTGAATATCTTGCCTGCTGACCTCCTTCCCGTTGCCATTTTCGCTCTGTTCTCGATAACTTGCAGCCATTCACAGGTCAAAAAACAAAGCACACATACATATAAATATAAATATAGTTCAGCCCAGAAAGAACGATTGCAAAGAAAGCGAGCGTAACACTACATTAAAGAGACGACATGTCTGTCTGTATCCAACAATCGATTAACATGGGATAAAACGAAAACAAGAGTAGAGGGGTTTGGGCAGAATCATCGATTGGATTTGGTTCTGTTTCTGAAAAAGTGGAATTCTTGAAGAGGCAGGCTTCTGCTCAATGATGAAGCGAAGTGGAATGAGTGCATGTGAACTAAAGAGAGGGAGACATCGCAAGAAAGTGGCAGGCTTGTGTAGTTCTCACTCTATAACAGTGTCAGGGGAGAAGTGGTGAATTACCAAATCACATAACCTTTTAATTTTTCTTATTTTTTAAAAATAATTTTGACCATTGAATTTGATTTTATTTATTTATATACTTTTTAAATTTTAAAACTTTTTTTGGGAAACATCTTGAAATTTATTTTGTGTTGAATTATTTATTTTTAAGTATCATGTGAGAATTTTAAGATTTAAGAGTTAAACACACTATTTATAATTCGATTGTGGATAGGATAAATTAAACATTATCTGAATTTTTTTTAAAGAAATGACTTATAAATAATATAGGCATGTTTGCATATTTTTCTTATCAATAAAAAGATTTCTCGAAGAGCCGAGTAATACATTGATAGATGAGTAGGTCTCTTGTGAGACGGTCTCACGAATCTTTATCTGTGAGACGGGTCAACCCTACCGATATTCACAATAAAGAGTAATATTCTTAGCATAAAAAGTAATATTTTTTCATGGATGACCCAAAAAAGATATATGTTTCACAAAATACGACTCGTGAGACTGTCTCGCACAAATTTTTGTCTTGATATTAAGATTCATACTCTTTGATGAGTTCTTAAATTCGAGACTTAATTATGATAAACTTAAATATATATCACTTATTTCTAAGAAATGTATTCCAAATGCAGAAAAAATATTTGAAAAACTCGAAAAAATAAATTAAAATCTGAAAATTTATATCAGGAAGTGGGAATTAACCTACTTACAGCAGTATGCCCACCATTCCACTTGTGTGACCTAACAATAATGCAACTAATTTTTCTTTGGAAAAAAATAATAATAACATAATGCAACTATTTTGTTCCTTTGTTAAAAAACAAAAAATGATATAAAATATGGTAGTGAAATAATTTGTAATCACATGCCACTGATGAGCATTTTTGATAAACAAACAGAAAAAATATTATTTATTTTAAAAATTCCCATAAATTTGTATTTGTATGAAATATACTTCGACAAGATGAACTCGAGTAGGGATCATTTGATTCCACAAAAAGATAAATAAATCATTGCATTCAAAATGCGGATCAAAATTTAAAATTTTTACACGATGAGAGCAAAAATTTTAATAACGACGCAAAATATTTTCACTTTTTAATATATTAAAAATACCTAGAACAGAATATAATTCTTCAATATATCATCTTTGGAATTAAAAAAATTAGGTAGGGTTTTATATATGATTTTATTACCCTCTAATTAACCAAGAAATATATTTTATTCAATTAATTAGTGCATAAATTGATAAAATATTTAATGGAATTAAAGCTAGTACTATGGTTTTTATGGCAGAAATTAAATATTATTTTATTTAGATCAATTAATTATTTTTCTTAAGCAACCACTCTCCAAAAAGCAAGCAAAGAATGTCAACCTCCACATGCCAAAAAGTTTAATGCATTTAAATTGATTTTTCCTCTATATTAATTGACAATTGTTTAGGTAATAATGATTCACTCCAAAAGTGCATGTGCATACAGCTACTTAGAAATTGGGTATTAATTATTTTAGTTATTTTATTATTATGATTATTCAATTTGAATCTCACTATTTTTAAAATTATTGAATTAGTTTATTATTCATGTTTTTATGTTAGAACTTTGGAAAAAAGATTCATTAGAGGGACTTATTTTATACATGATACCTAATGGGTAAACTCCACATTTACATCAACTTTATTGTTTTCAAATTATGTAGTGCTAATGATATTCGATGATTAATCTGACTTGATTAATGTAAATGATATGTGATATCGACTCAAATTGATAAACTATAAGATTGAAAATGTGCCCATTTATTCAAAACTATATCCGACGCAATCCATAAAATTCAAATGCATTTTCGTCACGAGAGGTAATCAGCGAAGTTGTCACTTCTTGTTGTTCATGCACTTCACAAAAACACACATTAATTTGGTGTGATCTTCGGATTTCTTATAATTAACTTTACACTGAATGGATGGAAAAAATTACATAATTTATTAAAATAAATCATTTTATTGGTATGAATGCAAATTAATAATAATATGATTGGTGGATTAAAAGGTCACAAAAAAAAAAAAAAAAACAAGTAATCAATGTATTGGTCCAAGCGGATGATGTGATTTGAAGGGACGAATGGACTCATCCAAAGCAAAAGTTAGAATCGAAGGCTAAATTGTATTCACTTGGAAATTTGTCCTGTATTCTTTGTTTGGTATAGTAAAAGTAGATTCCACTGCTAATACTTCTTCCTTTTCTCGCACGGTTTCAAATGGAACTCGGATGCTATATTCTAATAGTCAGCTTTTTTTACATTTTTGAGTTTATTTTATTTTATTTTTTTGAGAATACATTTATGAGTTTTTAGTTATATGTGTACAATATTATTTCAGTATTTAGTTCTCTAAAAAAAATTTATGAGACTATCTCAATGATTAATTTTGTGAGAAGGGTCTCAAACTCGATCCGACCATGGACATATATTATTTTTCATTGTAAATATAGATCAGATCAATTTGTCTCGCATACATAAATTCGTGAGATCGTATCATAAGAGACACACTCTTGTTTACTTTCCAATATGTTTTGAATGTTGATTGTTGTACAATAATTATCTTTATTAAAGAACAATTTTATTAAAACATAATCTCACACGGCAAATTCAAGAATGGATAACATATATCTTAATATAATATTCAAAATGAAAATAAGATGGCGCCAAAGAGGGTCTCTAAGGTCATCTTCAACCACAAAATCTATTTTGATGTAAATTTTACACTAAAATAGTGCGATTTCTGAACCAAATACAACATTCATCTCCAACTCATTTACTTCAAATCTTACACCAAAAATAATATTCTCGAAATATTCTTTTTATCTCCAACTCATTTACTTCAAGTCTTTGTATTTGTATTTGTATTTGAATTATGTGTTTCAAGTTGTATCTATTTCGATTATCTTTTTCAATTTATTTATGAATTGTATTGTTATATTAAATTTTTTGCATTTGTATTAAAATTATATTAATTATAAATCATTAAATCAAATTAGTCCTTAATTAATAATAATTAACATAAATAAATAAATATTTTAAAAATCAACCATTATTATTTTTAAATTTATATGATTAAATATCTAATCATTAAAATAATAAAATAAATATTATACTATTATTTAAATAATATTTATAATTTTTAATACAAATATTTATAATAAATACAAATAAAAAAATTAAAAAAAAAAAGAAACAAAGAAACAAACCCCGCGCCAAATTGGCGCAGAGCTATTTTGGCAAAATAGCGCAATCCCCATTGGAAGAAGAAAGACTGCACCAAACTGGTGTTTTACATCATTTTGGTGCAGCCTTGGAGATGCCCTAAGTGCCTTATTTTCATAGGATTTTGTTGATTAGTTATCTTAATTAATAATGGTGATTATTGGTTGACATAATAATGATGATTGATAGTTAACTAATAAATATGGTGGTTGTTAGTTGAAGGATATGGAAGATTTTTTAGACATGTGTTTCATCTCAAATTTTCCAAAGTACTTGAAATTAGACTTCTATGAACACTTTATATTTGGAAAACAATGTCGAGTGAAGTTCAACACAACAGTATATCGTACTAATTTCACAATAGATTACATCCATTCTTATATGTGGGGTCCTTCTCGAGTTCCTACTCTTGATGGTGACAGATATATGTCAACACTCATTGATGATTACTCGAGGAAGATTTAGATATATATCCTGAGGCAAATAGATGAAGTCTTTTCAAATTCAAAAAATGAAAAACAATAATCAAAAAGCAGATTGGAAAACAAATCAAGTGTCTAAGAACTAACAATTGATTGGAATTATGTGGAATAGAATTTGATAATTTCTGCAAGAATCATGGGTTCGTGAGACACCATACTATGAGACATACTCCACAACAAAAAGGTTTTGCAGAACGGATGAACAAAACTCTGACATAAAGAACATGATGCATAATCTCAAATGATGGTTTAACAAAATAGTTCTAAGCTGAAGCTGTTAATACATCTTGCTAAATGGTTAATAGATGTACATCTTTAGCAATAAATTTAAAGACTCTTGAGGAGATGTGGTCGGGTTCTCCTGTACAATATGATAATCTGAAGATATTTGTTTGTCATACTTATGCTCACGTAAAAGAAGACAAGTTGAACAAAGGGCAAAAAAATTCATTTTTCTTAGATATCTTGAAGGTGTCAAATGGTATAAGTTGTGGAATCCTAATACAAGAAAATCCACCATAAGAAGATATGTGAATTTAAATGAAGCTGAAATGCTTATATTACCATAGGAGTCGACCCTGAAAAGAAAAATACTTATATCTAAAAAAATGAAGTTTGAGGTAGAGTCTACAAAAGAATTCTCAAAAGATAAATGAAAATATGTTACACTCAATTGAGAAATATGATCCTCTGCGGGATTATCAATTAGCTAAAAAGAGAGAAATGAGGCAAAATGTGAAAGCTCCTCAAAGATATATTTGTTATGCTGATCTAATCTCATATGCACTAAATGTTGCTGAAAGGAATCTGATAGGTGTCGTTCTCAAAGATAAATGTTGCTTAAAGAAACTTGATGAACCACAAACTTATCAAGATGCAATTGCTAGCAAGGAAACTGATAGATGTCGTTTTTGCACTTTTTTATTGTGTCATTTCGAGTCACATTCATGCATGTTTTGTGAGATTTCATTTACATTTCATTGTTTTTCTTATTTGTTATGTCTAATAATTGTTTTGCATATGTGTGGATTTATTTGTAGCGTATGCGAGGAAAAAAAATAGGGATGAAAGAAAAAAATTCGAGAGATGCCTTAGGGTGGGTGAAAACATCTGCCTCAATGCGCACATGAAGAAAAATGCACAGGAAAGCAAAGACAGAGGCGCGCGAGAAGAAGATTTTGCCAGCCCTAGCGTGCCCGGGTTGAAAAAATTGTGTCACATGCGTGCAAGGGCAGAAGATTTTGTCCGCCCTAGCGTGCCCAGGTGAAACGTTTTGCTAGAGACACGCATTGGCGTTGAAAATTTCATCCCCCCAGTGCGACTAAGAAAGAAAAAACTTCCCTCAATTTCCTTCTATGTGTTCCGGATGTTGTCTAGATAGAAACCATAGCACCTCTATTTTTAGGGTTTTTATCAGTTTTAGAGAGGAGAAGAAGCATTCGCGTGTAAGGAGAAAAATCCGGAGTCGATGAAACCTGAAGACTCGAGATTTTTTAGCAGTGTGCCAACTGTTCTTCATCTACGCTAGTATTTTTAGTTTATAAAATTTTATTTAATTGTGTGTTGCATTTGTTATTAATAATTCTAGTACCTAAACTTTGTTTTTGTTAGGATTCGAGAGGATTCGACCCCGAACAGTTGTTTGACCTAATTTATATTCGATTGTGTTTCGTTCTTGATTATATTATCGTTTTTACTTGAATTATTGATGTCTAGCTAAATTTGATAATATTTTATATTGCAATTGAGTTCGAGAGAATAATTTGTAATAGAAACTAGTAATATAATCTGTTGATTTTAAATTTTTACATAGATATGTGAAATTAAATATACTTTGATGGTCATAGTCTGACATGTCGAAAGCTATGAGATTTCATAGATCGTCCATGCAATTCACTGTTGATAAATAATTAAATATATTTAATTGTTCAATCGTGTCGAATTAGTTTAACATAGCTTGAGAAAGCGTGTTAATTATTTGGGGAGTCTTGTCAAAGGAAATGAAAAATAATTGAGATTAATTATTGAAAATAACGAGGGGTCGGTGAACCGAGATTCCAAACAACTTAACTTCCTGCTTGATTTTTAATATTCATTTGGCATCGTTTATTTGATATTTGAACATTTAGTTATTTCAATTCTAGTATTTAATGAATCCATTCAAAATATTGTTTGTTAAAAATATATAACTGGAAATAATATTCGTATAATACAGTGTTTGTGGAACGATATGTATATTTTATACACTATACTATAACTTCGATCGTACACTTGCAATCATTTTGAGCTTGAACATTTACAATATTAACTAGGAATTTATTGTACAAGAAAAACTCGATCAAAATATTTTGAATGGATTAAGGCAATGACCAAGGAGACTGAATCACTTGACAAGAATTATACTTGGGAGATTATTGAATGATTGAAGAATCAAAAGATTGTTAGAAGTAAATGGTTTTTAATATAAAAGAATGAATTAACGGTGTAGAAGATGTAAGATTTAAAGCAAAACTTGTAATAAGCGGTTTTACACTAAGAGATATGATTGAATACCATGAACTATTATTCTCTTCGTTGGTAAAACATAGCTCAATTCGTACATTTTTTGCGATTGTTGCTCATTTGGGCTTGGAACTTGAGCAACTAGATATCAAAATAGCTTTTCTACATGGTTAACTAGAAGAAAAAATCTATATAAAAAAACCAGAAGATTTCGAGGTTCCAGGAAAAGAAAACCATATTTTTAGGTTGAAAAATCTTTGTATGACTTGAAACAGTCCCCTAGAATATGGTATAAGCAGTTTGATGCTTTTATACATACAAATCATTACTCAAAGAGCGAATGTGAGAGTTTCATATACATGAAGAAACTCAAGGATGACCTATTCATCTATCTACTCTTAAATGTTGATAATATGTTGATTGCTTGCAAAAACATATAACAAATTGAAAATTTGAAGGCACATTTAAGTACAAAGTTTGAGATGAAAGATTTAGGAATTGCAAATAAGATTTTGAGAATGGAGATCTATGCACACAGTTTCTTTCACAAAAGAAGTACATTGAAAAGGTATTTGAATTTTTTGGCCTGCAAGATGTGAAGCCTGTGACAACTCTATTAGCAAGTCATTTTAATCTCTCGGTAGCATTGTCATCAAACACCAAAGAAGAGGAAGAGCAAAGGTCTCGTATTCTTTGTGTAAATGCAATTGGGAGCCTTATGTATGTCATGATATGTACTAGACCAGATATTTCTCAAGATGTCAGTATAGTAAGCATGTACATCGAAAATCATGGAAAAGGACATTGGCTGGTAGGGAAATAGATTATGTGTTACTTGGAAGGAACAATTAAGTCGGCTTAACATATGGGAATTCTAAGAACAAGGATGGAAGCATTGTTGGATTTTTCATATTCAGCTTTTGCTGGAGATCTTGATAGAAGAAGATCATTAACAAAATATGTTTTCACACTCCATAGATGTATTATCAGTTGGAAAGAAACCTTGAAGACTGTTGTTGCTTTATCAACCACCGATATTGTTGAGTACATTGTAGCAATAGAAGCTGTGAAAGAGGTTATTTGGCTTAAAGGACTAGTAGGAGAGCTTGGTATACCACTAGTTAAAACAATAGTCTATTGTGATAGATATAGTACAATCCATCTGACGAAAAATCATGTGTATCATGAAATGATGAAACATTAACGATATCAGGATGCACTTCATTAGAGATCTGGTTTCTCAAAGAACAATTACAATGGATAAAATACTTACAACAGATAATCCAATAGACATGATGATAAGACACTTCCAACCACAAAGTTCAAGCACAACTTGGACTTGATTGTAATAAGCTATTGATGAAAACGTGAATGAGAACCGCGCATCAAACAATATATATTATTACTTTATATAAATGTAGAGATTTTTTTTATTAGCTGAAATAATTAATAATAGTAGTTGTTAGTTGACATAATAAAGGTAGTTGATAGTTGACTAATAAATATTGTAATTGTTAGTTCAAGAATATGAAAAATTTTGAGTCATATGTTTCATATCAAATTTATCTCCAAATAATTTCATCAATGGCTTTGAAGATCAACCTAAGTGAGGAACATAAAAAGCAACTGAGAGAGCTTTTTGAAAAAAATAATTGAGAACTTCTTTGTATAGGGTAAGGATGACAATTTCCTCCGAATCCGATAACCGACTTGAATGAAGGAAGGTGTGAAGATGATTTTTGTATCCAATTAAATAAATGATTAATATGATATTGGATTTTTGGATATAATGATAAAAGCATGCCTTAAAAAATAATGATCATATCAACTCGAATAAATATATATTTTATTCTCCCAATTCAATATGTTCATATGGGAAATAACATTTATAGTTCGAGTAAATGCTTCAAAGCCCAACGATATTAAATTCATCAGAAAACAAATAAAAAAATATGTTTCAATTTCAAACATGATTTATCATTGTTTAAAAATCAAAATAGTTACTAATAATATTTGAGTTTGTGAATCTTCGTACTAGAAATATATTACTGTCCTCTTTTTGGAAAAGGAATATCACCTCATTGATATGGAGAAAAGGGATTGACAAAAATTGATCATGAACAAGAAAGACCAAATTGAATATCACAAGAAATCGAGTCAAATTACAGTCAATCTCAAGCTCTCTCGCCTCTAATTCTCCTAGCCAACTGGATATCTTTGGGCATGATGGTGACCCTCTTGGCGTGAATAGCGCATAGATTGGTGTCCTCAAACAGACCCACGAGGTACGCCTCCGCAGCTTCCTGAAGCGCTGCCACAGCAGAGCTCTGGAAGCGGAGATCCGTCTTGAAATCCTGAGCAATCTCCCTGACCAACCTCTGGAACGGCAGCTTCCTGATCAGCAACTCGGTGCTTTTCTGGTACTTCCGGATCTCCCGAAGAGCCACCGTACCTGGGCGGAAGCGGTGGGGCTTTTTCACTCCTCCGGTGGCGGGGGCGGACTTTCTCGCCGCCTTCGTGGCCAGCTGCTTCCTAGGTGCCTTTCCTCCGGTGGATTTTCTTGCTGTTTGCTTCGTTCGCGCCATTAGATCGTGAGTGAAAGATAATGGAGGGATTCGATGATTTGGTTTGTAGATTTGTGATAAGAAAAGTTCGATGGGAGATGTGAAATCTTTGTGGGATTTATATAGGACGAATCTGAGAAATGGGCGTCATTATCGAGCGGGAAGTTTGGAAATTTTGAAGGATTTGGACGAAGATACGGAAATCTGTGCTGTTGGATTGGATCCTTTATCGACGGTGCACATTGCTTGATTCCATTGAGGATCCGAGTTTACTCTGATCAGCCAATAAGAGCGCAGAAGTATTTATCATGTGTTTTATCGAATGACCCAGATTTGTTCTTGGTATGCTAATAAAAAACTATAATTAAATTATCTAATGCAAAAACTTTTTTGAGTAGTATTTTTAACAGGCGTGGATTATGAAAAAATATTATTTTTTATTATAAATATAAATTGAAAAATCTACTAATTTTACGAATATAAATTTATCGGATCATCACACAAAGTAACCTATTTTTAAGCTAAATATTTTGGCAAAATCTTGTGTGAGACGGCCTCACGAGTCGTATTTTGTGAGACGGATCTCTTATGTGGGTCATCCATGAAAAAGTATTACTTTTTATTGTGAATATCGGTACGGTTGATCCGTCTCGCAGATAAAAATTCGTGAGATCGTCTCACAAAAGATGCACTCGAATACTTTTACCACGTACCAAAACTTTTCTTCTTTTTATTTCAAATCCCAAACTAGTGATTATTCTCTGAAGATCCGAACACACACATTGCACATGTCTGATATATATACCATTCTACATCATTTATAATATTTTTTAAAAAAGTATTTTAATAACTTACTTAAATTTAGCTTTAACTTTAAAAAGTATTGTAATAACTCACTTAACTTTAGCTTTAACTTTGGAAAGTAACGTATATGGACACATATTTGGTCGATTTAGTGAATTCGGATTAAAAAAAAGACCAAAAAAAAAAAAAAAAGTCAAAAAATTTGATGAAAACTAAATATGTACAAGTTAAATGTGTAAAATCGCAATTTTCCTCGAAAATGATCCTAACTTGGTGAACTATTATAGCATGAGATTTTTAGGACAATCGAATATCTACTTCAAGATAGTAGTTAAAGTTCATTATATATCAGATCCAATGACTTTCTCAAATGAAAAATCATTTAAACGAAATGAAAAGTGGCCATCGCTATTCCTTTCTAGCATAATGTCAGATTCATCATCTATGCTAATCTCACCCGAATCTGCTTCTCGTGCTAGATGATGAATCCGATTTTCATTTCCTTCTTTCTTCGAATGAACCTCAGGTGTTGTATTGGGCACGGTCCTAGATTGCCTGATCATGTTGCCTATGCTCGCGAAATTTGAGGATCTGCCCCATAAGAACACGTGAAGAAGGATCGTGGCCTTAGCATGGCGGTGCAACGAGAGCTTATGGCTGAGTGAAACGGTGTCGAAGCAGCGTATTGCGCCAGTTGAAGAAACCATCCATGGGAGTACTTTTTGGTTGGATATTCGTGAAACGACCAAGAGTTGCGATGCTTGGAATGCCTGTTTGAAGAGTTTACTAATCCCTGATCGAGCTGAGGGAACATCGTCGTCTTCTACCGCGGATGATATGTATATGAATCCCTGTTTCATTATATACGCATTCAAATACACGATCCTCCAGAATATAGGACTAGTTATTAAAGAGAGTATGACAATAGTACCTCTTCGGTTCTGCTGATTGCAAAACCGAGCTTTGTGTCAGTTTCTTGGACTTTGATCTCGACTGGAATCTCTCCTGCTTGAGGGGAGAACCACAGACGAACCGCCCTGACCATACCAATGTCTACACCATGGTAATCTTCAAAACCATACAAACTAGCGTTTGCAACCTTGGACATCTCTGTGAGAGATCCTGAATTTACGGTGGGGGAGGCTGTTTCTCCTGATATCTGAACAAGAATGGATTCAGTTCAATAACAATGACATATTGACAATTGCCACAAAACATTCTGAGTAATGCTTTGCCACAAAACATACCGATTCATGTCACACCCACATTTCGATACGGAACAAGGTATTGTGATTTACAACATGCACCAGTTTGATCTTTGCTATTGATTGCTTGATCAAATTTCAAACTCTAGCGTTTTAAATTGTGTATAGCAGTTTTGAAGTATTCTCCTTGGCCAGTACTATGATGGGTTTAAATGTCAGCTTATACATGTGATAGGATTTACCTTGGTTAGTAAGGACTCCGTTTGAATATTTGTGAACAAAACAGGAACCCCGGATGCCTGAGCTGTGATGATCCAAGCATTGGCTCTCGCAAGCGTATCTTCGAGGTCGTTGTAACGTGAAGCTGCTTTCTCCGAGGTTCTTGGTAAGAAGAGGATCGAGTAAAAGCTACTCGAATTCGGAATCAACAGCATCTCTCGCGTTCTCTTTTCCCATGGATACAATACATATCCATCCTCCAGTTTAGTTCTCTCTAGTGCAATCAATAGCCTTGATATCCTTGCCGCTGAGAAAAAGTACACATTTCAGGCCCAAGATTCTCAACATCCAAAAAAATACACTGGTTAAACGGGAAATAAAGGATTGCTTTTGTTATGTTTTTCACAAAAAATCTGTTATATTTTCGAGATATTTAATTCTAAAATGGGTTACTAAAATTTGAGAAGTTCAAATAAGCAACAGACAGGACTTAGCTCCAAACCTAAACCAAGGGTGGAAGTGGATGAACTTACTTGAATTGGTTGGTGAAAGATCAAACTTACGAAACAAAGAAGGAGACAACATCACAGCAAAAAAAATAAACTTTGAGTTGTAAATTAGCATCTATTCAAATCAACCACTTTTTCGAATTTAAACTCCTGTGTAATTTTTAATAACTTTCAACTCTCGTTCTTTCTACAAACAATGTTAGTCAGTTAAAATATATTGAACAAACCACGTTTGACATGTTAGTCTGAAAAAGTATTAGTTGGGGATCAAACCCTTGACAATTAGTTACCCTTGGCAATTCAAATACCACTCATGAGTTATAGCACTTTGTTTTAAGCCAATTAATTGCCAAACTCAACTTTAGTAATTAAAAATGTAAAAAATAGTATTATGTGAAGATCAAATTAGTTCATAGTGAATGGAAGAATTGATTGTATAATAATTATTTATGTTAAATGATTTATTATTTTGTCCACAAAATTACATTGAATAATATATCGGTCAGCAAAATCAATGGTCCCGTCCAATCCCTGCAATTTATTTTTCCATTTTTAATCCCATAAAGATCACTTCTTTTCAAGAAAAAAATTGAAAAACATAGAACACTAACATGGTACCTTAAGCCTCTCTTTGCATTCACAGGTTGTCATACCAAAAAAATTTGTCTAAAAAATTAAAAGAAATAATATTGATTCTCATTGTTGTGTATTATCCTTTTATAATTTATTTATATACACAAATATATCCAAACAAACAAATTATTTATTACTATATATTAAAGTTAAACCCATAAACTAACTATTGTGCATCGGTGAAGAAGAGCAAGTATCTTGTGAAACGGTCTCACGAATCTTTATCTGTGAGACGGGTCAATCCTACCGATATTTACAATAAAAAGTAATATTATTAGCATAAAAAGTAATATTTTTTCATGGATGACCTAAATAAGATATCTGTCTCACAAAATACGACATGTGAGACCGTCTCACACAAGTTTTCGCCTATGAAGAATTTTCGAAATCCAAAAATTTAACTTGATTTCCTTATTCATTATTTCTCTCTAAATTTCAAACATTAAAGAAAATTAACTAAAAACAAGTAAAAACCTTCATTTTTTGAATTTGTTATCCCACACATAATTCCTTTTTTTTTTTGTTACGTTCCTATGTCAATTTCAATTATTCGTTCATATAAATTTCATAATATTTATTTTTTATTTTACGCATATTATTCATTATTTTCAACACTAGAGGTAGATTAGAATCAAAAAATTTTGTAAAACAAAATTCAATTTCAACCTCACTAATTCTCCAATAAAACCATTCGGCTTAGTTCTCACCTTGCAATCTCAAACAGTCGCTCTCCGTCCGATCAACGAACCCGAGTGCATGATTCGGATCATCCACGCCCCGCATAACATACTGCTTCTTCCACCCGAACCCGTTCCCCGGAACAATACACCCCTGCATCTCCGAGAGGACGTTCGGCCCGCGCCTCACCCGGACGCGAATCCTCGTCTCTTTCCGCCTGAACGAATCGCCTAGAATCTTCTGCACGCCGCTTCTCCCCTTCTCGAACTCGGAGATCACGATCGTATCGCCAATACGTATCTCCTCCACTATGTCTCCGGTCTGCGGCTTGTCTCCAGCCATCCATCCACCGCTTTTTATGCACTCAACTGAGAGAAAAGTCGACGGAGCTTTTGCGGCCGGCGATGGAGTTGAAACGGAAACATGGGAACTGGAGCTGAATGGTGAATCCATGAGCATTTTTTTTTGGAAGAAATGAGTTTGATCGGTGTGGAAGGAGGAACTGAAGGTTGAAATTTTTAGTAGCAGAGTAATTTGATGCTGACGTTTGGGTCGGATGGGGGGATGACTTTTAAACAAGTCAGCAACTTTTGGTAGTAACGAATCATTTCAATAGGAAACAAAAAAAGAATAGTTTGGTTGATGATTTTTTGTATGGAAAAAAATTGTCCATTTCTAACCAATTCGGAAGTTTTTTTCCGACACTCGTTCAGTTTGTTCAAGATATCATAATAGACAATAATCGTCACAAGGTAACCATGCAATGTATAAAATATGTATCACTTGTTCAGGTTGTTCCCCAGTCCAAGATGTATCCAATGCACATGGACACAATTGCTTCTTATACCTTGAATCAGCCTGCTTTTAAGGCCTGTGTTAGCCCATGTTTTTCACATGGTCCACGAATTCTAAGATCACCTAGGCCCAAAATAAATTCAAAAATTTGTAATTATTCAAAGCACGTGAATTCGATCTCATTGAAAGGGAAAAAACAATCAAACAAACAAACCACCGCCATTAAATTTTTCTACTATTATATTTAATTTTTTTTAACATTCTCAATATATATCAGAATATAATGTTTTTTAAATATACATTGACAAAAACACACGCAATTTTATACCTATAGTAAATTTTATTTTTCTAGAAACAAAATTGAACATATATTATATTGTTTTGAAATTTTATTCTCTCAAAGCAGATACTGGAAACAGCATCAACAAATCCAACCACAGTTCTTTTTCACGGTAAAACAATGTTCGACTTAGAAATCCCATATTCAACAAATCACTAGAATTTTTTTTTAAAGATGTTTAATTTGTTTTAAACGAATATTTTTTAAAAAAAGTAAAAAAAAAAATTATGTTAAAAAATTAATAATAATGTGTACCTGTATATTCCAAAAACAATTATCAATATCGCAGATAACAGAACATGAATTTAAATTTTAAATTTTACGTGGACCCTTCACAATTTATGACTCTAAATGTTGGCAACGATGAATAAAATTCCACCTTGAATGCAGTGTTTCTGTATATCAATTAATAATCTTTAAATGATATGAATTTTGTCAATTAAATATGTGCTTTTGATTATTCGATAATAGTTATAATTTAATACTTTATCGAAGGCATTTACATAATTTCGATAAGGATTTAAACAACTAATTACTACCACTTGCTTCTTCATGATTCACCACTGTCCCGTCCCATACAATAGAGAGAATTTTATTTCTGTCCTATAATTTGTACATTTTTTTTATCTTGATTTTACCAATTTATGGTCTTTGTTTACTGTTTTGATTTTGTTTTTAAATTTTATTAATTTATCATCGTAGTACTGACGTGCATTCAAAAACAACAGCACCAATGTACAACATCATGTCGACGATTTTAGGTATCACATCATCATTTTTCAGTATCGTATAAACACATTGATCGAAAAAAATACTATAATTAGATACTAAATGAATTAAGACTCCGAGTTGACGCATAGATGACAAAAAAAAACGTGCAAGTAACCAGACTGGAGATGTAATTTTCCCCACATGTACCAAACTCGGGACATTTTTTAAGTCGGCCGTGCAATTATACTATGATAATGGAACAAAATAATAAATATAAATAAATAAAATGAATGGCTGTCTTTAGATTGCATTGCAGAGGATAGAAAATTCCGCCGAGTAGGCTGCCGTTTCCGGCGAGCCTGCGGCATTTAAATATATGGGCCAAATGTGAACAGTCTATTGATAAGATTTCTGCGTCGTTTGTCATGTTTGGACAAATTGATTTAACTTATTTAACTACAGTCATTTTTGCACACAAAAGATAACAACGAATCGAGTCGCTGTAGCCGACTCGATTCGTTTAAAGTAAATACTGGTTTGTGCTCGGTTCGAACTCGATTTAAGTTTTTATCGTGAGATTCGAGCTCGTTTTCGAGTTCGTCGATCATTTTTAGCAAAGAGACCGACTAAAATATGAAAATTGAGGACATATGCTTATCATTTTACAAACTTTCAATCACTTCTCTTGTACTGAAATTTCGATGTTGGACAATGTAAATTATTATTACAGTCAAGGCCAACAGACTTGTTGAGTTCGAGTCACATTAACGAGCCAAGCTCGAACTTGTGAGCCAAATATCCTTAAGTTCGAGCTCGACTCGATAAAATTGTTGAACTCGAGTTCGATATCGACACGCTAAACTCAACGAATGATCTAAAAAAACATTTTACCAAATCAAACACCGAGTAGCTAGCAAACGAATGGATTCTTACATCCCTATTTGCAGTCAAACTCATCAGTGAAGTCATAATTTATTTTAGATCCAACATTTAAGAGAAAAAATGTGGCAAACTTGTACCCAATCTATGTTTTGATCTTCCGATGACTCATTTCCACACAACATATTAAATAATTCATCATGAACAAATTCTTGTGCAATGTGTCCGCTCGGGCCACAAAATCTTAAAATTATATATTCAATTTTTCGTAAAAATTCAAACTTTCCCCGGAATCTACTGAAGTAGTGCCTATAAATCTAGGTAGATGCCCCGTAATTTTATATAAACTAAAAAATATTTGAAAAATACTGCAAGATTTTGTTATTAAATTCCTGCATGTGGGCACGTATTAAAACAGTGGAACAAGATCACTGACCTCGATTCCCAATCATGTTTCCTATGAATCTTCAGTCCATGTCAATCTTACCCCTACCATGTTACATGTACCCAGTTAGCCACACACCACACGTGAGGGGGAGGGGGCGAAACTGTCATTACGCCCATCCATAGTGAGTGAATCCCCCCTTCATCCTCCGATCCAACGTGCATGAAGTTGCAGTGATATTATTATATAACTCTCACTCGCCACATTCAAAGCTACATTACGGAGAGAGAGAAAAACACGCAGACACCCTGTGAAAAAGTGTGTTGTTGAGAGTGAGATAGTGTCAGTACAAGCTCCAGGAATTGTGTGATTTAGGGAGGGATATTGGAGTTCCATGGCCCAGATGGGTACCTTCTTGTGTGTGATATTAGCTGCTGCGGTCGTGATTTTATGTATAGCTCCTGTAACTAACGCCTGCCCGCCGTCGGACCGGGCAGCTCTCTTGTCTATCAAGGGAAACCTTCGAGAGCCTTATTTGGGCATTCTCAACTCGTGGAAGGGCATCAACTGTTGCAGGAACTGGTACGGCGTCAGCTGCGACCCTGAGACCCACCGCGTCGCCGACATCAACCTCCGTGGTGAGTCGGAGGATCCCATTTACGAGAAAGCCAACCGGACCGGGTTCATGAGCGGCACCATATCACCGGAGATATGCCGTCTCACCAGGCTCTCAAGCCTCACAATCGCCGATTGGAAGAACATCACGGGAATTATACCGCCGTGCATTGCCAATCTACCATACCTCCGAATCCTTGACTTGATCGGGAATCGGATCACCGGCGAAATCCCGAGCGATATCGGCCGGCTGAGTCGGCTCACGGTGCTGAATGTAGCAGACAACCTGATCTCCGGCACGATTCCTCTCTCACTGACGAACCTTTCCTCGTTAATGCATCTAGATCTGAGGAACAACAGAATTTCTGGCACAATCCCGAGGAACATCGGGAATCTACGCATGTTGAGCCGAGCATTACTCAGCAAAAACAGATTAAACGGCTTGATCCCGAACTCCATCTCCACCATCTACCGTCTCTCGGATCTAGATCTTTCGCTGAACCGACTCTCCGGCCCGATTCCACCTTCCCTTGGCAGAATGGCGGTTCTCGCGACACTGAATCTGGACGGCAACCTAATCTCCGGCAGGATTCCACCATCTCTAATCAGCTCCGACATCAGTTCATTGAACCTGAGCAGAAATTCCTTGGAAGGCTGCATTCCAAATTCATTCGTGCAGAGCTCGTATTTTACGCTACTTGATCTATCGCACAACTTGCTGAGGTGCGGCATTCCGAAGTCCATATTATCGGCAGGGTACGTCGGACACCTCGACGTCAGCTACAACCACCTCTGCGGGCCGATTCCGCCGGGCGGTCCTTTCGATCGTCTCGAAGCGTCGTCGTTCATTAACAACGATTGTCTGTGTGGGAAGCCACTCAAATTGAAGTGTAAGCCGTGAGGCATTTCAATTTCCCTTCACTTCTCTATATTATATGATAATAATTAAATCAAATCAAATAAATAAATTCTTAACTTTGTTTTTAAATTAAATACAAAACTTCTAATCTTGGCTTTTATCGAATCACTTCACTTTAGAATAACGGTTTAATTGGCTGAATTGGATCATAGATCGATACACTTTATACCATATAAAACAATAATATAATATAATAAATAATATATTTTAAATTATATAAAAATAATAATATTTTATTAATGTTTAAAAAATCAAATAGATGAAGGAGGGTGAGAGTTTATGATTACTAAAACGTGAATTATAATTTTTTTTATAATATATATGATTAGTACTAGTCAAATACGTTAGTTTTTGAGAAATTTTATAGATCAAACTATTATTTTTGAAGGTCAAGATCTTGTAATTTATTAAGAAGTAAATATGTCTTTTGTTACAAGATGAATTAACCAAAGAGGAAAATCTCCAACCTCCCATACAAAATGGGATGAAGATGAACTAGCAAAAGGAGCAAGAGAATGTGCAACTTCATTAGCTGAGCGCCGAACATGACTCAAGTGAGAGATACTATGAGGGTCCAGAAGAATTCTGATGTCTTTAGCTTTGGACCCTACATAGCTGAAGTTCTCTTTTAGGCTAGTGACTGCTTGCACCGCTAGAAGAGAATCTGACGTAATATGATAAATCTGAAGGTTTCGCTCATGAGAAATATGTAGTCCACCTTCAATAGCGAGAAGCTCAGCATATGTAACGGACTGTGGTTTGTCAATCTTACTACCAAAAGCCATCACAGGTTGTCCCTCGTGGTTTCTAACCACCCCTCCAATTGCAAAGCTATTAGAACCCTCATTATAGGCATCATCAACATCCAGTTTAAGTTTATCTTCGGGTGGCCCCATCCATATCTCAGGAGAATGGCACTGGTTTTTACCGGCTGGTGAATATAAAGATTTCCGAGCCATTTGGAAATCGTTAAGAAAGATCTCACTCCAATCACTATTAGTTCCGCCAGCGAGATCCTTTTTCTTATGGATCAGACTGAGTCTTTCATTCCAGGTTGCCCAAGCTCGCACCACAAACCGCTCAAAATCAATCTTACTGAGATTTTCTTTCATCCATAGAAAAATATCAATTGTACTCAGATGTCCAACCTTTTTGAAAGTTGGCCAGAAACTCGTCCCAAGCCAGCAGGCTTTTATTAAAGGACACATGAATAATGCATGACAAGACGAGTCACAAGAATAATGACATAGCGGGCACATACCTGAGGTAGGAACATGATGCGCTAAGAGATTCTGTTCTGTGGGTATTATATCCAGTATCGCCCTACAACAGAATATTCGTACTTTCGGAGGGATCGAAAGAGCCCAGAGGAATTTCCACCAGCCCTCCATACGCGAGGTCGAACTAGATTCTGGCGGTTCATAAAATCCTGTTGCTACCTTGTACCCATCACGAACTGTGTACTTGCCTCTCGGATCAAATAACCAGAATCGGTGATCTTCACTCTGAGATAAGGCAATAGGGATGGCAAGGATGTCATCCACTAAGTGGTGTGGGAATAGTTCTCGAATCTTTGGTTCCCGCCATCTCCCATTTTCTATAAGGTCCTTGACCACCATTCGATTGTCCTGTGCTTGAGCTAAAACGCCTTTCCCCCTGGCCTCGTTATCCATCTGTCCTCTTTAATATCAATCTTTGTTCCATCGCCCACCTGCCAACAAAGCCCACCATCTAGCAACTGGCGACTCCACAACAGAGAGCGCCAGAGGTAAGAGGGATTATTACCGAGACTAGCCGTCATAATATCTTGGTGTCGGAAATACCGAGCCTTTAGGACACGAGCTATTAGGGAGGATGGCTCCACTATAATCCTCCAAACCTGCTTAGCCAATAGAGTCCTATTGAATGTTTCCAGGTGTCTAAAACCCAGTCCACCCTTGCATTTTGGTTTACAGAGAGAACTCCAAGATTTCCAATGCATCTTCGGCTTCCCCTTATTAACACCCCACCAGAAATTAGAGCATTCACGCTCAATTGCCATGCAGATTGATTTCGGAATACGGAAACAAGACATAGCATAAGTGGGGATTGACTGCAACATCGCTTTTATCAAAGTCTCTTTGCCTCCTGCCGAGAAGGTTTTGTTACCCCACCCTTGTATTCTTTGAACAACCCTGTCCACCAAATATCTAAATTACAGCTTTTTGTTTCGAGTGGAGAACACCGGGAGGCCAAGGTAAACATCATGACCTTGCACCATCGAAATGGCCAACCTGTTTTTGATATTTTCTGCTAGTTGTTCATCAGTGTTCGGGCTGAAAGATAGGGAGGACTTCACAAAATTAATAAGCTGCCCCGAGGCCTTTTCATAAGATAATAAGCAATTCCTGATAGCCTCACAGTTAGACATAGTAGCACGGAAGAATAGCAGGCTATCATCTGCAAAGAAAAGATGAGTAATAGCAGGACATGAGGATGCAATACGAACACCAGTTAATAACTTCCGTTCTTCAAGTGATAGAAGAGCACAAGATAATCCATGAGCACATAATACAAATAAATAAGGAGAAAGGGGATCTTCCTGTCTCAATCCTCTGCTGGGAATGACGTTACCAACAGTGTCACCATTTAAAGCGAAAGAGTATGTGACAGTTCGCACACAATTCATAATCCTAGCCACCCAGTGTGTTGAAAAACCCAGTTTCAGCATCATACTTTCCAGAAAACTCCACTCCATACGATCATAGGCTTTACTCATATCAAGTTTTAAGGCACCATAACCTTTCTGGCCATTTTTTCGGCTTCGAATCCAATGTAAAGCTTCAAAACTCAGAATAATATTGTCAGAGATCAGTCTACTTGGGATGAAGGCACTCTAAAATTCATTAACTGTCTTTTTAAAGATTGGTCGCAACCTGTTAGTCAAGCTACGTGCCACAATTTTGTAACAAACATTGCAAAGACTGATCGGTCGAAAGTCTTTCAATGTCATAGGGTTCTGAATTTTCGGCACAAGAGTAACCACTGTGGCATTCCAGTCAGCAATGTCCGCCCCATCATTGAGTATCTTCAATACAGCCTTAGACAATTCATCCCCAATCACATCCCAATACTTCTGAAAGAAGAAAACAGACATACCATCTGGCCCTGGGGCTTTATCCGGGTGCATGTCAAATACTGCTTTTCTTACATCTGCAGCAGAGAAAGGAGCACATAGTACTGAGTTAATTTTCTCATTTATCGTTTCAGGAACGCAGCTCAGAAATAGATTCCTTTGTTCCTCCGATGGGTTGCTAGACATAAACAGATTGGTGAAATAATTTTCTACTATCTCAGCCATGCCGTTCTGTTCCGAACACCAATCTCCATGAGTCGAAACAAGGCCTCTAATATGGTTTTTGGCCCGTCTTGCCGTCGCACAAGCATGGAAATATTTAGAATTCCTATCCCCATGCGCAAGCCAGTTAACCCTGCTGCGTTGCTTCCAGTAAATTTCATCCTTAGTAGCCAGATCCTCTACTTCACGTTCAAGGGTCTCGATCCACCCAGCTGATTGCTGCCATTTAATATGAGTTCTCAATTGAGCCAACTTGGTTCGTTTATTTCGGAGTTGCCGGGGAATAGAGCCAAACCGAGTACTCGCCCAATCCCTCAACATGTTCTTGCATCCTTTAAGCCAGTGGGGTATTGTATTTACCCGGTTGGTTTTATCCCATCCCATGTGCACCACATCAGTAATGTCTTCCTCAGTAGCCCAATACTGTTCAAATCTGAATACAGGATTAGCAGCTTTCACAACTTTACTCTGTGTTCCCCCCATCTCAATCAGAATAGGTCTATGATCCGAGTGATAGAAATCGAGGGACTGCACATGTGATGACGGATATAACATTCTCCATTCAAAAGTAGCGACATACCTATCAAGACTCTCAAATATAAGATTGTTGGATGAACGTCGATTAACCCAAGTAAAGAACTCTCCACTGCCATGGAGATCCTGGAGTGAACAAGCGTCGAGAGCCTCTCGGAATGCTCTGGTCTGGGACAATGGCCGTGGATTACCTCCCCATTTTTCCGTATCAAAACAGATTTCATTAAAGTCACCAGCCACAAGCCACGGAAGATCTCGGATTTCTTGCATACCACTCAGCCGGCTTAGGAGAGTCCAAGAGAGATGCCGTTTGCAAGATTCTGGATTCCCATAAAAGCCAGTGAATCGCCAAATTTTGTCATCATGTTGAATTGTACTGTCGATGTGTCCAGAAGAGAATGAAAGAACAGATACAGTTATAGGCGCCTTCCACATAAGCATTAACCCACCACTACCTCCCTCGCATTTCACCACAAATACGCCAACAAAACCCAACGCTTCTTTCCAACAACAACACTGATAGTCCCTCATTTTCGTCTCACATATAAAAAGGAGGGACGAGCTCTTTTCGACGACAAGTCGAAAAGTTACAGAATTGTACATATGGATCTTCTGCATATCCACACTTCCTTCCTCTACTACTTCTCGCACAAAATGAAATTGTACTCCAATGTGTTTCGTCCTGGAATGAAAAGCTGGATTCCTTGCGATATGCAAGGCACTCTGACTGTCACAAAACAAAGATACTTTCTCTTGTTTGTGCCCGATCTCCTCCAATAACCTTTTAATCCATATTGCGTCCTTGCAACCTTGAGTAGCTGCCATGTATTCTGCCTCTGTTGTAGATAATGTCACAACTGTCTGCAGTTTTGAAAACCAGCTTACTCCTCCCCCTGCAAGTGCAAACACATAACCAGTAGTAGATTTTCTCTTATCAGGATCACCTGCATAATCTGAATCGACATAGCCCCTGAGTGTAAAATCCGATCCTCCATAACATAATGCAGCATTCGAGGTACCCTTAATGTATCTAAGGATCCTCTTAACAGTGCTCCAATGCTCTCTTCCAGGATTCTCCATATACCGACTAACTGCTCCCACTGCTTGAGCAATGTCCGGTCTTGTACAGATCATGGCGAACATCAAACTTCCCACTGCTGATGCATATGGTACTCGAGACATCTCCATCCTCTCTGCTTCACTGCTAGGACACATCTCGGAGGATAACTTGAAGTTAACAGGAAGAGGGGTCGATATTGGCTTACTATCTTGCATGTTGAAGCGTTGCAAGACTTTCTTCAAATAATTTTTCTGGGAAAGCCAAATCTTTCTGTTGCTTCTGTCTCGGTGAACTTGCATCCCTAGAATCTTGTTTGCTGGTCCCAAGTCCTTCATATCAAATTCCCTAGCCAACTGTGCCTTCAATCCTTGGACATGATCTTTGTTGGGGCCTGCTACCAACATGTCGTCCACATACAATAGCAAAATGATATAATCATCACCGGACCTCTTGAAATACGTACAAGGGTCTGCACTCAATCTGTTGTATCCAAGGCTCATGATATAGGAATCAAATCTCTTGTACCAACACCTCGGCGCTTGTTTGAGACCGTACAGAGATTTCTTTAACCTGCAAACCAAGTTCTCTTTGTCTTTTTCCGCAAAACCTTCTGGCTGGAGCATATAGATTTCTTCTTCAAGATCCCCATGAAGAAATGTTGTTTTCACATCTAGCTGTTCTAGATGTAGGTCAAACACCGCACACAATGCCAACACTACTCTGACTGTTGTAAGTCGAACCACATGAGAAAATATCTCATTGAAGTCAATGCCTTCTTTCTGAGCATATCGTTTTACCACCAATCTAGCACGATACCGCTCCACTTGGTTATTACCATCATGCTTGATCTTATAGACCCATCTGTTTCCAATGACTTTCCTTCCTCGTGGTAGTGTAACAAGATCCAAGGTTTTATTTCTGTCTAATGCCTCCAACTCTTCTTGCATTGCTATCATCCACAAAGATACATCCGAGCTTTGAGTAGCCTCGTGAAAACTCGATGGCTCACCATCATCTGATAATAGATAATAATGCAATATTGCTTTCAGTGACATAATCTGAAAGCCAACCTGGTGGTCTTCTGTCTCGAGTTGACTGCCTCACATTGGAAACCTCAGACTCAACATGTTCTTGTTCTTCGTGCTCTGGTACTGCTTCACAAGAAACTTGACCTTCGTCCGTCTTATTTTCCACCTGAAAAATAGTAGTTTCTGAACTCGGTGTGCCTTTGTATCCCTTTACTTTATCTTCTTCGAAGATAACATCCCTGCTGATGACAAGCTTGTGAACAGTAGGATCCCACAAGCGAAACCCCTTAACTCCATCAGCATAGCCCAAGAAGATACATTTTCTGGATTTTGAGTCCAACTTCGATCTTTCTTGCTCATTGTACAGAACGTACACATGACTTCCAAATGTATGCAAATGAGAATAATTCACCAGCTTCCCAGTCCACATATCCATCGGAGTCTTCAGATCAATCGCCACTGAAGGAGAACGATTGATAATATAACAAGCGGTTCTGACTGCTTCCGCCCAAAATGATTTTTCTAGACCTGCAGTCCTCAACATAGCTCTTGTTCTGACCAACAAGGTCCTGTTCATCCACTCCGCCACTCCATTCTGTTGAGGTGTGTAAGCCGCCGTGAACTGTCTCTTGATGCCCTCATGTTGACAAAATGCATCAAACTCGTCACTGGTATATTCTCCTCCATTGTCAGTCCTCAGACACTTGATTTTCTTTTCAGAATCAAGTTCAACCCGCGCTTTGAATTCTTTGAAGATTTGAAAAACATCTGATTTCTTCTTGATTGGATACACCCAACATCTCCTAGAGAAATCGTCAATGAACGAGACAAAGTATCTTGCTCCTCCTAGGGATACAACTGATGCTTGTCAAACATCCGAATGAATCAGCTCCAATATGCTTTTGCTCCTGGCAGTAGAAGTGCCAAACTTTAATCTGTGTTGTTTACTGGTAACACAGTGCTCACAAAAGGGTAGTGACACTTTTGTAAGTCCCGGCAGAAGCTTCCGTTCTGAGAGAATTTTCAACCCTCGTTCTGACATATGCCCGAGCTTTCTATGCCATAACACTGTTAATTCTTCTCCTGAACCAATTGATGCAACAGCTAGTTCTGCCTCTTTGTGTGTTTCTCCCAATAGTACATACAGATTTGCAGCAACTTTTTCCGCTTTCATAACCACAAGCGCGCCCTTCACAATTTTCATGATCTCGTTCTCGATCCGAGTTTTGCACCCGATGTCATCCAATTGCCCCAAGGACAAAAGATTTTTCGTTAGTCCTTTCACATGTCGTACCTCCTGTATGGTGCGAATGGTGCCATTAAACATTTTAATTTTGACAGTACCGGCCCCAGCGATTTCCAAGGCATGATCATTTCCCATGAATACAGATCCTCTTGAGACTGGTTCATAATGATCAAACCATTCACTCAGAGACGTCATGTGCCACGTCGCTCCTGAATCCATAATCCATGTGTCACAAAATTTATGTCTGCCTTCTGCAACAGTTGCTGCTTCGCTGAATAATATTTCATCATTGCCTGAAGTACTGGCCACATTTCCTTGAGAACTTTTATCGATACTCGTACACTTTCTCTTGAAGTGCCCTTTACCGCCACATTTAAAGCAGTAAATATTTTTCTTCTTACTTCTCGACTTTGATCTACCTCGCCTTTGGCTCCCACTGGAGTCACGGTCCATAAATCTTTCTCTTATCATCGGTAAAGCCTTTGCTTGCTTCGATGTTACCAACCTATCTTCCTTATTCTTGCGCCGGCTTTCTTCTCCGAGAACCGCAGTTAAGACATCGTCGAATCTTAGAAAGCCCATAAGAATATTGTTGGTTATGTTGATGATAAGTTGATCATATGAATCTGGTAGACTTTGAAGTAGAAGCTCTGCACGTTCATTTTCCCCTATTTTATGCCCCATGGAAGTGAGTTGGGCAAATAGAGTATTTAATGTGTTGATATGGTCGGTCATCGATGAAGATTCCGCCATCCGAAGAGTATAAAGCCTTCTCTTTAGGAAAATCATGTTGTGTAGCGACTTGACCTCGTACATCTTTGTCAGAGTATCCCAGATAACTTTGGCTGTTTTTATCTTAGAGATACTTGACAAAATTTCGTCAGCTATAGCAAAGTGTAAATTGGCAACAACATTATCATTCATCTCGTTCCACTTTCCATCGTCCGTAATTTTCACTGGTCTATCTCCAATAGCCGCCAAGCAATTCTTCTTTCTTAAAACTGCTTGTATCTTTATTTTCCACAGCATAAAATTGCTTCCGTTGAACTTTGCTATGTCATACCTTCCCGCCATTATGCCTACAACAATTTTAGTAGACTGGACAAAATAATCCCGCCTTAAAAAAAATCTCCAAAAATCTTTTCTGATGTGGAAGATCAGTCTAGGCTGCAACCACAGAGCATACTCAGAATTTTAAGAAATTTTAAACCAAGGCTCTGATACCACTTGTTGGTCCCACGTACGGAATTTGAGATAATAAAATCCGAAAATAAAGAATAAACTAGACACCGAGATTTACGTGGAAAACCCTTAAAAATTATTAGTGTAAAAACCACGGGCAGATGAAAAGAATTCCACTATAATATTTTGTGGTGTACAACTCACTCACTGTGTTTCCAAAGAGAACACACACTCTCTTAATACAGGAGAACAAAACACCTCAAAAATATTATAGAACTAAGCCCTCAGATGCTTATAAGATGAGAAAAAACTCGAAGAATGGATAATATCATAATGAAAGGAGGAGCTCTATTTATAGAGCTTCCTGTCAGTGTGAAAACGCGTATAAAACGCGTTCCGTCTGAACGCATCCTACCACGTATAAAACGCGTTCCTTTCGTCTGCAATTCAATTAATGCACCACAGGAAATGCATTTCCTATTTGTCGACAGTCATCTATGTAGCACCGATATTCTTAAATTTTTTTTCAGATGAATCAGATAGGGAAAAAGACATATCATTGACTTCTTGTAGGTTTGACCAGTTCAATACCTTGGACATGGTTAGGATACACTATAGACATGACGATGATATGTATCGGCATAATTTTTTTTCTTTTTATATTACTGCTATGAAGTTGTATATTGTATATATTTACACAAATATTTATATATATTTTTACAATATATATATAATATATATATATATATATTATAAAAATATATATACATATTTGTATAAATATATACAATGTACAATTTCAGAGTAGTAATTTAAAAAGCAAAAAAAAAAAAAAAATTATGCCGCTGCATATCATCATCTTTCTACAATTTTTAATACTAAATTTATGTATATATAATATTTATAGATGTTTTAGCATTTTTTGTATCTTAGTTGAATCGTGTCTTATATTTTCAAAAATTGTCGTATCGTCATATCTATATCATGTTGAATACGATACTCGTGCCGTATCCATGCAACACAGATTGCTATCCTCGACGCATTGGTGAAGCACGGAATTATAGCTTCTAAACAATAGGGACATCGATTTAGGCTATGTCATGACAAACAAAACCAGGTCATCTAAATCAGAAACTCCTCGACTCCCCCAATGCTGCCTAACAAAAAGTAAAATTCGTTCATCTAAATATATTGAACAGCACTTGTCTATTGCCATATTTTGTCTCTCTAAAAATCAGCTGCATAAGTACTTCCAACTGAAAGAACTTACTCTTGGATCAATTTTATTAAGTTAAGTCGAAAATTAAAGTAATCGATTAAAATTTTTGTTATCGTGCTTTAAAGTATCTAATAAGTTATGAACTTTTAATACATAAAAACATAAATATAATTTCTGTTTTTAAATGGGACGACATCATCATAACTTATGACACGTTGGCGATATAGTACAAGTAAAAAATTGAGTAATGTGAATTTTCCGAATTTGTGCTGGAGCCGATATGATTTTAAATCAAATTTTGGTGTCTTGAATTGATTTTATTATGATATAATTGGATAAGTTCAAAATTGGCATGTTGGTCGGGTCAGTCAGATTTGTAACGACCATGAGCTATTTCGATCTTGGGCTCCCTTGGGGTCTTGTCCCAACAACCTGGTGTGGAGAGTTCTATGAGTAATGGCGCATGTGGAAAGCCCGTGAGGGAAAAGGCCCCAGAGGGAACCCAAGTTGGGACAAGGCCCCCGAGGGAGCCCAAGATCGGAATAGCACATGGTCGTTACAAGATTGGTTCGATTTTGGTTTATAATTTTCAGAATGTTTCGGGTTTAGGTCTGATTTGGGTTGAGAATTTTTATAATGCATTTAATTCAACCAGACTTGAACCCGCTCGTCCAACCCAAATTGACACCCGTAATTAACATAGCTGCCCTCAGTCATTTTAAAAGTCACAAAATAATCAAAATGAACTTTAAGGTGGGATTTTAGAGGAAAATGATGGGTTCTTACATTGTGAAAATAAAAACTTATGAGAAAAATTACTCGAAAAGTTTATTTAAAATTTCATGTAAAATATATTTATCAAAAATAGTCAATTTGGTTATCTAAGTTATCATTTTTTTAATCTTATAACTTATCAAAGTTGTAGTTAGTATTTTAAAATAATTTTTGTTTTGTCTTTAGTTATATTTCGTTATATTGCTAACATTGCACCGAATATATCGTTAATTTTTTGATATTATATCAATATTTTTTAGTGTCACATCAATATTTTTAACGTCATACCAGTACTTCGATGAAATAGAGTAAAAAATTAACAAAACATAAAGTTACAAAACTGAAATAGAACTTTGACAAATTAGAACAGAGAAAACGTAAACATCACAGCTCCGATAATTAATTGACTATTTTTTCATATACTTATAAATAAAAATCGTATTTTAAAAAACACATTTGTTATTTTGTCAAGCTAAGAATCCCCTTCGGGCAGAAGCCAAATTCATATTGTCAAATCAACTGTTATTGTATTATAATATGATAAATCTATTCTATTTCAGTAAAGTTGAAGACATGATAGAAACCTTGGAAGACATCAAAATATATATATATCCATTTTTGCCTCTACATTATGGACAAATTCACCAAAATTGTTTTCTATCAAAATTTCAGTGTAATCCATCACTATTTATTATAATTACATTTTGATTATCATTTAAATATAAATCAAATGAATACAAACATGCAACGCGTGCATCGGTATACTGGTTTTAATAAAAAACTTCACCATTGTTTAAAAATTTATTTTGTATCCATAATTTAATTTTTTTTTTAAATTCAAAACTCAACTATAACAAATATGTTCTCTAACAAAAAAATTTACAGAGTTTACAAGTTCCTCAATAAACAAAAATAAAAAAAAAATTTACACGATTTTTTTTTAAATCAACCATAGATTCCAATTTGATTTATTTTTTTTCTTTTGAAGTAGATTTAAATGTAAAATTTATTGACTTATGGTGTACGTTGTTCAATCCCCCCTATCCACATCACCTGAATACATTTTCAATTGTTTTTTTCCTATCTCGGATCTTAAAGTTGGATTGGACCCAAATTATTCCGAAATCAAATCGACCCGGATCCAGATCCATCTTACCGTCGGTCGCCTCCGTTAGGTATTGTCATTTGAGAATAAGGTGTTTGGCTTTTAGTTGCCAATGAATTCCTAATCTTGAAAAGCAGTTGAAATTGGACAAGAATTAGGAACAAAAAGTTTAATAGATTTCCATTACAAATTGTTAAAACGTCAACAATTATGGTGATTAAATAATAGATAGTGCTGGAAAAACTAACCAATTAATCCTTCAAATTGAAAAATTTTGCTGTTTGTGTGGGAAAAAAAAACATATTTTTCATTCAAAATTAAATGAAGAAAGTGACATGCCAACCACACAAAAATGGCAATCATATCCCCCAGAATCTGAAAACACAAGCAAGTTTTTTTTTTTTTCCACGTTAAATTTAAATGGAACGAAATTGATGTTAATATTTTGCTTCTGCCTCAAATCTTCCCTCCCTTTTGAATCAAAATTCCTAGCCATGTGATCCACCTGTTATTTAATTTTTTTATTTTCTTTTTTTAGCCCACCATTATTTTTCTTGAGATTTCTTGAAATACCTTTTTTTTCTTCTTCTTGGCTATGATTTTATTTAAGTTTCAATATTGCCCCACTGTGGCATTTTATGATGAGATATATTGTTCATGGTTTTTTCATGATTATGGGATTAATGGCCCCCCTCCTCCTCCCCTGCTCCATTCTTGACTTTTTCTGTGATTTCATTTCCTGCTGGGGCAATTTCCGAAATGGGCTATTAATTCGACTTTATTGCTTGTATGTGTAAATACAGCTTCATTGTCTGCATGATTTTGTAAAAGAAGGCACTTTTTTTACGCTTAAAATAAAATGGAGTTCACTAGCACGAAAATGAAGTCAAAAATGGAGGATTATGAAATGGTGGAGCAGATTGGGAGAGGAGCTTTTGGAGCTGCATTTCTAGTTAATCACAAGATTGAGAAACATAAGTGAAGATTCTGATATTTTTACTTCTCTAAATTTAATTTTTTTTTCCTGATTTTGTTTCTGATTCTTGGTGAGGTTTTGAGATGTTGATATCATTTCTTCTGCTGCATTATTTAGGTATGTTCTAAAGAAGATTCGCCTTGCTAAGCAAACTGAGAAGTTCAAGCACACTGCACACCAAGAGGTCACCACTCTTCTATATCATCTGCATTCAAGATTTTGCCTTATAATGTGTTCATGAAGAGTACTTTAGTTCAGATAATCCAATTTTTTGTATGAGTCAAATTTTCACATTCTTATTCTGCTGAAAAATGTGGTGAGAACACTGCAATTAAAGTAGAAATACAACTTCTTTTTTTAAAAAAAAAATCATGAGAACCATCCATGAAGATATTAGTTAGTAGTTTGAAGGAATTTACATCATGTTACTTTTCACACCTACCTTCACTACTCTATATGGACTCAACTTACTCACACGTTCATTAAAGAAAATACCTACCTCTCTTTGTAAAATTAAATGAAGCCGATTTGGGTAATAAACGAAATGAAAAAAGGGTAGAACTAATAAAGAACAATCAAGTAATTATCTACAAAGTGAAATTTTACCTTTTTTGTCTTCTGACTGGTTGACACATTTCTTCATCATGTCAGTTCTTACCACGAGTAAGCAGTGAGTGAGTATGTGAACAAGTCGAGTTCGAATAGATCTTTTTTTCAAGTTCATATTTAAGCTTATGAATTTTTTAGTTGAGCTCGGGCCATTTGAGCTGGATTATATATATATGTCATGATATTGAAGCAGGTGGTGGCTATACTAGGTGATTCAAAATCTAGTTCGAGTCGAGTCTAGTTTGATTTGAAAAAAGTATTTGCTATTCAAATTTTGATATAGTATTCTTGCGGCAGTCATTTAGTTAATACTGATTAATTTTCAAACGTGATGTGTTTCAGATGGTTTTGATGTCAAAGCTGAATAACCCTTACATCATTGAGTACAAAGATGCATGGGTAGAGAAGGTGTATTGCTTGGCGTTGAAAGGCATATATATTTGATCCATTTTTAAGAATTAGCTCTGCAACTAACTGAAATTATGTTTTCCGATGGACTAGGACTCATATGTGTGCATTGTTACGAGCTACTGTGAAGGTGGAGATATGTGAGTTCATCAATGTATGCTTATTCACATAGACATGGTTACAAGATTCCTGTTTTTAAGTCTCCGTTGTGATGTTTCAGGGCAGAGATTATTAAAAAAGCTAGAGGGGTTCATTTTCCTGAAGAGGTAATTAAGAAACAAACATGATAAGAATTTGAGGAATACAAGGTTAGTTGATGATTGAATTTTGTGCATTAACAGAAAATCTGCAGATGGCTGACTCAGTTGCTGTTAGCTTTGGATTACCTTCACTCTAATCGCGTGCTTCATCGAGATCTGAAGGTTCGTCCTTTAGGCTATGTTATCAAGAAAATAGCATTGTGAGTTTCATGAGTCTTGTCTTATAAACCCTTTCTGTGATCATGATATATTTTAGTGCTCGAACATATTCCTGACCAGAGACAATGAGATCAGACTAGGTAAGAATCATAATCTCATGTGGGTTTTTTTTTGGTAATCTATGTATGATATTCATGTTTCTGATATGATTATTGAAGGTGATTTTGGTCTTGCAAAACTGCTCAATAAAGACGATCTTGCCTCATCAGTAATAATCTATCTTTTCTTCTCTGTATCTTTTCTTGATCTTATCTTGTTAAACATGTTAATCAAGAGGCTTGGTGAAAGTTCATATATTATTTAGCTTTACTAACACATTCGCCCATATATTATTTAGCTTTATTTACATGATCTGTAAGTTGTTTTTTCGTGCTGACTGTAGGTTGTGGGCACTCCAAACTACATGTGTCCCGAAATTCTAGCAGATGTACCTTATGGCTACAAATCGGACATATGGTCTTTAGGTATGTCAGCTTAGCAACTCGGTTCTTGAATTTATCCTTTTAAGATCTCTAACTATGATAAATACCGGTAATCTCTCAGGCTGTTGTGCATTTGAAATCGCTGCCCACGTGCCTCCATTTAGAGCTACTGTAAGTTCCAGGCAGAGCCGTCATTACTGCAATATTGATGATGTATTCACGATTCCATGTGATTTTATGTATGAAACAGGATATGGTTGGACTAGTCAACAAAATAAACAGATCGACTATTTTTCCACTTCCAACTTTGTATTCTTCTTCACTGTGAGTTCATGTCACTTTTCTGTCAATTCGTCATTGTTGGGTTTGTATGATTCCTCAAGTTCTTCGTTCACGTTTGGCATAAATTTCAGGAAGCGATTGATCAAAAGTATGCTTCGAAAAAGCCCAGAACACAGGCCAACGGTTAGTGACAAATTTGAAACCTTCAAGAATGTTTGAAAATTTTGAAACAATCTGATGTTTACTCATGGTATGCAACTTTTTTAATAGGCTGCAGAACTTTTAAGGCATCCACATTTGCAACCGTATGTTGCACAGTACAGCAATTCATGTCCAGTCTTTCTTCCCGTAAAGTCGGAATCTGAATCCAAGTCCATATCAGCAAGACCTCGGTTGCCTGACAAGTCTAGGTCTCTTAAGAAAGGGCAAAAGAAAGAATCAGATGATGTTCCAAAAGTCAATAAAAGAGGAAGCTCGCCTATCAGAATTACAAGAAAAAACAGTCTGCCTGCAGCACTCGTCGCCCCACAGGAAAGACCTGTGGATCATTCTAGCTCTTTGGATGATGTGGTTCCTAATATTGAAGTGATGGTTGACACGAGTAGTCCCAACGAGAGCAAAAGTATCAACTCTGGAGCATCGTCTGGATTAAGTACACTGACTGATCAGCAAGAAGACATGGATAAAAAAAAACAGAACTTCAAAGTCATGCCAAATGTCAACACTTCGTATCCAGACAATCAGCATCAAATTCAAAATCCTAGTATTGAAGTACCAAAACAGATGACTCAAGCCTCAGTTTCATATTCTGAAACTATTTCTTCTGCAAAAGCCAATGATTCTAACCCGATCGAGCCTTCCAAGGAAGACGATGAAGTGGAAGTGAATGCTGCGAGCGATCAAAAAGCACAAGCAATGGAGACATTGCTGGAGCTTTGTGCACAGCTTCTCAAGCGCGAGAGGCTTGATGAACTCGCGGGCGTGTTGAAACCTTTTGGGGAAGAGGTTGTGTCATCAAGAGAAACAGCAATTTGGATAACTAAGGGGTTAATGAACATTCAAAGACAAGGTCGGGAATCCCATCAGCATGAAAATTCTGATGGTTTGTTGTAAATTGTAGCACTACTTGTTATACATTAACTTAAGACAATGAAGCACCAGGTGAAATAACTCCCGAGTGATTCGTTTCCATCATCATGTTGCAATAAACCAATTTAAATACTGCCCTCACCTAAAATTGGAAAAACAATACACGAGAGATTTGACGAGGAAGAGTTTTGACATAAATTTGACAGAAGATCAGTCCAAATTTTAAACAAAAGAAAGTAAATGCAATTTTCTTCTCCCAAAAAAATCAACTCTCGGTCGACCTTTTGATTTGGAATCAAAAGCAAGTCACAGGCAGGAACCTTTTTCCTTGAGAGAGAAAATTCCAGCCTCCACCACAGATCCACCACATGTCGATTTAGTATCCACGCAAAACTTCTTTTAGTTATTTTTATTTTGCTTCCGATCATTTTGACCTAATTAAGAGATTAAATTACCACGTTACTTACGGTTCATCGTTGGTAGATATTTACAAGAAGAATTATTTTTACTTAAAATTCGAATTAATTTGATATCTAACGTTTGGCAAAAACTTGTGTGAGACGGTATCACATGTCGTATTTTGTGAGACTGATATCTTATTTGAGTCATCCATGAAAAAGTATTACTTTTTATGCTAAGAGTGTTACTTTTTATTGTGAATATCGGTAGGGTTGATCCGTCTCACTCATAAAGATTCGTGAGACCGTCTCAAAAGAGACCTACTCCTAACGTTTTTGGGATTTGAATAATATGACTTACAAGAAATATTTGATTCTCAAATTAAATTTCTTTGAAAAATTTTAAATTTATAAATTTTGGATACGAGAATACGATGCTCCAACAACAACAACAAGGAGCATGAAACTTCACACCAAACTCGATTTCACGTACAACCCATTGAATATTTCAAATTTTGACACTTTTATTTTATTTTAAAAAAACCATTTTTTTAAACCACACACATAGTATATATATATCATGACCATTTCTTAAAATATTTTTTTCGACATACAATTCAGGACCAAATATATCTGACCCAAGAATTTTGGTATAATTTCCTATCCTAATTATCACATAATTAATTATTCATATTATTAAATTTCAAAAATAAAGCAGAGATGGGACCCCCCCGAACGTTAACAAATTCGAACGTTAAAAAATAAAGTTCACAGCGACAATAATAAAACAATCCAACGGTTAAACACGACCGTATGCTATAAATTCAAACCCTTCTTCCCTCCTTTCACCCCACACAGCTCGGATTCCTTTCAATCTCCATTCTTACGATTCACCCAGCCCGTTTTCTCGCATTCTCCGCGAATCTTTCATCCGCAGCTAAAATGGGTCTTTCCAAAATTCAATTTTTCTTCCTCTTTGCGGCGCTCTGCCTCGCTTCCTTGGCTGCCGCTGCGCGCGATGGCGGTTTCTCGCCGGCACCGGCGCCGGGACCGGACGCAGGAGCTGGATTTTCTCTGGGAAGTCCCTCTGCTCGTATCTGCTTCTCTGTGCTCCTGTCTTTTGTCGGAATTCTGATGCAGTAAACAGATGCATACATATCTTATCTATCTATATCTATATATTATGATTGGGAACCGTCGATGGGAGTGCGAGATTATATGTTTTTTTCTTTATTTTTTTGGCCTAACGTTTTGAGGGGCTGTGGCTTTTGGAGATGAATTTTATTGAATAAATTTACATATTTATCATTTAGTCTATCTTATTCTTTTGTGATGGTTAAACAGAGAAAAACTTTTATTATTTTTTTAAAAAATCAGTTCATTTAAATAATTAAGCTAAAATGAGTGAAAAATATTAATAATTGAAGATTTGATAAAGTTTAGTCCAGTCCTTCACACGATATTTTTTGAAACAAGACACAAATATATGCACAAGTGCGCACATTATTGTGGTGACTCAAACAAAAGATTAACTAGAAAAACATGTCAGTTTACAAAACGAATAACTAGTGAATTGATACACTCGGGATAGCCCGGGTTGTGCCCGAGTCATGGACGATTCTTGTGCCCGGATCACGGACGACCTGGGATATCTAGCAAATAGCTCAAGTCAGGATAAATCTATTAGATTCGATTGGATGCCCGGGCCCTCGTTCAAGCTCCCGGGAACTTTCTACCCGGGCCACCTCAATATGAGCACCGCACTCGAGTATACTAGCAGAATAGGATGTGGGCGACTGTCCCATCTCTGACACCAGGCCGATGGGTTGACAAAATCAGATGGACTGGATGTGACCAGTATGAGATTTGACATGTCAGAATATAGAGTGTGCTCAGCCGTCCTACTATAATTAGTCGGTAGCACGGAGAACGAGGTCATCATTACTTCTCCTACTATAAATACCAGGTTCTCTCTTTACATTTACATTAATTCATTCACACCAATATCACAACCATCACTTGGTTACATTGGTTCTTGGCTTGAATCATTCACTGACTTAAGCATCGGAGTGGCCACGCCGGACATCCCTCCGGCGCCCATTCACGTGGTTACCTTCTTGAGTGCAGGAAATCATCTCCGCCCGGGAAAGAAGCTTCTGGTTCAGATATCTACATTGCTCTTATTTCCTTCATCATTTTGATAGCAGATCCGGTGGAGCACCCGACCCTGCTCACTCATTTCACCAGGATCGCATCATTGGCGCCGTCTGTGGAAAATTGAGCTCAAGACGTAGATATGATTTTCATTCAAAAATAAGCCCAACTCTGCTTGGCAAACATACAAGTCCGACCAGCTCGGCACTCAGATCTTATATGTGGATTTCATATGGGCTCAAAACTCAGCAGCTATCTCGGATTGGCATGAAAAGCATTTGCTATGCACTCATTAGCATACAGCTATATTAGTCACCTAATTTAGCTCAATCAGAGAAGTTTCACTCTACCGAAAATGAATTCGGATTCAAATGTTTCCAGGTTAGTGATTTGATTTTTAATAAAACTAATACAGCAGGTAAAGCAAAATCTCTTAAGTCCGAGAGGTACGAGGCCCCGACATATTCTTGAAAGCCCGAGAGGTATGAGGCCCCGGCACATTATCTAAAGTCCGGGAGGTACGAGGCCTCAGCACAATCTTGAAAGCCCGGGAGGTATGAGGCCCCGGCACATTATCTTAAGTCCGGGAGGTATGAGGCCCCGGCACATTATCTAAAGCCCGAGAGGTATGAGGTCCCGGCACATTATCTTAAGTTCGGGAGGTATGAGGCCCCGGTACATTATCTAAAGTCCGGGAGGTACGAGGCCCCGACACATTCTTGAAAGCCCGGGAGGTATCAGGCCCCGGCACATTATCTAAAGTCCGGGAGGTACGAGGCCCCGGCACATTCTTGAAAGTCCGGGAGGTATGAGGCCCCGGCACATTATCTAAGCCCAGGGTTCTCAAACCTGGCTCGGGGCTCCGTACCTCGACCATTCATGAAGACCAGGGCTCCGCACCCTGGTTCTATTAAGTCCAGGGACCCGTACCCTGGTCCGAGGACCCGTACCCTGGTCCGAGGACCCGTACCTCGGTCATCTTTTAAGTCCAGTGACTCGTACCCTGGCCCGGGGACCCGTATCCCGGTTATCTATTAAGTCCAAGGATCAGTACCCTGGCTCGGAGCTCCGTACCCTCGACCATTCATGAAGGCCAGGACTCCGCACCCTGGTTATCTATTAAGTCCAGGGACCCGTACCCTGGCCCGGGGACCCGTACCTCGGTCATCTTTTAAGTCCAGGGACCCGTACCCTGGCCCGGGGACCCGTACCCTGGCCCGGGGACCCGTACCCCGGTTATCTATTAAGTCCAGGGATCCGTACCCTGGCTCGGGGCTCCGTACCTCGACCATTCATAAAAGCCAGGGCTCCGCACCCTGGTTATATATTAAGTCCAGGGACCCGTACCCTGGTCCGGGGACCCGTATCTCGGTCATTTTTTAAGTCCGGTGACCCGTATCCTGACCCGGGGACGCGTACCCCGGTTATCTATAAAGTCCAGGGATCCGTACCCTGGCTCGGGGCTCCGTATCTCGACCATTCATGAAGGCCAGGGCTCCGCACCCTGGTTATCTATTAAGTCCAAGGATCCGTACCCTGGCTCGGGGCTCCGCACCTCGACCACTCCCAAGTTCCGGGACATGCTCCCCGGCCCAAGGCTCTGTACCTTGGTTATTAATAAGCCCAGGGTTCTCAAACCTGGTTTGGGGCTCCGTACCTTGGTTATTCATAAGCCCAGGGTTCTCAAACCTGGCTTGGGGCTCCGCACTTCGACCATTCCTAAGTCCGGGAGATATGAGGCCCCAGCAATCTATTTTAAAGCCCGGGAGACATGAGGTCCTGACATCTTATCTCAAGTCCATAAGACGTAAGACTCCGGTATTTCATCTCATCTCTGGGATACATGAAGACCCCGATGCTTTTACAGACAAACTAAATATTTTCCATGATCGGGCACACAAGACTAATCGGGACAGCGAGTATGACTCTAGCCCGACTATTTAAGGAGGGAGTGATGATACCCTCGGGATAGCTCGGGTTGTGCCCGAGTCATGGACGATTCTTGTGCCCGGGTCACGGACGACTTGGGATATCTAGCAGATAGCTCAAGTCAGGGTAAATCTATTAGAAGGGTCACCAGAGGCCGAACAGTTGAAAGACCGAGACGACTTCTCTTCGGGTTATTGGATGCCCGGGCTCTCGTTCAAGCTCCCGGGAACTTTCTACCCGGGCCACCTCGATATGAGCACCGCACTCGAGTATACTAGCAGAATAGGATGTGGACGACTGTCCCATCTCTGACACCAGGCCGATGGGTTGACAAAATCAGATGGGCTGGATGTGACCAGTATGAGATTTGACATGTCAGAATATAGGGTGTGCTCAGCCGTCCTACTATAATTAGTAGGTAGCACGGAGAACGAGGTCATCATTACTTCTCCTACTATAAATACCAGGTTCTCTTTTTATATTTACATTCATTCATTCACACCAATATCACAACTATCACTTGGTTACATTGGTTTTTGGCTTGAATCATTCACTGACTTAAGCATCGGAGTGGCCACGCCGGACACCCCTCCGGCACCCATTCACGTGGTTACCTTCTTGAGTGCAGGAAATCCTCGCCGCCCGGGAAAGAAGCTTCTGGTTCAGATATCTACATTGCTCTTATTTCCTTCATCATTTTGATAGCAGATCCGGTGGAGCACCCGACCCTGCTCACTCATTTCTCCAGGATCGCATCATGAATCAATACAAATGAATAAAAGAAAAATATGTCAGTTTACAAAGCCAATACTAGTGAACAAAGTGATGAGCAAAGTACATCCAATACTTTTATCAAACTAAATAACCAAAATGACTATGAAATCAAATTTGTTCTTGATATACATTGATTAGATGTTGTTGTGTACGAATATCTTCAACTCTACACGACAACACTTCAATACATTTTGGTTTGAGCACTTGATCTCTCTTCGATGTAAATCCTCAATTATCGTGTTTGTTCTCTTGAGATGTTTGTCATTTTTTACTTCTTTCTACACAGCGCAACAATTGTCCTTTTTTACAAGTTTCATTTGCTAGAGTGTATTCAATGAAAAGAAATAAGATATGAATACAAGAGTTTAAATACTAAGTGAGGTGTATTCAATTCAGAGTTTTGATGATTTTTAATTACTTTTTCAAATGATAGACTTTTATGGATTTGATAGATTTTTATTGACTTTTACAGAATCTCACAGATTTATAAACTGATTTATGTTGATTCATATAAACTTTTTTGCAAGATTTTTATAGAATTTTGTGAAATTTTTTTATGAAATTTTATAAATTTTGTACTTAATTATAACATATTATTTTTTATTAATTTCTTTGAACCAGTAATTAATTGACATATATAACATATTTAGTTTGAAATTGTTTTTCAATATTTATATTAATAAATAAATTTACTTATTTAAAAGTTAAGTCATTTAATCCTTACATGTGTGTATATATGTGGGTTTGTATGTATGTTTGTAAATTTTTTAAAATACATCAATTGATTAATATGTAACCTTGTTTTTGAATTGATAATATACATGTAAAAAGAATATAATTTAGCATTGTGTAGATATAATTTTGTATAAAAATATCATAGCTTACATATTAATTGAAAATGCTAAAAATAATTTAAAAAATCATGGTTGGTGTGAAGCTATTCAATTATTAAGAATTAAACGATATTTTTTTGGATCATCTTTTATTATTATTGAATATTACATTAATTTGTATAAATCATAAATTAAAAATCACAAAATCAATTCTAGAATTCAAAATTTCCTATGATATTAAAATACAAAATTATTAAATGAACAATCAGCCAAAAAACGAAAAATTTGAATAGGAAAGATGAAAATATATATAGAGACACACTTCGAAAATTTGAGAAAGTGATAAAAATAGAGGAGAGGAGATAAGAAGAGAGGTGATGTGAAGCGACAAAGAAAGAAGAAATAGCTTGTGTATGAGTTAGAAGTTTTAAAAATCCATCCAAATCTTTGGGTTGAACCAAATACAATTTTTGACAATTTATAGTTGTACATTAGGCTTTAATGTTTGTATGTTAATGAATTCCATGAAGTTATTAAAAGTCAATGAAAAATTTGAATACCTATAGACTTTTATAAAGTTTTTAAAAATCAATGTTGAATACCACTTGACTTTTTAAAACTCTATGAAATTCTATTTTGAATACAACTAAACTTCTATAGAGTATGTAAAAGTCTTAATTGAATACATCTAGACTTTTAAAATATACAAAAATCATTAAAAGTCAATAAATCTCCTACATTGAATACACCCCCCTAAATATAAATGAGCGTCGTGTCATTGTCCTAATTTTCAAAAATATTAAAGTTATCTAAAATAATTTTTTTATGAATCATCTAAAAAATTATTTATAAATTATACAAAAAAATATTCAAGTAAATTATACTCAATTAAATCTTTTCCCTTTAAAAAAAAAAAAAAAGAAACATCATTTGACTAGAAAATTTTTTTTCTAAAAAAATGACATTTCATTTGGAAATAAAATAATACGTAAAGAATTCAACTGTCCCTTTTCATTTAGGAAAGCTCCTCTTTCAAGAACTGATTTTGAAATAGTTAAATATTTCAAGTTTCGATATACTAAAATGAATTGACAATTATAATATATATTTTTAGAACAACAATTGCAATAGTTTCAAAATTCCCATTAAACAAAATAAAAATAAATACTTTTTTTCGCAATGGGGGAATTAAGGAAAATTTATATGTTTGTTGATCTATCAGATGTACGCAGTGTAAAATAAGCAATAAATTAAGAAAAAATATATATTTTTCATTAAATATTTTTGACAAACTAATTAAATTTAAAAACAAATATTTTATAGAAATAAACAAATCTGTACTACGTACTTAACCCCATCTGCCGAAAGTTTGAGTTGGAAGTGACATACTCCCTTGAAGATTAGTGGAGTAGCTAGCAAGCAAGCAAAGTTAGGCTACCACGTAACAAACGAAAGTAAATTAAAATTGAAACATAAAATCTTTGAAATTATTTTTATATTTCTTTTAAAAATTTCTTCTTCTCTTTGTTTTTTGGAGTAATCTGAACAAATATTTATTTAGTTATATGAAAATTAAGTCGGGAAATGTTATTTTGTTAAATTTTCTTGGATTATCCCGTGTAGATATTTCTTTTTTGCTCTCACTATCATACTACTCCCTTTCCGGTCTATTAAATTCTTGTTCGAAGATAGATACAAACACCCTTTTCATGCAATAATGGAATCCTCAACTGCCCTTCGAGTTTTAATTGCTATTTTATCCACTTCTTTGTTGATGCATTGCTGCTGCATGATTTTTATATAGCAAGGTGTGATTATCCAGAATATAATATATTTATAAAAACATTAGCGTATTTTTTAAATTGTATTTTATGTTAATTACTTGCTAATGTTCTGTTTGATCATGAGTTTAGCAGTGGGAGATTCAACTATTTAATGTGTTATATCTTTTACTAATTTAATGTATTTACGCAGTAAGCCAGAGAATTTTAAATTTTTTTTGACAATTTTTAATAACTAAAAACACTGTAAACACGTATCATTTACTCAGCCTGTTTAATTCCAGGTGGTAAAGTGAAATTTGTTTATTTGAACATTGCTAGTCCTGCTTTGGATCAGTTCATAACTGGTGGAGATAGTTTATTACAGCATCGTAGTCATCTGTATAAATATCATGAACTCTTTAATTTCTTGTGTACCATTCCTGGATCAGGAGACAGGAGATTGGAGAAAAGGGTACTCCCATATTTTGTCTTCGAGTTGGAATATTCCAAGATTTGTCAACTCTGAGTAGTGGGGTTTTGGGAAAAATGAGTTTCATGGAATCTCAAGTTTTAGTTGCTCTTGCACTAGCACTTTTGGGTGGTTTGAGCAACTCCGTTGGTAAGTGATCACTAAATAAACTATTTGCTCTAGTGTTCAGAAATTTGATGTGTGTGGCTATCATTTGTTTGTGTTCACAAATTTTTACGTAAGTACTATTGAATTTCGGCATTTGGTTGGAGTTTATAATCTTCGGTGTTGTCTAATTTGGACCTTATGTTTTACATCCAGTTTGCTTGTTGCGTTCTGCTTTATCGAATGAATGACGGTCTTACTTCTGATCATGCAGGTATAGGATATCCATATATTGTATCCTAGCTAGCTAGTCCATTCGATCATGAAACCGAAAAAGTATGTAGTGTTTTACCAGATAGAGCTTGAGGCTTAGGATACTCTAACTTCATAATTACTTCAACCTTCTGATTTCGCGTGATTGTTGAGTCTGGTTATTTATTGTTGAGTTGTATACTCAGACAGATGATTTTCAAGGCCAAGATGCATGATATAAGTAAATCATTTACGCCATGAACTTGCTTTGCCAGTTTATATTATTTAATTTAGCCCTGAATTCACGAGAAGCCTAATGATTCTTGGCTGTGTTCTCAAATAGGCGCGCTCTTTGTTGTCGTCAATCAGGCCCCAAATCTTAAAATGCTCGGCCTTCTGCAGGTAATAAATTTGTGTCAATGTGTATAATACTACCTCCCTTTAGATTCTCCGACTAAATGCCTACTTGACTTAAAATTTAATGATTTCCAGTTTCATAAGCCTACATCTAGTTTTTGGTTTCGCTCACGCAGGGTTTTGCGGCAGGTCTTATGTTGAGCATATCCTTCTTTTATTTGGTTCATAATGCCATCGACTCCATTGGTTTTTTGAAAGGGAATCTCTGGGTGAGGTTTACAAATTTAGTGCCGAAATAGCATCTATTTCGAGTACACTGTTGTGTTGTCACCGTATATTGATTCATTGGCTTTAAAGTTCTTTGCAGGTGCAACCTTCTTTGCATTTGTGGCTAGTTTCATCCCAGAACTTCCACCCATTTCAGATGGTAAAAAGGTCTGGTTTGTTCAACTCATTTGTACGATATGGATAAACTTTGTGACTGTTAATCTTTGTGAAATATGAACCAAAAATTGTTTTTTGCATGGAATCAGGATGATGGGGATGAAGGGAGCAAGAGCAAAGATATCATAAAAAAGCATCGACGCCAAGTTCTATTTAGTGGAATCATCACAGCCTTAGGTGTTATTCTTCTATATGAATTGAAAAAAAAAAAAAATTGCTACAGTTGGCATGAAAATTATCGAATTCGTGACGGACCCTTTTCAAATTGTTGGACCAAGTGCTTGAAGTTGCATATGTGTGTGTTGATGACTTGTCTATGTACTTTGTTTTGGAAAGAATTTGCGCAATTTCCGGTTAGTTTCGGTTTATTAGATAAATATGATTGAATTCACATGCTTGAAATATCTCTGTTTCAGGGATAAGCTTGCATAATTTCCCGGAGGGAATGGCAGTGTTCCTTGGATCCATTAAGGTTAAATATAAGACATCTAGAGTTATTTGATATGTTGGAATGCCTTAATTTTATATATGTTCAGTTCAGTTCAAATCAATTTGATAACAATGTGGTTGAACTTGAAAAAAAAGATGAAAGCATTTATTTCATCATCAGGTTCGTTTTTCCGTGTTAGGGCTTTCGCGTCGGTCTCAACTTGGCGCTGGCTATTGCTTTGCACCATATACCAGAGGTATCATTTCAATATCTTTAGAAACCACAGTCTATAATATATTCAAGACCTTGATCTTCTTCATGTACCAAATATGATCCAATATGTATTTATATATTGACTTTAAAGAAAACAAATTTTTACTGACTTTTGCAGGGGATTGCTGTTGCACTGCCTGTTTACTTCGCCACTCAAAGGTAGGAAATGTTCAGCATTGCTAGCAAGCTGGTTTTGGTAATTTCACGATTTCAGTCTGTCTCCAACTAAATTGTTGTAAATAAAATGAAAATAACTAGTCTAAGAATTGGTGCAATAAAATAGAATTGATCATTGGTGATTGTCTTATCGTATGTATATCGATCTGGTGCACCTTGTGTCTTAGTAAATGGCGGGCTTTCAAGTTGGCCACCCTTTCCGGTCTAGCCGAGCCCCTCGGCGTTCTTGTTGTAGGTATGTCATGAACTAGCTATATCCATCCCACACTGCTTAAAATAATGTCAAGATATAATTTGTTTCTGTTCGTTCCTTGCAGCGTACCTATTCCCCGTCAGTTTGAGTCCGGAAATACTGGAGGGCCTTCTCGGATCCGGTATGATCGATCTCGTCGTTCATCCGGTTAAACTTAAATGATTTCCCGTATTAGTGTTTGATGTGTTCGTGTTATTTCCAGTTGGTGGAGTGATGGCTTCTTTGACGTTGCATGAAATGCTCCCGTTGGCCTTTGATCACGCGGGGCAAAAGAAAACTGTTAAAGCTGTGTTCTTTGGAATGGCGTTCATGTCTACTAGGTGACTTTCTTGATGGAAAAACTACATTTTTTTTTATGTTTTTCTAATTTTGTTTGTATAAGGGGTAAAGTTACAATGTTTTTAGTTTCAGTCATTTTTCGACATGAGCACGTGTCACCGAAAATTGCTTATGTGCCATCAGTTATTGTTGACGTGTTCAATGTCATGTCAACACTCCAATTCAAAAAAAAAAGAAAAAGACCAAGACCGCAAATTGACCAACAAACAAATTCACGTCAATATTTTATGTTTATTAATGTCTTGCAGCCTCTACTTTCTTGAGACAAGCTTACCAGATCAAATGAGCTTGTGATCGATCATATCTACGAAATCGACATGAATATTTCGAAAAAGTGAAGAAAAGATTGAGCATATTATATTTTCCAGAATTAATAGTTTTTCTTTGTAATATTTCGTTGTAAAATAGCAAATTGTGTTGCTTCTTATTATGACAAGCAGAGACTTCGTCACTTTCATTTCATGTTTTTCTTTCAGAGATTTCACTTCTTGGCTGACTATGTTATCTTGATCATTAGGACGTAATTTGAGTTTGATGAGGTATTTAATTTAATATATAATAAAAATGACTATTTTGTGGAAATGAAATTTAAAAAAAAAAAGATCTAATGGATTATTCTATTTGAAATTCAATTTGCCATACTTTTAAAATTAATAAAAACATCCTCAATTGTTATATTTCAGTGGACACTAGGTAAACTTCGGAACTACCGCAGTAGTTTTCAAAACCATGCTAGTCAAATAAATTTGCATCAGACAAATTTTGTACGACATATTCGCCTGAGAAAGTGTTGGTAGGAGAATTTAACTCATGAACACTTATCAAATGCTCACGTACTCGAATAACTCGAACACTCATTGAGATCCTTCGATACGCACTAAGTAAACCTGAAGTTAGTGCTTTAACCTGAAAGCTACGTTAGTCAAATAAACCATACTGTATAAATCATGTGCACATACATATAACTGAGGGGTCCAATTGAAAATATCATAAACATTTGGGTGATGCGTGCAAAAGGCAACTAATTGAAGGAGTTAAACCATATGGACACACTGCCCACTCCGATTGGTTCTTCTCTGCACCATTCCATTTCTTCTTCGCCCCAAGCTGAGGCGAGCACAGCTCTGGTAAATTCTATTTTTTCTTTTATTTCATCCATGTATGATTTTTGTTCAATTTTATTTTCTGATTATCCTGCTTCAATTCCAATTCCATTTGATTTTTCTTTCTTTTTTAAAATATTTTTTTAACTGTTTTTCCTCGACCGCTTTGGATTTTTGTTCATCCTTTGGTTAGAAGAAGTGTTTTTCACTCGATCTTAGAACTCCTGATTCTTTAGATCTGTAGTAGATAAAGTTCTGTACTGGTAGGGAGATCAAGGTCCGAACGAGCTTAGATCTGTCTCACCACATCTGAAGTTATTAACTGATTTTGTCCATTTTTGGATTATTTTATATGAATGCTCTGTTATTCATACTCGCTTACGAATTATGCATGGTTATTATTATGTTTGTGGCTTCATTTTTATTTCATAAGTATGGCTTTACGTGTGATTCGATCTGTGTTTTTAGTTGCTTGGTTTTAGTCATAATCCATTGTGGCTCTGTTTTACTTTCCTTTTTACACTCCCATACTTTATCTTATTGTTGGCATATCTTGTGGATGCTTTTAGCTCTAATATTGTATGTCAAACCGCTTTCGATTTTGTTTATGCCCATCAAATTTCCGTGTCTTTCGTTGATGTTCGAACTCTGTGGTTTCTAAATTCTTGGAAACAATGCCCTTGTAGTATCTATGTACAAGGATAGTCTCAGATCAGAGGCCAAGATGTGGCTTAGGAATGTACAGAAAACAAAAGAGAAAAATGACGCTGATTGAAGACACTTGGAATAAGATTGGTTACCTTTGTGGCATGGCAGATTCTTGTTTTTCATTTTTTGAAATTATAGGATAGAAATATTATAGAAATAAAAGAACCCAAAGTGCTTAAAAATTAATTTGGTTTTCTTACCTGATTTTGAATCTCAATTTTTTATTTTATTGAATTCAAACCCGCTTATTCTGTGATGCACTGTTTGGTACCCTTTTCTAGTTAATCAGAACATTTTTAAAAAATAAACTTGCTACAATTTTTTCTTAACTTAAACAGTGAAATTTGTTCTGTCGTTTTGTACATTGAATGGAAAAATGCTTTATTAGGTTGAACCTGCCTAGCCATTTGTGAGAGGCTGCTTGATTCTAGAAAAGAAATGAGTTTGGGTTCATTTTTCATGGTGATTTAGCTTGATGTATTCTCTTTTATCAATGACAGACGAAGTTAGTTGTTGATGGCATTCATCTTGTTGGTTCCCCTGTTCTGCTTGGTCAGAAGACTTCTGAGCTTAACATGTTTCAACGTCCTTTCATTTAATATCCATTCTAGAATTGAATCCATTACTCTTTAAATTATGCATATTAGTACAGATTGTAGTCTCTGCCTGTCATCGTTGTCTTTTTATCTATGTACGATAGCCGTATTTATGGCGTCCTCAAGTATTTTGTATTGCATGTGTTCTCTGGCGTCAACAGTTATGTGGCTCTGCTATGTGATTTTTAGTTTCTTGTTTAAGTTCCATTTTTGGAAATGTTTTCCTTACTCTATAACAACCAAAGAACTAGAGTGTCCTTGTAATTGGCTTGCTACGTGGTTAAATTCCTTATCCACCTTATGGACTTGGTTTTGTGGTTGACTAGTCCTTGCCTGTCTATTTTGTGCTACTGCAGATATTCTTAAAATGACTGATCAGCACCAGCTCCCAACTATCGCACATAAGGTGGCTAATCAGCTGCATATAAGTCCCAGTTTATCCCAGGATGTCCAAACACGATATGGGGGTTTCCAGCGGCCTGCCATGTATCAGAGACAATTTGCATATGGCAATTATACAAATGCAGGATTGCAGTATCCGATGACTTGTCAAGTCTCTCAGAATCTGTCATTGATGTCTGCGAATGCTTCACCAGTGTTTGTACAGGCTCCAGCTGAGAAAGGCCTCACACACTTTGCCATCGACTTTCTTATGGGTGGAGTCTCAGCTGCAGTGTCAAAAACAGCTGCTGCCCCTATTGAACGGGTAAAGCTTTTGATTCAAAATCAAGATGAAATGATCAAGTCTGGTAGACTCTCGGAACCATACAAGGGAATTGGAGACTGTTTCAAGAGAACCATGCAGGATGAAGGAGTTGGATCGTTATGGAGAGGGAACACTGCTAACGTTATCCGTTACTTCCCCACTCAGGTTTTCCCAACCTCTTATATTCACGATACTTGAGTTAAATCTCTGTAATCTGCTCTTACCATGATTTGCTATATGTTATAACTTCTTCTACAGGCCTTAAACTTTGCATTCAAGGACTACTTCAAGAGACTCTTTAACTTCAAGAAAGACCGTGATGGCTATTGGAAATGGTTTGCTGGCAACCTTGCTTCTGGTGGTGCAGCTGGTGCTTCCTCGTTGCTATTTGTCTACTCTTTGGATTATGCCCGTACTCGTCTTGCCAATGATTCCAAGGCTGCAAAGAAGGGAGGTGAGAGGCAATTCAATGGTTTGATTGATGTGTACCGAAAGACCCTGAAATCTGATGGTATTGCTGGTCTTTACCGTGGATTCAACATCTCATGTGTTGGTATTATTGTGTATCGTGGTTTATACTTTGGAATGTACGACTCTTTGAAGCCTGTGCTCTTGACGGGGTCGATGCAGGTTGGTATTTCTCTACACTGGATTTCTACTTGCAGGTTCATTTATTCATGATTGGATCCAAGGCTGTATTGTAGTTTTGATGAGGATTTTTATTTTCACTTTAGTTTTATTCTTTTCAAAACAAGTTTTCCGTTTCATTAGGCAAATCCATTGAGCAGGGAGGATAAGTTGTCTTTCTTCTCAAATGGGTATTTGTTTTGATTATATGCGCATCATGTGTAAAAATGTAAAATCCGCCCTCTAAGATGCACTAAAACTCCCTTGAACTAAATTTTCATCCTTAACCATCTATGCAAGGCACAGTTCCGATGATTTTCAACACAATGGATTATGTTATTTGATTTATTTAAGCTGTTTAATTTTTAAAAAGTTGCCAATGTAATGAGATTTACCCGTTCATGACAACAGGACAGTTTCTTCGCTAGCTTTGCTCTTGGTTGGCTCATCACAAATGGTGCTGGTCTTGCCTCCTATCCAATCGACACTGTCCGTAGAAGAATGATGATGACATCTGGTGAAGCCGTGAAGTACAAGAGCTCTCTGGATGCTTTCTCTCAAATCCTTAAGAATGAAGGTACCAAATCTTTGTTCAAGGGTGCTGGTGCAAACATTCTTCGTGCAGTTGCTGGTGCCGGTGTGCTTGCAGGTTACGACAAACTTCAGATGATTGTCTTCGGTAAGAAATACGGCTCTGGAGGTGGTTAATAATCACCACTTTCTTTGGGATGAAGATGGTGATGAAAACTTTTTGTTTAGTTTGAAAATTCGACAATTTGAAATTTTGAATAATTCAATTTCGAGGGTCTGAACCCAAACATTGTCTGTTTCCCTCTTTTTTGGGGTGGGGGGTTGTTGCTGGAACATTGTTATGGAAGGGGTTGCCTACTCTAGGACGGATCCTGCTATTGTTTTCATGAGACTTTGAATTTTAAGAAAATACTATTAATTTAGTATGCTTTTGTAATTTTTGAGTGTATCTTCTCCGATGTTAAGTAGTTTTCATGAAATCTAAGATGGACCAAATTGTGTGATAAAAGATCTGATGTGGCCCTTTTATTGAATTTATTTACATAAAAGTTGTGTTCGTCACTCAATTTCCCTTTCGAGGTTGATTTACAGGTTAGTCAAGCATGTTAAGATTGTGTTTAGCTTGGAGATAAGGTACACGAACAAAATGGTATAAGAAAATTTTAAGACTAATTAATTATATTATATTTTAGTTCGAGTTCTTTGAAACTCGCAAATTTTTTTTTTTTTTTTTCAAGTTCGCTTCAAAATATTTGAATGTTTTCACAATTTATTCGGAATATATATATAATAATATTATATTTTTCAATGTATAATACTATTATATCAATAAATTATATTGATAAAGTATTAAATTTCATTAACAGTTTGTTAATTAATTAACAATAGTTCGGTTTGAAAAATATTTGAATATATTATAGGTTGACTCGGATTCGATAATTTTGAATATAAATATAATATTTTTTGGAAAAAAACAGGCTTCATGTGAATTAAAATCTATCAAGTTAGATTCAAGATGATCAAAATTTTCCGTGGTAGATGAATTTTGGGTTTTAGAATTTGATTATCAACCAAATTGTAAATAGCAAGCTATCTAACAAGTGCGTCGTTCCTTTCACTGCTACAAGAAAAATGGGTAAGTGAAAGTGAGCCAACTCTGTTAAATTTCTCCAATGTAACTGAAACAAAAGCAATACATACACTTCACATAGAATCTTTTAACTCTGTACAAGATGAAACCCCGGATTTACATTTGCACTGTGTTGCAAACCAACCATACTTAAAATGAGGATTCTAAACTATACGCTAAGCTTCGGCCTGAAATCGGAGCCCATCAACCCCTTGGTGATATCATCCAAACACGCCATCCGTATACGTTCAGGTGTTGCCGGAGTATCGAGAGGAAACCAATCGTTGCAACCAACTTCAGCTCTTGCAGAGATGATGGCGTCTTTTATTGCGAAAAAGACGGCTGAGGCAAGAAAGAATGGGGGCTCTCCCACTGCTTTTGAGGAGTGGATTGCCTTTACATTTGGAGCACCCTGGAAATTTTGTTTTTAATGCATAAAAGTCTAAGTTGATTCCCAACATAAATGAGCCATACTTGGCTTTCTAAATTGCATATTTTATCCCGTAGTAATAGAGAGTCATTAGTAACGCTGCTATATTTTTTAGTCCTGTAAAAATAGTTCGACCGATATGATCCTTGTAGCTAGAATTTGTTGATTTGGTTTACTTAGCCAGACCAAGCAACTTTATGGAGCTAGGGAAGTCAACGGGTGAACACTAAATTTCTTGTGACTATTAACAGTCAAAGGAATCGAATATGCCTGACAGATATACATAGGGGAACGAAAATGAAAGAAGCATACGGGGTATCCAACCAAAATGCAAAGCCTCCATATCTACAACAACAAAGAAACCAAGAAAAGAACTTTGCCTTCCTTTTCTCCCAATATTTACTGAAGAAAAGAGTTCACATGATTTATCCACTTTCTTGGATATAATAAACACGTATAAACAGGATATGAAAACTTGAACCAGTTAAAATTAAGTATTAGCTTGTTTACCTTGAGGAGGGAGACGTTGAATTTAAACGGGATGTCATTAACTGAAGGAATTTTGTAGCTACCAGGTCCACACGTATACAGAAATCCCGGTGGTACCCATTTATGAGCAGGATCACCCCATTTGAGCTCTTCCAATGCTACCCATCCAAGACCTTGTATAAATGCTCCTTCAATCTGAAAGAGTGGCAAGTCAAATCAGATAAAGAATGTTATTCACAAGAAATGAATACCAGATTGTGAGTGCTAATATTATATTAATCTACTAGCCATGATCATTTGCTAGAATATAATGATGCGATTGAAATGAAAGTTATGGATCATTGTAAACTTCAAAATAAACGAGTTGAATGAAATATTTGGCAACACGGCAGATGGTTGATTCCCCAATTTTTTGTAAGGTAGGCTACACAAACCGCTATGTACCATGGAAAACACTTCAATGCAATAAAATAACACAGACAATAATGATAATTGCTTAATCTTGTAAACAAAATCGTTAACAAGAAACCACCTGTCCAATGTCAATAGCAGGATTGATAGAAAATCCAAGATCCAAAATCATGTCTGCTCGCCTCGTGTGGAAGTCTCCGGTCAATGTGTCGATTTCCACTTCCGCAAAAGCAGCCCCATAAGTGAAGTAACGGAATGGAGACCCTTTACCCGTCTTCCAATCATAGTTAATATCAGGTGTAATGTAAAATCCATGAGCAGAAAGGTCTATCCTCTCCATGTAGCATGCATAAGCAAGCTGATAATTGAAAGCATGCAATTCGTATCAGTGAACGACATAAATTGACTGTTTACTCAAACAGGATGTTTTGGATGAATGGCCATGAATATGAAAACCAGTGTGGAACATGTTTGGTTTTCTAAAATTGTTAGAAATGAATAAAGAATGAAAATTTAGTGATAGAAACAGGCCGCTCAGGTGCAGATAAGCTTACCTCGGCAAACGAGCCAAAATTATGTTTTGATGCAATCGACTCCATTCGTTTTCTTATTTGCTCACATGCATCTAAAACTGCTGCACCGTACATGTCAGAACTTGCAGAAGCTGCTGTTGGTGATGCATTCGGAACCTGAGCACAGCCACACAAGTAGGCACCAGATATAATATAAGAAATAATATAAGAATTATGACTCATATCAACACTAAAAAATATTAATGAACTCTTACCTTATCGGTACTTGTTTCGGATATAAATACAGAGCTGAGAGGAACGTTGAACGCTGATGCAGCAACCTGCGCGACTTTTGTATGCAGGCCTTGCCCCATCTCAACGCCACCGTGTGTGACCTAATATGGTTCCATCTGTGTATACTTGAACAAGAGCACCTGCCTGTGAACCAAATAACAGAGGAGAAAGTATATTTACTTCTGGCTAATATGCACAAGGAAGGAAGTGACTAATACACATAAAGCCAACATTTTGCAAGACATTGGACTGCAAAAAGTTCTAAAATTTTTATCACTTACATTATCTGAGCTGACAATAAAAAATTGAAAGGGCATAATATTTAAATCACCAACAGCACTGTCTACCTTCGGAAATGCGACACTCAAAATAAATACCTGATTCATAAACTTAGCAGTAAAAGAGATGCCAAATTTTGTAGGTACAATGGCAATTCCACGCTTCTTCCATCGATTACAAAGATTGAACTGCTCAATTTCTTTACGAGCAGCCGAAAAGTTGCAAGATTGCTTCAGTTCATTCCAGAGACTCTCCAAGGTAGAGTGTTCGATTTTTTGACCATAATGCAAGACTGATCCCTCACTCTGAAAATTGGCTTCCTGAAAACGGAAAAGCACAATGTGAGTTGTAATATTTTACCAAATGCACGTGAAATACTATTATTTCATCAAGGGAACTCTGTCCTACCCTAATTTCTTCCGGACATTTTTTAACCTCCATGGAAATTCTTTGGATCCAATTTTCAGCAATTATCATGCCTTGTGGACCGCCAAAGCCTCGAAAAGCTGTGTTACTGCTTAAATTAGTGAAGCAAACCTTTCCTCTAATCCTAACATTTGGTATCTCATATACATTGTCGGACGAGAACATAGCCCGTTCAAGCACAGCAAGAGACAGATCGAGTGAATTTCCGCCATTACTGAAGATTTCAAGGTCTAAAGCAAGAATTTTTCCGGAATTCGTAAAGCCAACCTGCAAAACATCATTAGATCACTGATTTGTGTTCCTCAAGATTCTGAATTGATCATCCTCCGAATAATCACATCCATCCGTGCATGAGTTATTAATCACTTCAATGAAAATTTAATGGTGTTTGCAGGATGAAAATTTCTCATGCTCAAAGCAATTTTAGGCGTAAATAATACCTTATACTTTCCAAGAAAACTATGACGTTGTCCAGTTGTCATCATATCGACATCCCTGTCTAATGTTATCTTCACAGGACAATTCAATAAATATGATGGAATCGCGGCCACAGCAGCAAAGATGGCACACCTTGTTTCTTTCCCTCCAAATCCACCACCAATTCTTTTGGTCTTGCATACGACCTTGGACATTGGAATCCCAAGAACACTGGGAAACATATTTTTGGTGCTTCTGAGGGCACTGAAAAAAGAACAAAATCACAACTTTTGAACTTAATTTTGTTCACAAATCTTTGCAAACATCCTATCATTGAAATGAAGGTATTTATAAGACCTAAAGATGGAATTTATAGTAGAATTAGAAAAGTTACGACACACAACTTACTTGAGTAGATGAAATCATATGAATCTCGTTCCCTCCATCCATCGTCCATATTAAAGTGCTATTTGGCTCCAAGTAGAAATGTTCCTGCCCACCAACCTGAACTTCTCCCTCTATAATCTTATCACATGCACCTGACAGGAAGCAGTGTTCCACATCCCCTTTCCTCATACATCTTTCGGTATCAGGATGGAAACTATCAGACAAGATGGCATCTTTTATGCATAAAACTGCAGGTAATTCTTCATATTGAACAATAACTTTACGAGCGGCAAGTTTCGCATTTTCATGCGTATCAGCAACAACTACACCAATAATCTGCAAGATACCAGTTTAGAAAGATTTTAGCACGACGAAGTTAGTTTCTTCAAATTAGTCAACCAGCGTACACCTAAATTTTAGAGAACTGTTAGCTAAAGAAAAATTCAGAGAAAATAAAGTTTACCTGACCCACACAAGTGACGACTTCTGAAGCAAAAAGCTCTTCATCTGTAATAATAGGCCCAACCATATTATTCCCTGGCACATCTGAGGCAAAAAAAAGTTCCTGCAAACCCTGGTGAAGATTTGGCTGCTGAATCATCTACTAAAAGTATACGAGCATGAGGCTTTTTACTCAATATTAAAGCAGCATGTAAGCTATTGGGAGGCATGGGAGCATCATCTGTATATTCTGCCTCACCAGTAACCTGAGAAATGTCAAATCATCAGCGAAATTAAATGGTAATAGTTACTGGCGGTCTCACGACATCTTAGTACATTAACGACACGTTTATGTGCAAACCTGAAGTCTCGATGACAGATGTACTTCAGGAGCACCAACAGAACTCCCACGCTTTACAATCTCGTATTCCTGAGATCCCATAACCGAAGGATGGTGAAATGATTTTATTGCTGAAAGATGAGTTATTGGTACAGCTTCATCAAAGGATGCCTGTCCATCCATTTGATGACAAACCCACAAGAAAAACTTGAAGAAGAAGCTCAAGGTCAGGGATTTTCTAAACTCCACCATTCCCCCTGGGGCATCTTCTTTCAGCACAACGTCCTTCTCTAGGACTCTCAATGCGCTCTGCAGCAGTTCTTGGTCCCAACGCTTTCCGATCAAAAAGTTCTTTGTCTTATTTGCAGAAAAAGAAAACGGGGCAACCCCCCCATAAGCAATAGAGGCGTCAGAAACCACCCATTTTTTATCCTTCTCTTCAAGACAAACACGCATTCCAGCATTACAATAGCAATGTCATCGTCTCTCCTGTGAGATTGCTTAAATTCTTTTACATATTCATGCTCAGTGTTCCATGGGAGAAAAACGGAAAGAAGGATTTCATCTGTGGCAAGGTCTACTTTACGATAACCAAGAAAAAACTTTTCAGCCTCACATTTCCGCATATTTCCTTTACTATCAGATATGCAGAACTTTGCTCTAGCAGCCATCCATAGAGGGTTCAGGTCAGATATAGGACTGGCAGTGCAAATATTTCCTCCCACAGATGCAACATTTCTTATCTGTGTCCCAGCGAACCATTTAAGTAGTTCAAGGATAGATCTACAAGATGAAGTTTGAAAAGTAGCATGTTGGTCTACAATTATTTTAAGTACTTTTGCAAGTTCTGAAAGTTTGATTGCTGCACCTATCTCCAAACCATCATCTTTTACAGTCAATTGATTGAGTTCAGGAATATGAGCAACATGGATCAAGACAGGATAGTGGAAACTTTTGAGTCTCGTCTCAATACCAACCTCTGTGTTACCTACAACCAACTTCGCGTCCGGATATCGGGCCTTTATATCAAATATACCTTGAAGCTTTAAGGGACGATACCATCTAAGTCCATTTGAACCAGTTAAACATAAAAAAGTCGATTTTCTCATTAGAAGTTCCGGTGGAAAGATGAGCTCTTTGTCACTGTATGCAGCTCCATCAACCTCATTGTAAGAAACTGGCTTCAAAATCTCTGGACTTACTTTGCAATCCTTGCTATTCGGCCGGCATGAACAGAGCTTACCAGTTGAAGGACAAACAAACTCGCCATTCGAAAGGCTAGACGATCCATTGGTGTACAATGCATCATTCGTTCTGGAGAATACACGAAAAGCATCTATTATTGGTCGATAACCCGTACATCGACATAAATTTCCTGCAAGGTGTTCTTCGATGTCCTCTTTGGTGGGTGATATTTTAGAGGATCGTAGTAAGGCATACATGGACATGATAAAACCAGGGGTGCAAAAACCACATTGGGAACCATGTGCACGTGCTAATGATTCCTGCAATATTGTGTTTCAGAATAAATAAGAACAAAAAATGAACAACACCAAAATTAATAGAAACCCCATTAAACATTTCGGGAGATTATGTGGGAGCGTGCACTTTAAACAACAAGAAAATAATCATAATACTTTGAACGGAAAAGGTCTTGGAACAAATTGACAAAATTTAAGACATAATTGATATGTGTCGTTTTTACGTGTTTTATTGCAGTTGTTTTGTATGTGTTTGCATTGTATGTGTTTGCATTGTATGTGTATGCATTTTATCTACATTTTGTTCATTTTAGAAATATCATATGCATCTGATCGTGGCTCACTCGTATTTGATGAATTTGCAAGCGAAATGGTTGGGAAACTGAAATAAGGGGAAAAGTATCAAAGCTAGAAGACAAGGATGAGAATTTGGTAGAATGGTTGGCTCTCGGTCGGTAGAATCTTACTGTTCGAGCGCGAAAAGTGATTTCCCCAACATGGAGACATAATGGTTGGCCCTCGGAGCTCGGACGGAATAATTTGACCGCTCGGGCCGGATTTATGTTATCTGAAAGAAGCAAGACAGAGTGGTTGGCGCCCGGGAGGTAAAATCTTACCGTTCAAACGGGATTCATATTTGGAAAAGTCTATGCACGTGATTTCTTTCCATCCGGGCGAGGTTTACGAATTTTGGGGAGGAAAGGAGAATATGAGCGAGATTGGGGTAAGGAAAAGAGAAATTTTTCAGCAGCCATTGAAGCTTGGAGGAGATGATTTGCTTGGAGTTGAAGAATTTTAAGATTTCCGAGCACCGTCTTCTTGTTTTTGTCTAGTATTTCTAGTTTAGAACTTCTAGTTTAAACATTGTTTTGCATATTTTTATCATGAATTATAGTAGCTAACTTTTCATATTTGTTGGGATTTAAGGGGATCCTACCCGAAACCGTTGTTTTAGTTAACTCTCAACTTTTGATTTATTCTTGATTATGTTATTGTTTTTTATTGCATTATTGAAGCATAGCAACTTTAATAATAATTTCTTATTGCGAGTGAGTTCGAGAGAATAACTTCTGATAGGAGCGAGTAGCATAGTCCGTGGGTTTACAATTTGCAGAGAGATATGAAATCGGATACACGTTGATAGTCATAGTCCAATAGGTCGAAAGCTAGGGGATTTCATGAAGCGACGAGCAATTAATCTTTGATAAAAAATTAAATAGATTTAATTACTTCACTGAGTTGAATTAGTTTAGCATAACGAGAGGGCGTGTTCAATTGGTTAGGAAATCATGTCAAAAGCGTGAATCGAATTAATTAAATTAACGAGGGGTAGGTGAACCAAGATTCCCAACAAATTCATTTTTCATTGAGTCCTTAATTAATCATCTAAGTTTGTTCATTTCATCATCTAATCCTTGAATCACTTAGTTAATTGTTTATTTAATCATTTTAGTAGTAAGGAATCACTCAAATTATCGTTGCTAAAGGTTTAATAGTTGGAAATGATAATTGTGTAATACAGTATCTGGAGGAACGCTACTCGTACTCGTGTACAATATATTATTACTTGACATCGTGCACTTGCGATTATATCGAGCTTGAATTTATTGACTTTTTACCGAGGATTTCACAGTGCAATTTTTGCTCGATCAATAATTACACTCCATATTGTGTTAGTACAGAAGCTTGAACATTCCTTTGTACAACAGGACCATATCAAAATAGCACATTAGTGTGGTCATGTTTATATAGGAAATCCCAACTAATCAAGGAGAATCCTAACTGAGTGAGTTACTTCACTATCACGTCCAAAATTTAGTCATAAATCCTAAAAATCTAAGTCGAGAGGCCGGTCGCAAAATCTATCCTTTCCAACAAATAGTAAATACATTTGTTAATGGAACTTAAAAATTACATATAAATTATCAAAGCAAACCTGACCACTCAATATTATAATTCAGTTGAGAGGCCATTAGATTGGGCCATTTACTCCGCATTCTATAAAAATGAAAGAGTCTACCTGAATTGGATGCAACCCATATCTGCGATTCCCAATACCCTCAACTGTAATCACATGCATCCCTTCGACAGAATATAAAGGAGCCAAACATGCATTCACTGAAAGATGCCTGAAAGAACGGTTCAAAGTGTGGGAAAAAATCATTTCCATTGCTGAATTAAGAACAGAACAAACCGTAAATTGCGCAACTGAGTAACAGAAACAAAGGAAATAATTATAGAGAAGAGCTAGAATAACACTGAGGTAAATTTGGAACTCCAACCAAAGCAAATCTATAATAAGCCATTTGACCTAGGACACACTGTTAACCAATTAATCTAATATCTCACCGTGGTTTTATCTTTTGAACGATAAAAAATCTATATTTAAAAATTTACAGGTAAATTAAGTAGCATATTTCGAAAAGGAGACATAGTACATTGCCGGATATGAGACTTACACACTTTTCTTAGTATTTTGATCAAAATAAGATACCATCACAGTGCATGCCCCGCAACCACCCTCACCACATCCAAGTTTCGTACCGGTCAGACCTATACCTGCATTAAGGATGAAAATACCCGAAGATAAATAGTTACCACTAAGCAAATAAAAGAATCAGCTACGCTGGATCAAATATGGCGTTATATCCAACACAAACAATCAAAGAAATTACACCATCATGAAGCTTCAATCTGAAGCAAATCAAACACTAATCAAATCAACTCGAACAAAGTTTATAAAATCTCCTTCAAATCTCACACCAGAAACAAGAACAAGCAAACTAATCCCTTTGCAAGTAAATTCAAGAAAATCAATCTTTCTCCGAATATGTTACACGTTAAGGCGCAGACAGGATTTCTGCGTGGAAGCGAAACAAAAAGCTCTGAAATCCAAATAACTAATGCCAACTCGAAAAAAATCAGTGGCGAAATCATGCTGTCCCGACTTCATAAAAATTAAAATGGAGAGGCGATCGGGCCAAGCTCCGCCACTGGTTAAACGCACCTCTAAGATATTCAAGAAGAGTTAAATGGGCCAAGCCGTCGGGCAAAACTCGACGGACCCCATTAACGAATAGAATCGCTTCCTTATCTTCAGATTCTTCGTCGATCGTCAACTCGTACCTCTTCGTCAAAGATCCCATTTTAACTTTCTCTCTTCTCCCCTTCCCTCAAAATTGTCCCAAACAACATAGAAATATGTTATCATAATCTCAATTCTCGTACGTTTTTGTGACTGATCAAATTTTTACAAAAATAATAATTTTTATAAATAATTTAAATAAAATATATATTTAACAAAATTGATCGTTAAACTATTTTACATAACTTTTTATGAATCTATATATATTATCTATACTATTTATATTTTTATATTATATTATTAAATATGAGATCTCAGAGTAACTAATATTTGATGTCATAATATGTTTTAATACTTATATATATATTAATAAAATATTAAAATTAATGCAAATCACATGTTGTTTAGCTAATAGAGCCTTGTTTTACTAAGCATCAAGTTGCAGGTTTAATTCCTACTTTGATTTTTTTACATTTATTTTTTAAAATTCACATATCAAAATTAAAATGTAGTCCATCACTATTTTTTATAACTTTATTTTGATCATCATTTAAATAAATCAAATGACTTATAAAAAATGTTGTACAAGCATACAACGCGTGCGTCGGTGGACTAGTATATTATTAAGTTTGAGGTTCTTAAAATAATTAATTTTTGTGTCATGGTCTGTTTTAGTATATATATATATATATATATATATATACTAATAAAATGTTAAAACTTTAATGTAAGTTATATGTTGTGGCGCCCCAAACCTCGCCACGTAATCATACAACATGTAATGACATATGCATACAAAATTTCTTTTCAATGACATAATAATATAATGCATATACGACAAAATAGTGCAACCATCACACTATTTACATCAGTATACCAGAAACAATATAATTGTAATGTCTGTAGAATATCACAATTTGTTGATTTAGTAATGTGGGATTACAAAATAATTAACAATGTTTAAAGAATGAAATATGATATATCTTGGTCATATGAAATCCAAATAATTTGAAATTTGGATATAACGTAGAAAACTCAAAGATATAGAAGTTTCATGTTTTGAGTTTTGAAAAATTTGATCATTTGACTGATCCAAAAGAATATACCGTGTTAAAAATATTATATATTATATTATTTTTATTTTATTAATATAATATTTAAAAAAATAAAAAAGATAAATATGAAAATTGATCGAATGAATCAGAATTCATTCAAAAGTTTTTATAACAGAAGAGTGAGCAGAAGAAATAGAATAGGGTTTTGATATTTTCTTTTTGATCATGCGACTTATCGGTTTATCCAATCGACGAATCGACTTCAGTTTTGTGATCATATGTATAAGTTTTATATTTTTGGTGATATTTGAAATTCGTCGATTTCTGGAATAAATCCGATAAATTGTTAAATCACACAGGAATTGAAGATTGTTGAATAATTTATGATTTTAACGAAGTAGAGAAGAATATAGTGGTGTTATTTTGAAGTATTCTCAATTCATTTTAATTAGGGATTTTAATCGTTAAATTGAAATTGGTGAGTTGTTTGTTAATTGTTATTAATTCTGATTATATATTTGGAAGCCTACGAAATATAGGCTACATGTTGATATAAAGTTTTCGTAGTTTAACGAATGTTGTAAAATAGCCTATTATTTGAAGTTAATTTATTAGGGTGTATTTGATGTTAGTATTGTGAATTAAATACACCGGAATATTAACTGTTGAACGATAAGATTGTATAATCGGGTTTTATATTTTGTTGAATTAATTGTGTTGGGCTATTTGATGTTATATGTTGAGACTGTTATGACTGTGTTGATACGGTGACAATGATCTGATATTTGTTGTTGAATTATTTAGATATGTCACAAGCCTCGAGATCAAAGAAATAGCCAAATTTTATAAATATACTCGATTATCAGGTACGTGTTGACGTACGAGCATATGTTGTTATTATTTAGTATTGATAAATACTATTGTGTTGAACGACAGTAAATCACCGGAATTGGGTGATTTGATGTTATATTTGTTGTTATTTATTATTGTTGATGTTGTTGGCTTGTCGCTGTTGGGGGATGTCTCGTTGATTTGTTCGATCGATGATATGGTTGTCACTGGAGTAGTGGTGCGATGTATCTTTGATGTTGTTTGTTCGACAATATTGTTGTCGCCGGAGTAGGGGTGCGACGTATCGTTGATGTTGTTGTAGTAGTAGTATGAGAGTGATGTCATTGATGGTTTGATTGTCTAGAAACATCAAAGATGGTATTTCTGTTATGATTTCAGTTATATTTTATGTTGTCGTTAATATAACTATTATGTGTTACGATGATGATTGTTGTATATGCTCACCCTTTGAGAGATGTTTCTGTTGGACATGTTACATGACTATGTCATGAGACATGATAGAGGTGAAGGACTAGGTATGTCTAGTCAAACAGTCATGTAGTTAATAGTAGATAGAAACAGTATAGTTTTTTGTCTTATTTGAGTTGTGTGTATGTATTATATTGTTTCTACTATACTAATGTAGATAGTGAGATGATTGCATTATTTTGTCGTATATGCATTATATTATTACGTCGTTGAAAAAAAAATTATGCATATGACGTCACATGCTGTATGATTACGTGGCGAGTTTGGGGCGCCACACTTGGTGGCATCAAAGCATATGTTAGATGTTTGGGATGGTTAGGAGTTGGGTTTGTGATAAGGGAGTTGGATGACAATATTATTTGCATGTGTCTATGCATTGATTTGTTCTTGATGATTTCTTGGTATGATTGATTGTTCTTTAGTTGCGTGTGTTTTCGTACGAAAGGTGTGACGATGATTACTGGATTATAATTGTTAAATGTTATGATTAACAATTTGATTTACAGTGATGGCAGTTAGAGGACATGTACATCCAGACGAGGTAACTGACGAGGTTGACAGTGGGTTTGGACAGATGAATCGATTGTCACCTCCTCCTATAGGACAGGCACCTGCAGATCAGCCTTTATTTCCCGTTGAGTTGACTTTGGCACGGTTTAATAGTTATCTTCCGCCGAGATTTGATAGCTCTGAGACTGGCGAACGAGCAGATGAGTGGATCGAGAGGATAGAGCGCATATTTGTGACTGCTTCGTGTGCTAGGTCTGCTTGGTTACGATTGGCTGCGTTTCAGCTTTCAAGGAATGTACTATTGTGGTGGCAGATGACTGAGGTCGGATTGAGAGCACAAAGCCATACTGTTGATTGAGATGTGTTTCGATTTCGTTTTCTTGATAAATATTTTTCTATAGCAGCCAGACAAAAGAAAGAGAGAGAATTCGAGGATTTGAGACAGTGTAGTATGTCTGTTGCTGAGTGTGAGACTCGATATTCTGCATTGTTGAAATACGTGCCACATGTTGCTACGAATGTTCATGCTAAGATGATACCGGGTAAGTGTTATTTATGTTCTTATCCTGCTTATGTTCTTGTTGATACAGATGTCTCACATACATTTATATCGAAGAGGTTTGTGGTTGAGAATCATATGCGCTTGTCTCCATCGTCTATGCCTCTTTCTATTTCGATACCTTTTGGAGTTGATATATCAGTTGTATCTATGATATCAGATATTATTTCTTATGAGGGCTACGAGCTGAGATCTGGTATGATTATTTTAGAGATGACTGATATTGATTGTATTGTGGGAATTAATGTGCTTAGGAGATATTGTGCGACTGTTGATTGTTATCAGCGAGTAGTATATTTTTACACAGATCAGAAAGAGCGTTGGACATTTTATGGGAAGGGTTCTCGTCCCCTTTTCCGTTGGTATCTTCTATCTGAATGTCTCGATTATTGGAGCATGGTCATGAGGGTTATCTTATTTATGCTGTAGATGTACAGAGAAGAAGGAGGAGGAGGGAATAGAGGAGATACATGTAGTTGCTGAGTTTGCCGATGTATTTCTTGATGAGATTTCAGGCTTCCCACCAGCCCGTGAGGTAGAGTTTGGGAATTGAGTTGATGTCAGATACTTCCCCTATTTCTCGTGCTCCTTAAAGAATGGCACCAGCAGAGTTGAGAGAGTTAAAAGCCCAATTATAGGACTTGCTGGACAAGGGATACATATCCCAATATAACGGAGATCTACAACGTCTCCCATACAATGTCTCGAATGGAGCCATATGAATACTACTCTGATAACTATTGTTATACGCAAACTCCACCTATGGAATATATGACTTCCAAATAGATTTAAAATCCATAACATAATTCATGCAACATATCCTACAGCGTCTGAATAGTACGCTCAGTCTGACCATTTGTCTGGGGATGATAATATGTACTAAATCTCAACTCTGTCTCCATCGCAGTCTGCAATCCTTCCCAAAAATGAGAAGCAAATCGATGATCTCTATCAGAAATAATAGACACTGGAATCTCATGCAAACGTACAATCTCTCGTATATACAACTGTGTCATCGTCAAGTACGTACTATTCATGTTATAGGGTATAAAATGTGCAACTTTCAGTCAATCGATCAACAATCAGCCAAATAACATCAATAGTTACAGTGCTTCTTGGCAAATGAGTCACAAAATCCATCGATATGTGCTCTCATTTCCAAGTCGGTACTTCTAAACTCCTCAATTCACCTCATGGCCTTCTCCTCTCAGCTTTAATATGTTGACAATTGAGATATCGAAGCACAAAATCAATCACATCACGTTTCATTCCCTTCCACCAAAATTGAGAGCATATATCCTTATACATCTTCTTGCCACCAGGGTGGATAGAATATCGACTACAATGTGCACGTCGCAACAATCCCTGAAGCAACTCAGATGCATCAGGAACTACCCATCTATCATTCATCCTCAAACTACCATCATCAGCTGCTCTAAAATGAGTATCTTGTTTCCGAGAAACTAACTCCTTCCATCGCTGAACTCCTTATCTGTCATATGTGCCTCACGAATACAACCATATATATCAGGTTCAGCTAATAAGATAGATACTTGGATAGGAGTCCTCGAGATATAAAAATCATATCCCAAGGAACAACAAGACATCATCATAGCTGATAAACGAGTCACATCCTCTGCAGTACAACTAACTTTACGACTCAATGCATCAGCTGTAAGATTGGCTCGATTAGGATGATACTCAATCTCACAGTCATAATCCTTCAACAAATCTAACAATCGTCTCTGTCTCATATTCAACTATGTCTGTGTAAAAAGAAATCTCAAATGCTTATGATCCGTGTAGAACCTGTAAATAAGGCTACGTATAAGTCATGCATAATTTCTAGTATTTAAATTAAAATAATTTTATTGCATGAGTATTTAAATTCTTTTCTTTAAATTTAATTATTTTATGCAGTAGTTTAATCGTTACCTTTCAGTTAAATAAGTGAGATCGGACTGGAGTTGGAATATTGAGATAAAATTTAATATTAAGAAAATATTCTTAAAATTTATTTAAGATAAATAATAAGTTAATTTAATGTAAAAGAATGTTTAAGGAAGTTATTTAAATAATTTGAGTTAAGTAGTAAATAAAGTTCAATAATTAATTTCTTAATTCACTAAAATATTTAATGAGTAGATAAAACTCTAAAGGATTAAAATACAAGATTTAAGAACTATTCTTCCCTCCATTTTATTTGCAATTTTCGACCACCTCAATTCTAAAAGATTTAGTTTTGATTTACAACTCAACTTTAATTGCTTTCCTTATCCCTTTCATGACAATTAATCCCTTCATTTTAAATCCTCATTTAATTAATAATTAAGCAATTTCCTACCTTATCCTTGGATGATAAAATCGGCCCCCTCCCCCTTTTCTAGATTTAAATTTTGTTGACAATTCATTCCCTTGTTATCTTCCCTTAATCTTTTTCTAGATAGATATCTTCCCCACTTTTAAATCACCAACAAATAATTAAATAAGCAATTTCTCCCTTGCTCCTAGACACTATAATCGACCAAGTGCAATCCTAAATATCCTTCAAATCTTTTGATATCAAACCATCTAACAAATTCTAGGATAGAAAGATTTATCTTGCCATTTAATTCTCATTCATCTAGCAACCTTCCCTCATTTTTCCCTAGCCATTCTCCCTACTCCATATTCTCAAAAATTTCATTCCCTTTCAGCAAGAAAATCGAGAGTGAACCATAGAAAAATCGTGAGAAATTTAGAGAGAAACAAGAGGGAAGAACAAGAAGCAAAGTCACTCCATCTCCTCCGCACCGCGTCGTCGCTCGTTTGTTTTTCTTTTAAAACAAAAATTTTCAGGCATGTTTCTATCATTCCTTGCTCTTCTATCAAGTCGTATAATTAATTTTAAATATTATATGTACACGAATTTGAAGGGAAAAACCGAAATACATGACAAATATTTTCGAAAATTAAGGTGCAGATTTTCGGCTTTCCTTTGCTACCTCACGGGTTTGGCTTGTTTCTGTTGTTGCAGGGGTTGGCTCAGGTCCAGGCTTTCCAGGCTGCATCTAGGATGGATATAGGGTGTGTTAAGAAGGGATTTGACTATTGGTTAAAGTCCATTTTTCCCCCAGCAACTTGAATGGGCAGCAACACATCCATAATGCATTTTTGAGTCTCGGGTTGCACGATTTTTGGTCTAAGGTAAGTGTTCTGATCTTGGCTGCCCTATGGGCTGTAGCCATGGTTAGAACCCTTCCTTGACATGTCTAGGACGTGACCAAGATGCCCTTTCATGGCTTGGTTCACGTCCCAATCGGTTTCAAAAATAAACAAGAACAGCCCCTTCGGTTTTGGAAAAATTCTGGTTGTTGTGTGTGTGTTGTGTTTCGAAATTTTGGTGTGGTGTGGGTCTTGGTTGGCTCTTTAGCCCTTAGCCATGGTACATACCATACCCCTTGATGTCTAGATCATGCCATGGATCAACCAAATGGCCACTGGAATGATCCATGACAGCAAACAATGGCAACGTCCCACGCATGCAGTTTGTTGCTCTCGGTTGGGAGTGTGGTCATGTTTCTGGTGTGGGTTGGATTGTGCCTGGCCTAGGGCCCTTAGCCATGGTTCAAACCATACCATAGGATGTTGGTAAGAGGCTCTGGTTGGTGGTTCAAGCCCCAATGGCCATTAGCCTCGCAAACAACGCAAAGGAGGGCAAGCGCTACTGCTGTATTCATTGGACAGCAAGTTTGTGCTTCGGTTCAGAGGCTCGTTTGAGTTCTTGTTTGGCTTTTAGCCTATGGCCTTGGACTGGACAGTACATCATCGAGTTATGAAGGTCATTTTTTTGGCCGTTTGTGATTTGGTCAAGTTTAGAGGTCGTACGAGAATGTACGGTGCAATGTGCCAAAGTGATTCTCGGAAAAGCGTTTCATGTTTTGGCCTCCATTCACCAAAATTTCGAGTACTGTAATTTTAGGAGCATTATTTCATCATTTTAGGTGTATTTTAATCATGACTAAACGATGGTTCGGTGTTGGTTCGGGTTGGTACGGAGTCATGATTAAATACTAAGTCGTTGGGCGTAATTGTTTCGTTTTTTGGGCTCAATTACGAAGCGTTGGTTAAGTTAGGTTAATTGCATTTTTCTCATGTTAGAATTAGGTCGCAGCGAGCCTGGGAACGATCCAACCCATTTGGTAAAATAATACAGGATATTTAATTATGTTATTTAACTATATTACGTGCAAAAATATAAAATATTCATTTTTTTGAGATTTATGCGATATTGCTTGTGGTCACTTCATTATCATGGGATTATTACTTCACCCGGTGATCACTGACCGGTTCATGTTCATTTATTGGTACGGATATCCAGTCCAAGGGCTGTGATGATATCTACCGCCCAGTATACTGTGGTTTAGTCTGATCAGGCGATCCAGTTCAGTTCAGTTCAGGGGCTACTTGCGTAGAACATATTCTCAACATAAAATTATTATATGTTATTTCATGACAGGGCTCTATCGAGCAACATTTCACTTATGATTTTCAGTTCAGTTATGCACGTATTATAATTACTCATGACATGATATTGTTACGCTACGCCAGACTCAGGATATTTTTACCATGCATGCAATTTTATTATTATTACTTGCTATTTATGATATATGCATGCTGAGTCTTTAGACTCACTAGACTTGATTGTTGTAGGTAAGGTACTGATGAGGTCGGGACCGAGGGCGGGGACCAGTGAGTCATCGTGGGTCGGCAGTAGTAGGAACCCGAGGACCTCATTTTCAGCATTTACTATTTTATTTCAAACTCAGTTTTTATCTGTTGTTGAATTATTTTAAATTGTTATTTTGCAAACAATAATTACTTCCGCTATGTTATTTTGAACATTAAACTCTATTTATCAGTTTATTTTACGAATGAGGCATATTACTTATTTTAAAAGAAAATTTTAAATTTTTCCACAAATTTTCAAGTACGAATTTCGGGCCTCTACAATCCGTATAAATCGTAAATGAGGTAACATACAAATAATGTTGTCATATCTTCAAGGCAAAGATAATGGCTGCCAACTCCAAATCATGCACAGGGTACCTTGTTTCGTGTGGCTTCGGCTGTCTCGAGGCATATGTCACAACATGTCGATCCTGCATCAAAACACATTCCAATCCATGTAGTGATGCATCAGTATAAACAACAGACCTCTCGTTTTCTGTTGGATTGATAACACTGGTGCGGTCGTCAGTCGGTGCTTCAACTTCTGAAAACTCCTCTCATTTGCTTAACACCACTGAAATCGTACACCTTTTTGAGTCAACTGTGTCAAAGGTCTAGCAATCTTTGAAAATCTCTCGATAAATCGATGATAATAACCTGCTAAAACCAAGAAACTCCGATCTCTGGTACAGATGTAGGTGCAGATCATTGTAACATGGCTTTGACCTTCGTTGGATCAACATAAATTCCATCTCTCGATATAACATGACCCAAGACGACCACACGATCCAACCAAAACTCACACTTAATGAGTTTGACATACCACTGTCTATCTCGCAGTACCTTTAATATTGAACGCAAGTGCCTTGCATGCTCAGCCTCACTTCTGGAATATATCAATATATCATCAATAAACACAATAACAAATTGATCGAGTTAAGGCTGAAATACCCTATTCATCAAACTCATAAAAACAGCTGGAGCATTCATCAACCCAAACGGCATAACTAAAAACTCATAATACCCTTATCTGGTTCTGAATGATGTCTTCTGGATATCCTCCTCTCTAACTCGTATCTGATGATATCCTGACCTCAAATCAATCTTCGAATATACTGAGGTTCCCGCAACTGATCAAACAAATCATCAATACGAGGGAGGGGATATTTATTCTTAATCGTTACCTTATCCAGCTGTCGATAGTCAATACAAAGCCGCATCATTCCATCTTTCTTTCTCACAAATAGGAATAGTGCACCCCAAGGTGATACACTAGATTTGTCCAGCAAGTCCTGTAATTGGGCTCTCAACTCTGCGGGTGCCATTCTATAAGTAGCACGAGAAATAAGGGAAGTACATGGCAACAATTCAATCCCAAACTCCACCTCACGGGTTGGTGGGAATCTCAGAATCTCATCAGAAAATACATCGGCAAACTCAGCAACTACAAGTATTCTCACCTCCTCCTTCTTCTCTGTCACGTCTACAGCATAAATAAAATAACATTCATGTCCATGTTTCAATAACCGAGACATCTGGATAGCAGATACCAACGGAACACGGGGACGAGAACCTTTCCCATAAGAGGTCCAACTCTCTTTCTGATTTGTATAAAAATATACTATCCGCTGCTAATAATCAACAGTTGTACAATATCTCCCCAGGACATTAATTCTCACAATACAATCAAAATCAGTCATCTCCAGAACAATCATATCATATCTCAGCTCGTAGCCCTCATAAGAAATAATAAAATCTGATATCATATATACAATTGATATATCAACTCCAGAGCGCTATCATCATCTCTTGTGCCTCATCTGCCTGCTCTCGTGTCAAAACATACACATGTGCTTGAGCCGGACCAACTACCTGCTTACATGGTTGTCCTTCATAAGGTCGTGGTGTAAACTGCTGAGGCTCTCATCTTCCTCTCTCTGAGGATCTACCTCTATCACTCCTGGGCTCTCGTTGTCCCTCACGACTAGGACAATGTCTGGCTATATGACCCACACCGCTATACTCAAAACAATTGATCTCGGTTTGTGTGCACTGTCTAATCAGATGAGGTCCCCCACAACGAAAATATCTCACTCATCTAGACTCCCATCCATGTCCCTGAACAGACTGAGAACTACCCCCACAGCTCTCAACACGTCGTGAATTAAATCGACGCTTCCTAGATGAGGATGAAGAAGAAGATGAACCTTTCTGATATTTAAAAGATTGTCCATGTGTTCACAATGAATCTTTAGTCGGCTCTGATAATCGTCCCTGAGCCCCATACTAATGCATAACCAACTCAGTCATCTCAACCTTTGTCACTGCATCCTCAAATGATACCGGGTTATTTAATTGCACACGATCAAATAACTCTAACTTGAACCCTCTTAAAAATTGTCTCATCTTAGCATGAACATTCGTAGCAACATGTGGCACATATTTCAACAATGCAGAATATCGAGTCTCATACTCAGCAACAAACATACTACCCTGTCTCAAATCCTCAAATTCTCTCTCTTTTTTTTGTCTGGCTGCTATAGAAAAAATTTTATCAAGAAAACAAGATCGAAGCACATCCCAATCAACAGTACGACGTTGTGCTCTCAATACGACCTCAGTCATCTGCCACCACAATAGTACATTCCTCGAAAGCTAAAATATAGCAAATTGTAACCAAGCAGACCTAGCATATGGAGCGAGCAGTCACAAATATCTGCTCTATCCTCTCCCTTCACTCCTCTGATCGCTCGCCAGTCTCAGATCTATCAAATCTTGGCGGAAGATAACTACTAACTGTGCCAAAGTCAACTCAACAGGCAATAAAGGCTGATCTGCAGGTGTCTGTCCCATAGGAGGATGTGGAAATAGATTCATCTATTCAAACCCACTGTCAACCTCGTCCGTTACCTCGTGTGGATGTACCAGTCCTCAAGCTGCCATCACTGGAAATCAGATTGTTAATCATAACATTTAACAATTATAATCATGTAATCATCGTCACACCTTTCGCACGAAATCACATGCAACTAAAGAACAATCAATCATACCAAGAAATCATAAAGAACAAATCAAATGCATAAACACATGCAAATAATATCGTCATCCAACTCCCACATCACAAACACAACTCCTAACCGTCCCAGGCATCTAAAATATGCTCTAATGCCACCAAGTGTGGCGCCCCAAATCTCGCCACATAATCATACAACATGTGACGTCATATGCATAAAAATTTTCTTTTCAACAACGTAATAATATAATACATATACGACAAAATAGTGCAATCATCACATTTGACTAGACACACCTAGTCATTCACCTATATCCTGTCTGACGGCATAGTCTTATAACATGTCTAACAGAAACAGCCCCCAAAAGATGAGCATATACAACAATCATTATCGTATTACATAACAGTTATATTAACAACAATATAAAATATAATTGAAATCACAATGGAAATACTCCTTTTTCTGTTTCTGGACAATCAAATCATCAACGACATCACTCCATACTACATCAACAACAACATCAAAGATACGTCACACCCCTACTCCGGCGACAGCAATATTGTCGAACGAACAACATCAACGAGAGCCAACAACATCAACAGTAATAAACAACAATAGATATAATATCAAATCACTCAATCCCGGTGATTTACCATCGTTCAACACAATACTATTTATCAATACTAAACAATGACAACATATGTTTGTACGTCAACACGTACCTAATAATCGAGTATATATAAAATCTGGTTATTTCTTTGATTCCAAGACTTGTGACGTATCTAAATAATTCAACAATAATTATCAGATAATTGTCACTGTATCAACACAATCATAACAACCTCAATATATAACATCAAATAGCCCAACAAAATTAATTAGTTCAACAAAATATAAAACTCAATTATATGTCTTCATCATTCAACAATAAGTATTCAGACGTATTTAATTTTTAATACTAACATCAAATACACCCTAATAAATTAACTTCAAATAATAAGTTATTTTACAACATCTGTTAAAATACGAAAACTTTATTTCAACATGTAACATATATTTTGTAGATTCTGAATATTTAATCAGAATTAATAACAACTGACAAACAACTCACCAATTTCAATTCAACGATTAAAATATCTAATTATAATAAATTAAGAATAATTCAAAATAACATCACTATAATCTTCTTTTTTTCGTATGAATTATAAAAAATACAATACAAACACGTAACGCGTGTATCATGTACTAGTATTTATTATTTAACACAATATATGATTATTTTTAATTAATATAGAAATCGAACCAAATATTTAATGAAACAAGAATCTTATCATTTGCACTCAATTGTCTCCCTTTTTATGCATCTAAACTTCAAGACATTTAGCTTTCTTTGTTTTGTTTTTGTTTTTTGTTTTTTTTTTTGTTTTTGGTTAAGAATCTGCCAAAATCCAATTCGAATCTCTATTTGGCCGATCAAATCATCATCTCTATTCGTAAAACATCATGTAATTAATCATCGTACAACACTAATATTATATATATATATAATAATTAAAAAATTATATATATATAATATTATATATATATATATTTTATTAAAGTTGAGAACATGATACTAACTATATAAAAAAGACATCAATTTTTTTCTTCCAACTTTACCCTTATATGATACTAATATTACACTTTTGTTTTTTGTTTTGTTTTTCTAAAATTTCAACACTTTTTTTATTTTTTTTTATTTCAACAATTCAAATATTAATTTAATCTCTGTATAATTTGTCAAATTTCATTTTAGTTCGTCGATAATGATAAAAAAGTCTGTACACATATCACGTGTACAAAATAACTAATAATATTTTAATCACTCGTATTAATCCTTTCATCCAGACGACGAGAAATATTAGCCTTAGCAGAAGCCAATTGAATAATTTTTTGAAAGAAAAGAAAGTGCAGGAGAAGACAAATGGAGAATGGTAAGAGCAACGTGGCAGTGAGTCGACCATGATTTAGAGGGCCCACTGATACGTGGGGACCACTGCACACGCCACGCGTCGTCCCATTGCAGTGCGTGTCATATGGTCTTTGGAATTTTGTAATCCATTCATGATAAACTCACCCCTAAAAAAAGCACAGTAAAATATTTATTTATTTTTTAAAAAATAATTGATATGTATTTTAATGTTTTTGTTTAAAAAAAGGTAAAACAAGCAATAAATCGCTAACAAGAAAAAAAAAGTAAAATCGCAATTAAATTTTTTTATGAAATATTTGTTCAAACGAATTTTTGATTATTTTTAACTATAAATCTTTGTCATAAAAAAATTTTCATAAAATATTTATTTTAAAACAATTTTAAAATTTGTGTAAAAATATTTTTTTTATAAAAAATGTTTATAAATACTCATCTAAGCTAATCACGTAAATCCAATTTTGATTTATGTGTGTGTGTCTGTGTGTGTTGTGGTCATATATATCTAATTGTCTCGGCCAATTTTCACGATTCATCTGTTTGATGCCTCAAATTATCTGATTTACGAAGGTTTTATTACTTTCAAGAAATTGACTCGTGTATCAATTTTATAAGACATATCTTTTATTTGAATTACTCATGAAATTTTTTTATTTTTCATACAAAAAATATTTCACCAATCAAAAAATATTACTTTTTTATGTCAAAAGTATTGCTTTTGATTGTAATATGGACATAGTTGACTGTCTCACGAATAAAAATTCATGAGAGCGTGTCACAAAAATATACTTATTATATTATTTGACATAAGATTCATATACTTATTCATATGTGCACAGTAGGTGTGCAGCATATCAAAAACTCTATATATATATATATATATATATATATATATATATATATATATATATATTTATTTGACCTCTAATACGTAATAATATTTTTTCGTAAAAATTTCTTTATTTTTATGAGATAGAGAATTGAAAAAAAAATTAAAACTGGGAAGGAAAATATTACTCCAACATTATTATATCTTATATAAAAGTTTATTTTATGAATAGTTTTTAACCTATTTCAATATTAACATATATGCATGTATAAATTATCAAGGATTATTACCATACCTTTGTTCACTTGGTTCGTAGGATGTGATGAATGATTAATAATTTGATTGATAAATGTTTGATATGATAAGATATGAAATTTGAGGGATATATAATTTGTTTGCACAATATTTGAGATTTACGGGCGTGCCAGGTGCGAAGTTGCACCACCAACTTAAAACAATAAAATCTAACTTCTAACTATTCAAGCGATGTGAATTCTAAATTTAATCGTCAGTTCTAGTTTCCTTGAATAAATGCAATGCCAAAATGAAGAAAACTATTAGAAATTGATGAAAATAAATCCCTAACATAATTTTGAATTTACAAAAATTGTTGGAATTCATCAAAACATGAAAAATATAATAAATTATTGATGAAATCTAAAAAGAGAACCTGGAATCCTAGAACAACTAATGGAAAGCTTGAAAACTAATGTTTGAAAACTAAAAATTAGCATAGAGCTTTTTTTGCAGATTTTTGTGCGTAGAATTGTGTGTGTGTCATGTTCTGCTTAATCATTCCTATTTGTTCACGCTGGAGACCGTTTCTTCAACTCTTGGCTGCTCAACTCCCCACTTCCTCCACTATCCATGATTACGTCCACTACTGCCACTAGCCATGAATTCCTCCCATGATCTCCTTACTGACATTATCTGCTTATTTAAATACATTAATGAGCCTCTTTTTCTATTAATTTAAACTTTGGGACTTATACAATCAATTGAGCTTATAATTAAATTGGGCTGTCATAATTTAAATATTTTAGCCCAAACAATAATACTACGTATGATGTGAATTTAACAAGAAAGATAATATCATGATAAACATATTTATGAACAAAATATTCTTCATGTTATATTTTCATTTATTTATCATTCAATGTTTATTTCTCCCAAACCTCATAGCCTGTTTGCAAAAAATCAGAGACAACTGGAAACCCTCTCCATTTGTTTGGTCACTCAAGATGCAAAGATGAGGTGAGACACTTGAAAGATCTGAAACGAAGAGTCAACATAAAGCACTTACATATTGTTTTGAGTTTAATTAGTTTTTTTTACAGGTAAAATAAAAAATTAAATCTACAATCGTCGTTCGAACCAGTGGAAGAAAGCAAAAGCTACTTGGGAGAAAAAGCTATTGTGGGTTATTTTGGTGATCACGTTGTATCAGTGTTGGTGACTGTAACCGGATACATATTGTTCATCTTCAAGGCATGAATTTGTTTTCCAAGACAAACAGTGAAAATAGTCAAACCTATAATCAACATAAATTACAAAACAAATCAAACAAAGTATTAATAAATAATCCAAACTTAATCATATCTATCCAACCGAGTCTTAATGGTTATAATCCGATTTGATTAATCGGCTCAATTTTATTATATATTTAATAAGTCGGATGCTTGATTTAATAACATATATTGTATTATACTTATCCAATTACTATATTAATGAAAAAAGATTATATATATATAACCTTATACAAGATAAATATATGCACATATATATAAATAAAGTTAATTGAAATTTTTTTAAAGTAAAATTATCTCCGTCATAATTATAATATTTTTTTTTCATTTTTCGTACTCATTAATATATAATTCAATTTTACATATTAGTTAAGTTTTGAAAATTGTGTCACTATTTTTTTATGAATTTTAAATATATAAAATATGAAGTTTATATATAAATTTATTTTTTTTAAATAATTTTTAAAATTTATGTAAAAAATAAACAAGACGTAAAGAATTTGATTTCAGAAAAATTATTTTATTTAATATAAAAATATACGACAAATTGAGGTTGGTGACGGATCGTATGCATTTTGGGTGGTGAGAATATCAAAACTCAGCAACGCTGAGATCTCCCTCCCCCCAAATGAGCAATTCGCATTTAATCTCTCTTTAATTTTTACTCTTCAGCTCTCCTCAGATATCAATTGTCCCTGAATTCTCTCTTCAAAGCAATCTCAAATCACCTCCTAAATTATAGGGCTTGTTTGAATCCTAACCAGTCATCTCTGGTGAAGGTCCATATTTACCCAGCTTCTCTGTTTTGTTTACTGCATGAGGAGTAACTAGTGTTAGTGTGTGTGGTATTGCATGGTTATTATTTTGCATATGATTGCGTTTCTGATTTGGGTTTTTGATTTTCTGTTGGGTTGATCATTGTGAATGTGTGATCAGTGATTCGATTGTTGTTTGGTTTGGTTTGGTTTTTCTTTACTTGGGTTTTGTGATGTGGTGAGAAAGATTAGTTTTTGGAGTGGTTTGGTTTTAAAGTTGAATTTTACTGAACTGAAGTCGGAATATTTCCCTGAAGGTCAGCGGTGGCGGCCCCGGATTTAAATTGGGAGGCAAACCATGAATAAAAATGTCCCCGAATTTTTTTCCCCTTTGGTTCCAGGGGTTTGGGCCATTCGATTGATCCTGTGCTATATGGGATAGATGGATTAATTGGCACTTAGATGATAAAATTTATACGTGGCCATCCTGTGCATGTATCCTGATCCAATTAAAACGAGGCATCTTGAAGTTTATCCTTGTTGCCTGGAATGCATCCCTCTTCACCATCAGCAGTTCCATCCCTGAGGGTGAGTTTCTTTTTGGGTAAAGTAAAGTAACCAAGAAATTGGCGTAGCAAAAGGGAGAGAAGGATTTTTTGCATTGCATGAGCTCGAACTTTGGGGAAAGACAGTACAATTTTAGTTTTGTAGTCTTTCCAGTACATCAGGAAATGTATGATGATGACGTTGAAACTTTTCAGTATATTCAGCGAGTACAGTGTGCTGGTGCATTCTTGAGCTTAACTCCAGTGTCATCATCAATAAGTGAGATTAATGGATTAAGCATTTGTTAGGCTTCGGGCATAACAAAGGTTCTTGGATTAAACTATTGTTAGGCTTGAGGCATTTATAAATTCTGTCTTTGTGTTTGATACGTTCTCATGTTGCCTTCTCTAAGCCCTTTTTGCTCACTGGAAGCACATTATCATGATCATATAAGCTCTAAATGCCTTTTTTTTCTTTGACTAAACTGGTATTTGGCCTCTGACTGCATAAAATAGAATTGCCAATGAATGGGAATTTTGCGTTTTCTATGATAACTTTTTCTTCTTTCTATATCGTATTAAATTCTCAGAAGAAAGCATCCGTTAAAAAAAGTATTGGACTTCATGTTGTATTTCGGATTAATTTTATTTTAATTTGGTTATAACTAAAATTAGGAATTCCATATCAGGAATCATGTAAATTGAATCAATGCCTGTGTATGAACTTTTGGAGAGGAAACATTATATGCTAATTGTAACTGGCTGGCATGGTTATTTATCAACAAATTGTGGCATGGTTATGAGGCTATATGGTCATAAAGATGCTGTTGGTTTAAGTATGTCTGATCAGGAGTATGGCATCGCTTGTTAATTTTTAGGGATGCTTTTTGTGCTTAGTAAATATCCAACAACGAAAAAGGTTTTGCTATTCTGAGCATTTATTACTGTTTCTTCCCCATTAAAGTTTAGGCTGCATGCTTAGAAAATTTCCCCCCACTTGAACTGACTGGGCTTTGTCTGGCTTATATTTGGTTAATGTAAGGATTCAGTTGAGTTCTCGGACAAATTGGGAGAGCATGCAACCTAAGTCTAAGGGTGCTAATCAAGTAGAATCTAAGCTGTGTAACATTACCAATTCCAATATATGCTCAGAACCATGGTGGAATAATGGTGGAAATACTTCCTTTTCTCCTGCCATGATGCGGGATAAAGCATCAGACCCGTCATCCCGGGAACAATCTGCAGATGGCCACTCACAATCTGTGGGTGGAATAAATGAGGAAGATGATGATGCGGTCAAACATTCACCAAGTGTTATACCAGGTAGCTTCAATAAGCCAGCAACTCATATGAAAATATTCCTTTGATCAATACCACATGGACGTTTATGAGTGCAATACTAATGATCACGTCTGTCACTATCAGATATGAATTATAGGCACATGGAGAATCTTCAGCAAGTTGCGCCAAGCTTGCATCAAGGAAATGATGGGAGCCTCACACAGCTTCCCCAACAGTTTGAGCTTGTTGAACACTCAATTGTAAGATTGTCACAATCAGAAATATTGAAGTTAAAAAATTGCTATCAGAAATATTAAACTACAAATGTTGCCATCTAGATATATTGAAGTTCAAAATTGGCAATTTGAAATAATTATATTGGCTGGTGACCGCCAGATGGTCACGGCAGCAATATTGAAGTTCATCTTTGTAATCCCCTTTCAGGGCTGTGCTTCAAATCCTTACGATCCTTATTATGGAGGAATGGTGGCAGCTTATGGGCAGCCTTTGGTATGTGCATAAACTGGTAGTTGTTCTGCTTTTCATTGTTAAATCTTGTGAAGAGACAAACACTTGATATGATTTTGATTTTTATCCTATTGAACGACTTTCCATTTTGTGCATCCAAAAATTAACTTCTGTGGGTTGGAGTGCTACTTTTAAAGGAAGAAATATGAATGCGTTCATTGGAACCAATTACCCATTTTCCAATTTTGCTATTCATGGGGTTCTGAGAATTCCTTTTTTGATCAGGTTCCTCATTTATGTGACATCCATAATACAAGGATGGCGCTGCCCTTGGAAATGACAGAGGAGCCTGTTTATGTGAATGCCAAGCAGTACCACGGTATTATGCGAAGACGACAGTCACGTGCTAAAGCAGAGCTTGAGAAGAAGATGATTAAATCTCGCAAGGTAACTTTTTTGGTTCCCCAGATAAACCTCTAGCAGAATCTATCTTTGGTCATGAGAAAAGGCTTGTTCTAAAAACTTTTATTGACAAACTTTTCTTTTAACCGACAGCCTTATCTTCACGAGTCCCGGCATCAACATGCCTTGAGGAGGGAAAGAGGCTCTGGTGGGCGTTTTGCTAAAAAGTCGAATGCTGATACATCCAAGGGAACAGACACTGGCTTGGCCACCACTTCACGATCAATCAGTTCATCAAGTTCCGATCCTTTTTTCTCGGAGTCTTGTCGATTAAAAGCACCTGAGTCTCTGCAGAAGCCAGCATATCAGGCTAATTCTGGTGAGGTTAGGGAACGTCCCCAGTCAACTGTTAGGACATATCCCATCTAATTATGCACTTTCTGTGTACTTGGACTCCGTGGTAAGAAGGTTGGTTTGGTTTCAAGGAAGCATAAATCTTGGCTTCTAGGCTGGGCGGCAATTCATTCTTGGCTGTTTTATTTAGGTTGTGGAGGGGAGGAATGCTGGGATTTTCTTAGCTTCTTTCAGTGTACAAATGACTAGTTCAGTCTGAATAGGAGAGATCCTTGTGTAAAGTTTGTAGTAGGAGAACAGTGTTTTGTTGCGTTTGTTACATTTTGAAGTGTTGTTTGCATCAACTGCAAATCCTTTATGTTTCCTTATTAACTATTTTGATAATTATGAGAGGACAATTATGTATCTTATAGGGCTGTCTTGGACGGTTTCTCTAAATTCAAACCAAATTGTCATGTACAGTATTAACTGGTAGATGAATTTTTTGAACAAAGAGAGTAGACTAGCAAGTAAAACAATAAATAAATAAGTAAATAGTATAATAAAATCAAAAAAATTAATTGAACATAAAAATATTAAATAAACTTTAGAATGTCTTTCAAATAAAAAAAAATACAGTACAAATTATAAAAAATAAAATTAGGTAAAATATATCTTATTGTTAGATTTTACTTCATCGTTTTATTTTTTACCATATTAATTTTTATTTTGTAGCATTAATATTATCATTGTTATCGGATAAATTTTCCTTCTCTTGGATAAATATTTACTTTTTTTTAAGCTTGGGAGATGAACTTCACTAAAATTGAATTTCAATACAAAATTCAACACACGTTAGTTAGTCAGGCGATCAACAGCTAGCACCCAGGTGACGACTAACCGTCACTAGACAGATTTCACAAAATCAACATAATAAAATGAAATTTGGTGTTTTAATTCAATCCAATAAATCAATCGCATTTTTTGTTGAACTTTTGGCTAATATCCTGCAATAAAAAATTACTATTCATTTTATAATTGAACTTTTGAATTAAAAGTTTTAAAAAAAATCCCAAAAATAATCAAATAATAACAATAATTTTCTGGCGCCTCGCCTGGCCGACTAACACTTTTCGGTGCGGTCGGCCAGAAAACAGGCAGATTTTGGAACACTGTGAAGTGTAAGTAGGTTGTCTTGACAATAAATAGAAGCATCACGTTGACGTCAAACTACAGTTTAGAAAGTCATACACAAGGTTCACAGCCAAAAAAAAAAAAGCTGTCTCAAAAAAGCATAGATGGACAGATAGAGCTGTAATTTTGTGAATAAATTGTCGTGTCCTATGGTTTGTTACATATTCTTGTACCATGTAGCATTCAATATGTTTCATCTATCATTTCCCCCTCATCTTCTACTTGGGTTTCTTCCTCTCTATTTTCGCCTCGATCCGTTTCTGCAGTGCTATCATCAGTGTTGTTCTGGGAATTAGTCACGTTAAATAAGGTTTGCTTCTCCATCATACCCGAGAGAGCAAGGCTAGGGGACCACTCAAGAACGTCATCTATTATGTTGTAAACACGTTTCTGGTACCTGCAGGAATGAAACACGAGTTCAGCCCGGTAAATTTGTGAAGTGCAGATAGCTTTGCACAAGGTCCAGTCAAGTAGGTTCTTCACACAATGACGGCGACGGAGGTAAAAAATTGTTCCACTTAATAATGCTACCCATTCTAGTTTCAGCATCCTTCTGGACCTTTGACAACAATCAAGCCGCATCTCAAAATGCTTAACATACCATAGAGCACATGATAAATTCAGAAATGAAGACTGTAAACCACCATTAGCAGATAAACGCCAAAGGTCCGATAATAAGTTTTCTCGTGTAATTGATTTCTCTTCTGTACTCTATGCATTTACAAAGAGAATTAAAAAATTTTGTCCCGTTAATTTATACTGTGACCAAGAAATTTATATATATTATATCATCCTACACTTAATCCATTCTGTTATTCAAACGCTGGTTGACTGTGTTCATGAGGAATACGCATACCTAGCTCTAGCGGCTTCATCAGGTGCATGGTGCCTCAATAGTAGAATGACCAGCACAGCTACTACTGCATAAAATAACCTCGCTGTCCACTTTGGACGCTCACCCTCATCTTTCTTGGGCCAAAACTGGAACAATTCCTTGAGCGTTGCTTCCTCTGCAAGAATGTTAGGGAAGAACCAAACATGCTTTCCAAGAATAATCCATAGAGCTCCAAAGATGAGGATCTCACTGCATTAAAGAGAAAGCTTAGAAGTCTGATGACAGTAAACCAACTAGCAGTTGCTCTCAAATTTGACAACATACATAAACGAAGTGTACCAATCTATATATATAAAAAAGCAGAGTTTTTACCAAAAATATTAATTTCCCGCCAAAATGTCATTTCTAAAAAAGGAAAGATATATCATGAATATTGAAATATGTGTACTGCAATAAATGATAATTTCATTTATTGTTTACATTGATTATATCAATTCATTTAGTTCAAATTTGAATTTAATTCATTTTTATATTAATTCAAATATAATTTATGTATTATATGTATTTTATTATTTTTTATTCAAAATGAAACTAAACTCTATTAAAAACATAAACTACATTAAAACTTTTGCATTGATTATATCAATCAATTTAATTTGTGATATGATTTAAAAAAAAGTATTTCTCATTAATTTTATTAAATTTGATTTAAAAATATTTATTTATCACATGTTAAAAAATAATAATATATATAGTTTCTCATAAATTAAAGAATTAAATATGTATTTTGGTTGGTGATCGACATTAATATTTTAAACACGATAAGAACCATGTCATTGTCTTAGGGTAACACAATTAATCGACATACATTTATATTTAATAAATTTTTTCAAAATTAGCGAAAAAATAGTTTCTAATTTTATTTTTTTATAATTATATTATTTTTTTACAATTTAAATATCTATTATTTCTTTATAATAATTAATTTTTAATAATACCATCTCGTGCATCGCACGGGTTAAATACTAGTGTGAGATAAAAAGAGCAGTATAGGTCGGTGATTTGCGTAACACCACAAAGTTAACATTAAAACATATATTGCTAAGAGGAAATTCCACATAACAACCTACAAAAAATTCCCTTATGGCACTAGCATTTAAAATAAACGGATAGGATAGCAGGCCAACAAGGTCCCTGAAAATGCCTTCAAAGAATAATTTTGCTAAAGCAAAGAATATCAATAACAGATGACATCAATCTCCAAACTAAATTGCTCGCATTAACCTTCTGGTGCCCACTTATCTGTACGCTAATAACCACTCTAACTAGGACTTAGAAGTAAGCCACACGACCGAAAGCAGTGGAGGAAAAATATATTATTTGCTACAAACACCAGCTTAATAGCCAAAATAATCTCGTTTGGACACAGCAACAAAATTTAACAAAGAACACCACTATTATAACCTCTCGATTCTGAGCACCACAATCTCCTTCTTTGAAAAAATTATCAGCAACAGAAACTCGTAACCACATCTTAAGTCAGGATATTCAAAATCTTTAGTTTCAATCAACACTGTTTTTTCACTGAGGATAACTTTCAGCTATTAACTTCTACATCGTTGATCATTTGGAACAAAATTTGAATATTTCAAAAACTTCAATCCAACAAATATCATTACTTCTCATCACAGTTCACAGAGCAATTGAAAATAAAAATGCAAGAAAATAAACTAAAAGAGGAAAACACCAGAACAAATGGACGTACCTAAAAGCAGGCAACATATAAGTAGCAGTACACCTGCGCACAAGTAGAGAATGAGCAGCTTAACTTGGTGGGGATACACAGGAAACAAGCAGATGGCTAGAGTCAAAACAGGCCAGGAAAATGAGAGAAGCGTCTGCCACAACGGTCTTCGATTAACAAAAGTCCACGCAAAAAAAGTATCGTTATCGGAAAACACTTGATCCTGCAAGGCGTGATGATAATGGATGGTAAATTAGGAAGTCCATTCAAATAACAAAATATTCTCAACACATGGACCGAGTGAATCATTACCGCGAACAAAATGGGTAAAGACAAGGGGAAACACATGGAGGCAAGGCATCACTTGTACCAATAAAGGAAAAAATTTGGCTCTTTTGTTCACATTATGCAAAAGAATTAAGAAAAGTTCTTTTGAATTTTACAAGAAAATCTTGGCACCCCGTTTAAATCAGCTGCTGGCACTTGGAATCCCATTTTTCCACAACAGAACCAAGAACATGACAAAATTTCTGAACTAAAATTCCAGAAATGACAAACAGACATAACAAAATTAATGTAAGATTCTCCAATAACTCCATCCCTCACTTACGCATCGATCATTAATTTAACTAAAAGTTAGTATTTTTTGTCAAAATGTTGCAACATCGCCACAAGTTTTACAGTTCTACAAGAGCTGTGCACATGCTAAGATGATTTCACCCACGAAACAATAAATACCTTGAATTATATTCGTTTTATTCTTAGTTGTCAAAATAAGAGGGAAGCTTTTCGATCCACACTATGAGCTAAGGAAAATTAGGAAATGATAACCTAAGCAAAAATGCATAAACTCACAAGAAAAAGTTTCTCCTTTATCATCACCATTACTATCATTATTATTTTTGAAGGAAAACTAAAACTGAACTTACACCAAATATCTCCAAATGGGCTGGCCAAGTTGATAGTTTTCTTCTCCCAGGCCTAACAATTTTGACAACACGATCACACCTCACAATAAGGTTCTTACTCAGAAGTATGTTGGCAATATCTTCAATCTCCAAATCCTTGTCTGATTCAAGTACATCTTTGAGTTCTGAATGATTTCTCAAAAAGCTAACAAAATCTTTTCCTCTAAAATATTCAACTCGGGACTCTTGTAAAACGGCCCACCTAGATCCCAGATCCTTGTGATTTCGAACTTTCTCAGCAAAAATCTGAAACACGTCCTTTTTTGCAACTTGCTTCTGAAATTTAAGAACAAATAAATTTCATTTCTCAGAAATATCACAACATGGAGTGGTGTCCACACATAAAAGTGTAAAATGAGATGTGGAAATTAAACCAATAATCTAGTAAATTACATTCATTTTCCCATAAACCCACCATCTTTTCACATAAATCTTCAAAATCCCACACATAACCGTGGATTTCAAACCCCCACGAACAATAAAATTCCACAGTTACTTATAAACATATTCATGCGTAATTTCCTCACTAGCATCCGATATTTCAAAGAAGTCAAAGAGCATCACAAAACGCCAAAATTCCACGAAACATTACCGGAACATAAACAGATACAAAACGTCATTATACTAAAAGAATGCATGATCACAAATCCGTATACATTTAAAAATTAACAAACCCTAGGAGGAGTGTCGGTGGCGGAGTCTCCGTACGAACGTCGTGCCCGCTTTTTATCTCCGGCGCCTCCACCGCCTCCGCCCGATTTCTTCATTTTTACCTCAGTTTTTTTCTTCTTTTCATTTATAATAATATAATAATTTTAATTTTAATATTAATTACAAACCATAACAAGAAGTAGTAGGCAGACTGGGCTTTAAGTAAAGCCCAAATTGTTGAATGTTAGGTCGGCCCAAAAAATAGAATAATTCTATATAATATTATTTTATTCCAGATGAGACAAGCGACTCAGCATATGGTCTTTCCTTTACCATCGCACTTCTTGTTTACCCGACAAACGTGATTTACATATTATTGTTTTAGTTCGAAAATTTATCGTACCAAAATATAGCGAATGACTCCTGAATATATGTTACCAAATTTAAAGTCGAGAAAAAATACAACTCTCTGTCATTAACACGAATTTGTCTTGCATTTGGTGCTCACGTGATACAACAATCGTCTCTCAAAATAACTATTAATCTCGATCATGTATTTACAGATATAAATACGTAGGAACATGTAGTTTCATCGAAGGAGTATTCTTTCATCCAAAAGTCATATAAAAATCATCGATGGACACCATTGAGATGCAAAGCATCATAAAAAAACTTACAACTCTTGTCAAATAGTGCTGCCAGAAGCCTAGGCTCCTCTCCCATGGCCCTAGAGAAATCCAGGGCACAGAGATGGCGCTTAGGCGCCTCCTCTACACTACAAAGAAGGTGTTTAAGCGCCTCCTCAACGTCCTAGATCGTTAGGTGCATCAGCGCCTCCCCTGACGCATGAAACAAACATTTGAGTTTTTCCTTAATCTTTTTTCCTTAATTTTCATTCATTAAGCCTTGAAACATTCCTACAATCCCCCGTGTTAATGAAATTAATACATTAATACATGTGATGTCTAAAGAGATTTTACACGAAAAATCATCGGATTAGAAGAGGTAATTTTTGCTTTGAACATTCTTTAGTAAAATACTATCAGATTTACTAGGTTACGAAGTGAACATGATGTCTTGAACTTCTTTGCTGTTTGTGTAAAACCATACGATAATACCTATACAGTAACTTTCTTCCATTTATATTTGGTTTTATCGATTGCTTCCATTTTAGCCATGAAACATATCTTAGCTTTATAAGTGTTTCTTTGAGACAGTACATCCTCACACTTATATAGGTAGTTTTCTTTTAAAAATATCTGACCATACCACACCTTTAAAAGCAAATGAATCATTAAAAATATAATATTTATCCTCAATAGATTGGCATGAAAACAACACTTCTCGTCCTAGTAATGAGAAATGAGTAATTATCAAGTCCTAGCACAAGTTCTCATAATTTAGTTATCTCATTGAACCAATATCTTGGGATATCTAATCAATGAAGTTGGTTGCCACTATGAAAACCTTATTTTGTATTTTCTAATATCATTAATCTTGACAAGCTGTACATTTGATCTCAATTCAAGATTTTTACAACAGATCCGTTAAGTCGTCGTATGATTTCTCTCAATCAAAATGATAACACGGTTGAATATAGATTTTATCATGATATTGTATCATATATACGTACATATTCAATTTTGTGTCGTATTTTAACATAGTATTTCTACTTTAAATAAAGTATCCCACATTTCTAATTATTTATAGGACTTTGTGACATTTCAAAATCACAAACTTTGAATTTGAAATGTTTATAACATTATTAGCTTGAATTTTAAGCGTTAAAAATTATAAATCAAAATTCAATAATTTATTTATCGCAAACTTGGATTTAAACGCAGTTTCTTAAGGAATTCAAAATAACTCTCTAATATAATTTTAAAGTTTGAATTTTAATTGCACAACTTAAAAAATCCAAACTCGAGAGTTTATATCTTGTAAATTTGGATTTTAAGTGTAAAGACTTAAAAAGTTCGCATGTAAAATTAAAGTAGAAAGAATGGAGAAACAAGAATGATGTAATTCATTTTTAGTTGTCAAATGATTCCCCCCACACTATGTTTGGGTAATCGTAGATTTATAAACATAGCATTTAATAATTTTATCCCATTCCGAATTCTTATTTTAACCACATTATTTGCTTTATTTGAGTATAGATTCATCCTTTGATGTATAATCAAATAATATATATATCATATATTACTCAATTACTTCAAATAACTTTTGTTTCTTTGCTATGTTTATTTTTAACATTGTTTTTATGTCAATCATAAACCACAAAAGCTTCATCTTTAATTTCACAATATATAGATCTTGCATCTCATCATCGAATAAGATGACATATTCTTTTCTCCTATTTAAGAAGCCATATATTTTTCCAACAAATGGATTGAGACAATTTATAATTCGATGCATATCTAATTTGATGCTGTAAATTTTATACATATGATTAATTATTTTTTTAATCCATAGTTCAAATTTAAGATCTTTAGTCTCGTTCCAATTATACATTTCTTTAGTTTCAAGAAGTTTCTCAAATCAGTACACAAAGTATTGAATTCTCGAATCGAGACACTACTTGAATAGACTTCCTTAGATTCATGTGTTTGACTTAATTCGTGTGATCCATAATTTACAATAATTGCATTTTGCACAGAGAATCAACATATTTATCGGTCTTCAATCAAATAAAATCGAAAAAAATCATCAAAAATTTAAGCATTGTAACAAAAAAAAAAACTAAAATTTCAAAACCTGATATCTAAAATTCATAGATTCAAAAGTCGTTGTATTAATATGAGACTACATACTTTGAAGTTGATTATAGTCAATACATCTTCAAATTGTAAACCAAAATGAAGAATAAAAAATTCGTCACAAGACTAGTAGGTGGGGATTTCTCCAATCCCCTTAATTAGATTTGCAACCTGAAGATAAAAATCTCACAAATATATGTTAGAAAATTTGAAGTTGATGCAAGAAAAAACTTTTTGTTGTTAAGTCCAATTTTTTCAGCACTTACTACTCACGGGATATGACAACGTCTCCCAAAATAAAACGACTTACACCTTATGATAGTAAATCTACAAAGCACATGTTCCATAAAAAGAAATGAACCAACTCTCTTTTAGAATAGAAGGAAAAAGATGCAAACAATATGGGTGCAAACAATGTTCAGAAAAATATAATGCAAAAGTTTTTTTAAAAGAAACTACTTATTAATATTGATCATTTTCATAATGTATTTATAGATATCGATATGCAGAGACATTTTGTTTCATCAATGAAGTGTCTTCTCATCCAAAAATCAGATGAAAATCTTCAAAAAACACCATTTAGATTCAAAATATCTTGAAAAACTCACAACTATTATTAAATAGCATCGGCTAACCCCTAGGCACCTCCCCCGTGGCCCTGGAGAAATCCAAGGCACAGAGGGGGAGCTTAGGTGCCTTTGGGAGGTGCCTAGGTCCTGCGAGCTATTTGGATTGTTCCAAGCCATATTTGGGCGCTGATGCGAACTTTTCAGACGTCTCAGCTGCTCGCTGACACATATATCAATCATTTGAGTTTTTCCTTCATCTTCTTTTGCTAATTTCAATTTGATAAACCTTAAAATATTCCGACATCATATAATTTTCGTCTAGTAACTTGACATGGATCATGTTGGAAGTCGAGCACAAAGATTCGACCCAATGATGAGGTTAGTTCAATTCTAGCACATATGCTAGGTGTGAAATTATATTATAAACCATCGTACATGACATTGGTGAATCTGATGAATTATTGCAAATTTTGAATTTCAAATTGTTTGTCATTAAATTTTTAAAAACGGCCATTATGTGGGATTAGGCTTCTGATTACTGATCACATTAATCGTAGAGCTGTACTTAATATTTATTTTTATAAAAATTTAAATGTAAAACTTGGGGTCTGAATTATATCAAATGTGCAAGGGTGATTTAATCAAGTACTATTTTAAAATAACATAAAAATTCATATGAAATCATCTCATTGAATAATTTTGTGAGGACGATCTTTTAGCAAACACAATTCATGAAAAAAATATTTTTTATTCCAAAATTATTATTTTTCACTGGAGTTGTGTATCAGACCAACTTATATATAAATTCGTAATATATTCTCATAGGAGACCTACTCACAAGTTTAATATTATTTTATGTAATTTTTTTTTTAAAAAAAGTTCAATATTAAGGTTTCAAAATGAAATAAATGTGATGGGAACAAATAATTGTTGAAAGCAGAACCAAATCAGACCGGTCGATTCGATCGAGAACTGTTCACGAGTTGGGTCTGAAACATCCGAAAAAATTGTTTTAACGTTCGAACCTGTCAAACCTGATAAAAAAACCAGTTGAACCGACTATGAACCGGAAAATCAATTCAACGAGTTAAGCATGTTTTTCTAATTTTTTCTTTGAAAAACTAATTTTTAAAATCTTAACTTTAATATTTTGTTTTATATATATACATATATTATTTGGAATTCGGTCTTGATAAGAATTTTATTTTAATAATAATATAATTTATTGTTTTTGTTTTTGAAAAATATATAACTATAATTGATATTTGAACCGGAGAACCAGTTCAACGAGTTAAGCATGTTTTTCTTTTTCTTTTCTTTTTTTTTTTGAAAAACTAATTTTTAAAACCTAAATAATTTTATACATATATTCAAATATCAATTATATATATATATTTAAATACATCTTATACATATGTTTAGATTTTAAACTTGGATACTTACCTTAATATTTGTTTTATATATATACATATATTATTTGGAATTTGGACTTGTTAAAAATTTTGCTTTAATAATAATATAATTTTTTGTTTTTGTTTTTGAAAAATATATAACTATAATTGTTTTTGAACTAATATGAATATAATAAAGCAAATAAATATTTGTTTACATTTACATAAGTAAATCTTTTTTTTAAAAAAAAAATCATAAATTTACCAAGTACAGTGGGAAAATTGATGAAGCCCACCTCGTACCCTGTGATATCTGCCCCTGCGGGGGACATACTAACTATTTTATTTATTTACCTTCACACACTAGTAATGTCTTTAGGCTCCACACCTACCTGTAACACTTTTTATTTATAAAATAATAATTATAAAAAAAACTCAATTAATTTTGAATATTACATTTGTTTGTGCATAAATCTTAGATTATGTAAATGTAATTTTCAAATTTAGTTAAATTTTTACAACGACTGATTATTATAAAACATTTAATATTTTGTGTAAATCATCGTTGTAATTACTAAATTAATTTTAATATATTTCGAAAGTATCGCTTTTTTATATAAAAAAAACACAAAAATTCTTGTGAGACGGTTTCACGGGTCAATTTCGCAGGTCGAATCTCTTTGTTGAGTCATCCATGAAAAAAATTATTTTTTATTGTATATATCAGTAGAATTGACCAGTCGCACAGATAAAGATTCGTGAAATCGTCCCACAGTGAGACTTACTCGTTAAAAAAAACTTAGATTTCAAAAAATTTAATATTATCAAGAATTCAATTGGCAGCATTAAATTTAGGTCAGTTAATTATTCAAGCAAAGAATAAAATCGTGAAAGGAATACAAGTACAAGTCATTGAATTATCCTAAATAATTACAACCCTGTTGGATTTTCTTTTCTTTTTTAATTTTTATTTATTTATTTGCATTTCCCCCCTTTTTAACTTCTCGAATTACCAAGAAAAGTTTTTAAAAAGTAAATAAAAAGTTGTCATTCGCTATTTCGAAATCCCTCCGATTTTTTGCCATTTTACTATATTTATGCCGAATTATCTCGAATACATATTAAATTTTATTTTATGTCAATTAATGTTTATGTGAAATATTTAGAGATTAGGTTAAAAACAAAAACTTGTGTGAGACGGTCTCACAGGTCGTATTTTATGAGACGGATCTTTTATTTGGGTTATCCATAAATATGCTAAGATTATTACTTTTTATTGTGAATATCGGTAAGGTTGACACGTCTCATAAATAAAGATTCGTGAGACCGTCTGACAAGAGACCTACTCTTATGTTAACTTTTAATTTATTTTTTTATAATATTATTTTATGTTAGTGGTGACATGATTTTTTTTTAAAGTTGAAAATTACATATAATTTTACAGTAAAAAAATATTATTGAGATATCCTAGGTATAGATAAATTTTTTAATCATATTTTGTAATTAAATGAAGATTAAATATTTTTGTAATCTTGTTGGGGTATTTTAATTTATCATAAATTACAACACTCTTACATGGTTGTTATAAGCATCTCATGTATTATAAGTAGCAAGTATATATAGATAATGTAGAAAAAATTTATGGTATAAATTCAAATTTTAAGTTTTAATAAGTGAATATATAGTATGCTTATATATTATTTTTACTAGAAAAAAATTATGCACATGATAATTTACATGCACATATTTTTAACATAATTCATTATTTTTTAAATCTTTGAGTAATTGATTATGATTAACAAATCATTTAGTCATTTTTTAGAATTTATTAAAATAAGTTCTTATAAAAACTTTTATTGAATGAAATATGAGGTAATTTTGTTTATTAATCAATGCAAAAACTTGTGTGAGATGGTCTCATGAGTCGTATTTTGTGAGACAACTCTCTTATTTGAGTCATCCATGAAAAAGTATTACTTTTTATGCTAAGAGTATTATTTTTTATTGTGAATATCGGTAGGATTGACCCATCTCACAGATTAAAATTCGTGAGACATCTCACAAGAGATCTACTCATTGATTAAATGATCAAGTTAGTTATATAACAACCATATCTATATTATATCTATAATGAAAATTAATATATTTTATATAAAAAATAATAATTTTTATTAATTAAGTTAAATCATATTAAATATTTATCTCACAAAATTGATCTGGACGAAAGTTTTTGAGATATCAATGGAAAATTTGATAATAAATATTTAAATCTTATTGGTGCAAGTGAAGGTCAAGGTATAGCGAAGACCAGGCAGCCTATATAAACTCTACCGTCAGCGTTAATTCAAATTGCTGCTAAACCCAAAAAAAGCAACTCTTAATGGCTCAGTTGCACCATTGCTATGCCCAGTGGGACTCGGAGAGAGAGAGCATGCCGGCAACTTCAAGAAGAGTAAAATGGCACCCAACGCCGCCGCCTCCGCCGAGCCCCAAGATCCTCAACTTCCCCCGCAGCCGTAGAACACGACGTAAGCAGCCGAAACCAACCGCCGCCTCCCACCACAACCACAACAGCAGCAGCTACCCATCAGTCACGGAGCAAGAATACCTCTATCCTTCCAAAGGGAAGCTCGGAAACCTGTTTGATCAAAAAAATGATAGCGAACTTTCGATTGTGTTATTGAACTCAACCTCAAATACATTAGCAGCCGAGAGGAGAGAACGAGTGGTGGAGAAAGATGAGGAAGGAGGCTACAACAACGGTGGTGGTTTTGAGGAGGAGAAATGGAGGTTTCAAGCTGAGATACTGAGGGCCGAGTGTAATTTCTTGAGAATGGAGAGAGAGTTTTCTCTAAGAAAATTGGAGAGGAACAGGGTGAAGATGGAGAGGACTCTTAGATCAGCTATTCAGACACTTGTCTCTGTAAGTTCCGTTTCTCCATCGAAGATCCACTGTCGGTTTTTGATTTATTACTGTGTTTATCTTGTTCTGTTGATTTACAGGGCAAAGAAAAGATTTTTGACGGGAAGAATGTGAAGGCCGTTTTGGAGGAGGAGATTGAAGATTTAGAAGAGAAGATTGAGGAGTTGAGAAAGGATTCAAGAATTAAAGTTAAAAATTGCAGCAACTTTGACAAGAAAGCATGCATTTTGCAGAGCCAGCTCGAGAAATTCGGGAGCTTATCTCAAGAAAGTTGTTCCAAGGAATTGACCATCAGTGAAAGCGGGGATTTGAATATCGCAATAAAAAATAACTCCACTGATGTAAGAACAATGTTTCGAAATCATTTTATCATATCATTTCACTCGTTTTTTAGTGTTGTTTCACCAAATTACGGGTACAAAAACCTTGTTCAAACAAAACATACTCGTGGGCTCTGATTAAATAGTTGGTTTTGGATTAAAAAATTAAACAATGCGCAGATGGATATGCTGAAAAAGAAAATGGAGGGATTGTCAAAAGGGGTGTTGGATAGAGTGGAGGAAGTGTACGTGTCAATGCTTTCCAGCACAGCCAATAGTTCCGTTGCTAGCTCTGCTTCCACGTCCAAGCGAATAGATTTATGCCCTGAATTCTCGAGTTCCTCCAACAGACAATTGTATCAGGCAAGATTATGATTTCTTCTCAGTTATTTTATAATGTTTTCTTTGTTATTTCAGATTGAATATGGTTCCGATTGAGCTTATTGAGTTATAGTTTCTTGGTGCATGTATAATGTGCAGGTAAAAATGATTAATGCTATGTTTTTTGGCTTAGTATTGCTTTATGATAGATTAAATATGAAACTTGTTTCTATACCTTATCAAGTTTATATTGGTGGTGTGTGTGTGTATATATATATATATGCGAAGTAAGTCAAATATCTAGTCAATGTGTGTGGTTTGTGATGAACATATATTTAGCAAAAGATTTGAAACAAAAAAGCTTGCTGGATGGTTCGGTTGCTCCACACTGCCCCAGAAGCTCACTGCCTGAATACCACATGTCAATTAATACTCGTGGACCACTGCTGTCAATTCTAGTATCTGATTCTGTTTCAGATTTCTTCTATTTCTGTTGTTTTTTTATGTTGCCGAGAACATATCCAGTTGAGTCTGAGCAGAGAATCTGACCAAATTTCAAAATTTGGTGGACAGTAAATCCCGGTATCCAAGTGAAAAATACAGTCTAGATTTTAAAATACTTTAACATAAGCCAAATAATGCTTGATCTTAATGGCTTTTGCAAATATCCTCTTCATCCGCAGTACTTTTCTTGGCCTATTTAAGACAGCAAGCGATAGTCTAAGCATAATGCCTAGACTACTGTATTGCGTAAATAGGAAATGCAGTTTTATTATTAAAATGCTTTTAAAAAATCCAAACCTTTTATCTCCATGGTTTTGCTAATCTATAGTTCGCTTATAGTCCCTGTCTTGGCTTATTAATGACAACAATGACCTTGGATCCTCTGGCAAAACGCGAAGCGTGGGAGCTCTACATTCTATAGATATTTGATTCCTACAATCTTAATAATATCCATGTATTAATAAATGTTCGATAAACAGGAACCAACTTTACAAGACGAGCACAAATGCTCGGGACGATGCAAAGCCATTATTCGCAGAATTGTGGAGCAGGTGAGAGCCGAGACTGAGCAGTGGTCACAGATGCAAGAAATGTTGGGTCAGGTAAGAGGTGAAATGGAAGAACTTAGAAAATCACGGGATTTCTGGGAAAATCGATCACTCTGTTCTGATTACGAAATCCAAACCTTGAGACACAGCGTAAGGCTTCACCATTCTTGCTCTTTCAGCAGTCGTTTCTTGGTTTAACTTCTCATGGCTTACATTCTCTTTCTTTCTATAGGTGGAAGAATGGAAAGAAAAAGCTCTCAGTTTTCAAAACAGAGCTGGTGAACTTCAACTCGAACTTTTATCTTTAAAAGAGGAGATTGAAGATAAAGATGCAATGTTACTTCCTCTGAAAAAACAGCTTGAAAACGAAGAAAAGGTTATGACTTACCGTTTGAAGGAGAACCATTGTTTTGATAAAGACGGACATACCTTGGAGAAAGTGGTGAAAGAGCTTAATGGTGAGCAAAACAACGAACAAGCTAGACACAAAGAGTTGCCGCCTCTTTCTTTGGGTAAACACCTGGCAAAAGAGAAGAGAATGGTTCTGCGTCGTTCAAAGGAAACTCGCCAATCTAGCAACATAGACAGCAAACAAGAGATCCTAACTGAGGAAAGAAGAAAGATATACAGAAAAAGGGATGGGATTTTGGCATCAAAACAATCACCTTTGCAAGATATTGGGAATTCTTTACCAGTGACAGGGCAAGTACACCATTGTAAAGACGTTTCTCTTCACAGCCCTCAAAGTAGCACAATGGCAGAGAAGCCATAGGAAATTATCAGATTCACCAGTTTTGACAATGAGATGAATTAAGAGTGCTTCCAGAACATCTCTTAAGTTGTGTTTTCTTGGTGAAAAAATGAAGTAAATGATCTTATGCAGCATTCATGGTGCCCTCTAATTTGCATAAAAATCTCAGTTTAATGCAAATTGACATTCTTGATCCGTCATAACTTTTCTTTTTCATTTCCAATTGTATGGTTCTTAGCCACAGCATCTATGCAAAGTGAGATGAAAACACATCATCATGGATAGCTCGAAATTCGAATAATTTCCCTTAAGACGGTTATGTTCTTATTCCCAGTACTGAGCTTAGTTAGATATTGAAATATAAATTAATGCTTTAAATTGCCAAAATCCGAAGAGACGACATTTTAACTGTATAGTTCATGCAAATATAGACATTTATTTCCAATTGGTAAAACACAAATCAAATTATCGGTCTCGAGCTATCACCAAAGATACCCTCGAAGAAAGCTAATGCAAGAAATAATTTAAAGAAATATCAATACAACGTTTAGAAGTAGATCAAACATAGTTTAAATCTAAACTCAGATTTTTTCCTCAACTTTTGTTTTTCAAACACCACCTACTTCACATTTTCACTTTTGTTTTCAATCACGACCAACTTTTGATTTTTCCTCGATTCTTCACAATCTATAAATTTAATCACTTTTACGAAAACAACTCTATCGCTCGAGTACTATTCATATCTAATCTATAAATTTAATCACTTTTACGAAAACAACTCTATCGCTCGAGTACTATTCCTATATCGCTCAAGTACTATTCCTATCTAGCATATGTACATGAGAAGCTGGTCCATCTCTTGTCAAAGGATGCATTTGCGAAGGCATTACCTTCATGATATATGGGAAAAATATGAACTTCGAAGCGAGTTTGCCTCGTAAAACAATCAACGAATATCTCATCATCTTCTTGTGTGTAACCATGTTTCTTCAGAACCCTGAAGCCTGAGAATAATATATAACTGATAATAAGAAATATTCTTTAAAAGATGATAGCGGAAAACGCATTTTTTAAGAAAAATTACACAAAAAATTTAGACAATAATGAATTATATTGCCACTGAATTGGGCGTACCTTTCTTTCAGTGAATCCAATTTCTTGCTCATCTTAGAACACGATGGCATTTGTTTTGTAATGTTTGTCGTTTTTTCCTATGGAATCAATTACATCAAAAATAATTAAAATTTTCAAAACAAAAAAACAAATAACAGATTAAATTTGAAATTCGATAACATAGAATACTAAAATCGTAAACAGACAAACAATATAATCAGATTTGCAATTTTTCCTTAATATTAGGCGGTGTATTCAATCTATACTTTTAAAAACTTTTATGGAATTTTAAAATCTAGAGGTATTCAATTTAAACTTTTATATACTCTATATATTTTAGTGTATTCAACATGGATTTTGGTAGAGTTTTAAAAAGCCATGTGGTATTCAAACTTGACTTTTTAAAACTCTCCATAAGTCGAGGTATCCAAAAAATCCATAGATTTTCAAGGATTCTTATTTTATTATTTATGTACAAACCTTGAAGCCTTATGTACAATTACAGAAAATCTAAAATATTCTTCCACCTATACCAAAGATTTTGATGGACTTTTTTTTTTTGAAAAATACGCTATCTCACTTCTATCTCAAGCCGTCTCTAGGGTTCTCCACTCTCTCAAAAAAATTTCTTCTATTCAAAGGTATGATTGGTCATTCTTGAATATATTATATTGCCAATATTTATGTGTAAATAGATGAATTGTTGTTTTTTCTTGAATCATTATGATTATTGTATTTCATAAATTTTCTTTCATATCATAAAAACAATGAATGATCCGATGTATGTGTATATATATGTGTAAAAAGGATTGTGGTAATAGTTTGGTGGTCCTTATTCACCACATATTATATAGGGAATAAAAATAAAAATATTACTTATTATTTGTAAAAAATTCTTTTGAAAATAATAATTTGATTAGAATCATTCATACGTACACAGCAAAATTGATTGTTCTTATATTGAAGTTTTAATTCTTGACTTATTTAATCGATTATTTTATACTTTAAAAATTCGTGATTTTTTAATAGGTCTTTTATCTAAATTTTTTATTATTATTCACCACATATTATACAGTGTTTTTTTGTTTGCTTTAATGAGTGTAGGAAGATAACACCATTTTTTAGCTGTTAGGAGTAGAAGAGTTAGGAGCTTAGTAATTTTTCCTTCTCGACTGTGAACCCTTTTATTTTCTTGCAAGTATTCTTTTTTGTTTCAATATATATACTATGAAGGTATGATGCATTTTTACACGTGTAGGCTGATGCATTTTTAATGTTCTAACATGTTTGACAAAATTTAAGAACTCCATGTTTATATTTTGATATAATTATTGAGATATTTAACTTCTACCTTTTCTTTAAGAAATTATAAATGGGCGATTCACAAACAAAATATAATTTGTGGACGACTGAGGAGAGCAATGAATTATTAAAACTCATGATCGATGCTGCCATGAGAGGATGGCGTGATAAGAATGGGATGCTGAACAAAAGAACAGTGGAAAAAAATATACTTCCTACTCTATAATCACTCCTTTTTTATTGAAGATATCTTGTTTTTGTTAGACATATGATGTTTTTTCATGGATTCATAGTTTTTTTTTATTTTCATTACTTGTTTTATGTCAGGTGGTTAATTTAAATGTCAAATATCAATGTGCACAACGTAGATGAACAAATGGAAGAAGAAGAACTGGGAGAAGAATTACATGAAACTTTTGAGTATTTGTTGATCCAAATTTTTGAGATCCTATATGTGCTAAATGGGCACATAATTAATATTCATAGAGAACGTGTTTGTGGGGACCCGGACGCTAATCGTATTCTTAATCATCATTAGGGACAATTTAATCAATTATAATAAACAGGGTCTAATTTTTTTTTTAATATACAGTATTAAATGCGAAACGTAATGGAATTCAATCTAATATACATATCAGTATAACATTACAGTTTTGTACAATAAACATCAACTCAAACTAAGGCTCAACAACTAATGTCAAGTGCTGAATCCTATCTACAGCAACGTCAAAGTCCGTAGTCTCCACTCTAATCATGATCTCTCGTCATCTCCTCGACCCTGATCCTGTCCCACCTGTTGTCATGCATACATACAAACACGACAACAGCCGGATAACTCCGGTGAGAATAAAATCCCAGTATAAACCAATGAAACATGCAATCATATAATCAATATAAAGCATGAAGCAGATATCAGTAATATGTATCAAAATCTGAAACATAATCAATATGAAATCGTAAATCATACTCGTGACTCCACGGCTCAGACTAGACTCAATCCTAGGTCTAGGGATCCCGGTTTTCAGACGTTGGCATTCCTATATCGAACATCAGTAATAGAAGAAATTCTAATTCTATCCACTTCGATATAACCAAACGTCCGGTGTCTTGACCTATCCATCACAGACTGTGGCACTATCGCCAATTCACTATCTTGTGACAACGTGCAATGTGCCAGTGACGATTCCATCACTATCGGCACTTATGTCACAAGATCACTCGTCTACTACATGCTTCTATAAATCAATAGACCAAGCATAACAATTCAAATCATTGCAATTAATAACAATAAGTATGTAATTTAGGGAAACTCAAGTATATCCTACTCGAGTCGTTCTCCCAGTACCACATTGACTTATACCTTTCTTTTATTGCAGTTCGGACGTCGTTCTCGTCTGGAATTCAAAGTCTGTCAACCCTTAATCTAGCAATGACAATATCAATAATATCATATCAATATACTGCTCAAATCAATATCAATCTGATCAATCTGGGTTCAATTCAAAATCAACGGCATAACAGAACAATCTGAATATCCCCGTCAATACAATATCAACAGATAATAATTACAATCCATAACTGATATCCAACACAATCTATAATCAATCCATAATCCAATTTTGTCCAATATCAATCGATATATTCTGAAAAATCATAACAATTCCATAATCAATCTGTTTCTCAATCTGACTGCGATTCTACGATGTCTAACATATCAAGAATATCATATATGAATCATATTCAATTCTGGTAATATCATAATTTCAAGACATATCAAAACTTAATAAAACTTACGTCCAGTTGTAGCCTGCGTCGATAGAAACGCAGTACCGAAGTCGGATCTAAAATCAGACGGACGGATCGAAATATAAAGACGTAAGGATTTTTCACAACTTTTCAGAAGCCTTTTCTCGTTTCTTTGTTTCTGAATTCTGAAATGTAACATATATATATATATATATATATATATATATATATACGGGTGGCTCATTTTAAAGGCAGCACGTCTCGCGCATATGCGCGACCTGTCTCGGCGCGTCCTTCACACGGTAGCTCGCGCATATGCGCGGCCTTATTCGGCACATATACGCGAGGTCCTTCAAATTTCTTCACAACTCTCGGGTACCCTCGCGCACATGCGCGAATCCACGTCGCGCATATGCGCGAGGTCTTTTCCTCGCACAAAAGTCCAATCTTCTTTTCGCCTATCCCGGTCTGATCCGTTCCGTCTATAATCACATCAATTAATCAATGAATCATTTCAGATTAACAACACCATAAATCGCGGGCATTACAGTGTTCATCCTCCCTTAACTAGACATCAATAACTATAAGTGGATACGATTATATTCATAGAATATTAAAAGAGGATTTGATAGGTAAATATTTTTTAGTGGATGTTGGATATCCAAATCGACGTCAATTCTTGGCTCTTTTTCGAGGTGTACGTTATCATCTTCAATAATTCACAGGTCAAGGTCGTCACCCTGAAGATGCTAAAGAGTTGTTCAATCTTCGTCATGCTTCTTTGAGGAATGTTATAGAGCGGACATTTGGTATATTTAAATCACGGTTCAAAATATTCAAGATGGCTCCTCCATTTCCATATACGACCCAAACAAAGTTTGTATTGGCTTGTGCTGGATTACACAATTTTCTTCGAAAGGAGTGTCGATGTGATGAATTTCAAATTGAACCAGATAATGAAGCTCAATTGTCTTTATCGGCACAAGTTTATGAAGATGACAATTTTGATCAATTATTTGATACTCAAGAACAACAACGAGCAAAAGCTAATGCATGGAGGGATACCATAGCCAATGGAATGTGGAGCGATGTTGATCAAATTGTCAATAATGATTAGATTTTTTTATATATAAAAGTCTACTTATTATTTTGATTGTTCATTTAATAAAATTTTATTATGAACTTATAAAAATATTGTTCATTAATATGCTGAATTGACATAAAGAATTGAAATTTTGATTTCAATAAATTGGATAGTTCATTTGTCGTTTTTCACAAATTAAATTTATTTAACCTTTAAGTAAGTAAAATTCATTTACATTTTCACAAATAAAAAAAAAATTAAAATTGAAGAGGTTATACATGTCCAATAATTATTTAAAAGAAATTAATAAAAAATTAAATCACAATTATAAATTACAAAATTCATATAATTCTATGAAAAAGTTTACAAAAGTCTACAAAAATCTTGAAAAAAAATCTATAAGAGTCTATGAAATATGTTTTATAATTCTATGAGATTCTATAAAAGTCAATCAAAATCCATCAACTCCACAAAAGTCCACCTTTTAAAAAAAGTCTTTAAAAGTATAGAATGAATACACCTTAATGTCGCTATCGAAGGGTTGATAGATCCCTACTAGTTTATTAGCACAATGTATTATCAAGGGAACTAGGCCAAGATCGGTGTGTGTGTGTGTGTGTGTGTGTGTGTGTGTGTGTGTGTGTGTGGAGCCAACACAAGAATCATGTTACAAAAGTGCCAATACAATTCAGAAGTAAAACCAAAGTTTCTAATACGTACATGCATAAGCCTCGAGTATTTGTATCTAGCTAGCGTATGTTTCTTGAGAAGCACGGTGCTATCTCAGTCAAGCCGCATTCAACAACGTTTTCTTTCCGATAGACGTGAGAAATATGAGCATCAAAGCGAGTTGTTGTTCATTGAAATTATTCTGAAAGACGTATATGCTCTTCTCTGAGGCCATATATGTATTTACAGACTATGTTCGGAGATAACAATCATCCTTATCACGAAATCAACAATTCCGCACCTTATTCATCTGGCTCGAACATTGATCATCTTCAAGAACTCTTTTCATACAGGGGACGAATTGAGACAAGATGACTTGTGGTAGTACGTGGTTTATGGAAAAGATGGACCTAGTTAATAAAAAAAAAATTCCCTTTTTTTCCCCATTTCCATTGAATCTTGTATTCATTCCATTTTATCCTTTTCCATTGTAAACAATCTTGAATGGGTTCGTAATTTAAACTTTTAATCATAATAATAATATTTGAATTACTACCATCTTCTTAATCGTTTAAATCATAAGAGCACCCACATTGGGATGTTAAATGGACATTATTTAACATCCCTCTCTATTGTGAATGAGCATTATATGAGAGAATAAAAAAATCCAAAAAAAATTTAAGAGCTAGTTAAGGGCTAATTTGAAATTCTTTCTATAAATACACACCAATGTGCACACATATTTCTCAACGTGTATTTTCTCGCAGATGACAGAGGAGCATCTTATCATACATGAATGTCTATGTCAGGATATTAGGTCGATATGAAATATCTAAACTATTTACTCAACGTGTATTTTCTAGTATTATTGTATTTTCCGAGTGATTGTAATTTTTAATTTTTGTATTTCTCATTTTTATTAATATGATTTTTAATTATCATCAACTTTGCAAAATTGTCATAGTAAACTAGCTGTTGCAAGTAACCGTTGGAACATCTAGAAAATGATTTAAATATTGTAAAATATTTTTATTTAATATGAAAAAATTTAAGATGATTGAGCAGACTGTGTGACATATAAATAATGAGTTTTAATGTTAAAAAGAATGTGAGTGAAATAGATATGTTTTTATAATAAGTATGTGGTAGTGAGCCCACGATTTTTGATGAGTTGATGGATCTTATAACATCCACCATTGCGGATGTCCTAATATATATCCTAATTTTAAATTTATGTGTTATTATTGGATTTGTAATCATTAAAGTTTTAATTTTAGTATCTTAAATATTATAAAATTTGAAACAATAACTTCAAAAAATAAGTAATTTATTTTGAAACAAGAAGATATTAATTTTTTTTATTAGAATAAACTTTTCTTTATGACATGAATTCTCGCTCCTTGCATAGCGCACAACTACTGGGAATCACTCCCCTGTGTGTAATCAGAATCTTAACCTGTGGGACAAATATCCTTGAAAACAAACTTAACACGAGCTTTTTCACGAATCACGAGGACCGTCGAAGGATTGAGTCTTCCTCAGATTCCAGTGAAGCCCATCGTGGATGCTACGTAAGAAATCGTTAGTTGAATCGACCTGACATGCTGTGGGGACAGGCCATGGTGCCATGCTGCAAACAAGCGCATCCCCAGGGGCCAACTGTTTCCGGTCCTTTCCATCAAAGGATACCCAGGCATGACTTCTGCTGTTGAAAGGGACGACCACCCTGATCGTCACATGCTCTGGTAATATTAGAGGCCGGAAGGATAATGAGTGGGGGCATATCGGTGTGAACAGAATCCCGGGAACCTGTATGTCATCGGATTTTGTTACGGTATTAGCAACTGTATAAGAGAACACTAATGGATATGGTCAGAGTTGATAAAAGATTAAACGTTGAAAAGCACATACCTGAGGATGGACCATTGATCCTCCAGCAGCCAGGGAATATGCTGTGCTCCCAGACGTAGTAGACAATATAAGACCGTCCCCTTGTACGCAGGTGACAAACGAGTTGTCGCAATAGCATTCAAGATTTGTAAGGAATGAAGAAATACCACGGTCAATAGTAACTTCATTCAAGACGAGCATGGGACCTTCATTCTCAAATTCACTTTTGGCTGCATCTCGAATGATATGGCACTGCAACCGATGTCTCAGTGTGATACCGATAGGACCACTAAGGATGGAGTTCAGATATTCTCGGTAATGTTCGCTATCTGATTGTGTTAAAGATAATTTGACAGTCCACAGAAATATCATTTTCAACGGACAATAGATCATCCTTACAAGAAATGATAAAAGGATCGTGATGTAAAATAGAACTAAGAATGAAAACAAGAAACCGTAATCGAGAAGATTGAGGATACAAAATGGGGTCATGAAACCGAGAGAACCCAAAGAGAATGGCACAATTGGAGGAACGGGGCCTTTGAACACAGATGCAGCCTGGAAAAAAATAAAACAGCATGCAGTCATTTCCAACGTAGCTAGCTCAAATTTTCAAATAAAAGTCAATGGGGGCCTAAGTTAAGAGGAAAACTTCATCAACAATGGACATGGAGAAGCAAAATTCAATTTGGAAAAGGTAGAAACAAAATATTTCACGGTTCCTTAAACAACGAGTATACCATAGAGCATCACACATACCCAAAGGACGGTTCCATCCCCGCCTAGAGTTACAACGAGGTCGACCTTTGTGTGCAAGAGTAGCATCTCCTTGTCTGTGGGAAAAAAACATGGAACGGTGTTCACAGATGCAAATAAACACATGAATCGACAATCAAAGAACAGGTACAAAGCATCAATCTATTATCCAGTTTACCAAGATGAAGTCATACTACATGAATGAAAACTGAGTAAGTTTAGGGAAAAGAGGATATCATGTATTTAGTATTATTAACGAAGAAAAAAAAACACGACCACTTCATATTAAATCATTCAGTATTACCATCGAGCCAGGTCTGTACAAAGCCATAGTATGATGATTCTGCCAAAAGCTCATTCTTTACTCGTGGCTCCACGAATATATTTAGTTTTTTCTGCTCCTTCAACCATCTGGGAAAGAGAATACATCTTAAACGGTAATTAATATTATGATTATGGGTACAATGCAGAGACAAGATTGAAATAAATGCGGAATAAATCCCACTGGGAATTTTTTCTGAACATCTATAAGTTTAAAGATGCCTTAATGGTTTCAAGAAGTTTAAGACTTGTCACATTTTATCTCACAGTGGCTAGTAAGTCCAAAGTTTTAACAAAATTTAGGGTAAAGTTACAAGTAACATCAATGAGGGAAATACATAATGTAAGAACCAGAAATCTTAAAGCATCTTACCTGACCATTTCAAAACAGAGAATTTGTACAGAAGTTGAATTTGGCTTGGTCAATATAAGCACAGTCTGAGGGGGGGATTCCCACTTCAAGGAAATCTGAAACAAGATATTTTACTCGCAGATTGATACTTAAATTTAAAAACTTTAGTAAATAAAAATACTTAAGATAGGGAATTACAAGCAATGAGAGATCAATCAAAATGATGCAAGACGATATATGATAAACACTAGTACAATAGTTATACCTGTTTGCTGCTACGTTCCGCAGTTGTAATATTACCCTTTTCAAAAGAGACAATGTCATGTTTGTGGCGATCACCTTTTTCGCCATTGCAGCACCATGCTAGCCTAAAAGATGCCTGTCTCCATAAAATCAATATGTCAAATCTTGTTCCATCATTTCTTTTTATTTTTTTCTCTTTGGTATATTGTTACCCATGAGATATGAAAGAAGAAAATTAATACAGGTAAACCTAAAATATTAAAGAGCACATGTCAATAATCATATGACAGGGCTAAGAAACGATATCACACCTTCCTCATCATCTTAGTGTGCACCAAGGGAGAGTCAGAATCAGATTCACCATCTCGAAGAACTTCATTAGCACATATATCATCCTTCCCATTGCACAATTCACATTTTTCACTGTTCTCATCAAACAACATGATTTGGTCAAGCGAGTTTCCAGCTTTCTGCACATTAAACTCGCTGCATTGCCCTCTTGATGACAGCTCTGCAAAGCAGGCAAGAACATTATATCTTGCGAAATCCTGGGAAACTTTAAATTATAGACTGACCTCCATTGCAGAGCGGAACACAACCAAAAACAGAAAACAATTACAAAATCATTATCAAGGAAAACAGAAGCAAATTTTAGTATGCAATATTTCATGGTTGACAAAAGAGGCAAACTAATACCAGGTTAAATTCTCCTCGTGTCATATCCAAAAATCTACCAGGAATACTATAGCCTCGCAAAAGTATCCGTTGCTAGTTTTAATAAGCTAAATATGCCAAAAATGGGGAAATGTATCTGTTTCCCTGTTAGTTGGAACTTTCAAGACAGAGAATGGAAAAGAAATAGAATAATGGGACGACCTAAAAATAAAATCATCAGTGTTTATGATCCTTGACTGACGCAGTTTCCTTTTTAGACCCAATTTCGGAATCATTATATTTCAAACCAAGCATAGATCAGTTGATCAGTTTCATCAAAACTGAGCTGAAAATCACAAACGATATAATTCCTTTTGCCTGTCTTTTAAACCTTCAACATGATATTGGTTTGCAAGTCAACCTAAACATATAGCTCAAAAAATGACCAGAAACATCAACAAATATCAACTCATAAATTCAAACAAGTAATCATCATTAACTTTGAGCTATCATTAATGAAAAATAATCAACGCGCAAAATATGTGCATCTTGGATAAAATTCCATTTTCTAAACAAGTGATGCTATATGTAATCAACTTTACTATATACACACAAGATGGTTATAACCTCTTTGCTCCAACAGCAAGTTACGTGCCCTCTCCAGTTCATATTTGCGCTTCCATTCAGCAGCCTCAGCTTGTGCAGAAGCCTTCCCTTCAGTAACTCTTCTTAGTGCCTTCGCTACAGCTAAAATCGCAGGTCAAATCAAATGTTTTGTGTTAAGATATGGCATAACTTCAAATGGTTAAGTACTACAAAAGACACACTTCTTAAAGCCTCTGAAAATTCGAAGAGATGATCATCAATTCCATCGAGGAGCGGCTGTTGGACAAGCTCATGGATGGCCTTCTCAGAGTTCAATAGAGAGGGAGAATGATCAAAACCATTTTCCACTGGTGACACACCGGAATTGCCCTGTTCAGAAAAAAATCATGTTAGCCTTCAGAATTTCTTCTAGTGTTCTGAGAAAACTAACACTCAAACGAACGTGATCCAACAACATGCAGCCGTAATTGAGACAATTGAAGTAAGTGATTTTGTAATATGCCTCTGTCTAAAAATTGGTATAAAAAATGGAACTTATCCATGGTATAAGCCGCAAGCCACTACATCATCTTTATTTACTTCATACAGGGCACTCTAAGAAACAACTGGATCCGTACAATAATTCACTGGATAGGATCTCTTCAATTCAAGAATAAAAGCAGTCCTCGTATATGATGAGTTTCCTCCCAGGTACTCTTAATAAAGTATGTTGCTTCTAAGTGAGATTTTTTATTACGTTACATTCATCTGTCTTTGATAACACATGTGATTATACTCAAGAGAATTACAGTAGTCCTTGAATATGATGCATGATCAGAGTTTCCCAAATACTTTCCCATTAATTATTTACTTCCAATTGGGATTTTTTATTATGTTTTTAAGCCTTTGACCATACATGTGATCCTACTCAAGAAAATAAGCAAGCTAAGTATCACAAAGCACGTTGGAGTCTGGTCTAAAAAATTTTATGCTTACCATTTAGTTGCAATTTGAAAATCAAGGAACGGAATTTTAAAATATTAAAATCGATTAAAAATTAAAATACTAAAAGTCCCCATTTATCCGAGCACACACCAATTTGGTCCAACATATGTAAGCACAACCAGTACTGGCCTTCATCCTCGCCAATCAACAAAGTAATTAAACAGCAGACAGTCAATTACTGGCACAAATCCTCATCAATCCATATTCAATAACATCACTAGAAACTTAAAGATAATTAGCTACCGCCACCCAATCTCAGCCATTCAGGAAGACAAGAAATCGGTTAAATAAGTAAAGGTTGAGCATGATCAGTACTGGCCCTCACACCCTTCGGTCAAGAATCCAAGAAAACAATCAAACAGCGGGTAAGCATAACCAGTACAGACCCTCATGCTCGACAACCAAGAAAACAATTAAACAGCAATAATAGTAGGCCGCTGTCACGCATCGTCACCAATCAAGAATACAAGAAATCAAGAAACTGTTTCGGCACCAAGAAAATGAATATCGGGTAGAATTCTTAACCCCCGAAAACCAACAATTACGTTCAAAATGCAAAAAAAAGGGGGAAAAGAAAACTCGTACATTGGAGGTAAAGGAGTTGCTTGGAGACATGGGACCCTCCCTCTTGTACATGAGTTCCCGTGTACAAATACACACGAAAACACACACAGCAGAGAGATAAAGAGAACAAGACGGCAATCGAATACTGCTGAAGAATCTGCAGTGAGAACACCGATTAAATGGGAATCAAATAAAGGGTTTTAGCAGGCAGGCGTGTTTAGTCATGCGCATTTATTTATGATGGTGGTAGTTAGGAATTGGAGGAAGTTCATGGTGGGACCATCTACACGACGCGTGGTTCGGACATGGAAAACACAAGAGCTCTGAGTCGGGAAGGAGACTTCCATGTTCTTCTATACCGCAGGGCGTTTGAAAATGTCAAATTTTCATTTTTTTTAATTTCCTACTTTTTTTCCTTTTATAAAAAAAATCTTGACAATTGAAAACTGTAAAGCTTAAATTCAAACATAATGAAATATATTCGAGCTCGTTTTCAATTCAAAACTCGAAATTTTAATGTTTAAATTCCGTTCGAATCGAGATTTGACTTCAAATTTGACTCGAAATATTTGAATATTTTCGAGAAATAATAAAAAATAAAAGTTTGAAATATATTTTTAATATATAATCATATAATATTAATAATATATTAAAATTTGTGAGTGGCTCGAGAAATATCGTAAAAAATAAATGAAGTCCGAGTTCGACTCAAATTCGATGATTTCGGATATGGACAAATGTTTTTCGATCTGATTTTATTGGTTTTCAGGTCTATTAAACCTTGTTCCAGATTTTAGATTGAAAAATAATTCAAACCTATATTATATATTAAACAATAATACTTATTAGCTCTTTCTGACACTTCTGCTATATATTAAGTATGAATTATTAGATTAATCAATTTTTATATATTGTTTGGTGCAATAAATATATCTGACAGTAGAGTCGCGAATGTTCGTACGATTGTTTATTTTAAAAGATCTGAGTTGTATCATTTATACCAGTTAATTTTTTGGCAAAAAATTATGTGGGACGGTCTCACGGATCGTATTTTGTGAGACATATCTCTTATTTGGGTCATCCATGAAAAATCATCGCTTTTATGCTAATAGTATTACTTTTATCGTGAATATCGGTATTGTTGACCCGTGTCACAAATAAAGATTCGTAAGACCGTCTCACAAGAGACATACTCTATTTTTTTTTGTAAAATAGAAAATGTTTAGTTTTATAATGTATCAGAGTCAAAATCATATGTTCGATTTTTATAGATTGTAAGAAGCACAGTTATACAGATGTAGATTGTTCGAATGCTATAATTGTCCTTGGTAGAAAAACGATATAGTTTTTTGTGAATCCAAATGTATTTGCCATTTGGTCCTACATACATGAAACATGTAATTCACAAAAAATGATCAATCGTTATTAATATCATTGTCTTATGTGCGCGTTAGTACAATGTGTAATTTACAAAATATGAAACATGTAATTTACAAATATGATCAATCGTTAATAATACTAGTGTCTTGAAAAACATGATTTATCTCTTGTGAGACGGTCTCGCGAATCTTTATATGTGAAACAGATCAACCCTACCGATATTCACAATAAAAATTAATACTTTTAGCATAAAAAGTAATATTTTTTCATGGATGATCCAAATAAGAGACATGTCTCATAAAATACGACTCGTGAGACTGTCTCGCACAAGTTTTTGTCAATTATTATATATATATATATATGTAACCATATACTATTCCCAAAAAAGAAAAATACAGAAAAATGAAATTTATTTTATATGTATGCACTGTGTATTTTATTTTTAATATTTATTGCTTCCCAATTATATAATCCATGTTTTTTGTTTATCTCAAATACATCGTTCAATTTCCATATTTGATAAAAGTATTTTACTCATTTACCCCTATTTAATGTGCATAAATATATCCACTTTGTTTTTATAATATCATTAAATAAGATTGTATTAGAAATCTGGTCAGTATAATTTGTTTTCTCATTAATATTATTAATTTATGTAAAAAAATAAAATAAATTTTATAATTGAGAATGAGGGATCATCCGTTATGTAACGGACCTAACTCTTCGGACTTTTCTTGGGCTGTTTTTGGTCAATTCTTCGATGAATTGACTTTACCCACCAAGTAGGAAAACAATTTTTTATTTTTTTTTAAAAAAAGAGAGGAAAACAAAACTACTTCGTCAACTCTCTGACCAAAAAATGTTTATAATTTACTTCCGTTATATATATATATATATATATATATATATATATATATAGAATAAGTTTTTTGTGAGAGAGTTTCACGAATCTTTATTTATGAGACGGGTCAATCCTACCGATATTCACAATAAAAAGTAATACTCTTAGCATAAAAAGTAATAATTTTTCATGGATGACCCAAATAAGAAATCTGTCTCACAAAACACGACTCGTGAGACGATTCCGCACAAGTTTTTGTCATATATATGACAAGATTTTATAGGCTTTCTCGATTTCAACAATCATGATATCCCATTTATTTTCCGATATTAGTTTGAATTAGTGATTGAGTTGATGAATTTGTTTTCAACAAATAGATTTGGTTCGGAAATGGGTTGAGAATTGAATTTTTAATGATATTTTCTATGATCAGAAAAATAATGTAATGTTTGAATTCATTTTTATTCCACTCTTACCGGCGGTTTGATCATCTTCCACGATTTTTTTATCTTGGATTGTGAGTCAATTTCCTAAGGCCTATACTTTGTCGGACCAACTGCAATTCTGGTTGACTTAGTAGCATTTGGGCTTTCATATCTGATGGGCTTTCTGTTGTTGAACTTTTGCATATTTCATATGCAACGATATGATAAATTATTTACCACATACATTTTTTTATTTAATCCATGTAATATATGTTATTATTATAATATTAAAGTTGGATCTGATAAAGATAAAAATAATGTAATGATCAATTTTCTAAAATTCCCAAAATGCTCATAATTTTTTATAACAATACCTTAAAATATTCTATCATTTATGTATTAGAATGACCTCAACCATCACTGCTTACTCAAAAGGTAAAAATTTATGTGAGACGATTTCACATGTTATATTTTGTGAGACATATATCTTATTTATGTCATCAATGAAAAATATTATTTTTTATGCTAAGAGTATTACTTTTTATTGTGAATATCGGTAGGATTGACCCGTCTCATAGATAAAGATTCGTGAGACCGTCTCACAAGAGATCTACTCTGCTCAAAGTATTTATTTGGGAATAAAATCAAATTTAAATATTCTTTCGAGTTTTTTTAAATTAATAAATAAGATTTAAAAGTTTAATATTATATATACACATATGGTATGTGAAGGAAGTAGTAATAAAGTGTAAACAATTCATGGGCTTATTTTGGGCCTTGTTGCATTCTAAAGCCCATATTGAATTTTGGCCCAAATGAATTTTATTTCACCTGGTTTTCTTTCAACGCCTCTTAACATCTACAATGGAGTCCCTTCAAACACCACCCACGGCCACCGGGAACGGCGGCGACACCGATAATACAGTTGTCACTATCTCAGGCACCAAGGCCGAGAGGGAAACCGGCACTGATCACGGTAATGGTGACAAGGAAGAGCTGGAACACGCAGCCTCCGAGGAGATCTCCTCTGATGAGACCTCCAACTATGGAACTCCGAGTTTGAACCCAGAAACGGATGCCGGAGAAGAAGATGAAGCAGAAGACGAGGAGGGAGAAGAAGAGGAGCACAATACGAAGCAGCAAAAGCAGCTTTCTGAATTGCCGAAAGGCGGTTCTTCGGACGCCAGAATTGCTGCAATGCTCTCAAGCGCTGATACGACGAATACGCCGTTGCCTCTCCCGAACGGGAAGCCCGCACATGCCGTGAAGAAGCCCAAGAAGAAGAGCAAGGACGTGTGGACCACCACGTCCAGGAAGGGGAAGAAAAAGACGAAGCATGTCTCTAACAATTGCCATAATTCCAAGAAGGCAGCAAACGTTGGCCCCTCGGCTGAGGGTAAAGTTTTAATCACACCAATTCCAAGATTTCCCGACAAAAACGACGACAGCCCAGACTTGAACATATGTCTTTCAAAGGTGTACAAGGCAGAAAAGGTTGAACTCAGTGAAGATAGATTAAGTGTGGGAAGCACTAAGGGGTATAGGATGGTGAGAGCTACTCGAGGGGTGAGTGAAGGTGCATGGTATTTTGAAATCAAAGTGATGCATTTGGGAGAGACAGGGCATACGAGGTTGGGGTGGTCGACAGATAAAGGCGACTTGCAGGCACCAGTAGGATACGATGGGAATAGTTTCGGGTATAGAGATGTAGATGGCAGTAAAGTGCACAAGGCTTTGAGGGAGAAGTATGGGGAGGAAGGATATAAAGAAGGTGATGTTATTGGGTTTTACATTAATGTACCAGATGGAGGGTCTTACGCGCCCGATCCCCAGCGAATGGTTTGGTACAAGGGGCAGCGCTATCTCTGTGCTCCTGATGCCAAAGATGATTTCCCCAAAGTCGTTCCTGGTGAGTACATCTCTGTTCTTTATAATGTAGGTTTTTTCAATGCATATCGTTGTTCTAGATCATTGCTAGTGTAGACTTGATGTTAACCTTTATTTGACCGTTGTTTGTGTGCTATATATTTGATAACGCATAATTTGGCGCTGTGTGTTTTGTAAGTGTCAATAACGAAGTCATTGTCTTGGACGAATATATTTCTAATCGGAATCTCTGGAGAGATCTGTCTCCTCCACCTACGTAACAGGCTTTTGTTGCAAGTTGGAACTTGGAAATCCAATCTCCTCTCAGTGGCAGGCGGCCCTCTTAGTCTTAGGAGAGGTCTGAATGCTCGCACCGTATTTGTTTGCGTGGTTTAAGGAAGCTTACTTATCTTATGGTTTAGTGGCTTTACCTGTCTTTGGTTTAATTTATCTGGTGGGAAATTAATTTATTTACTCAGAACATACACATTTTCATACATATACACACATCATAGGGGGAGTCTTTACCATTTGCCATTATTCTTTTGGTATCCATCTTCAACAGTGCCCAAAACAGTGAATAGAAGTGAGAACTCAACAGATAACTTTCTGGAAACACTAAGTGTACACTAGAGAATCTTGAATCCAAATAAAAATACAATACAAATGAAGCCCAGAAATCCTAGACAAAAAGAAACAGCAAGAAGCAATAAAAAGATGAATAAGATTAGTATATAAAAGTCCCACAATTATTTTGTAGGAGTTCCCAATGTCTACTTTTCTGATCAATATGATCGCTTTGGTCTATGGTTGAAACTTTGTATTATGTTTTGAAAGACACGTTTCTTATTTTTCAGTCTAGACTGAATATTGTTCTATTTGTCTACAAGCTTTTGTTGCTCTCATCTAAAAAAAGGAAGAAGGAGAAGTTGGGCAACCAATCTACTAGGCAAGAGCCCTCTCTTTCTCCCAAGGAGGTCCATCTCCGGTGGTATGCATGTGGTCCACGACAATAAATTAGCAAAACTATTCTAATATCAAACCAAAGGATTGACAAATAAAAGTGCTAATGCTATAACCAATCCATAAATTGTTGAAGCTTCCATAAAAGTTAGATTAAGCCACTCACTGGACTTAGAGGAATGGATTAATCGGTTTGTCATTCGATCAACAAATTAATTTGGGTCATTTTATTGTATTGTTTTAAAGTTGGGTAATCAAGTTCATTGAAGGTTGTGTTGGATTGGTATCTATCATGGGCAGTTTTTTCGGATGAGAAGAAGAAACTTGGTAATGTAATTTGAAAGTCTTATATGGTAGCTGATGGATAGTGGGTAATGGTTGATGGTATATTACTATATTATAATTATTTGAAAAGGTTAAGGAAATTGAATAGGTTGAGGAAAGGGAATGATTGATTAAATATTCCAGGGGGAAAATAATGATTGGATAAATGCAATGATTTGTAGTTGGAAATGCTGGTAGGAATTTTGAAATAAAAAATGACATGAATTTAAGTTCTGAAAGAATAAAGAGTGAGAAACACCAACTTGATGTACCCTATAGTTATAGTGTTCTAGCTCTTTATACAATTCTAGATACGAGGCTTTTTCATGAATGGTGTTATCTTCTGTTCCAGTTTTATTTTAGGTCGCGTGTAAGAAAACCAAGGTTTTGTTTGATTGTTTTCCTCGCGTTGCTTATTTGTTTGTCTGTTAAGATTTCGAGTAAGAACTATAGTTTATTGGCAATAAGAAAAGTCCTAATTTTCAGGTTGATGTGATCTCTTCATTTTTTCTTGAACAAACAAGTTAAGTTGTGGGTGCAATATATTTGGATTTGGAAATGAAATACTCCAGATGGAATAGAAAATCATGTGAAGAGGTAACGAAAAGTTGTTTCAATCTTTTCATAGCTTTCAAACCTGATTAGCTTGTCTGTGAAAGGTAAAAAAATGGTAGGTCTATTTGGTAGTTAATATGCCAACTGAACTAGCTATGCGACAGATGTATGTTAGTACCTTGATCGCCATTTTTAATTTCATCAGGCTTGTAATGACTATTTATTTGTGGAATGTTTCCAAATCTGAACGCAGAGGCAGAAATGATTTTTTATGGTCGAGGGATGGTGGTTGAACAATTAAGTACAATATCTCAAAATGCGAGATTCTTTATCATGCATGCTTGCTTTATATGTTTTGGATTGTTTCTACATTGACTTACAAGTTACCTTCTTTGAATTTTAATTCTTCGACATGTAATTGTAGGTAATTAATCTACCATTGAGTTATTCATGAGACCCTATTTTTTGGTGTCGTGTAGGAAGTGTGATGTCTTTTTTCAAAAATGGAGTATGCCAAGGGGTTGCTTTCAATAATCTTTTCGGTGGTCACTACTACCCTGCTGCTTCAATGTACACTCTTCCGAACCAACCGAATTGTGTCGTGAAGTTCAATTTTGGTCCTGATTTTGAATGTTTTCCAGAAGACTTTGGTGGACAACCTGCCCCAAGACCCATGATCGAAGTTCCTTATCAAAGTTACAATGGCAGAGTTGAGAACGGTGTGTTCAATGAGAAGAAAGAGTAGCTTTAAATTTCGGTTGCTTATATTTATCAGTTTCATAGGAACCAGCATTTCTTTAAATTTGAAATATGAACAGTCACCTAGTTGGAAACTTGACTTTTCTTGGAAGCACGGCTTGCCATTTCACGATGACCAGTTGGCTGTAGATTGCTCTAATTAAAAGAGAGAAAACAACATAGATTTCAATTTTAAAGAGGAAAGTATTTATTTATGTAAGCAATATTCTTATCCATCTTGTAAAACACAAGGGTCAATTTCTTCCCTTTTTTGGCAACAACAATTTATGTAAGCAATATTCTTATCCATCTTCGTGACCCATTTTCAATATTATCTCAAACGATGGTGATTTCTACCAATGCCATGACTGGATCTCATTTCTCTTTCTTGTGGATAACTCATGTTAGCAATGAGTGAATATAGTTGGCATGGTATTAATTCTTGTTTCATAAGTATAACTTGGGAAGCGAAACTTACTGGAAAGTGTAAAAAAAAGCTCGATGAAATATTATTTACAAGTCACTGCATACACCATCTAGTCCATCTTAGCTATAAGCTCTTGAGTTTGTTTCTCTGTTTTCCTTAGCAAAGATTATCAAAGGAACGCCTATTTCTATGATTTCTACGTGATGGAAAGTTAATTTGTTGGTGGTGACAGGTGGTAGTAGTCCATGGAAAATTTCAAGAATTTGCCCAATGTTCAACGTGGTAAAGGCAGTCAAAGATTGAGCAGTATGTATTCTCAGGTTTGTCATGTTCCACTTCTAAAAAGTTCTAGGCCCTTTTATGTCTCTTGGTCTATATTATCGTTATGCTAATGGTGTCTTGAAAAGAGTGGAAACATGGCTGAGTCTGAGTGTGTGTTTGAAAGAAAGGCAATGTTTGCTCTTGTTCTCTATCCTTGGTGGGGATGTGGGATAATCACGTTTACTTCTCTGGGGTATGTCATAATTACATGAAAATCAAACTATGTTTAAATATTACTTATTCGTCATTCTGAAAAAGAACAACAAATAAATCCGATGACTTCTACAATTACAAGTACCCTCCAGGTCTATTTATTCTCATTATTAACCCAATTTTGTCCAAATATCAAGAATTAGATCAGGGAATTTGAGTGTTGTAAGGATTTGCGATGAAATACGTTGGTATTCGGAAGATCGATAACCGAAACCTTCGAACTGGATATTGAAGAAGTCCTCTTATATCGTTTGATTAACTTCAGGAACAGTTTTGGGAAAATGAAATGCATGTTTGGTTTTGTTCTGGAAAAATTAATATCACACAGGTTATAAATGATCTGGTAAAGTTGTTCTAAGAATTTAAAAAAAGATATCGAGGGGTAAATTATATCAACGCCCCCTCAGAAAATACAAGAATTTCGAAACCCCGTGTTTTTAAAAATCGGGCATAAATCTCCTTACAGATAGGTAAATATCTAGAGTTTTTTTTTTAACACAAAAGGTTAAATGTTTTTGATTTTTACAAAATTGAGGATTTATTAGTCTATCAATATATTTTTAGGAGTTTTACCTTTTTTTGGACTTTCACAGGGAGGTCTGATGCGATTAGGTCGATATTTGATATTAAAATTTTATATAATAAGAGAGTAAAATTGGAAAATAATGATAAGAATTTAATGAAAAGTAATGGTCATGCTAGGAGATGTAAAAGGGGGAAATTGTTTGATTTTTGTTCATATTTTAGGGATAGAGATTATTTTCGAAGATTTAAAAAAACATCGCAAATATTTTTTGAAATATTTAATTTTGTCTTACTATATTGCTGGAATTTGGAAATCTTTCATTGTTTCTGTATTTGTTGCCATTGCAGGTGATTAGCTATTTTGTTCACACTTTTTAGTCATTTGTTATATTGATAATTAATTGTTATTTGGTCGATTCTTTATAATAATAATAAAAAATGGATTGAATTTAAAAATCTTGAATTGGATTAAAAATAAAAAATAAAAAAAAAAAACTTTATGGATTACTAATGTGTGAATTGGATTTTAAAAACTTAATTTAAAAACCTATCACAAACTTATAGGTACTGCATAGGAAATGGTGGGAAGTGTGTAGTGTGTGAGAAATGAGATGTTATCTTAGTATCCTAAGAATGCATGTAAGAGTGAATATTTATCGATGCACATGTTTAGCGTCTATGATGCTAAAGCATTTTGTGTTGTTCTCCTTTGATTTGCCTGCATATTCATAGCGATTTGTCTCGCGGGTGCGAGTTCAAGTTCATCGACTGTGTCCCGTGATCCATCCGGGAAACTAAAGTAAGACGAGCGCTGGTAAAGAAACTGAACTTTCTACTCTTATAGATAACAATATGATCATACCTCCACAAATTCCTCCTTCTGTGGCCTGTGTGAGCAGCTAATAGCTTCATCCCAAAGGGACGAAATGCACCAAACATCAAAACACTACCCAGAGGGTTTCGGTCAAGGGAACTCCTGGGCTTGGGGAGTCGTCGCCTACATCCTCATCGACGAGATCCATCGCCCTCCATTTCCGCATTCGCCGTCGTAGTGTCGTGTGTCCTCATATTTAACTTTCTTCTTCTTTTGTTTTTCTTTTCTTTTTTGAGCTGACTTAGTGCTTGTGTGAGGGGTATGCAATCACTAAAAAATTGATTTATGATTTTTAGCTTAAAAAATCATTTTGGTTTGTTTTTTAAATCTAAATTCCGCTTTAGTTCATATTTGAGTCATTTATTTATCAAACAATATCTACTTCTGATTTCGTTTCACTTTTGTTTTCAAATATTATATATTTGTCCACTTCTTCATAGTTAATGAATTTAATAGCTTCTATAAAAAAAATTAAATAAAAATGTACATATGAATATTTTTAAGATAAAGAATTTGGTAAATAAATGATTTTAGTAATTGGATAACAATCCTATCTTCTTCTATTCAAAATTATTGGAAGTAAGAGTGTATAAAGATATTTTTATTAATTGCCAAAATACCATAGTAATTTTGAATCATCAAAATCATCACAAGACCAGCTTTAGATTTTGATTAAATTAAACACAAATTGTAGTGTTAAAGAAATATACAAAATTAATTTTTTTAAGTAATTGTTAATATATATATTTTTTAGAAATTACAAACATTCCTTTGACCAATTTATTTTGATATGATAATCTAGAATTCACAAGTTGTAGAAATTTTACATTTGAAATGAGGAAATTAAAAAAGTCAGAAATAAATTCAATTCTATAAATATTCCTGCAGTTTTAAATAATATATATAAACATAATGTTCAAAACTATATAATATGTCCATGTGAAAATAACATCAATTGTTAGGTTAGAACTAAATTTTGGCAAAAACTTGTGTGACACGGTCTCACGAGTCGTATCTTATAAGACAGATATCTTATTTGAGTCATTCTTGAAAAAATATTTCTTTTTATGCTAAGAGTATTACTTTTTATTGTCCCTATGTATAGAGACAAGCCCACGGTACATAATTCAAGACACAGAAACCAACAAAATTAATTTAATAATTATTAAATTATATCTCGTACGAGTACATAATCATTACTGGTTAAATTACGAGTACATATTAATTAATTACACCATATTAATAATGTGATACCCTTGTCCCACATTTTAAAAATGAAATATTTAAAATGAGTTTATAATGGCTTACAATGGACTTTTATAGAAACTTGGATTAATCATTTTTGTTAAAGCGAGGACGAATACGAAATAGTTGCTACAGGGGTCCATTGTGCAGTCACGCAGCCGCGGACACGGGTTCGAGGCGTGACAAACCACCATTACCATTCCTTTAAACTAAAGTAATATATTCGTTTACTCGTTCGTAGATTATTGCATTAGTCTTAAATTTTATATAATGAATATTAAAAAATAACGACAACGGATTTCATCATCATAAAAAACATTATTGGTGATGTCGTACAAAGGCCCTAGTCATCATTGAATTCGGGCTGGAATAGAGGACCAAAAGTAGAACCAGATTTCAAGTTGCTCCCGAGAAATTGAATAGACCTCTTAGATCATCAGTTAGCCAGTGTTCAGGTCACCTGTCCATTATTCATCTACTAGGCAGGGGTCCTCTCACCCGACCAGGGTTCATCTAGCCCGGCCAGGGTCCATCTCGCCCGGCTAAGCCCGTCTAGCCCGATCAGGGTTCGTCTAGCCCGGCCATGATTCATCTAGCTCGGACATGGTCCATCTTGCCCGACAAGGGTTTATTTTACCCGAACAAGGTCCACTTAGCCCGTCCATGGTCACCCCGCTTGGCCAAGGTCCATCTCGTCCGGCCAGGGTTTATCTAGCCCGGCCAGGGTCCCCTGCCAAAATCGAGTTCAATTGCGACCAATATGGGTCACCATGCATCATTAGCATGACAATCAGTGTACATGACAAGATCAGAACAGTATGGGTCGTCGTGCTTATTGACAGAGGACATGACATTGGCAGCCATCAGAGAACAGGGCTTGGCATATGTATAATCAGGAAGAGGGTCCATGCACCATAATCGAAGTCATCTTCTCTCATGTAAGTACCCAGGTTTGCTCATTTGGAAAAGATATATTGTATTCTACTGCATTCAATAAATTATCTCTCTATTTAGTGAATTTTGTACTGACTTAAGCGTCGGAGTTGCTACACCTGAAACCCTTTCGGCGCCCCACTGAAATTTTCTTGTTGAGTGTGTGCAGATCGTCTGACCTGATCTCATTCTACCTTATCAAGGGTACTCACTCATATGCCAGACCACCCGGGCTCATCCTATCAGGTTAGGCCACCTAGGCTCATCTTATCGGGTCAGGCCAGGCTCATCCCACCAGTCAGTATAGGACATGCCTGGTCACCCGGGCTCATTCCATCAGGCCGGAGAAGGTCAGGCCACCCGGGCACATCCCACAGGCCAGGCTACCGGAGCTCATCCCTCCAAACCAGACCATCCGGGATCATCCCATCAGGCCAGGCCAGGCTAGGCTCGTCCCATCAGGCCAGGCCATACTGATTCCATCAAGTCAAAAATATTCATATGAAAAGAACACTATTTATTCTCGGTAGATTGTCCACCCAGCTCGCCCAATCTATCCGGGCATCATCATCGACATCGTATGTGAGAAATATGATCTATAGACTTCAGCATCAGAGTGGCAATGCCTTAAACCCTCCTGGTGCCTCACTGATATTTTCTTGTTGAGTGTGTGCAGATCGTCTTACCCAGGGGCGGAGGCACACTCTTGTCGGGTGGCCCAATTTTTTTAAAAAAAATTATATATAAATTTTGTATAATTTTGGAATAATATGGTATTAGTCCGGGTAGATCAATTTAAAATATTAAAATATTGTAGAGTTTAAAATTCTAGCTCGGATAGAGTCATATTTCTGGCTCCGCCACTGATCTTACTCGAGCTCTTCATACCATGTCAAGGGTACTCACAGGCCAGGCTACCCGAGCTCATCCCTCCAGACCAGACCACCCGAGCTCATCCCATCAGATCAGGCTAGACTCGTCCCATCAGGCCATGTCATACTAATCCCTATCAAGTCAAAAATATGTGAACAACTTATCTACATCTATTCATATATTCATAGTATCAAATAAATATCTACATATATCTCTTTTCTATGTTGCATTTACTACCATTCATAATCAAAATTTTGAATTTCCCTACCAGCTCATCAATTTAATTAATTTAGATTTTCTATAAATCTAAACTCTAAAAATCTTGATGTTTATGTAAATCTTTTGAGTGATGCATGTACACAACAATATTTATATAATAATTTTTATATTATAAAAAATTTCATTTATCAAAATATCATGAATATTGAATACAAAATCCCATTATATAATAATAAAATATCACGGTATAATTGTTATAAATATTGTTGTACAATGTATTGACTTTAACTTTAGCATTGTCTAGATTTTACACTTTCATTATATTATAAGGGTATATCTGAAATGAAATATAAGATAAAAACGAAGAAATAAATAATATTTTTAAAATAAAATAAATAAAAATGATATTCATGTTATATTTGATTGATTAAATTTGAGATAATATTATATTATCATTTTGTCATTTAGAAAATATTAATAACAATAATTTTGTAATTAAAATTCAATTATTTGTTATAACGCCCACTCACATGAGAGAGGGTGTGGCGCGTTCATATGTGTATGAACGCCCATGTGTCAGTTTTTTTCAAAATCCGTCGCTGAACGCGGGCCCCACGCACGTGATGAATTTTCCTTATTTAATGTTATTTAATGTATTAGTTTAAATTTCAAATTTGTATGTTTTAAAAAAAAACGGAAATTAAAATAAATTAAAAAATAATGTTAAATAAAAAACTTATCATCCACGAACGTCTGTGTCAAGAGATTAGGGGGAGATAGAATATTTAATTTGCAGTTATTATAATTTTCGATTATTGTAATTTTCATTTGTTATAATTTTCATTCATTTTAATTTTCATTTTCGTTAATGTAACTCTCCGATCAATTAGTATTTTACATCTTCTCTTAAGTTTAATTTATTTTCTAATATTTTTATGCAAGTGTTATTTATTATTATATGTTGTACCGTTTTATTTTAGGTTTATAATAAATTTTTAATTTTAATTAAATGACACTCATAAAATTAAATTATTTTACGTACTGAATATATAAAAACAAATTATTATTAATATAAAATAATAATAATTTAAATTTCTTAAAAAATTTGAAATTGAATTTATTTAATGTAAAATAAGAGTAAAATGAATGAGTGGACAGCGGAACCTACAAATAATGAGTGTGAATGTTAAAATGAATGTGAGAGAATATATGTGTTAATGTAATGTGTATATGGCATGTGGACCCCACGATTTTTGATGAGGTGGTGGGTGTTAGGGTGTTATGACACCCACCAATGCGGGTGCCCTTAGATAAAATAATGATGTTGAGATAAATTATATATCAATCCAAACGGTACCTAAAGTAAAAACATTTTCAAACTCAAAAAAACTTTGTATATATTTTTCAATAAATATATGACAAAAATTATAATGCTAATTTATTAATTCATTTATCTAACAAATCATACATTTAAATTATCTTTTTCTTTATCAACACACTGTTATCCTCACTTTATATAAGATTAATCTTTTTTTCAAATATAGATAAATACAAAGAAATGATTTATTAAGATATGATAATCATAGATATACAAATCTATTAAAATATGTTTTATGATTTTTTTTAAATAAAAATGATATTTTTTTATAATTTGAGAGGAAATGTATTTTTTTTTTGTTTATAAAAAAATATTAAGAATTATATGGAAACAACATATTTAAAAGATCTATCAATTTTGCAATTAATATTATAGTCTCACACAATCCTATGATATATGTATCATGTATGTATAGGCCAACCAATAATTTACCTTTTATAAAACATGAAAATTAAAATCTTTGCCACCCAATTCCTAATCATTCCCCAAATTAACACAAAGCCCCCCTCCATTGATCACCATTTCTCTGCTCTGTTTCCCTCTAAAAAGGCTTTTAGCCTTCTATAAAAACCAGTACTTTAAACCCTACAAATTCATCCGGTTTTCACTGTTAATCTCACTCTCTTCCCGGAGATTTTGATGGGAAAACGAAAAGATAAAGATTAAAGAAAAGCCCTTGTTGGAGTGGGAGTCTTGCTGGAGTTTGCATACAAGTTGTCTCTGTACTGTGAACCCCAAAAAAAAGAAGGGAAAAAACCCACAGTAAAGTAGTGGGAAAAGATAAAGAGAAGAGTCCCGAAAACTCTCCATGGATACATCGGAGGCTACCAAAGTGTTGATGTCGAGAATTCAGAGTTTGGATCCGGAAAATGCTACCAAAATCATTGGTGCTATTCTGATACAAGGCGAAGGAGAGAGGGATATAATAAGATTAGCCCAGAGTTCTGATACCATTTTGTTGTGTTGTGTTGATCAAGTGAAGATTTGTTTGGGAATTAGTCCGAGTAGTCACTCTTCCTACGCTTCAAATGCCGTAAGGCCAAAGAACCCATTTTGGCTTAGTTCCCCAAGAATCTCGATACCAAGTGATGGATTCCATTTGAGTAACCCTTCTTCACCAGCGGGTGTTTTTCCAAGAATTAGCCCGAGGCCTGCCTCTTATGCTTCTGCAGTAAATGGCGCTTATAGTTTTTCGGGTTCCTCGAGTTTGCCTTTGTATGGAGATGAGTTTGGTGAAGAATTGTTCGGCAGCGGTGGTGGTGGAGTGCAGGTGCACCAGAAAATTCACGATCAGAATGATTCTATGGCTGATCCAAGAATCAGTCCAAGTGGAAGGAGCGATTCTCTTATTCTCCCTTTTTCCGAGGACTTTAACAGCGGTATTACTTCCCCTCACTCCAACCCATTTCACCGAAGGAGTTGTTCTGTCAACGATGCTTCTTCATTTCTTGCTAATCTCGAGGAAGGAGGTGCTGGAAGTGGATTTGGGTGGACCCCTTGCACGTACTTTGCGAGGGGGTTTTGCAAGAATGGTAGTTCTTGCAAGTTCTTGCACAGTGCCAGTGGTGGTGCGGGCGCTATTGATGTAGGGTCTCCATGCAGGAATTTTTCTGGGCTTGATGAATTTTTGAGAATGAAGGCTATTCAGCAGAAGAGGTTCGGGCTTATGGCTTCCGGAGGTCACTCTCCTTATGGATGCAGCAAGCGTGTTAACCTTCTGAATGAAAATCAGAGGTAAATTCTTGTTTGGAATTTACCTTGCCCTTCATTTTTTAATCAAGTTCATCACAAGTGTAATTATTGACCTTTTTTCTGAATAATTGAAATAGTCTTTGCCATTATTTATTTTCATGGTTTTTTCCCTTGTGCCATTGTGCTTGTGTATTACTATCTTTTTGTGCATTTTGAGAAGGTGGCTATGTTCTGATTTTGATCTCATCTTGTTTTTGTTTGATAGTATTTGCCGTTTATTTTACTTCACCTGGCTTTGGAATTGCAAATTGTGGTATTTTTCTTGCTCTCTTCCTCATTCTTTGGTGTATATTCAACTGTGAAATCTAGTTTTTGGTAGATGTATATGAACTGAATGCCTGCCAAAATAGTTCTCCATGACAATCGTGCACTGTAGTTTTGTATATTTATCATGGAAAAGTTAAACAAGGAGATTATATTTTGGTAATATAATTGTGGCTGTGGGGATAAATGATAATGGATGACACTTTTTGGTCTTCCGTTTGAACTAGTTCGAGTAATTTCTCATCAGCAATGTCATGTATTGTCAGATCGGCCACCGCTGCGGTAATGATGGGAGATAATTTCCAAAATACTAACCGGTATCTACCTGAGAGGAATGACCCGTTTTCAACGGGAGTCAGTTTTGGTGCAAATTTGAGTTCCCGACAGATTTACTTGACATTTCCTGCTGACAGTACATTTAAGGAGGAGGATGTATCTGTTTACTTTCGGTATGTGGTTTCTTTACAGTTGATCGAAATTTTCATTCATGGAACTAATGCTAGAATGTGCTTTGTCATCTTTATTTGAAGTAATTTTGGGCCAGTTCAAGATGTTAGGATACCTTATCAGCAAAAACGAATGTTTGGGTTTGTTACTTTCGCGTTCCCCGAGACTGTGAAGCTCATTTTGGCAAAAGGAAACCCTCATTTTGTTTGTGATTCTCGTGTTCTAGTGAAACCTTACAAAGAGAAAGGAACAATCCCTGACAAGTACGTTTTTCATTACATCTTTCTCCTTCCTACAAGCTATAATTGTTGATCCCGTACTGGTCATGATGTCCAATTTTTATTAAACCACGTGTAGGAAACATCAGAACATTGAGTTAGGGGAATATGCTTCTCTAAGCCCTACGGAACTTGATTTGAGAGAGCGCCTCGATATCCCTTTTGGTATGTTCACGGATGGCTGCATATTAACCCTGACCACAGCGAATTTATAACATGATTCTTCTTTTAATTATTTATTTATTTTTGGCACAGGACCGAGAATGCTGCTCAATTCACAAGAGATGATGCTGAGAAGAAAAATGGAGAAGGAAGCTGAATTACAGCATGCTTTGGAACTTCAAGAAAGAAGGATGGCAAATTTACGCCTACTGGACCTAAAAAATCAGCCTCAAATGCATAATTTTTTTCCAGTTTTCGCTCCAAGATGGTCCCAGTTGATAAATCATAATATCCTTGTTTCTTCTGATGCAATTGATCAAGAGGTTCCCAGAGGTTAGTTTTGTAAACCTCCGTCATTTCATAAATTCTCAAGCATGTGTTTGAAAACACACAGGCAACAAGTAATATGGCTTGGCATCCAAGTTCAACAAATTACCAGTGGCCGTCTTTTTATTTCTTACAGGTGATGATGGTGGCCAAGAAGCAGCTAATTCTCAAGCCGTTACAGCTGATGATTGGAAGTTGACTGGAGGAACTAAATTGGCAATTAACAGTGATCTTCAAGGTGCCAATAATCAAGAGCATGTGGACGCAGATGAATCTGATATATCTGAAAGGTACTAGAAGTTATTTTAAAGAAGTGCAGCATGACGCGGTTTGATAACCTTGCTGAGAAAGCATACATGATAAATCCAAGTTCAGCTATTCAGCTTCTTGTTCAATTGTTTACTGAAATTTTAAAATTTTGCTTAAAAAATTTCTCCTATTATACGTTTCTTGTTTGCCATGAACCAGCTTGGAGTACACTCTTCCTGACAACTTATTTGCTTCGCCTACAAAATTCACTTCAGAAAACCGACCAGTTCACTTCCAACCTCCAGATGAATCCTCCGACTTTAACTCTCCACTATAGTTCCCAAATCACATTAAACTAAAATGGTAAGGTTACTAATTTTCATCATTTCCTTGTGCTTCCTTTTTTGTTCCATAGCTTTCACAATTAAAAAAAATTACCTATCTTCAATTGTTTACATGCTGCTTTATTATTGCAAAGGAACCACTGAAATGTAGGTATCAGTAGCTGATTGGCACAAACAAGCTGGGAATTAACTTATCAGGGTAAGAGCATGGATGTTAGATCGAGTTTTTCTGATATACAATTAATTAGCTGCCTTATCCAACCCTTTTGTGCGTAAACATAATTACAGTTTTATCATAAAAAAGGCGGAGCACTCGTTTTTTTGAAGTCTTGATTCTGATGTTCACCTTTTCAAATTGTTTGACGCAGAAAATTCGAGTAGCCCATAAGAAGAACTAATTACATTGTGCAGCTGTATAGCTGAAGCCTGAAATCATGGCCGTAACAGTAGGAAAGGATCTGTAAGCAAGATCTCCTCAGTATCATCCATCATCTATATTTTACCATACTACTGCTTAACGTCAAATACATGTTATATGCATAGATGACACCAGAACCAATCTATTAGAACCGGGTACCTCTTTATTCATTTGATTTAGTCAGTGGTTTTTTGGATTACTGAGAACTACATGACATATAACAATCAAAGGCAGTCGCAAGTAGCAACTCTTGCTATCACATAATGCAAATCTACCTTTTTTTTTTGTTTTGTTTTCTTTAACTTCTATCTAATCCTTTTGTTCTCTTACACTCTGTGCTGCCCTGTATCGAAGCCGGGATACTTAATATAACGTAATGGTGATCTATATGATCAAGATAACACTTTGTGCGCTACGAAAAACGACCTTCAATTGGTGTGAAAAAGATTATGTTTTGGGATTTAGGATCTTAAAGGAAAGGAAAATGAGAAGATTCGACACTTGTATGTTGCCAAATCTTCCAAGTACAAGAAGAAACGTTTAGGATATATCGTCAAAAGCAAAGGAAGGAAATTTATGTGTTTGGTGAAGCCTAGAGGGTTGACGAGATCCTAGAACATCCTAGGACAGTACATACACAATACATCCAAGTATCCCATTTTAATTGTCTGAGATTCATATCTCACTTATCTAAATCAATATATATCCTTCAATTTCACAATAAAATATAACTTTTATGCTATCCCAACCGCACTACAAACATTGGTTGAAGCCTGAAGGGGTGAAAAAACAAGTTTGTAGTGGATTAGTCTCGATTCTTGGCTTGAAAAGTGGTACAAATTGAACGCAGAAGATACGGACTGATGGAAAAAAGCTTTTGTCGTCGCTCTCTCTTCAGCTGTGTAGCTTTTAAATCATCTGTCAAATCACTACTTCACACAAAGAAAAGCTGGGAAGAAAAAAGGAAACCATGATGCATTATGTTACATAAAGATCATATTCAAAATTAATATTTTTATTTTCTAATAATTATTTATAATTTGATGATACGATGATAATTAATTTATAATATTTATATATTAAAATTTGAATTAATTATTTTGTATAAATAAAATTATTATTTGATCAATAGATTTATTTATTTTTAATAAAAATATTGTTTAAATTTGTACATAATTTTGTATTTTTTAGCGTACTAGTAATTTAATTTATTTTTTTGTTAAATTTATATTTTTTTTATAGTTATTACTTTCAATTGAGAGTGTTAAATTTTTTATAATTAATATTTAAAATATTTCAAGTAAATTAATTTATTATTTATTTAAAATTACAAAAATAAAGAACACTTTAAATTTTATTATTTACTTACAATATGAAATAATAAATTAAACATAACTATTTAAAAAATTAAAACCAAAAAAGTAAAAAAATTGATGTGGACAATGCAGAGCAAATTGTAGTGTTGCTTCAATCCAGCATTATAAATATGACAAAGTATGAGTTAATATATATATTTATGACTGGAGAATCCGCAGTTTCCTGAGATATTATAATTGACTGTAAATGACGTTATATTGACACGTTCGTCAGAGAAAATGTTGATAGGTTAATTGAATTCTTGATCTTTGGTCAAACTTTCACCTATTCTACCCATTCAGATATTTCGTTAGAGGCTAGACACATATATATTATTAAATGGTCGAAATTGATGTAATTAAAGTGAGTTTTTTGACATTCACTCCCAAAGTATTTGACACTTACTTCTTTTTAATATTTTTTATTTATGTGTAAGTATTTGGATATAGAAGATGTAAGTGAGAAATCTCAATTTAAAGCATGGATTGAAAATGTCGAACTAAAGTAAGATTGTGTTTGGATCGATGAACTTGATACGATGAATTTCAAATATATCGCATTCAAATTATTGGACTTGCTTAGAAGGATAAAATTGAAGTAAGTTTCAAAATCACTCCATATTATTTTCAAACAAAATCATGTTTCATATCAAATTATATAATTTTAATCAACCTATTGGTGATTATTCGAGGGAAGTGAGAATTGTTAAGAACTTTAGGGTGTAAACTGAAATCAACCTATGTTTATTTATATCACAGGAGGCCCCGCAACTCACGTGGTTGCTGACTTTTCAAGGGTAAAATTATTACCCCTTTTGCTTTCACTATACAAATTTTATTGGTTTTTAGACCATGTATTTTTTATGTCATAAATAATCAATTATTAAAATATAATTATGATTTATCCCTACCCAAAAATTAAAATCAATATGATAAACTTAAAAAAAAATAATTAATCAGTATAATTAATTAGATCTGTGTTTTTTGAAGTAAAAATAAATTAGAAATTTAATCTTTTTGTGATCAAGATTTTATACATGATTTCAATTTTAGATATTGATGATATCAAAAATTTCACGTGTCTATAGTCCGGTCTGGTCAGCAAAATTATTCTTGTTGGTTGGCCGAGACCAAGCGGTCCAAGCAGGAACGTCCTAATCGGGAAATGTCGAGCTGAATGCGGACAAGCTAAATCCTACGCAGACAAACAAATGTCAGAGGGTGTGCCCCTAAAGTCACCACCTACTCGGTCCCTCCCATGCAAAGCGTTTTTACGAGTACATAATAGTTTTAACTTCCGAGCAGAGTGCTGGACCCTTTGGGCTTTTATCTTATTCTTTGGCCCATTAACTGTAGAGATGGGCTCACATGTTGTCTGGGTTGGGTTGACATGATTTGGGTCGGATCAGATTTTTGGGTATCAATAGTACTTCATCTTTTTGGTCTAAAAGAAGTATGAAGTTTAGACTAAGAATGGAGTTGCAAAGCCATTTTTTCGTTTTCCCTTATTTTTTTTCAAACCGTTGATTATCTGGGTTTTTTTGGCATCGTCTTTGAACATGTTTATCATTCCGATGTGATCAACAACATGCCCGTGATTCCGAACATGACTTTTACCACTGACTCAAACTTGTATTTGCCTAGTTCCATTTGATCAATGGCTTCTTTGAATAAGACATTTAATGAACTGTCTGATTCTACGAATACCCAAGCCACTTCGTAATTGGCTATCATGCCTCGGATAACCAAAGCATCGTTATGGGGTTGAACACCCCCGACATGGCCTTGGGTCTGAACGATATTACCGATTCAGTTAAGTGTTAGGTGAGATTTATTGATGAGGTGTGGCCCACACATTAAATAAATTAATATAAATTGGAATCCCACATCGAAAAGTTTACAAAAATGATTGAGGGTTTTAGTTATAAATAAAGCTCAATTCCTTCAATTATTGTATCCCAAAATCAAAAGCTTTTCAGCTTTAATAAAAAGAGAGTACATAGAAAAAAAGAATGTATTTTTTTTTGAGTGCGGGAATTCTCTTGTGTGAGTTAAAGAAATTATTTTCTCGGTATACTCAGGGTTTGGGAGTGAGAAATATTGAGTATATTGGTGTATACACTTGTTGTAATATTTCTTCCAGTTATAAAAGTTGCAGTGCTCCGTGGACGTAGCCTATATTGGGTGAACCACGTAAATCTTTGGGTTCTTGTTGATTATTTTATTTCGCATTTTCGGGTACTATTATCATCGTGATCGGCATCGCTTCAGTGTAATCTCCCAACAACTGGTGTCAGAGCCTTGTTGTGAAAATTCTTAAGAATTCTGAGTATGTTTTGTGGTTGCAGCTTTGTCTGATCTTCCACATCAGAAAAGATTTTTTAGATTTTTTTGTTAAGGCTAGAGAAGTGATGGCCGGAGATGATGGATCAGGACCGGGAATCAACAAGTTCGACGGTACAGATTTTACGTTATGGCGACTACAAATTATTGATTATTTGTATAGCAGGAAGTTGCATCAACCTCTATCTGGAAAGAAGCCGGAAAAGATGGAGGATGATGACTGGAAGCTTCTTGACCGACAAGTGTTAGATGTAATACGATTGACCCTAACGAAGAACATGGCACATAACGTGGCGGAGGCAAAAACAACGGAGGAGATGATGTCCATTTTGTCGGACATGTACGAAAAGTCATCGGTAAATAATAAAATACATCTCATGAAGAAGTTATTTAACTTGAAGATGAGAGAAGATGCATCGGTGGCTAAACACATCAATGAATTCAACACGATTGTTTCACAGCTAACATCGGTTGAAATTAAATTTGATGAAGAGATTCGGGCACTTATTCTTTTGGCGTCTTTACCAGACAATTGGGAACTTATGCGGGCAGCGGTTAGCAACTCTGTTGGAAAAAGAAAGTTACAATTCAATGATGTTAGATATCAAATTCTTGTTGAAGAAGTTCGCAGGATGGATTCGGGTGAAGGAACATCATCGAGATCTGCTCTAAATCTCGAGAATAGAGGAAGGGGCAGGAGTGGTGAAAAGAGTGTTAACCAATGACATGGTAGATCCAAGTCAAGAAATGAAAAAGACAATAACACATTTGAAAAGAATGCGAAGTGCTGGAGTTGTGGTGAGACTGGTCACATGAAAAAGAACTGCAAATCAACAAAGAACAACGCTAATGTTGTTACTGAGGAGGTACATGATGCTCTATTACTATCCATGGAAAGCCCGGTTGATTCTTGGGTTATGGACTCAGGAGCTTCGTTTCATAACACTGATAATCGTGATGTATTCGATAATTACATTGCGGGAGATTACGGAAATGTTTTCCTGGCTGATGGAAAACCTTTGGAAATAATTGGTATGGGTGATATCCGGATGAAGATGACAAATGGATCTGTCTGGAAAATCAACAAAGTAAGGCATGTACCAAAGTTGACACACAATCTGATTTCAGTGGGACAGCTTGACGACGAAGGTCATAAGGTGACCTTTGGTGATGGTTCCTGGAAAGTGAAAAAAGGGAGCCATGATTGTTGCTTGGGGAAAGAAAACTGTAACACTTTATATGACTTCCAGTTTGAGAAATAAATTACCGGCTGTGGATGCTGGAGCTAATTCAAGTCTATGGCATAGTAGGCTTGGGGATACGAGTGAGAAGGGAATGAAAATGCTTGTTTCAAACGGAAAGCTACCGGAATTAAAGATCGTTGAACACAAGCTGTGTGAAGCTGTATTTTTTGGAAAACAGAAAAAGGTGAGCTTTTCAAAAGAGGTTAGAGAACCGAAATCGGCGGATTTGGAGCTGGTACTGATGTATGTGGACCATCTCCTGTGACATCCCTTGGAGATCACTCAAGATATTATGGCACTACTGTTGACGATTCGAGCAGGAAATTTTGGGTTTATTTTGTGAAAAATAAATCGGATGTTTATGAGACCTTGAAACAGTGGGAGTTAGCCATGGAAGATGTGATGGATTCACTGTCATCCAATCGCATGTGGGAGTTGTCAGAACTTCCTGAAGGTAAAAAGATTTTACATAGCAAGTGGGAGTACCGGTTAGAACATGACGGTAGCAAGCGGTACAAAGAAATACTTGTTGTAAAAGGTGAAAAGGAAGTAATTGGTTACACTGATATTTTCTCTCTGGTGGTAAAGTTAACTACTATCAGGACTGTACTTGGATTGATGGTAAAAGAAGATTTACATCTGGAACAGTTAGATGTAAAGACGACGTTTCTTCATGGTGAGCTAGATGAAGAAATAAATCAATCACAGGGATTTGAAGTACGAGAGAAAGAGAAAATTGTGTGCAAATTGTATGGTCTCAAACAAGCTCCAAGACAGTGGTACAAGAAGTTTGATGGTGTAATGAATAATGATGGTTTTCGGAGGTATCAGGCTGATCACTATTGTTATGTGAAGCTTGATGGTTATTATATTATACTACTGATATATGTAGATGATATGTTGATAGCAGGAGCTTGTCTGGAGGAGATTGATAAACTTGAGAAAGAGTTATCAAAGGAATTTGCTTTGAAGGATTTGGGTGCTACAAAACAAATCCTTGGAATGTCCTTAGAGATCGGATGAATGGAGTCCTGAAGCTTGAGAAGATTCCTGGAAGCAAGAATCCAGCTGATATGCTCACGAAGGCTGTTATCATTGAAAAACTGAAGTTGTGTTTGACTTCAGTTGGTCTCCTGGACTAACAAAAGAGGTATGAGATGTTGCACTGATGGTGTGAAGACATGATTGAAATCAAGTCTTCAAATGAGAGAATTGTTAGGTGAGATTTATTAATGAGGTGGGGCCCACACATTAAATAAATTAATATAAATTGGAATCTCACATCGAAAAGTTTACAAAAATGATTGAGGGTTTTAGTTATAAATAGAGCTCAATTCCTTCAGTTATTGTATCTCAAAATCAAAAGCTTTTCAGTTTTGATAAAAAGAGAGTACATAGAAAAAAAGAATGTATTTTTTCTTGAGTGCGAGAATTCTCTTGTGTGAGTTAGAGAAATTATTTTCTCGGTATACTCAGGGTTTGTGAGTGAGAAATATTGAGTGTATTGGTGTATACACTTGTTGTAATATTTCTTCCAGTTATAAAAGTTGCAGTGCTCCGTGGACGTAGCCTATATTGGGTGAACCACGGTGATCAGCATCGCTTCGACGTAATCTCCCAACATTAAGGTCTTTCTATCATTTATTTATAAATTATCCATCTTTCGATGGCTAGATTTTTTTGCTCTGTTGGAATTCTCATCATCAGTAGGTACTAGGTCCTCTTGAAATCATGTTAATAACTGCCCGAGATGGCTGGGGAACTCGAGGCAGCGCACTCTGGTTGTTCTAGGTGGGACCGTGAGTCATAGGCGTTTTTCTTCTCCTGTCCCAACAAATTTTTCATCTTGTGGTCGTTTTGGGTACCTATCGTCCTCAAAGGTTCGGGCCAGAATGACCTTCATGCCCGAGTCCTGCTTTACCAGCCGCTCAATCTCGTCAGATCTATGTTTGAATTAATCGATTATAAGGCCATAATCATTATACAAATCGCAATGTATGTCTGAGGGAGGTCCCCGAGAGCTTTATCAATTCCCCGAAGCCTCTTTATAAGGTGTCTTTGTTCATAAATCTGTAGAGTGCAACCTTTTTCCATTTACAATGGAGTGTATGTTGCGCGAATGCCCCAGCAAAGCAGAAGGATTAACTCGTGTTGGCAAGATGGAGGATTCTCTAATCGAGCCTCCTTGGATCGCGAACAGTCATATTGATGTATTTTTTTGACTTGGCCAACATTTTCTCAAAACTGGAAGGAATTTTCTTCACTAGTGTGAGTCAATGAGATCTCCTCATCTCAGACCCTGAATAAAGGTGTTGATCAACAAGTCCGTCGTGGCAGAAGGGACTTCTACCACCTTGGCATTGAATCTTTGGAGGTAGGCGCGCAGATTCACCTTACTCTTGTTTTTTCATAGTAAACATGCTCAGAGTAGGCAGGGGCTGTTTCTCGCTGCTTGTATATGTGCAGGAAATTTCTACTAAAATATTGGAACGTTCGCATGCTTCCATGCTCTATCAAGTTCTACGGTGGCCGTGTAATTTGCGCCACATCAAAACCAGGTGGAAGAGGTGGCAGATGATTATTTTCATCGCTCTGATTTTGACAAGTATTTTCTTGGTTGGGATCTCCTTGGTTGACCCCCCGGCGTCTTCCACGTCTTTCTCCAATTAGCTTAATTCTTTCATCTTTGGCACATTGCCGGACTCTTCGGGTTTTTATCTTGTACTTTGGTTCATTATCTTAACAGATGGGCTCATATGCGGCCTGCGTGTGTCTATATGATTCGGGTCGGGTTAGATTCTCGACGGTATCAATAGATATACCAAGTATTCGTGGCACACGCATTGTATGTGTATTAGATATTACTGTTTTGGGCGACACAAAAATAATTATATTTTGTTTCTTTTGTCAATAAATTTATTCGATAAAATGTGATTCATTTAATTTTGTATAAAATATTAAAAAAATGGGAATCTTTTAAAAATAAATATCATATACTGTTATGATAACACTTGTAGCTTTTTATAATTATTTTAGAAAAAATAATATTAATATCTATTCTTCTATTCTATTTTATTAAGTGTGAGGACATGATAGTAACCATCTAGTGGACACAAACTTTTTCTTTCAATTTTACTCTTATATGATACTAATATTACACTTTTGTTTTTTGTTTGTTTTTTTTAATTTCAACACACACTTTTATTTTTATTTTTTTTATTTCAACAATTCAAATATGAATTTAGTCCCACCATAATTTATCAAATTTCACTTTAGTTAATCGATAATAATAAAAAAGACTGTACACATATGCATCGCGTGTGCAGAGGAACTATTTGTTATAAAGTAGGAGTATTTTAGGAAACCTACTCAAGATAGTTTATTTAAATCCACTCACATTTAATTCGTAGTATCGACACTTATCTCAAACCAGAAATGGGTTGCCAAACTTGGCTTCAAACCATCATTTCGTGGTCTAGCCCAGTTGAATTGCGCACACAAAGCCCCAAAATTTACCTATAAAGTTGACTTTATTTATGCATGCAATTAGGGTTCAACTCGGCGAACCGACTAAACCGATCAAAATCGGAGTTTCAGTTAGGTCGGTTCAGTCAATCATATTTTTTAAAATATCGGTCAAGTCAGTTTAATCATTCGGCTTTAGTTTTGAATGTAGAAAATCGATCAAACCGATTGAACAAATATTATATATGTAATTATTTTTGAGCCAGATCTGTTACAATTTTTATTTTTTTGTATTGAACTTTAAAATATCTATAAAAAAAAGTATTGAAATTTTTGAACTTTTATTATTTTAAGTCTCAAACCATTATAATTAATTAACAATTTATTATTTTATTTTATTGAGTTTTTGAATTTAATAAAATTGAAAAAAAAAACTAAAAAAACATTTTTTTAAATATCGGTTATTTCGGTTTACTGGTTCAGTTTAATAGCTAAAACTGATTGGTTCAGTTGGCGAAAAAAAATCGTGTTCGGTTTTGGTTCGATTCGGACCGATTGCACACTCATACATGCAATGTATGAATATATGTTAAAACTTATAAAATTTATCCATACAGTGGAGTTTATGTGATAGAAGATACTACTTGTTATTTATACTGATGATTCTTTGAAGTAGATATGTGTATCTATGTTAATTTTTTGGTAAATATAATTCTATTAACATAATTTTTTTATGCTGAATCTAACATATTGGAATGATTTTTTCAACGTAATTATGTATTTGGTTTTTCACTTTATTGTGTTTTTCTCATAAAATAAATTTAGGGAAGTGTTTTTTTTTAATTATTATCTATATTATATCTATCTACACTATATTATTAAGTTTAAGACACTTAGATTAACTAATTTTTAGTGTCATTGTCTGTTTTAATAATTATATATTCCTTTTTTGTTTCTTCTGATCAAGGGGATAATAATTTTTATTACTTCACCTAGTACCGATTGATGGGAGAGAGACGTATGTGGATTAGTAAAATTTTGACATATTCGGGATTTTCTTTGAGTCATCCCTTTTAATCCCAATCATCTAATAAGGGTTGCAACAGTTGTGTATTATCGTACAATGAAAGTCAGATAACACCTATTTAATAAAGTGTTAAAACTTTAATACATGTTAAATGTATCTCGGCAGATAGAGTGTTTGTTTTTTAATTATCAAATGTTATGTTCAAATCATACTTGGGTTTTTTCCTTTCCTTTTATATATTTATTTTTTAATTAATTGCAGTGTATTATCTAACTATTTTTTATAATTATATTTTGATCTTCATTTAAATATTTATAAAAAAAATATTATACATACCCAGATCGTGTACGTTGATACATCAGTTATAAGAAAGTTTGATGTCGATTTGTATAAATTAATGGAAAGTACAATGTGGACATATAAAAATTCAATTTACACATAAACAATAGTCCCGGCGTGTAAAATGTGATTTGATGAATTATTTATTTTGAATAAATATATTTATTTATTATTATAAATTTGTTAATGCCATTAATATTTAAAAAAAAAAACAATTATGGAGAGCAATTAATGTAAGTGCATTTAATGGCAATTCATTCAACACTTCAACGTGGGCTGCAGCAGATTTGGTGACGATCATATATTCTTAGTTGGTCGTAATTAATTAATGTTAGACTTCTTTGAGGATATAATTTGAATTTTGACTAGAATAATTAAGTTACGATATGCAATTTTTTTTTAAAAATATATATAACATTACGGATTTAAAATTTTAAATCATATAATAGGGTTGTATGTACTTACTACATTTTTTTGTTTAAAAAAGTATTTTATTTTGAGTAAATCTCTTGTAAGACGGTCTCACGAATCTTTAGGGGGTGTATTCATTCTATACTTTCAAAGACTTTTAATGACTTTTTTTAAATGATGGACTTTTGTGGAGTTGATGGATTTTTATTGACTTTTATGGAATCTCGTAGAATTGTAAAACAAATTTCATAGATTCTTATAGACTTTTTTTCAAGATTTTTGTAGATTTTTGTAAACTTTTTCATAGAATTATGTGAATTTGTAGTTTATAATCGTGATTTATTTTTTATTAATTTTTTTAGAATAATTATTGGACATAGATAACCTCTTCAATTTTAAATTATTTTTTTATTTATGAATGTAAATGAATTTTACTTACTTAAAAGTTAAATCAATTTAATTTGTGAAAAATGACAAATGAACTATCCAATTTATTGAAATCAAAATTTCAATTCTTTATGTCAATTTAACATATTAATGAATAATATTTTTATAATTTCATAATAAAATTTTATTAAAAGAACACTCAAAATAATGAGTTGTCTTTTATAAAAAAAATATAATCATTACTGACAATTTGATCAACATCGTTCTACATTCCATTGGCTATGATATCCCTCCATGCATTAGCATTTGCTCGTTGTTGTTTTTGAGTATTAAATAACTGATCAAAGTCGTCACCTTCATAAACTTGTGCTGATGAAGACAATTGAGCTTCTTTATCTAGTTCAATTTGAAATTCATCAAATTGACACTTCTTTCAAAGAAAATTGTGTAATATAACACATGCCAATACAAGCCCTGTTAGGGGTGGGAAAAAATACCGAATTTTCGGTATACCGAGATTACCGTAACAAAAAAATATTGAATTTACCGAATTTTAAGTATACCGAAGATTTCGGTACGGTATGGTAACAATACCGAATTTTCGGTACGGTAACGATATCCAATTTGAAAATTTTGGTATATACCGAAATACCGGAAAAATATACAAAAATTTTAAAATATATAATATTTTAAAACAATAAATTATAATTTTTTTAAAATGTAAGGTTTTTTTTGGTTCGGTATACCGAAAATAAATAGATGAGAAAAGAATGAAAATTTGTATTGAATTTGGGAGATTTCTCAATTAAATGTACATCCAAATCTTTAGGTTGAATCAAAGACTTTTGTTGACATTTTATTGTTGTACCTTAGGCTATAATTCTTGTACTTAATAGAATTCCATAGTAGTCATTGTGGGGACCCGGACGCTAATCATTCTCTTAATCATCATTTGGGATAATTTAATCAATTATAATAAACAGGGTCTAAATTTTTTTTCTTTTTAAAATACAGTATTACATGCGGAACGTAATGAAATACATCCTAATATACATGTCAGTATTAAAGTACAAGTCTTGTACTATATACAATCATTCAAACTAAGGTTTAACGACTATAAATCAAGTGTTCAAACCCTATCTCAATCAAGTCCGTAGTCTTCACTCTAATCACGATCTCTCTTCATCTCCTCGACCCTGAACCTGTCCCACCTGTTGCCATGCACACATACAAACACGACAACAGCAGGATAACTCCGGTGAGATATATATCTCAGTATAAATCAACGAAACATGCAATCATATAATCAATATAAAGCATAAACCGATATCAGGAATATGTATCAAAATCTGAAAACATAATCAATATAAGACTGTCAACCAGACTCGTGACTCCACGTCTCAGACTAGACTCAATCCTAGTCTAGGGATCCCGGTTTCCAGACGTTGGCATTCCTATATCGAACATCAGTAATAGAAGAAATTCCAATTCTATCCACTTCGATATAACCAAACATCCGGTGTCTTGACCTATCCGTCACAGACTTTGGCACTATCGCCAATTCACTATCTTGTGACAACGTGCAATGTGCCAGTAACGATTCCATCACTATCGGCACTTATGTCACAAGATCACTCGTCTAATATTCGTCTAATACATGCTTCTATAAATCAATAGAACAAGCATATCAATTCAAATCAATGTAAATAATAATAATAAGTATGTGATTTAGGGAAACTCAAGTATATCCTACTCGAGTCGATCTCCCAATACCACATTGACTTATACCTTTCTTTTATTGCAGTTCTGACGGTGTCCCTGTCTGGAATTCAAAGTCTGTCAACCCTCAATCTGGCAATGACAATATCAATAATACCATATCAATATACTGCTCAAATCAATACCAATCTGATCAATCTGGATTCAACCCAAAATAAATGGCATAACGGCATAATCTCGATATTCCCGTCAATACAATCTCAACCGATATTAATTACAATCCATAACCAATATCCAATAGAATCGGTAGTCAATCAACAATCCAAATCTGTCCAATATCAATCGATATATTCTGAAAAATCATAACAATTCCATAATCAATCTGTTCCTTCAATCTGACTTCGATTCTACGATGTCTAACATGCCAAGAACATCATATATGAATCATATTTGATTATAAAAATATCATAATTTCAAGACCTATCAAAACTTAATAAAACTTACGTCCAATTGTAGCCTGCGTCGATAGGAACACAGTACTGAAGTCGGATTGAAATTCTGACGAACAAAATCTTTCACAAAAAGGCGTCCAATTGTAAACTTTTCTCGATTCTTTTCTGATGGTTTCTGAGGAATTAAACTTGATACATATATATATGTATGTATATATATATATATATATATATATATATCATGCATGTACGGGGCAAGTGGCTTCATGTTTGTCTAACACGTCTCGCGCATATGCGCGACATCAACCGGCGCGTATGCGCGAGACCTACTGGTCTTCGCGTTTCACTTCTCAGCAGCTCGTATGCGAGGTTCTCTGGAATTGTTCATTACTTCTCGCACAGCTCGCGCATATGCGCGCACACCCTCCGCGCATATGCGCGAGGCCCTCTGCCCACCCCGCGCATATGCGCGCATACTGATCGCGCATATGCGCGAGGTATACTGTCCCCGCACATTCTATATCTCACGTTACTTCGAATCGTGTCTCGGTTGGCCCTTCATAATCATATCAAATCATAATAAATCATTTCACAGATTAACAGATAAAAATCTCGGGCATTACAGTCATTAAAAGTCTATTGACATTTTGAATACCTATAGACTTTTGTAGAGTTTTTAAAAGTCAAGTTTGAATACCACATGACTTTTTAAAATTCTACAAAAATTTACATTGAATACCACTAAACTTTTATGAAGCATATAAAAGTCTAGTTTGAATATCTCTAGACTTTTAAACTCCATAAAAGTCATTAAAAGTCTATAACCAATACACCCCCTTTATCTGTGAGAAGGGTCAACCATACCGATATTCACAATAAAAAATAATATTTTTTATGGATTACCAAAATAAGAGATCCGTCTCACAAAATACGACTCGTGAGACCGTCTCACACAAGTTTTTGTCTTTTATTTTTTTGGATTAGAAGAATAATAAATTACATAAATGTGTAGAAAATTAAATAATATACACTAAAGATATTACATGATAATTAATACGAAGATCGGACCGAAATCTTTGTTGCTTTAAGACCAATAGATTTTTTTGAAAAAGTTTTATGGGTCAATTTTGTGAGACGAATCTCATATTTGAGTCATTCATAAAAAATATTATTTATTATTATAAATATTTTGTATAAATTTCGGGGTTTGATAATGTCCAATTCAATGTGATTCATTAATTATATTATAATGAAGTGTTAAATTTAAATCTATGAAAAGGCAAAATGGCAATTTATGTTTCTTATGTCATTCTTCTTGTAATTAAAGGTTTTCATATATTTGTGTTTTAGTAATATATTTTAAGTTTCGTCAATTTTAATTATTTTTCTTTGAAATGTGAACATAGTATTGCACTCGTAAGTGTTGTGTTGGTTTCAAGTCACCGCCACATCAGTATCACTTTGGAAAATGATCAGAGTCGCAAGAAAAGACGAACAATGAACTATAATGTTAAAATTTAATGATATTGATGATCAAAATCGCAGATAAATAAATAAAAAACAAAAATAAAAACAAAAACAAAATTGAGATTTTATATTCGATTGTATTATATGCCATAGTAGAACAAGTTGTTGAAAAAGTTGAGAATAGTGTGGCAGGTGTCGCGTTAAATGGGGAAATTTGAGCACGTTTCTAGCGTGAAACAAAATGGGAGGCATGATTCATGAAGCTAAGCTTTGTTGGTGGACATAAAATAAATACTCCAAATAACGAAATTTTATTTAATTTTATTTTTTCTTATGAATTGAAATAAATTTATTATCATATCACAAATTCTAATTTGTTAGGTAACAGCTTTCTTTTATTACGATTTACAAAGCAGAGATCAAAGAGACATGAATTATACTTGAAGAATTATTTCAGGGAACTTAGGCATAGTTTGATACACATGATAGATAAACATGTGATATATAATATAATGATAAGTTAATGATAAATAAGATATATGATATTATATTTAATGTTTGATATGATTTTAATAAGAGTGATTAAATTTATATATTATATTGTAATGACAAAATTAACCTTATCATATTAAATTTTATAATTTCAAAGTTGTTGCTTGAGTTCATATTTTTTATTTGTTCATGCGCCGATAGTGCTTGCATGATTTATTTATTTTTACCTAATTTTATATATTATATAATATGATAATTGAGCCATTGATTTTGTGAGTCAAGTCAAATATCAATTTTTAAAGTCAATCGAGTGATACTAATAATTTTATTGATATTTATAAAAATTATTTATATAATTATCTCGAATTCATTTATATAATATATACAAATAAATAAAAATATTTATTTGATTTTAATTTCTACCTACTAGCATAGATTTATAAAAATCATTTATAAATTGAGGACAATTAAGTCATTTGTAGTGTATTTTATCATTAAATTAAAATTATCACACCTAATAGAAAGGACATTTTATCCTTCTAAAAAATTATTTATCAAGGGCCCATGATAATATCATGGGCCCATGATAATATCATGGGCTTTTTAAAAAGGTACCAAACATGGATAAGGAGATTATTTATCAATCTCTCCCTTATCTCATATACCAAACTATGCCTTAAGGTCTGATATATCACATATGACAAAAATTTGTGTGAGACGGTCTCACGTGTCGTATTTTGTGAGACATATATATTATTTGGGTCATCCATAAAAAATATTATGTTTTATGCAACAAGTATTATTTTTTATTGTGAATATCGGTAGGGTTGATCCGTCTCACAGATAAAGATTCGTAAGATCGTCTTACAAGAGACATAATCATCACACATTATATATCATTAAAAAGGGGGTAATGTTAATTTCCATATAAACCTCTCTTTAAGTCTTCTTATAAAAGATGTATTGTTCATTCTAGCATCTCTTATATATTTATTATAAAAATTATTGTGAGACGATCTTGCAGATTAATTTTGTGAAAATAATATTTTATTTAAAACACATATAAAAAAATATAAGATAAAATTCACTTCGTCTATCTTATGTTCTTACTTTTATATATTTATATTATATTATATACTTTATTTCAAGTTCATAAATAAAAATAAAAATAAAACAAAAAAGAAAAAGGAAAATGTCTGCTAGTCATGGGAATTGGGAATGAATGGTGTGGTTTTCGATGCACAGCTGGAATTAGCGGATCACAGCTGGCGTCACGTACGACCCAGCACCGGGAAAGGGCCAAAACACGTCGTCGTTTATTTATACTCTCGCCATACTAAAATGTCTGTTTTGTACATTACGTTTATTTTTGTTTGAATTTTCGTAAGATTGATTATCTTGACTTTTTTATGTGCTCGAATTCAAAAAATATAAAATGTTTAGTTTATGGTATATATACATATAAAAAGAATATAATCAAATTTGTGAGTTTTATAATCGATTAATAGTTTCGATAATAGTAGGTTTCTTGTGAGATGGTTTCATATATTTTGTTCCGTGAAACAACTCAATCATACACATATTTACAATAATAAGTAATATTTTTAAGCATAAAATACTATTTTTTAATGAGTAACTCAAATAAGACTTCTGTCTCATAAATTTTTTTGTGTTTTAATAATATAAAAATCTTATTATATAGATCTAAGTTATGTCAACACTAATATGTTATCTTATATTAAACACCTTCAAAAGAATATAGTTTTACAACACGTCCCATTAATGATCATGAAAAATTGATTAATACATAATGTTTGAATAGATGATTATAAATTGTAATATCAATAAAACGATAAAAACTCGACCTATGATAAATCATACTAAAATCACTTCATCATCATTAAAATTGTAATGTAAATACACTCAGGGTCACCAAACATAAAAGAATCCAAATCCAAGGACAAAAGCTTGTCTCATCCCTTTCAAATATAATTTATATCATTAAGAAAAAGTGTTGATAAAAATATATGGAAAAAATAGCATAGATATGCACTAAATCAAACAAGCGTGCTGTTCACAGTAGAGTATGACTAATGTATAAAACCAACAAATCAGTATCTTGAGGAAAACAATAGAATAATTCTTAATTAAATCAAACCGAGGCCTGTAGCTTGTACAGTTTCCTTAAAACAGATTCGCCCCCTCCGGTATGTGCTCCAAGGATTCAGCAGACGTCTGTTTCCCAGGATACAACTAGCAAACCAGCAGAGTTGCAGCACAAAAGCAGTACCCGAACTTTATCAGTGAACGGAGCAGAAGCAGAACAAGCAGAAGCAGTACTGCAGCAGAACAAGCAGAAGTACTGTAGCAGAACGAACAGTACTGTAGCAGAACAGAAGAACTGTAGCACGAAGCACTACTGTAGCAGAACGGAAGCACTGTAGCAGAAGTTCTACTGTAGCAGAATAAGCAGATGAACTGTAGCAGCAGGAGTAAGTGGATTTTTCGGTCTCTCTTTCTAGGCTAGGCACATCCCCTATTTATACATGTCAATATCATCCATATGAAAGGTCACATGTTGCCTTAAATATGCCTTAAAGATGGTAGATGAAGCACCAACAGTTGGGGAGATGAAGCACCAACAGTTATGCCATGCGATAGGTCGCAAAGGCATGTGAAAGGTCTCAACTGAAAAAAAATAACAAAAGATGGCATAGACTGCTAGGCAAATTTTGCCTTGATCGGTCCGACATTCGACGCGCCCGTACGCTTGCACACGAGTCAAGCCTTTTTTACCCTGCAAATCGGGCCCATGATTTGCACCCCCTGCGCCTGTGTGCGCGAGAGAAGAGCCTCTTGACCAATCATAGTTACACATCCATAAAGTGTAACACAATATAACTTATCTATACCACTTCATGTTTCCAATGTGGGACAAACCCACCTTTCCAAATTTCCATTCACTCACATGGAAATCCCATAAGCCTAAAAGCCCACCATTAATCCAACAAAAAGTCCATATCATCATCATTAAGACATTTTTTTGTGTGTATGATAAAGGGTGATTGATTCTTAATCTTTCACTTATCATGTATTTGATGTGTATGATTAAAATTGTGATGGGCCTGTTCAACCGCACTCGGCCCACGCCCACACTGTATGTATTATAATCATCTCGTTGATGGTTATATAATCTTTTGAAGGAGAAGGGATGATGTTTGATTAATTTAAATTTTCTTTTGATATCCTAAAGTTTAAAATAATTATAAATTCAACAAATTTAATAATATTTAAACATAATTTTAAATTTGACTAATATTATAAATAATTTAATTATTATTAATCATATTTTAATTATTATTATATTATTTTTAACCGTAATATTATAATTGTTTTTAACCATTATTTAATATTCAAATTTTTATTAATACTTTAATTATCACAATAAATGCATATTTATGTTATTATCAAATTTTAATTATTTTCTATAATATTAATCAATTTTTTAGTTGTTTACGGAAATTGAAATTAATGAAAATTTAATAATTAATATAATAGTTTAATTTTATTTATAATTTTTTAAATAAATTAAATTTAAAAATTTTATTTATTTATTCAATCATTTTAATAATATATTAATAATTAATATATGATGACGACATTTTAGTAATCTTAATATAATTAACAAAAATAATCAACCAAGTTAAAATCATGTCAAACTTCATATAATTTATCATAACGTGTTATTTATCATTAGTTTTTATTTTATAATCATTTTTATTATATATTATTTACTTATCCTATCACACGAACTAAATGGTAACTAAGTCCAATTAATCCACCACCTTTTTAAATCGAAGCTCCAAAATCCTAGCACAAAGTCCCGATCCCTTTTATTATATATATAAATATTTTTTAAAAAACAAAATTATTATTTTATTAATATTGTGCCACTCAAAATTAACATATATATTATATATATATATGTATATTGGTTTTGTCTTTAAACATGAATATATATATATATATATACATATATATATATATACTGACATCAAAATCGATTATTAATCCAAGAACCCAACATTAAATTAAATAAATAGTCTCCTTAAATATTTTAAAAAAAAGATAAAGTGGCAAAATTGTAATTTCACACAGAAAATAGTTGTCAGATCCTCCTCGCTATAACGAGAAAGGTAACAAATCAGGCATTTCCATATTTTGCAAGGGCAAATATGTCCTTTTGAATCTCACTATAAATAACTGAGCTCGCTTTCCAAAGCACTCTCCTACACACTCTCAATTCCGAATTCTTATTCCTTGGAGAGCAGCCAACTCTACTCCGTTTAGCCATTGGAGGGGGGAAAAGAAGCGGGCAAGAATCGCTGGATATTGGGAAAATATTCAGACGATTCTCGTCCTGCGAGCCCTTTAATGAGTCGCCGTTTTTGTGGTCCCTCTTTTGATAATTGGACCTGAAAATCTGATTCTTGCGGGAGGATGTCGTGGATTGATGACTGATATTGGTTGATTGCGGGTTATTGTGACGATGGTGGATTGATTACTCTTTCTTTGGGGTGAGTGAGAAGGGGGAAGGGGGAGTCTTTTTTTTTTATAATGGGGAAAGTAGTGGTGGGGTTGGCGGCGGGGTGTGCAGTGGCCGCGTGTGTAGTGGCGGCTGTGATGGTGGGGAGGAGGGTGAAGAGGAGGATGGGATGGAGGAGGGTTCTGAGGGTGGTGGAGGAGCTGGAGGAAGGTTGTGCCACCCCGGTGGGGAGGCTGCGCCAGGTTGTGGATGCCATGGCGGTTGAGATGCACGCAGGGCTTGCTTCCGAGGGAGGTTCGAAGCTCAAGATGCTCCTCACTTACGTTCATGATCTTCCTAGCGGGTAAAACCTTCAACAGTTCAATGCTTTTGTGTGCCTCTCTTCATTATCTCATTGCTTTCATCATGTTTTGGTGCTCGAATATGCTGTTGCTTGTGTTCATTTTTGTGTTTTTTTGTGGCATTGATTTTACTCGTTTAAATGGTGTGAAAATTTTCAAATTTTATGCTTTTTTCGTTGCTGTAATTTTTTGTAATTGACAGTGATGTTATCAAATTTTTATGTGTTTTGGCTAATGCTTGATTGTTTATTCTTCTTTCTGTCTGTTTCAAGGTTGGTATCGCTTTCAAGAATGGGGTATAAGTTTTTGCTTCACCAAGTTATTTTTTTCTTTACCCTTTATAAATATGCTTGATTGTTCTGGTTTTTACTATGCATTATTCTTTGTTGTTCTCTCTCTCTTTGTTTTTTACTTATAATTTCTTTTGTTTTTATAGCATTTCATCTATCATTTATCGTCCTTTTCCTTTTTTATTTTTTAGATGTTTTAATTTTGTTGTGTTTTGGATTTTTTTTGCAGGATCTGCTCCCCATTTTTGTTCTTAGACAAGCTTAATTAGTTTGATGGTGTTCGATAGGATTGTATACTAGGTTCTACAGTTTTACTTCAGGATAACCCACACTAATTAAGTAATCTTGTTTAAGATTTTCTGGTTAACAAACAATGTATTTTCTTTGGTGTAACTTTGGAATAATATCATTTCAAAATTATTGTGTTCTTTATTACCTTCCAAAGGGAGAGCGTTGATAATATAAAGTGTTTGACGGTATTGATATGGTTGGTTATAATTATATATTATTGGTGTTACACCATTGCGATCATTATATTAATCTAATTTGTTTCGGTTTCCTTAAAGAAGGCCTTCTTTAGGGGTAAATTGTTTATTTTTAGATGCTTTATGTAGTTGCTTTGAAATTATTTTTGTTGCATACCTAAACTATTTTCAATGCCAGTTAAAATCATCGGGCACTATGGTTAAATAGTTCCTGTTTTTTAGATTTCTTCAATTCTATTGCCGTTGATCATTATTTTGTTTGCTCTCTTCACATTTATAAGATAAATTTTGTTCTAATATTCTTTTTGTGTGTTTCTAGTTCTTGCTTGTATGTGCCTTTTTTTTCCCAATTCTGATAAAAACAAAATAATTTTCATTTTAATTTTTTCAATGTGTCAAATGACTATTTTGTTAAGTCCAAGCCTCACAGTGCTTATATATGCATCTGTTACAAATTAAAAGCTAAAATTTTCAGCAATATAACTGCTCAATCTCCTTTTAAGTGTCCTAATTGTGTTTTTAAATCTCTGTCGCCTGGATAAAATTAGAAAGCCTTATTTGGAATTTAAACTCCTTTTGTTTCCCAAGTTTAGCGTTGCTTGTTAAGTTCAATCTTACATTATTTCTCCAGGAATGAGAAAGGAACCTTTTATGCTCTGCATCTTGGTGGTACCAACTTTCGAATCTTGCGGGTTCAGCTAGGAGGCCAAAGGTCTGCTATTATTGGACATGACGTAGATCGACAACCCATTCCTGAGCCTTTGATGACTAGCACAAGTGAGGTAGGCAAGTTTAGCCTTTTTTTTTTCTGTTCAAGGTAATTTGTAAGAATTGGGACACTGACCTTTTTCTTCATTGTGGTTTCCTCTATCAGGAGCTTTTCGATTTCATAGCCGCACCATTGAAGGTTTTTGTTGGAAAGGGTGATAACGTTTCCGAGCTTTCAAAGTTGGGAAAGAGGGAACTGGGCTTCACATTTTCGTTTCCGGTGAAACAAAATTCTTTTTCATCAGGACTTCTAATCAAATGGACGAAAGGATTCGCTATAGAAGACACGGTTAGTTGAATATGTTTTCTTTGTGTTGGTTCTAGTTGTCTTCCCTAATGAGTGGAAGATGATAAGTAGTTTTTTGTTTTTTTTTTGGGTGGGGGTGGGGAATTTATTCTTAAGTTGCCAGTTATTTTCAAATGTGTCAAAATGTCGGAGGAATTTGTTCTAAAGTAACCACTTATTATCACATGTCATTTTATTTCAGTACTCTGATTTACCCCTTAGATGTCTACGTTGCTTTCCCTTTTTTCTCATCCAACATGCTTTAATACATCATGACAATAGATTCTATTGAGAAATCAAGGGATTTCTGAAAGCAAATGACTTCTTGCCATATAATTGGTCTCAATACTACCTGCTTCAAATTTACTTTACTCCTACACGCTGATGTCAATTTTTGTTAAATCTGGCAGTCAAGCTAGTTAGTTCTAAGAGATTATACGAAGGCCATTTTTCTTAAATTAAATTCGAATAATTAATTTTTTGCTTAAATTCATTATTATGAATAGAGATGTGTTGAATTATAACTTTGTGTGGATTCCATGCTTACTTTTAGGTTGGAAGAGATGTTTCTCAGTGCCTACAACATGCATTGTCTCGGAAAGGCCTGGATATTCAAGTGACTGCACTTGTAAGCACTTTGTTCTATCCTATTAGATTTGATAGCCTCATACATGTAAATGAAGGGTTATTCTCATTTATATGATGAAATGCCGCAGTTTTTTCCCAGTTGGTTTTACATTTCGTGTTTAGCATAAAGGAGATTATCTAATTATTTTCTCTAGTTGATATTGGTTTTTAGCTAACGTAAACAATTGCTCTTTTTCTTTTTTCCTTTTTTTGTTTTAGTCCTAAATATTGACATCAAACATTATGTGGGTTTATATATCGACTCATTATTGATTCTTATTGTGTAAGCAGATAAATGATACCGTAGGGACCTTGGCTGTGGGTCATTATCATGATGAGGACACATTGGTTGCTGTGATCATTGGGACAGGTACTAATGCCTGTTATTTGGAAAGAGCAGATGCGATAATCAAGTCTCAAGGCCTCCTTACTACTTCAAGAGACATGGTAGACTTTCCAAGTGTCGATTAAGTATTTTTCATGTTTGATATAAGACATATTTGCTTTCATTTTCTAGCGTTTCTAATTTGCAACATTTCTGAAAATGTTAGGTGGTCAACGTAGAATGGGGTAATTTTTGGTCGTCACATTTGCCTAGAACATCATACGATATTGACTTGGATGCTGAGAGTCCTAACCCAAATGATCAGGTGATATTAATTCAACAGTTAGTAACTTTTTGCTCGATAATTCAAACAGGCGACTGATCAATGAAATATAAATTCAACAGTTAGTTACTTTTTGTTCGTTAATTCAAACAGGCGACTGATCAATGAAATATATGCTATGCTATAGGGTTTTGAGAAAATGATATCAGGAATGTACCTAGGAGATATTGCACGCAGAGTGATTCTAAGAATGTCTCTGGAGTTGGATGTGTTTGGACCTGATTCTTCTAAATTACACGTGCCCTTCATCTTGAGGTAATAAATCTAATTCTTGGCGCATTTGGTCTCAGTATTCAAATTCATTTTTCTGTTTTAACCTGTTATTATCATTTTACGTATTTATGTTTTAACCTGGTATTATGGTTTCTCTTTTTCATATTTATTCTTTTATCCACTCCTAAACTATTCCAGGACTCCTTTAATGGCTGCCATGCACGATGATGAATCCCCTGACTTAAGGGAGGTATCCAGAGTCTTAAAAGACATCTTGGAGGTTGAATACCTACCCACTCTTTATTTTCATTTTACTTGCATCTTACTGAAAAGATCCCAACTGCTTTGCCTTTCAGATCCCTGATGTTCCCCTTAACATTCGCAAGCTTATTGTAAAGGTATGCGATATAGTGACCTGCAGAGCCGCCAGATTGGCTGCTGCAGGAATTGTGGGAATACTGAAAAAGATCGGCCGCGATGGGAGTGGTGGAGTCGCTGGTGGGAAAGCCAGACCCAAAGTGGGAAGCCAAATCAAGATGAAAAGAACGGTGGTGGCGATTGAGGGGGGTCTATATACGAACTATACATTGTTCAGAGAGTATCTAAACGAGGCAATGGCACAAATACTAGGTGAGGATGTTGCTCCTTATGTCATAATTAAAGTGACTGAAGATGGATCAGGTATTGGTGCTGCCCTTTTAGCTGCATCTCATTCAGCTTCCTCTGTTGTTGATACCGTACTATAGTTGCTATATATATATGTATGTATATGTATGTATGTATGTATGCTGTACAGCCCGGACCTCATCTCCTGTTATATTCACTTTGTTATATCTTCCCTAACACTTGCTGGAAAGCTCGCGTGACAATTTTCATGTTTCAATCAAGATTTTGAATTGCAAGATATTAGGCGAAGCCGTGTTATTGAAGATATTGCACCAAGGATCAGGGGCGATTCGAAGTGTGCATAGCCCCTTTATACTTGTGGGAACCATAAACTTATGGTGTATAGTTTGTAATGTATGTGCCATGATATATACTAGCTTGATCTCATAGGTTACAATGCTGGATGATGATGTAAGGTCTGAAATATTGAATTTAATTATATTCATTCATTAATATTTATTTTTTAAGGACATAGAATTTGTAATTTTTATGCAGTATTCAATTGAAATATAAAAATTAGATATGACTTGCAGCTTAAAGATTTAAAACATGAAACAAAATTGAGTCATATATACTGATCCAGACCTGAATAAGAACATATTAAAATCAGTGCATATGAAAGTCTGGACAAATTTTTACGATATCTGTTATTTTCTTTCTCTGGGAAAGATGTCAAATTCCTCGAACAAATATTTTCTTAAAAAACTCCATTGAAACAACAGTTTGATTCAAAATCGAACCCCAGATTTTTGTTCATTTTGATTCAATTTTCGAATGAATTTGGTTCGGTTTTGATTGTATAAAATTCTTAAATTAAAACCGACGATTTGGATTTCTAAGAAACCAAATGTTAAAAAATAAAGAATGAAAGACAATAGAAGGTGACCCCACCAGGGTATTTTCCACAATAGAGTCCGACTCTGCCTCGGTTAGTTCAAAACAGGGGATTCAAGATTTGTGCCACTTTAAGTAAGATTTAAGTATATGAACTGAAAGGAATGGAAGCTCTCCATAAAAATCTGTTCCAAGATTATAACTGGTAGCAGGAATTCGACGTGTGTATTTCTCATATGTAAAATCCAAAAATTAGATAAAATCCAAAAATTAGATCTCGGTTTTCATTAACTCAACCAGTTTCAGACTCGTTTTTGAACATGTAACCATTATGCAAACTGAAATCATAAGAACCAAATCTAGAGCAACTACTGACGCTGGAGTATTCCTAGCTGTCGCTATGTTGTCACTGATGTGAGCTGCCTCACGTTGTACTTGGCCAGTTCCTTGTACCTTTCGGCAACGCCTATTAAACATATAGTCTGAAAGAAATGAAGAACAAGTGTGTCAGCACTTTTAGAAACAAGTCCATCCCAAAGTCTCCAATGGATTCTGTTGCTTTGATTTGCAAGAGAAACACACATCAACAGCTTCTAGCTTGTACAGCACCTTCCTCCAGTTAGAAAGTACCAAATTCGAGTCCCCTCCGCAATTTATCACATTTTTTTGTGGTCTAGACGGATATATATAGAGATGCACTGGTTTGAATCTCGGAAAAAATGTTTTTCGTACCTTGACAATTTGGACCACTATACTCAAGTTGGGGCTGCCAAGATCTACTTTGTGCGGTGGTGGGACCGATTTGGCAACTGCACCTATAATTTTAGCTCGATCAATGCCAGTATTTGCGCGAGCTTCATAGAGAACTGCAAACTGTGGTGGAAATAGTAATTAAGATGGAGATCTAATCTGTCATGTATGACTGAGAGTAGTTGTACAGTATATATTGACTTCAAAGAAGTAACTTCAACAAGCTAGATGACTACCCTTTCGAATTTTGACTCGTTAATGTAATCTAGAACTGGTTACACCGAGTATAAAATGGTTTGGTAAGTACAAAATACAAAATGGCTGAAAATCACTGGGTTGTACGTTTACCTTAAGTGGGTACACCGAGTACACAATGGTTCGGTAAGTACAAAATACAAAATGGCTGAAAAAATCACTGGGTTGTACGTTTACCTTAAGCGGGGTCTGAGTTTCTTCCGGAAAATACTTATCGACTAGAGGTTTGATAGCTCTTCTGATTTCTTCATCTGATGCATAGCATGAAATTTCTATGGGAAGTACTCTTAACAAAAACCTGTTAAGAGATAGTAGGTTCTAAGCTCACTCATGCCAAATGTCAAAAATAATAAATGAATGAGACACAGAAAAAACCCATCTTTATTTACTCTAGGGGGAGAATCAAGAGGAAGCAACTTGTAAAATACATTAAGAGGAAGCAACTTATAAATACGGACCTTGAGATATGTTTCCTGGTGGATGCAAGAGAGGTCATCATGTGTTGGACGATATCTTTTGGGCTAGGATCTCCATCTCTCTTGCGCATTTGTATGAAGACAACGCCATTACAAGCAGGGTCTAGTTTGTTAAAACGCCTCTATTTTTTATAAAGAGACATTGCATCAATAGCAAAAGCACATGTTTTTCAATAAAAAAAAAACTCTGGCAGCATTTTCCACTCACCTTGCTCTTGTCACTCAACTCCGCAAGCTCAGCTTCAATTAGCTGGTCGACAGATTTTTTTTCTAACTTGAGAGACGAGCCATTTCCGGATTCATCTGTACCTGTTCGCACACATTGTTTCTTAACATGAGGCACCGCAGCCTTAGCCTCTTGATTGAGGTGATCCTCAGGCTTCTCTTCGATTTCTTGTGTTTTCTTCTCGAAAGATGCATCATCTTCATTCTGAGATCCTGTCTCGTGTCTTGAATCAATGTTTACTGCAATAACAGGTTCATCTACATTCTTTTTCAGCAATTCATCTCCATCCCTTTGACCATCATCTCCTGCATCTTTATTCTCATCATTACCTTCATCATCACTACTGGATGAATCAGAGTATGAGAATTTGGTTATTTTGTTCAAAGGGTTCACCGATGGTTTCAGTTTCTCAACTTTCGACTCAATCCCCTCCACAACCTCTTCAAAGAACTGCATCGAGAAACAACAAATCATAAAACTAACTATAACTAGCTTCAAAGAGAAGGTGGAGAAGAAAAACTAACAGATACAACAAACAAATCCAGGTAGTGGTAGATGACACAACCAGTAAAAATGTAATTCTTACATCTGGATCCAAGGCTAAACAAATGGTCCCGGTATTTATTCGGGAGATGGTAACTTAACATGTTTTTGGAGACGAACTGTGAATTCTTAAAACAAAGAGGTACTAGGTCCCTACCAACCATACGTGAGTACAAGAGGAGGACTGTAGAATTTAGATCACACAACACCAATTAATTAAGCAAAGGCAGTGGAGATAATTTGAGTCTCTAAAGCTTATGTTAAGTGGAGCAGTAGGGTGCAGTAGATAAATCATAATTTATGAGATGAAAATGAAAATCTTTAAAAGCAAGTAAACTCATAGAACAAGACGTTAACGATAACAAATTAACAACCCTGACCCCTCCTCCCGAATCCATCAAAACTTTAATATCATACACCCATAGCAATAATCGACATGAAAACAACAAAAAGCTTCAATTTAACACATAAGACAGCAAACAAAAAGCAAGAACTCAAAACTTTTCCTCTTCCTTTGTTCTCAAGGAAAAATAAAAATATATGCATACAGAGTCAATAACATCGATGGCTTCATGCGAGGCTTGGTGTTCCCTCCCGCCATCACATGTTATGAAGAAACCCTGAACTCCTGGGCATAAAGGGTGAGCGCCCTTCTTCACTGGCCTCTGAAAAAACTCATCAAAAGCATATCATCTTAACAATAAACAATCGACTTAAAATAAAATTCTGAAAATAAATAAATAAAATTTAAGTTTTATAATGAGAAAAGAGATGAACTGAAAAGGAGTACATTGTAAGGGAGGTAATGTTTTCTTTTCTTGTTGATTTTGTTGGGGTGGCTGTTTGGCTTCGAGTTATTCTCAGTCGCCATTGAACAGCGGCGAAGGTAAACTGCTGAGGTTGCAGACTTAATGGCAGATTTTAGGCCGGAACTAGGGGCCCATAGTCTCAATTTTTAGGAATTAGGATTCGGCCCAAATTGTATTGAGCCCACACTTTTTAGCTATTTGGGTAATTTTCACTTAAAACTAACACTAGTTTTCTGAAGACCACACCAAATTCAATATGAGTAGGTAGAATGGTCAATCTTAATGATATTCACATTAAAAAGTAATAATCTTAGCATAAAAAATAATACTTTTTCATTGATAACCCAAATAAGAGATCCGTCTCACAAAATACGACCCGTGAGACCGTCTCACATAAGTTTTTGTCATTTAATATTTAATATTTATTTAAATAATTAAGATATCGTAACTTTTTAAATTTTTTTTAATGAATAAATCCATTAAAAAGATAAATAAGTTTGTACAAGTAAACTGGACATCCTCGTATATAACAAAAAGCATAACAAGAAGTCAAAGATCAACAATCAGCGGGACAAGCTAATAATAAAACAACACAAATAACAAGCAGAAATATCAACCAAAAACCACATGAGCAAAGTATACATCAAGCTGCTAACGCAACGCATCTCATATTGGACAGTAATAGAATTACCCTTGTCCACTTCTCGATAGAGGTTCCAGAACCAAGGCGGCAGACCCCATAAGCTTGCGCATCCCAAGCCAATCTCTTATCTCCTTCCACACTTGTTTCGAAACAGAGCATTGCAAAGCAGAGTTGGGCTGCAGATTCTTCACTGATTTTGCAAAATACACAAGTATTCTCCTTAATGTAACACTGTCTATCTCTAGTGAGCAATTTGTCATGAGCAAACAACTACAGTGTTGATTTCATATGCGATATCTTGAGATATAAATATGAAAATAAAAGATAAAATTGGACACCGAGATCTTACGTGAAAAAACATTAAAAATTATTATGGTAAAAACCATTCAAAGAAATGGTTAGTTTCTTTTCTTATCGTTGGAATTATTATAAAACATAATTACAAAACAGAACAATACATGATCAAGTAACAAACTGGACATATATCCTTATTTGGATGGCTTAGCAAAGTTCAAATTTTTTATTAATGCAAGACAACTAGTTAATTATATACATAACGACAATAAATAGTTTGTGTATATAATAATAATTATTATTATAAAAAGGCTTTGCATATTTTTAATCAATATCGATGTGCTGATGTATATGGATATTGAATCCATCGACATGATAATTAATCTAGAATAATTCTTTGCATATATATTCTATATGGCACATGGTTGTCATAGTTACATTGCAATATGAGACTTGTCGCCATTAATTAATTTGGAAATTACATGATTCATGCATTGCTCGTCTAAAAATTAAGCATGCATGCATGCATAGGGTAACAGCGAGTGTTCTGGCCAATTAAGTGAAACATAGAACTTGTAAATAAAACCTTAGTTACATGTTAAGTAACCCAAATTCCTTACTGTAACGTAACTCTTAGAGTACGTACAGGGATTCGATCAAACTCCATAAAAAAACCTATCTTTAATTAAGATATCAATAAGGATTTCAAAACTCTATAAAAAAAAATTTAACCATCACAATTTTATATATATTCGAGATCGATCAACAAGGAATTCCAAAATTTGCAACATATATATATATAAATCCAATCATCCTTAACATAATGTAACATTTGAGGTGCCCTTAATGCATCTAAGGATCCTCTTAACCATTCTCCAATGCTTTCCATGATTCTCCATATACCAATTAATTGCTCTCACTGCTTGTGCAATATCTGATCTTGTACAGATCATGACGAATATCAAACTTCACATTACTGATGTATATGGTACTCGAGACATCTCATCCTATCTGATTTACTCTTAGGACACATTTAAGGATAACTTGAACTTAACAAGAAGAGGGGTTGAAATTGACTTACAATATTGCATGTGAAGCGTTGCAAGATTTTATTCAAATAATTGTTTTACAAAAGCCAAATCTTTATGTTACTTTTGTCTCGGTGAACTTGTATATCTAGAATCTTGTTTGCTGGTCCGAAGTCCTTCATATAAAATTTCCTAGCCAACTGTATCTTCAATTTTTTAATCTGATCTTTGTTAGGGTATGTTACTAACATGTCGTCCACATAAAACATCAAATGATATATTCATCACCAGACCTCTTGAAATATGTACAATGGTCTTCACTAAGTATGTTGTATCCAAGGCTCGTGATATTAGAATCAAATCACTTGTACCAACACCTCGGTGTCTGTTTGAGACTGTACTGAGATTTGTTCAACCTGCAAACCAAGTTTTTTTTGCTTTTTTCTGCAAAACCTTCTGGCTGAAGCATATAGATTTTTTCTTCAAAATCTCCATGAAAAAATGTCGTTTTCACAATAGCTGTTCTAGATACAGGTCAAACACTGCACACAATCTCATCTTAATAGAAAATCTAAAATAAAAAACTTTTTCTGATGTAGAATATTAGTTTAAGCTGCAACCACATAGCATACTCCGAATTTTAAGAAATTTTAAACCAAGACTCTGGTACCACTTATTGATCTCAGGTACGACATCTTGATATATAAATATGAAAATAAATGATAAAATTGACACCGAGATTTTACGTGAAAATCCTAAAAATTATTACGATAAAAAATTCCACTATGATATTTTATGGTGTACAGCACTCACTATATTTTCAAAGAAAACAAATGCTTTCTTAATACACGAGAACAAAACATCTCATAAATATTATAGAACAATACACTCAAATAATAATATATTGAGATGAGAGAAAAACTTGAAAACGATGATATGAAATGAAATAAATAAGCTCTATTTATTGAGTTCCCTCGTTATTGTAAAATGAGTTTACATTAATTGAACGTGTTTTCAGCTTTTCCCTCAATCACTACAATAATTATTTCAAATCAACCACTACAATAATTGTAAGGCCCGAGAATTTTATCCTATTAATCTGAAATGATTTGGGGATAATTGATATGATTATAGACGGAAAGGATCGGACCTGGAAAGACGAGATAATGCATGAAAGTGTGCGAGGCGCAGATGCGCGGCACAGATGCGCGCATATGCGCGACATGGGCAGAGGACCTCGCGCATATGCGCGAAGTGAGTCGCGCATATGCGCGAGCCTGTGCAAGCGAAGTCCAGAGGACCTCGCGCATATGCGCGAGTTGCCGAGAAGCTTATCGCCGATACCAGTAGGTCTCGCGCATATGCGCCGATATTAGTCGCGCATATGCGCGAGACGTGCAGTAGGCACACCGAGCCACTTGGCTTGTTGCATGTACGAGATGTGTATATATATATATATACACCTTGCAATTCTTCAGAAATAAGGAAACAAAAGGAAAGAATCGTATAGGAAAAGCTTCAGAGAAAGGAAGGAAATCCTTACGCCTTTTGTGAGAAATTCGTCTATCTGATTTTGAATCCGACTGCGGTATTGTGTTCCTATCGACGTAGGCTACAACTGGACGTAAGTTTTGCTACGTTTAGACATGATTTGAAATTATGATATTGTCAGAATTGAATACGAATCAGATATGATGTTTCTGCTACAGTAGACATTGTATAATTTAAGTCAGATTAAAGAATAGACTGGTTATACAATTATTATGAATTTTAGAGTTGATTTAGTTGAGATTCTATATCAGAGTGGTGTTATTATTCAGATTATGAATTGTATTGATACTGATTATGAATTCTGATATTATATCTGTGATGTTGAGATTGACGGGGTTATCAAGACTGTATTATTATGCCGTCGAAACATCAGTTGATTGATATTGATCAGATTCAGTATTGATTGAGATTGTATTGTTATGTCATCGACATTAATCAGATTGTGCTTGATTTGAGTATTGACCAGAGCATGTTTTGAACTGAGTTATATACTGATATTGTATTTATGCGATTGTCATTGCCAGACTGGGTATGGACAGCTTGGAATACGAGACTTCGTCTTCATCAGATCGTGAAGATAAATGTATAAATAAATGTTGATTCGGGATTGCACAACTCGAGTTAGGTTTGACTTGAGTTTCCCAAAATCACATACTTTACTTTATTGCATTGATATTTGCAGCTTATCAGATTGATATGTTTAGTCTATTGAATCATAGCAGAGCCAGAGCTTGAGTCTAGGGCAGATCAGCCTAGCTAGGGCAGAATCGCCGAGTCTTTGTCAGAACCGCGTAGACTCTAGACTTACGGTGTATCGATGAGCTTGGATGTAGATCGACGTCTATTGTAGACATTCGATACAGCATACCAAAGTCTAAATTAGATCGGGATCCCTAGATTAGAATGAGAGATGAGTCGAGTCTTAGATATTGAGACTAGAATTCGACTTACAGATCCGTATTGATTTATGTTTCGTAGATTACGATTTATGTTTTATTTACAGATTGGTATTGGTACATGTTGTTTGATTATACTACATGTGATAAGATATAATTCATGTTTTTATGTTAATTCAGTTAACTGCATGTATACAGTATTTATACTGAGATTTATTCTCACCGGAGTATCCGGCTGTTGTCTTGTTTTGTATGTGTGCATGACAACAGGTGGGACAGGATCGGGGTCAAGAAGATGATGAGAGAAGATGAGTTAGAGTGGTGATTCCGGACTTATTGTAGACTTGGTTTAATACTTGAAATTTAGTAGTTGAACCTTAGACTAGTTTGAATAATTGTTGTACACTATTGTACTTTTATACTGAGATGTATATTAGTTAGATTCCATTACGTTCCGCACCGCATTTTAAAGAAAAAATTTTTAGACCCTGTTTATCTTAATTGATAATTAAATCTCAAAGATGATTAATAAGATGATTAGCGTCCGGGTCCTCACAACAGGTGGTATCAAAGCGATAGATCCTTTAGATTGAGATAGAAGAGAATGAGCGGGGTAGATTGAGTTTTCTTTCCTTGCATGTGATTGCTAGCATGAGATTTATTTTAATGTTGATTGACATTACGTATGCTAGCATGAGATTATGTTTTACTGCTTTGAAATACATGGTTACCTGATTATCTGATTTGAGTTGGTATTATGTATTATTGAGTATGAATCAGATCTGATTCATGATCAGCAGTAAGATGATCAAAGAAAGATTAGAACAGATTTGTAGTATTTGAGTACTAATGTTTTGATAAGCAGATATACCTCCACGGAGAATTCCAGAAAGGGGTAGTACTTCAACTGAACAGATAGATGTATCAGAAACTCAGATGGAAATACAGTTGAAAGAATTTCAGCCGCCGATTCTGAGTGGTATCGAGACGTCTGAAGATTGTGAGAACTGGTTTGATGACATAGAAATACTGTTTGATTTACTTGATTATTCAGATGAGCAGAGAATTAAACTGATATTCCACCAATTACGAGAGACTGCTAGGAGTTGGTGGATTACAAGTAAAAGAATGCTAGAACAGAGAGGTACAGTGATTTCGTGGGATATATTCAGAACTGAATTTTATCGAAGATTTTTCTCAGTTTCGTACCGAGAGGACAAGAAAGCAGAGTTTGAGAATTTGAGACAAGGCCAACTGAATATTGAAGAATATGTTGCGAAATTCTCTACTCTACTGCGTTTTGCTCCTCATGTAATTGGGAATGATGAAGCTGTAGCGGATCAGTTCATCAGAGGATTGAACTCGGAGATAGTTGCATTGATGAATATGCAGCGACCTTATCATTTTGCTGATGCCTTGAGTAAAGCGAAGAGAGCGGAGGCGAGTCTGATTAGACAATTAAAAAGGGTGTGTGCGATGCAACCCCAGCCACAAGCAATCCCCTCTCCGATTTGATCGCGGCAGCACGAGTGGAAAGCAAGATTTGCTGAAAGCTCGAAAGAAGCCATTCAAGAAGTTAGGGAGCGGACTGAGCGGTTCAACTAGCTCCAGTGGTTCCAGCCCAAGTTATGCTGGAGTGTATTGCAGGATTTGCGGAGGGAGACATTCACAGAGCAATGCCAGGGAGTGACTGGTAGTTGTCGTATCTGTCCGACAGCCGGGACACTTTGCTAGAGTTTGTCCCCAGAGAGATTCCCGAAGATTTCAGGGATCAGGACCATCTGGTGGTAGTGACCGAGGAACAGACCCAAGAGGCACTTGATGATATAGTGGCAGGTACTGTTACTTTATGATTATATTGCATAGGTAATGATATATACTAATGCATTGCCTACGATTATCTTTGATTGAGTTGCATTGAGATATGCTGTGTCTGTAGGGTCTGTATTGCTGTAGTATTAATTTTTGTACCTTCTGAGAAAGAAAAATTGATATCAAAGATTTCTGTGAAATATTGTATACTACAGTAAGATGAGAATGAGACCGAGTTAGATTATGATGTACTTGTGTTTCTGATTTGATTGCATTATTGATATTAATATGCCGAACAAGTACATAACTATTATAGATTCCTTTCAGGAGAGTATAAGATTCAGACCAGATAGGGCTGATGAGTAGAGAGTTCACGGTAAGGATTCTAGATTTAGAATTCCTTTGATATCTGTGTGTGTCTATGACTCGATCGATACAGAAAGGAACAGATGGTATCCTTATGTATTCAGTAGACATACTGAAATCGAGTCTAGCATTGACAGATTTGTCAATGATATACGAGTTGGCTGATGTTTGCCCAGATAAGATTTCAGATTTGCTTTATATCAGAAAGATAGATTTCAGAATTGAATTGAGATCAGGTACTGTTTGTGCTTTAGAATTCAGCACAGAATGACATTGAATGTACAGAATGACACTGAATGAATTGAAAGAATTGAAAGATCAGTAGAAGAGTACCGACCAGGAGTTACATCTGATTTAGTATTTCTCTTTTGGCATGTTTCAGTATGTTCAGAGATATTCTGATGATTTCATGCTCGTTGTATCTATGATATTTTGATATATCCGCAGCATCTGATTGATTGAATCGAATAACTGAAGACTGAATGGGATATTCTGAGAAATGTGATTATTGTATACAGAAATTTTTCAGATATGAATTCTGCTTGAAACAGATTATATTCAGAGTATATGATATCTGAAGTTAGTATACTGATTGGAGTTGACACCGTTGAGATTATGATCAGTGGCTGAGAATTATATCGATATCAGAAAGATCAGAAATTTCAGAAATGTCAGAATTGTCAGAAATTTATTTTTGGTCTGAATTGACAGATTATCGTATACGATTGTTATTTTGTGTCTGCCTGAGTATCGTTATAGTTTTACAGCAGTATTTAATACAGATCATTGTGAACCGTTGAGATTATATACAGTTCAATCCGAATCAGAGTTGAATTCAAGAATTACGGCAGTTTAGAGATTTAACTAGAATGTCCAGAACTTAATTTCGATTATCAGAGCAGAGCACCGATCAGGATGACAGATATGTGATTTTTACTGTATGAAAATGATTATCTTGTGATGTCAAATGTTTCGGAATTGTACAACAGAATTTGATATCGATAACCAGAATCGAATACCAGGTAGGTATTTTTCTTTAATTTATATTATTAATTGATTGTTTATACCCAATAATTCGAATCTGGAATGACAGATGGTGTCAGAAACACACAGTAGTAGATTCAGTTTTCAGTTGGTGACTGTAAATGTATGATATTCGAACAGATAGTTTTGATATAGACAGATTAAATCAGTCATGATAGGATTGGTACTGAAATGTTGGCAGAACTTGTACTGAAATGTTGAATTGCCAATAAATGAAGACAGAAAGATAGAAATCAAAAGATTTATTACAGAATTTGTATATTCTTGACTAGACATGGGGAGTATATTTCGATGAATTTCGTAATGAGACCATTGCAATACTTTCCAGATTGGGATGTAATATGATTGTGATTGACAGATTGTTCAATCTATATCTATTATTTTGTACCAGATAACGTACAAACATGACCAAATGACACAGATCGATGTCAGAAAAGTGGTCAGAATAACTAGAATGCCGAAGTAAAGTATATCAGATTGTGATTTTGCATGATTTTGTGCTTTTGGCAAAATGTATAACATGATTTTATCTATGGTTTATAGATTGACGGATAGTTGGAATGAACTATCTAGATACTGGAGGATATCCAGGAACTGTAGTGCTGGATTTTAGCACTAGTGACCTGTTGTCTTGTCACTTTATGAATTACTAAATAATGATAGCTATCAAACGAGTATTGAGATAGCCACAGATAAGACATTGTACAGTGAGTACTGTAGATTTCCGCTGAATGAGAATGATATTACGGTGATATTTGAGATTGAATGTGATAACAGCTGATGATAGTGATTGGTATGAGCTGTTGATGGGTATATACGGATGTTGTATAGCCAGTATTTGCAAGTAATTTTATCAGAATGGTTTGATAGAATGAATTTTCTGAAGTAACCTCTATTGTACATTCCATCCTTATCTGATTTGATTGCCTGTGATTTCGAGGACGAAATATATCTTAAAGGGGGAGAAATGTAAGGCCCGAGAATTTTATCATATTAATCTGAAATGATTTGGGGATAATTGATATGATTATAGACGGTAATGCATGAAAGTGTGCGAGGAACAGTAGCCCTCGCGCATATGCGCGGCACAGATGCGCGCATATGCGCGACATGGGTAGAGGACCTCGCGCATATGCGCGAAGTGAGTCGCGCATATGCGCGAGCCTAGTGCAAGCGAAGTCCAGAGGACCTCGCGCATATGCGCGAGTTGCCGAGAAGCTTATCGCCGAGACCAGTAGGTCTCGCGCATATGCGCCGATATTAGTCGCGCATATGCGCGAGACGTGCAGTAGGCACACCGAGCCACTTGGCTTGTTGCATGTATGAGATGTGTATATATATATATATACACCTTGCAATTCTTCAGAAATAAGGAAACAAAAGGAAAGAATCGTATAGGAAAAGCTTCAGAGAAAGGAAGGAAATCCTTACGCCTTTTGTGAGAAATCCGTCTATCTGATTTTGAATCCGACTGCGGTATTGTGTTCCTATCGACGTAGGCTACAACTGGACGTAAGTTTTGCTACGTTTAGACATGATTTGAAATTATGATATTGTCAGAATTGAATACGAATCAGATATGATGTTTCTGCTACAGTAGACATTGTATAATTTAAGTCAGATTAAAGAATAGACTGGTTATACAATTATTATGAATTTTAGAGTTGATTTAGTTGAGATTCTATATCAGAGTGGTGTTATTATTCAGATTATGAATTGTATTGATACTGATTATGAATTCTGATATTATATCTGTGATGTTGAGATTGACGAGGTTATCAAGACTGTATTATTATGCCGTCGAAACATCAGTTGATTGATATTGATCAGATTCAGTATTGATTGAGATTGTATTGTTATGTCATCGACATTAATCAGATTGTGCTTGATTTGAGTATTGACCAGAGCATGTTTTGAACTGAGTTATATACTGATATTGTATTTATGCGATTGTCATTGCCAGACTGGGTATGGACAGCTTGGAATACGAGACTTCGTCTTCATCAGATCGTGAAGATAAAGGTATAAATAAATGTTGATTCGGGATTGCACAACTCGAGTTAGGTTTGACTTGAGTTTCCCAAAATCACATACTTTACTTTATTGCATTGATATTTGCAGCTTATCAGATTGATATGTTTAGTCTATTGAATCATAGCAGAGCCAGAGCTTGAGTCTAGGGCAGATCAGCCTAGCTAGGGCAGAATCGTCGAGTCTTTGTCAGAACCGCGTAGACTCTAGACTTACGGTGTATCGATGAGCTTGGATGTAGATCGACGTCTATTGTAGACATTCGATACAGCATACCAAAGTCTAAATTAGATCGGGATCCCTAGATTAGAATGAGAGATGAGTCGAGTCTTAGATATTGAGACTAGAATTCGACTTACAGATCCGTATTGATTTATGTTTCGTAGATTACGATTTATGTTTTATTTACAGATTGATATTGGTACATGTTGTTTGATTATACTACATGTGATAAGATATAATTCATGTTTTTATGTTAATTCAGTTAACTGCATGTATACATTATTTATACTGGGATTTATTCTCACCGGAGTATCCGGCTGTTGTCTTGTTTTGTATGTGTGCATGACAACAGATGAGACAGGATCGGGGTCAAGAAGATGATGAGAGAAGATGAGTTAGAGTGGTGATTCCGGACTTATTGTAGACTTGGTTTAATACTTGAAATTTAGTAGTTGAACCTTAGACTAGTTTGAATAATTGTTGTACACTATTGTACTTTTATACTGAGATGTATATTAGTTAGATTCCATTACGTTCCGCACCGCATTTTAAAGAAAAAATTTTTAGACCCTGTTTATCTTAATTGATAATTAAATCTCAAAGATGATTAAGAAGATGATTAGCGTCCGGGTCCCCACAACAATTTACCGACACAGAGAGCAAATATGTACTTAGGTAGAATGCAAGATTTCCAAAGTAGAGCCAGAAATTATATGCGTTAGTCAAGCCCTCGTCATGATCAAACCAACTCTCCAAGACCTGTTCCGCACTGACAATAGACCCTCGTCTTTATGCACGTCACACACTTGTAAAGTTGGTTTTTTTAGGTAATTATTATTTTTAGTTAATTTTTATATAAAACTATGAACAACTAGATTGAAAGTATTTGTGGTCATTAAGTTGTTTGTAATTTTTTACACTCATTTTGATAATCTATTGTCAAGTTTTAATCTTAATATACTATCTTTGTTATGTATTGAGTTCTTTTTCAACCAACTCTTGCTTTTTGATACATGCCTGCAAAACATATTTCATCATAATCTTCAGATGTTCTCTCCGCCTCCAATTTCAGGTATCCATAGACAGCGTGTCTTTAGATTCTAGACAATCATGAACAAGAGACAGAGGAACTATGCAACAAATGTTATCAGATGGTCTGTGCAATTCCAAAATCTCATGGCAACATTGTCAAAAAAAAAAAGTACATTCTTACATCAACATTAAACCAAAACGAGTTGAAAATTTCAAAAAAGCACTTGCATGTTTCATCTCTGTTTAAGTGACAAGAAGCCGAATCTTATGATGGGGTCGGATTATGAATTTTTCAAAGCTGACAATGCATCCTTCGTCGTCGCTGAGATAACTGCGTCTGAAGCATTCGGCAGGTAGTAGTATTTTCCTGGATATTTGATAACCATGTTTCATGAAAAACTGGTTATAATGCCGAAAAATAGAATATGATCCTAGAATTAAGATTTACAGACCTTGAGCAACTCTTGCAATTTCTTTGGCAAAACCAGTTGAAACGAACTTGTTTTCTGTATCGATGACTAGAAGTGACATCCCTGCTTTATAAATCTTCCCAGCAACTTCAAGAATCTCATCCTGAAACAATGTTAACAACAAACTGATCGAATTTGGAAACTGTAAATTTATGAGTACCCAAAAAATGGGGTAAACTTGAGATACACCTTCAATTCTTGAGCGGAGGGTCTAGGCATTTCAGCAGCAGCAGCAGCTTCAGGATCTGTGGATCTCTTTAGCGATATGTTGGCCCTTCCATCAGTTATTGCCACGATCATTATACGTCCCACATCACCGCTCTTCTCTGCATTCATTCCAACTCTGACAGCCTGAGAGAGAATTTTAACAGAGAGTTTGGAAGTTCATAAAATAATGATTGAAAATAATGATGTGAGCAGATATATAAATGCAAGAATATCATACCGTCGTAAGGCCATGGGCAAGAGGAGAACCTCCACCACATGGAAGCCTCTCTAGACGCCTCTTAGCCATAGAGATAGACCTCGAAGGAGGCAGGAGAACTTCTGCAGCATCACCACGGAAGGGAATGATAGATACCTATTAAAGCGCTAAAGAAACTTACGGCCATTCCAACATCAATTTAATATATCATAATTCTTTTTAGGCTCTATACAATCTCATCAAAAATCCCTTAAAGTAAAAGGCGAGTAAAATCTTAATCGGGGTTGCGAAACGAGTTTATTAAAGCCAGATTCTTAATCATTCATAAGCTCAAGTCTGTGCTAGACAGAAACCTAAACTGAAGCTTTGTTTATTGCACTTGCTGTCAGCTGATGATCGCACATTATTTGAGAAAAAGCAAGAACTCCAGCTCAAGGAAAACCATCACACAAATTATGATTTACTGGTGATTTAGATTACTTAAGAGGAGTAAAAAAGGATTTTGAATTATGATATATGAATTAGTCTTGATATTCATATTATAAATTTAAAGATTACATTAACTAATAAAAACTCGGGGTAGCTTTCGAGAAATCATATTTAACCAGGGATTGACACGTCTGTAAATTCATGTCTATTCGAGCTAAAGCTCCTGCAGTTTCCAAACCGAATTGATATCATGCCACCCCTGTCTTTATAGCCTCTCTAGCATAAGATATTCGGGGTATCAGGGTTCTGCCGATACAAAGTCCAGTAACATAACGTAGCAAAATGAATTCTGCCGATACAAAGTCCAGTAACATAACGTAGCAAAATGAATAGAAATTTCTCGTAAATTAAGGAGATGAGCATTATGAATATTTAGGTATTAAATTGGGCTCCCTTAGACTGAAAATAGACAAAAGCGCACAGCCAAAAAGCACATAGCCGAAACTCGAAGATGAGGTGACACTTAATTCCTTGCCATTCTACAAAAGTGTCAATATCAGTTTTCACATAGTTTGCTTGTTCAATCATAGTGTGGAATCTGAACCAACATATATTCAGGGAATTTAAGCTACAGAATAGACAGGATGATATGGAGCATAAATCAAGGGGATTGCAAACCTATTTAATTTTTTTAAAAAGTAGACCATATTGCATTAGTTAGTTCAGCAAGTTGATGAAGACAAACTTTTGCAGAAAGAGAGGAATGGAATCTAAGAAAAACTTGTTCAATCATAGTGTGGAATCTGAACCAACATATATTCAGGGAATTATTTCCTTTTTAATCTATGCAACAAGGCTATGAGTACAAATGAAAAAGTTCTTTCTTTCACTCCCCGTCTTTCATTCTCTCCCCTCTACTCTTCTTCTATCCTCGTAACCTCTCCACATCAACTCCTATAAAACATGGCAAACAATTTGGAAATATATATACCATATTCAAAACTAACCTGATCTCTACTCGTATAACTCTCAGCAAGTAATTTCAGAGCTGCACCTTTAGCATTTTGCATTCTGTTCAATGCCATACTTCCGCTTGCATCAACAACAAATATAACCTGTCACATGTTAAAGAGGATGCGGGTTTACTACACTGAAGCTGACATAATATGGAACTTAAATACTGAAAATTGACAGCAATCGATCAGAACACTACCAATGCCCCTGCTTTGCGAGCCATTCTTTTAGCTCTCATGTCTGTCTTCTCCACAAAAACTTTCCTGATTTTTTGAACATCCTTCTCTCTCCGCAACTTTTGATATGGTGCTGCCGCTCTAAGAGTTGCATCAACAGCCAACCTCTTTACAGGCCCCTGGTCATGATTGGAAAACTTTATCAGAAAACTTCACATTAAAGCAGACTTCGCAGCACAACTCATCCTATTCTTAGCCAGTGAGTTAGCAAGGGAATGTAAGAAGATTTATTTGAAAAATCACCAACGTTCAATATCGGCCCAAGTTTCATTACCCTCTCAATGAGTAAAGATGATTTTAGGGTATCTCCAACCCTGCACCTTTTGGTGCAGGAAAATGTAATCCAATGGGGCTGCGCCATTTCCTCTGCGCCAAATTTGGCGCCAACTCTTATTTTTTAAATTTTTTTTTGTTTTATTATAAATATTTGTATTAAAGATTATAAATGATATTTAAATAATAGTATAATATTTATTTTGTTATTTTAATAATTAGATATTTAATCATAAAAATTAAATAATAATAAATAATAATTATTGATTTTTAAAATATTTATGTATTTATGTTAATTATTAATAATTAACGAATAATTTGATTTATTGATTTATAAATAATATAATTTAAAACAAATGCAAAAAATTAATATAACAATACAATTTATAATTAAAAATATATTAAATAAAAGATAATAATTAATATATTAAAAATAAAAAGAATATTCCGAGAATATTCTTTTTTATTTAAGATTTGAAATAAATGGGTTGGAGATGTATGTTGTATTTGGTGCAGAAATCGCACTATTTTAATGTAAAATTTGCACCAAAATAGATTTTGTGGTTGAAGATGGCCTAAGAGGGTCAACACGTAATGAGATGAAAGGAGATCTGACCTTTGGAAGCATTGGCTTAATATATCTCCCTCTGTCCTCGGAAAATATAACGTTCTTCGCTCTCCCAGCTTTTCCTCGTCGTCTCTGCGCTTGTTGTGCAAAGAAGAGAAGTTTCTCAGCCACTAGACCCCCTTCAGCATCGAAGATGAACTCTTCAGGTATTTGTTCCTGTTGCTGCTCATTCTCTTCATCCTTGTCATCATCCTGTTATAAAAAGGAATGTTCTGTCCATAAGGAGATACAAAATCATTCCACTCGGAAGGTTAATTCTTTCCTTCGAGGTCACACATTTGGTAACGAGAAAAGCCAGATTTGGAAGGAAAAAAGAAAAAGTAAAGGAAAAGAAAAGAAGTCAAAGATTTAAAGTGCAGTGAATATTGACAAACCTCTTGATCCTCCTCTTGATTCTCCTCTTCTGCAGAATCTTGACTTTGCGGAGGAGGAGGGGGAGGAGGCTGCTGGTTTTGCTGATCAGGTGGACTTTCATTAATGATTGACCGTGGAAGGATGACCAATTCTACCTGTTAACAGTGATTGCCGTGAATTCTCCAAAGGTGGCGCACTCATGAACATAGCAACAATAACAAATATTTGAGATGAAATGTTTTATTTTTCAGATGCACACGCAGGATTAAGGCTTGAGTATCCAACTAAGCAGCACTGAGCTAAAGATAAAATGTTCAATATATTGTAAAACTAGGTAGGATAAGTTGCATCTGATGAATGATGGTTATCTTTTTCAACAAACGCTGCTTGTTCTTTTCAATGTTTCAAAGTGTATGAAACCATAACGAGAAACAAAACTTGATGGCAATCCAAAGGACAGACTTAAAAGACATCTCAGATGTAAAATGTATTTAGCTATCTATAAATACCAAAATTCCAGGTCTTCAACTCATCTACATTGATCTCGACACTCCTCTTAGAAGTTACTGTTGCCGATACAATTCAAAACATTTAAAGCAGAGGAATATGGTACTTAACAGCTTTCTTCAAATCCTCTACACTAACTTTTTCACGTCCTTCGAGAGCAGCTAGACATCTAGCCACTCGTGCAGCATACAATTCAGCTCTGTGACCCTGCACCAAAATAGATGTTCAAATAACACCACAAGGCTCATTGTGGCATTAAGTAACAAGGCTTTTCTTTTTAATGAATATCTGATAACAGTATCACTTCATAAGTGATTATAGCATTAACGTATCCCTTCATCGTATATTTGCATCAAGTAACTTGGAGAAAGCGTGCTGACGTTAAACATATATGATACTCATCAAGATGGTTCTCTACACATTGCTGTAAATTTATAGGCTAAAAAAATTTAAAACAACCATTAAAATTATAGCATCCTGACCTAAGCAACACATGTGGAAGATTTATCGAGAAAAACATGTGGGAATTTTATAAAGAAAAAATAGAAGTATAAAATTTTGACAATAAATAAACATGTCCCTCTGTAAAGTTGAAGTATGTAACTTGAAATTCATCAACACCGGTGAAAAAAAATGGAGAAAAAAATAGAGGACTCATGATAAGAATAAAGCATGCTTTTTGTTAAAAAAGTCTTGAAAAACTCAATCATGATATAAGAAAGCAAACATTGGGAGGGTTTAACATTAAAACCTGGCAACCACTTCGGAGGGCTTCCAGAACAAGGTATTTTAATTGCTCCCTGCTGATAATCACATCCTTCAAATACTCTCTAGCCAAAATTATCTTCAGTAAATAAACAAAAAGACTGTTGTTCAGTTTTCAAACGACTAATTAATGCTTAAGAAGATTTCATAATCATAGGCCACTATACTTGAGCAGATTTCAGAATTTTAAGCTCCTGTTGATTAAAATGAACATCGTAGTCAACAAACTTTCTGTAGCAAGCATGCATGCAAGTTCCGTTCGACTTTGACTTCTATAAGTTATTTGTACAACTAAATTTCTTTGACAGCATATACATAAATTGATTTCTTTTGACATATAACATCTATGATATGAAATCATAGTCATCCTTCACGTTTCTTTACAACGAAACCTGTGTCTTTGCTAAGCCCATATCTTCCTCAACCATTTTTAGCACTTCACGACTTTGTTCTTGAAACCGTGTAGCGATTTCAACAGCTGCAACACGGTCTTCAAAACTCAATGGAAGATCTGCACTGCATAATAATGATGTCACAAGAGAACAGACTACTTTGAAGGTGAATGATATTCGATATTAAAGACTGAATAGTTAAGCCGGTGGCAAAATGTGGGTGCATGCTTTCCTATTTTGCAACTCAATAAGTTGCTTGGCTCTAAAATGAGGGTATCAAGTAAATACTAGAAAAAATATGCATAATGGTGTAGGCATGGCTAGGGAAACCAAACAATTTTGCAGTTTGAAATTCATCAACCTACAGAACTAGAGATCGGAGATGTAAATGATATACGTGCAAAAAAATGTTTAGTAAATGACTAATATTAATATTTGAAAGAATCAACTCTAAACTAATGTAATAACCAATGTAAAATGAAAATTGATGCTAAGTATTTTAGTCCAAGCTGTTGGCTTCAATCACGTAGTTTACCAAAATTAATTCCAACTGTGGGACATTTATAATTTTAAAAATCGGCAGCAAGAACGGAAAAGTTGCATACTTAAAATACACACGCACCAAAACAAAAAGAAACTGCTAGATTCACAACTGCATAACAAAATGCATATATAAAAGTAGACCACAAGTCATACCTCAAGTTTATTGCTACACGGTCTAGAAGATGTTCCCGAACAGCACCCTCTTCAGGATTATAAGTAGCAATCAAAAGTGGTTTACATGGGTGTCGAAAACTGATACCTTCTCTCTCCACAATATTGACCCCCTCCGTCAAGACGTTTAGAAGCAAATTACTAATGCCTTCATCCAAAAGATTAATCTCATCGACGTACAACACTCCTCGATGGGCCTCTGCAAGAAGACCGGGCTGAAAAACTGTAGTTCCAGATTTCACCGATTCTTCAACATCAACAGACCCTATCAATCTATCCTCTGTAACTCCAAGAGGGATCTGCAAAACAGGTTTATAAGATTATAAAAAATAGATGTTCTTATTTCAAATAATGTATTCTGAGCAACAACCTGAACAAAAGGAGATCTGACTATTTGGGTCTTTATGTTTCCATCAGAGTCATAAACTACTTTGTCAGCTAGACCATCTTCCCACCTTCAAATTTCATGCAATGAATTTTAAAAAATACACATAACTTCACTATCTCTAATAAAATGAGAAACAAAAACTAGAAACAGTCAGTGCAAGCTCAGCTGTAGAACTAGCCCAGAGTGCAACTGAATGTAAAAATAGTTCCAACTCATCAAGTCTGCATTTGCAAAGCATGAGACATTATTGATGATATATAATCCCATAAAATCTATCGATGGCAAATCAGTAAGCCTTACTCTTCAGGTTTAGCTGGCTCAGCATTTGCAAATGATCCGGCAACTACTTCAATAGGTGGAAGAATAGCATGCAAGCCACGCGCCATCACTGTTTTGGCAGTTCCTCTCTTTCCAGAGATTGCTATTCCTCCTATCTCACGGTCTATAGCCCCGAGTAAAAGAGCAGTCTTAATAGCATCCTGTAAAGAAAATCCACTTTCACTGTCTACAAAATAAACAAGTCATCTCTAATCAACTAAGTGCTATTTGCCCTCTGAAAACACCATTGGAGTGATGAACATGTAAACACCTGATTTAGAGAATGAGTTGGAAAAAATTGTGACAGCAGATAAGAAAGCAAAGACAATCGCTCCCTTCATATTACATAAACTATCAAGCATTCTTGATGTCAGGAACAAACACAAAAGGGAATATAAATAGAACAAAAACACAAAAAAATTTAAAAGAATATTCCAAATCATCAGGGAAGAATTATTGAGCATAACTGTTAAGACGCTCGAGGGGGTAAGATTGTTCAAATCCATATATGCAACTCCCAGGTATATTATCCAACCGATGTGGGACAACTAACACACCCCCTCACGCCCAGGAATGAACATCTGGAGTGTGAAGTTTACAAATGATCCAACTATGTGCAGAACAGACGATTCAACTATAGACAGTCCAACATATAACGGTGGAACCTAGGCACCTGAGCTCTGATACTATATTAAGATTGAACTTAGACATAACTCAACCCCAAAAACTAGCTCAGGGGGAGGATTGTCCAAATTCATATATGCAACTTCCAGGTATTTTATCCAACCGAGCCCACATCGGTCGGATAAAATAACTAGAAGTTTCGTATATGGACTTGGACCATCGTCCCCCTGAGCTAGCTTTTGGGATAGAGTTAGGTCCAAGTTCAATCTTAAAATGATATCATAGCTCAGTTTCCACTGTTATGTGTTGGAATATCCATAGTTGGGCTACCAGTTCTTCTCATAATTGAGTCACTTGTAAACTTCATGCTTCGTATGTTGAGAGTTATATGTATAGACTTGGATAATCCTCTCTATGAGCTAGCTTTTGGGGTTGAGTTAGCTCAAAGTTCAATCTTAACAATAACATATATACAATTAACAATAAACACTAGTCCCCATCCGCCACCACGCATTGACAAAATTTCGTAGTAAAATTATTTTTTCGCCACATTTGTAGAATCCGCCTGTTCCGGCGAATTTAATGCTACATACTCCAGCACTTAACGAAATCACACCAAGATCCCGCATTTATCCTACACACCGGGAGCAGGGAGAGGATTGTTACCTGGCCAACCACAGCAGCCAAAGGGAAGAATTGCCGGCCATATTCGGTGGGAGTGGAGCTTTCTTCCTCATTCATTAATGGCGCCACGGCCACTGCCCCATTGCCGGAATCAAGAGTGGCGGTGGCTTGAACACACAGCCTCCTAACTTTTCTACGTAAAGAATGAGGTCTCGGCCTTACAGAATGAGCAAAAACAGGAAATGGATTCAACGGGTTGGAATATTTCAGACTTGTGAAGGACTTAGACGCTGCAGGGGAAGAAAGAGATGGATTCATGGGTGCACTGAGCGCCATTACCAAGAATCATCAGCCAAGAACAGGTCGAGAATATAGAATCACTGGCGCTTCTTGTCGCTTGATATATTAGTCATCTTATCTTTAAATTAAAGTCGCGTTTTGCTCAAAAGCGTGGAATAATTTGCATTAGCGTGTTATACACCTTTTCGACCTTGTACAATATTTTTTATAATTTATTTTATTTATATTCAAATGGATATCAAAATATAATTATAAAAAATAGTGAAAGAATACGCAACAATTTTGTTATATGAATCAGAAAAATAAATAGAAAAAAGAAACGAATAAAAAAACTCAAGTAGGAATTGAACATACAACTTGATGTCTAAGAAATAAAATTCTATTCACTGAATTACATATGATTCGTATTAAAATCTTAACATTTTATTAATATATATAATTATTAAAACATATCATGATACGAAGAGTTAGTTACTCTAATTGTCTCAAACTTAATAATATAGTGACAAAAACTTGTATGAGACGGTCTCACGGGTCGTATTTATGAGACATATCTTTTATTTGGGTCATCAATAAAAAGTATTACTTTTTATGCTAAAAGTATTATTTTTTATTGTGAATATCGGTAGGGTTGACCCGTCTCACAGATAAAGATTCGTGAGACCGTCTCACATATAAAGATTCGTGAAATCGTCTCACAAAATACCTACTCTAATATATTATAGATAGTATAGATTAATTAAAATTAAATATTTTAAATTTATTTTATTATTTATTAATAAATATAAGTGTACGATGGTGAGACGATATTTTGGAAAATAAAATTTGATGTATTTTAAAAATCAAAATTAGTTACCATATAAACTTTATAATTAACAATCTCGTGTAGATTTATTTATACCTCTTTTTTAAAATAAATTTCGATCAACCTGATAAAATTTTCAGATTCTAGACTTAAAAATCGATGAAATTTTAAAAATATTCGAGTGAAACAAATTAAATTGAAATATAATTGTGATTTCAAATCAAGCACGGTGATAACTAGGTTTAAGCCAAATGAAGGTTAACAACAGTTATTTATTTAAAAATAAGCAAGATTTCCTGATTATTTTATTTTGAGTAGGTCTCTTGTGAGACGGTTTCACGAATATTTATCTGTGAGACGGGTCAAACCTATCGATATTCAAAATAATAAGTAATACTCTTAGCATAAAAAGTAATATTTTTTCATGGATGACCCAAATAAGAGATCCAGTCTCACAAAATACGTCTCGTGAGACCGTCTCACAAAAATTTTTGTCTTTTATTTTTTAGTAAATACATTTTGAATTTTACAGATAACTTTGTTTATATATTATATATATTATAACAAACAAGTAAAAATTTACTTAAAAAACCCAAACGAAAATCATAGCTTGTATCAACACAAAATCCTAAATCTGAATGTATTCTGGTAATAGATTTGTCAAATAGGTCGGCCCGCCCCGCCCCACCCCGCCCTGCCTCGCCTCAGCCTACTGTCAAACTTGATTGTCGGGGTGAGTTGAGAAAACTCCAATCCAACTTAATATGTCACGAGTTACAGGTTAAGCGAGCTCATTAACTATAAAATTTTAAAAAATAAAAAAAAATGACAAAAAAGAAAACATATATAAACAATTATAAATAAATACATCTTTCAAAATTCATCAACCATATATGTGGTCTGAGTTTTATTGACTCTTATATAAAATAATATTTGTACTAGTAATATTTTATGATTTTATCAAGTCATGATATTTACTTAACTGTATATCCACAAAAGCTGCATAGATAAAACCCTTGAATATACTATAAATAGTATGAGGTCAACGAGTCTAGTGGATCATGAAATTCATTAATAAGTGTAATATATATTCTAAACATGTTTCTAGTCGATTCAGCTGCCTAAAACAAGAATAAATGTCACTCGAAATTGAGATCAACATATTTGATGAAATGTCGTGTTTCATTGGTAATGACACGAAGATGTTCATTCATACAAAAGAGTGATCATTTGATGAAGTATTGAACAACCCTCCATCAGATTATCCAAGTGGTTATCATTTATCGAGTGGATTAGTCTGCGGTTATGGTTGTACACCAATAATCATTTGATTCGGGATAACATAGAGGATCTACATACTAATATTGCACTTTGATTCGTTTACCGACTTCATTGATGATCATCGGGTGACGAGGTTGGGTATAGTTTCAAATACGTAAGAGCCAGTGCATTGTAGTCGGGATTCACTGCTCGCCTACTGATGAAGATATCTTCTGTGATCTGATGAGTTAATAATGTGTGGCAAGAGCAAGACATATGCTTAAAGAAAATGTGTTTTCCTAGTTGCAATATGATGTCACTATTATTACTCAAATATACATCACATCATTATCGAATTCATTTGTAGCTTTCGATGTACTAATGGTGTATCGTCTCGCTCGTTTTAAAAAGTGCGGAAATATTTTTTTTATAAAGCTCGCATTTAAAAATAACATTTAAAATAATCGAAATTATTTTACCGTAAAAATATCACAGTTTAAAATGACCAACATCAAACGTAAACATAAAGGAGTAAAAATCGTAATAGAAAAATATAACATTTAAAAAAAATGATCTTAAATATTTGTCAGTAAAAATAGCGCAGTTTAAAATAACTCAACTCGTCTAAAATCATACGTAAACATAAACGTATAAAATTCTTAAAATCATCAACGTATGAAAATATTCATCTTCTCTCAATCTCATAAATCGTAATGCGGAAAACATGTGGTCATCGGGTCGTGTCACCTTACCAGGTCTGCCTACTCAGAGTTCGACACCTCCAGTCTCCTCATCATTAAGCTCACCTGCATCACACACGCCTAGTGAGTCTAAAGACTCAACACACCTGCACCGTTAATAACAAGTACATATACCTAGCACACAGCAGTGAAAAATATCATACTCAACATATCTTTCATGAACTTAAAATCATAATGTAAACGTGTTGTGTAAAATCATGTCATGTCAAAGCATGTCATCTCATATCATCATATACGTAAACATATCTTTCATGAACTTTAAAAGCATGGACATCAACGTCTCGTGTAAAATCATGTCTGTGTCAAAGCATGTCATCTCATATCATCATATACGTAAACATATCTTTCATGAACTTTAAAAGCATGAACATCAACGTCTCGTGTAAAATCATGTCGTGTCAAAGCATGTCATCTCATATCATCATATACGTAAACATATCTTTCATGAACTTTAAAAGCATGAACAGCAACGTCTCGTGTAAAATCATGTCGTCTCAAAGCATGTCATCTCATATCATCGTATAAGTAAACATTTTCTTTTTTATTGAATTCAGTTCATTAGCTGTGACTTTCGTATCATCATGTCATCATGTCAGTCGATGGATCCATCTATGTATAACCACAGTACTGGGCGGCGGGGACACCAGCGACACTCTCACCCGTCAACTGGGCCTTGGCCCATCATATCATGTCAATGGAAATACGATCGTCGGGCTCCCTCTGGGGCCTTCTCCCGTAAACGGGCTCCCTCTGGGGCCTTTTCCCTCACGATATCTCCAATCATATCATCATGTCATCGTGTCATCGTATTAGTCACAACTAAATCACTTCCTTCAAAACGTGTCATCATATTCATCACTTAAATAAAATAATGCATATACGTAATTTTTCCTTTAAACCAAGCATGCACCGTATTTCTTATAATTGCGTAAAAATCGTAAACATGATTCATAAACATTTAAAACATGATAAAATGTGCTTAGGGCGCTGCCAGGACCAACATCTCACCTCGGGTGCAAAATGACCATTTTGCCCCTGTAAAACCAAAAATTATTGTTTTCTCCCTAGACGTAAAATTTCACGTCTTTGACATTTTCTTAATTCCCATTGACTCTAACATGTCCCAAATAATTATTTAAGCCTACATGAACTTTCTTATATTTTTATTTTGCTTAAATCGATGACTTATAAATTAATCTTTAACTATAACATATTAATACGTTTTAATCCTGAATTAAACCAAACCTTATCATAAAATTCCCAAATTAAAAACTTAGACTTCTAATAATTATTTGAACTTAAATAAAATTTTCCATAATTTTATTAAGCTTAAATCTAAGTGTTTCAATTTAATTTTTTAATTAATGTTTCGTGCGGCGACTAAATCCCGGATAAATCTAAAACTCATTATTTTGATCCGAAACTTACCAAACTCTTAAAAATGTCCCAAAACATATTTAAAAGCATCCCTAGACGTAAACTCGAGTCTATTTCATAACTTAATCAAATTGTTTTAAAACTTGGACCGGGGTCTCGATTTTAACTCGAATCGACTCGAAACTCAACCAAATTTTTCCCAACTTTCACCACACCTAATACACTCATTTACAGCCTTAAAATCATCCAAACCAACCCTCTAAACCTTTGAATATGACCCTGGACAGTGGCTGGAAAAAAAATCAGCAACCCTCATTGGAAACTCCTAGGCAAATAAGCTTGAATCTCTTGGTCCCAACTACCGAGCCAACATTTACTGCATCTAAACACTCTTTATGGACTCAAGACCGAACTCCCCAAGACCTCCTGGACCATCCCTAGCCGCCCTACTGATCATGGAACCTGCCCACGCAAAGCACTCGATGAACCTCTCCAAAGCAAGTTACCCGAGTTCCCTCACCAAAGCTCCTTCGATTTGCTTAAGGAACAAGACCAGCCGTGCTCAGCCCCTTCCCAGCCCTTCCACTGATCCAAGAGAGTCGGATTCAAGGGCTGGTGTCGAGCCATGCACAGCTACTAACCCAAAACTCTCGATCTACTCGACATCCTTCAAAGAACCACCGATCCCACCTATAACTCTCACTCCCTCGGCCATCAGTGACTCCAGCAGCTGTACCACCTGATTCCTTGACATAAAATATCCTAAACGACGGCACCAGCAGCCCCTTTACACCATAGTAACAAAAACGTGAGATGTATGCAACAACATACTGGTTTTCGTGTCAAACCAAGAGTATAAAAACTTTGCTATACCAATACTGAAAAATGCATAAACATAACACACATGACAACACATATATGACGTGAATGATGCATAAAAGAAGATACATGGCGTGCCTTAATGATTGAAGAACAAGAACGATGCAATGGAGACCCGGGATGATTTTTCCTTTGAAGAAATGGTGAGACCGATGAAGCCTTGAGGTTGCTGGTGAGGAAACTGATGGGAAAAGGATCTGAGGGGTTGGTGTCGGCTGGTTCAATTATTGGAGTGGGGTAGGTTTAGTTTAATGGGTACTTAAGAGTTAATTAAATAGATACATAATAGATAATGGGCTTTAAAATAACGATTAGAGGTTTTAAAAGCTAATTAAACCCAACAAGCTTAAAAGTAGGTCCATTAAGTCCAAACGCACTCCCGAAAAATATTTCGTGTTGGAAAGGTTTTGAAAACATTAGCCGAAACCTCAAAACGTCCCCCGATTCGATAAAATTCGCGTACCATTAAAAATAAAAATCATGCAGTTAAAAATACCCAATAAATCTCAATTATTGAAAAATACCTTTAAAACATCTTATATTAATTAATAAAAATTAATCGTGTAATAAAAATAATTTTCTTGAAAATTTCCTGGTCTCCGATCCTCGTTAGTGCGCGAAATGAAACTTAAAAATCATAGTGCATGAACTTTTAAAGTTTCATGAATTAAATTCTATCATACAATAATAATGCATAAAATGCATAAAAATAATTAAACACAATTTAATAAAATAAACATACATTTTATGCTTTAAAAGAATTTAATAAAATACCAAAGAAATTTAATAATTTGCATGCATGTGGTTCACGTGGACTTTTCGATTTTTTGGACGTTACAAATGGTTACAGATTCGATCTAGATATATGAGTCGAAAGGATCGTACTATACGCTAACCATAACTTACTGGTTCTTGTAGGTACTATCAATGTAACGTCTACTGCTAAACTACTACTGATTTTTTTTTAACTATGAACGAAAATATACATACTCATATACATATATATAAGTCAAACCATGCATTTTATAAGGTCATCCAACTACTGAATAAAAATAACTGCAGTTAATCAAATCTTAAAATGTAGTCAATCTCCTAGTCTCATGTTTTAAAAGAAAAACTCAAACATGATACCAAAATTATGTCAAATCAACAACGTATAAAAAATTCATAAACATTAAAAATATAATGTTTTGACCCATGTCATGATAATCATAATGTGCCGAAGAAATGCAAGGTCATCGGGTTTTCACGTGCACCCCCAGCTTAGCCTACTTAGTCTTCAGCACCTCCAGTCTCCTCATCCACATAATCACCTGCATCAATAACACCCAGTGAGTCTAAAGACTTGACACACCTGAACCGTTATAACAATTACATATACATATCACGCAACAATGAAAGGTACTGTAAACAAAATAAGTTTCATGATCTTCAAAAGCAAGAACATAAACATAACATATTCATATCAAATCATGTCATATCTTATCATCATATATGTATTCATTTTTCCTTCATTTTGTGAATTTCATATCAGCTCTAGGTCGATGGATCTATCTATGTATAACCGTGGTACCCGACGGCGGAGACATCGTCGACAATTTCACTCGTCAACTGAGCCTTGACCTTACATGTTCGTATTCATGTTCATGTTCGTATTAGTCAAAACCAACTCACCTCCTTCAAAAACATGTCATCGTATTCATCACTTGTAAAATTCATGCATATACATATATTTCCTTAAAACCAAGCATGCAACGTGTTTTCCTAGCATTATCATAAAAATTCATATTCATAATTCCATAAACATTTTAAATATGCATTTTTCAGTTATAAGGGCACTGCCAGGACTACTAACATGACTCGGATGTAAAATGACAATTTTGTCCCTGAAACTCTAATTTGACCATTTTACCCCTAGACCTTAAAGTTTCGACCAAAATCCATCCAAACTTATCAAAACGCCTTAAAACGTATTCTTAATCTTTTCTTAGACGTAAAATCGAGTCCATGTATTAAATTCTATAACTCGTTTTAAAACTTGGACCGAAGTCCCGGTTTTAACCCGAGTCAATCTGAAACTTAACCAAAATGTAGCCATAGTTCAGCGATTCCTAACCAAACCCCGTATGACCCAACTTAAACCATATATAACCTCATACATGTCGAATAGCCTGCTGGAGTACCCAAAATGAGCCATGTCCACTAAAATCTCTAAAACACATGTACTGTACTAGCGCCTAGGGGCTAGCTGTGTAGCGCTGTAGGCGCTTACTAATCGCTATGCACCAGCGCTGTGGTGCTACCAGTGCCGAAACTTAGCGATGCAGCGCTGGATGGGCGCTAGCCCCCGCGAACAAAACCCAAACTACACCTCGAAGCAAAACTCAACCCAACGCCTGATCCGTCCGGACCAGCCTCGAACCAACCTCTCCTAGACCACCCTGGACCTTCCTGGATTGAACTACCCGTGACCCTCATCCCCATGCACGTGAACATGCATAATCCACCTGATCTATCTCCAACCGAGACAAAACCACGAAAATCAATCGGCTACCTACAAGACTTGTTCCAGATTCAATCTCAACACTTAAGACACACAAACATTTGATGTAAATCCTGCTTCAAACATCAGATCTGGCAACCCCCTTCAACCAAGCAGAAAACGTGATATACATGAAAACAAAAATCATATACATGAAAGAAAACGTGTAAAAACCCGAGCCGAAGCATTAGATACGACATATATCATGCATAATCAATCTAAAAAAATGTATTATGGTGTGAAAGACGAGAAAATGAAGGTATCAGACATGCCTTTGAGATTTAAATACTCGAAACTCGATATTTGGTGCGAGGGAACGATAGAGATGATCGGGAGACAACTTTCCTGCGCTTTATTCTTCAAAAATCCTTCAAAAATCTCCTCCTAAGGCTTCTCGAAGGCACGGGTGCAGTAGCTCTCCAAACCCTAGCTTTTGGTGTACTATTTTCGAAAATGGGGTTGGGTTGGAAACTAGGCCTTTTTGGCTAATTAATTGATGGGTAAAAAAATCCACTAATTTTAATTAGTTAGGTCCAACTAGGCCTAATTAATTCTACATAAAAAAATTTGTTTTAACAAATTGCTCCGAAATAATTTGCGAGGCTTAAAAAAATTCCCCATTTTGACAAAAATTGATTTCTAAAATAAAAAAAGACTAGATTCGGAAAATAATTTAATTCATATCAATTTAATAAAGATGACCTTAATTAAACCACATTTTTCGAGCATAAAAATATCTATAAAAAAAATTTTCCCCCTCAATTGTTCCCGATCTCCTTTCCTGGACCAAACATCAAATAATTGCCTGAAAAATTCTAAAAACTGAAATCATGCACCAAAACACTTAAAAACATTTAATCATAATAAAACATCGCATTAATGCATTTAAGATAATAGATTAGACATTTTAGTAAAACCCTAGATTTGCATGCAACCAAATAATCAATGCCATATAATCATAAAAATCATGTCGTGATCATGTACTTAATGCACTTAGAATCATAAGTATGACATTTTAATAACATCCTAAATTTGCATGCAGTCAGGTTACGTCGTTTGAATTTCTGGACCTTACAATCAGTGATACCTACGAGATTGTAAGATGATGCTACTAGACGCTCTTACCATGATCCGATGGATGCAATCAAAACTGAGTTATGACGTTCTTGATCGAGTGGTTGATGAAAAGAATGAGACTAATTAGTGTAAGCTCGAATAAGAACAAATGTTGTTATGAATCACATGAGGTTATAAAAACACGACTTGTTGTATCCATGAACTATTGAGGGTCACACAAATATTGAATGTCGTGTTTTCGTTGAGATAATCAAATTCAAATAGTTGAATTTGGGATTGTATTTTGATGAAGATCAAACAGATTGCTTATAAATAAGTTTATAAATATATTTCATTATTGGAAGTTGTGGAATTTAATTTAACTGTTAATTAAATGAGAAGAGTAGGAATGTCTGTTTTAGTGAAAGAGTTCACAGAACTTACAAATGCAAAAAATGGATCGATTTCATTACATGAGCCTCGATACATCGGCGGTGTCTGATCATCAATCGATATTATAACGAGTTCACAATTATATTTAGTAAATTTAAAATATATTAATTAAATAATAAATTAGTTGTAGTAACTACTAAGTATAAGATTCTCAAAAAATATTCTAGAGAAATCTAAAATTAATTAAGTAATTAAGTAGTGTTTATTTAATTCTATATGTGTGTGTGTGTATAAAGTGTATATATATAACGATATATATATGTGTGTCATGCATTATCAAAAGTTACCTTATGCATAGTATTTTCAAGAATGAAAAATGTCATGAGAATTTTAAATAATGAAAATATAGAATCCCAATAAGGTAAGAATTTGATGGGATTGGAATATTGTATTTATTAAATATATGTTATCAAAGAGTTGATAACACACAAAATAAACACAACAAGAAAAATCAAGTCTAGATCTTCTCTCTCCATTTTAAGAAAAAATGGGTCCTCCCCTTTGAGAAAAGTTCCGATCGAGCTCCTCTCCTCCACCACTGCGTGCTACCGCCAAACCACTATGAAGCCACTGCACCGCCGTCGGTTTTTTTGAAAATTTCGGCGATCATCTCGACGCAAATTTTTCCTAGTTTTCTAGTGCATTCTAGGAGAAGAACAAAGTTTATGTTCGTGGATCTGATTAGGTGGTTGAAAAATGTTTGTAGGGATTTATAAAAAGAGTTATTACCTCTAAACAGCGGGATAGTTAGAGCGCCCAATGTTAAATACTCAAAGATAAATCAAATCTGAACACTTTATGACTGATTTTAAATCAGACATTGCCCAAGATTGTTTTGAACGTAAAAAATAATTAAAACTTTTATTGCGTCTTAGATACGAGCAAACAGTACCCCAATAGTAGTATCAAAGCCAAAGTTTTCAATCGTATGATTAGTTTTGTTTTTGTTTAAATCATGTTGTGTTTTTGTTTCTAATCGCTTAAGAAAATCTTCCAAAAACTGTAGCACTTACAAAATTTGATTTTTATGATAACAAACGAAATATTTTTTGCGCTGCTCGAAATAATTCCAGGCTGCATTGTCCAGCGTATGCAGTGTAATGCTTGTACAGTTTTTAAAATAACAAAAAAAATTCGCGTAGGGCAACGTATTGCCCTATGCGAACGGGCAGGTTCCTGCCGGCGGCTGCCCTAGTTGATCGGGCAGCGGGTGGGCACTCGGGCAGCCCTTCCCCTCCCACGGGTTATTTTTGAATATGGCCTATGAGGCGATTTTCTGAATTTTTCAAAACTTTTGGACTAAATTGATATTGTATGAAAATGTGCTCGAATTGCCATTGGAATAAATTTTTGATAAAATTATAGTTTTTTCTTACAAAATAAATAATTTAAAATTAGATTCTTAATTATCTATGATAAAAAGTAATTTACAAGAAATTTTAATTATTAACAAATTATTGTATGGTTGAGTAAATGAGTTTATTCAATTCAATAATTTATTTTTAATTATAACGATTAGTGATAAATTTAAAAGAATCATGATTTTATGATAATGTTTAATATTATGATTTTAATATAATATTTGATATTATAGGGTAAAAAGATGATTAAGAGTCATGATTAATTTGTTAAGTGTATGTTAGAATATTTTACATGTTTTATTTTTAAGTAATTGATAATTATTTAAAAGTGGTCTGGTTTATGTCTCGTTTTTACCCCTTAAATTTGTTTCCCAATGTGCTATGAAAATTTAATGTAAATCTTAGATTTAATGGGTAATCAAGACTTGAAGATGATGAGCTCATATCTTCAAGAGTTTTGAAGGAAGCTAATGTAATATTGCATGTGCATTCTTATATTTACCTAGGTTCTGGATTTGGATCCATATTTGACTCATACGGATCTATCACTTCTCAGTTATTAATTTTTCTTTATTATTTCTAATGAATGTGATATATTATAAATAATTGATATATGCATTATTATTAATATAATAGCAAGAGTTGCATGAATCTGACAAACATACAAACTAATATGACACGAGATTTTATAATTAATGATGAAATAAATATTCAAAATTAAAATTACTAATCGTGGATGATACCCAGGGATGAGCCCATCCAAATCGAGCCCACACCGGATCATGGGCTCCGGCCCATCCCTAGCTAAGGTAGAAGGTCCATGATAGGCCCATATATTCTTTTATAAATACCATGTTTAGTGTCCAACTCATTCATATTCACTATATTACTTTTCAGCAGCACCTTAGCTGCTCCCCCTATATCTTTAGTCTCTGACTTGAGTATCGGAGGGGTTATGTCGGGACACCCTCCGGCCCCCTTCTAACGGTCTTCTTCGTGATTTCAGGCTCAGGACAAATTCGAAACCCGCTCTGGACTAGTGTCACATGCTGGAATCGAACCTTAAATTTTCAGTGAGTATCACTTAGCGCCGTCTGTGGAAAAACTTGAGTTGAGACATAGAGATGGTAGGCCGAAGAGGAAGCAGAAGAACTAACTCAGTATCGTCCCGTCCTCAGATAAGACCCGAACAATCTCATCCCGAGACGAGACAGGAACAACCTCGTCCTAAGACGAGGGCCGAGCAGCCTCGTCCCAATGAGAATGTGGGGAACCTGACCGTGGAACAGCTAGGCCAATTCATTAACAAGACCATAGACAAGGCCATGAAGAGGAACCAAGAATCTATGTGTGCCGAATAACATGCCACTCGCCAGGAACGAGAGGAGAATGTGGAGGGTCGTCAGAGTAGGTTTGAAGAGATGCGACCCTTCCCAAGTGAGGAAAATCTTGAGATGAAGGAGACGTGGAGGGAGATAAGAATGTTGAGACAACAATTGGGAAACAGAGTTCCATCGCCCAAGAAAGAGAGTTTTTCCCACGTCATTTTGGAGGAAGGGCTTCTCCCAAGTTTTCGACTGTCAAGCGTGGGGAGTATGACAAGCGTACTGACCTAGAAGAACACTTGGAGAGATTTGAGAATGCAGCTTTGTTACATTAGTACTCAGATAGAGTTAGGTGCAGGGTGTTCTTGGGCATGTTAGTGAGATCACGCTGCAGCCCAACTCTATACGGTCTTTCGAGGATTTTTCCAGAGCTTTCTTGCACCGATTTGCTAGCAGCAAGAGGTATCAGAAGAGTTACCTAAGATTGTTTGTGATGAAGCAATAAGTTACTGAAACTTTGCGAGAATTCATCCAGCGTTTCAATAATGCAGCGCTGCAGATACCAGCGGTTGCCCCTGACATTATGATCAATGTCTTTACCCAATGATTGAGAGGATGAGAATTCTTCAAATCACTAGTCAAGAAACCTCTGTTGAGCTATGATAATCTTTTAGCTCGGGCAGAAAAGTAGTGTAAATCTAGAAGATGTCTAGCAGCACAAGATGATGGAGCATCGGCCCGGGGGAAGTGGGGTTAAGGGAGCGAAAAGAGGAGGTATGAAGAGAGGTGCGAGTGAAAGAGAAGAGAATAATGATAGAGAACCATTCTCATCACATATTTCTCTGAATAGAAATCGGGACAAGGTAATGGAAGTGAGGGAGTCAGAGGTTGAGGAGGTGGAAATTTTATTTTCCTACTAAGGCATCGTCTAGCAAAGGTGTCATGGGGTGATGAGGTAGAACTTTTATGACTTAGGCTGAGCTTAGTAGAGGAGAAGAGTTGGGGAAGATTGAAATTTATTATTTTCCTACTAAGGTATCGCCTAGCAGAGGAGTCAGAGGGTGAGGAGGTGGAGCTTTTATTTTCCTCCTAATGCATCACCTAGCAGAGGAGTTAGATGGTGAGGAGGTAGAAATTTGATTTTTCCTGCTAAGGCCCGGCTTAGCAGATGAGTTACGAGATGATGATTTGATATTTTTATTTTCATGCTAAGGCATCGTCTAGCAGAGGAGTTAGAGGGTGAAGAGGTTGAAGTTTGATTTTTCCTGTTAAGACCCGGCTTAGTAGAGAAGTTACGAGATGATGAGGTGAGATTTTAATTTTCATGCTAAGGCCCCGCTTAGCAGAAAAGTTACGAGATAATGAGGTGATAGTTTTATTTTCCTACTAAGGCATCACCTAACAAAGGAGTTAGAGGGTGACGAGGTTGAAGTTTGATTTTTCATGCTAAGTCCCGGCTTAGCAGATGAGTTACGAGATGATGAGGTGAGAGTTTTATTTTTCTGCTAAGGCATCGCCTAGCAGAAGAGTTGGAGGGTGAGGAGGTTGAAGTTTGATTTTTCCTGCTAAGTCCGGCTTAGCAGAAGAGTTAAATAATGAGATGAGAGTTTTATTTTCCTGCTAATGTATCGCCTAGCAGAGGAGTTAGAGGGTGAGGATGTTGAAGTTCCTACTAAGTCCCGGCTTAGCAGAGGAGTTATGAGATGATAAGGTGAGAGTTTCATTTTCTTACTAAGGCATCGGCTAGCAGAGGAGTTAGATGGTGAGGAGGTTGAAGTTTAATTTTTCCTGCTAAGACCCGGTTTAGAGGAGTTATGAGATGATGAGGTGAGAGTTTTATTTTTCTGCTAAGGCATAGCCTAGCAGATGAGTAAAGGGGTGAGTAGGTGAAAATATTAATTTCCTACTAAGGCATAGCCTAGCAGAGGAGTAAGGTTGAAGAGGAGGAGATTTCATTTTTCTTGCTAATACCCAACTTATCAGAGGAGTCAAGACGTGAGAAGGTGAAAGTTTTATTTTTCCTGCTAAGGACTATTTTAGCATATGAGTCAAGGGTGCAGGGAAATGGAAATTATTTTCCTTTAAAGGCCAAGTAGAGGAGCTTGGGGTGGTGATGGTGAAGGTTGGAGCCTAGTGGATGATCTTGATGTGATAAGAGTAAAGCACTTGAACTATGGAGAGAAATGGTTCACATTTTTCCTATGGTAAAGGCTTAGAGAGAGGAGTTATAAGACAAGGGTAAAAAATTTAAATTCTCGTTGGGGAGTGGTGAGACGAGGCTATGGGGTTGTGGCGAGGTTGGCTGAGGGCGTGCGTGAGGTCAAGGAGAGGCGAGAAGGCGAGGTGTGCAAGTGAAGGGCTAGGAGGGTGAGATGGTGACGAGAGGAGTCTGCGGATGAGGGACTGCGGGCGAGGGGCTGTGGGAGGCAGGGTGAAGAGGCGAGACGGCGTGCTGGGTGAGAGGAGGGCGCGTTGTGGCAGGCCAAGGCCTGCACGTGCTGGGGCGAGCGTACGGGACGAGAGGCACGAGCACGCTGTGCAGGCAAGAGCGAGGGCTCGCTGGGGCGAGCAAACTGTGGCAGTGCGAAGGTCGAGGCCTGCACGCGCTGGGGAGCTGTGCAGACGAGAGCGAGGGCGCTGGGGCGAGAGCATGCGAGGCTGTGAGAGGCGACGATGGGGCGAGCGTGCTGGGTGAGAGGCGGGCATGCGGTGAAGGCGAAGGCGTGCTGTGTAGGCGAGAGCTAGGGGCTGTGGAGGGGCGAGGACGAGGCTGAGGAAGGGCGTGGGAGAGACGTGGCGCTGGTTAAGGGGAGCGGGGCGAAGCGGCTGTGCGAGGGGCGAGGGCAGGGGAAGGGCGGGCGTGGACGCGTGCGAGGCTGTGAAATGGTGAGGGGTGAAGGTGCTGGCGAGACGTGGTGGACGAGGGTGAGGCTGTGGCTGCGGGGCGAGGGGAGGAGGAGGTTGGCGGGGGCATGCGGGGCGAGGTTGTTGGCGATGGGGAGAGGAGGTTGGTGAGGGCATGCGTGATGCGTCTCTTTAACTATAAAATTTGTAAATTTATTTCTCAGTATTTTATACACGACTTATGCTATCATGAACTCAACTCGTACGCAAACAAAGGCGTACTGTTAGAGGATATGAGATTTAAGTGACATACAAAAAAAGTTGAGCGTAAATGACAAAATCAATATGTACTTGTTTTTCCTACAAGTTTAGAGATAAGAGCAGGTCTCTTGTGAGACGGTCTCACGAATCTTTATCTGTGAGACGAGTCAACTCTATCGATATTCACAATAAAAAGTAATACTCTTAGCATAAAAAGTAATAATACTTTTTCATGGATGACTCAAATAAGATATCTGTCTCACAACATACGATCCGTGAGACCGTCTAGAGATAAAACATATAAAATAATTTACTTCGTCGAGAAAGCGTTTTTACTATTTCTTGTTTTGGGGTGGATTTGACTCCATAATAGCTTTCATTTTGTTCTTTTCATGGATGACCTAATTAGAATATTCGTCTCATAAAATTGATTCGTGAGATCGTATATAGGAGTTTTTATGTTCAATATAATATTGTAATTTTTTTTAAATTCAATGGATATATTTATTTAAAAGTTCTGAACCCAATTCAAAATTCTACTGTTTCCAAGATACGATAAATCTTGATTATAACTCAACCAATCCAATCGTGAAAACCAATATTTTATATTTATCGACTCAAAACAAAAACAAAAAACCATAGTTTACAGATTGGCTACAGTTGCTTGCAGTGGACGAGTTGAAACACAAAATCAAATTAGAAAATATAATTTACCCCTTATTAATATTATATTATATAATATTAAAAGAATCAAACATCATGATGAAACCCAGAAGAAATATGATTCTGTATGCCAAAAAAGAAAAAGAAAAAGATTCTGGGTTTTATTTTCCGAAAAATATATGAATTACTCTGCAAATATTTCCTAATTAAACCTCTTCTGTTCATAGCTGTTCACATATATACATCAAAGTAACGTCTCATGAAAAACCCACAAAGATTCCTTTCTTTTTATCTGTCCAGAATTTCTTGAATCCTCCGCCAAGTGGGGTTGGTCGAAACGTTGGTGGGTCAATAGCGAAGCTGCGGTACAACAAAGAAACACATTAAATCATTGGGAAATTTGTGCACCAGAAGAATCTCAATATGGAAGAAGGTAGCTCTTTAATATGTAGATTTTTTTAAAAAAATTAGATAGATCGTTATTGACTTTTGATTTTTTATCCGTTTTGATTTACTTTATGGGTTGGCCTGAATTTTTTGGCTATTAGTGATTTTTGGGTTTTTTTCGTGTTTCTGTTCTCTGTGTGCATTGTTGCTAGAACTATTTTTTTCCCCATGGTTTGGATTCTGGTTCCTGGGGTTTCTGTCTTTTGCGTCAAAATTATGTCTTTTAGGCTTTAATTTGATTTTACTTTAATGTGCTGTAGCCATAATTTGCGTTAGTGTTTGAAGGTTTTAAATTTGATGTTTGGTTTTCTTTGGTTCATACGACTGATATTATTCTGCTGCTGACATTGGGAATCATGTATACTTGGAGGATCAGTTTGTTTTAAAAGAAGAATGGTCTATTATTTGTGTTTGAGGAGTGATTGGCATGGAAAACAAATGATGAAATAGGGCAGATAAATTATAAGACATGATATGTGCTAAAAAACAAGGTTTTTGGTACTAGTGGGCATTTATTTTTTGGGATTCTTGTGGTCGATAGCTTGAGGGGTTATAGACTTATAGCTATCATTTCCTTTTCAAATGTTGTAGAATCATGTGAGGTACATTATGAAGATGATAAAACCCTTCCTGACAAGAGCAAGAAGAGGATTGTCAAGACACGTTCTCAGGTTGAAGCATTGGAGAAATTCTATGATGGTAAAGTTGCTCATTATAAATCTTGCTGTTTCTGTGTCCATCTCTGACGTGATTGTAACAAAGCATTTTTTTTCCACAGAACATAAATATCCTTCAGAACCCATGAAAATACAGCTTGCAGAGTCTATAGGTTTGACAGAAAAACAAGTTTCTGGGTGGTTTTGCCACCGGAGGTTGAAGGACAAGAGATTGCTGAATGGGGAAACCTGTGCAATTGGAAAACAAGATCGTTCGAGTGGGGTTATACAGGATCGAGGTAGTGGACTTCGGCAAGATTCCTGTGGCAGCACAAAACAGGGCGATGATAGAAATTTTGATACCAGAGAGGTTGAAAGTGGAAGATTAAATGTCCAAGCAGCAGACTTCACGCATGAACGCGGTAGACAGTATACAGGAAACAACACTCCCGTGAATGATTCAACTTCAGGAAGTAGTTCCTCGCTACCTAACATGCCTTCCCATCACAATGGGGAGCCTTTGGATTTGTCAACTTCAAGATATCTAATACCAAAGTTTCCAGTGGAAGTGAAGGGTGGAAAAGCTAGGTCTGGTCCATCAGGTTACTTAAAAGTGAAGGGTCAAGTTGAGAATTCTGCCATAACCGCTGTTAAAATGCAACTAGGGAGACATTATCGGGAGGATGGCCCACCACTGGGTGTTGAATTTGATCCACTTCCGCCTGGTGCATTTGAGACCCCAATGCAGAATCCAGTCGATGGTAAGTTAGAACAGTTAATAGCTATAAATTTTCAACATGTGCATTATTTTCTTTAGTTCTACAATTTTAAACCATGTCAGTATTTTATTCTCTGAACGCCCTGAAATTTTATGTACTTCTATAATTTGTGAGTGTTTTTGTCTCCATTTTTCTTAGTATTTGAAACATGTCATTCACTTTATTTTTATGCATTTAAAATTGTCTGATAGCTCGTGTGAACTAACCATTTCATATAAAGAACTGATTTAGGAGTCATGATAAACTTCGATTTTTTTCCTTGACTTGGAAACTAATAATGTTTAAGATTTCATATGATGCCTAGCAGATCAAATATTTGCAGGAGCATTCTATTTCCTAGAAGAGTTGGATATGTTTTTCTCCTGTGAAGATTTAAAATCCTGTTATCTGCTTAGTGTTTGTAATATTGGAACAGAGCTCAAAGATGCTGACTTCCTTGTATGCAACTTGTGATATTATATTTCGCTGTGTGTTAATCTTGATTTCATTTTCTAGATTCTACTCTTGTACATTGGTCTAGCGATTTTCTTGAAATTTAACTGTGACCATTATCACCCGTACCTGAAAAATGTTAAACATAAAGGTGTTATTTTACACCATCAATGTGCTGATCCTGAACTGCCACTGTCAGCAGTTTGGGAACTATGGTGAATTTCTGTTCGTCTCATATTACTTCTCACTTGGCAATATGATATGTCCCTGATTTGTGGTAATGATATGTCCCCGATTTGTGGTATTTACGTGATTCCTTTTACAATACATGGTGGTTCTTCATGTTAACTGAGCTGTTAGGATGCCACTCAGCAGTTTTCTCTGACTTCTCTTTCTTAATGTGCATACTTTTCAGAACCTTGCTACTCCGGAGAACCTATCGTTCCTGCTTCTCCTGTTGTTTCAAAGATCCGCCAGTACCCCACTTTTGACAAGGTGAGTTAATTTTGTGACTTTTTCTTAAAAAATTAACTTTTGCTTGTTGGAGTATTTTCAGGCTTATTAAGTGGTTAAAATACGGCGAGTGTTGGACTTGAAAAATCAATGCTTCAGTTTTCAAAAGATTAGCCTATCATTAAAGAATGCCACGATCACTGCAAACTTAAACTTTGTCGATGCATTGTTGTCCTATTGCTTATGCATACAAAAGGCACCAAACATGGTGCAAGGTTTGATGTCTCGGATGACCATATTCTTGAGTAACTAAAACATATTTCTATTTGGATTCTTGTGAGATACACCTAAAATTAATATGAACTGTTGTTTGGTTTTATTTATGTTTTGCTAATGGATAAGTTATTGAAGAGCTATAACGTTCTGCAGGACCACAAAAATGGAAATTAGGCTTTTGATGAGGTCTTAAAAGTTGATGACTTTAAGGAATTTTTTTCTTTTTGATTATAATGAAATCTTTGCCCATGTCTCAAGCAACGATATTTTGGGTTGCTGTGGTGTTCCCCTTGAATCTTTATCTAAAACAATATTAAATATCTTCACAATCACACTTCAGACATTTGGTCATTGCTTTCTTAACAAGTTGTGAAGAGCAGATGGTCTATTTTAAGATAACAGATTAATGTTATAACCTGATATTACAGCAATACTCATTATAGTTTTCATTTTATCTCAGTCCTCTCAAGACTTTGGATACAACTCGGGCATGACCTATCATAAGTCTAACATAGATAGAGCTAAAACGATGCATGTGTCTCATCCTTCGGACAATTACTTTCAGCAAAAGTTTGGGCAACAGACTATGCTTCCCAGTAGCGGTGCTTATTATCCCCGGAGGAACTTTTCTGTAGAATTGCCCGAAAATTTGGCTGAGTACACGCCTGGTTGTGACGATAGAGATGTAAACCAAATGAGGTCAAGACAAGGTGTTGAAGTAGTGAGAAAGGGTTCTTTTCCGAATCATCGTCATAGACTTCCCTGTGGCGTGAAGGTGGAAGCGGAACCTGCTGAGGCTTGGACTCATAGGTCCAATGCTGTGAAGGTGGAAGGGGAACCTGCGGAGACTTGGACTCACAGGTCCAATGGTGTGAAGGTGGAAGGAGAACCTGCGGAGAGGTGGACTCGTAAGTCCAATGATAACATCGCTAAGATATCTCATGTAGATGTAAAAAAAGAGCCTTCTTATATGGCCACTAAAGGCGACGATTATCACAATATAACAGACAGATGGATGTCCCAACATATTATTAAGGTGCGATGTTAACTTTTATGTTTTGATGACTAAGTCCTGCGTTTATACATTGGTGCTGAAATTCTATGCTCCAATTATGTAGGATGGCAAATTTTATGGAGAAAGGAGAACAAAAAAGGAAAACTATGAGCCAGATCAAGTCAAGATACCTTTTAAGAATGAGATGCCTGTAAGTTTCGTGCTATGTCAACACCAATCTTCAACTTTTTCCGATCGAGTAAGTGAACATTTTTCCCTACAACTTTTCTCAACACAGGCTCCAAAAAGGTCGAGAGGTGAAAACTTGCACCAGCAACATCAGCAGAGATCGTTTCCAGTAGATAACCAACCATGGACCTCTCATAGGTTTGACCTTATACTTTACCCCAACATTAATTTACTGAATTCTAGTGATCTTGGCTCTATTCTTCTTTCCATTTCACAATCTATGAGTCTTGGTAATGGGGTGCACAAGAGCTGTGTTAAGCTTGAGCAGTAAGCCAGTAAAACACTCGAGCTCGGACTGTTACCTGTTTCAATTGCTCGAAATCAATTTCAAAAAGGTTGAAATTTTTTAGAATTTCAAAACTAACTGAGCTACAATTTAGATCTTCAAAATATTTGTCGGCGAGACAAGTTATGGTTGAACAACTCAAAATATAATAATAATAATATAAAAAACAGAGGTATGCCTTCAGATTGACAAGAACTCTTACTTGAGCTCGACTTATATGTACGAGCTAGATCAAGAAGTTACAGATAACTACTAGAATTTGAAAGAACTGCATCACATTTGTTACTTTTATGGTTTTTTTTTTGGCTGATGAAGGTGCACATATTACATGCTTTAGGTCCAGAGCAGAGATGCCATCTAGTTTCAATGAAGACATGGGAAGCGCGGAAACAACTTCTTTGGTCTAGGAAAATGGCGACGATGTGTGGATTGTTTACAGTCAGTCGGCTCCGATCCCATGCATTTGTAGCATTTTGTGTAGTTTGTACAGTTCATGTTTTCATCAGCATTGTATCTTAGAACTGTGTTAATTATCAAGCAATTTGTCGTAGTGCCTTTTGGGTATCATCCTTGCCTGGTGCTAAATTATGGGATCTTAAGTTTCTGGTAATTACAGCACCATGTTTTGAAAGCATTTTTCTTTTTAGTTACTGTAAATGTAATCAGGGGCGGTACAATTGTGTTTTCTAGCAAGAAAATCCATGAAATCAATCCCATGTCCCTCATCTCTTACAGATTGAATTCTCGACACGTTTCGAGTGTAACAATACGCTAGAGCTCACATCCGGCCCCTTTTCAAAGTTCATGTTCGTGATTTTAGGTGTTATTTAGGTAGTTTGATTAGCAGGTTAGCCGCGTTCCGTCACCGACTGGGAGCTCGTCTTATCAGCAACAACCATAAAATACACCCAAGTCCACCACCTCTACAACTTACCTGTCCGTATGATCACATACCAAAAGGACCATTTGCGGGACATATAGGCCAACAAACAAAACCAACACTCCAAAAAGGGTAAAAGTGTTACTCAATTTGCCTTCACAAGAACACGTTTTCTTTATTGTTGAATCGGTCATTTTTAGGGAGTACTATATATTAATATGAGCAGCTAGATTTTTAAATTTCGACTCAAATTATAATATATCACGTTTTTTGTGAATGGGTATTTTTTTAAAAATGAATTTTGAATATAATATTTGCTTGTAGCTGACATTTTGAACGTTTAAACACCGACATGCGTCAATGAATGGAAAAAGATGGAAAAGCCTAATTGGTGGACTAAAATTAAATCTATTGGATAATAATTATTATAATCTTAATTGTGTGCCAAAATTCAACTTTTTGCCAATACTTTACTATAGCTTTGATTATTATGCTGTAAATTGAAGCAGACAGCCCCTTGTCTTAAAAGACCAAAAAACAGTTTGCAACTGTTGCCAATTTTTGACTTCATCGTGTGATTGTTAATTATCCTTTCTGATTTTTCAAAATTCAAAATTTTGCAAATGAATATATTAGCATAGACCGACTCACAAATCAATTTTGTGAGATGGATTTTAAATCCAGACCAAACCATAAAAATTATTAAAGTAAATCTCTTGTGAGACGGTTTCACGAATCTTTATCTGTGAGACGGGACAAATCTACCGATATTCATAATAAAAAGTAATACTCTTAGCATAAAAAATAATATTTTTTTCATGAATGACCCAAATAAGAGATCCGTCTCACAAAATACGACCGTGAGACCGTCTCACACAAGTTTTTGCCAAATTATTAATGTTATGTCAAAAATATTAATTTTTCATTGTAGAGATGGACCAAGATTAAACCACCTCATAGGAGATCTGCTCCTTTTTAATTAGTCTCAATTTGCTATTTTGTAAATTTTTTTTGACGTGACATCAGTACGACATTAATATAATGTCTACATTATGTTGACGTACGCAATATACTTTAATAGTCGGGATGAGAAAACTAAAATTTCAAATGCATATATGTGCGTGTGTGTGTATATATATATATATATATATATATAAAATATTCGTATATGAAAAACCACGCTTTCTCAAGTAGGTAAATATAATTGTGTTCTTAATACTCATCATTCTATTGTTTTTAATAATTTGAATTTTCAATAAATACGTGTGCCAATTTCTAGATCATGCATGTATTTTATGTTGAGTTATACACAATTATTTTATCTTATTAAACTTAAACTTACAAGTTTATGTTTTGAGTAAGTGTTATGTGAAACTATTTTACGGATCTATATTTGTAAGACGGGTTGATTTGCTCCATATTTACAGTGAAAAATAAAAAAATTCATAAGTTGGATCAAATTAAAGATTCATTTACCAAAATTGACACGTGAGACGAGCTCGTATATATTTTAATATATATTTCTACATACGTGAAGTTGTTACCATTGTCCACTTAAAAAAATTTGCAACTTGCTAGCGATCACTTAATGACAATAATAATAAACTATTTGCATAGGATACAACTACCAACGACAACAGATAACGATATTGGCACGTTGATTTTTAATAGAATTTAAATATTAAATTTAATGTTTTTCCAATTATAATTGTGAGACGATCTCATGTATATTTTTTGATGAGACGAGTAAATTCTATTCATATTTAAAATAAAACGTCATATTTTTTGCATTCAAAAATATTTTTTCATTGGTGATCAAAATATAATAACTGTATCACAAAATTAACTTTGAAACCGACTTAAAAGAATTTTCGTGAAATTGTTAATAAACAAAAATATGCTATTTTTTAAATAAAATATTAATGCATATTATCATTACTATAGCAAGTTGTATGATACCTTCTTATGATAATATATATATATGTATATACACTATATGATGTCAAGTCTTATTCGTTAAATATATTATCTACATATCTAATGTCTTAAATTTTTTTTCTTTTATTTGACAGAAAGTTACCCTCACATATGACCTTATTTATACTTTTCCATATCGACTACTAAATTTTTTATTTATCTATAATTATACATGTAATTAAATTAAATAATATTAAATTTAAACTTTAAGTTTAATTTTTAATATTGAATATTAATTTTTTTTATTTTATTTATAATTTTACATGTTAAATATAGTATATACACATTTAATGTCTTAGATATAAATGACAAATATGTCATGTCCATGTTTATTTATTTGTGATTTTAATTTTTATGTTATCAAATTTCAATTTTAATAAGATTCATTTGTTTCTTTGAAAATTTTAGTAATTTTTCAATATGGTGTTGATGTAACACTGATGCGGGGTTGTAAGAAACATTCGAATGGCTTTGAGTCTTTCTATTGATGTATAAGTTTTATCATAATCAATCCTTTCTTCTTGTTCCTCCTTGGTTCATTCAGTCTTTGGTTTTTCAAGAGTTTGAGGAGCACCTTCGAAGATGGCTATAGCTGTATTAGCTTTTAGTATCCTCATCAGCCTTTCTGTAATAACGAACTACATGTCTTTGTCTTGAGCAGCTAAGTGAGCATGCATTCTTATTTTTCAGTCAGCAAAGTCTTAAAGAACATGAGAATTTTACTGAATGAATTCATTGTAATCGAAAATGTTCATAATCGAAAATAAACCTCTCTAATACCACTTGTAAGATCGGTTAAGTGTTTAGAAGGGGTTGATTAAACACTTAAAACACAATATGAAAATTTATTCGATTAGTTTAGATAGGTTGACAACTAAACTGACTATTCCCGAGTGTCTATATCAGTTTGTTAACATATAGTTGTGGAAGGAAGCTAGACTTACATATTAGAACAAATTATAGAATGAATGGGAAAGGGTAAGCTGAAGTGGAAAGATTACATATATATTTCTAGATATTCGGAGAACTGAAGCTCCTACGTCACCCCTTCTTCCTTTAGGAAGGTTCACACTATAAGACTTTGGATTATACAAGTAATTTGCAAGATCCCGATTCAGTTTGGTCTTAAACAGTGTCAAACTGAAACTCCTAGTATCTCAAATTGATCAATAGACAATATATAAAATGCTATACAAGAGTACTAAAAAATGTTATTAACTTAGCATGAAATGATCCTTAAATGATCAAATAAAATTCTTTTAAGAGTGTGCTTAACTAATTCAGTTTCGCTAAGGTACATCAAGAACTTTGAATACTTAATCTTATCTGAGAATGATTAATTGTTCCTGAAGTCAGCTCCTCCTCTATTTATATTCTCAAAACATAGATCCGTTCAATCAAAAGTGTTTGTTGGTTGTTTAGTCAATGTCTACGCTTTTATGACAGTTCATACAGTGTTACTATCAGTCTTGACTTATACATTGTTGTGGTCATTTTGTTCAGACTGCTTGATGTGAACATTAGTTTAGAGTTCTGTCATAGACTGATTCTGCTGTTTGGTAAATTGAAATCTTTTAGACTTATTTATTCATTTTTAGAGCAGTATCAGTTTTGTTTAACTGTACCGGCTGTATCAGTTTCTCTTAAATTAGTTTTTTCACAATATTATTTGTTAATCACCAAAATGTACCTTAATCCAAGGGGCCTGACGCGTGTAGTTACACATTAGTATTCTCAATTTTAAATTTTAAAATTGCAAAAAATAAGAAGATACATGCCCAAAAAATGTGTGTGTGTATATATATATGTATGATTAATGTATGGAGGGTATTTTATGAAATAAATAAAAAATTGGTTTCGACTTTTCGTCGTAAAAAGGTAGTTTTCACGACTTCTTGTTAAAAAAATACTTTAAAAACTCTAATTATGTGTGTACATGACAATTAAAGCCGCCATTAGTGACCACCTCCCCTTGCAAGCTAAAACTTCACAAATTGTATTTAGAGACTTTCTCCAAGTCAATCCCTTGTATTCTTCAATCTCTCTCAGTATATATAACGGCAACAGCTTTCTATGTTTTCAACTTTCAAGTTTATAATGGGCAACGCAATAATCACTTCTCCTGCATGCATTCGGCCGCGGCAGGGATATTCCACAAAGCTCATTTCACAGGGCGGCGCCACCAGAACCCTCACAAGGAAAACCATTGCAGGCGAGATCATGTTCGAGTTTCCAGAAAGAATAGTATGTCACGCTGACTCGTTCTTCATCGGTCAACCGATCCCCGCTCTCGCCATTGAAGACGAGTTAATCAGAGGCCAAACCTACTTCCTTATCCCCACTGATTTCTTCCAACATGACGTGCTTTCGGTTTCTTCATTAGCAGCTATGGCTTCCCTCGGCCCCAACGGTCAAAAAGGGGCTCCTAATGATTTCAAGGAGTGCCCGTTTGAGTATTTAAAGGGTTCAGACGGTAGGGTTTTGATCAAGGTGGCACCGACCTTCATTACCAGATTGATCAACGGCGAACCTCAGCCGGCAGATGAAAGTGAGGATAGTTTTCTTTGCAGCACCCCGGAGCTGAAGAAGCGCTACAATCAATTGGTGAGACCCAAAGATCAGGGTTGGTCCCCCAAATTGGAGACGATTTCGGAGTGCAGAAGCAGGGTTTCCCCCTGTAGGGTTTTCGGGTTGGAAAGGAAACAGAAGGGGAAAGCATGTTAAAACCAAAGTAGGCCTGCTAGTAGTAGGCATAACTCATTTTTTTTGGTTTGTGAAAATATTTCATTACAATTTTTTGTACAAAATAAAAATATATGATTTTATATAAGATGTATGATTAAGTACTTCACTATGATCAATATTTGAATTTGAGCTCGGAAATTTGATTGTGTATTGATAAAAAAAAGGAAAATCGAACTTGTTTCAAAATCTCTTGAGTTTAGTTCATATTTATAATTATTTTTCCTTAAAAAAAATTAGTCGTCGTCTACCAAAGACTTGCCGGAAACTCCTCACATTCCAATTTCTTTCGACAATTTTCTTTTTATATCCAACAAGTGATTTTACGAACACATACAATCTGCTTGTCTCCTCTAGCTAGTCTGCCCGTTCATGCATGCATGTTAATCACTTTCTCAATCTACAGCATTCTCATTCTCTCGCATCCCTTCCTTCTTCGCCGCTCCATCTCCTGGTGCATTTTAATTCATCTTCTCTTCAATCTTGTGTTCCTGAAATTTAATCTCTTCTTCTGACTGAAATATAGATAAAAATATTTTCATACATCAAATGGGTAACTGCTGTTTCCGGAGCTCCGCCGCTGAAGCTCCTCCGGACACCGCAGGTAAAGCGGAAACCTCGGTCGCCGGTCCTTCCACCACCCAACCCAAGCCTCGGCATGCCTCCCCTAACCGCTCCCTGAAGCCTTCCAAACCAACCCCAAAATTGGCCAGTCCGGTCCTTGGCCGTCCCACGGAAGACGTGCGCGCCACCTAAATCATCGGCAAAGAACTCGGCCGCGGGCAGTTCGGCGTGACCCATCTATGTACAGACAAAAAAACTGGAGAGAAGTTTGCTTGCAAGACGATCGCGAAGAGAAAACTGGTGAACAAAGAGGACATCTAGGATGTAAGGAGGGAGGTTCAGATCATGCACCATTTGACAATCGCCAATGGCCATTTCACTGAACGCACCGGTGCGTCGCTGATCAGAACCATCGCGCATACCTGCCTATCCATGGGGGTTACTCATAGAGATCTCAAACCTGAGAATTTATTTCTGTTGAATAAGGCTCCTCTCTAGGCCACGGGTTTTGGACACACAAAGGTATTTGTGCTAAGAATAAATTTTTGGCCCATGAAATTTTGAATTAATGAGCTAAATTAATTTTGACCCAAATTAATTAAACCCGAATTAAGATAAAGAAGTCCATCGATAATTTAAAACAGTTTGAAAAAGTCAAGAAGTATGCATGCATGAAGAAAACGTGTGTGAAGAGGAGGTGGGGGAGTGAAAGAAACTCCTAGAACTGAACAAAAGTGGGAATTGGCTGAAACATATATAAAAAAAAAACACATCATCCAACAATGCCCCGGTACCCAATGTGCAAATTTTTTTAGTCAATTCGAGCATTTTCTCATATTTCTATTCTACTTAATTTTCTACATTTTCTTATCAACTTTGTTTGGTTGTAATGTTTTATTTTGATTCCTCTTATTTTTTAAATACATAAATTATGGCTAGGAATTGTTCGTCATGTTTCATCCTTCAATTTCAGTATATTTTGCATTTCAATTCCTTGTTTTTAGTGTAATTTTAACTTAGTATATCATAACCACCGATCAAATTAGGAATTCACAATCGTCTTATTTTAAAAGGTAGGATCTTTGTTGTTTTTCGGACAGATTGGTGCTTTGCACCCGACACACCCGCTATATCAAAAATTTGTGCAAACAGAAGGTTAATTAATCAAACAGTTAATGGAAGCGGTAAGATTATATAATTTCAGAATATTAATTAATTAATTCATGAATTCAATGAACTTAGGGTTTTGTTCATGCTATCACATGAGTAAGTGTCCTTATCCACTCAATAGATGATATATGTGTTGAGTGGTGTCATCGGTTGAGTGGATAAATCATTACCACTTATTCAACCATAATGTATATAGATGAGTGATCATGATTCATTACTCTGCAGACATTTAATGTGTTGAGTCGACGAGGGTACTATCCATATAAGTAGCACCTGCCAAGCCTGAACTTAGAATGATTTCATCGGGCTGATGCAGACGGAAATGGGACGATAGATTATGAAGAGTTCATCACAGCAACAATGCACATGAATAGAATGGACATAGAAGAACTTCTTTACACCTCATTTCAGTATTTGATAGTGACAACAGCGGGTGGGTATGTATATACTTTAGTCGCCTGCTAGCTAGAATGATAAATCTTATTAGTAAAGACCGAGTTCACGACTTAATATGAACTAATTCATGATTTGAGTTCTTACCGATCAGGTACATTACGAGAGAAGAACTTGAGCAGTGATACTCACGGAAAACTTAGGGTCAGATTCCAGCAAGTGTCACTAGTCCAGACGCATGTTTCGAAATTCTCCTGAGCCTGAAATCATGAATAAGACCGTTATGAGGGGGCCGGGAGGGTGTCCCGGTGTAGCCCCTCCGACGCTCAAGTCAGAGACTTAGAATAGAAGTGGAGAGCAGCTAAGGGTGCTGCAAAAAAATAATATAGTGAATGAATCAACTGAACACTCAAACCTGATATTTATAGGAGAGTACCTGGGCCCTTTACGGGTCTTCCACCTTAGTTGGGGATGGGCCAGGGGTCCCACATTCGGTTTGGGCCTAACCCTAGCGGGCTCATCTGTGGGATATCACCAGTCGTCCAGACGCAAGTTTCGAAATTGTTGTGAACCAGAAATCACGAATAAGACCGTTAGAAGGGGGTCGAGAGCGTGTCCCGGCGTAGCCCCTCCGACGCTCAAGTCAGAGACTGAAGATATAATTGGAAAGCAGCTAAGGGTGCTATTGAAAAATAATATAGTGAATGAATCAGTTGAACACTCAAAAATGATATTTATAGGAGGGTACCTGGGCCCTTGACGGGCCTTCCACCTTAGTTGGGGATGGGCCAGGGGTCCCACATTCGGTTTGAGCCTAACCCTAGCGGTCTCATCTATGGGGTATCACCAGTCTTCCAGACACAGGTTTCGAAATTGTCCAGAGCCAGAAATCACGAATAAGACCATTAGAAGAGGGTCGAGAGGGTGTCCCAGCGTAGCCCCTCCGATGCTCAAGTCAGAGACTGAGGATATAAGTGAAAAGCTGCTAAGGGTGCTGCTGAAAAATAATATAGTGAATGAATCAGCTGAATATTCAAACCTGATATTTATAGGAGGGTACTTGGGCTCTTGACGAGCCTTCCACCTTAGTTGGGGATGGGTCAGGGGTCCCACATCCAGTTTGGGCCTAACCCTAGCGGGTTCATCTATGGGGTATCAAGCAAGCTCTACAAGACTTCGGCATGAATGATTTATGAGGAGGACATAAAGGAAATCATTTCTGAAGCCGATGCTGATAGCGTTAGCGTTTGTAATATCCGATATTCGTATTGCTTCAGAAAAAAATATATGCAAGAGCACCTACATATATCTTAGTGGTGATTAATCTTGCAGGATGGAAACATCGACTACGAAGAATCCGTGGCGAGGATGAAGAAACGTAACCCAGCAGCTGCAGCAAATCTCAAGAAGAGACAGAAGCTAAGGGCGTTTTTACGTTGTCATGAAATTTTGAATCAGTATAATAAGCGTGTCATGTTATTTTATCACTTGTTGTAATTTCTGTTGTACATAAATGATAAAAATATTATGTGTATCAGATATCAATGTTGTCCCAAATATTGTAACATTTATGCAACAGAATAAGATATCACACAAATAAATAACTTAAATAAAAGTAAATCAAGATAATTATGCACGTGTATAAAAATTTGTGCAATACTTTAGGTTAAAATAATCGCTAGAAAAATAACTTGAGTTTCCAAAACCAACAACAGTTATTCTATGAAAATTATCATATTTAACAAGTTAGGAATCAAATTTCATTCTAAAAACAACAATAAAATAACCAAAGAATGCAACAACTATGTGCCAAAAACCTTGAGCAACAAAATGAAATTTTCAATCAACACTTTCACAAGTGTTGTCTTCAAATGTCTCCAACAACCATGACAACACAGTTGTAATTAAATAGTAATCTTCAAGTGGCAGCGCTCTAGGGTTTGATTCTTTTTTTCTGAGAATATCTCTCTCTTCGCTCTTTCTTCTCTCATCTTGTGCTAGCATATGATTCTTATATTTATATGAATGTTTTTCTCTAGAGTTGTTTCCTTGATCAGATACCTACAAATCATGCTAAGATAAAGTTTATAAGGAAATAAACACTTTTAAGCATATCAAATTAAATCTAGAGTCAATCTTTATAAAATTTTAGAAAGATAAAACTCTTAATAAATTATTTAACAAAATATTATTAATAAAGAAAAAATAATATTAAGAAATAAATTATATCTTGGAATCCAATAAATTTTTTTTCTTTTCAACCACCGCGACAGCTTCTTCGATCGTTTAGGCACTTGGAGGCCAGCCGGGAGGTACTAATGAAACTGAATTGGAGATTCCATGCATGATTGGAATATTTTGAGGGATTCCATGCTGCATCTAATCTTTGTATACACGTGATTCTGTTGAAGATTGGTTCAAAGATAGAAGCAGATTCATCAAAATACTTAGTTGAGCAGGTTACCCGCAAACCAATTGTTGGTGAAATGAATAGAATTAAAGAGCAAAGTATACCGATCATATATATCAACGTCATGTCAATATCACGTCTGTCTCATAATTTGTTTGCGTCAATTCTTTCGTTTTATGCAAGCTAAGCATTCTTCTTTCTCGGTGTTACTCCCCTCTTTGGTGCCTTTGGTTGAGGTTTCTATTGCTATATTATAATTGCAAAGTTTCCACGACTGATTTTGAAAAAAAAATTTAATTAAAATTTTGGATAATTGTATGATAATATGCATGCATGAGATATTGATTTCATCGGCCACATGAAGCTAGCTTTCTATTTATAAATCATCGTCATTAGAATTATTACAAGTTAATTTGATAGTTTAATTTAAATAATTTTGATTAAAAACACATTCAATGAACTTGTAAGTGAACCAATACAATTAAGCATGTTGATTCTATGAATGCCTCTCGTCCCAAAAAAAAAATATTGACTTTTGACTTTTCGAAAGTTAGGCAAGCATTTATTTGGTCAAAATTGCGCTTTTCTAAGCAATTCATCCCCTTTAAAAAATGGCACGTATAATTAACGACATTAAGAGTAAATTATGGCAGAAAACGTAAGAGAAATTCGACATCAAACCTACCACACGGGGAGGTAACAAATTATATTGTATTTAATTAATTATGATAGAAATTATAAATTCGATTGTATAATATAATAGATATATGAATTGATGAACCTCTTATTTGGCATATAAATTAATGTGGCCCATTAATTTATAATCAAGTATTTTAATGATATGTCTCGATGAATTAAAGACCAAGAGATCTGCAAAGAATTTGTCAATAACTTGGATGGTCGAGGAACCGGCTCGGGGAAAAAGTGGAAAAGAAAATATAAGACAAGAAAAGTGGAAGAATGTCGGTCGAAGTTACTGTTAGATTGGGGAAGCTGTTATCGGAGGAGGAACTAGTCGGGGCATCAGTCCTTTAAAGGGCTAAAACAATGCAAAAAAACAAAAAAACAAACTTTCTGTTAGTTGTATCCAGATCCAAGGAGGTTAGAATGGACGTCGAATCAGGACTTACAACATCCAATCAGTAGTTAGATTTCGACACTCTTTTATCACATTTTGGCACGATCAGTTCTTGACGCGCTCACACACAAAACTCCGAGCCAAATAACCATTTAACCATCAGACTATATATACCACTTTTTTTTTTTTTTTTACATTTTATTTTATCTACTGCTATTTCAATTTCAAAAATTAAAAATTTCATTTTAATTTTTTTAAAAAAATTAATTTTTTCTACGAAACACACGCAACCCACTGGTTAACGTGTCGTATAATTTAGCGGATTTTTCTATAGCCCCATGTTGCGCGACACAAATATACAATTAGGCTTGTCAAATTGGGTCAGGTCCGTCGAGTCAGTTCATCCCGTTATAAAAATTGAGGGGGTTGGGTGTCATCGACAACTATTTTTTAGGTAAAGCATTGAGGCTTTGGAAGTGGTCACACACACTACTTGGACAAAAGCATGACGGTAATGTGAAAATGATGTGACTCAACTTTAGGAGACAATGCTCTACAATATAGCGACTTCAATTATATTAATCTCATGACCAAACATGCATGCAATACTTTGTTCCCTTCGTGTATCTTGATTCTGCGCTGGATGGGTGGATGGCCGATACATACAAGGCACATGAAATCGAGTAAGAGGATAAGATTTGCACAAATCTTGTCGTCAAAAGTAGCACAAAAGGCTAGCTTATTAAGGTGTGTCGACGGAACCTTCCTCGGAATCGAATTCCCAGTTGGATGAATTGGACCATGTTCTGATATCATATATCAGTAGAAGAAAATTCAGGATGTGTGATGGAAAGAAATTATATATAGGCCGTCAAATTTGTGAATACGTTTGAAAGATTTTCCTATGAATAAACTAATACAAGTGAAGACAATAGATAAATATCTAAGAAAAATGATCCACTGATTATAATGTTAGTGAATCTCCAAATTAATATATATGTGAGACGGTAGATTCGATTAACATTTACAGTAAAAAGTAATATTTTTTACATAAAAAATAATATTTTTCGTAAATCAAGTAGAGTTAGATAATGAGATCATTTTTTTTAAAATAATGTCTACATTTTATGTCTTGCGTGTCTATATATATAATATAATATAACATAACATGGCAAACATGTATAAACATGACTTTTGATACCATTTTCTTTAGTGAGATAGCGAAACGTTGTGATGTGAGGTGAGGTGGGGTGGGGTGGGGTGGGTGGGGGGCCAATTTTAATGTCTTTTCTTAAACCACGTACCTCAGTTTTGTCTTCTTTTTTTTTGTGATATCAAATTTCAAAATTAGTATATCATTTTTGTTAATTTTACAATTTTAGTCTTATCAAATGTCAAAATTGGTATATTATTTTTGTTAATTTTACAATTTGATAAAAACTTGTGTGAGACGATCTCACAGGTTGTATTTTGTGAGACAGATCTTTTATTTGAATCATCCATGAAAAAATATTACTTTTTATGCTGAGAGTATTGAATATCGGTAGAGTTGATCGTCTTACAGATAAAGATTCGTGAGACCGTCTTACAAGAGATCTACTCTTACAATTTTAGTCTTTTTGTTAATGTGCTGCTGATGTGGAACTGATGTGACACTTACGTGTCTCCGATATGTCGCTAATTTGTAAGTGTCACATCAACACTTCCGATGAAAACAATATATGGGAGCAAATATCGGTAATTAATTAGAATCACGAAACAACAAACATATATGAACAAAATTGCAGTTTTCTCTTTAATTGTTATGGGTCAAGAATTACATCTATTTCATTTTGTTGTGAATGTACCTTTTTTTTTTCTTAATATAAATTCAAATGGGGTTTAAGTAATGTTCTTGTGAGACACTCTCACGTATTTTTATTCGTGATACATGTCAATATTTCTCATATTTACAATAAAAAATAATACATTTGACATAGAAAGTAATACTTTTCAGGGTTATCTCAAATAAAAGACAAAAACTTGTGTGAGACGGTCTCGCGGGTCATATTTTGTGAGACGGATCTCTTATTTGGGTCATTCATGAAAATGTATTACTTTTTAAGCTAAGAGTGTTACTTTTTATTGTGAATATCGGTAGGATTGATCCGTCTCACAGATAAAGATTCGTGAGACCGTCTCATAAAAAACTTACTTCAAATAGAATATTTGTCTCACAAAAACTCGTGAAACCTTGTCACAAGAGTTTTTAAGAGTAAAACAGTTGTTAAATTTATTAGAAAGGACAATCAAATTTCAAATGTAACTTGATTTATACTTTGAGTAGTGTGAACAAATTTCAGAATCTGGACGGTGGAATCGAATTTGGTGTGAAAAATCTTTTATAATATTACCGACCAAGATTATGGGTGATTGAATTATATAACGTAATTTAGAGAGCTGTCCATCACCTGTATAATAATAATTACATTAAAATATGTAGGATAATAATATTTTATTCTCTTTTTTAATTGTTAGTTGCGAAATATAAACTATGTCAAAAAAGGATGAAGATAAATAATATAAAGCTGCGGTTGGAGTAATATATATTATATGTATTTTTTAAAAAATTTAATGTCATGTTTCTTTGTGTAATAAAATGGGACTTGAGATCACATATCAAATATGCGAATTTCACTAATTTGAAATACAAATACTTTTCAAAGAGTGGATATTTTGTGTGAAGCTTTTATGGATTTTTATCCGTAAGCGGATCGATATGCTTCGTACCTATAATGAAAATTAGGCAAAACTTGTGTGAGACGGTCTCACATGTCGTATTTTGTGAGACGGATCTCTTTATTTGGGTCATCCATGAAAATATATTATTTTTTTATGCTAAGAGTATGACTTTTTATTGTGAATATCGGTACAGTTGACTCATCTCACAGATAAAGATTCGTGAGACCGTCTCACAAGATACTACTCTGAAAATTAATATTTTTAATATAAAAAGTAATATTTTTCATGGGTTGGATCGCGCTGGAGATCTATATCAAAAAAATTATTCATGAGAATTGAGATCGTCTCATTGAAGTTTTTTATTTTGAAAATTATGGTAAACCGGACAAACATTTTTAAAAAAATTAGTTTTACAGTATCAAGTAACTTGTCTTTTTAAAAATAGTTGAAATCTTTTTATTTTTCTAAAAAAATTCTTTAACTTATTAAATACATGTTGGTTTTATTTTAAAAAATAAAGGAAGGTGCATGTTCGTCAGTCTATTTATTTTGTATTTTATTTTTATTAGTAATATGATTAATAGTTTTATAAAAATATTAATTTAAATATGTAAAAAATTTAAATTTTTGTAGGCAAAATTCTTTAAAAAAATTAAAAAAGATATGTATATATCTGTTCCTATTTTTTTTAAAGATATATATTATTAATCATATAACGAGGAAGACTACCTATTACATATAATACTACTAGTATAAATTAAAAAAAATTAAGTGGATATACACATGTACACAAATTCTTTTATTTTTTGAAAAAATTAAACAGATATATTTAAATAATGAATGAATTTAAAATAAAAATAAAAAATTCAACAATTTTGCATGGGAGTATTTAAAAATTTTCCATATTTCAATTATTATTCTAAATATCATTATTATTTTTTAATTAATTGTATTACTAGTAAAAAAAAGTAGACACACACAAATTCACACCTTCCTTTATTTTTTCTAAAATTTCACATATTTCAATTATTATTATTATTATTATTATTTCAACTATTAAATATTTTACTAAAAATAAAATAAAAATAACGTGGACCGATGCACACAAACTGTCTTTTATTTTTTTAAAAACTAAACCAAAGCATACTTAAATAAGTTGAATAATTTTTTTAGAAATATAAAAAAACTAAATATTTTCTAAAGACAAATTACGTAATATTTTAAAATAATTTTTTTAAAAAAACATAGTTATCAAGTTCATAACTATTTTCAAAATATTAAAAACTCCAATGAAATGATCATACGAGCCAGTTTTTGTGAGTCGATCTTCCTATTCGACCCAACTCATAAAAATTAGTACATTTATGTTAAAAATATTAGTTTTCATAGTAAAAATGAATCGGATCGACGTATCTTACGGATAAATATCCATGAGAGATTTTCACAAATAATTAATGTTTGAAAATTATTTATCTTTCAAATTAGTGAAATTCACATGTTTAATATGCGACTTCAAATCCTAGTTATTACAAAAAGAAACATGATATTAAATAAAAAAATAAAAAATTTAATTAAAAAGGGTGCAGCAGATGAGCGATTTGCAGCGTCGTTCTTCAGGGTGGAGTTTTGCAGCAAAGTAAATTTGATTTTTTTTTATTTTTTAAATTATTAATAAAAAAAATCATAGATACATTATTATTCATGCCTTGTTTATTTTTAAAAAATAATAAATTATATCAATTATTATTTTATGAGTAAATTAGAGAAAAATCTTCAATTCAAATTTAAATTTAGGATTTACTCCATAGGACATAAAAATTTAGTTTGAACTTTGACAAAGTAAAAAAAAAATATTATGGATTTTATAATTGATCCAGAAATGATATCAGGGTCGTGGTAACATTATTTCAAGTATAAAATTTTATTATTATTGTGTGGTTAAATGTATGAGAATAATATTTTTCTCAAAAATTATAGATCACGTATGTTCAAGATTAGATATTTTCATGATTTATTTCAATAATTTGGAATATTTACAAGAAGATCTAACAAATGATAGACATAAGAAGCAAAGAGGAACATATCAAAAGTAAACTTATGATTCAGAATAACAAGTTTTTATAAATAGTCTCGAATTCCTCTAAATTCTCCGGAGATTTTAGATAGATCCATAACACGGTACAAAACTATGACAATCAACTATACCACGTATCAGTAGAATTGATGAAATTCTTGAACAACAAAATGAAATTCTTTGAACATTAAAGGATATTCCAACAAGAATGCAAACTCTACAACAACAACCAAGTTCTAGTAAAAAAATATCGGAAAGAAGGTTACTATCATCTTTTGGTAATGAACTCTTATTACACCAAAGAAGGACGACCAAGGTAATGCAAAAATATTTAGCTGAAGAAGAAAAAATTATCAATTTAATTGAAACTGTCTCAGTTAAGAAATTAAGCTGATGACAACTATAAAAGAAATGGTCCTAGAAGATCTTCAAGACCTTGCAGAGTCTTTTGTAAACCTCAAGGTCGTAAATCTGAAGATGAACATAACAGGGGGTGAACCTCCTTCAATAACTTGGTCATATTCCTACAAACCACCAAGAGAAAGTGTGAGATCTCATAATACAAATATGACAGGAACCAAAACAGATTTCCATGTAGGTGGAACGAAGTCAACGAGAAATCAAATTGTCATGCACTAAACATCTTATGGAAAGTCTGTTTAAGAACCAATACATACTTATAGGAATAAGTCATGTAAATATCTCATAGATGACTGTACATCGGTTATGAGAATCGCAGCAGGAATACTTGATCTCAACAAATAATGACTCATTAAACTTTTATAAATGAGTTTTATGAGAGTCAAAATCACCTGGGACATGACTTTGGCAGAAACCAAAGATTCAATCATCAGCCAGAGAATATCAATGAGATAGATGGAAGAATGACTACTTTATTTAAAGTATAAATTATAGGAGTAGACTATTTTAACAGTCAAGACACAGAGAAGGAAAAAAATATGTTCAAGCTCTGTATAGTATTGAATTACATGACATCTGTTTAGTGGATGAATATATTATGTTATTAACTAAATATAGATGAGATAGAGGGATCGAAGAAAATATAATAATGCCAAGTTCCTATAGAGAAATACTAATTAGAGAATACGTCACTGACAATTCATATTCTTTGGCATAGAGAGTCTCTTTTCTCAAAAAAAAATTGGCAGAATAGTGTGATATGACAATGTTACAAAATAATTACAAATGATTAAAGAGTATTAATAAATGTACTCATCTATGTTGTAAAGAAATTGATTTTCTAACAATAATTGAAAGTAAGACACAAAGGTAGAAAATGAAGAGTTTTAGATCTCATCCTCATGCAAGAAGTGGGAGAAATGGAAGTAGTTCTTTGAGAACAAGAAAGTATGGGTTAGACATAAAACCAGATATTAAAAATCTGGGCAAAGAAGTGGATCATCAAGAAGTAGAATTTGATCTCAATCATCGAACTTATCTCGAAGCACAAGACGAACACCAACAAAGAAATGCCCAAACCCGAGCTAGTGAAAGTTTTAAAGATTGTAATTGCTGGACATGTGAATCAAGATATCATATTTCGACCAACTGTCCAAAAAATGATAAAAAGAGAATAAAACGCTTCAAACGAACTTAAAGGAAACCATATGGAGATGCAATTAATTTCTTCTAAAGAAATTATAGAAGAATTACAAAAACCCAAGGTAGAAGTATCACGAACCATGTTCTGGATTCATATCGATGCAATCCAGATTATAACAAAACTCCTATGAAATCGTATCACATGTTAATTTTATGATACAGATCTCCAATTCGATATATTTCATGTCCAAAGTATTATTATTTTTTATTATGGGTGTGAATCTGGTTGAAAATCCGCGAGACCGTCTCTTAAAAAACTTATTCTTAACCTTAAAAAACTTATTCTTAAAAATAATGTTTTTATTGATCGAATCGAGTAAAACATATATCTCACGTAATTAAATCATGAAACAATTTTATATTAATTTTTGTTTTCTTTGTTGCCTCTGTATTCACGCGTGCGTGTTTGATTTTTTTTATAAGTAGATTATACATTTTTTTCCTTGGTAAATTGATTTGCAAGAAAAATAAATCATTGATTATTAATTTATTGTTCTCTCTGCGTTTCACTCCGATGTTCATGGCTTCATTTTCAATATTTGGATTCTCTGGCAGACCGAACTTCACTCCAATTCGCTGTATGCAGATAGGGGAAGGCCATACTTTACTCTGAGAGGAGCATAACATCCTGGAAAATACTGACCAAATATTCATAACTCACTCACAAAACAACAATTTTGTGTTCTCATCTGCAATTTCTTGCAGTCAATAATTCAAGAAATATAGAAAGAGCGGCGCCAAGGGAGACCGAGGTGTTCCTGTGGGTGGAGGGAAGAACTCCATTTTTGCACACTCCTTCTACCCACAAGTGATTTTCTTGTTTATGATTGCAAGAAGTTTTTTTAATTTTTATATACGTGGTAAAAATTCGACTTTCTCGTTCTACCCTTGTTATTTCCGTAACCGCGACCTTGATTTTGTCGCCCATTTCGTTGATTTTAATGAATTTGTGATAAAGGGAAGCTTCTTTGTTTCCAGGCCCAGCTAATTCTTGAGTTTTTATGAGGAGTTGAACGTCAGAACCTCACCTGAGATCTGTCGGCATTAAATTTGAATTTTATTTTAATTTTATCAGGCAAATGCAGTTTTTTTCCACAGTGATTTTTTTTTTTCATTCGACGTTTTTGTACGCCATAAAGTCAAGATTTTGGTTTTTTGCTTCTAACAAAGTTAATTCTTGATACGTGTCTACGTATAATCCTCATCAAATAATTTCCACGAGGCCCACGATTTGGGGTTGGGTGGGCTTCTTTTTAGCTAATAAACCTTCAAATTTCAATTTTTAAAGAGATTTGAGAGACCCCATTTTGCTTAATTTAATGATCGGTGAAGTTGGAGAGAAAGACAGAATTGTTATTTACTTAATATTTTATTATTAGGCTGATTGCTTTTCCATTATTGGTGCCTAACTTTTTTAATCACGCCCTTGGATTGGGTATTAGTATCTATCATCACAAATATATATTCCCAACTGGAATCTGTCCTCGCCTGTTAAATGTTTTTCTTCTTTATCACTTGTTGCTTATCCTTCATCCTCCTCAACCAATCTCTTGCCCTCAAACCGCTTCCCCCTTGGGCTTGTGATATGAGATTGCTTTCTCTCTGGTTTTGGAAAGATCTTCATTTTTCCCCCATCACCAAGTCAATAAAAAACATCCTATTCTTACTTTTCTCTTCAAGAATGTCCCTCAGGAAGAAAAATTTTCTCTTAAAAGCTGAAAATTATGAGATGAAATCAGACATGTCGGTGCTGGATTTGCCTGACCTTGTATTGGAATGCATTCTTGAAAAGCTTCCACCCGAGGGGCTTTGCAAAATGGCCTGTGTGTGTACTTATTTGAGAGAGAGATGCATGAGTGGTCATCTTTGGGAAAAACACATGAAAAATAAGTGGGCTAGAATTATTGGCCCTGCTGCATATAGGGAATGGCAGTGGCATATTGCTTCAAGAAAAGGTTCAGTCTTTTTCAATCAAGGGAAGCAGAAGGGTGGTTTAATGGGATATCTCGCTCATTTGTGGCCTCTTGCATTGATTAGATCCAGTTCAATCAATGTCACCAAGAAGAAGAATTTACCTCAAGTTGATTCTATCATGTTTTGGTATATTGCTCTCGAATCTGGCAAGTTTTGTTTTCCTGCTCAGGTCTATAACCGAGAGGTATCGAATGTTTGGACATCCTTTTCCCTTCAACTGATTCTTCAGCTCGGATGGACTTCTTGAGTACATGATGTTAGGTTGTATTGAAGTGTTTGTTTGTTTAATGTGCAGAATGGTCATGTTGGCTTTGTTTTATCTTGTTATGATGCCGAGCTTAGTTACGATCAGCAAACTGATACTTTCCAGGCCAGGTAAATTAACATGATTTATTGGATTTCAACTTGGACCCTGATATACATGTACTTTGAGGAGGGCCTGGATTGTGGTCAAGCGGCAAAAATTTAGAATTTTAGAAAAATTATGTATATATGTTAAATATTTTTGAGTTAAGGGCGATTGTCCCATTTGTCCAGGCATGTATTAGTAAAAAAAGTGGTAGCTTTACGTTTACGTGCAGAACAAGAGTCTTGGCGGAGATACCCATTCTCAGTGACTTGTACTGCACCATTACTGATGTATTTCTGGAATTTGTTATGGGTTTCATGAATCCTTTTCGGAAAATAAATTTAGGGCTCTAAATTTTTGCTGCTGATTTTTCTTTGATGATTTTTATGCCAACAGATATCCTCCCCATGGAAGGAGAGCAAGTGCATTAGAGGCTGGCGTAACATGGGATAGACTCAGAGCTCCCCCTGTTGATACATCTCCACACGAACTTCACATCTCCAAGTGCTTGAATGACTTACAACCCGGAGATCACATTGAAATCCAATGGAGAAGAAACAAAGAATTTCCATATGGTACTCTTTGACCTGTACCTTAAAAAAAACAACATTGTTTCTGTACTTCTGTTTGTTTTAAAATGTTTTTTTCCTTATAAACTCGCTGGGATGCATTCTCAAAGAAATCAACAAAGTTTTCCTTTGTAAGGTCTATTGAATTGGTGTAAGCAATCTTTTGTGTTCTTGATATGAAATGGTTGGTGGTGGCATTAGAGTTGTCTTGTATTGATGGAATCTTGCTAAGAAACTTCTCAAAAGAATAACTGCCGTATACACCAAGATTATCTTTATGATCCCACATTGACTACGATAGAAAGTAAGGTGCGACTAGCAAGGCAGAGAGACACTTCACGGATTAAATATTCGGGTCTAGCTTTTCTCTTTGACTTATGATATAACTATTACTCTCCTTGATATCTTATTTTATATGATCTCAAAAGAGATTTTAGTTTCCTGATCAAGAAGTGCATGCTTATTAAATTGTTTTTATCGATTTCCTTGTGACAAATCTTCCATGCCATACTTTTTCCAATTAAACTTCTGGTGTGCCATTAACATTGTTTTGGCTTTTGAGTGCGAAATGTGTTTTTTCGTGATGCATTTTTTCCCCTGAAAATGGATGGTTGCCATCCCTTCATCCTTGTCGGTCACGAAGCTTGGTCAACTAAAGAAACTACTTTTATATTCTGAAAAGTAACTAAATTTTATAGGCTCTCCCTCGATCAAATCTTTTTGAAACATTGTGCTAACTCACTAATCACTTGTACAGGTTGGTGGTATGGTGTCGTAGGGCATTTGGAAACATGTGACCGGAATGCTAATCACTGCCAATGTCAGAATAGCAGTGAGTTTTTTGAATTTCATGCTGTTCAATGGATATTTTATGTTGAAAGTTGTAGATATGATCGAAATTGGACTTATTGAACCAGATAAAAACGATTATTACAATTTGGGGACCTTGACTGCTTTTTGGTGAGACATGTACAACTTCTTAGAAAGTGGTCATAATTTTATCATCATAATGTTTACTTCTAGTCATGGTACGCCGTTTCTTGATTCTATTTTGCTTCATATGTGTCTCCCATGATATATTAATGGGCCCTGAGGAAAGTCCTCAACAAATGTCGTAATCTCTACAGGCATAGCCATTAGTGCTATCTCAGTGGAATATTTGTAGCCAGCCAATCTGAAAAAGACTTGATTTTTTATTCTTTTCCCTTGCTTGGCATTTGGTTGTGGGAATTGAATGATTCTTCTTCTTGTACTGTGGATAATGCATTCACGTGTATCCTTTCTGAACACGTCCATTTGCTAGCCATCACTTCCTTGTTTGCCACGACCTAATTCACCCGTACTCTCCCTTTTTCTGCTTTTTTCCAGGTTCCTTTTTGTTTCCATACATACTGTTCGTCAGTATTATTGTCTTTTTCAGAATCTATCTTACGGGCATTTTCACTGTAGTCACCTGAGTCGAGCTCTTAAATTCTTGAATATATTCTGTTGTCCTTGTGTAAGATAATACTTATTTATTGTGGTTGGTCATGACCCTATGATCAAAACCCATCAACCGGTATCAGGATATAATTGTGTGTCTGTGTAGATATACACATTACGCTCATATTAGATGGTTTCACCGTGCAATGGCAATGCTAGTTGTGGCTTGAGATTTTCTTACTCCCAACCATTTGATTCAGACACACTGGTGCTGGAGTTCAACCAGTACACTCGAGGCTCGCGTTGGAGACAAACAGCTCTGAGTAGGAAAGATCATAGGGAAGCGGGAAATGAGGCAGATGGATTTTACGGTGGAATTCGGAAACTTTGTACCAATGAAGAGATTTCCGTGTGGAGAAAGCTCTGGCCTGCTGAAGTATTGGAATAGATTGCATGTATGATTCTTATCTTCGTCCACCGCACTACCTGCTACACTGTCTAAATATTTGCCAGGAGTTTCAAACAGTCTAAATATTTGCCAGGAGTTTCAAACAATTCTTGATCTCAAGAGGGCCAAGCACTAATTGACTCATTTTCCCACTCCCATCTCTTTTATAGGAAATATTTTGATTGATAGTAATTTTGTAAATTATTTACTGAATTGTATTCTAAGGAGGTATGTATAAAGAAAGATGTGAAAGAAAGAAACTGTAATCTTGGGAAATTTAAGTGCCAATTAATGTGTCCAAATTTAAAAAAACCAAGCTTTCTACTCTTTTTGTGTTCAATTTTCTACGGTCTTGATCTTTCTATATTATTATTTTCTCGAAGAGTAAGAACATCGCATTCAATCGTAAGCAAATTTTCACTTGATCTGATCTTGAATCTGTGAAGCATAAATTTCTCTGTGTTATTGGTAGGTGTAGAGTGGACAAATAGGGATGACAGTATGTTTGAATATAACGGGTATATGAGTATTGCTTAGCTAACGGGTCTTATATGATCCTACTCATTATCCAATATGTACATGATCTTGAGAAAATTATATTTTTGGTCGCGTATTTTTTTATTTTTAGTTATGTTTACGGGGAATTTGTATTTTTATTCCGATAACTTATATTTTTTGTCTTTTTAATTTATATGTTTTTTTATATTTTTTGTCGATGTTTACTAAAAAAACATGATGAAAAATGAAAAAAAAAGTTCAAGATACAAGACTAAAAAAATAATCATAACATTATCAAAAATGAAAAAATACAAATTATAGAACTAAAAATATAAATACATGATTAACATGATTGAAGTTTTAAAAAAAGTGTAATTACAAAAAGGTCATCCATTCTCAAACTTAATATAGATGCAGCCGTGAATGATGATCGGAATCAATATAACGTTGGTGGAGTAGTTCGAGACACTCAAGACCGGCTACTTTTGTCATTCGAAAAACAAATTAATCAACCAATTTTTGTAGCTCATGGTCAACTCCTGGCAATCCGAGAAGGCATTGAACTCTTTTATGAGAAATATTTTCAAGATGCTCAAGTTGCATCAGATTCTTTTTTTGCGGTGCAGGCAGTCACCGACAAACATGAATATCTTAGCTATATTGGATTCTACACGACAGAAACAATAAAGAACATGAAAACACCTATGATTTCTGAGATTATTCATAACATTATCAAAAATGAAAAAATACAAATTATATAACTAAAAATATAAATACATTATTAACATGATTGAAGTTTTTTAAAAAATGTAATTACAAAAAGGTCATCCACTCTTGTTTGATCTTCAAGATGTTGTATTTATAGGCCTGAACAATGATGTATACATTAAATACAAGAATATGACCCTTTGAAAATTTCATGTACTGTTTCTGAAATTTTAACGGTCAAATTCGTCTTGGTGGACATTTTCCCGAGCTTAAACTAGTCATTTAGTGGTTGGTCAACGGTTCAAACTGGTCAACAGTTGAACTGGTCAGCGGTTGAAAACAGTTCAGTGTTTGAAACTGGTCAACGGTTCAATCTGGTCAGCATCTCAATCGCAGCTCAACTGGTGTGTTGTGCAGAACCAGTAGTTCATCGTCATTTATCAGCATCTTAAGCTTGGATTCAGACTTTTTGTGAGACCCCGTGATTTGATTAACGTTAATTATGTCGATTATGGAAATAGATCTGAAAATATTGCATTAAAGTGTTGATGGCAATTGTGTAAATTAATAGAAAAATACTCAATTAAATTTGATGGCACTTGTGTAAATAAAGTGAAAAATACTTGATTTAATTTTTAAGGGCAATAGTGTATTAATACAAAGATGGGAATATCATGATATGTTACCACATGTACGTGACTTTTGTTGATTGGAGAATGAATCCAACTTGTTCCTCACCACACATATAAGTGGTTGTTCACCTGCATGAGCAATATACGTGTAAAAGCCAACAAAGAAGAGACAAGGCGGTGAGATAATCTCAATTACAGGAGTGAAACGAAAGCAAAGAAGACCGAGCGAAAGCAGGGAGAAGCCGACCAAGGAATTTCGTTAAAAATCAAAATTTGAAGTACTAGTTGAGAAATCACAGTTGTTGAGTTACTACAAATTGTCTGAGAAGGGTGAGTTATCTTCGTTTATTTTAGGATTGGAGAAGTTTTTGATTATATATATATACACTCATGTCAATTAATGAAGAGATTAGCTAAATAGTTTTAATTAACAGTTTCTTGTATTTTCTACTATCACATGTTGATTTGCGAGAAGGAAAACTAAATATTAAAAAATGATAATTAGCAATAATTGCTTCAATTTAGTTTAACAAATTGAAGAATCATAGGAAATAAATCGGTAGACATATTTGGATTATCGAATGAGAAACTGAAATAGAAATAAATATATGGACTTGTGTAGATTCCATTCAACATTGAAGATATCAAGTTTGGATAATAAAAAATAAGGTATGTTGCGACCGGGTAACATACGACAAGTATCTGTATTATATGATATATGTCGGTTTGATTGGATTGATTTGAAATGAGATTATGTGTCTATATGCCTTATTTGTTGATTGATGTGGCATACATGACATTGAGATTGAGATATCGATGTATAAAATAAATGTTTTGTTAACACACATCGTTTGATGCATACATCGATACATGACATGCACGTTGAGCTATGATCCTTGGATACCTTGATATGATTTGATTGGATTCTGAGGTTTGTGAACACAATTGCTATGTTGGTATTATATGACCCGTAAAGCATAGACATTTGTTGCCCCGATGATTGGATATGAGATTTGGGATTTGATGGCGCTTTGTCGACGCTATCATACGAGTATCCCTTATTGAGGCCGGTGTGCCAGCTCGAGCATTGATTTGGTAGCGATTCGTTTGATTCTGACATGTGCTTAGTGGATGTGCATTTGACCTGATACCTCCACGACATACATGCATTGCATACCATATATCATTGTTTAGATATCTGTGGTACATATGATTGGTTGTTCCATACGGAGCTTTGCTCACCCCCAAGGGGGGCTGTTGTTGTCTTTGTGTGTGGACAATGGCAGGTACTCCAGGATATCAGGAGACCGGAGAGGGTACTTCTGGAGGGAGCCACAGTTTGGGCTGAGGTTTTATGTTTATGTCTTGTTCCCAGTATATATGTATATGTATTTATATACCGGGGCATGTCCCGAGGATATGAGTTGTTTGTATATTATTGGTTATGATTTCGTGTGGGCATGTTTATGATGTGAGATTAAATACTATTTTTAGTATTTAAATTATAGAAGAAATATTTCGGGCTCATTGTAAAGAAATTTTAAACTCGTTTTCCGCTGTAATTAGTTAACCCTAATCAGATTGCATTGTAATAACGATTAGGAGCTAAGGGCCCCACACAGTATGGTATCAGAGCATAGCTGGGAATGCTCGATTGAGTCTTGTGTACACTTGAATAGGCACAAATGAATTGTGCGTATGTGTTTGATTTATTTGTATTACTTACTCCTACTTGATTTGATTCGAGTAATTATCTGACGAGATTGATGATATGAGATGATGAGATTATGAAATTGTTATTGATTTGTGTTATTCATCTTTTGATTTGTAGATGGATCCCACAAATAAAACTGCGAGTAGCAGTACTGAGAGAATAGTTGGGCAATTTGAAGGATTGTCCATGGATGTGGTGATGGCTCGATTCCAGGATCTAAAACCACCGAGGTTCTTTGGCACTGAGAGTGCTGAAAGAGCTGAAGCCTGGTTGAAGGATATTGAGCATCTGTTTAATATTGTTGAGTTTTCCAAGGCTCGGAGACTGAAACTTGCTCTTTATCAATTGAAAGACCGAGCTAAATCTTGGTGGGAAGCCGCTGAGATTGGACTGAAAGAGGCCGAGATTGAAGTCACCTGGGATGTCTTCAAGGCCCAGTTTTTGGAGCAGTACTTCCCTCCTTCCTATTATACTGCTCAAGAGAATGAATTTAATAATCTGCAGCAGGGAACGATGTCTGTTGCGGAGTATGCTTCAAAATTTTCTACTCTGTTGAAGTATGCACCTCACGTAGCTGGGAATGCGAGGGCAAAATATAAAAGGTTTGTAAATGAATTACATCCTGCTTTATATACTTATGTTGTTTCTGGATTGCCTACAAGCTACGCAGAGGCAGTGGAACGAGCCAAGGCAGCCGAGGCTGGACTTAGGAGAGGAGGTCCACAGTATACTCCTCCACCTCCGGTGTTAGCTCAGCAGCCTACTTTGCGGCCGAGGGGTAAGAAGTTCAAGAAGACTGGCTCTGTTTCTTCGTCTTCTTCGAGTTCGAGTGGATCACAGCGAGGGAGTCCTGTGATTGCTCCCTACTGTAGTCATTGTGGAGGTAAACATACTATCGAGCAGTGTCTTGGTATGTTTGGTACTTGTTATCAGTGTGGGCAGGAAGGCCATTTCTCTCGAGTACGTCCGAACAGGAGTACAACTTCTGCTCAACCCCAGCCAGGATTTAGAGGTGGCCCTAGTACTATGATGAGACCTGCTGTTCCTGTTCCATCTTTTCAGCAGTCGAGTGTCCCACGATATCGAGGACCGGGTGTTCAGAGTGCCCAAGTTCCTCCTCAAGTGAGAGTGTATGCCATGACTGAGGATCAGGCGAGAGAAGCTCTTGGAGGCGTAATTGCAGGTATTTGCACGCTTTGCGATTATCCTGCACGTGTTTTATTTGATACAGGAGCATCTCATTCATTCATATCTCATGCATTTGTTGCATCTCACGATATTGAGTGTACCCCGTTGTATGATACCCTATCGATAGCCACGCCAGCATGAAAGATTATTTTGTCTGAGCAAGTTGTGCATAATTGTGTATTAATATATGAGGATAATGTGATGTTCTTGAATTTGATTGTCCTCCCAATGCACGACTTTGATTGTATTGTTGGCATGGATATCTTGACGACAAATCGAGCTACTGTTGATTGTTGTCATGGAGTGGTTCGATTTCGACCGATTGATGGACCCGAGTGGAATTTTTATGGCAAGGGTTCCCAAGCCAAAATTCCATTGGTATCTTCCTTGGAAATGTCCCGATTGTTGACTACCGGAGATGAGGGTTATCTTATCTACGATATTGATATTTCGAAGAAGGAGTCTTCTTTATCTGAGATTCCTGTTGCGAAAGAATTCCCAGATGTATTTCCCGATGAGATTCCTGATTTTCCTCCTCATCGAGAAGTTGAGTTTGGTATTGATCTTATGCCGGGGACTGCTCCCATATCTAAAGATCCCTATCGCATGGCAGCTCTGGAATTGAAAGAATTGAAAGAACAATTACAGGATCTTCTCGATAAGGGATATATTCGACATAGTGTATCACCTTGGGGAGCTCCAGTTTTATTTGTTCGAAAGAAAGATGGTACTATGCGAATGTGTATCGACTATAGGCAACTGAATCGGGCTACTGTGAAAAACAAGCACCCACTTCCCCGTATTGATGACTTATTTGATCAGCTTCAAGGTACTTCTGTATACTCGAAGATTGATCTTCGTTCTGGGTATCATCAAGTACGAGTTTGAGACGAAGATGTGCACAAAACTGCTTTTCGTACGAGGTATGGCCACTATGAATTCTTGGTTATGCCTTTTGGTCTGACGAATGCTCCTGCTATTTTTATGGACTTAATGAATCGTGTCTTTCGAGATTATCTTGACAGATTCGTTATCGTCTTTATTGATGATATTATGGTATATTTGAAAAAGGAGCATGCTGAACATTTGATACTGATACTTCAAACTCTTCGTACTAGTCATTTGTATGCTAAATTGTCCAAATGTGAATTCTTGATGGACAAGGTAGTATTTTTGGGCCACGTCATTTCGAGACATGGCATATCTGTTGATCCTACGAAGGTCGAAGCTGTATTGAATTGGCCGAAACCTATGAATGTTCCTGAGATCCGTAGCTTCATGGGTTTAGCGGGATATTATCGACGTTTTATTGAGGGATTTTCGAAAATAGCTAAACCTATTACTCAACTGACACAGAAGAATCAGCGATTCATTTGGTCAGATGAATGTGAAGATAGTTTTCTTGAATTGAAGATGAGATTGATCACAACACCTGTGCTTACTATTCTCTCAGGTACCGGAGGATTTGTGGTATGTACAGATGCGTTTAGTAAAGGTTTGGACTGTGTTCTGATGCAACATGACAAAGTGGTTGCTTATGCGTCTCATCAATTGAAATCTCATGAAACACGTTATCCTGTTCATGATCTCGAATTGGCTGCCATTGTATTTGCTTTGAAGATCTGGCGCCATTATTTGTACGGAGAAAAGTTTGTTATCTATTCGGACCATAAGATTCTGAAATATCTCTTTTCTCAATCTGATTTGAATATGAGGCAACGCAGGTGGATGGATCTCTTGAAGGACTTTGATTGTGAGATTCAATATCACCATGGATCGGTGAATGTTACTGCGGATGCCCTTAGTCGGAAAGTTCATGATTCTGTTTTAGCATCTATTTGTGTCGCCAAGGTACATGAAGATATATGTACTTCTGGTTGGACTTTTCACTCGAATTGGAATTCTATCACTGTCTCAACATTGCAAATTGAGCCGAACTTGATATCAAAAATACGAAAGGCCCAACGAAGCGATGCTCAGATTCAAAAGTCGAAAGAACTTGTATCTGCTGGACATCAGTCTGGATTCCAAATTTCTTCTGATGGTTCTTTACGACTTAATGGTCGGCTGGTAGTTCCTGATGATTCTGATTTGAAAACTGCCCTTCTTCGAGAAGCACATTGTAGCAAATACAGTATTCACCCTGGAGGCCGAAAGATGTATTTGACATTGAGACCTTAATTCTGGTGGAAACGTATGAAGAAGGACATTGCTGAGTTTATTTCGAAATGTCTTGTCTGCCAGCAAGTAAAAGCCGAGAGAATGAAACCTGGAGGATTACTCCATAGTCTTGAAATCCCGAAATGGAATTGGGAACATATTGCTATGGATTTCGTGACTCATTTATCTCGTTCACCCAAGGGTTGTGATGCTATTTGGGTCATTATTGATCGACTTTCGAAATCTGCACATTTTATTCCGTATGAGCGGACTTACCCTTATAAGAGAATGACCCGTTTATACATTGAGAATGTTGTGAGACTGCATGGTGTGCCAGTCTCAATTGTATCAGATCGTGATCCCAGGTTTGCTTCTAAATTCTGGGGTAGTTTTCAAGAAGCGATGGGTACGCGTTTGGCTATGAGTACTGCTTATCATCCTCAAACTGATGGCCAGACCGAGCGTACGATTCAAACGTTGGAGGATATGTTGCGTGCTGTTGTGATGGATTTCAGAATGGGATGGCAAGATGCCTTACCATTGGTTGAATTTTCTTATAATAATAGCTTTCAGACGAGTATCGGTATGGCACCGTTTGAAGCTCTGTATGGGAGACGATGTAGATCACCATTATTCTGGGATGAAATTGGTGAAAGACAATTGACTGGACCTGAAATGATACAGGAAATGAACGTTAAGGTTCAGTTGATTGGGCAGCGGATGAAAGCTGCTCAGGATCGTCAAACGAGTTATGCGAACAAACGAAGATGACCCTTGGAATTCCAGAAAGGTGACAGAGTGTTTTTGAAAATATCTCCCTTTAGAGGCACTGTTCGATTCGGCATGCGAGAGAAATTATCTCCTCGTTATGTTGGTCCATACGAGATTCTGGATCGAGTTGGTGATCTTTCGTATCGATTGGCATTGCCACCAGCTCTATCTGCTATTCACGATGTGTTTCATGTTTCTATGCTGAGGAAATATGAACCAGATCCATCACATGTACTTGCACCTGACGAGGTTGAACTTGATCCTTCTCTTTCCTATGTCGAACAACTTGTTCGTATAATGGATCGAAAGGAAAAGATATTGCGTAACAAATCGATCCCTTTGGTTCGAGTACAATGGACACGGCATGGTGTGGAAGAATCGACGTGGGAGTTGGAAAGCAAAATGCGAGATTCATATCCGCATTTATTTGATGCTAGTCCATCTGTTCCATTGTATTCGATGTATTCTGATCCGTTTACTGATTTTAGTTTTGATATGTACTATAACTGGTAACATATATATGTTTGCCAATGTTATGTATATAGAGATATTTGAGATTTCGAGGACGAAATCTTTTAAGTTGGGGAGAAATGTGAGACCCCGTGATTTGATTAACGTTAATTATGTCGATTATGGAAATAGATCTGAAAATATTGCATTAAAGTGTTGATGGCAATTGTGTAAATTAATAGAAAAATACACAATTAAATTTGATGGCACTTGTGTAAATAAAGTGAAAAATACTTGATTTAATTTTTAAAGGCAATAGTGTAATTAATACAAAGATGAGAATATCATGATATGTTACCACATGTACGTGACTTTTGTTGATTGGAGAATGAATCCAACTTGTTCCTCACCACACATATAAGTGGTTGTTCACCTGCATGAGCAATATACGTGTAAAAGCCAACAAAGAAGAGACAAGGCGGTGAGATAATCTCAATTACAGGAGTGAAACGAAAGCAAAGAAGACCGAGCGAAAGCAGGGAGAAGCCGACCAAGGAATTTCGTTAAAAATCAAAATTTGAAGTACTAGTTGAGAAATCACAGTTGTTGAGTTACTACAAATTTTCTGAGAAGGGTGAGTTATCTTCGTTTATTTTAGGATTGGAGAAGTTTTTTATTTGAATAGGTAGTGTATATATATATATACACACACCCATGTCAATTAATGAAGAGATTAGCTAAATAGTTTTAATTAACAGTTTCTTGTATTTTCTACTATCACATGTTGATTTGCGAGAAGGAGAACTAAATATTAAAAAATGATAATTAGCAATAATTGCTTCAATTTAGTTTAACAAATTGAAGAATCATAGGAAATAAATCGGTAGACATATTTGGATTATCGAATGAGAAACTGAAATAGAAATAAATATATGGACTTGTGTAGATTTCATTCAACATTGAAGATATCAAGTTTGGATAATCAAAAATAAGGTATGTTGCGACCGGGTAACATACGACAAGTATCTGTATTATATGATATATGTCGGTTTGATTGGATTGATTTGAAATGAGATTATGTGTCTATATGCCTTATTTGTTGATTGATGTGGCATACATAACATTGAGATTGAGATATCGATGTATAAAATAAATGTTTTGTTAACACACATCGTTTGATGCATACATCGATACATGACATGCACGTTGAGCTATGATTCTTGGATACCTTGATATGATTTGATTGGATTCTGGGGTTTGTGAACACAATTGCTATGTTGGTATTATATGACCCGTAAAGCATAGACATTTGTTGCCCCGATGATTGGATATGAGATTTGGGATTTGATGGCGCTTTGTCGACGCTATCATACGAGTATCCCTTATTGAGGCCGGTGTGCCAGCTCGAGCATTGATTTGGTAGCGATTCGTTTGATTCTGACATGTGCTTAGTGGATGTGCATTTGACCTGATACCTCCACGACATACATGCATTGCATACCATATATCATTGTTTAGATATCTGTGGTATATATGATTGGTTGTTCCATACGGAGCTTTGCTCACCCCCAAGGGGGGCTGTTGTTGTCTTTGTGTGTGGAAAATGGCAGGTACTCCAGGATATCAGGAGACCGGAGAGGGTACTTCTGGAGGGAGCCACAGTTTGGGCTGAGGTTTTATGTTTATGTCTTGTTCCCAGTATATATGTATATGTATTTATATACCGGGGCATGTCCCGAGGATATGAGTTGTTTGTATATTATTGGTTATGATTTCGTGTGGGCATGTTTATGATGTGAGATTAAATACTATTTTTAGTATTTAAATTATAGAAGAAATATTTCGGGCTCATTGTAAAGAAATTTTAAACTCGTTTTCCGCTGTAATTAGTTAACCCTAATCAGATTGCATTGTAATAACGATTAGGAGCTAAGGGCCCCACACAGTATGGTATCAGAGCATAGCTGGGAATGCTCGATTGAGTCTTGTGTACACTTGAATAGGCACAAATGAATTGTGCGTATGTGTTTGATTTATTTGTATTACTTACTCCTACTTGATTTGATTCGAGTAAATATCTGACGAGATTGATGATATGAGATTGAACAGATCAATAAGAAGATTTTTGAATTAATCAACCAAAAGATTATAAGATTTAAGAATTCTTATATATTGAATTGTTAGATTTGGTATCAGGATAAGTTATTCAAATTGGGACCGAATCTCTATATTTCTGGAATGAAAAGGTGATTATAAATGTAGGTATACGACTTGTAACCTGATGTTTACGAAAATATTTACTAAGAATAATAATTTCTTGAATATACAATCACTAAAAATGGTGATTAATAATCATATACCTCAAATCAACTATTAAATCATTGATTCTGAAAATAATGTGTCATATTTTGAGGATGTGATATGTTTCCCGCATAAAATGATATAGACATTATGTCAATTAGTTAATGTTGATATTGGCTTGAGCCAAAGTTTTTGTAAAAAAATATTGATTATGCAAAAAAAAAAAAAAAAAAAAAAACGTCATATTGACTCTCAAGCAAGGACTGAAAATATATTGGAATTTATGCTGAAGTATCTTGAATCAATAATAATGTTATTTTTATATTGCAATATCAATTATTATTTTAATAAAGCAATGTTTTCTAACATTTAAGGGGTTGAACATAAAAGTTAAATGTAAATGAATGAGAATATTTTGTCGTTTTCCATCGGTTCTTATGAAATATAAAATGAACCCTTAAAATTTAGTTTACAAATACATTGTTTGATATAAAGTAAACCTGAAATTCAAATTTTAATTTTCAAATACATTCTTTGACTTAATGTGTTATTTATTAAGATATATTATTTAGTTATTATAAATATTCTAGTTGAACAATTTAGTTTTATCGTTTGAAACAATATAAATCGAATTGGTTTTTGAATATAAAAACAAATAACACCTTCAAACGAAAATATGGAATAACTTATATGTCAAATTATTGAGGCTGACTGTCCTGAAGAGATCATGATATATATAATAGTAAAACCAACCCTAGAAGAGATTTAGGTGTATGAAACATCTGAAATAAATTATTGGAATCCGATATCATATCGTATTTTACCTGCAAGTAAATCTAAATATGTCAGAAGCGTAGTCGACCATAAATTCAAAAGATTTTTTATCTTGAAAGTATAAAACTTCAGAAGAAATAATTTTACATGATACAATAAAATAGATCGATAAATCAAAACAATGTTATTTCGGAAAGATTAACAAACATACGTAAGAAAATGAAATTTGAACAAATTATTTGTCTCATGAAAACTATGAGATCAAAGTAATATGATTATTTGTAATTATTTTGATCTAAATATATCTTTTGTCAATATAATGAGTGTATAAAACTGGAGTTTGTAGATATTGGATATTGATATATGACAATATGACCTGACTTTAACCCAAAACTTCTCAAAAGAACCCGAAGTCGATTATGAGAAAATGTTTTCACTTGTAATGAATATGTTGACCGAACAATGATATACACAGAAAAATTCATGAATGATTTAAAGTATAAAATGAAATTAGATTCTACCTCCAAGATTATATTTTCAATAAAATGACAAAAGTCATTATGAGGATTAAAATAATCCAGACACATGTGATTCAATCACATTAATAGATATTCCTGAAGATTTTATTAAAACTGCCAAGTAATTAAAACACAAACTTAAGAAGAAAGACTTGAAAAATATGAAATTTTCTTTTGAGCTATGAATTCGATATTTCACGAAAGAATATATGTTAATTGTTCATCCACAACAATTAAAATACTTTTATACGAATGTGTTACATCCATTGATGTTTGTTTGATAATGCTCAAATGATCTTTGGTTCTGAAGCATCATATATAAGCATCAATTCAAGATAATGTCACCGATCTTTTCATAAGAATATTATTGATATTAAATTTTGAAAAAGTAGCACAAAAGATCGAGCAATGACGTAAAGATTTCAAGCGATACTTGCAACTGGCGGAGTAATTCAGACTGCACTCGTTACAACTTTTTTATGAATTTTTCCAAGCGATTTTTCATTACATGGTTTTAATGAGGCGGTTAGCAAGAAGTAAGAGATGTCGTACTATTTTTCCTTCGTTGGGTTTTTGTCTCATTGGATTTTTTCTAGTAAAATTTTAATGAGGCGTATTCATCGTTAAGAAAACATACAAGGAGAAGTATCTATTGTTGTATATTTTTTTCTTCGTTCAAGTTTTTCTACTAGGTTTTATTGTCAAGGTTTTAACAAGACAACACCCGACTCTTCATGAAGTTTTCAAGCAACTATCTTGCCAAACGAAAGATTCAACGAAGTAATTGTTGTATATATAATCTTCTAAGGAGGGGTGTTATAATATGATTGCGAATGTAGATGATTATGTAGTTATATTTTCTATTAAGATTGATATCTCAATCTTTCTATCTACATATTTGTATTATATCATATAAATATGGATTCTCAGTTATGAATAATATAGTTCGGAGTCATAATCCGAACTCGCGTTTCTTTCATTTCATCTATTTTCTTATTAAATTTATAGCATATACATGTTTTAAATTTGGAGACAATTATTTTTGCCATTATTTTTTAAACGATAATATTTTTCCGATAATTAAATTTGTATAGGAGACTAATTTAAAATATGGGCCTATGCTGGACCCAGGCCCAGCCCAGTAATTGTGACTATATATATTTGCCAGTTCGAGTTATACTTCTGCTTAATTTGTATGGAACCAATCTGTTCAAGTTCCAATCCCATTCTTCCCTCCAAAGTCCAAACCCCAATGTTTGATGACATTACGAATCGCCGCTAAATTATCAGCGCCGCTCCTCCTCCGTCTCGCTCCCCCCGCATTCCGGCTTTTTGCCACCGCCAGTGATCCGGAATTAGTCACAACACGCAGTTCGGAACACCAGACCTAATGGTGAATGGCGATGGTAGAACCGTTAGAGGGGATGATAAGGTAAATTTAGACGCTTAGCAGTTGACGTTGAAGTGGCCGGAGTTCATTTCACGGCCATTGCCAGACAATCATAAAAATCAAATCCAAGATTCGGAATTGGGAGGCCCGGGTTTGGTTGATGGAGTCGACCCGGATCTATCTGGAGCGTTGGCCTTAAAACCGGATAACTCTTCTCAGGTATCGGTTTTAGCTGTTAGTCTCTGCTTATTACGTGACAAGGTGCAAGGAGTTTATGGCGTGGTGTTTACTTTGAGAATGATTGGATTCTCTTTTCAGATCGGTCAGTTTTGACTTCATTGGGTTATTATGATCCATTCATAAATAATGATCGTTGACCGAAAGCAGAGTGGGTTATGGTGTTTGGTTTTGCTAGCACGTGTGATTGTAACTTGCATAATTTTCGTGCATGTTATCTCATTGTTATTATGTTCTTGAATTCCTTTTGTTCATCAAGTTCTCGAATTTGTTTTGTTAGAAAACAGTGTCTAACTCTTTTGCATTTTTTAAAGATGGGTGCTCTGTTTATCTACATTGAATTTGATTTACATAAACTACTATGTTATAGGTCTTTGATTCTCTTTCCTCGCTTGAAAGTACTGATAGGAAAAACAGTGCGAAAGCTCTTGGATGCTAAGTCAATAATTCAATTACTTCAAACCAGTAATGCTCCAGTTTATGTCATTTTCAATGAATTCAGCTCGATTCTTGATTTGACTTCTTATATCATCATTTGATGCATAAAGTATGCCAATAATGGCTATGAGGTCACAGCATTTCAGTATCCTAGCTCCATATAATTTTTATTACACGAGATTATATATACGTATGTATTTAATTATTTACGAAGCAAAGCAATAATTACTTTGTCTTAGTAGTTTTGTATTCTTTTTCATTGGTTTTGCATGCTCCTAGGATGTTAAACCTCATAAAGATATTACCATTGAAGGAGGCAAACGTATAAAGAAAAAAGCATAATAAATAATAGACATAGAATGATCAAATCGTTTTGTTCTTTATTATGATATCTTGATATTAATTTGATTGTAATGTCAACTTGTTGTAACCCATAGGGTAGCTCAGACTATAATATACTCCGTTGGGTGCTTCTCATGATCAGGAACCACTGCTTATATATGCAATCAATTCCTTTTCCCGAAGACAGCAAGAAGGTTGGAAAGTCTTCATCAGCTAAAAAGAGGCGTTCATTTTATAAGCTGGGAACTCAATCTGTCATTTTAGAGAGTTCGGTGTTATTCGATAATGGGGAGCAGACATATATTCTTCTGTTATCACAAGCAATTCTCCAAAACAGGGCGCTCAATTTGTGTTCAAAACAAGAATGGCTATTCATCCGATTCACAAACTCTTACTTCAGCTTCTTTCATAGTGGAAAATATTTTGTGGGCTCTTAAGAAAGGTGGGTCAATAAATAACCATTTGTTTTTTCAGTTAAACCCATCTATATATGCTCAAATTATGTACATATGTTGCAACAATTTACAAATGGGTCAGAAATTTATTGATTTAGTTGCTATAAATCACCCAAATTTCAAGCATTCTTCCGGTTCCATCAGTGCTGCAGTTCACACATTAGTTAAAAGTAAAAGAATGTCTGATGCGCAGGCTTTGGTTCTCCGAATGGTTAGGAGAAGCGGGGCTTCAAGAACCGAGATTGTAGATTCTTTAGTTGAGGCTTGTAAACATTGTGGGTCGAATTTATATGTTTTTGATTTGTTAATTAAGACTTATGTACAAGCTAGGAAGTTAAGGGAGGCTGTAGAGGCGTTCCGTTTGTTGAGATATCGAAATATTTGTGTATCTATAAATGCTTGTAATTGTCTTCTTGGAGGACTTGGCAGGATCGGGTGGGTTGATTTGGCTGTAGAAGTGTATGAGGAGATTGTGAAAAAAAGACGGGATATGAATGTCTATACCCTTAACATCATGGTAAATGTGTTGTGTAAAGATGGGAAAATGGAAAAGGTGAACAAATTTTTGATGGAAATGGAAGAAAGAGGGATTCTTGCAGATATTGTCACCCATAATACTTTGATTAATGCATATTTTCGAGAAGGGTGCACGGAAAAAGGCCTCGAGTTGATGAGGTCGATGGAGGGTAAGGGTTTGAAACCATGTTTGTTGACTTATAATTTGATTATTAATGGCTTGTGTAAAAATGGGCAGTATGAGAGAGCCAAGAAAGTTTTAAATGAGATGGTCCAGTTTGGGCTGTATCCCGATACTACCACATATAATGGACTGCTAGTTGAATGTTGTAAAAAAAATGACACAGAGGAAGCCGAGGGTATTATTGAAGAAATGTTGCATTTGGGTGTTGTCCCTGATTTGATTAGTTATAGTTCGATTGTTGGTTTGTTTTCAAGAACTGGGAATCTTGAGAAGATGATAGCTTATTATAACGCTATGCAATCCAAAGGCTTGATACCTGATACTGTTGTTTATACAATTCTTATTGGTGGATTCTGCAGAAATGGCGCTATCATAGAAGCTATGAAGGCACGCAATGAAATGGTGAAACAGGGTTGTCACATGGATGTGGTGACTTACAACACTATCTTGAATGGCTTATGTAAAGAAAAGATGCTTGGCGAGGCTGATAAACTTTTAAATGAAATGATTGAAAGGGGTGTTTATCCTGATTTTTGCACGTATACGACTCTTATAAATGGCTATTGTAAGACCCGGCAAATGGATAAAGCTATAACCTTGTTTGGACACATGCTTCAGAGAAATCTGAAGCCGGATGTGGTCACATACAATACCTTGATCGATGGATTTTGTAGGATAGGTGAAATGAAAAGAGCCATGGAGTTGAAGGATGATATGATTTCTAAAACTATAAATCCCAATGATATCACATATGGTACACTCATAAATGGATTCTGTAACGATGGTTTTCTGTCTGATGCATTCGGATTGTGGAATGAGATGGTTGACAATGGTCTTCGGCCAAACCTTGTGATTTGCAATTCTCTTATCAAAGGCTATAGCAGATATGGTGATCTAACAAAGGCATATGATTTCTTGAAGAAAATGGAATTGAAAGGAGTTTTTCCCAATTGCATCACATATAACACTCTCATTCTTGGTTTCATGAAAGATGAGAATGTCAATACAGCTTTTGACTTGGTGAATCGAATGGAAACCGAAGGTCTAGTTCCTGATGTAACAACATATAATGCTATTCTCCACGGGTTTTGCAGGCTAGGTAGAGTGCAAGAAGCTGAAAAAATATACAGAAAGATGATAGAGAGTGGCATTGACCCTGATAGATCATCATATACATCGTTAATAAACGGTTATGTTTCTCAGGATAATTTGAAGGAAGCTTTTAAATTCCATGATGAAATGCTGCGAAGAGGTTTTGTGCCTGACGATAAGTTTTAGTTTCCCTCTTTAATCTATCATTGTCTTGTTGTCGTTATTTGATCCCAGTTGCTGAAATTTATCCGCAACATGTCCACCAAATCAGTACCAAGGTGATGACCTATAGCATTCACACTTCACTGATCAAATAATTATCTATTTAAATTGTAAACGTGATTTCCTGCTATTCAGGACTTACTGAAAATAGTAAAAGTGAATGGAAGGCCGAAACTTTGCATCCCGTTATGGTACTTTATCCTTGATTATCTTTCTTGATGTTACGTTAGATTTTCTCGACAGGAATAATTTTGTTGTAATGTGTTTTTCTTGTAGTTAATTCAGCCAAGAGGGTTGATCCCCTAATTGCTGCATGGCTTGAGGAACAGTTGAAGTAGAAGCAAATAGGTAAGAACTGGAAATAGGGAGTTCGGTCAGTCGATTCTTAGGAAATGTCAGAATGGAAGTGAGGTGATTTGATTATAGAAAAACATAAATCCTCATGTTTTTTAGTGGAAAATATATGATTTCATTATCCGACAAAAATTCTCAAAGTCGTGACTTACAAGAGAACGAAAAAATAAAGGGAAAAAATTCTTTCTCTTGGGAAAATCATTAAGAAGATAGTAACCATGAGATGTCAATGAGTGTGCAACCTGATTTGCAGTTCTTGGACAAAAACTGGGTTCCGAATTCAAAGCCTGGGCACAGTGGGTGTTGATAAAAGATATGATAGATCCTTTTGCTGCAAACGGGGATGGTTTGGATATAGATAAGACCATGTTTAGTGCATCCGTTTCAAAAATGACATCAGGCCAACGATTTTGCAGTGCCATCAAAATACCCTCCCAAACCGCAGGTAACTCCGCAATGAAAGGTGAAAACACACCCAAAAAGCTCGTTGACCAAGCAACACAATTCCCAGATTGTTGCGAGCGACAATGCCAACGCCAAAATGCCTTGAGCCCTGAAACACCACTGCATCAACATTTATTTTGATGGTTCCAAGACTTTTATTTTGATGGTTCCAAGAGGACTTATGCTCCAGAAAACTGATGGAGAAGGTGAAGGAGACGGATCGGGGAGCAAAGATTGGCACGAAGTGTATTGATTCCATAAGCTACCTGCTCGAGCAACAACCAAACTTGGGGAAGACAGTCTCCCCTCAAACACAAACTGTTGTGTTCCAACCAAAGATGCCAAGAAACCATTGCAAAAGTACCAAAATCCTCCTCCATCCCTGACAAGAAAACCTAGTTCCACAACTCCATAAAAGATTGCCTCTTAAACCGAGAGAGTATTGGCCAGATTGAGTTTCAGACCAAACATGTTTTGCCCAAAAGCAATGCCACGGTAGATGAAATCTGTTCTGGGAATGATTTTACACTGGGAACAGATAGTGTTGATCATTACTCTTCTTGAGGCTAAATGAAATCTTGGTGGGATAATATTCTGATTGGCCTTACAGATGAAGATCTTCATTTTGCTTTGGATATTTGAATGTCGTGACTTACGAAACAAGATTGAATTATCTCCAGTGGTGAATTCATAGCTACATGGTATCTTGATTTGACAAAGTAAGTGCCACATTTGGTATAATGCCAGATGAAAACATCACTGCCATTCATAACACTCACAGGGAATTCTTCGGAGTTCGTCTCGATCAATTTGCCAAAAGAGACTTGCAATTCTGTAAGATCGTTGATTTTATTTAGAAGATTTTTACGTTTTTTACAAAGGTTCTACTTGCAATTTGCTTGAGAAATTTTCGGAAGAGAGCACATATGGAAAGCCTTATTTTTCTTCTTTTGTCATCCTCATTTATATATATATACACTAGTCTTTTTTTCACGCGTTGAGTGTACGTCATATATTTAATTATTAAAATAATTTTTTATAATAAAAATTTACTAAGTTGTAAAAAAATTAATGATAATTAAAATATTTTTGAAAAGATAAATAGGAAGGAAAGTATGAGAAATTGTAGGAAGTTTTAAAATTGTGAAAAATTACAATAGTTTTGGAAAATTCACTTTTAAAAATAGGATGTGGTTTTTATAAGGTCCTTTACTCCTTTTGATTTATTAAATTAAATAATAAATGTAATAAGACATATTTATTTTAATTGATTACAACTGTCTCCTATAAAGTTTGTTATGTTAATAAAAAAAAAAAACTAAACTATATTTAAATATTATATATATTTTCTTCGAGGACCGTGAAAAGTAAGATAAATATAAATAAATATAATGGTATAAAATATATTTTCTAGGGTATTTGCAACTATTCAAACACGAGAAGAGAATTTGAATTTGGACCCATTATAAGTCAGGCCCAGCCCAGTAAAAGCAATTGGGCTCAGAAAAGCCCAGTACAAGAAATTGGGCTCAGAAATGGTGTATTTGCTCTCCGATTCCAGTGATATTCATCCGTTTTCCAGCGGAATTTTTATGGAAACTCTTCCAATCCAATTCTTCCCTCCAAAACCCCAATGTTTGATGACCTCATCAATCGCCGCCAAATTATCAACGCCGCTCCTCCTCCGCCTCACTCCCACTGCATTCCGGCCTTTTGCCACCACCAGTGATCTGGAAACAGTCACAATTCCGGAACCCGCAGTCCGGTGCCCCAGACCTAAAGGCGGTAGAGCCGTTAGAAGTAAGCTAAACTTAGACGCTCAGCAATTGAAATTGAAGTGGCTGGAGTCCATTTCGTTCCCGTTGCCAGATAATTCTCAAATCCAAGATTCAGAATTGAGAGATTTGGATTGCTGCAATGCTAGCTCGGGTCTGGTTGTTGGGGTCGACCCGGATCTCTCTGGTGCCTTGGCAGTCTTAAAACCGGATAATTCTCCTCAGGTGTTGGTTTTAGCTGTTGGTCTCTAGTTATTATGTGACAAGGTGCAAGAAGTTTATGGCCGTGGTGTTTACTTAGACTTGAGAGTGTCTCTAGTCTTTATATTGGATTCATTTTTTAGCTCGGTTGTCCTACATTGCTTGGTTCTGCAAGCACGTGGGTTCGTAACTTGAATTATTTTCATGCATGTTATATCACTGTTATTGAGTTCTTGAATTTGTTTTGGTTATCAAGTTCTCGATTTTGTTTTAGCAGACACTTTCTAGGTCTACTGCATTTATTTAAGATGGGTGCTCTGTTTCTATGTTCTAGGTATTTGATTCTCCTCACTTGAAAGTACTGATAGGAAAAAGAGTGCGAAAGCGCTTGGATGCAAAGTCAATCATTCAATTACTTCAAACCATTGATGCTCCAATTGGTATGTCATTTTTCATGAATGCGACCAGATTCTCGATTTTAACTTCTTATATAATCATTTGAATTTTGATGCATAAAGGATGCCTTTTTTTCCTATGAGGCCACAATAATTCAGTAACACTTTCTCCTTATAATTTTTATTGCTCGTGATAATATATATATCTTTTAATATCTATGAAGCAAATCAATAATTACTTTGTCTTAGTAGTTTTGTATTCTTTCATTGGTTTTGCGTGCTCATGGATGTTCGAATTTATAAAGATGTTCCCATCGAAGAATACAAAGGTATAAAGAAAAAGCAGAATAATTGATAGAGTGATCGAATGGTTTCGTTCATAATCACATTGTGTGATTTAAATTTGTTAATTATGTCAATGTGATATAATTCATAGTATATCTCGAACTAAATATTTTCAAACTCTGTTGGGTGCTTCTCATGATCAGGAACCACTGCATATATAGAGCAATCAATTCCTTTTCCCCAAGATGGCAAGCAGGTTAGAAATTCTTTATCAGCTGAAAATGGGTATTCTTTCTAAAATTTTTATCTCCATGGCCATTGTTTTTTTCTGTCATGTGATTTTCTCTTACGGCTTGTGTACCTCTGTTGATATTTCATCAGCAGTAAAAATAAACTCAAAATCTGTCTTTAGAAGTTTCACAATGGTAAACTAGCGAGATAATTGTCTTTTCAACTTAGCCACATCCGTTTTCGGAAGACGGTTGAGTCTTCCCGAAAACTGTGTAGCAAATTATGTATAACTTTTTTTGACAGGTTTTTCATTGGAACATACCCATTAACTGCTCAATGAATCATTTCACAACGCCTCAACTGGGTGAATCAAGTTCAGTTGTGAAAAACAGTTCGATGATATATATACAACTGTGTGCTAATGGAGATTTCACAATTTTTTCAACACCACCAAAAACACGCTGTGAGAAACTCGAAATATCAATAAGCATACCAAGAATAACATGAGTTTTAAGAAGTATGCATAGGTGCTCCATGAACAATCAGATACCTATAAGCAGAAACCTATCAACACACTTCAATCATGCATGTGAGAAATAGTATAACCGGCTTTAATGGTTTAATGCCCCCCCTGTACTTATAACCTACTGAGTTTCAGTTGTAAATTCAGCAGGGTATATTTTTCTGCTAACTAATTGTGTATTGTCCTTGATTTTGGTTTCTTAAACATACATTTTGTTGCATTAAGGGATGGTGGAGCGGGGGATTTGGCTATGGATTGTGGATAGGGATTCTGGTGGCATCAGGATTTTCTGTTGTTCCAGTTCCATCATTTGTGTGGAAGAATGAATTTAAACTATCTGGAGATCGTTCAAGCAAGGTTTCATCCAATATTTTAACTTCTTGTTATATATGTATCATGATGCTATATTTTGATTTCTAAGTTTCTCTCTGTATAGACTTTAAAAGAGAGGAGAAAAAGAACACATGAGAATCTGTCATATTTTGTCAGCACTTGCATATCAAAATATATATTGACATCTTGATTGGCAGGATGATAGCCGAGATCTTGCCTCCACTCTATTTCCGTCTATTAGTTCCTTGTTGAAAAGGAAGAAAGATCATGGTTAGCAACCTCTCTCTATATTTCCAAAAAATAAGTTTTTAGCATTTCTTGATTTTCAAATCATGTAGGTCGTGCTGAGGCTTTGCTCATTGCGGCCTACGGCAAAGGACTGAAGGCGAACTTCCATTCCTCTCGCATGTTGGAAGATTCTGATACCTTACAAACAACATAATCCCACTTTATATTCTTAGCTGCTCTAGCTGACCATCAATAGTTAAGAAGTACATTTGTTGAGATAGAACATTTATGGCCGACTCAGACTAACCTGTAATGTATGGTGCAAATATTCAAACCCTCTTTGTACCACAGAAAAATGAGTCGTCCTCTAACGATTTTGCTGAAAGGCGTACGCCGAAGAATCTACTAAGTACGCCTTGTATTTACGAGCATTGTGTGATCCATGGATCTATTGGATCAAATCCCTGGTCTTACGAAGATATGACTGTAAGTTATAGTTGCTAGGAGTACTTCGATCTTCGCATGTCTTTATGTAAGATTTGGGCCGATTTTCTTGTCTTTGTGTTCTATGACAATGCTTTATTCTCTTCTTTGCCATTTTTTAAACTTGGATTTTCTTGAATCCCAGACAAAGAGAGAGCACTATTTCCCAGCTATTTTGTTAATCAAATTTCCTTGTGTTACTATATTATCCCCAATATTGAAAAATTCTCGCGGTTTTCAGTCTTAAATTTCATCCAACAGCTTTTTTAATTAAAAATAAATAAATATTGTTGTACTCGAATTTACATTTGATAAATCTTGATGACGATTTGTTGGTTGACTATTATGCACGTTCCATATAAAAATTGGAGGACTCTTTTGAATATATTGGATTGGGTAAAGACGCATTATTTAATTGGTCACATGCAGCTCCATACGCCCACTAACTAGCTTGTAACTTTTAAAAAGTAATAAATTTTTTATAGAAATATAAATAATTATATGAAATTGGTCATTATTTGGAAGATGGAGTGATGGTATTGTTTTGGATCATAGCGGGTCAAAATTAACAATTAAAGAAGACAGTTTCTAATATATTTACATTATTAAATTAAATAATATTTAAAAAAGCATACTGTTCGTGGTTGGCTCGTTTTTGTACTTGCTCATATATATAATGAACAATAGTTTTTTTAGTACATTTTTTAAAAAATAATGACTCAATTTTATCAAATAACATTTATAGTTGAGTAGGTTTTTTTGTGAGACGGTTTCACGGATCTTTATTTGTGAGACGGGTCAACCTTATCGATATTCACAATAAAAAATAATATTCTTGGCATAAAAATTAATATTTTTTCATGGATAACCCAAATAAGATATTCGTCTCACAAATACGACCCGTGAGACCGTTTCACACAAGTTTTTTTTATAGTTTGTACATATAATAAATGAATTAATATAAAAAACAAATTGAAATTATTTTAAATACATCTTTAATTTATTTTAGCCATCTTATGCATTCAGTCCATATTTATAATTAAAAATAATATTTTGATATAAAAAATAATAATTTTTTATAGATCGAATTGAGTTGGAGATCTGTATCATAAAATTATATGTTAAAATGATGTCACAAGAGTTTTTGTGTTTATTTTATTGCATAGATATAAAAAGAAAATCTTTATTATAATGTACTGTATAGATGCATAAATATTATGGTAATTTTTGTTCGTTTGTTGACCTAAATTTAGATGTAAACGACGTCGTAATACATACGGAAATGTTGAAGCCAAAGAACAAGTTTGAGTTCTATGAAATCCAAAAATGAACTGAATAAACTGTAACCTGGCCGTTTCAGTTCGCATTTGCAGATTTGACTGACTTGTTACACTCCTCCCTTTTCTCTTTCTTTCTCGTTTTATTTGACTTCGTCCATTTCACATAAAGCGTGCCTCCGTCTGTGTTCGCTTCTGGTTTCAAGATTCAATCGACTCGAGCAAGTATTACGCGCTCAAATGCGTTTATGTTAATTATAAATGACTCCAAGGTACTTTTTCTTTGTTGGTTATTGAGATGGGATTGTTTTACACGATTAAAATCGTGTTGGGCATCCGGGATTCATGACTTTCACTGATTATTTACTTTCTTTTCCGATTTTTTTTAAAATTTTTGTTTGGAGGATCAAGAAACTCTTGTAGTTCTGTTTCTTGGAAAGATTTAGAGTAAAGAATTTGTCTTTTTGGATGAACACGTTGGGGAGCCGAGTTGGATGGTTGATTGAGGTCGGCAAAGGGATTTATGGGTACCAGGTTATCCAAGCTGTAAGATTTTGGTTTTTCTGTTAGGTGGGTGACAAAGATTTCGCATCCAGGAAAACTAATGACATAAAGAAAATCCATGTTTGAGTTTATGCTTAAAGGCTAATTTGATTTGAGGTGCTTTTAGAAACTTAAGTTCCCATAATTTCATTTCTTGGTCAATATTTTATTATGGCCTATTCTAGCTCAATCATTCTTATTTCTGTTGTTTCCCCTCATTCCAGTTCTAATGTTTCTAAGTATAAAACATATTTTTAGTATGAAATCAGAATTAGAGTTTTTGCATCATTAAATGTTGAATCCAAGGATGATTCACAAACACCTTTGCAGCTGATTCCCATTAAATTTTCCCTTATGGTAGAGCTTTGTCAAAAGGTGTTTTTCAAGATTTTCTTGATCCTGTTTTGGAGAGAAACACAACAGCGGATATTGGGAAGGGTTCCCCCAGCAACGAAAGAGACCTGAAAAATCATCAGCTCAACAGCTTGCTGGATCAGGTCTCTAGTCCGGCTCGAAGAGAATTAGTTAGCAGGTATCTTCATTCTTTGTTTGCCTCATGGACAGGTTCTTTGTGTTCCTGTTGTCAAATACTAAGAAGAGTTGTATAATACAAATTAACTAGAAAGAGAACTCTGTGAACAGTTTAATTAAAGTATTTACGTTGGCCTTTATTTTCTTGTTGCAATAATAGTTTATTTTACCATGTTTGTTAACTTACAGAGCGTCTTTTGGGATGAGAACTCCTGGTAATAATGATGAGATTGATGTGGAGAGTGGAAGAACAGAAAAGGATAGAGAAAAGACAGTGAGAAGTAAAAAAGGAATTACTTTACACAATCAGGCCCTGTTATCTGGCCTTGCATATTGTTTTTCTTCGTGCAGCATGATACTGGTTAACAAGTATGTCCTCTCCAGTTATGACTTTAATGCTGGAATCTCTTTGATGCTATATCAGGTTACTTTCCATATTAAATCTTTTCTGAATTATCATAGTTCAGTTTATTAATTTAGTCTCCATGTTATTTAAATATGAACAAAGTTTGTTTTTGGATGCAGAATTTTGTCTCGGTGATTATTGTTTCCCTTTTAAGTTTCCTTGGCTTAATTACTACGGAACCACTCTCATGGAGATTAATTAAGGTCTGGTTGCCAGTCAATGTTATATTTGTTGGGATGCTGATCACAAGTATGTTTAGGTACTAGTTTCCCTTATCTGGCATCGGTTTTGGTGTAAACTGCATCTTTTGTAAATCAAACATTTGTGATTTTATGATAAAGTATCTGACTATTATTTAGTGGCTAATCCTCATGATAATCTATATTGTGGTGTTTCTTCACAGGTAATATGGCAATTAATTTTTTGAAATTGTTTTATGCAATAGAAAAAGAAAAATTCTTTTTGCTGGGAGCATATATAAATTTCAGCTTTTTTATCATTCTTGATTTTACTTAGATCACAATAGACATGAAATCTCTTTTCTTTGGTTGAATTTCATAGTTTACATGCTACTTATATCAGGAAATATCTTAATTTGTTTCACATAATGTTGCCTAACATATTATTCATGTTGAATGCAGTCTAAAGTACATTAATGTTGCCATGGTCACAGTTCTGAAGAATGTAACCAATGTGATAACTGCTGTTGGTGAAATGTATTTATTTAACAAACATCATGACAACAGGGTTTGGGCAGCTCTTTTCTTAATGGTATGTCTTCTGGCTAATACAAGATCAGTTAACTCATTAACTACATTTCGGTCGATAAAATGCCAGTATTCCATTGAGTTTTTATATTAGTACTTTGCAAAATTATAATAGTTATTTCACTCTTTTTATGTATCTTTTTAGTTGATTACTGCTGAATATTTACAAGCTAAGTCCTCAATGACCATCAATCACACTTAATTTGTCATGGTCTTATGAATATTGGTGTTGATTGACACATCAATCATAACCAAGCAAAATCAGGCTCTAAATTCCTTTTCTACTACTTCATCCAATTATTTACGATAGGTTGAATTTTGTGTCATCATTTTGTAGATCATTTCAGCAATATCCGGTGGAATTACAGATCTGTCATTTCATGCCGTTGGATATACATGGCAGTTCATGAACTGTTTTCTGACAGCATCATATTCCGTAAGTAATAGAACCTAGCTTTGTAATATTGCACCTGTTGAGTGTCACCTTCATTTTTTGTGTTTATATAATTTTGGTTATCTTCAATGGACACATTTGTGGCGACCTTCACTTTATTATATTAAAAATAGAGTGTTTCATCGAATCTTTGCTTGCTTTCAACTCATACCAATGCCAGGTGCTGCTATTCAATTGTGAAATTGCATTGTTTATTGTTATATTCTTCAAGTTTTGTTAAATATCATGAAATTGAGCTCCTCGTGGATATGGCTTAGCTTCTTGGAGTAATTGTTCGGTGTTTTCTGCAAAATGTTGTTGCATCTCTTTTTAATGTTTGAAACTGAAAGTAATATTTTTGTGGTGCAGCTGACTTTACGCAGGATCATGGATACAGCAAAACAAGTTACTAAATCTGGAGAGTTGAATGAATTCTCAATGGTCCTGCTCAACAATTGCCTTTCGCTGCCTCTAGGAATTTTTCTTATTTTTGTGTTCAATGAGGTCGATTATCTCTTACAAACGTAAGTGAAGTCTAAATTATTGGTTATTTGACTCGTGTTTCCTTATCATCGAAAATTCAAAAGAATTTTCTTTTTGAAGTTAATTTTAAGTCATTAATTTCATGAGGCAACCCTATATGCATTGTCTTGTAAAGTACAGTGAAATACTGTAACTCGCGCAAGTAATCTTGTTCAAAATTTGTTCTTTTGTTCACAATGTCAGACCTCTTTTGAGATTGCCAACATTCTGGATGGTGATAACGTTTAGTGGATTCTTGGGTTTGGCTATAAGCTTCACTTCTATGTGGTTTCTGCATCAAACAGGGGCTACTACGTACAGGTGAAACTATGCTATCCATTTCACATCTGTCATAGATACTTGATTTTGGCATCCTCTAGTGCTGAGAAGAGAGCGACAACAGACTTGAATTTTAGATTTAGGCGCAGCATTTATTTTACATCTAAATGGTGTTATACATTGATTTTTGGCTTTGAAATATCTGCCAAGAGAATTGAGAATCTAGCTGATTTACATGTTTCTTTGGTCTAAAATATATACCAAAAAAGTAGCTCATTATCTAAGAAAGTTTTGCATCTGTAGAGCTTCAGAGTTTCAATAGGTGTTATGATCATGAACATTAATAAATATCCAAAGTTACGCTTGAAATTATGAATTTAATTTGAAAAGATAATTTGATGGATTGATTTCAAAAGACATGTTTTGAGTGTATTTGAAACCAACCACAATTATTATTGAAATTGCATAACTTGATACGAAGTGAAATCCATTTCGATTTTGTCCATCTGAGCTAGTCAATGAATTTGTGATTAATGGATTTGAAATTCAACAATCCAAACACAACCAAAGGTGAAATACGGGGATTTCTTGAGATCTATTATTGTTTTCAGTCATATCGGTGATTGGTCAAGCGAAGTTAGACTTGTTCATCTCCTTTTTTGCAAATTCATTCATGTGCCTAGCATATTCCTGCAGCCTTGTAGGTTCTCTGAACAAGATACCTCTCTCTGTTGCTGGCATCCTCCTCTTTAAAGTCCCAACAAGTTTGGAAAATTCTGCCAGCATTTTCTTTGGTAAGCCTCTGTCAACTCTGGGAAACATTATATTCACGAGCCGACCTCGAAATTTTGATCAGTGACGACTTAATAGAAATTACATTTGAATATAAACTAGATTTAACAGATGGATTTTCAGTTAACGAAACCGAACATGCTCGGCCTCATCGAGCAATGCAGGCATCTGAAACTGTTAATTGGTGTTTCTTTGTACAGGGTTGGTGGCTGGAGTGTTCTTTGCAAGAGCAAAAATGCGTTAGATGGTTTCAGTTTTGAAGAAGTTGGAATTCTTTACACGTGAACGAACACTCATTGTTGACCACCCTTTTGGGCTATTTTATATGCAATTTTTGTGATATTTTCATAATTTTGGGAAATCTTTTAAATTTAAGCCGAAATTCTGCGAAAAGAAATTAAAACTTGAATTTCCTTTAGGTGGACTGGAAATTCAAAATTTTTACTGAAATTCCAATGTTTGTTTGAATTCATCAAAATCATATCATTTTCTTTTTGTGTTTCTAAGTTCAGTTGCATGATATCGGGTAGGTCGATATTTGATTTAATTTCAAGACTTTTGGGGAAAATCTTTCATGAAATGTCGTGAAAAAATAGAAGATAATTTGTTTTACTTGGAAAAATCTTAGTCACTTCAGTCTCGTATGTTTTGCATGTTTCATAGTTTAGAATCGAATGATTTTCGCGGACCTTCAATTTTTATTTATCGTCTAACAATATCCGCATAAAACTACGTCGGATCTTTTGTGAAACATTATTTAGAATCATATCTTCGTTATCTAACCGAACTCGGAGCATGTCATTGGAAAGTGATTCAGTAATTAAACCTCATTCTAACACATTATGATTTTTGTTTCAGATTGATCCTTCTCTTGATTTTGTTCAAGACTGTTTTGGAAATTTTTATTATGTTAATTTACAAGTTTTATACTATATTTGTGATAAAATTTAATTTATTATATATAATTTTATTTAATTTATTATATATAATTTTTAAATCTTAAAATATATGTTATTTTAAAAAAAAAAATAGGTTTTTTAATTAAATATTAACTTTGACTTGTTCAAATAACCATTAAGGTGAAGCAGAGTCAGGAACGACGAATATTTTAATGATAAACAGATCTATTTTTTTAAGTTCGTTATTACGGGTACTTCCTACAAAGGATCGGACTAATGACGCATACAATACTTGAATTTTTGATGTCGATGCTACATAGTTGGTTCTCATCTTTCAGACACTACGAGTATAATAGGAGCATCCGTCGACAAAAGGATCATCATTTAAAAAAAAATTTAGCAATCTATAACAAAGCAAGAGGAGTTACGTTTTTATAACGATACGAGGATTTGTTGCTCGGATTTCAATTTCCCCTTCCGGTTCAGCGATTTTTTTTAAAAATCCGATCGATAATTCATCGGATTCAATATTTTTAATTATTTTAAAAAATTTAAATCCGAGCAATTATTGTTCAGATTTAATTCAGTAAAAAAATTATTTATTTTGATCCAAATGAAACCGGTTCACGTTTATGATATCTGAGGATTAATTCCTCCGATTTCAACCTTTTCTCGAACTTGTTATAAAAATGTAATTCCTTCACATCTGTTATAGAATGGCAAATTAGTTTGAAATTGATAATATTCAATTAAAAAAACCCAAAATTTTAATTTAAATTTTAATATGTTTTTAATATTGTTACACGATTTTTATTAGTTAAATAAAAAGTATTAAAAGTTTTGAATAATTATATAATAACCAAAAAAAATATTAACATTAATAACTACTTATTTATGATTTTAAAATTTTGTAGTAAATATTTTTTATTTAAAAGAATAATAAAAATAAAATTAGAGTCGAGGTCTTTCATCTCTAGACAAAAACTTGTGTGAGACGGTCTCACGAGTCGTATTTTGTGAGACGAATCTCTTATTTGGATCATCCATGAAAAAAGTATTACTTTTTCATCCTAAGAGTATTACTTTTTATTGTGAATATCGGTATGGTTAACCCGTCCCACAAATCAAAATTCGTAAAATCGTGTCACAATGAGACCCACTCTCATGTCTAATATGAATGAGCTCGTATTTCCAGTCATATTAAAGAGAAGGTGTGGGGTCTTAGACCCGGTTTTTTAATTTTTTTTTTTTTTAAATTCTTTAATATTTCTGTAAAGATTGCAGGTGAAAATGGAGGCAAATGCACGCGAAAAAAGAGGGGGGGTTCCGGGCTTGCATCTTCGTTTTTGGTAATCAAATCAACACCAAAAGTCTTTCCTTTATGCAGTAATTTTTAAGTCCAAGTGATCAAATGCATGTATGTTGTGTTGTGTTTCAGTTTTGGTAACTTTGGAGAACATGGGATTTGTAGCAAACATGTCAACCATGGTTCTGTACTTTCACTTCGTCTTATTCTTCGATATGCGGACTTCCGCAAATACTCTCACAAACTTCTTAAGGCTCAACTTTCTTGCTCACAATCTTGGGAGGCTTCATGTCAGATACTTGCATGAACCGGCTTTACACATGCTTACTTTTTGGGTTTCTTGAAATAATGGTAAAAAGAATTTCATTTTCTTGAAGAAAATTTCCGATTCTTTTTAGTTGATTATTATCTGAAGTGTGAATTTTTTTCTTCTTTTGAAAGGGATTGCTATTGGTTACAATCCAAGCACACTCCACGAACTTGCAGCCTGATCCATGTAATAATAAACAAGCTGCATCAAGGGGAGTGAATCCATATTTTTCTACGCTTCTTTGTGTATGTTAGCGTTAGGTTGTGGTGGAGTCAAGGGGTCAATTGCTGCACTTGGGGTGGATCAGTTTGATCGAAAAGACGTGAAAGGAGGGAAGGGTGTTGCAAGCTATTTCAACTATTATCAGTTCAGTGCAACTGTTGGATCGTTGATAGGTGTGATAGTGGTTGTGTGGATTGCCCTGCATAGAGGTTGGCAGTGGGCTTTTTTCACAGGCTTGGTGACTGCGGTCGTAGGTTTCATGGTTCTTTCACTTGGGAAGCCTTTCTACTTGTTTCCACCATTATCCAACAGCCCTATTGTTCGAATATCACAGGTTCGTCCAAAAAAATTTGCTTTGTCTACGCTACACCGATAGATATACTTATCATACAGTGATAATATGTGACTCCTACAAGGGTTCAATATGATCAAGCTGTTATAGGTGTAGCTAGCCGGAGTGAGACTCAGAGTTCAACTCTAATTTCTCTCACTATTATAACTTAAACCCGAATGAGGTCATGAAGGTTACATTGAAATTCTACTGGTTTTGCAGGTTTTTATTGGTGCAATTCAAAAAAAAAAAACTTGAACTTGCCAGAGAACCCTGACGAGTTACATGAACTCGAAGACAAAGAAAGAGATCCATTTGAAGAAAAACTTTGCCACACTGACCAGTTCAGGTATTAATTCGACTTCCAAACCATTGCAAGAGTACTAGTACCGCTCACAGATGTGAACTACATCATTATTTTATCTTGTTCAAGTCCAGGTTTCTCGACAAAGCTGTTGTTCTTAGAGACGGTACGAGCCCCAAATCAGGGAGAATTTGCACGGTGACACAGGTCGAAGAGGTCAAGATACTGATACGAATGCTACCGATCATTGCCAGCACCATCATTATGAACACATGCCTAGCGCAGCTATAGACCTTCTCAGTACTACAGGAACGTGTTGGATATCAAGACCACGGTGATCTCCAAGTCCATTCTCCATATCGAGCGTTCAGCCACACTGCTCCAAGGATACTTCATGGACCCTCAGTTAGGCTCATGGAAGATCCCGCCTCCTTCAATCCCCATTATCCCCCTCGTTTTCATGGCCATTCTGCTCCCACTATATGAGTTGTTCTTCATCCCATTCGCTCGAAAGATCACGGGCCATCCAACCGGGATCACTCAGCTGCAAAGGGTAGGCGTTGGGCTTGTTTGATCAATCATTTCAATGAGCATTGCTGGTCTAGTAAAAGTGAAAAGAAGGGATCAGTCGATAAAAAATCCATTCAAAGGGATTAGCTTATTCTGGATTTCGTTCCAATATGGTGTTTTCGGGATTGCGGACATGTTTGCTATGGTTGGACTGATGGAATTCTTCTACAAAGAAGCTCCATCCGGGATGAGGTCACTTTCTACGTCTTTCGCCTTGTTGTCTTTGTCGTTCGGGTATTTCTTGAGCACTGCTTTTGTGAACATTGTGAATGCCATCACTGTGAAAGTCACAGCAAGCAAAAGAGGGTGGCTTCAGGCACCAGACTTGGATCATAACAAGTTGGATTATTTTTACTGGTTTTTAGCCATCCTAAGTTTGTTGAATTCGCAAATTATCTGTTTTGGGTATCATGGTACAATTATAGATCAGATGTCGACGAATCCGATGAAAGAAAGAGCAAGAACAAGAATTATGAATTATGATAAACAATGTGGTGGAATGTTTGTCAATTTGGGCAGATGATGTAAGTGAGTAGGATATTTTTTGAGTTGGTTTGTGTTTTTATTTCCCTTTTTTTCTGAAGCTGTTCTTGAATAATTGGCCCAAATTATTGTATTCTTGACATCTTTCCAGAGGGAAAATAAATAAATTATACTATAATTTTATCCCAAAATTCATATTTATATTCAATTCCAAAATCTACTATGATCTTCCAACTTTTGTTTTGTATGATCCAAAACCATAGGCCAAGTAGTCTTCCAGTGTGCCTGCACAAACTCAAAGAGCGACAACTAGCTTTCGTGAGATTCGAACTTAGTGTCTTCGCTCTAAGCTTCATACACTCAGCCAACTCTACTAGAAGATTTTCATATATTGTATGGTAACCATAAGTTCCATTTGTCGACGCTATATATTTTTTCAAGTAAAAAGATCGTCACGGAATAGGCAACATCTTATGTGAGACGGTCTCACGGGTCGTATTTTTTGAGACATATATCTTATTTGGGTCATCCATGAAAAAGTATTACTTTTTATGCTAAGAGTATATTTTTTATTGTGAATATCGGTAAGATTGACATGTCTCACAAATAAAAAAATTCATGAGACCATCTCACAAGAGAACTACTCTACGAATAATATTTTATTTACTGAATGACCCCACAAATAACTAAAACTTAAAAAGTTTATTTTGTAGAAATTTTCAAGAACCAAAGGTAGTTAAATAACAAATGATATGATTCTGCCTTTTGGGGAGGGAGCTTTTCTCAAGATGGAGGCTAGACAACAATATCGACTCAAAAGTTTGTTCATTACATTGATTATAATGTTATGCTAATCCACTTGTATTAAAATTATATTTTTATAAAAATGAAATAAAATATTGTTTGTAAATTTTTGAGTGAAAATTATAGTAATATCATATATATATATATAAAAATTTAAATAAAAGTAAGAATATGTAATAATCAGCTCATTTGATTTGAGTCTCTTTCAAACTAAAAATCATATCGTTGTGTGTTTAATTTAAATTAAATAAACTAAATTTAATATCAATCAATGCCACCAACCTATTCTTGGGACCCTTTATAGGTGAACGAATATTTTAGTCTAGTGTAATCATTTGAGGACAGTTCGTTCCCTTCTCAACTGACATCTCCGTTTTTACGCGAGTAGATATTCTGTGAGACTATCTCACGAATATTTATCTGTGAGACGGATCAACCCTACCTATATTCACAATAAAAAATAATACTCTGAGCATAAAAAGTAATAATTTTTCATGGATGACACAAATAAGAGATCTGTCTCACAAAATACGACATGTGAAACCATCTCACACAAATTATTGTCATTGTATATACGTTATTGAATCGACATAGGCGTTATGCATTTATATAATTTTTTTGTAAGATTGACTCATATTCAAATTAAATAATATCTTATTATAAAAACTAACAGGAGATCATATTATAATTTTAAATTATAGAATTAAAAAAAAAAGTTAGACCAGGACACCAAATTTGTCTGTATTGTTGGAGATTCAATAATATTAAATCTATAAATCATGTGATTAAATCCATATATCACAACACGCCAGGAATTCATGTCGAATTATCAAAAATATGAATAACACTAAACACGTACCAGAATCCATTGTTCGATCTAGCGTCGGAGTTATGGATCTTCCAAGACAACAGAGAATCGACCACCTTATTCTTGCCTTTGATGGGAGAATGAGAGAGATCTAGAATACATGTGCCGTATGTAATTCTGTGTTATTTTCTATGTGCCTTGGGGATTATAACCTTATATAACCTTAGAGTCTTCAACCCATCATAGAAGACGTAATTGAGCTGGGCTTCTACACATAAGGTGGATCATACCAATTTATTTAATACTTTGGAAACCCATAATTAATTAGATCACTTTATTGGGTCCTTTATTAGATAGCTTGTCCATGTACAATTAATTAAATTATGTGAGCCCACAAAATAATTCCAACAATCTCCCACTTGGGCCACATAAGTTATCCGGATATTGTACATGCAAAAATTGGATTGAGCTCTTGCTATCTAAACCAAAATATTCCTTAACAATCTGGTCTATCAATTATACCAATATCGAACCAAAGCAGTCATCGCTACATTTAAAATCACTAGACCCATCAATGATCACAATATTAGCATAATCAATAACATAGATCAAGTATGGATGTGTAGCATAGAAATACATAAATGTGATCCAAGAATAAAACATGTATTTCTAAATGGTCCTCCTAATGACTCAAAGAGTCCAATAACAGACTTTCAACCAAATGCTGAACCGCAATGAAAGACATCACTTTATTTCAGAGTAATTCAAATAAACCTCAGTCTGTACAGAAACTTAAATCATGTCAAATGAGTCAATGCTCAAACCGAATACAAACTCCCACTGTACATGCATATCAACTATATGGACAACACCAATGTGTGTCACATGCCCAAAAAATCTTGGGTGGCGAACCCATGACAAACGCATCCGCAATTATAGAGTTTGCAATCACATGCTCAATTGACACACAATCACTCTAAATTACTTCCTTACAACTAGAAACTCCATGTCAATATATTTTAACTTTGACAAGTTTCAGTTGTTCTTTAAATATAATATAGCGGCTTTATTATCACAATTGATCCTCAATGGTTTCTTAGATCAATGATCATTACCGGTGATAAAATTTCGCAACTTTATTCGGAGTCCAAATATCTAACTATTTCCAAATGTCAGATTTCCAATGTGTGAGCATAAAATCCTTAGTTCACTTTATGTACTGCATAACCCGATTAATAATCCAATGTCGGATTTCTTAAATATCTGCCCAACATTCTAATGATGTTCACAATATCTAAACAATGTTCTCTATAAATCTGAATGAGATTACCACCTGATAAAATTTATACCGCCACATATATGGACATAAACATTAATATATTCTTCTCAATGTTGACTTTCCAATATACTCACTCCCACTAAAGTCAACATACGAAATTAATTTGTATTTAATTTCAAAATTTCATGCATGCATAATGTCAATGTCATTTAAAATATTGATGTTCAATTTATCAAGCTTATCAATCAAAGAACTCATACCAAACATATTTGAATTTCGAAAAATTGAAAATACCACATGGATAAAGCAAAAACTTGATTTGTTCAAACATGAAACTAAAATCAAATTTCGTTTTTCAAATTCAAATACCAGAAAATAAAAAACTCAGATCCTAAATAAAGCTTTAAAAAAAACACCAACAGTATTATTGTCATTTTTCATAAGATGTATCTTTCACCATCAGTTGGCAACCGGCTCCTTAGGCAACCCTTTCTTTGCACGCCAATTGGCGTATTTGGGACAATCCTTCTTCACATGTCCATCAGTCCTTTTGCAAAAGAAACAAGTGATCACTTTATCTTGTTTCTGTTGCTCCATATGCTGTGAAGTCCCAGAGTTTCCTTCCTTATTGCTCTATTTTCTTTTTTTTATTGATGCAATTACCTTGATAGTTAGATGCCAAGTGAGCACTTTCAATCATATCTTGTTTGAATCTCTCCTCCTCCTGAACGCACTGCGCAATAAGCTCATTCAAAGTCCACTTTTCCTTCTGGGTATTATAACTTATTTTGAATTGATTAAATTGCGTAGGCAGAGAGATCAAGACTAAATGCACGACTATGTCTTCTGACAATTCCAACTTGAATGCTTTTAGTCGAGTCACAAGATTTGACATTTCCATTATATACTCCCTTATGTTCCCTTTCTCTTTGTACCGCATTGAGACAAGTTTATTCAGAATAGTACTTGTCTCGACCTTTTCGTTTGCAGCGAAACGATCTGCTATTTGAGTAAGGAACTTTTTGGCATCATTTTCTTCAGGAATTGCACCCCTTATAGTATCTGGAATGGAATGTTTCATAATCATCAGACTCATGCGATTTGATCGCTTCCACTTTTCCAAAGAACCCTTTTGATCAGCAGTTCCTGAACTGGTCAAAAGTGCGGGGCGATCTTCTCTTAGCGCATATTCCAAATCCATGCAGCCGAGCAATATCATAACATGCTCTTTCCATTTTTTGAAGTTTGAGCCATTAAGTACTGGAATGTTGTTCAAATTGGCAGATATAGAAGATGCTATAACAAAATAGAACAAAAAACTCACAATAAAATATAGTCCATGCATATATTTAAATTAAATAAATCACAAAATATAAGTATGCTGATGGTGTGCCCATAAATAAAATACCTAGCACAATATTGATATTTAGTCTTTGAACAAAAATAACAATTTGTAAGTGGTACATTCAAACATCATGTTTATTAAATATTGATAATAAATCCGGCCAACAATATGCATTTCTTTGGACCGACAATTACATGCATGGATAAATCCGAAATTATCACATATTTAGTACCACATATTGTGCTAAAATTTGGCCAGAAAATGACCTTCCTTTGGGCCGATCATTTTCCGCATAAATTTAACACAATTTAATATCATATAATGTGTCTACAATCTGGCAAGAAAATAATCTTCCTTTGGGCTGATTAATTTCTGCATAGTTTTGACACGCTTTAAGATCACATAATTATGTGCTTATAATCTGGCCAAAAAATAACCTTCCTTTGGGCCGATTATTTTCTGCATAGATATAAACACAATTTTTTTTAAAGTCTGCAATCTGGCCAAAAAATAAACATCCTTTGGGCCGGCTATTTTTCGCATAGATATAAATGCACTTGAAAAAGATATATTGAAACTAAAATCTGGCCATAAAATAATCTTCCTTTGGACCGATTAATTTCCGCATAGATCTAGATGCACTTTAAAATCATCTATTGTGTTTGAAATTTGGCCAAAAAATAATCTTCCTTTGGGCCGACTATTTTTTCGCATAAATTGAAACACAATTTATTTTGAACTTGAACAATATTTACATATCTCAAAAAATCACTTTATCAACATGTAATTTAAATTTAACCAAATTTGAGATACAAGATATCAACTTAACTTAAAATTTTCACAAGAAAATTTATTTTCCTTAATTGGGCCAAATAAAGCATAGATACCAAATATTCAAGAAATAAAATATTTGCACCTCAAAATTATTCATCCACAAATATTTTATCGAAATAAACAAAGACGATAAAATAATGAATAATTCCATATTAATTTTATTTCACGCAATTAAATTTTGAAATGGTCGAATTTAATTTCACAAATCAGAATTGCGGAAGTCAAAAATTAATAAAATGTCAAAATTCTGGATTTCAAAATTTGGAGAACCAAACAAGGCCTTAAATTCAACCAAAAAATACCCAAATTCGAAACCCTAACCCTAATCTTCAAAACGGCGCCGCCACCTATTCCGGCCAAACCAGTCGGCGGCGATTATTACCAGAAGTACCCTTACCACGGCCGACCACTACCCTACCATCTCCGACCAACAATCAGCCATAAATCGATTGGAATCTACAAAAAAACTGACGGAACTCGCGCAGCCAGAGTTTCCGAGATTCAGGTCACAAATACAATCATGCCGCGGACATTTTCGATCAATTTATGGTATGGATATGAGCGCAGAGTGTTGCGAACAAAACGCCTCAGAAGTCGCCGCCAGAAATCGGCCGTCGACGTCCGATTTTCCATGAATCTGGCGGCCTATCCAGGAATCCGAAAATTCAATTTCCAATTTTCGATTTTTTTAATTCGAAAATTAATCTGAATTTTGGATGTAAAATTCGAAAATACTAGATCCAAAGAACATGAATTTATTCAGATCCAAAATTCAGGGAAATTTTTTTTTATTTAAAAAAAAACGGATCTGAATCCAAAAATTTATAGATTAGAAAATCGCCTCAGATCTGGGAATAAAACATAATTTTCTGTTTCGATCCATCAATAAACAAAATTCTCATAATTCAACATGAACATGGCTCTGATACTACTTGTTGGAGATTCAATAATATTAAATCTATAAATCATGTGATTAAATCCATATATCACAACACGCCAGGAATTCATGTCGAATTATCAGAAAATATGAATAACACTAAACACGTACCAGAATCCATTGTTCGATCTAGCGTCGGAGTTATGGATCTTCCAAGACAACAGAGAATCGACCACCTTATTCTTGCTTTTGATGGGAGAAGGAGAGAGATCTAGAATACGTGTGCCGTATGTATTCTGTGTTATTTTCTATGTGCCTTGGGGACCATAACCTTATATAATCTTAGAGTCTTCAACCCATCATATAAGACGTAATTAGGCTGGGCTTCTACACATAAGGTTGACCATACCAATTTATTTAATACTTTGAAAACCCATAATTAATTAGATCACTTTATTGGGTCCTTTATTAGATAGCTTGTCCATGTATAATTAATTAAATTATGTGAGCCCACAAAATAATTTCAACATGTATTATTTATAATAATAGATATATTTATATATATATTTTTAGATATCAATTAATAAAGTAAAAATCTTAGAACAACATGATTATAAAATAAGAATTAAATGTAACATGGTAAAACTTGGATTTAGATAATCTCTTGAGTCAAAAACACATCATCATGTGTTGTATATTTTCTACTAGGAGATGATCAATTCATCTACAAAATTTTAAATTTATTTGACATCATGTAAGATCCGATTATCTCGTGTAAAAAATCCACAGCACTTGGTACTGTGTTTTTAATACAGCAGATGACCCAAATCCGTAAAAATTGAATCGAACCCAAAATGATATCATTTGCACCAAATGTCATCTGAAGGACAAATATTTCTACAATTGAATTATCTTTCTTAAATAAATTTATCGATTGTTCGAACATTGACTACAATATTTTATTTATTTTTTTTAATCTTTTTGTCACACGAAAAGCCTAATTATAAAAAGGGTTAAGGATGATGATTTGGCTCTACGCACGAATCAAATTCAAACCAATTAGCAATTAAATTTTTTTTCCCCATAATTAAAATATAGTTCGACAACATGTATATCCCACGTAAACAACATTCGCGATATCTCACTCTCATTAAAATATATTTAACCATAAAATTAGTAAAACTATGACTTGGTCCCTTAAACAATCATTCGATCTCAAAGTATGCTATAGTTTTACTATATTATTATCCATAGATTATTATAATATCTATTAAATTATCCTTTTCATATTATTATTCATAGATTATTATAATATCTATTAAATTATCCTTTTCAAAATAATCTAATACATATTTGTGTATTTATATATACAGTTTTCATATGATGCACACACTTATGTGAGTATCGATGATATGACACTCACTTATTGGACTTGCATTTTGTCCATGTTTCGTCACATCCAATAAGTGAGTGTCACATCATCGATACTCACATAAGAGTGCACGATGTGTGTGAGACATATCAAAACTACACATACAATATATATGTATATATGAATAGGTTTTCTGTGAGACTATTATATTGATTTAAATCCATAATATGATCCGAATCAATATTTTTCAAGGGTCAGATCGATTCTGGTAAAAGATATGTAAACCAGTGTTTTCAGAACTAGACCGGACCAACAGGTTTGGCCAGTTCGACCGGAGATGTGTTTGGTCTGAACACCAGTCATGGTTCGATCCGAAACACCTTAAAAACCATTTTAGAGGTCAAACTGATCAAAATCGGTCAAACCTGGTAAAAAAAGACCAGCCGAACTGGCTATGAATCGAAAAACCAATTCAACTGGTTAAACCGATTTTTCGATTTTATTTTTATTTTTTTCGAAAACTTAATTTTTTAAAGTATTAAATTTAAAATTTTTGTTTTATATATATACGATTATTTGAAATTTAGACTTCGTTAAAAATATTATTTTAGTAATAATATAATTTATTGTTTTTGTTTTTAAAAATATATAACTATAATTTGTATTTTAAATATATGTATATGTTATTTAGTTTTAAATTTTGGCATATATCTTTTTCTTATATTTATATACATCTTATACATATGTTTAGATCTTAAACTTGAATAATTATGTTTTTTTATTATTTATAAACATATTTAAAATATTTATAATTTAATATAATATAACAATTTTTTTATCCGACCAGGTTAAATCGTTTTTCAAATTAACCCAGTTTGATCATCGGTCTGGTTACAAAAATATTGATGTAAACAAATTTAATATTTTAAATATTTACCATTAAACAAAGAACATATATTGTATGTAAAAAAATAAATTGTATCTTTTAAAATCTTATATTTTAAAACCCAATTAGTGTACACACAGAAAAGTTTCATAATTTTAATCTATGTAGTTTGTCATGAAATTATTTAATTATCTTATAATATTGACTTTTATATTCAAATAAATAATTATACTAATGCATAAAAAATTAATTAAATTAACTATCGAATGTGATCGGTTGGTTCGATCGAAAATCAATAATAGGTCCGGTTCGAACCAACTCTAATAATCTTTTTTACAGTAAAAAACTTGTGAACCTTTTAAATACAGTTAGATCGGTTCACCTTTTTTAATTTTTTTTATGCATATTGATTAGATTTTAAATTTGGAGAAAGTATATTTTTTATTATGATTTATATATACATTTAAGAATTTTAGAATATAAAATATAATAATATATAATTATTTTATATATAATTTTTCGGTTCAATGGTCTGATTAAATCTATTGAAATTTTTTATTTTATTTTATTTTATATTTTTTTACTGTGGATGGGTGTGGTCATGAAAATACTGGTTTAAGAGTAATATATTTATATATAACAATAATTAAAACTTTAATGCTACACCAGATCAAATTATGATCTGTCCATGGGAAACTTGCTTCCCTCTTCAAATAAAAGACAAGATTTCATTTTTCTTGTTTATTTTTTGATATCGCTGAAAGTAATTTTCTCCCACGAAAGAAATGCTTGATTGTTCAAATGGGTTGCCGAAAATTTCCCAAAAGAGGCAGCAGATCGACGCTGTATGAATGTATATTTTTATAAATACACGTATTCACGCAGGCACAAAGGCTGCTCCATAGATGCATTACTGTGTGTTGACTGTTTCTGTAAATGGTGTATGTATATATATGTGTATTTAGAGAGAGAAAGAAGGTGGTTTTTCTTTACTTTCATTGGCTTTTGGTAAAAGCAAACAATACCTTCTCTCACTCGCACTTGCTTCATCTCTCTACATTAAAACCCCGTTGCAGTTCATTCGAGTTCTTTCGAGTAGTACTTTTCGAGGGTTATTATATCAACCAGTTTATTTGATCTGGTCTGGTGAGTGTAATTTATTTATTTATTTGGTTGTGTTTACTGTTTTTTTAATCTCAATTATCGGTTGCTCTTTGTCTAGGAGTTGAAACGGTTGTTAGGTTTTTATCAACTTGTTTTTTTTTTTTTTTTGTTTTCCTTTTGTTTTTAGTCAATAATGTTTCCTGGGCAATCGCTAATTATGATGTGTTTACTTATTTCATGTTGGTTTGGCTATTCTTTATTGTTTGTATGGTAATTCTTTTTTGTTTCATGTAAATCTGCATTTATTATAAATGTAATGATTTATTACCCTCTCTCCCCCCGAAAGCATGTTTAATTTATTTTAAGACAGGGTAAGAATGCTTATGTTGTGTTGTTAATTTAGTTTATGGCATTTCAGGCTGTGGTTTTGCTGTCAATTTTCGGACGATTGCTTGATGTTGGTACCTTAAATTCTTTTTTATGCTTAACGATGTGGTCAAATGCCATCTTATATGTTTTTTTCTCGAGTTTCAGACTCCTTATGGCAACTTAGACTCACACCAAGAAATTCGGGGTTGAGAAATTGTTTGTGGTTTACTATAAATTTTTTAGGGTACATGTGGAATAATACCAAGTTACCCTACGCTCAAAAGGTTTTTTTATGTTTGATACTAATGATTTGTTATACCGACTGCTGGTGATAGGAAAATTTAATTATGACGAGGTTTGGCCGAGAGTTTAGTTACACAATGCACAAGGAGGCTATCTCTCCTGTATCAGCCGATGTGGTTTTTTCCTCTACTCGGTTTCCAAAGTATAAAATTGGAGCTAACAATCAGATCGTGGAGGTCAAAGAGGATTCAAATGTTTTGTCTGTGAAAGAAATGGTTGCACGAGAAACTGCTTTGTTGCTGGAGCAGCAGAAACGCCTCTCAGTGCGAGATCTTGCCAGCAAATTTGAGAAGGGTTTGGCTGCTGCTGCAAAGCTGTCTGATGAGGTTTGATTTTGATTATGCTCTGGCATTTTTTAAGTTTACTTCAAAGATTTTCGGCATCTGAGAGAGTATTGATTTCATCATGTTCACTGTTCTGACATGTATTGGCTATTGAGTTCAATGAATAATCTGTAATATTAAGAAAGAGATAAGCGTGTCTATTTAGATTGTTCCAAATTTAGATGTCATTTCTTAATGGGTGGTTTCAGGCAAGACTAAAAGAAGCAGCTTCATTAGAGAAACATGTGCTTCTGAAGAAGCTCAGAGATGCACTTGAAGCTTTGAAAGGACGTGTAACGGGAAAAAACAATGATGATGTGGTGGAAGCAATACTTATGGTTAGTTTGATGGTTTTCTCCCCTTCACATCTATCACCTTTCTCTACTATCACTATTGTTTACCCATTGCCATACCAAATATGGACTAAAATATACGAATGAGAGGTTTATTTGTTTTTAATTCTCGACTTCAAACTACCTTCCTCCCAGAGAAAACCGGAGTATCATTAAAATTTAAAATCCTGTGTAAAAATTTGCTACTTGAATCAGCTGTAAAAATCCTATGTGAGATTTAGCTACTTGAAGTAGTTGTACCTTATAGTATCTCTTATATTATGTTCTATCCAATATCATCCACTTGATGATGGACGAATAAACGCTTGCTGAGGTGATAAGCTTACTGATTGTTTCAGTCACCTTTTGACTTCTCGTCCCAATCATATATAAACTGGTAGAAGATAAGAAATCTTGTCAGATTTCATGTGGTTGGAATATTTAATCCAAGATGATACTCTTCAGATGCATTACATCTGTCACTTTTTGGTTTTATTGTGTAGAGTGACAGTAATCTCTCACTTGGTATATGCCGCTTTATTTTTGGATATTTCTAATAAATCTTCCCCACTTGTCCCATTTCTCAACTTTTTCATATTGATAGGTTGAAGCTCTAGCAGTTCAATTGACTCAGAGGGAAGGAGAGCTAATTCAAGAGAAGGCGGAAGTTAAAAAGCTTGCGACTTTTCTGAAGCAGGTAAAACTAATATCTGTGGATTTCTTCCAAAAAAAGAAAAAAACTAATATATTTGGTATCTTAAAAAAATGATACTGCTACATATGTTTTTTTCATGGCATGTCTTTCTTTTTCCTCTCCCAAATCCTTGGCATGAAAAACGAAAATTGAATTTCACGTTATCTTGAACAAACTTCATATGAGTGATGATAAGAGCCTATCTTCAGTTTTTTTAATTAGTTTAGTATTTTTGTTTTTACTGTAGTTATCATCATCCGATGTTGTTGCGACATTTACAATGTACAATTAATATACTATTTTTGTTTTTACTATAGTTGTCACCATTCAATGTTGTTGCGATATTTACAAAGTAAAGATAATATATTTTTATCAGTTTGGTTTATATTTCTTTCCTAATATGCAAATTTTGTTTTGTTGCAAAATAACGATGTGGTCTATTGCCATCCCAAAACTATGTCGCAGTTAGACTATATTGGTAATTGGCTCATTGTTATTCTTTTAATTTTCTTTACTTTTATATTCAGGCTATTTGCATCCAATATCTTTCTTGTACTACTGTTTTTAGCTAATGTTATCTTTGCGATTTGCTGTCTCTTCCCTCACTCATTGCTAAAAGTATCTTTTATTAAAGTCCGATGCACTTAAGAAGATATTGATAACAATATTAAAAGAGACATAATTTTATTAATATTTATTGTCTAAAAATGTGATCCACTCTCACGTGTATTTATGCATGTGATTTGAACGTTGTATTATATGGAGTAAAGGTTTTTGTGTGTCATCTTTCTTGTTCACTTCCTAAAAAATTTTTATCCAACAGGCTTCAGAAGATGCTAAAAAACTCGTGGATGAAGAAAGATCTTTTGCCAAAGCTGAAATTGAGAATGCAAGAGCAGCAGTCCAGAGAGTGGAAGAAGCTCTTCAGGAACATGAACGCATGTCACGAGCGTCAGGAAAGCAGGTCCAATTGAAATTCTTCTGTTTATGTCCATCTCCATGTGGTTGTGTTTATCTACTCCTTGATCTTACTGTTTTAGCATTCATTTGAGTTTGGGATCTATATGTTCATGTACTAATATATAATATAGTCTTCCCGCTGTTTTCCTTTTTATTTATTTCTTGTTAGTTCAATGCATTCATGTGATTATTTGGAAAATACCTTTTATGCCATGAAACAATTTGCATATCCCTTGTTTCAAGAATTTACAGTGTTAATGCTGGTCAGTATATGCATAGTTTTGCTGTATAGGTTGACCTGCCGCTTTAGTTTCTATTATCAGGACGTGGAAGAATTGATGAAGGAGGTGCAAGAGGCTAGGAGAATCAAAATGTTGCATCAGCCTAGTAGGGTAATAATATACACATGCCACATTTTATTCTAAGATAAAGCCATCATATATTTGGCCCACTCTTGTAGAGGTGTCATTGGTTGATTCTTTTTTTATTACTACGGGAAACATTAAAACTATGACGGTATTATGGTTAATCTTCTAAAATTTATACCTTTAAATCAATGTGGAATCTAAAATTTTCCCGCATTCATCTCATGTGTATCATAAGACACATTGCTTTTGCAGGTCATGGACATGGAACACGAGCTTCAAGCATTGAGAGTTCAACTTTTACAAAAGGCAAAGCACTCACTGCAGCTCCAGAAGGAGGTCCTCTCTTGTTCTGCACGTATTTTCACCTTTCATTTATGTTGAGTTCAACTTGGTATACTTTTTTATTCTACGATAAATTTGCTACCAGAATCTCGTGTGGTAAGTTATAAAAATACTGCGATTGAAAACTGGCTGTGCATTCTGTTGCCGTTAATTTTATAAGCAACAGAAATCACAGTTCATGTGAATGTCTTCAGATGTTTAGGCAAAATTTACCTTTTTTTAAAAATTAATATTTTTCTTAAAATGGCATACAAACATTGCACCTTGATGGAAAATAATCAAATTGGATAAATCCAAACTTGGCCTGTGATTAATGAAAACCATTTAAGATCTTTATACTAGGATAAGGACAAATTTTATGGTGTTCCTTTTGCCTGAGTAAATGCATAAAAGATCAGATCGGGGTCATGATTAATTTCTGAAATATTCTGATTAACTATAACTATATAGACTGAGAGATGCAAAGTCATCATCTGCATATTAACAAATGGTGTTTGACATTCTTTTGAAGATATTCTATTTGTCTTGGTTGTTTGTTTCGGTACTCATTGATAGACATTCACTAATGGTAATAGATACAAAAGCTTATTAACTCTTTTCTTGCTTGAATATTCTCAGCTGGCAGCTAGTAAGAAGGGCGATAAAAATGCAGCTCATTTGTATGATATAGATGGTATTGAGATACTGGGTTCATATTTACGGATGTATCCATGTTCTGAAAGTGTTCCTGAACTTTCAGAATGTTCAATACAGTGGTATCGTTCAACAGCAGAGGGTGACAAGAGGGAGCTTATATCAGGTATCTACTTTGCTACAAGTGATTGAACTTTTGTAGTTAAACACGCATGTGCATGAACTAACACGTCGCATTTTCTTGTAAAAATGCATCACTCTTTATTCTTACAGTTTTTATAGTTTTGATGTTACAATGCTTTTCTGAACACAGGGGCCACCAAATCTGTATATGCTCCAGAGCCCTTTGACGTTGGAAGAATACTGCAAGCTGATATTTTGATTGATGGTCAGACAGTAACTGTAATGACTTCTGCTCCTGTAGATCCTGGTCTGTTAACTTGTGCCTATTCACTCTTAAATTTAGTTTTGACTTGGTTTCTCTCGTTAAAACATGGAATTGGTTCTTCTTATCCAGCTGCAGGATTGGGAAACTATGTGGAAGCATTGGTTCGAAGGCATGACACTGAGTTCAATGTACGCATTTGTTGTCAACTGTACAAGTGTTAGCTGTTATGTGATTTGTTTTATCCATAGAATCTTGTTCTGCTCCAATGTGAACATGACACAGGGAATTTTCTTGTATTTTATTGCATTACACGTCCCCACTTGTGTTCGAATAAATGCTTTTCAGGTTGTCATAATCCAGACAAATGGAGCAGATAATCCATCACAGTCTATCCACGTACTTCATATCGGAAAGATGAGAATAAAACTTCGCAAAGGGAAAACTACGATGGCCAAGGAGTATTATTCCAATTCAATGCAGGTACTCGACCCAACTCAAGAAAGCATGTGTGTATCATATTCACATACAGTTCTCTTCCAACAGAAACAACTCGTACACATTTGTTGAATATGTGAAGGGATTAAAAACCAAATAAAAAGAGAGTAATATTAATGTCGAACACTATACACTTCCCAGTCGTAGACAGGCTTGCACAAATTTGTCTTAGATCTGGGTGGTAACAATTGCTCTTACCGTGTTGTGTGGTTGCCTATGTGGCACATCAATTAAACATGGTGCTTGTTCTGCTTTATGGTTTAGAAGATTTGAGCTGGGATCAATAACAAACATTTGGTCATACTCTTAGTTTTAGCCCCATAGTAACAAGGAAGAAGTATTCTACTAGTATTCTACTGCCATGGCATGTTATTGTTATGTGTTCACCTTCTTTCGAATAATAACATGGACGGTTTGGAACAGTTGATGATAAAAAATTTCTTTTTGTCTTCAGCTTTGTGGAGTAAGAGGTGGCGGAAACGCTGCAGCTCAGGCAGCATACTGGCAGGCCAAGTCAGGGCTGTCCTTCGTATTAGCATTTGAATCAGATCGAGAAAGAAACGCAGCTATCATGCTTGCAAGAAGATTTGCGTTCGACTGTAATGTAAGTATAAAAAATCTTGACAATTGGATTCAAAACAAGATTCTTCTTCTCTTGCATTCGGGTTTTGTCTGCACAAAAGTAGCGCGAAACTGAAATATACGGGTAATATTCTTTTTTCCCAGATTATGTTAGCTGGACCAGACGACAGATCGGCTGCAGGAAAATGACATACCCTTCTTGTATACAAAAACTTAACTGCAATACTTGCTAGTGTTGATTGTATTATCACATTACGTTTCTTGAATGTGATCTTGTGTCAGTTGCTAGGCCTGTTTTTCCAGTTGCCTTGATCCGTTTTTTTCCTTCTTTTTTTTTCCCAATCCGAAATTGTTTTAGTTTGCATGTTTTTTTTTTTAAAAAAAGTTTGATCGTGTTGCTGATCTGGATGAAAAATCATATATTAGTCGTGTATGTAATGTTTATTGCACTATTATTTGTCATCCGTGAGGAAATATTTGCGTGATATTTCTTTTTTATTGATTATGTCCCCTTCTCTCATGTCTTGTGATCTATTAATATAGTAAAAAATATGAAATGTTCGAGTTCGAGATTCAATCATAAGATTTCATTCTCCAACTAAAAAAGGAAATGAAATGATTATAAATATAATTTTATTTGGAAAAAATTTGTGTGAGACGGTCTCACGAGTCGTATTTTGTGAGACAAATCTTTTATTTAGGTCATCCATGAAAAAATATTACTTTTTATGCTAAGAATATTACTTTTTATGTTAAGAGTATTATTTTTTATTGTGAATATCGGTAGAGTTGATTCGTCTCATATATAAAAATTCGCGAGACCGTTTCACAAGAGATCTGCTCATTCTTTTTATGGATATCTTATTGTTAGGTATGTATAATTTAGGATCCAAGTAAAGTTTTATTTTAAAAGTTAATTTTGTTATACACATTTAAAATATTGGTATACTGATTCTTATGTTGTTCTTGTGTAGTAGGATGTGCAATTAAAATTGTATTCACTTAGATTTTATGGAGAAATATAATATAGAGTAGTTATAAAAAAAATATTTAGAAATTTGTCTTTTCATATGAATTAATTTCACATATAAAAAAGGCAAACTTGCATTTACTCTCCATTCTCATTCTCAACTTTCTCCTCACTCCTCATCCCCTTATTTCTTTGTTTAAACTCCCCAATTTTCTAAAATCTTTCAAAAACATCTTTAATTCTTTAATTTTTGGTACGTGGCATTGTTATACCTATCGAGCCTGTTCTTAAAGACATATAGTCTCAAGACATACGGCTACGCAAGGTTTTCAGCTTATATATCATGCTCAAATAATCGATTTTTATATATATATAAAAGGCTCATCATGATTCCGTATAATAAATTAAATCTTTTACCTCTTTGATCGGAGTGTCACCGGGTTATATCCACCGTATTTTACAGACTACTCCTCACAGTTTAACCACTGCAGTCGCAACAGATGATTACCGACACAGATTTCTTCAGCAGCACTTGGCACAACCCTAATTCATTTCCTACCTTAGGGTGTACAATAAAAGATAAAATTTTGAAAATAATACATGAGATGGGCTAGAGCAAAAGATTCATTTATTCAAACACAAACATTTATTATTACATAGTAACCTCCTGTAGAGGAGGAGAAACTTGTTTAGCTACTGATAGTAGCTGAAATTACAGAACACATAAACTTGAAAGAAAATATTACAACTTATTTTGAAGAAAAACGAAGAGGTTGAGTGATGCCTTCATCTTTCTTCTACTTGCTTATTTATAGAAGTCCTTGACAGATTTGTAGTTCGGACTTCAAACTCTTGCTATAATATGATGCCTTTCAGCTGTGGTTGGCCGTATCTGGTTGAGTGGTTGAATGGTCTCTCCACTCAACTTGTCTTATTCCTAGATTATTAATCTAAAAACAGCTCATTCTTCTGACTTTATCTCCTGGCATAACCAGTAGATATGTGTTTGTATTATATCAGTTGAGATCTCGTTCTCTTCTTCTTTTAACAGTTTGTAGAGATCTGTATTATTTACCAGCTGATTTCTTATTCTCTTGATGCGTCTTTTAGAAACCTTTAGATATGTAAAATACATTTTCTTTAGGTTTCGAATTTTTCTTATGCGTTTCTTTTCTCCGTTTTAGCTTCTTTTTATAGATTATTTTTCGGGGTTAAACTTTCTTGTCTGTTTATTGGATTTCCTTTTTCTTAAAGATAGGGAATCTAATGGTCTTTTGTCCTTTACCACCCCACTCACATGGTGGTCCTTTCTTTTGTTAGTGGGATGGTCACATGTCCACTTTAGCTTTGTCGGGGAATCTTTGGCTTTCTGTGTCTCCGAGGAAATCGTGCTTGTGGTCCTTCCTCACTTGTACTGATGTCGGTAAAGTGTTTCCGATCAGATCTCGGCTTGAATCCTTTACCAAACTCCGGTTCTTTCTGGTTTTGGCATTCTGGGCAGATGTTCCCCGACCATCTTCCCACATGTGCCATATTACAGAATTTTCGGCGAATCTCTTTGCTTGCCGACAGCTTGCTGTTCCACAAAAGATTTCTTTTCTTTGCGAAGCTCATTGTTTTTTCTGTCATTGTATTCAACAGGAAAGATTTATTTACAGAATTTTGGTAAAACTTAAATGGATACTTGACTTTGTCCATCTCTATTAGAAAGACCCAAACTCCCCATGCTCTCCTGGTAGATATGTCATCTTCATTGAATGAAGAGACTAGGGGTGTTTCGTTTGTAGGAGGATCCTTGATGAATTTCTGGACATTCATGTCTGACCTCCTTAGCTTGATAAAATGAAATGCTTAATGTGAGCATTTTCCTGCTGGTTCTGGTGCTGCACTGAAAAAATACAGTTCCAGAATATCTCCCCCGGACAGATGATCATTGTTCGTCCAAGTTTCATGTACCGCTTCCTGTTTCCACTTTGGTAATGCTGAAATCTCCGGGAAGCTGGGTGAAGTAGTATAAACTGAGGCAAGAGCCCCAAATTCATACCAAGCCTTGACCTCATTTGGATATAAATTTTGTTTCATCCATAACTTAGGATATTTTCCTGCAACATCAACTCGAACCATGGCTGGGTTGATGCCAATTTTTGTATTCAATTTCTCCCAAGCATGTTGGTAAACCTAGAATGGAGAAATTGCAGTTTCATTAGTATCAACCTTAGCTTTGCCCCTGTCAGTATTGGGTCTAAGGTTGATCTCTCCCTCTTCAATCCCCGAGGTGAAGGGTTGACTCGAAGACTCGAGATTGAAATCTGGAGTTTCAATTTTTGTTTTGGTCGACTCATCAGAAGATGATCCCGGCTAACACTTGTGCTAGGGGTACTTGAATCCTCTGCTCCAGTTATAGAGTCCTGTATTCGAAAACTTTCCATTCGGCAAACCAATGGCTTCTCGATGCCTTGGAGGATAAGCCTTTGTGTTACAGACCATAACTGAGTATATGTCTGTAAACATCCTGTAATTCGGTCAGAGACAATTCTCTTATCCGCTTGTTGAAGCCTTCCCACAATTTCTGCGTTTAGTGCTAACTTGTTAAACTCGGTTTGAAGCATTTCAAGGTGTTCCCTCAAAATGCATCTGCATCTTGATAATAGCATCAATGTCAATGATGTCCATCTCTTGTTAAAAAATTTGCAAGAATATTTTCGTGAGATTTAATAATAATTATATCAAAAATATATTTTTGATATAAAGCTTGCCATCTTAAAATTCTAGCTTTTTCTGGTTTGGATTCAATGTTGTTTCTCAGAAAAGCTTTCACATGTGTATTATCGACTTTCAAAATAAATTTATTTGCAAGTAAAAATAATGGTCATTTTTCAAAAGCCCTTTTTACTGCATAGAATTCCTTTTCGTTGATATGCCATCTTATGGCTTCTGCATATGAGAATAGTCCACTGCAATATATGTATGGATGTTCTCCATCTGGAGTGAGCTTTGTTAAGACTGCCGCCTACCAATGATCACTGGCATCCGTATATAATACCAGATCATCCTCATTTTGAGGAATAGCCATTTTCGGAAGATTTTTACAAATTTTCTTTAACTGGACAAGTCCTTCTGTGTGTTCTTTTGTCCATATAAATCTTGCATCTTTCTTTAATAATGGACTAAACACCTTCCCATGTTTTGCTAGGTTTTTTATAAACATTCCAGCAAAATTAACAACTCCTAGGAAACTCTGAAATTGTTTCTTTTCTTTTAACTCGTTTGGAAAATTTTGCACCTTTTCTACTATATGTTCTTGCAAAATTATTCCAGACTCATCGATTTCTATTCCGAGAAATTCAATATTTCTTGTGGCAATGACTGCTTTCTTTTCTGATAGAATCAGTCCTTCTTTTTTACAAACATCAGAGAAAATCTCTAAATGCTTAATATGTTTTTCCATTTTTTAGATGCAATTAAAACATCATCAATATAGACAAATATAAATTTGAAATAATCTTTAAATAGATTATCCATATTTCTTTGAAATATCTGTGGTGAATTAGCCAATCCCATTGGTAATACCTCCCAGATATAGTGTCCTTGTGGTGTGGAGAAAGCTGTGAATTTCTTGCTTTCTTCCTCCATTCGAATCTGATAAAAACCAGACTTACAATCGAACTTTGAGAATATCTCTGCATTGCGTATGCAACTGATTAGATGTTCTCTGCTAAGTATAAAATACCTATCAAACTCCATAATCTTATTAATCTCTTGATAATTAATAACCAGTCTGGGTTTGTTCCTTTTTATTTCACCATGATTTCTTACCAGGAATCCTGGGCTACTGTATAGTGAAATTCCTGCTTTGATTAAACCAAGGTCTAAATGTTCCTTGATTATAATCTGCATATCCCTTTGATCAATTACGTTCATTGGGATAGGTTTGCATCGGACAAAATCATACTCTTTGCCTTCCTTAATCTTAATGCAAGCTTTGAGTTGATTCTTGTCCCACCATGCCAAGGGATCTTCATTGTAATTTTCTTTGATCCTTTTCTTGACATCTTCCAATAATACCTTAGATTCAAACTCTACCTCATTCTTATGTAGAGCTATTTTAAGACATTATATTTCTTCTGGTTGGAGCTCTTTATCTGCTCTTAACTGGAGCTTGTTTCTCCGAACCATCTAGAATCCATCATTTTTGGGTTCAGAAGTTTTCCTTCATTACCACGCTTGCTGCGAAACTGGATTGACAATTTTCTGTAAAATGCATCTCTTAGTCTCAAGACTATGATTTTGTGATCACAAGGTATTGTGAACACTAATATTCTACTTTCATTTTCTTGTGTATAGGAATTAAACATTTGTAGGAAATTGTTTCCTACCAAAATGTCAGCTCCTGTATCATGAAAATAAATTGGTAGGTGTTTTTAACTTGTACCAAGGTGTTTATCCCGCACCTCCGATCATGATTTCAGTCATCTTAATCCCCTTACATAAGATTAAGATTCTTCTGAAAAAATCTCTTCCAGCAATCTTTGGTAATTCTTCTTCCAAATTATTTGGAAAAACTCCTCGTTTTGCTGTACAGATTCCCGCGCCTAAATCAATATAAGCGGCAAAATATTTTGCCTTATATTCTTCATATAACATCCCTACTGGAATGTATATGGAGAATGAGCTTGTGGTCATTGGATTTTCCACATTTTATCATCTGCCATAAAATTCATTCCATATTCTAGATGTTTCCAAGGTTTGTGTTCCTCGAGAAACTCTAGTCTAAGAATCAGTCGATCTGATTCTTTCCCTGGAATTCCTTTGATATGAACTTCCAATTCTCCGATATTGATCATTCCTTGGTAAATTCCTATCATAGATTGTTCCAAATAGTATATGGTATTACAAGGAAATTGATTTCTTTGTTTCGTAATATCAAATACTATTTCTACTTCATTCCACCCTTCTGGGCATCTAAGATTTTCTATTGTAGAAAAACTTTTTAGCTCCTGTTGGGTTTCTGGGACATGCGTTTTTTCCCACCTGTAACTTGTAATTCTATCTCCCTGAAAAGAAAGTCTTCTTGATTCCAATCTAAGACTTTGATTCCTTTGTAGAGTCGGTTTGTCTTGTATTTCGATATATGTTTCCTGTATTAGCGGAAACTCAACTTTTTCTGGATAAATTGTCTGGGCAACTTTTCCAAATATCTCAGGTATTTAATGAACTCATTTCTAATAAACAACTCTGAATGATGTGTATTAGATAGAGCATATGAAATCTGGTAGGTAATATAATACAATCTATTACATTCTTTCATCAGCTTTTTTTATTTGAAATTCTGATGTAATGTCAAAGCTCGGCTAAAATCTCGATCTGCCAGGTTGTAGGCTATTCTTGGATAGATTACTAATACAATCTTTCCTGCGCAAAGATTTCCTAAGATAGTTCCCAGTACTGAATCTTGAAGGTTCCACATTCTTTTATCACATATAGCAATATCAATGGGTGAATATATTCCTTCTTTGAAAGTAGCTTTTATCATAATCTGGATTGCTCCAATATGAATCCAGGTTATAGTTCTTGCTACTTCTATCTTGAGTTTTTTGTAATTCCTCCTTAATTTTTTGGAAAGAATTAACTGCATCTCCATTTTATTTCCTGTAAGTTCCATAGGAATTGCCATTTCTTTTCTGGAAACTTCATAGATTAGATGATGTTTTCTGTTTCTTAGGTCAAGACTTTCTAAGAACTTTTCTACCTGTCCTGCAGAGAATCCTTGATATCTCTAAAGACTAGGATTTTTTCTCATGATCCTTTGGACCATGTTATAGGATATCGTTGTCTGGTTAAAGAAACCAGACAAATCTTCACGTGTCTCGTGTCGAAACACTTCGTCTTCAGTCAGATTTCGATTCAGTTCCATCATATTCTCCCTGACTCAAGACTTCTTCTTCTTCATATATACTTTCTTCTGAGGCAATATCATCGAATCGGTATACCTGAATAAGATCTTGGTAATAAACTGCTTCTTCAATATCCGGGTTGAATCGAAGCGTTTAATACCTCTTTTTTCATTTTCTGGACAGTTGGTCGAGATATGACATCTTACTCCACATGTCCAGCAATTACAATCCTTGAAACTTTCATTAGCTCGAGTATGAGCTTATCTGAAAGTTTTTTTCGTAGGTGTTCTTCCTGTGCTTCGAGATGTACTCGATGCTTGGGATGATATCCTACTTCTTGATGGTCCACTTCTTTGCCCATATTTATAAGATCTTGCTTTCTATGTAGACCAAACAGTTCTTTGTTTCCAAGAACTTTTTCCACTTCAAGCATAAGGATGAGTCCTAAAACTTTTCCTTTTATGCTTCTGTGGTTTACTTCTAATAATTGTTAGAAGATCATTTTCTTTACAACACAAAGGAGTTCTTTTGTTGATACCCCTTAGGCGTTTGTAATTCTTTTGTAATACTGCCATATGACACCATTCTGCCAATTTTTCTTTGAGAAAAGAGGCTCTTCGTGCCAACATATCCGGGTTTCCAGGTATGTATTCCCTTATGAGCATTTCTATCGAAGGACTTGGCATTTTAGCGAAGAAAAGCTACATAGCTATATCTTCTTCAACTCCTGAATTCCATCTATATTTAGTTAATAACATAATGTATTCATCTACTAAACATATATCATTTAATTCAAGACTATACAAAGCTTGAGTATATTTCTTCCTCTTCTCTGTATCTTGATTGTTAAAATAGTCCACCCCTATAAATTGTGCTTTAAATAGGGTAGCCATTTTTTCAGCGATCTCACTGAGAGATTCTCCAGCTAAGACTGACTCTTTAGTTTCTAAAGAAGTCATATCCCAAGCAATCTTAACCGATCCCATAAGACTCATTTCTAGAAGTTTAATGAATCCTTCTATGTTGAGATCAAGTGTTCCTGCAGCGATTCTCATAGCAGATGTCCAATCATCTATGAGATCTTCTCTGTTTTTGAAATCTAATACATCAAGGTTAAGCATAACCCCGTAAGGATGTATAGGTTCTAGAACAGATTTCCCATAGGGTGTTTGGTGCAAGGGAATTTGACTTCTCCTTGTCCTTGTTTCCGCTGGATGTGATGCTTCACCAGTATGGAAATTGGGTTGAGATTCTCTCATATTTATATTCTGAGATCTCACACTTTCCCTTGGTGGCTCCTGAGAAGATGATGACCAGGTTATAGCACGTGGTTCACCTCCTGCTGTGTTCATCTTTAGATCTACAACTTTGAGATTTGCAAAAGATTCTGCAAGCTATTGTAGATCCTCTAGACCAACTTTTTTAAAGTTGTCATCAGATTAATTTTTTTTCTGAGACAGTTTTAATTAGATTGATCATATTTTCTTCTTCAGTCATAGGTTTTGACACCGTTTTGGTCTTTCCTTGTTGATGTAACAAAGGTTCAGTACCAAATGATGGTGATAATCTTCCTCCTGAAGTTCTTTTACTAGAACTTGGTTGTTGTTCTAGTTTTTGACTTCTTGTTTGAATATCCTTTAATATTCCAAGATTTTCTTCTTGGTTTTCAAGAATTTTTTCAACTCGTTGAGGTACAAAGCATAGCATATTGCCATAATTTTGTACCGTTTTCTGGATTTCCCTAAGATTTGAAGAGAGCTTAGAGGAATCTGGTACTTTCTCCAAAAACTTATTAGATTGAATCATAAGTTTACCTGAGGGTGCTGTGTCGTCCCTTTATGCTCCTGATATCTAACCAAGGTTAGATGCTCTTGTGTATATTCCAAAACATTGGAATAGTTCTTGTAAATTATTTTTCTAGAACCTGAGTTCGGATTCATAATTTTTTCGAAATTCTCCTCCTCAAACATTTAGTTGCTTAATAATAATAAAATTTGTGTTTGAAATAATTTTTTCCTAGACTCTGATACCATTTTTCCCAGGAAAATCGATCATGAAAATATGTAAGGGTGTTTTTGTCAATTTTAAACTATTTAGGGAGTTTGAGCAAAGTTTTTGGGGTGCAGGGAGTTAGGATAAAAATAAGTTTGGATTTCGGGATTTAAAACCAATTTAGCCGATAAAAAATAGTTGTTACCGATTGTGTAAAATTTAGTATTTAATATATCGCGATAGTTATTGGTCATAAATTATATTTAATCGCTTAGTAAAAAAAATACCTAAAGGAATGCAATCAATTAATTCAATTCAAAAGATATTAACTCAGTTCCGATCAAAACAAATTTCGGAAAAGAAAATAAATCAAAATTTTCAGGTCAGATCCAATCGATCGATAGAATTTTAGGTATAATAATTATCTTTTTCGAAAAAATGATCGAGACGTGACTGTTGAACTGCTATACGATTTTGTTACGTTGACTTGGAAATTAACAATTGTGACCGGAAGTGGCTAAAAGCAGATGGCTCGTAAATTAACCATCCAAATGTAACCATAACTAAATAGCTCTTATAATGTTAGGATAATTAGTAAAACAAGTTGATAGATGTAGAACGCTTGAGGAAGTCAGCAGATATATATTAATTATCACGCACACGCGTTATGTGCAATATAATATAATTATTTATGTATATTTTGTTTTGAAAATTTCGATTTAGTCACGATATTTTATAAAATTAAGTATGAGAAAATATTTAGTAAGATGATTTTCTACAAAATTATAAATGTGAAAATTTAAGCATACTTTATGAAATTAAATATGTATTAGAGTTAAATATGTTAAAATACAAATTTATATAAATAAAAATTAGTTATTTCGATTTGTTCGCTTGTTTAAGAAAGTAACTAAAATCGAACCGAATTTTAAAAAAAACAAACTATTTTTTAATAAAATAAAAAACCGGAAGTTTGAATTAATGAAACCAAAGTTCTAAATTTATTAGGTTTCATAGATTATTTTCGTTGTTATAATATTTTACCTTATAATTAGTTTTTTTTAACTCCTATGAGAACTATAAAAAATTGCACAATTCTCTCTCGTGAAAATTAAATAGACATCTTAGATTTTAACATTTTCTAAAAGTTGAATGAATACCCCACGCACAACTGAAAATATGATTGTTGTGCCTAAAAAATAGTTAAAAAGCCCCACAGAAGAAGCCCAACAGATGAAGCCCAATGTAGTTGCAGTTGGCCCAGCGGAAGAACGTTGCTGCCAGTTACGGCCAGTACCCAAGGTGGAAAACCGTGGAAGATCGTGGGGTGATCGTGGAGAGGAGAAGCTGCTGTGCGGAATGTGACAAAAGGGAGGGAAGTGAATCAAAGAAGTGCCCCGACAAAATCAACACAAAAATCTACAGCAAAACTTTGCAGAATTCTCTCAATTCTATGCATGTTTATTTCAATTTTCAGCAGTCAAGTATTTGAATTTTTTACATATTCCTTCAACTTTCTTGTAAAAACGTTGATCAAGTTCATAGCAACATAATTATATTTGATGTTGTTAATGAATCTCTCTTGTAATTTTGTCATATTCCTCATTTTTGTTTGCGTTTTTGAGCCTATTTCGAAGAAGTTAGAACATACGACCGAATCGAGACCTACAACGTTTGGTAAACGAAGTCAGATTATTTCACAGTTTTGGCACGAACACGTGTTTGGCACGTCCGCAATTTTCGTGAGAAACAAGTTGGCACGCCCAGTGGGACCCAATGCCTCCAAAGCGTACTGAGAAGAATGAAGGAATTCTCCCATCACAGGGGAAAGGTCATCGTTCACAGGATGAAGAGACCGATGCTGATGGAAGATCAGTGGAACGACTGATACACAAGTTCGAAGAAGATGCTGTTAATGAAGGAATTTCATTTTCTCGTGGTGAGGGACTTCCAACAAACATTATGTTGTCCATGGAGAAAAATATCCGTGGGGATCTCAACGAAATGACTAAAGCCTTTACTGTTGTTATGATGGAATTTATGGCAGAAATAAGGGAATGGAGGAAGTCTTCGAAGGAAGAGAATAACTCACCAAAAGATGATAAACCTAAGGAAACTGGAACTAAACTACCTGAAGACCAAGGCCAGGGATCAAGGAGTTCTCAAGCAGGTGAAAATCGCCGCTTGGAGGAATCACCGACTCTGGGATCTGTTGAGGAAGGAAAGTATACTCCTCCACACAAGAGGGAATATGAGTTGGGTCCGAAACGCCAAAGTTACAGTAACGGTAAACAATTAGCAGGGAATATGTTCGCTGTCACTTCTCTTGGCATACATCCAGAAATGTATGGTGACTGGGGAATGCATGGGTGTTCAGTTCCAGGTTCAGGGAATAACACTCGGGGGGCAAATTATTCCCCACACCCATCGCAAAAAACTCCACTCTTGGACTTCGAGACTGTACATGATGTTATTCAAGAGTTGTATGGCCCAAGAGTGAGGCCAATCAACTGACCAGAGTTTCACAAGCCATACCCTGACGTGGTTGGTCGTGAAAATCCTTACCCACGAGGATATCGCATTCTAGACTTTACTTTGTACTCGGGGGAAGACGGTCAATCTAGCGTGGAACATGTGGCGAGGTTTACAATACAGTGTGGGAACTAGCAAATTTGGATGATTTTTCCAACTACAAGCTACGTTTGTTTCCCAATTCATTGATTAGTACTGCGTTTACTTGGTATGCCACACTACCTCGGAATTCTATTATGACTTGGCATGACATGGAACGCCAGTTCCATACACAGTTTTTCAGAACAGTACCTGATATCAGTATAGCAGAATTGTCGAGAGTGGTCCAGAAGCCTGGAGAATCTGCTAATGATTTCATTTACGAATTCAAAAGAGTGAGGAGTAGGTGCAAAGTTTTCATTCCAGAATCAGAATATGTGAAAATGGCGCAGCGAGGACTTGGCTTTGAGTTGAGAAAGAAATTCCAAGGGATGGAATTCCGTGATTTTTATGAGCTTGCTGCCAAGGTATCAGAGTATGAGGAATTATTGCGTGAGGAAAGTCATAAAAAGAAGTCTACTGTTGGCTCTTACTTCCAGGAAGTTGAGGGAGTCGCGTTGGCGGAAGTGGCAAATTTTGAATCACGCACCGTCCCTTTCTTGAGACGCAAGAGCGAAGAACTTACCAACAAAAACGTTTCTCCAGTGCAAACACCATATACTTTCGATGCGTCAAAGACAGAAGAAATATTTGATCACTTGGTGAAGGAAAAGTTTATAACATTCCTCACAGATCATAAGCTGCCTCACCAGAGATGAGATGAAAGGAAGAGATTACTGTAAGTATCACAATTACTTCGACCATAGTACTAATGTTTGTTGGGTTTTCAAAAATTTTTTGCAGGAAAGAATCAACAAGGGAGTTCTAAAATTTCCCAAGAAGAAAGAAACAATGATAGTGGATGAAGATCCTTTTCTTCCAGTGGCCAATGTGAATGTGAGCAGTACCGATTTGCGTTTCTTAATCAATGAGAGGAGAAGGAATGGAGGTGAGGACATGTCCATCAGGCCAGGAGTTACTATAAGGAAGTGTTGGGTGCCTCCGAAAATGATATTTGATGTTAAGGGGAAGAAAACAGAAATTTTTCATAAAAAAGACAGCTATTACAGCGGGAGTGGTGTGCATTATGGTGAGAAGAATATAAGGTATGATAGGGAATCTATGGCCAAAATGCCAGAGACCCAGTACCTAGAAGGAACTCGTCTCCTGGGTTGGTGACTAGCGAGAGAAGAAGTTACCCGCAGTTATCCCAGAAGATAATACCGAGGCCAGCACCTCAAAAATATGAAAGGAAACCCCGTTTTGTTGTTCCTCCCAGATCAATCCCCAACGGCATATGGAAACGGGTAGAGCATCCAATGTTCCCAAAACCGCTTTCTCGGACCCAAAAACGACGTTTGTTGAGAGAAAAAGCTGCTGATCGCAGATCTAAGATGAGGGAATCGCTCAGAGAGAAGAAAAAATTTGGGAGGAAGGCTACTGAAGGTAGTGAGGAAGAAGAGTTACAAATGGAGGATTTAATCTTAGCTCCGGCTCAGATGAAAGATCGACAGCCGGAGACAGATGTTTTATAAAGATGGAATAGATGAGAAGTGTTGTACAAAGTAGGCTGGATAGCCACTTTGGCTAATTTTGAGATATTGACTCGTATGAAGTTTCTGTAATATGCGAGGAATAGGCTTTTAAGCCATTCCCCGCTGAATTTGTTTGCAAATAGTGATGGAGCATATGTGAATAAATAAAAAGAAAATTTGCTCATGGAATCCTTTGCAGCTGATGTGTTTTTAAGTGTAGAGTATGTTTATTACATATTTCGATACTTTGATTGTGTTTGGAAAGTATGGATGTTAATGAGCATTGGTGATAGCGTGTTGTGAGAATCTTAAGGGAATTCCACATGCTAGTTAGCCGTTATTTTTAAGTGATTTTTTTTACAAAAATTTGGGCAGAGTTTTTCCTGTAAACGTGACATTCCAGAAATATATATATGTGTACACATGTGGAAAAACCCAAGCAACAGACATAACATAATTCCATCAACAAAATTTTATTTCCACGCATTATCCAACATCCAAAATTCAACATTAAGCCAAATCATGGCAAATAAAGATCTACTACAGAGTGGTCAGAACATCGAACAAAATACCAAAATGAAATGTTAATGGTGATGCATGAGCGCTTAAGAAAGGTCAAGACGGCGTAATTCTTCCCACTTAGATATGCAATCTGCCCGAGTCTGCTCCGCTGTTTACAAGGTGTGCTCCCACTGCTGGTAAGCATGCTTTGTTACACCAGATCATCACCCAAGTGCTGGATATCGGCCTTGAGATTATCGGAGAGAACTTTCAAGGCTTCATTGTCATGCAGAAGGGCCATCTTGTCGATTTTATGCTGAGCGAGTTCGGCCTCCAATTTCTGTACCAGCTCTTCCTTGGAGTCAAAGTTCACATTCTTCTATTGGAGAGTTGTTAGAATAACCTTTCTCTCAGAGTGCATACTGTCCAACCGCTCTCTTTGTGCTTTGAAATCTCCCACTTGAATCAACGTCTCCGAACAAGTGCGGCTTGAATACTGAAAAGTTGAAAACATTGAAAGCAGATTATTTAAGATATCATGCCGTGGGTGTTGCAAGGTGTTGCTCATCAAAAACTTATTCAGACATATTCACAAACACCTCGAGTGCAGCATGAAATGTGATATATTCTACAATGTTTTTGTGATGAGGATTGGAAAAATGGTGAAACATACCTACCTTGAGAAGGTGTGGCTTGATGTAAAGGGGATTGATGATGACAATTTTCAGAAACTTGGATGGCATTACAAAGTTGATGTAATCGACGGTTTCTTCGGGAAGATCGGTGGGCTCCGATGGAGATTTGGGGGAAGAAAATGAGGAAAAAAGAGATAAGGATAGGGTTCAGAGAATGCACACTCTATTGGAGGAAGAACATGCGTTTCATCTGTCAATTCTTCTTCAAGTCTGTGGAACTATTCCTTGTAACCATATGATTCTATGTTGAGCTTTGAATAGGTAGGATAACGAATAAAGCAAAGAAATAGTCAACTTGGCTCACTGGACCGAATTGATAGAATTAGTCAAATAGCCAAAATGAGCCAAATTGACCATTGGCCCAAATTGGCTAGGGGGCAATTGTTGTGCCTAAAAAATAGTTAAAAAGCCCAACAGAAGAAGCCCAATAGATGAAGCCCAATGTAGTTGCAGTTGGCCCAGCGGAAGAACGTTGCTGCCAGTTACGGCCAGTACCCAAGGTGAAAAATCGTGGAAGATCGTGGGGTGATCGTGGAGATGAGAAACTGATGTGCGGAATGTGACAAAAGGGAGGGAAGGGAATCAGAGAAGTGACCCGACAAAATCAACACAAAAATCTACAGCAAAGCTCTGCAGAATTCTCTCAATTCTATGCATGTTTATTTCAATTTTCAGCAGTCAAGTATTTGAATTTTTTACATATTCCTTCAACTTTCTTGTAAAAACGTTGATCAAGTTCATAGCAACATAATTATATTTGATGTTGTTAATGGATCCCTCTTGTAATTTTGTCATATTCCTCATTTTTGTTTGCGTTTTTGAGCCATTTCGAAGGAATTAGAACTTACGACCGAATCAAGACCTACAACGTTTGGTAAACGAAGTCAGATTATTTCACAATTTTGGCACGAACACGTGTCTGGCACGCCCGCAATTTTCGTGAGAAACAATGATCAACTGAATTATTTTGATGATATCTCATAAACCAATTATCAAAATAACTAGCTGATGAAACAATTAGAAAAGAAAATTTAATCTGCTACAAGTCATATTGCAGGTCGGCTAGACTACTTTGGACATTATCTATACTAACCGGACGATGTCGATTGTTGTATTCGTGTCATCCAGCTCGATCTTGCAGCGTCTAGTTGCCAACGAAAACGTCCGAACTAATCTAGCCGACCTGAAATATGATTTATATCAAACTTAGTTTTTTTCCAATTGTTTTATGTGTTTATGATAAAGGAAATATGAAATATCATCAAAACACTTCAACTCATTAAATTTTTAGCTTGTGCAGGCGATGATATTCATATAATGTTTATAAAAAGTTTAGGTGTAAATGTCTATTTAATTTTTAAAAAAATGATGTTTCACATAAACTCCTTATAACTATAAATAGTACTACGCACACGGTCGGTCTACAAGAATAAAAATTTATACTATATAAACAAAGAAGAGTTTAATAAATTTAAAATATAATTTTAAAAACAAATATCTATCTTGTCTCCTTAAAAATAGCTCAGTCCAGGCCCAAGTCCAGGCCCAGTTATCTTGTCAGAAGCCCACATTTAAACTTGGAACTTCCTCGGCGCTGTATCCCCAGACATTCAGCACCATTTCACAGAGTTCATCTCTCTCCAATTTGTCTTTTACATATCACGCAAATTTTTGATCTTGAACTGAACAAAGTTCAAATTCGTTATGGGTTCCGGTAATATTCTCCCTGTCTCTCTGTGTGGACGAATATAAAATTTGTATCATCCTCTTTTCTTGAATTTTTTCATCATTTTCCCCAAAAGAATAGTATGGAATTTTTTTTTAAAAAATAAAACGTTTATGCAGATGCGGATATGGAGGATTATGGGTTCGAGTACTCGGATGAGGAGCCGGAGGAACAGGATGTTGATATTGAGAATCAGTATTACAACTCTAAGGGTACCATTTGTCGTTTGTTTACATTCTTCTAATTCAAACTATTGGGTTTATATTATCTTATTTGCACTTTTTATGTGTGTGTATTTTCATGTGAGTAAACTTCATGTTTCTTATAGTTTAGTGTATTTTTATGTATATGTTTGGGGTTTTTTTTAAATATTAGACTACATGACGTCTTTGAGAAAAATCTTGAAGCCGAATATGATGGTGGAGTCTGCATTGATGGGGTTTCTACTACACAGGACCCAAGAAATGTGAAATTTTATGATCCCTCACGGCCTTCATCTCGATATATGTGTTGAGATTGATTTCCTTTATGGTGCTATTTTGTTGTCAATTCAAAACTGAACTGTTGTCTGTTTGGTAGGTTTGGTTGAAACAAACCCTGAAGCAGCGCTTGAAGGTTTTACAGAAGTTGTGAAAATGGAACCAGAAAAGGCCGAATGGTAAGTTTCTGGGTGTTTCTATTTGTTTGGAACTAAATGGTGTTCTTCAGGGGATTACTTCTTTTCTTCAGGGGATTCAAAGCCTTGAAGCAAACTGTCAAGCTTTACTACAAGCTTGGGAAATATAAAGAAATGATGGATGCTTATAGAGACATGTTGACTTATATTAAATCAGCAGTGACCCGAAATTACAGCGAAAAGTGCATAAACAATATTATGGATTTTATTTCTGGATCTGCTAGTCAGAACTTTAGTCTATTGCAAGAGTTCTATCAGACCACCTTGACAGCCCTCGAAGAAGCAAAGAATGAGGTGAAAATTCTGTTTCATTTAAGTTAAGCAAGCCTTTTTGCTCACTGGTTAGAGATTTCATTGGCTCTCTCTTCTACAGAGACTCTGGTTCAAGACAAATCTGAAGCTGTGTAAAATATGGTTTGATATGGGTGAATATGGACGGATGAGTAAGGTATTACTTTTAATTTACTTGCAGCGTTAGGCTAGTATCTGTTGACTGTATATGTTATTTAGCAACCATCATTCTTGATCAGATTTTAAAGGAACTTCATAAATCTTGTCAAAAAGAAGATGGAACTGATGATCAGAAGAAAGGGACACAACTGTTGGAAGTATATGCAATTGAGATCCAGATGTACACTGAGACTAAAAACAACAAAAAATTGAAGGTAAGCAGTTGGTGCTTTGACGTCTTTATGTTTGTCGCTTTTAAGTGCAATCCTTTTTTGGGTTCCAGTGCATGCTTTTCATGCCATTATGAACATATCTGAAGCGTGTTCCATGAATTGTACGGTGTTGGTTAGAAAATAACAACACTGCCTTGCCCTTGATTCTTTACCATTTGATTTGGGTTTGTTAGTTTTCTACTTCAAAATTAGAAACTGCCACCTTTTTTTCCCTGCATTTAAAATAGCTCTCTAATAAGGTTTCCTTAACAGGCAATGGACTGGAAACTACATATCTTTTAGTATTAAAAGTTATGGGCTTCAAATAAGAAAAGTAAACTGTTCATAATTCTATTTCTTACTTGAGGCAATTGTAAAGGGTAACTTACCAATCAATGCAGCTAAGCTAGTGAAACCTTTTTTCGCCCCTGAAATGATAAACGGATATGCTAGTAGCTTTGGTGAACATAAGAGTTTTTTGAACCGCCATAAGGATTGGGATGTGCCATGTTCAGCCAAGAGTCATGTTATGGTTTCTCACTACAAAAACTTCTATTTTGTGCCAAGTCTTATCTCTGGTATTGGTGATCTTACGGAGAACAAGTTTTAATTCTTGAGGACGTGATATTTTGGGAGATCAAATTGTATTGTTGAGGTATTAAGAATGCCAATCGCTGTTCACTATCTTCCTATTTTCTTTGTTTATAATGCGCCAATACAAAATTGAAGTGCAACAACCGACAGATCGTGCATATCACATAGCATGATTTAGGGCTTAATGTTAGCGAGGGTATTATATATTCAGAGTTCTCCTTTCATTAGTGGTGCCTTGGACAAAAAATTAGAAATAGGCAACAGGAAATTTGATTAGCTTGGTGAGAACTGGGGTGAAGTTCTATTTATGTCAATATTTAGAGCTTCAGTTGCATTCTTCTGTTTCACTAATCAATAAACTTATAACCGGTAAAATATAATAATAATAAGATGGATCTAGCTGCATATGATGCATGGACATTTCTCAATTACCAGTACCTTTGTACAACTACAATGACAAGAAACTTGCTTACTTACCACGTAAATCCCTCTAAAACATGTCTAAGAATTTAAATTTCTTTTTAATTCTTGTAAGGTGTTTACTTGGCAATTTATAGATGTTTTGAATGCCTTGGAACAACAATTTGCCTGTTATTGAATGGCAGAAGTAAGATTGATCTTGCTTTTGTTACTAATTTAACCAAGTGGCACTCCAATTTTGAGGGTCAGTCTCATGTTAAAGTAAGTTGGCTAGTTTTGCCATTACTGCTTCTTATTTATGCTTTTATTCCACGTACTCTTTCTTTTTTTGTTAAAGGACTTCTTTTACTTGTTTTTTAGCTGGATATTAAGCTGCATGAATGTGGACTTTATTGTAGGAATTATATCTGAAGGCACTGTCGATCAAATCAGCCATTCCTCATCCCAGAATCATGGGGATAATTCGTGAATGTGGTGGAAAAATGCATATGACTGAGAATCATTGGGAAGGGGCAGCTACTGATTTCTTTGAAGCTTTTAAGAACTATGATGAAGCTGGAAATCAGAGGCGTATTCAATGCCTTAAGTAAGTCTTGTATAAATAGCTGTCTCTGAGGATGGGTGTGTATGCAATGTTTACCTGCTTATACAGTTATACTTCATTTCATGATTTGCTTGTCTTCATGAACAGATAGACATGCTTAATTCATGTTGTTTGCTGGAATATATATCTTTGCTCTATTGTGATGTCTATCACATACCCTCGAATTATTTTCAGAATAATTTAAGTAAATTTTGTTGTTATCGATTGCTTGCTACCTTTGATTAATTAAACTCGGGGAGTGTTTATGTATTTTACTTATAACAAAACAGATGGAGAAGTGGTACCACTTCTTTTGAGACTTGATTGCATTTGAAAGCAAATATGGGTTGGTGTTTTTGGTTGTTAATGCAAATTTCTTTTCAGTATAAAGGCAGTACTATCTGTTTATTTACTGTTTTCTAACATTGCACGGATGACTGGGCCATGCATAAATGTTATTAACTAATCGACATTCCCCTATGTTGAGATCGAACTCTAATTCTAAATTTTCTGGATAAATAATGACGATTAGTTTCATGATATATGATTGTCATTACGTTGAATTTTTTCCTTCAAAGCAAAAGTCATGTATGCACTGAAAACTATATTCGAATCACCTCATTCTACCAGATGTTACTCAACGTTTATCCATAAAAGGGAGGAAAGCAACCAACACACGCTTTGAACTTCATGGCTTTTAGACCAATTTATTATATTCAGAATATCATGATTCATATTCATGACCGAGCTTGCTCAATCATCCAATATTTGCAGTTAAGGTTCTGCTCATCAAGTTTTTATCACCTTACCCTTGCTGACTGTGCCCCTGCCCCCGAACATTTTGGCTAATGACCTGAACTGAAATAAAGCTTTGACACTCTCGTCCTTGATCCTACCATAGGGTTTAAGACACACTTGGAAATATTGGAGACTGTTGTATAAACTATTTTTTATTTTCTTATTGATGAGAAATTTAGAAAGTCAAAATCAAAGAGAGTCTGAATAAAGTCGAATACGAAACAAAAATAGAAAAGATCAACTTATGGATAACTTCTATGCTTGATATACTTTTGATATCTTATCTGAACTGGTGGGTTCATGTGCTTGGAGTGGGATTTAAGGTATTGCCTTATTATCAGTGTTTCTCACTTGAGTTAATATTTACCTTTCTGTCATCATGACAATTCATTGTTGGCATTATTGACGATTTTTATTGTTTTATGGACGTGTCACTGTTATTGTCAGGATGGGGTTTCCAGAGTCCATGCAAAGGATCTGCAGTTTTTTTTTTATTGAACGGTCGTTGTAAAAATGTAATTTGACTTTTATTCTCATATACAAATCGTACCATAGCAAACAGATGTCACTGTAATATTATGTGTTTTGTACACCTAATTACTGCTTGGGTTGATATGACCCTATAACTTATGATATTTTAGCCCAGGTTACGTGTGAACATATTCTGGTAGTTGGATTTAAACCTCAATGACTGCAATTATAATAACTATGGTTGCTGAATATTTTTGTACTCCTGAATTCACTTAGACTCAGTTATTTTATCGTCACTTTGCTCAGGTATTTGGTCCTGGCTAATATGCTGATGATATCTGAGGTCAATCCATTTGACGGTCAAGAAGCAAAGCCGTTAGTTAACTAAAAATTTCACCCTGTGATTTTGTTTTTGGTTGAATAATATGAAACTTTACCCTGCCCAATTCCTTTTGTTGTAGATACAAAAATGACCCTGAGATTTTGGCGATGACAAATTTAATTGCAGCATACCAAAGGAATGAGATTTTGGAGTTTGAAAAAATCCTGAAGGTGTGTTATTTTGTCATTGAAACCTAATATCATATCGCTAAAACTCGATCATTTCCACCTTATGTGTTAATCTAAGGTGTGTAGTGGGTGTTCTGTAGAGTAACAGGAGGACAATAATGGACGATCCATTTATTCGGAATTACATTGAAGATCTCTTGAAGAATGTGAGGACACAAGTGTTGCTTAAGCTTATTAAACCTTATACAAGAATCCGAATCCCCTTTATATCGAAGGTGAGAAAAAGAATAATTAGTTTAGCGAAAGTGTTCATTTCTCCTTCCCTCCGTTTTTTCAGACATCTTTGTGTTACTTTTAGGAGCTTAATGTGCCTGAGAAGGATGTGGAAGAGTTGCTTGTGTCCCTCATCTTGGATAATCGAATTGATGGCCACATTGATCAAGTGAATAGACTGTTAGAGCGTGGTGACAGGTTGACTTCCCAATTCTCCCAACATCAAACATTACCATGCATCATGGATTTTCCTAGCAACTAACATTCTTCCCGTTTTCGTTTTGTTCAAATTATTAGAGTCTTAGTTGCTAAAAGAGTTTATTGCATACAGTTATAAACCCTTTCACATTCCTCGATATATGTGGGATGGGGTATTACACACTTTCGTTTGTGTCATTCTAACTGCCAAGTTGAGCTTCTCTTTTGTTTTTTCTTCAGTATCGGTACTTATATCAGTAATAAAATGTGCAGATCAAAGGGAATGAAGAAGTATGCAGCAATAGACAAATGGAACACACAGCTTAAATCCCTTTACCAAACTGTCAGCAATCGAGTATGTTGATGATTTTTTCTCACATGATGATTGAATATGTTGATTGGTTAAAAACTCAGCAGTTTGTATCCCATGAAAGACCCTTGATATATGCCCATAGCGATTAGCACTGCTTGGTTTTTTATTCATGTTTTTGTTAATGATAGTGTAAAGAACTTGGGTTGTATCAGTTTCTTGTGACACTTGAGATGGCCAAAGATTATAGACATATTATACTGAACAAAGAAGCCTCATTTTGGGTATTGCCTGAGGCGATGGTTATTTCTTGACCTTTGATCTCTTACAAGTTCTTGTAGCCTGTTTTAACCTCATATTCCAATGTTTGATGATAGTCATATGGACAACTTTAACATCGTGGAGCCAATACTAGATTGTTAACTTTGACTACAATATCCTCTGGTGTGCATTCCTGAAAGTTGGGTTGTTCAGCAAAAGATTGAACAGGAAATCTAAGCCTGATTATTGGCAAAATTGTTGTTATGGTAATATGCATCTAGTAATTTGGATGTGTACTTGATACTCGTTATGGTGCAATTATTGATGGAATTTGGGGACCAGACTACAAGATAGGCATCTTAATCCTAACTTGCTTCTGGGTTGATATTCCTCCACTTCGGAGTTTGGAGTACAAAAGGAACTTCCACTTCTTTTTACAAGAATTTTAATCCATCAAAGAATCTAATTTACAAAATGAAGATTTATCTGTAGTAACTGTTGACCAAAAATAAATAAAAGATGGGTTTGCTAAAATTAAACATTTTAAGCAACTATAAACAAAATTTTATGCTTTTTAAATTTAAAGTAGAGCACCATGAGTCTGGCTGTTGGTCATTTTCTACAATAATTGAGTTGTTTGATCAAAATAACGAGTGATCCATCGTCACGTCTACATGAATATATATTCGTTACAAGCTACCGCGTTAGCCTGATGTATGATGTATCCGGTGTACATCGAAAAGTAGTGGTAAGTAGTGGTGATACTCTGAATGAAAAGGATCTTGATTAAGTGAGGTTTTGGTTTCGAATTTCATTCATAAATGTGATTTGATTCGACTCGGCTTCAAGTTAAATTAAACGAGAAAAATCATGGCTATATATGTCGACGAGAAAAGTCCATACGCATGCATATTAAGGCAAGCACTTGAGTAACAGTCCGCAAATATGGTGTGAGCTCCATCTCTTTACCCCAAACTCCCGAAGAAGTTCGATAGAATTGTAGCGCATATACATACATATATATATACACACACACACAAACTCATATATCTCTATATCTTGATTGATCCATGAGAGATATGAGGGGGGTGGTTTGTTGTTTCATATTATTTGTATCCATTACCACACAATCATCAATTGGAAAGACCAGGCATTTGAAATGGGAGGTGGAATACATGCACTGGTCACCAGATGGCGTGGAGGGTACTGTTATGGCTATAAATGGTCGGTTTCCGGGGCCGACGATCCGGGCCCGAGCTGGGGATACCATACATTTGGAGCTCATGAACAAGCTTCACACCGAAGGACTTGTCATTCACTGGCATGGAATTAGACAGGTTAAGCTTAACAAATTTCCTTAACTAATATTGTGTGTGAATCTTATTCATAACTTGGATTTTCATTTTTCAGCTAGGAACACCATGGGCAGATGGGACAGCATCAATCTCCCAATGTGCCATTAATCCAGGAGAAACATTTCTTTACAAGTTCCAACTTGACAAGGTAATATCCCTTGTGCTATTCCCCACTCAACGCATCAGTTGAATCGCGCCTCGATGGTTCTTTTCGTCCGTGAACTCGAGATGTTGTATCTTAAATATTTTAAATGTAGGCTGGTACATATTTCTATCATGGGCATTATGGGATGCAAAGACTAGCAGGATTGTATGGATCTTTGATAGTAGAAGTGGCAAAAGGTGAAAATGAGCCATTCAAATATGATGGAGAACTCAACTTGTTACTAAGTGATTGGTGGCACAAAAGCTTTCATGAACTGCAAGTTGATCTTTTCTCTAAGCCTATGCGTTGGGTTGGTGAGCCACAAGTACTTTTCTTGTATATATTTGGGATAAACGATAAACGAAGAATGAAAAAAAACTTATGTAATTGTGACGGAGCGAGTATATATATCTATATGTGGTTTGATATATGCTATTCATATGGGTAATGTCCTCATCCACTAAGCACACGATACATGTGTCCATACATCATGGTTGAATTTGAATGAATGATCATGATTTATCTACTCAGCACACGTATCATGGTTGAGTGGATAAGAGCACTACTCATATAGTTAACACGAACATAACCATATAAATATATATATATATATATATATATATATATATTCATCTTGTGTAAATTTCTTTTTTTCAGAGCTTGCTTATAAATGGGAGAGGGCAGTACAATTGTTCGTTGGCGGCACATTTTAGCAATTATTCAACTAGTCCGTGCAAGTTAAGAGGCGACGAACAGTACGCACCCCAAGTACTGTACGTCTACCCCAACAAGACATATAGGCTGAGAATAGCAAGCACGACTTCATTGTCTTTGCTCAACTTGGCTATCGAGGTAACAAAAACACGCTTTTTGTTTAATGTTTTTTTTTTTTTAAAAAAAAATTACACCTTTTATTTATTTTATTTTATATCTCATTTTTACATATTGTTTCATTCTTAAGTCCAATAGAAAATAATCATTTCAGTCTTTGTACAGATTAAAATATAAATTAATTGAATTCAATTATAATTTAAAAATCATCCCTGAAAATAAATTAAATCAATGAGGTTTTGAAAATATCTGTCAATTGCGAATCAAAGGAAAGAACATTTTAAAGGTATACTCTTCTTCTTTTTTTATGCATTGGAAAAATATGTTCAAGTTGAAGAGGAATAAATGAAAGTTGATTCCAAAGATGACACTTTTCTAATACAATTGTAAGTATGAAAGTCTAGATTCTAGAAAAATTATTACCATAATCGATGTCTTCATTATATCGCATGTGTCACGATCCGCTAGTACAACATTATTTGTCAATAACGGCAGTCCGACTTCATTTAATTATTAAAACAACATCTAGCTTTTGGTTTCTTAAAAAAATAATCTGTTTCAAATTCTGTATTTTCTCAAACCAAGAGTTTATATTCATTTTTTGAAGAAATTTAGAATATTTTGATCATGTATGATTACATATTTACAACATACATATCTACGATTTTGGTCCTCTATATGGACAAATTTAAATTGTAATAATGTATTTTTCAATTCTTGGTAATTTTGATTTTTTTCGCCTACGGCATGTCACGTCTACTCCACTACAGTTCCATATGGAAAAATGATTAATAATTGCAAAAAAAAAAAAAAAATCAAAGGATAACTGCTAAAATCGAAATTTGATAACGTAACATAAATAAAAAATTGAAGGTTTTCCTGCATGGGATAATATCAAATCTTATTTTCAAATGTATACACATACATACATACATACATTTGGTCCTTGATTTGCTATACATATAAAGAAATATATAATCTTGTCATTATTCCAATTAATATCAACAGAACCACAGAATGTTGCTGGTTGAAGCCGATGGAAACTACATTGAACCATTTTCAGTACAAAATATGGACATAAGCTCAGGTGAGAGCTATTCAGTTATTTTCACCACTGACCAAAACCCTAAAAGAAACTATTGGATTTCAATATCTGTAAGAGGAAGAAACCCCAAGACTCCTCAAGGCCTAACCATACTAAACTACCATCTTAATTCTGCATCAACAATCCCGGAGTCGCCACCCCCGGTCGCCCCTCGATGGGATGATGAATCCTACAGCAAGGCCTTCTATAACAAGATTTTTGCACTAAAGGGCAACCCTAAGCCACCAGCAAAACATGACAGAAGACTTGTGCTGCTAAACACACAGAATTTCATCGAGGGACACACTAAATGGGCTATCAACAATGTGTCGCTAGTCCTTCCTAGTACACCGTATTTGGGTTCGATAAGATATGGATTGAGCAAAGGTTTTGACCAAGAACCGCCCCCGGATAGTTACGGACACGGGTACGATGTGATGAAGCCTGCGTCGAACAAAAACTCGACGTATGGAAGCGGAGTTTACATGCTGAGATTCAATGCAACAGTGGATGTGATTCTGCAGAACGCTAATATGATCAAGGATCATGTCAGCGAGATACACCCGTGGCATCTCCACGGGCACGACTTCTGGGTTCTTGGGTATGGAGAAGGGAAGTTCACAGAGAAGGATGAAGGGAGATTCAACTTGAAGAATCCTCCGTTTCGGAACACGGGGGTCGTTTTTCCTTACGGATGGACTACACTTAGGTTTGTGGCGAATAACCCGGGAGTGTGGGCATTTCATTGTCACATTGAACCCCATTTGCATATGGGAATGGGAGTTGTTTTCTCAGAAGGGGTTCGAAAAATTAAGGAGATACCTAGTGAGGCTTTGTCCTGTGGTTTGACACAAAAAATGTTCATGAAAAATAGCAAGTACTAAATTGGCTACAAGTCCAAATTTCTACCAAAAACCTTGTTTTTTTTAACCTTTTCATAGCATTAATCAGGGTTTTAATTTTTCGAAATTGTTGAATAAATCAAACTTGTGAAGTGTGAACCATACAATCTTGGTATTTATGTTTGTATTGTGAAAGATAATTCCATGAATTAATAAATTAAATATGCAATCTGAATGGTAGGAGTGATATATGCCATATTATCATGCCCATGCCAAGTGACAAATTCATATAATAATCAGCAAACACATATGGATCGGGCAGGGGCGGAGCCAGAGGCTCCTATATCCGGGCTTTAGCCCGGGTGGCCCATTTTTTTTAAAAAAAATTATATGTAAATTTTATATAATTTTGGAATAATATAATATTAGTCGGGTAGATCAATTTAATATATTAAAAAATTATAGAGTTTAAAATTTTAGCTTGGGCGGAGCCATATTTCTGGCTCCGCCACTGGGATCAGGTCAAATAGTCTCATAGATAAAATTCGTGAGATCGTCTCACACGATATGTAATTATTTTAAAATACATTAATTATTTCAATATTTTTTTCTTATATTATTAAAACATTCATTAAATAAGGCTAGAATATGAATTTTTTTTTCTAAAATTTACCTTTCCAATAATTTAATTAATTTGTGTGAAATATACATAAACCTAAATATATATTATGTACGTTTGGCTTTCTGAAAGGTCAAATGATATTTAATATTCTGAAACGTCAAATAACCTTGATTTTTTTAAAAGTTCAAATAACATTTTGCTCTTCTAAAATTCAAATGATCTTTGATTTTCTGAAATGTCAAATAACATTTTCTAAATATCAAATAACATTTACTTTTCTGAAATGCATTTGACATTTTGAAGGGTAAATTTTTTCCCTATATATCTGCATATTCTCCTTATTTCCAAGGAACTTGAAAGAACTTTCATAATTTTTTTTTTCTCTCGACTTTCTGTCACCGCTATTTCTTCTAAATCATGATAAGTTTCAAGTATTGTTCAGTTCGCTTGTATCATACTTTATGGTAAGTTGTTGCAGATATCACCGTTGTTTCTTTGGAAACAATCGTCCACAATGATCGAAAATCGGAGCACCTTATGAAGATATGAATATATTTTAAGGAAACTGTGACATAGTACAAGCCTAAGTTTCGTTTCGTTTTCTTTTAACTTTATATATACATGATCAATATGTATTGCTTCAAATATTATATGAAATCTAATTTATTTTATTATTAATTGTATTGTAATTTACAATTATGACACGAGTTCATCTTAATCATATTTTCAATATTATCCTCATTTCCTTCAACATATATATATGTCAGATGTTAGCGAGAGAGATGTATATTAGGTATTCGTGATTAGTCTTTCATTTTTCAGGAATCTTTTGGACGAATCAAACAATTCTTCTTCTAACAACCCATGCATGTCCGGGGCCCTCAAACAACCAACACACGAGAGAAACAACGTTTTCTGGTAAAAAAAAAGATACATTTTAAGGGCTTCAATCAACAAACGTACCGCACCATTCTCGTGAACCAAAAACCCTATATATATCAAACCTTGCAAGTACATGCAATAATCTCTATTTTACTAGCTACTCAATTTCATTCATTGCCTGAAGAAGCAAACGTTAACTACGAAATCCCCATACTTATAAAACGCGTTTCCATCGACAATATAATCATATACTTAAACATGGGATGTTCGAGCTCAAACTCATCGCATGCACGAGGGCTGAACGTCATGCTCATTGTGTTAGCTTTCACTACTCATATGGAGTTAGTGCATCGCGTCGAAGGCCAGAATATTGCACGAATCGGGCAGTGCATGTTAGGATGTGGGCAGAGAACAGTTGCTTGTTCCATCAATTGTTTGATAAGAGGTGGGGGATTGTTAAGGGCTATTCCTTGCTTCCAAGATTGCGGTTCGGACGATGTTGGATGTGTCACCACTTGCCTCGGCCCTCAGTTCCGCCCAAAAGTTGAATGTCATTGATTTCCAATGATTTTTATAGGCTTTGCTTTCTCGATTAAGTCACACATGCATGCATGCATATATATCTAGCTACTTGTAATTTATTTCAGTTATAAGATTGATTAATTATTAGTTTGTCTTGTGTATTGTGGGTGGAAATGTAATTTGGTCGTGTTATTAAATAAGACCAAGCATATATAATGTATAAATATATGTGTGCTCAAGATAATTTGGATTTTGATTTTAAGGTTTTGCCTGCGCACCATTTTTGTGTTTGTAATAATTATACAGATACATATATAAATTTATTTTATTTATATATATGTATCCCTCCTATGCTGAAGAATTAAAGTTCTTAATTTGCGCCAATTTATGTAGCATTTGTGGATTTTTATATGTTACAACCTGAGCGTATCTCCTCTTATGATCATAACTATATGGGAAAAATGATTTTTTTAGTCCATCAACTTTTTTTAATTTTGGGTTTTGGTTCATAAAGTTTTCAAATTTTGATTTTGGTACACTACTTTTAATTTTTGATTATTTTAGTCCAATTGTCGATGCAGCAACAAGTCGTCAAATTTCGATGTCACGTCAGTATTTTTTGATTTCACGTCTGTACACGTTATCATTTTATAATGTCACGTCAATAATTGGATCAAATAACCGAAAATTAAAAGTACATGTGCGTAAACCAAACTTTGAAATTTTGTGGACCAAACCCAAAATTGATTAAAATAGTGGAACTCAAAAACTATTTTTCCTAACTATATGTATGTGTATAGCAAAAAATGCTTCACAAAATTAATTAGATGATTTAATTCCGAGTACATCATATGGATTATGGCGTAGAGCTTTCAAACAAACCTAATTTGAGTGTCAAAATATTTGACTGAGTAGTAATTAATCAAGTTATTTTTTCTCTTTGCGATTGTAATCCCATATTTTATCAAATTTCAATCATACTCCATTATCTGTGTTTTTTTTTTTTTGGAATTGGAATTTTAGTCATTTTCTCGATTTGGTGGTAATGTAAAATTGACGTGTGTAAGTGTCACATCAGCATTCCGGATGAAAAATGACTAAAATTACAAAAAACTGGAGGAACTAAAATTGAAATTTGGAACAATAGAAGATTAAAATTGCGAAGTGACAAAATTACATTACCAAAAATGCCATTTTTCAAATATTTATTTTTAAAATTTCTTTCCAAAAGAGTGTTAGTCATCTTAAATGTTATAAGATAATATATGGTAGCCAAAGCAATTAATTACTTTTTTATGAAGATAGAACCCGCAGCCGCTATCATTCGTACTGAGTAAAACTCGGCTAGTACAGTAGCCTTCAAATCAAGCGTCAATTAAATCATATTAGAAAAATCATGTGTGATAGGCTCGCTTGAAAAAATGTTGTTAGGAAGTAATCGAACTCATAACCATTAGTTAATGTTCACGTATTCCACCAACTTGAACACATAAATAATTCATATTATAATTAAAATAGTTGTTTTGTGTGCTATTATTGTTAGAAGATTCCCGTCATAAGAGTTCAACCAAATAAATTTTTGTGACACTTGGACAACAAGATTACATGTGTGCAATGTGCGTGCATAATTTTGCACATATACAACACTGAAAAAATTCTTGCTTATCGAAATCATGGAAAAATATTTCTTCCAGAAAATTTTGATTATCAAACTCCGATATCGTTAACACTTTATGACACATTTTTCAAAGGAGATAGAGAATTTAAACGGAATTGTAACACCATAACGAGCAAGCTGGCCACTGCCAGGGGCGGAGCCAAAGGCTCCTATACCTGGGCTTTAGTCCGGGTGGCCCAATTTTTTTTTTTAAAAATTATATGTAAATTTTATATGATTTTGGAATAATATAATATTATCCCGGGTAGATCAATTTAATATATTAAAAAATTATAGAATTTAAAATTTTAGCCCGGGCGGAGCCATGGCTAGGGATGTAATTCAGTCGAGCCGAGCCGAACTCTTGAATGTTTGAGCTTGACCTGTTTATAATCGAGCCGAGCTCGAACTTTATTTAACAAATATAATCATGGTTCACGAGCTTATTCAAGCTTTTATCGAACCTAAACGAGCTCAATAAATATGAATTATACATTTAAATATTCATTAAAAAATAAATTATACATTTAGAAAAAAATATAATATTCTTATTAAAATTTGTCAATTTATTAAAATAAATAAATTTAATAGATTTTTCTATATATTTCATAAGTAATGTGTTAAATCAATAAATTAAATATCAAAATTATTATTTTTCATCTAAGATATTACTTATGAATTTACTAACGAACATGTTCACGAGCTAACGAGCCGAATATAGTAGAGTTTGAGCTTGGTTCGTTTATCTTAACGAGCCTTATTAAACGAGCTCAAACGAGCTTTTATCGAATCGAGCTTCGAATAGCTCACAAACGGTTTGATTCATTTACATCCCTAGCCATGGCAGCCGCTACATGTGATACCCTTGTCCTACATCTTAAAAATGAAAGATTTAAAATGAGTTTATAATGGCTTACAATGGACTTCTATAGCAACTTGGGTTAATCATTTTCGTAGAGCGAGGACGAATACGAAGTAGTTGCTATAGGGGCTCATTGTGCAGTCACGCAGTCGCGGGCCCGGACTCGGGGCGTGACAGAATGGTATCAGAGCCGGTCACCGGCATGGAACACCGAGAAATAAGTGCTATGCGGGGCAAAGTGCTACGTGCATGGGAGCCACCTCTTGAACCTGCAGGGCAAAGTGCTACATGACGGGAGCCACCTCTTGAACCTGTAGGAGCCACCTCTAGATTCTCGGTGCTGGTGGATCGAGGGGTCAGGCCGCGACGAGGACGTCGCGTTCTGAAGGATGGATGATTGTGATACCCTTGTCCCACATCTTAAAAATGAAAGATTTAAAATGAGTTTATAATGGCTTACAATGGACTTCTATAGCAACTTGGGTTAATCATTTTCGTAGAGCGAGGACGAATACGAAGTAGTTGCTATAGGGGTCCATTGTGCAGTCACGCAGCCGCGAGCCCGGACTCGGGGCGTGACACTACACTTCTCCTTCCTCCTCCGGCGGAGGCAATTCATTCAGATCGAAATCACGTACAACCTTGTTTTGGTTCTCAACAGGTGTTGGCGGCGACCCTTTGCAATGCCGCACGTGAGGCCCAAGGGCCTGTCGCGAAGAGAAGATTCTCCCGCACCTCAGGCACGACTGAGGAGTCGCAGGAGGACGGCAGCGCTGGCGAGGTGGGATTGACTCGTAAACCACCGACGCTTGTTCACCAGCTGATGTATAACCATCGTCTTCCTCGTCCCCCATGGCAGCAAGTCGTTTCTTCTCCCTCATGGAGTGGTGGGCTTTGTGTCCACCCAGGGCCAGGTGGCTCGAGAAAGACGGCATACATATGTTGCATACAAGGTCGTTGTTCCATCGGAAGCTATAGAATCAAGCTCCATGTTTTCACTTTCCTCCATTGATGGCGGCTGAGAAGTAGACGTCTCCCGCACCACAGGTGCCCCCGGGCCTGGTCTCCGCTTAAAACTCCATCTTTTCCCAGTTCTGGCAAATCTCGGGGGTAGATCCGTCCTTTGCCTTTCCCCCATTAATGAGACTGAAGGGTGGACGTCTCCCCAACCTCCGGTGCCCCCGCCCGCCCCGGGCCTGCCAGCACTGGAGTTCTCCGCTTAAAGCTCCACCTCTTTCCTGTCCTGGCAAATCCCTGCAGCAGATCCGTCCTTTCCACGGGGGTCTTCCATCCTCCATTAGCGGAGCTGCAACTGCTGAACCCAGACCTGGATCACTCCTCGCAGCCTGGCGTTCCGATTGGGAGTGACTCCTCATGTGCCCGTGAACTGCTTGTTGAGAAGCAAAAATTCTTCGACAAATTCGGCACTGAACACCACAATTTTTGGCCTCCATCTTTGTCTCCTCGTCTTGACAGCAAGTTCTTACAATGTAAAAATTTATTGATTTTTCAGATAAGTAGTAATCTACATTCTTATATAATGGCTAATGAGGCTGTGTGAGCATTAATTTACCCACAGAAAGGAATTGAATTTATTTTAGTTGGCAAAGAGGAGATTTAGGTAACAGTTATATAAATCCACAAACCTTCCAACGCACTGTGAATTACACTTGTAAGAACACGTAAGGGCTGAGAAAGTTCACTGATTTTGATGCACAAGAGAGATTGGGAGTGAAAGATGTAGAAATAATTCACATACTATACATCAATTAATAATTCACTGAACATTTGTGAGAAATATTTTGACTTTTCTGCATGTTTATGATGTGAAGCATGCATGGAAAGGGGAAAAAAAGAGTGAAAGATGACATCTCTCATGGCTTTCCCGGTTTGTTTCAACCTACCCGTGCAGGCAGTGCCTGCACGGGCAATGAATGGCCCGGATCACTCCACATGAGTGATCCGGGCCCACCTTCCTGTAAAAAAAAAAAAATTGGCTCGAAAAAATCCAAGCCGTTGGATCGACCCCTGCAGGCAGTGCCCGCAGGGGTAGGGTCGACCGAACCGGCTTTCCCCTTAAATGAGGAAATTGAGGAAGATAATCTTTACCAATCTAATCTTTAATCAGTTCAAATCAAACTTTTATTTATTTTTACGAAGGGCTGATTTGCAGATGAAGAATCAGTGTACCAATTCGCTTTCATCCTTCCTGTTCTTAGTACATGTAAAGTCTTTTATGATGATGTAGGGGTAGTTCATACTTCATACTTTATAACTATAAATAAAATAAATCATAACTCAGAATATTTTTTATCTATTTTTTTAAAAGGCAAAGTGATAGAAAAAGAATTTGTCGAGCTAGGGTTTTGTTTGAATTATAACATTTATAAGGTTACATATATCCTACAACGTTGTATCTAATGATTTTTTCGAAAGTCGTGATTAAGTTATCATCGTCGACGGAAAATTTTATGAGCTTGATTTCATGCATGATATATTTTTAAATTCAAAAGGAATATTTTTTTATCCAAATATCATAAAATGGTCACATATATTATATATTAATAAAGAATCGAATGGTCGTCATTATATCAAAACACATAAGTAGCGATAAGTGAATGTCAAATGTTTTTATGCCATAGAGCGACTTATGCAACACATTTTGAATGTTGTGCTAGCAGATGCATTGTTGCATCCTAACAACCTTTTCAATAATTATGAACACTGATATTAATGGTAGAATCGAGTGTTTTTAGTTATATTTCTATTAGTTGGAGTGTATATTAATACAGGTGAACCAAAATTTATAACATAAGTTGAATATAGTTAATGTGTCTGTGTTACGTCAACATTATGATTAAATATTATTATTAGGCCAAAAAGAAAAATAAAATTTATTCCACTAAGACCGAAATTCAACGAGTTAGAATATGAAAACAAAAAAATATGATAATTTAAATAACTAAATTGACTATTTTTTCATGAATTTTGTAAATAGCTTGTTGTTTGCACAACAATCAAAACTTGAAATATCCTAGTAAAAAATTTTGAAAAACATGCGCCGCCGCAAACATAAGAAATAGCATTTGTATAACGGTTTTTTTATATATAGTAAGTTAACTAATAACGATTGCATCAATTTGGTAACTATGGCATGCCTTTGTTTCACAATTCACAGTTTTTATTTCTTGTAAAAATATTTGTAAAATCATGTCACAGTAAGCATATAAAATAGCATTCATTTACTTAACTATCAACGACTTTATATGTTACAAGATATGAGGATTTATCAATTAAATGTTATCGTCTGATCGTTTTTATTCCGAGTAAAAATATTGGATTATCAATGGTTTTTAAAATTTATAAAGGATAAGATTAGAGAGAGACGTCTAACATGATTTGGTCATGTGAAGACGATACCAAACACAACTATAATTCGACATATATTAGATTGACATGTTAATGAAAAGAGTAGAGTAGAAGGCTATGTAAGCCATTGAAAACTTCGATAAATGTGGTTAATGAATATATCTTATATCTTGATTTAAGAGATGACATGAACAAAATCGCTTATTTTGGAGAATTAATGTCAATGTAGCCGACCTCGCAATTAGTGGAAATGTGATATGATGATGAACTGAATTGTCAACGACTTTATCTACGACTTGATATAGGATTCATCAACTCGGTAACCATGACGTGCCTTTGTTAATGTTTTATATTTGTAAAAAAAAAAACCCTAGTTGAAATATTTGTAAAATAACACCTATGCAAAAATATAAGATAACATTTATTTGACGGGTTTTTATTTATTAACTTAATTGTCAACGTCTTTATATGTTCTTAGATGTAAGATTTTATCATGATGTTATTGTTTAATTGTTTATAGTGAATAATGCCAAAAGGGTCCTCTCCTCTTATAAGTAGTTAAAATTAGGTCTTGATCATGTAAGTTGAGTTTTTTTTTTCGGTTTTGATCGTATTTCATTAAAGTATTGGCATGCGATGTCGGGCACATCTGCGATCTTATGTGCCAAATCAGCAATTTCCAAAACCACATTAATAATTTTTAGTGTCACGCCAGTAATTTCCGATGTGACGTCAATTTCAAAAAAATAGGATGAAAGCAAAATAACAAACTTACAATACCAAGACTCAATTTTGTCTATTTAAAGGATCAAAAATAAAATAGAAAAATTAAGTCAGATGATGAATTTTGCTATTTTATTCCGTCGTTATTCCAAATAAAAATATATTATTAATGTTTTTTTATTTATTAACTTAACTATCAGCGACTTTATCTATGACTCTTTATAGTATTTCGTATTTCTTCAATTTGATTGGTAAAAATATTTGCAAAATAAAACCGCAGAAAACATATAAACATTTATTTAACAGATTTTTATTTATGAACTTATCTGTCAACGAATTTATATGTTCTCTGTTACAAGATTGTAGCAACATGCCTTCGCTTAATAGTAAATTTTAGCGAACAATGCCAAAAATGTCCTTTATGTGTGTTTATTTTGGGTTTCGGTGCTCTGAGTAGTTAAACTGGATCATGGGGGTTTCGGTGCTCTGAGTAGTTAAACTGGATCATGGTCTTGTAAGCAGTGTTTTCAGAACCGGACCAGATCGACATGTTTGACAGGGAGCTGGTCGCTGGTACGGTCCGAAAAACTCCCAAAAATCGTTTTATCATTCAAAATGGCCAAGAATCGATCGTACTAATATTGAACTAGTGAACCAATTAAAAATCAATTGGATGGGTTCACATTTTTTTTATTTTTTGGTTATATGTATATGATTCTTTAGATTTTTAACTTAATAAAAACATTATTTTAGTAGTGTTAAAGCTTATTTGATTTTTTAAGCATTGGTAAATATATATATATATATATATATATAATATACAGACAATATATATACACATTTAAGATATTTAGGATTTAAATATATTATTTATTATAATAAATTATTATTTTATATCATATAGTTGAACTGCTATTTCAAAGTAGACCAGTTCGATCATCATTCTAGTTACGAAAACATTGGCAGGAAGTTGAGATTTTTTTTTATTTTTTTTTTTTTGAAGAGGCTTTTGGTCTTATTTAACTAGAGTATTGACATGATATGTTGGGCAGTTCGATCGCCAAAAGTCACTTTTTTGTTTTTTCAAATTTTAAAAACAAACATTTGATAAGCAACAAGTGAAATGTCATATCTATCACATTGGACTCATAAGCATATGGTCGATATGTTCAAAATGTTGGAAGCATTGGAGTTGAGAAAGTTTATGGGATGCGACACCAAGGTATATGAACCAGTGCTTGATGTTCTGTTTGTTACTGCTAAGATTGAGCATGGATCGGTGGTATGCATCGTTCAAGGATCAAACATCAACATCACACAGAAGTTGTTCGAAGAGACGTTTGATTTACCGACAATCGGCCTAAGTACATTTTTCGAACTTCCAAAAGGCATATGCACACTGTAGGGTGGAATTTTCTATTTCAGTCTCCCCTTTGAGGTCACAAAACTGTTTGATGAAAGAACTAAAGGTCGAGTATAGGTTGCTTGCTGATCTGGTAAGCAAGCCACTGCTGGCAAAGACAGGTAGGTGCCTTTGACAAGGTGACCATCGAGAAATTTTTGGCTATGAATACTATTGCCTCCAGAATAAATGTTAGCTGGTCTGACATTCTCTTCAAAATTTTCAAGACCAGGGTGAAGAAGAAACTCGATCTCCTGGGTTTGTTATTATGTTGTGCTATCTATTGGAACAGCAAAATGCCCAAGCTCCACTGGGAAAATTGGTCGATTGGACCGCGGTTGAAGCTTGCAAAAATAAGAACGTTCCAACCGCCGCTGAGTTGTTGGTTGTAAATATTGAGTAGGGAGAAGAAAAGAAAGAGGAGAAAAAACAAATGAAAAACAAGCCGACCAGGACAACAGACAGAGAGACGAAGAGGAAGTTGGTTCTCTCTTATGAGTCAAACTCTGAATATGAAAGGGAGAAGATTCCCTTTCTCAGGTGTTTAGTGTGGGAAAGAAAATCGTTGAACCAAAGAAGAACGAAAAGCCCAAGATGAAGAAAATCAAGTTGATCAAGTATGTCAGCGAAGCACTCAGACCGGCCCCAATCCCAACCTGCATCCCTATATACAGTCTGTACAAAGGTGTCGCGATTGTTGAATGTGACATCTCTTTAACTCAATCTGGACTACCCAAGATCGACCTCAAGGAAGAAAACAAAGGAAAATTTGTCGAGTTGGAGAAAATTTCAAATGCTCAAGCCGCCATCAACCTGGTAATGCATAAGGTTGATGAGATTGCCAAGGAAATATTGAGCTGGTTTGATACATGCGTGCATTGTCAGACCATGGCACACTTCAGTGTTATTAGGAAATAAAGGAAACTCAAGGCTGCTGTTGAACTAGAAGAACAAATTCTGAGATGGGCAGAGATAGACCTAATCTCTGAAGCTCTCCCACGGCTAGACTTCGTCAAAATAGAGCTAAAGAAGAGTGTCTTACGGCACATTATCAAGCAGAAACGGGACAATTTCATTGTCCACAGACCGACTGTGATACCCTTGTCCCACGTCTTAAAAATAAAAAATTTAAAATGAGTTTATAATTAACTTATAATTGACTTCTATAGCAACTTGGGTTAATCATTTTCGTAAAGCGAGGACGAATACGAAGCAGTTGCTATAGGAGCCCATTATGCAGTCACGCAGACATTGGCCCGGGCTCGGAGCGTGACAGAATGGTATCAGAGCTAGTCACAGCAAGAAACATCGGGAATTAAGTGCTATGCGGGGCAAAGTTCTACGTGCATGAGAGCCACCTCTTGAACCTGCGGGGCAAAGTGCTACATGACGGGAGCCACCTCTTGAACATGTAGGAGCCACCTCTAGATTATCAGCGCTGGTGGATCGAGTGATCAGGCCACGACGAGGACGTCGCGTTCTGAAGGAGGGGTGATTGTGATACCTTTGTCCCACATCTTAAAAATTAAAGATTTAAAATGAGCTTACAATTGACTTCTATGGCAACTTGGGTTAATCATTTTCGTAAAGCGAGTACGAATACGAAGCAGTTGCTATAGGAGCCCATTGTGCAGTCATGCAAGCGCGGGCCCGAGATCGGGGTGTGACAACGACTACTTGAAATGGATGCGCTATCCATTTCAATGATTGTTAAAGTCAAGTGGCGTGAGTATGAACTTACAGCTGCTGAAGATGAAGGAATTCAGGTTGCCTTTGTGTTAAGAGAAGCTTGAGCAGTATATGAAGAAATTCCAGATGGATTTACACAAGCTTAGGCAGACAAAGAAATATTTGGTGAAGAACAACATCCAAGCATGGATTTACACAAGCTTCCCCTCCATCTCTGGTTGCTGAAATATCTACATAAGCTCCTATATCTCCTTCTCCAAGCATAGAAAATTAGACTGCAGAACATCCAGAGATGCCATTGATCTTTGTAGATGAAGTGGTGAAGTCTTTATCCAAATTTGACCACAACCTGCCCAAGATGGACCTTCCTCTATGATGCCTCAAGATTCAAAATTATTTGAAGGAGTAGACGTCTACACTAAGAAAGAGCTGTAGATTGAATCATTGTCATCAACTCCAGCTGATGAATCAGTGCCAATCTCATCTCTCTACAAATTTGACTGGCCATGAGTTGGTGATTCACAATGGTTTCAGACCAGATGTTGAGCATATGCGCAGGTCCAATAGGGAGGGGTGAATGTAGAACGTTTGGCTAAACCGCAGCATGACCAGACTCAAACCGCAGAAGCTCAAATCACAACTCAAGTCCCTGAGCCATTTACTGCAATGTATGAGGACAATCCCTCTGAATATCCAAGCGGTGGAGAAATGATTATTCTTTCAGCCTCCACTACTATTGCCAACTATCTCAACCATCTCGATATGATAAAATCTTGCACATGCACATACCAAGACTTCAACTCTCTAAGCCTGATGAAAAATCTGATGAAGACTCTTTGTTATAGCAATTTTGACTCAGTTGCAGGATGTTTCTAAATCCATTATTAACTTATAAATCAAGCATTTTGCACGTGCTATTGCATTTGACCACTTCAACTCACTGATTCTGAAGGACACCAGTTTCATTGGGAAACTCTACAGCAATCTCGGTTTTGACCAGCTCAAAATGAAGATCCAAGCCACCAACATGAATGCTGAATTGTCTTTCCAGATTATCCAAGTTAAAAATCATATGGACGCACGGCTTGATCACATTCAGAAAACCCTTGGTAGCCAGCTGCAAGAAATCCTTGAGTACATGTAGTGTGGTGGTGCCAAAAAAAGATAAATTCGAATACAGAAAGCTGGAAGAACAAAATAGAAGGGCTGAGAAGTTTAAGTACGAAGAATCTAAGAGGGATGATGAAAGAAGAAGGCAAGAAGAAAAAGCCAGAAGAAGGAAAGAAGGTAGAAGCAGTGGCAGTGGCAGTTCAAATCCTCGCATATAGGTTTTTTAATTTATTTTGTAGTTGTAATAGGCTTTTAAATTTCATGCAACTATATCGATGTTCTTCATTACCTGAGTGAAAAACAATTATAGTTTCATGTATTATCTTACTTAATCTTTTGATTTGTAATCATTGTATTTAGTTTTGCAATTTGCTTTGTCATCATAAAATATGAGGAAATTGTTGGAATAATTTTCTTAACATAAGTTTTGGTAAATGAAAAATAATAGTATCGACTTGTGTCATTGTTCAACAGTATTTCTTATGTATTTACAAGTTTCTAGCCACTAGATAAGGCAGACCACTCGGCATAGTATCAAAGCTCAAGCTGCTGACAGAAGATCATCATTGTTATGTTTCCAAACGGATCAATATCTTAGATACACTTAAAGTATGATCGTTCAACTCTAACCGGTCAGACATTAATAGATCAAGATGGATACTCCAATTCAAATTGTTCAATGACTATCAGATAAAGTGATAATCACAATATCCTACTACATCTCTATTGACAAAAAAAATTCAAAAATGTCAAGATTCAATCAACTTTTAAGAAGCTAAGATCAGAAGTCATAAAAAACAAAGAAGTATTAAATAAGTATTTAATGCAGTGTATGGTGAAAAAAGTTGACAATATCATTATGTTGGGAGTTAGTACAGACGATCGTTGAAAATTTTCCGATAGCTAGAGCTTTTCAAGTACAAATATGCAGTTTCAGAAAATAGAAAAAACAAGATTCAGGCTTTCAATCTGCAAGAATTAGAGCAAACTTATTCTTTCAACGTCAAGTTGTTCATTTAGCACATGCATATCACTTTATATCAAATCTTCTAAGGATCATTTTGTAATATCCTGCCTGCTCCAGTCGCCTAAGCTAACTGTTGGTTATTGTATTGGTTTCTGATTAAATAATGGTTCTTAAATCGCCATAGTTTGCGTTGAAATATCACTAAGAATTTCAATTTAGACAATGATAAGTATTAATAAAATTGTATTGTTACAAAGCATTGTAAAACTAAAGTCTTTTAGTGAGTTCCTTCCTAAATGAAAAATGAGTGACATAGTAGTATTTATCAATGAACATTCATAAATTATGTCTTATTTACTTACATACTTTATCCTTTTTGCTTGCTTATTTCTAATGTTGCTTATTTCTAACTGCTTTGTTAATTGTTGCTTGCATTGAATATATAGTTTATCACTAAGTCTAACCGGACAGTTTTTCGCATTCAAAATCATTTGAAATTGTCTAATTAAACCTATCAGTTCAAAAAAATATTTTAACAGCTAATAATTATTAAAATCAGCTCTGAGATTTAAAAAAAATTGAAAATAGTTCATTCATACTCTCTAAACTTTTTTTCCGATTCTAACACTTCAGATTCAACAAAATAGGACTAAAAACAGTATAAAAAACTAATTTAGAAGACCATGACTCAATTTTGACTACTTAATTGACCAAACCTAAAATAGACAAATTTAGAGGTTGAATTTTGGCTTTTTTCTTAAGATTTTATTTTTAATAAAAATATCTTATTATTGTTTTATTATTATTAACTTAAATATCAATGAATTTATCTATGACTCGATATAAAATTTCGACAATTTAATTAATTGGTAACTATAGCAAAACAAATCGCAAAAAACATATAAAGTAGCATATATTTAATATATATATATATATATATATATATATATATATATATATGAACTTAACTATCAGCGACTTTATCTATTACTCGTTATGAGTTTTATATCAAGTTGGTAATTATGTCATGTCTTTGTTTAACAATTTTCATCTTAGTAAAAACTTGTAAAACCTCACCTCCGCGAACTTATAAAAAAACAATTACTTCATATATTTTTTTATTAACTTAACTATCAATGACTTTATCTATTATTCAATATAGTTTTTTATCAACGAATGTAACAATTTTCATACTACAAAAAATATTGGTAAAACCACATCGCCGCAAGTTTATAAACTAATAAAATAACATGTACTTCATGATTTTGTACTTCTTAACTTAACTATCAACGACGACTTGATCAATTGTTCAATATAGAATTTTATCAATGAATTTAACAGTTTTCATCCTAATAGAAATATTGGTAAAACCACACCGCGAAAATATAAAATAATATGTACTTCATGAATTTTTACTCATCAATTTAACAATCAACGACTTTATCTATTATTATTCAATATAGAATTTTATCAACTACTTTAACGTTTTTCATCCTAATAAAAATACAACAACATGCCATCGCGAACATATAAAATATACTAGATCTCTTATGATACGGGTCAACTCTGCCTATATTTACAATAATATGTAATATTTTTTAATGGGTGACCCAGATAGAAGATACGTCTCACAAAATTGACCCATGAGACCGTCTACAAAAAACAGTTGTGTATAAAATAACATGTACTTCATGATTTTTATTTAACTTAACGATTAACGACTTTATCTATTATTCAATATAGAAATTTATCACGAATTTAACGATTTTTATCTTAGTAAAAATTTCATTAAAATCTAGTTGTCGCCATATAAATAACATGTACTTCATGATTTTGTACCTTTTAACTTAACTATCAACAACTTTATATATGTGAGAACCTGAATTTCCAGCATATGCTAATATTTCAGAAGCTGGTATTTTTCCAGGAAACATATATTTTTCCAGCAGACAGGTATTTTTCAGCATACAGAATCCAGCAGCAGAAAAGTTCAGTAGCGAGATTCCAGCAGATAGCTACTGATTGTGCTTATGACTTGTAACTGAAGCATTTATCATGTATTAAAGGCTGTAATGACACATAATGGCAGATTATGGCCATTTATTTGGGAGGCTAACAGTCAGAAATTTACCTATAAATAACACCCTCAAATCTCTAAATTGGTGTTACACAAATCTTGAGTATCACTTGAAAATTCGAGTTAAGAGAGCACCTTTGTTCAAGCAGAAAAATCCAGTAGCAAGAGCAACCAGATTTCAGACTGCCACCGAAATTCCTAGAAAATTACTGTAAGTGGGCTTATGTATAAATATCTTGAATCCAGTTTCATGATTTATGTTTTAAAGCAAAGTTTCTGTACGTTCGATTTCTGATATCTGATTTTTGAAGCACTGAAACTTAGTGAACTAATGGTAGGAATATATATTCTGAACATTACTGATTACTGATTACTCGCCTCACCCCTTAGAGGATAGAACATATAGGAGACTGCTATCAGCTTAGCCATGAAATTCACAAATGTGCTCAGTGCTTACTTGTTTAAATTTCTGATTACTGATTACTGAATACTGATTACTGATTTCGGAATACTGAATATTGATTTCTGTTACGAAAATAAGAACTTCTGTATATTATTCATATTACTGTTTCTGTATGAAAATGATTTCGAAAACTGGGAGTTATTCCCGCCCCCGCTTACTGAGTGACAACCATATCACTCACCCACCAAATCCATCTCAGATAAGAGCGAGGAAGAATTGTTAGAAGAAGAAGAACAACATCAGTTCTGGGGCTGGTGAAGAAGACTGTTATTTTTCTCAGTTCTGATTTATGTAATTAGATTCCGCTGCATTTGTTAAGACGGTATTATGTTCGGTTTTACATTTCCGCTATAAAACATTTGAGTTTGTATCAGACATTGAGTTATTCAGTATTATGAATAAAAGAGTTTCTGAATTTTGTACTTCTGAGGCTTATTGTTTTCGAATGTAAATTTGAGAGCAACGCCAGTGTCAACCAACCCCCGTCCTGGGGCGTGACATTGAAGTGGTATCAGAGCCAATTAGGTTTCATAATCTGGGGAAGAGGAACTAGAAATAATAAGTTCTGATAGACTTCTGAAAATAAGTCCTGAAAGTTACTGTAATAGACTACTGAAAATAAGCTACTTTAATAGACTTCTGAAAATTAACTACTATAATATACTACTGAAAATATAGAATAACTAAGTACAGTGGGGAAAAATCAGTTAGGAAAACAAATCAGAATACAGTAGAGCTCTGAGTGTCTCAGCAGCATGTCTGAAATAAGCAACATGTCTGAAATGAGTAGAAAAAAAATTTAGTAGACCATAACCAGTAGACCGAAAAACAGTAGTATCAGACCAGTAGTCTGAAACCAGAACCAGTAGATGGAAACCAGTAGATCTAAATGCAGAAGACTGGGTCAGTAGACTCGAAATGCAGCAGACTGGTTCTAACAGTGCAGGAAAGCAGTAGACAGTGCTGGAACAGCAGTAGACTGATTGCAGAAACATCAGAAGTGCAGTAGACAATGAATCCAGCAAGCGAATGCAGTAGACCTTGCAAATGGCATGGAAGTTGAGGTGTTTTTTGCGCAAACTTCAAACGGCCATAACTTTTGATCCAGGAGGAATTTTTACTATTAAAAGTATGCGTTGGAAAGCTCTCGATGAGAAGAACCTAACCTAGAACTAACATTCATTCTAGCACCGCCGAAGAACCCCAAAATCCTTCGTTTAGATAAGGATATCATCATTTTCGTAAAATTTTCCAGATTTTTGAAACTTTGAGGAATTTTCATTTCCAAACGGCTCAGTATTTTTGCACCAAATTTGGTACACTTTATGTTCTTGATGTGAAGGATTTTTAGTAAATTTTTCACGCCATTCTGAGACCGAAAAATTTTTGAGCTATTTTCTTCTACTAAATGTTATAGGCTTACTGATTCTGTTCATTCCAGTAATTGTCTATAGTTTGACTTGTACTCTTGAGATCATTCATGAACCTTCACTCTCATGTTTTGGATGTAGGATATGGCTGACCAGATTAATTACATTAAGAGCTTAGAGAGGAAGCTAGAGAAACTCAAGGAACATAACTACTGCCTAGAGCTGGACAAAGATGAATTAGAGCGTCGAGCAGAACACTTAAGAAGTGATGTTCAACGTTATGCTCACTATCTGCATGAAGCAGAAGAGAGGAGTAGGAAGGCTCAAGAAGAGTTTGAAACCTCCCAAGAGACTGTGGCAGAGTTCATCGAGTTACGTGATACATTAGTTGAGAAGATCCAAATACTTAAGGATCAAAATCACCAACTCGTGCACCAGCATAATCAGTATAGTGAACAGACTGATGCTCAGATTCAAGAGCTGCAGGACACTGTTGAAGTTCGTAGCGACCAGAATGCAGTTCTGCATGGTCATATTGAACATCTTGAAACAGTGATAGCCAACCATGAAGACGAACCTGAGGAGGATCCCGAAGAAGATGAAGAAGTCGAGGAGGATCCTATGGATTTGGGATTAGGAGAAGTGATAGATTAGAACATCAGTAGTGGTTTTCTTTGTAATATCACTTGTTCCAATTGCATTTCTGTTTTCAATTTCGATGTTTCGTTGTAATTGCACTTGCACTTTCTTGAAAAATCAATAAAATTTATTTATATCCATTGGTTTCATATTTAATTTCTGGAGCAATTACTCGATCATTGTGATTCTTTTGTTTAGTTTCTTTTTCTGCCATCAACCTTAGAACTTTTATAATTGTAGGAAATGGACGGATGACCAGTTAGAAACAATCACAACCCTCGTTACAATAACCGCAACAACAACCGCAATTATGAGGATGCACCACCACAACCACCACCAGCAGTTGGCCTCAGTCAGGCCAATTTGATGGCTATAGCCACGATTGTGGCAACCACTCTACAAGGGTTTGTGAACCCTAATGCTAATCAGCCACCGCCACCACCTTCAGCTCAGAATGGGACTAAGCAACACTATGAGGCTCTCCGAAGAGCAAGTCTCCCGAATTTCGACGGAAGCTCCGATCTTGAGGTCGGACAGAATTGGATGAAGGAGGTGGAGAACCATCTTCGACTACTTGAGGTTCCACAAGGAGTCAAGGTAGATGTGATTACACATTTTCTTGTGGATAAAGCAGCCAAATGGTGGGAAGGAGTTTCACCAGCTATGGTAAGAGCGGGACCTATCACTTGGCAAAGGTTCCGAGAGGCATTTTTGAAGTAGTACTTCCCGACAGCAGTTCGAGTGCAGAAGCTGTCAGAATTTGAAAGCTTGGTTCAAGAACCAAACATGACAGTGGTGGAGTATTCATCCAAGTTCCACTCATTGGGAACTTACTCCCCAACCATCATGGGAGACGAGGCCTTGAAGATGCATCGCTTCAAGAAGGGATTGAACAGCCGTATTCAATCTGTCCTTGCCGTTATCGAGCTCAATAGTTTTGATGAGTTGATGGGAGCCGCCATCAGAGCTGAGAATGACATCAAGAGGCGTGAAGGTGAGAACAAACTCAAACGTCCTAAGTCAAGCCAGTACCAATCGGGCCAACAATTCAAGAAGCCTAGGTTTTCAAGCAACCAATTTACCAGTGCTCCATCTAAAGGAACCACTTCTTCTCCATCAAGCAAAGAAGGAGTCAAGTGCCAAAATTGTGGATTCAATCACACTGGTGAATGCCGTAAGAATTCTGGAGCTTGTTTCCGTTGTGGAAAGATGGGTCACCGCATCGCTCAATGTCTTTTTCCAGATCTAAGTGATGGTCCAGCAGGCGGAACAAATCCAAACAAGCCTAAGGAGAATAAGCCAAATGCTCGAGTCTATGCTATCACTCAAGAAGAGGCTGACAACTCAAATGATGTCGTAGTTGGTACCATTCTAATCAATAATATACCTGCTTATGTGTTATTTGATTGTGGTGCTACGCATTCATTCATATCTAAGAGATTTGCGAAGAAGTTAGGAGCTAAGCCTGATAACTTAGAAGAACCATATAGAGTAGCAACTCCTGCAAATCGAATTTTAGAAACTCGCACTCTATATCGGAATATTAGTGTTCTCATAGATAATCAGAATTTCAAGGCAAACTTGATTCAACTAGACATGGTGGAATTCGACGTAATTCTTGGAATGGATTGGTTAGCCAAGAATCATGCTTTAGTAGACTGTCATCGAAAGACGGTAACCATCCAAGCTCCACACCAAGAGAAACTTTTATTTCATGGTAAGACAAAAGAACGAAAGACTCTTCTTTCTGCTTCTCAAACTTGGAAAGCCATGAAAAGTGGAGAAAATGTTTACCTAGCTATGTTAAGCGAAGTTAAGAAAGAAACCACACTTACGCTAGAAGAGATTCCGGTAGTACAAGAATTTCCGGATGTCTTTCCTGAAGAACTCCCTGGCGAACTTCCCGACCGCGAAGTGGAATTTGAGATTAATTTAGTGCCCAATGCTACACCAATCTCAAAAGCATCATACCGAATGGCTCCGGCAGAGTTGAAAGAACTCAAAGAGTAACTTCAAGAATTGTTGGATAAGAAGCAAATCCGACCAAGCGCATCTCCATGGGAGCTCCTGTCCTATTTGTAAACAAGAAGGACGGAAGCATGAGGATGTGTATTGATTACAGAGAGCTGAACAAGATCACAATAAAAAACAAGTATCCGCTTCCAAGGATAGATGACTTGTTTGACCAACTCAAGGGAGCTACGGTCTTTTCCAAGCTCGACTTAAGGTCAGGCTACCACCAACTCAAGGTCAAGACGGACGATATTCCGAAGAAAGCCTTCCGAACAAGGTATGGACATTATGAGTTCATGGTGATGCCGTTCGGATTAACAAATGCTCCGACAGTATTCATAGATCTCATGAATAGAGTGTTTAAACCGTTTCTTGACAAGTTTGTTGTGGTATTCATCGACGAAATTCTAATGTATTCGTCAAGTGAAGAAGACCACAAAGAACATCTTCGTCTCACCCTCCAGACGCTGAGAGAAAAAGAACTGTATGCCAAGTTCAAGAAATGCGAATTCTGGCCAGAGAGCGCCACATTCTTGGGACACATAATATCAGCAGCAGGAGTATCTGTGGACCCTAAGAAAGTAGAGGCAATCTCAAATTGGCCTATACCAAAGAATGTGACAGAAATTCGAAGCTTCTTGGGATTAGCAGGCTATTACCGAAAATTTGTTGAAGAATTCTCTTCAATAGCAATACCTCTCACCAAACTCACACAAAAGAACTCCAAATTTCAATGGAGTGAAGATTGTGAAAAGAACTTCGAGAATTTGAAGAAAAAGCTTACCTCCACGCCAGTGTTGGTATTGCCAACTGAAGGCAAAGACTTCACCATCTACAGTGATGCATCTAAAGAAGGTTTAGGATGTGTACTCATGCAAGAGGGAAGGGTGATAGAATACGCGTCAAGACAATTGAAGCCGTATGAACTGAATTACCCAACGCATGATCTCGGACTAGCCGCAGTGGTGTCCGCACTAAAAATTTGGAGACATTCTTTATGGAGCCAAATGTGAGATTTTCACTGATCACCAAAGTCTCAAATATTTGTTCACTCAAAAAGAACTAAATATGAGACAAAGACGGTGGATTGAACTCATGAAGGATTACGACTTGACGATAAGTTACCATCCAAGCAAAGCCAACAAGGTAGCAGATGCTTTAAGTCGAAAGAATATGAGTAAGGTGATCCTGACATCACTTTCAGCACAACCATGTCTTCGAGAGACAATCGAGATAAGTCAAGATAGAGATTCCGCTTTGGTGAAACTAAAAGAACAAGCTAAAGAAGGGAAATCACCAGATTTCGAGACGGATAACGAAGGAATCTTGTGGATGAAAGGACGATTGTGCGTACCACACATCGATAACCTTCGACAAGAAGTAATGTCTGAGGCACATAAGTCGAAATTTTCAGTCCATCCTGGCAGTACCAAGATGTACAGAGATTTGAAGAAAAATTTCTGGTGGAGTGGAATGAAGAAGGACGTGACAATGTTTGTTTCTAAATGTCACGTATGCCAACAAGTCAAAGCAGAGCACCAGAGACCTGGTGGACTTCTTCAACCATTAGAAATCCCGGAATGGAAATGGGAACATATTTCCATGGATTTTGTAGTTGGTTTACCAAAGTCGAGACAAGGTCATGACGGAATATGGGTGATCGTAGATAGACTACAAAATCTGCGCATTTCTTACCGGTCCGCATGAACTATAATTTGGACAAGCTAGCCACACTGTACATGAATGAGATCGTACGATTACATGGAGTTCCAACTAGCATACTATCCGACCGAGATCCTAGATTTACATCTCGATTTTGGAAGAGCTTTCAACAAGCTATGGGGACAAAAGTTACCCTTAGTACGGCATATCACCCTCAGACCGATGGCCAAACAGAGAGGACAATTCAGACTCTAGAAGATATGCTGAGACATGTGCTCTAGACTTCAATGGTAATTGGAGCGAACATCTGCCCTTAATCGAGTTCGCTTACAATAATAGTTACCACAGCAATATTGGAATGGCATCATATGAAGCTCTGTATGGACGAAAGTGTCGATCACCACTGTATTGGGATGAAGTAGGGGAAAAAGCCATCGTTGGACCCGAACTAATCCAATAAACAGTGGATAAAGTTGTCGTGATTAAGGAGAGATTGAAAACTGCACAAGATCGACAGAAAAGCTGGGCTGACTTGAAAAGAACCCGTGGAATTTGAAGTTGGAGAAAAGGCATATGTGAAAGTGTCACCCATGAAGGGTGTAATCTGATTCAATAAGGCTGGGAAACTGAATCCCAGATACGTCGGACCATTTGAAATTCTTGAAAAAGTGGGAACACTTGCTTATAGATTAGCACTTCCACCCGACATGTCAAGAATTCACAATGTATTCCACGTCTCGCAGCTGAGGAGATCCAAGTCACATTCTGGAAGCTGGACCACTTCTGGTCGAGGGAAATCTAAATGAAGAATTGAAGTATGAAGAAATTCCGATTCGAATTGTGGATAACAAAGACCAAGTACTTAGGCGACGAACTATCCCATATGTCAAAGTACAATGGTCCAACCACACCGAAAGAGAAGCTACTTGGGAGTTGGAAGAAAGGATGCGAACACAATACCCTTATCTCTTTGAGGACCATGTATAACAAAGTTTCGAGGACGAAACTTTTCATAAGGAGGAAGGGATGTGAGAACCTGAATTTCCAGCCGATGCTAATATTTCAGAAGCTGGTATTTTTCCAGCAGACATGTATTTTTCCAGCAGACAGTTATTTTTCAGCATACAGAATCCAGCAGCAGAAGAGTTCAGTAGCGAGATTCCAGCAGATAGCTACTGATTCTGCTTATGACTTGTAACTGAAGCATTTATCATGTATTAAAGGCTGTAATGACACATAATGGCAGATTATGGCCATTTATTTGGGAGGCTAACAGTCAGAAATTTACCTATAAATAACACCCTCAAATCTCTAAATTGGTGTTATACAAATCTTGAGTACCACTTGAAAATTCGAGTTAAGAGAGCACATTTGTTCAAGCAGAAAAATCCAGTAGCAAAAGCAACCAGATTTCAGACTTCAACCGAAATTCCTAGCAAATTACTGTAAGTGGGCTTATGTATAAATATCTTGAATCCAGTTTCATGATTTATGTTTTAAAGCAAAGTTTCTGTACGTTCGATTTCTGATATCTGATTTTTGAAGCACTGAAACTTAGTGAAGAACATTACTGATTACTGATTACTGGCCTCACCCCTTAGAGGATAGAACATATAGGAGACTGCTATCAGCTTAGCCATGAAATTCACAAACGTGCTCAGTGCTTACTTGTTTAAATTTCTGATTACTGATTACTGAATACTGATTACTGATTTCGGAATACTGAATATTGATTTCTGTTACGAAAATAAGAACTTCTGTATATTATTCATATTACTTTTTCTGTATGAAAATGATTTCGAAAACTGGGAGTTATTCCGTCTCCGCTTACTGAGTGACAACCATATCACTCACCCACTAAACCCATATCAGATAAGAATACTGAAGAAATGTTAGAAGAAGAGGAGCAGAATCAATTTTGGGGCTGGTGATGAAGATCGTTGTTCTCAGTTCTGATTCTAGTTTATGTTATTTCCGCTGCATCTGTTAAGATACTGTTATGTATGGTTTTACATTTCGCTGTAAAACATTTGCTCTTTGAGTTTTATCAGACAATGAATATTATGAATAAAAGACTAGTTTCTGGATTTTGTACTTCTGAGACTTGTTGTTTTCAAATGTAAATTTGAGAGCAACGCCGGTGTCAACCCACCCCCGTCCCGGGGCGTGACAATATATTATTCAATATAGAATTTTATCAACGAATTTAGCGGTTTTCATCCTTGTAAAAATACTGATAAAACTATGTCGTCACAAACATATAAAATAACATGTACTTCATTAATTTACTTATTAACTTAATTATCAAAGACATTATCTTTTGTTATTCAATATAGAACTTTATCAACGATTTTAACGGTTTCATATAATAAAGATATTTGTAGCAACACGCCACCGCAGGAGATATAGAATGTATTTCGTGATTTTTTTATTTATTAACTTAGATATCAACGACTTCATCTATTATTAAATATAGAATTTTATCAACAAATTTAACGGTTTTTTTCCTTGTAAAAATTATGGTAAAATCAAGCTACCGCGAACATATAAAAAAACATGTACTTCATATCTTTTAATTATTAACTTAATTGTAAACGACTTTAACAATTATTCAATATAGAATCTTATCAACAAATTTAATGTTTTTCATCCTTATAAAAAACACTAGTAAAACAACATCGTTGCGAGCATATAAAATAATATATACTTCATGATTTTTCACTAATTAACTCTACTATCAATAACTTTATCTATTATTCAATATATAATTTTATTAACGAATTTAATGATTTTCATCCTAGTAAAAATACTGGGCAAACCACGCCACCGCGAGCATATAAAATAACTTGTACTTCCTGATTCTTCACTTATTAACTTAATTATCAATGACTTGATCTATTATTTGGTATAGAATTTTATCAACGAATTTAATGATTTTCATCCTTGTAAAAATACTGATAAAACTACGCCGCCACGAACATATAAAATAATATGTACTTCATGAATTTACTTATTAACTTAATTATCAACGACATTATCTTTTGTTATTCAATATAGAATTTTATCAACGATTTCATATAATAAAGATATTTGTAGCAACACGCCACCGCGGAGATATAGAATGTATTTCGTGATTTTTTTATTTATTAACTTAGATATCTAACGACTTCATCTATTATTAAATATAGAATTTTATCAACAAATTTAACGGTTTTTTTCCTTGTAAAAATTATGGTAAAATCAAGCTACCGCGAACATATAAAAAAACATGTACTTCATATCTTTTAATTATTAACTTAATTGTAAACGACTTTAACAATTATTCAATATAGAATCTTATCAACAAATTTAATGTTTTTCATCCTTATAAAAAACACTATTAAAACAACATCGTTGCGAGCATATAAAATAACATATACTTCATGATTTTTCACTAATTAACTCTACTATCAACAACTTTATCTATTATTCAATATATAATTTTATTAACGAATTTAATGATTTTCATCCTAGTAAAAATACTGGGCAAACCACGCCACCGCGAGCATATAAAATAACTTGTACTTCCTGATTCTTCACTTATTAACTTAATTATCAATGACTTGATCTATTATTTGATATAGAATTTTATCAACGAATTTAATGATTTTCATCCTTGTAAAAATACTGATAAAACTACGCCGCCACGAACATATAAAATAATATGTACTTCATGAATTTATTTATTAACTTAATTATCAACGACATTATCTTTTGTTATTCAATATAGAATTTTATCAACGATTTCATATAATAAAGATATTTGTAGCAACACGCCACCGCAGAGATATAGATAGAATGTACTTCGTGATTTTTTTTTTATTAACTTAACTATCAACGACTTTATCTATTATTAAATATAGAATTTTATCAACAAATTTAACGGTTTTTTTCCTTGTAAAAATTATGGTAAAATCAAGCTACCGCGAATATATAAAAAAACATGTACTTCATATCTTTTAATTATTAACTTAATTGTAAACGACTTTAACAATTATTCAATATAGAATAACACCGGTAAAACATCGCTGCGAGCATATAAAATAACATATTCTTCATGATTTTTCACTAATCAACTCTACTATCAACAACTTTATCTATTATTCAATATATAATTTTATTAACGAATTTAATGGTTTTCATCATAGTAAAAATATTGAGCAAACCACGCCACCGCAAGCATACAAAATAACTTGTACTTCCGGATTCTTCACTAATTAACTTAATTATCAATGACTTGATCTATTATTTGTTATAGAATTTTATCAACGAATTTAACGGTTTTCATCATTGTAAAAATAGTGATAAAACTACGCCGCCATGAACATATAAAATAACATGTACTTGATGAATTTAATTATTAACTTAATTATCAACGACATTATCTTTTGTTATTCAAGATAGAATTTTATCAACGATTTTAACGGTTTTCGTATAAAAAAGATATTTGTAGTAACACGCCACCGCAGAGACATAGATAGAATGTACTTCGTGACTTTTTTATTTATTAACTTAACTATCAACGATTTTATCTATTATTAAATATAGAATTTTATCAACAAATTTAACGGTTTTCATCCTTGTAAAAATTATGGTAAAATCAAGCTACCGCGAACATATAAAATAACATGTACTTCATATTTTTTACTTATTAACTTAATTGTAAACGAATTTATCAATTATTCAATATAGAATCTTATCAACAAATTTAGTGTTTTTCATCCTTATAAAAACACCGGTAAAACAACTTCGCCGCGAGCATATAAAATAACATATACTTCATTATTTTTCACTAATTAACTCTACTATCAACAACTTTATCTATTATTCAATATATAATTTTATTAACGAATTTAATGGTTTTCATCCTAGCAAAAATACTTTGCAAACCACGCCACCGCGAGCATATAAAATAACTTGTACTTCCTGATTCTTCACTAATCAACTTAATTATCAACGACCTGATCTATTATTTGGTATAGAATTTTATCAACAAATTTAACGGTTTTTATCGTAGTAAAAACACTGGTAAAAACACGTAGGTGTGAAACATAAATTAACATGTACTTCATGATTTTTTTACTCATTAACTTAACTATCAACGATTTTATCTATAATTCAATATAGAATTTTATTAACGAATATAACGATTTTCGTCCTACAAAAAATACTGGTAAAACCATATCGCCATGAACATATAAAATAACATGTACTTCATGTTTTTTTACTTATTAACTTTAACCTATGCGTGGTTAACAATAATGACCATGAATATATATATTATGTCTGTTTTTTCACTCTAAATTTCATAATTGAGCAATTTATAAAGTAACATTAAAAGGAGGTTGTCTTCACAACAATCTCCAACACAATTTTTAAACTTTTGGGAGTCAAAATCCCAATTAATTAGACTCCACTCTTTTGCTAATCCATTTTCACATGACAGTGTGATGGTGCCTAGGAACTAATTTCATGCAACTCAATTTAAACTTTTTATCATTTTTTGTTTTCTTTTTATTTTCTTTAATTTTTTTTGCCCACATTTACTCAAGTTACTTAATAGTCAACTCAAAACATGTAAATTACTTTATATTTTTTCTTCTCATTTGTATAAGAGGATTAAAAGTTGTGTGGATAGGTACGTAATCTCACCAAAAATTACACAAATCAAATTACACTATTAGTAAAAGATTTTGTGTGTGAATAATGACACTAAACAAATAGCAAAGTAAATGTGCTCAATATAAGTCAAGAAACCGAAGCTTTCTTTGCTATTTACTCTCCACAGTAGAAATAATAATAATAAACTTGCATTAAGTCATAAATGAATGTGGGGTATTAAAGATGACATCTCTTGAAAATCAGTTTCGATTTTGTTTTAATTATCAGCATTAGCTTAATGTAACCATTCCAGGATTCACATCATCTTGACTCTGTGTGTAATCCTTGAAATTTTATTATCCTCTTCAAAGTACATTGTAAAGAAATTTACAGCACCACTCATCCATAAATGGAGTTACAGAGTTCAAATCCAGGACTCCACGTTCAAGAAAAACAACTTATTTTACCTGTTTCTGGTCAAGAACTTGTTTCTGATAAATCTTTACGTAGGCAGATGGAAGGCAACTCTGATGGGAATCAGGGAGGGTCCGGTGATCCAATTCCAGGGGAGGAATCCAGGGTGCACGAAATGAACCAACAAGATCACGAGGACCATGGGGATGTTGATTCTGATATATTTTCCCGTGGATGGTCGACAACAGGCAAGAGAGTGAGAAACAGAAGAGCTCGGGTGAAGATTCCAGGCTTTTCCCAGGATGAGGAGGCTTCCAAGACTGGAGATGAAGCCGGCCAACCTGGAAAACAAAAGCTTCCAATGAAGAAAAGAAAGATGTCTGAGTCACCCGGCTCGAGCTCTGGAAATGGGCGTTCTTCTTTATCAGGAAGCAAGATCGTGGAGCCTGGAGAGTCAGAAAATGATGATCTTACAGATCCAGGGGCAGAAACAGCAGTAGCAAGGATAAATAACAATAATAATCTAACTGAAAATTTGAACGAGCATGTTTGTAACATATGTAACAGGTCTTTCAAGAGCTACCAAGCATTAGGTGGACACAAAGCTCACCACAATAATGACAAAGCTGAGGATATTAGCTTCACGGAAGAAAAGAATGGATCCACTCGACGACCCCGAAAAACCAACCAAGTCCACCAATGCGAGCTTTGCAACAAAATCTTCTCCCAAGGTCAAGCTCTTGGTGGTCACAAGCGGCATTGTAAAGGACAGGCCAGCCATGGAGGAGGACTGGAGACTGAGAAACAGCCCCGAATACTGGATTTTGACCTCAACGAGTTCCCGCCGGAGTGGATACCCGAAGAATGATATAATTAATTTCGGTTTATATTATGCATATCGATGGAAACTGCATGCCTAAATATTCTCCAAACTACCTTAATGTCTGTAGAATATGCATATTATGTGTGTTGTAGTTAATAATATTGGATGAATCGATTTGGCTGATTTGAGCATCCAAGATTGGAATCACAGTTATCTGACTGTGATTCCAATCTTGGATGCTCAGATTTATAAGCTATCATGTCGGTGAGAACTAATAAAGAGTCTATATTTAGAACTAATTCTCCATAAATCTCAACAAAAGTGACTGAGTTTTGTTTGTGATTTTTGGAAAATGCAAGTATTACTTATCAAAGTGCCCTTTGAATGAATTTCCTTTTGGTTTTTAGTTTTGCATGGCTTTCAAATTATTTGTAGATAAAAATATGACTCAAAAAAGGGTTTTTCGTTATACCAAAAGTTGTAGTTCAACGCATTTATCGTTTGATCAGAGTAATTATCGCTACCACTACCTATTATATTTCAGTTTTTTGATGCTCTGGAGCTCAACTCAACAACGCAATATGAAATATAAAATCCATTATAGCAATCATTATTAATTCTTTAGTAACACAAAAAATTCAAACCAAGTCTAGATTATCGATACAAAGTTCATGCACATGTGTAAGAAAAGCTCGAGAACAATATCATTTAGTGCAAAACTTGTACGATCTGGTTTTTCAATATCGCTTGATTTGCGATAGATATATATGGTTCAATTTCAGTTCAATCCAATCCGAAGTTGAAAATTTTCAAGTGCCAAAACTTTCCAATTTATGTAATTTTGAAATTAATTTAACACGGAGGACTCATACTCCAGTGACAAAATAATATGATATCGTCCTTTTGGTTGCATTTGAGCGGATTTTATTTCAAATCCACATCTATTTGACTCGAAATTTGTAGGACCGAGCGCTTGCCGCTTTACCAAAAGTTATAGCTGGTGGTAATGGTGCAACTCAAATCTTTTAAACCGCATAGCAACTCAAGCACCACGGTTCGATCGCTCTACCAAGCAAGGACAATTATTGGACCCAACAATCTCCCTCTCAATAATTGCACTCCTTGCAATCAATGGGAATCGAACCCGTGACCTTTGCTCTGATACCAATTGTAGGACCGAGAACTTGTCGCTTTACCAAAAGCTATAGCTGGTGGTAATGGTGCAACTCAAATCTTTTAAACCGCTACAGCAACTCAAGCACCACGGTTCGATCGCTCTACCAAGCAAGAACAATTCTTGGACCCAACAAAATTCATACGATTGATTTCAAATATTCTATGTTGCTGTTAATTGTATATGCTTTCACGTTTTTTTACTAAATAGTCATTAGAAGTACGCTTCTTAGTATTCTTATCCAAATTGTATAAAAGGAAACACGATACAACGGTTTTGGAATAATAACACAAATTGTTTTCTTAGCTCAGTGAGCTTGTTCCCAACTTCTTTACATGTGATTCGGATTGGGCTGCTTGTCCCATGACTCGTCGCTCCGTTACTGGTTATCAGACTAGGGACTTCGCTCCTATCTTGGAAATCCAAGAAACAGAACACCATTTCGCGATCATCTGCGGAAGTTGAATATCGTGCCATGGCGACCACCACATGCGAAATTGTTTGGATTGTTGGCCTTTTGCGTGACATGGGAGTTCACATTCATGGTCCTACGACATTATTTTGCGATAATATGGCTGCCATCCACATTGGTGCTAATCCACTGTATCATGAACGGACGAAACACATAGAGATAGATTGTCACTTAGTCCGTGAGAAGATCAAAGAAGGCTTCATATGCACTCAATACATCCCTACTCATCAACAACTTGGAGACATTTTCAGTAAAAGTTTGGGAAGGGCTCAGCATGCCTACTTGCTTGGGCTTCTGGGAGTTTGTGATTTGCATCAACCTTAAAGAAGGATCCCATCTTGTTGTACGAATCAAAACGGTTCAAGCTTGTTGTTCACACCCACGTCAAGCTTGAGAGGAGAGTGTTAATTGTATATGCTTTCACGTTTTTTACTAAATAGTCATTAGAAGTTCGCTTCTTAGTATTCTTATCCAAATTGTATAAAAGGAAACACGATACAACGGTTTTGGAATAATAACACAAATTGTTTTCTTAGCTCAGTGAGCTTGTTCCCAACTTCTTTACAGTTGCCAAGTATTTTTTTCTTCAATTTCAAATCTACCTTCCAATATTATCATCTTAAATCCATATTTAATTTGAAATCGTCCAACAAACACAAATCTTTTTATTCAAACACAATCTCACCTCCGTGAAATCACAAGTATCATTAAAGGTGCTCTACCCTAAGCATCATTCTTCATTAATATCATCGAACTCGCACTAAACACTATGGGCAATAACCCTCGTGATTGTTATATTTTCGAGTTCGAGCTTGTAAAATAGAAGACAATAACGTTTCTAACGTAGGACTCTAAGAACAGTGACTCGAATACAGCAGCTCTTCATGAGATGTACAAATGCCAGAAATTCTGCCTCATTTATGAGTTTCCCAAATATCCACGTTTTTATTATAATTTGGTAATCGCACCATTGTGTCATACTAATAATTAATTCCATGATCCTGTCCCTCTCTACACAGAAATCAAATTTATGAACACATCATATGCATCAAGTACGTACAAAGAATCAAGACAGATGGTATTATTGAAAAACCAAGGTAAAGTTTTTTAATGTTCTGCATTGATGCTATCAATGTTGGCACATAGTACCCAAAGTCAGGACGCAAAATAATAAACACAGAAACGGTGCAAACAAGCATATGAAAACAAATGAGCAACTAAAACAATACAATCATGACACCAAAGCAAGCACCCACTCGAGCTAACAATACCAGATCATAAATTAACGAGAAACACAAAAGTCATCAAATTAACCTCCCCGGGGTTATCTTTTCGTCAATATGATTATATCTGGACAATAATAAAGTTTCAACTTGTTTAGATCTCACTTGGCCATCAATAACCTTGACGAACTCCTCATAGTTGATCTGCCCATCACCATCCACGTCCGCTTCGCGGATCATCTCATCGACCTCCTCATCAGTGAGCTTCTCACCAGGATTGGTCATAACGTGGCGTAGTTCTGCAGCAGAAATGAAGTCATTCTGGTCCTTGTCGAAAACCCGGAAACCTTCCTTCAGCTCCTCCTCAGAATCGGTGTCCTTCATTTTCCGAGCCATCAGGTTGAGGAACTCAGGAAAGTCAATTGTTCCATTACCATCAGCATCAACCTCGTTGATCATATCCTGAAGTTCAGCCTCTGTTGGGTTCTGTCCTAAAGAGCGCATCACAGTACCGAGCTCTTTCCTATCAGATTTACACATGGTAGACAAATCAGGCATGTTAGAAAGACGGCTGTAGAGTGCATAAGATGGGAATTATTAGATTATTGAAAAAAGGAACACACATCAACAACTATAAAATGTCAAAAACTCCACAATGCTTGTTGCGTGATATAAGCATTTAAGATACCTAGATGCCACAGCAAGATCGAGGAAAATAAACGTGCATGACATTTGGAGAAACATTGACAATTATAGAAAATTGATGAGGAAAAACATAATTATTTAAATCCCCAACAACGTGCATGCAGGTTCAAGGCTCAGCATCCTTTGAAGTGTATGTTTTGCATATGAACCACCTTGGCATACAAAAGGTTCACATAATCACATCTCAAAAGTTGGGAATGATGAAATGAAGGTGAAACGGGAGATAATATTATTCACTTTCATTTCTAAGTATTTATATTTTTGCATCAATTGTTTGTAAGGTAAACAATTAGTCGTATATGATAGAAGTTTTTTAAAATTTAGAGTGTATAACTTATTATGCCTTAAAGAATCTTATTTTCATTCAACAAAGGCATGTGCCTAACCTTGCACCTCTTGCCATAGCTCTACAATACTCTGAGCTTCTCATAGCTCTGTCAATGGACCGAACGCTTGCCGTTTTACCGAAAGATATAGCTGGTGTTAATTGTGCAACTCAAATCTTTTAAATCGCACAACAGCTCAAGCATCACGATTCGACCGCTATTCCAGCATGGATAATTATTACACTCAATAATCTCTTTCTCAATAATTGCACTCCTTGCAATCAATGAGAATCGAACACGTGACATTGGCTCTGATACCAATTATAAGAGCGAGAGTTGTATTTAGTGGTAATGATGCAACTCAGATCTTTTAAAACACCACGGTTCGATCGTTCTTCCAGCAACGACAATTATTGCACCCAACAACGATCATAATTTTAAAATTCCTAGACCGTTACTTAAAAGAACATCAAATTTTAAATAGTTATCTAGAAAGTTTCCAAATATCCAATTTAAAATCTCCGACCCTTTTCGCCTTTGACTTTGCAGAAAAAAACAAGAAGACAAATAGAAACATTATCAGGAAAGTCATTAGCTTCATCAATCATCTCAAATCAAATGCTCAAAACTAGATAAACCAGTATATATTACAATTACATCAGCAAATTCCTAATGGTACTCCATTTTTCCTAGCCGAAACGATCAAACACCAGACTCTAGTTACAGAATTTACAAGCGGAGCCATACATGCAAATAGCTGTAAAATCTTGTGTGCCAACTACATAATCATATCTGAAGTACTTCATATGTTTCTATCACCAGTCCAAACACCATGACTGGATAAAGAAAGTCCAGCAAATTCCAGTCTTCTAAATTCATAATCAGCTATACAATATCAAACACAGTGAAGACAATAACATCTCGCGGAACGTTTGATCTTATTACAATCTAAGCAATCGTTCATAACAAAAATGCTGTACAAACACACATATAAGCAACCGAATAAATAAACTCAAAACCCGCAGAAATACATTGATCGATCTATATTTAAGTCACCGAATAACGAATAACACGAAAAATAAATTTAGACTACTAGTTGCGAAAAGATACCAGATCTACGCAATGATACAGACCGAGAAATGGGAAAATAATAAAATCAGAAGAATACTGACCGTCGCCATCTTTGTCGAACAGAGAGAAGGCTTCCTTGAATTCGGAGATCTGGTCGTCTGTTAGATGGTCCGCCATTGTTGTCCCTCGAGCTTTTTGCAGGATGTGTTCAAGAATTTTACTTTCGTCGAATCGTGGATATATATTTTATATAAAAATAAAATAGATGATAAATAACATAAAATGAAATATAAATATCATCCATTCCAAAATACAAAATCTATTTTGATGCAAATTTTATAATAAAATAATGCGATTTTTGCACCAAATATAACATTCATCTCCAACTTATTTACTTCAAATATCATATAAAAAAAATATTTTCAAAATATTCATTTTATATTACATATATTAATTATTCAATATATTTTTAATTATGACTAATGTGTATATTATATAATCAATATTATATTATTAATAAATTTAAATAATAATATTCAAGTTTATAATTTAATTATATAATTTGAATGACTATATTCCTAACACAAATCATCAATTAAAGTATTTCGTGGTGCGAAGCGAATGACTTTTTTATTAAATTATATTATTTATAAATCATTAAATCAAATTATTCTTTAATTATTAATAATTAACATAAATAAATAAATATTTAAAAAATCAATAATTATTTTTTTTTATTTTTATGTTTAGACCATCTGAGGCTTGGAATCAAAGTGAATCGGATACGCGGCGTTGTTTTACCAAACTTTTTCTTAGTGGCTTTCGCACACATGGAGTTTATTGGTTTCCAGCCTATATACCATTTTCAACTCATGTTGAGCTAAGAAAAGGAATAATTTAAATTCTAGAATAATAATGAATATAAGATTCTTATTTGGAACTTTTACAAAACATAAAAGGATTTATAAAAGATATACCAAAGAAATTAAACAACAGCGGATTTTACTGAGATTCCCATAGAATCATAAATTCATAAAAATCACCCATAAACGCCTTAGACGTCATTTCTCGGCTAAGCAGGCTGAAGGGCTACAGCATGAATTTATTTTTCCCTGGTTAAACTCAAACCTTGTGTTTACCATTTCCTGGTTCATCTTTTTACCTTATGTTCTAACCAAAGACTCTTATATTACATTAAATTCCAAAAATTTAAATAAATCTTTTATTATCTCATTTTAATTCCAAGTTACAAATAAATATAGATCATGTCATAGTAAGGTAATAATTTAGCACGAATAATTTAGCCTGTCATTCAGGCTAATCTAATGAAATAAAAATAAAAACAGTAAGTAAAAGCAGAAAATAAAAACAGTAAGAACTTACAAAGTTGTCATCAGAACTTCAAATTTTTATTTATAAACTTCAGAAGAGTTGTTTACAAGAGATAATAGAGGGGAGCAAACTCGACCGTGTCTTTCTAATAACACATAAGTAACCTATAAATAGATAGAAAAGCCGGACATCAAACCCCGGATTCCATCTCAAAATATAAATAGTAAAATACTTTATTAAAGCAAAAATTAACATGATTACAAAATTCAAAAAGTATACAGTGATATGCCACCCACTTTTGTCATGATATGCCATGATGTGTTATTCCACCAACTCTTGAATAGTGAGATTCCACTTTTAACGACTTTAATCATCTTTAATATTATCCTTTAGGGAATTCTTCAAATTCTCAAAAATATCATCAATTTGAGAGAGTTGAGGGATATCATCCTCGGGATCTTGTGCATCATGCATCTTCATTAGATGAATAAATTGTTTCTCGCTGGATTCAGACGCCATAGATTTATCCGATTTTGAATCAGAACATCCAATATTCTGAAAAAGATCATTCTTCATTTCTTCAAAGATCCTTCTTCATTTCTTCAATATAAACCTCAATCTTTTTTTTTTTAATAAATTTCAGAATATGTCTGAGTGAGAATCTTGAATGGACTCATATAGGCTTTTTCCTTTTCTTGTTGATTATGAAATTCTTTCTGATATAACGATATTTTTCCTCCATTTGATGAAGAGTATAATAGCCATAAGGCTTTCCAGTTTCTGGATCATCTCGTAATAATTTGTCCCAAAATTTAGTGGAACTGACTCGCCATATGCAAGGGATTCCTTCATCAGTATATTCAAATTCTGGTTATCATTTCCAGATCCAAGGAATTCCAAATTCCATGAAGAATAGACATAAAGTCTTTCCATCAATCCAATGTTCAGAAAATAATTTTTTAATACTTGGAGAAACATTTAACCAAGTATTCATGGGTTTTATAAAAATCTATGGCAAAATCTTTGCATATGGACCAAATATTTTCCACCAGATTAAAAACCAATTTGGAACAGGATGATGAAAAACATTTTCACAAATCTTTAGAAACCATGTATGTTTTCTCTTTTCATTTTCATAGAGAACTCTGAATATAATCCCAAAAGTTGAATTTAAAACTCATTTTATGACTTTCAGAATAAAATTCTTTCTCAACCAATGGAGATATACCACATTCTTCAATAGATATTATCTTTTTGATAATGAACTTGGAGAAGTTATAACTTCCTTTTTGCTGGGTATTACTGAAAAATGAGTTATATCAACACTTTTTGTAGATAACAGAAGATTTTCATAAAATCCTTTTTGCTTATAAGAACCATATACATATGATGTATTGGTTAAGTATCTTTCCATGATAGTCCATGGAGTTTTCTCCCATTGAGTATCTTTTTCTTCTATAAGAAGAATTAATTCACGATGTTTTGTCTTTGTATATAGAGCAGAATCATTATCATCTTCTTTTATGATATTAGCATATGATGCTGAAGCTTGAGAATCTGTATTATTTCTCTGCTTTTGTTTAAAAAATTCTTGAAACTCATTGTATAACTCATTATTATGCTCAGTACTACTGGCTGATGAACTTGATAAGTTCTGAGCTATTAGCCTTTGCTTTCCATGCTGTGCTATAATATTAGGGATTTTTCCCCTACCACCTCTTCCTCTATAAGAGGAATCTCCTCTACCTCGAGAGCTCATATCTGTAAATAAAAACATTAAGATAAATATTCTCGAGTTATGAAATCCGGTAAGTGATTATCTTCACCTTTTTTGTAAATGATTTCAAAATCAAAGGGAGCTAAATGAGCATGCCATCTTACAAACATTTGTTTAGAAACATCATGTTTGAAATCTTTGTTAAACATAAATTTTGCAGATTTACAATCAGTTTTTATAATAAACTTTTGATTATATAAATCATCTTGAAATTTTAAAATACATGTGACAATAGCCAAAATTTCTTTTGCTACTGTGGAATAATTTTTCAGAGCATTATTCCATTTTCCAGAATAAAATCGAATAAAATATTCTTGTTTTGTTTGAGGATCTTTTTGTTTTAAGATTCCTCCAAAACCTATATCTGAAACATCAATTTCAACTATTTTATCCCATTGGGAATTAGCTAGCATAAGACTAGGAAATTTTTTAACATTTTCTTTAATATTTCTAACAGCTATAGTATGTCTTTCAAACCAAGGTAAATGATTTTTTTTTAACCTATCATATAAGATAGCCTAATCTTTAGTAAGATATTTAATATAAGGAGAAATATAATTTAAACTTTCTAAAAATCTTTGTAACTTAGTTTTATCAATTATAATATCTGGAAATTTTGAACCAAATTCTATACTTCTTTGTATAGGAATTATTTTCCCTTTTTCAATCATATGACCAAGAAATCTAATATTATTTTGAAATAAAATCATTTTAGATTTTGATATGACAAGACCATTTTGAATAATAATATTTTTAAACATATCTAAATATTTAAAATATGTTTTTATATCATTAGAAAATACTAAGATGTCATCTATATAAACAATTATAAAATTGCTATAATTATAAAAAAATATCATTCATAATTTGTTGAAATTCTGAAGGGGCATTTTTAAGGTCAAATGTCATTATTGTCCATTCATAATGTCCTATTGGAACATTAAAAGCAGTTTTATATCTATCAGATTTTTTAATTTGAATCTGCCAAAATCCTGATTTTAAATCAAATTTTGAGAATATAATTGCATGTACCAATCTATCTAATAAATTTTTTTTATTAGGAATAGGATGCCTAATCTATTTTAAAACCTTATTAAAGGGTTTATAATTTATTACTAATCTAGGAACTCCTCTTTCATGTTCCAAATATTTATTAACATACAAAGCAGTACATGACCAAGGAGATTGAGAAGGTTTTTTTAAACCTTTTCTAGTAATAAATGAATTTCATTTTTACATAATTCTAAATATTCAGAATTCATTTGACAAGGACGAGCCTTGGTAGGAATATTATTTTCATTAAAATTCTCTTCATATAGAAGAGAGATTATATGCTTCTTACGATTCCAAAAAGCATTTGGGAGATCATTACATATTTCTAATGAGAACTTATTATAAATCAGTGTAATTTTTTCCTATAATTTAGGATTTTGTAATTTATCATCTATAGTTAAAATATTAACTTCTTCTTTTAAAGAATTAATTTGAAAAGTTTTCCTATCAATCTTCTCTTGTAATTCATTGAGAATTCTATTAACATGTTTAGTTATAAACTTAAAAGAAATAGGATTACCTTGAAAAGTTCCTATAATACATGTCTCATCAACATAAGTTAAAGAATAAATTTGATAAAGAAAAGAAAGCCGTAATTTACGGAAAGAAGAAAAATATAAAAATAAATTAAAAATTAATGTAAAAAGCCAGGACATTACGCTAATCAATGTTGGGCTAAAAACAAAATTAATAATTTAGATATAGATGAAAATTTAAAAGAAACATTATTTAAAATAATAATGGATTCAAATAATAATTCTGACAGTGAAACTGAAAGTTCATTAGAATCTTATATTTCAGATGAAATATTAGAAAGTGAATCAGATATTTCTGATTTAGAAGAATATAATAATTGTATACAAGGAAAATCTTGTTTAAATCATATAGAGGATAATAAAAATGATGATTTTTAAAAACTTATATCTCAATTTCAAGATTTAAATATTAATGTGTTAAACAACAATAATATTCTAGAATGCCTTAAAATGATTAAGGATCCAATACTAAAATCTACAATTATAGATTAAATAAATATAAATAATAAAATTAATATATATTTGTAATAATTAAAACAAAAAAATTAAAAAATTATAAAAAAGGGCCTCTGTGCCGGTCTCTGCGCCATCCTCTTGCGCCAAATTTGATGCAAGAGTGGGAGGCTGAGCGCAGCCTCCATTGGAGCAAATCTTTGTACCAAAATTGTGTTTTAACACCATTTTGGTGCAAAAGTTGGAGATGGCCTCAATAACACTATACATATAAATTTACAGCTCAAGGAGCTGCCAAATTTGATTATCTCATTTAGAGCATGACTGAAAAAATATGGCCACATAAACATATTCTTTGTAACTATGATATGCAAATGAGAATTTTTCGTTTAAGGAGAGCCTCTCTAATTTAATTGATCAAAATTTTTGGAATATTAATATCAAGGCAAAAGCTTGTGTGAGACGGTCTCACGGATCGTATTTTGTAAGACATATCTCTTATTTGGGTCATCCATGAAAAAATATTACTTTCTATGCTAATAGTATTACATTTTATTGTGAATATCGGTAGTGTTGACACATCTCACAAATAAAGATTCGTGAAACCGTCTCACAAGAGACCTACTCTAATATCAAATGGACTATCCATCATCGACTTTGCAATCTATAATTATATACTATGGCATAGTTTGGTACACATGATAGGATAAACATGTGATATATAATTTAAGGATAAGTTAAGGATAAATAAGATGTAGGATATTATATTTAATGTTTGGTATGATTTTAATAAGAGTGATTAAATTTATATACTAGATTGTAATGACAAAATTAATATTATCATAATAAATTTTATAATTTCAAAGTTGTTGCTTGAGTTCATATTTTTTATCTGTTCATGCGCCGATAGGACTTGCATTATTTATTTATTTTTAGCTATTTTTATATATTATATAATATAATAATTGAGTCATTGATTTTGTTAGTCAAGTCAAATATCAATTTTTAAGGTTAATCGAGTTATATTAATAATTTTATTGATATTTATAAAAATTATTTATATAATTATCTTGAATTCATTTATATAATTATCATATTATATAATATATAAAAATAAATAAAAGTATTTATTTGATTTTAATTTCTACCTACTAGCATAGATTTAAAAAAAATCATTTATAAACTGAGGGCAATTAACTCACTTGTAGTGTATTTTATCATTAATTTAAAATTATCACACCTAATAGAAGGGATATTTTATCATTCTAAAAAATTATTTATCAAGGGCTCATGATATTATCATGCGCTTTTTAAAAATGTACCAAACATGGGATAAGGAGGATTATTTATCAATCTCTCCCTTATTCCATTTACCAAACTATGCCTATATATATGTACTATCTATTTTTATAAATTATATAAATATACATATATGTATATTACTAAAGAAGAGAGATACTCTGTTGAGGATCGGGTTGAGTTTAGAAGGGGGGGTTGAATAAACTCAACGGCAAACTTAACCGATTTTTCGGAATAATGTGCTAGAGTCCTGTTAAAGATACTAGCAGATTCTTGTTCAAGTTTAAAGACCAGCAGATCACAAGATAATGTGCGGAAACGATCTGTTGGTTAGTAGGTGAAAAATAGTGAAACAGAAAAACAGTAGATGGCAAAAGGTTTGTTTCTGGAAGTTCGAAGATGAATCTTCTACGTCTCCCCTTCTTCTGTTTCCAGAAGGTATCACTAAAAGACTTTGGTGAATACAATACAACAGTTGTACACACCCACTTCAACAGGACTTACCCTTCGCCTATCGAAACTCTTAGTTTTACAACTCAACTTCTTGAATGATCTTAAATTCTGGAAAAGACTCTTTTCCAGTTACAAATTCTTCTATCAATAAAACAGTGAAGTGAATAGCTTGAGAAGATATAACGAAAATAGCTAGCACAATATGATCTCAATGATCAAGAGTATGCAATGAAGCGTGTGCTGCTTTTTCAGTGTTGAGCTTTTGGGATGACTGAAAGTTCTAGCGATGCTCAAATGATATTCTTTGATTTAGATTCGTTTCACTTCTCTCTCTTGAAAAGTGCTTCGTCTCCATATATATAGACTTTATCCAACGTTAAAATCTGAACGACTCTTTTGACTTTTCAGTGGTTCAGCTTTATTGCCGAAAATGGACCCTGCAGAATACATTAAAGCAATCAGTCTCAGTTCATACTAAAAATGGTAAACTGTCTTAAATGTTTTCGTACAACATTTAATGGCATTTAATGAAGCAATAAATGCTAGTATCACGTTAATAGATCAACGGTAATATTTAAAGACTTTGAGATACGCAAAATTCTGTTAGTGTATATTTCGAGTTTTGTATCCCTTCTAGTTATGATTTTAGCTAAGAAGCAGTACTTGACAAGTGCTGCTACTGGTCTTTAGCTCGATACAAGTGCTTCTGGTTTTCTGCTATTTTACATCTACTGGTTTTGTACTAAGCCAGTATCTACTGGTTTTTACTAACATCTCCACTTTTACTAGCATCTCCACAACAAATTTAAGTCTAACAATTTCCCCCTTTGTGGTGATGCCAAAACCTAGATGTTCCTTAGACGTTAAGATGAATAGATAAAACAGATTACGAAACAGATAAAAACAGTTATTATCCAGAAAAATCACGTAAAGCACAAATTAGTTAAGACAAGAAAATAAAACTAATTTGTTCCAATATCTCTGAAAGTAGCTTCTTCTGGATTTTTATCCCTTCCAGAAGAATGAGGTCTGCTGCTACTCGCTCCAGTTCTATCTCCAGTTCTATCTTCTTCCCCCTTTTTGGCATCATCGGCAATGACCCTAGCAATTAAGTCATCCATTCGCCCAGATAAGTTGTGAATGTCATTAGTCAACATCTCCAGATATGGAGCCTGATTAGAAACTCGATCATTTAGAGCGGTGAGAGATTGAGATTGAGAATCGATCTTGGCATCCATTAGGTCCATGGTGGTGGAGATTGAGCGAAAAAGGCCATCATGCTCGGTGAGCCGGGTAAGTATGTCAGATTGAGCACTCATGAGCTGACTGGAACTTATGGATATAGCTTGTCGAAAAACAATGGTTTCAGCATTCATTTTATGCACAGATTCCGCCGTTTTATGTATTTCCTTGGACATAGGGTCTCGGAAAAACTGAGCACCACTGATTTCTACGGCATTCTCACGAGATAGCCGCTTGACTATATCAGAAAGATTCTGTAGCTCCTTTTGTAGATTATCAATATGAAACTCTAAATCAAATGGTTCCACAACTGGTGAAGGGGTTCTTGCAAGCAATCGTTGTTTAATGTCTTCCATTCTGGCGATGCGCTCAGGAGACTGCAGAGAAGGAATAATAAGAGCAGTAGAGTGTGCAACTTTTTCTTGAGTGATAACAGCTGGTTCTGGTTCAGCAGAAGGTCCTTCTGAAGCAGTAGATTGATTTGTTGGCCTTTCTTCTGGTTGCTGCAAATCAGCAACAGGTTCAGGTATGGCTTGTGGCTCAACAGTAGACGGTGAAGTATGCAACAAAGTTGCCATTTCAGCTTGATGAGCTTCTGAAAAATGCTCAAGCTCTGGAAGAGATGAAGAAGCAGTAGCAGTGGCAGTAGCAGTTGCAGATTCTGGAATGGATTGGACTGGAGGATGATCAGCAGAGGTAGAAGTAACGGGCATTGTGTCATCCTGTGCTGCTTGAGTCTGCACAATCGATTCGATCACCTCATCAACCGATGCCAGATCATGAACAGAAATCAGAGAGGATGATTGAGTAGGAACTTCTTGAGGTGCAGGAGTACTAGAGACCTTGACTTCAGAAGAAGCTTTGGCCGGTTCCTCAACTGACTGAGTCTTCAAAATGGTGGGGACAGTGGTGACACTGAATTTTGGAGGCTGAGGAAAAGCCTTTTCCTTAGTAACAATTTGCTCGGATAGAATTGTCAGCTGCTCCGACAAAATTTGAATGACATTCTGATCATGAAAAGCAGTAGGACCAGTAGAGTCAAAATTTGACTTCAACGTTGTTAGAATAGTGTCTATCTTCTGCTGTTTGATTTTATCCAGAATGTAGCTTCGGCGATTGATGGCTTCTATCACATTTTGTGTGTTGGCAGCAGCAAAAACCTTTTTCTCATTTTCCACAGTTTGAGTATAAACACCAGTAGTTTTCAAAAAAATGATTGGATGGTAGACTCTTACCTTGAGCCAATCGTCAGAGAATTTCATGTCTTCTCTGGTAGAATTATCAATTTCTTCCAGATGAAGATTAATTGTTGTTTGAATGGTTGATGTTGCCACCGGTGACTGAGACAACTCAGTAATCTTTTCTTTCCCTTTTTCAGAAGTAGCAGAGACTATTGGTTTAAAAGCAGAAGAACCAGTAGCAGATTCTCTAATGACCACACCAGAAGTTGGTCTGAAACTTGGAGCAGTTGAAGGCCCTGATTCAACGGCTTTAGCTTTGGTGGATGGGACAACTGGTGGAAAACTTGTCGAAGAGGAACATTCTCTAATTCAGCAAGAGCTGCTGTTTTCTTGATACGGATGGTGGTACGAGGCTTCTTCTTGGATGGGGTGGGAGGCAGTGAAGCTTGTTGAGTGGGTTCTGCTGATTCTCCAGATTCCGTTTTGTCAGAATCAGACAAAACCACAGCTCTTTTCTTTTGATTTTCTTCTGCCCCTCAGTCTGAGATTCCCCAATCTCCTTCTTTATGGCCACAAATTCACCAACTGTTGGCTTTGGTCTTAAGGCAAGCACATTATCAGCATAAGTCATGGTGACCGAAGAGCCATCCTCTTCTGTTGTGCCAGGAAAGCCAGCATCTTTCAACATCTTACTGATTTGTACAGCAAATCCAGTACCTTTCCTTAGAATCATATCCTTCATAATTCGAAACAGAAAGCGACCCAAATCCACTTTCTTTTCTGAAGTGATGGCCACCATTACTTGAACCTTTTCTTTGGTCAATTTGTCGAATGTTCCAGCCTTAACCAACAAGGCTTTTGCCACGATATCATCGAGTACCTGGTATTCAATTTTCAGTAGCTTCTTGAAGCAGGAAGGTGAGAGCTCTTCACCAGTAGCTGAAAAAATGGTTAAAGCAGTAGACATTTCTTCCTTTGTGATATCCGAAAGCTCGAAAGGTCCAGAAATCGGTAGAAAGAAGGTGGAACCGAGAAATGCAACATCAATGGAGATTGATGCATCTCCCTGTGTATAGTTAATCTTTCCTTCGACAACTTCTGCTTTGGCATAGAAATCTAGAAGAGCAGACTTGTAGATAATAGCAGGCGATTCCAAGAATTGGCGAAGTCCAGATTGTTCCAATAATTTGAACATCTTAACAAGGTTCTCATCCTTAATGGTGAGAACAGATGCAAAATTCACCTGATAAGCATTCAAAGTATAAGCTGCGGCCATTTCTAAGTTTGAAAGAGATTAGAGGTATATTTGCAGTATATGCGAGAAAGCAGTAGATGCAAGGAAATAATCTGAGTTCGTAAAGGGCAATGAAAGAAAATGAACGGTTAAAAACAAAATGTACATCCGTCAGTAAACATAGGAACACGTGTCGATATGTTTAAGGTTTATATAGAGAGAAACAGGTGTGTCAGTTACTCTACTCATTTCAAAAAAAAAAAATTTTAAAAAAAAATGGCGGGCTGTCCGAGGCGGTTGCTAAAAGAAAAACAGAAGAGAGTTTGTCGTTTTATGGTAACGTCTACTGCTAAAACCAGTAGACTTCTTGTTTTATCAAAAAGACAGTCATTCTATCTGTTTTCTAAAAAGGATAAGAAAATCTTAGTCTGACTCAGATACTGTTCCCCCTCGATAAATGCAACTAATAAATGCAGGGATATGATATCTGAATCGCCGTCTGCACATTCACAAACTAAGTCATTCATTAACAAAATTAGTTCAAATGATAGGTGTGGATGATCTCTCGGAGTCTTCTCCAGAGTCAGAATCAACAGAGGAATTCCAAAGACAACTTGAAGTCTTTTGTAAGCAGATGTTTGAAGACATCTTTTTCCAATACATTGGTGCTGGCAAGACCCAAGCTTTCTGGATTCTTTTCGAAGAAGACCTTTTCCAAGTTATAAGGATTAAGAAGAAAATCCTCAATTTAGAAATCCTTATAGTCTTTAGATAGGTTTCTGCTGAAGTACTTTGCAACAAGAAAAGTACTTCAAGCTGCTGATATCCACAAATGTAGTAGATAAACTCAATGTAATGCTTCTGGTTTTATGAAAGTAATGTTCTTGTTTTTGACATATTTTGTTTATCTACTGCTTTTAATGAATGTTAGACAATAATAATGAAAATAATAAAGGATAAGAAAAACTTAGTCTGTTTAAATCAGAAGACGGTTCTGTAGACTTGAGATTTTTCACTTCTGCATCGTTCAATGTACTGGAATGGTTTCTAATAAAATTTCAGTTGAAGTACTTGGTGTTCCTTTATTCTTTTCTGCAAATAACTCAATGTTAACTGAATAAAATAAATAACTAATAGATAATGAGATAAATTCAGAAGGAAGTTGGTCGTCCTATGATAGCTTCTACTGAAAGATAAAGAATGCCTTGTTTTGTTAAAAAGACAAATCACCTTCTGCATCTGACAAAAATCACATATAATCGGAATAAAGTTCCCCCTAAATTAATGTAATTATTAAATGTCACATCTTGGTAAGTGAACCGTCGATGGCTTGATTCAGAACGCTTCGCATTTCACGCTAAAGTTATGATTACCTCGATCTCTGGAACCTGGTTTATCATCTATAAATACAGGCATAGAGGTTAGCCATACAGTCACTTTTAAACAAAATGGCAAGAGAGAATAGTCCTGATTTGACCGAGGAGTTCATGAAAGAGGTGACCGCTGCAAGGAAGCAAGCGATTGAAGACAAGGTGCTGGAAAAAGTACTTGCCACCTGGACTAAGGTTCAGGAGCTTCAGTCCGCCTTTGAAGATGGGTTGTTGGCTACTACCAAACAGCTGGTAGCAATGGAGAAGTATTATCGACGTCTCCATAGTGCTGACAGCGAAGACGTCTTCTATGATGATGGCGTCTACCTCCTCATGCTCTTAAAGGAGCAGAGGACTCTGAAAAAGATTGCTTTTTCGGAGGAGTTTCTACGTACCTCCACTGGAGAGCTGACCACTTGGTTGGCATTCTGGAGGGAGTATGTTAAAAAAGAAGTAAAGAATGTACACCCCCGCTTTTATTATTTATGAAATTTTATATTTTGTCTACTGATTGTCTCTTTTGCTCAGCTTTTATTTTCTGCAAACTAAGACTGAACAACCAAACAAAATTAAGCCACAATATATATAACTGAAATGAAGATAGCAAATAATTAAGTTAAGTCTATCAATCCAAGTGTATTTCGAAAATAAGAAAACTTATTCTCAGGCAGAGGTTTCGTAAATATGTCTGCTGCTTGCTGATCAATAGGAACGTATTCCAGACAAATGTTCTTCTTTTACACATGATCTCTAATGAAATGATGTCTTATATCAATGTGCTTAGTTCTGGAATGGAGTACTGGATTATGCGATATAGCAATTGCACTGGTATTGTCACAAAATATAGGTGATTCAGAGGCTTGAACTCCATAGTCTTTAAGTTGTTGTTGTATCCAAAGTATTTGAGAACAACAGCTTCCAGCAGCAAGATATTCTGCTTCTGCAGTAGACGTGGCTATGGAAGTGTACTTTTTACTAAACCAGGAGATCAACCTATCACCAAGAAATTGACAAAAACCACTTGTGCTTTTCCTATCCAGTTTACATCCTGCATAATCAGCATCTGAGTATCCAATAAGATTAAACGACGAGTCCTTGGGATACCAGAGGCCTATATTTTGAGTTCCTTTCAAGTACTTCAAAATACATTTAGCAGCAATATAATGAGATTGTTTGGGGTTAGATTGAAATCTCGCACTAATACAAACAGCAAACATAATATTGGGTCTACTGGCAGTAAGATATAACAATGAGCCAATAAGACCTCGATACTGAGTTACCTCTACTGGAGTTCCCCCTTCATCTTTATCAAGTTTGGTAGACGAACTCATAAGAGTGGAAGCAGCAGAACATGCTTCCATCCCAAACTTTTTTAGTAGTTCTTTTGTATACTTAGCTTGATTTATGAAGATTCCAGTATCAAGTCGCTTGATTTGAAGTCCTAAGAAAAATGTTAATTCTCTCATCATGCTCATCTCGAACTGTTCCTGCATTAACTTAGCAAACTTTGCACATAATTTGGGGTTAGTTGACCCAAATATGATATCATCAACATAAATCTGAACTAATAATATGTGCTTGTTTTTTTACTAGGGTAAACAAAGTCTTATCTTCGGTACCAACGGTGAAATCATGATTGATAAGAAATTGTGAAAGTGTGTCGTACCAAGCCCTAGGTGCTTGTTTCAGACCATACAATGCTTTGTGTAATTTAAAGACATGATTCGGTAACAGATGATCAGAAAAACCTGGAGGCTGTTCAACATAGACTTCCTCTTGTAGTAAACCATTGAGGACGCACTCTTTACATCCATCTGATATACTTTGAAATTTTTGAAAGCAGCAAAGGCTAAAAATATTCTGATAGCTTCGAGCCTAGCTACCGGTGCAAAGGTTTCATCATAGTCTATTCCTTCTTCTTGTCTGAATCCTTGTGCAACCAGTCTTGCTTTGTTTCTTACAACTGTTTCTTCCTCATTTAGTTTGTTTCTGAATACCCACCGGGTTCCAATGACAGCTTTGTGAGATGGTCTAGGTACTAGAAACCAAACTTTATTCCTCTCAAATTGATTCAGCTCTTCTTGAATAGCTTCTATCCAACTGGGATCCAGAAGAGCTTCTTCAATCTTCTTTGGTTCATCTTGAGAAATAAAAGCAGTATGCATGTATTCATTCATCATCTGTCTTCTGGTCCTTAGCGGAGCTGCTGGATTTCCAATCACCAAAGATGGAGGATGAGATTTTCTCCAAATAAAAGGATTTAGATTCTCTTCATACAAAGCATTAGATTGTTTTGGAATATCAGCTGCTGGTTCTCGAAGTTCAGTTGCTGGTTCTGGAATGTCAGCTGCTGGTTCTGGAGTGTCAGCTGCTGGTTCTGGAGTGCCAGCTGCTGGTTCTGCTATATGAATGTCTGGTTCTGGATTTTGAATAAACTTAACACTTGCTTCTGCATCATCTTCACTGTCTAGTTCCAGATGAACCCTGTCTAACCTTTTACTTATATTAGATATGTTATTAATCTCGGGAGCACTGCTGTCTTCATCAAAGACAACATGAATAGATTCTTCAACATTGAGTGTTTTATTATTGAAAATTCTAAATGCCTTACTAACTGCTGAATATCCAAGAAATAAACCAGTGTCAGATTTTGAATCAAATGCAGCTAAATGATTTTTACCATTATTGTGCACAAAACATCTACAACCGAAAACATGAAAGTAAGATACATTCGGTTTACTTCCTTTCCATATTTCGTAAGGAGTCTGATTGTTTCTCTTGTTGATCATTGTTCTGTTTTGTGTGTAGCAAGCAGTATTAATAGCTTCTGCCCAGAAGCGCTGAGAGATGTCTGCATCTACTAGCATTGTTCTAGCAGCTTCTTTAAGTGTTCTGTTTCTCCTCTCAGCTACTCAATTTTGTTGAGGCGTCCTGGTAGCTGAATATTCATGATGAATGCCATGTTCGTCTAGATATATCTCAAGAGTCTTGTTAGTAAATTCAGTACCTCGATCACTTTTGATTCTAATGACAGAGACTGATTTCTCATTTTGAATCTTTTTCAGAAGTTTGATCAGGAGGCTACTGGTTTGATCTTTTCCAGCAAGAAAGATTACCCAAGTAAATCTAGAGAAATCATCAACAACAACAAGGGTGTATCTCATTCTCCCTAAGCTCATGATAGAAATTGGACCAAATAAGTCCATATGCAATAATTCTAAACATCTTGAGGATGATTTGATGCCTTTATTTTTGAAACTAGATCTTACTTGCTTACCAAGTTGATATGCAGAACATACATGATTCTTAACAAATTTTATGTCTGGCAATCCGTCGACTAAGTTCTGATTTTTGAGATTGTTGATAGACTTGAAATTCAGATGATTCAATCTCTTGTGCCACAGCCAGTGTTTATCACTTAGAGATGCAACTAAACATGTAGGAGCAATGATATGATCTATGTTCCATGAAATTTTATAGGTGTTGCCTTTTCTAACTCCGGTTAGAACAGTAAAGTCATCAGCATTTTTGACTGTGCAAGTGTGCTTCTGGAATGCTACTGAAAAACCACTATCACATAATCGACTAATACTGATCAAGTTATGAAAAAGATTTTCAACTAAGAGCACATCCTTAATAGTGATGTTACCATGGATAATCTTACCCTTACCCACGGTTCTACCTTTTGAGTTGTCCCCAAAGGTTATTTCTGGACCAGCACAACTCATTATTTCTGATAGTAGACTTTTCTGTCTAGTCATATGTCTGGAACATCCACTGTCCAAATACCATGTTGAGCTAATGATCTTGGTTTTCTTTACCTGTACCTGCAAACACAAATTTTATTATCTGATACCCAATCTATTTGGGTCCAAGCCTTATTAGTCCCTTTGGAACCCACATTTGTACAATTCTTGTACTTCGGGTATCCATGGAGGTGTGTGCAATGAATGGTCTGTTATTTCTCACATTATGCATCTTAAAAAGTTGTTCTTCCCTTCTGTTTCTATTGTCTGTCCTGTATCTCTTTTGAACAGGTCTAGAATTGTAGTACTGGCAGCTGTTAACCTTCATAGAAAATTGTCTTCCTGAGTTGAATCCTCTACTGGATCCAGAACTCTGGTCAACTCTTTCCTTAGGTTTAACATAACCCAGACCATAATGCATCATGTTGTTCATCTGATTTACATTCCTCTCAATTGAAGCAGTAGGTACTTCTGGTTTCTGTACCACACTGGATTTCACAAAGTGAATGTACTTCCCTTTGCACATATCCAGTTTTGGCTTAGTATTCGTTTCAGAAGTGCCTTCACTATTACAAAATCCGAGACCACTCCTGTCTCCAGATTGTTTTTGTAACTCTTGCATCTTTTCGAGTGAAATAGAGGACTTGTTCCAAGCATTCACCAGTAGCGATAGCTTCTGATTTTCCGAAAGCATCGTCTGGTAATCTGCTATTACTCTTTCATTCTCAGTTTTTAATTTACTCATCTCAACTTGTAGATCATTACAGCTGTTTACTTGCTTTTCAATTTTAACTTCCTCGAATGATTGAGAATATATAGAATACTCTTCTACCATGTCGTGTAATGCATTGACTAAATCAGTGCGTGTAAATTCATCAGAGTCAAAGTCAAATACCTCTCCGGATGTCGAGGTTGACTCAGTATTTGCCATCAGACATTTGATCTCATCTTCATCACTTTCACTTGAATGGCTTTCAGAATCAGAAGATTCAGAACTTGAGTATGCCCATTTGGACTTACTTTCTTCTGCAATCATTGTCTTTTTGTCTCTTCTGGTCATTTTATCACTGCGTTTGACACCCTTCTTCTTCGGGTCATCCTTCTTTGGTTTTGGACAATCAGCAATAAAATGTCCAACTTTTCCACAGTTAAAGCATGTCATATCACCAGAGGGTGATTCCTTTTTGAAATTGCGGTTGGGACTTTGAAATGTTCTGTGATTCTTTTTCATGAATCTGGAAAACTTCTTAACAAATAATAACATTGTGTCATTGCTTATCTGTTCAGCACTTCTCTCAGAAGTATTCTCTATAGCAGTAGCAGATGATGAACTTGGGACAACTGTAGCAGTAGTAGCTGCGAGAGCTTTGGTTGATGGAATTGCTAAGGGCTCTTCTCCACTTCGAACTTCAAGTTCAAACTCATATGCCTTCAGATCTGAAAACAAGTCATGCAGTTCCAACTTGTTTAGATCCCTGGAAGCTCTCATTGCCATCGTTTTGACGTCCCATTCTCTAGGTAGGGCTCTCAGTACCTTTAATGCAACTTCCATGTTGCCAAAATCTTTCCCAAGAGCTGTGAGTTCATTGACAAGGCTGCTGAAGCGTTCATCAAACTCATTCATAGTTTCTCCAGCCTTCATCTTCATATTCTCAAACTTCTGCATGGCTACAGAAAGTTTGTTTTCCTTAGTTTCTTCGTTTCCTTCACAGATCTAAATCAATTTTTCCCAGATTTCCTTTGCAGTAGGACACATCTTGATTTTCCTGAAGGTATTTTTGTCGAGTGTCTTGTACAGAATGTCCTTCGCAACGTTGTCAAGATTGGCTTTCTTCTTGTCCTCACTTGTCCATTCATATCTTGGTTTTTCCAGCATCTGAGGTGCGCCTTCGGTGATAGCAATAGCTGGATTTGGCTTTAAGATCTTTAATGGACCATCTGTGATGACATACCACATGTCATCATCTTGAGCTGCAAGATGGGCTTGCATTCTGATTTTCCAATCATCAAAGTCTTATTTTGAGAACATTGGAATTTTGTTGAAGTGAGCCATGTCTGTTAAATATTTTTTAGAACAAGAATAACCTGCTCTGATACCACTTGTTGAGGATTGGGTTGAGTTTAGAAGGGGGGGTTGAATAAACTCAACGGCAAACTTAACCGATTTTTCGGAATGATGTGCTAGAGTCCTGTTAAAGATACTAGCAGATTCTTGTTCAAGTTTAAAGACCAGCAGATCACTAGATAATGTGCGGAAACGATCTGTTGGTTAGTAGGTGAAAAATAGTGAAACAGAAAAACAGTAGATGGCACAAGGTTTGTTTCTGGAAGTTCGAAGATGAATCTTCTACGTCTCCCCTTCTTCTGTTTCCAGAAGGTATCACTAAAAGACTTTGGTGAATACAATACAACAGTTGTACACACCCACTTCAACAGGACTTACCCTTCGCCTATCGAAACTCTTAGTTTTACAACTCAACTTCTTGAATGATCTTAAGTTCTGGAAAAGACTCTTTTCCAGTTACAAATTCTTCTATCAATAAAACAGTGAAGTGAATAGCTTGAGAAGATATAACGAAAATAGCTAGCACAATATGATCTCAATGATCAAGAGTATGCAATGAAGCGTGTGCTGCTTTTTCAGTGTTGAGCTTTTGGGATGACTGAAAGTTCTAGCGATGCTCAAATGATATTCTTTGATTTAGATTCGTTTCACTTCTCTCTCTTGAAAAGTGCTTCGTCTCCATATATATAGACTTTATCCAACGTTAAAATCTGAACGACTCTTTTGACTTTTCAGTGGTTCAGCTTTATTGCCGAAAATGGACCCTGCAGAATACATTAAAGCAATCAGTCTCAGTTCATACTAAAAATGGTAAACCGTCTTAAATGTTTTCGTACAACATTTAATGGCATTTAATGAAGCAATAAATGCTAGTATCACGTTATAGATCAACGGTAATATTTAAAGACTTTGAGATACGCAAAATTCTGTTAGTGTATATTTCGAGTTTTGTATCCCTTCTAGTTATGATTTTAGCTAAGAAGCAGTACTTGACAAGTGCTGCTACTGGTCTTTAGCTCGATACAAGTGTTTCTGGTTTTCTGCTATTTTACATCTACTGATTTTGTACTAAGCCAGCATCTACTGATTATTACTAGCATCTCCACTTTTACTAGCACCTCCACGACAAATTTAAGTCTAACATACTCCAAATATATAATTGTCATCGGGTGTCTTTCGTACTTTATGGTCTATTAAACTAATCCATCTTCTTTAGTCACAGACATATATATTAATATAAATAATAGGTTAATGTAGACTTTTACATAGATTAAGAAAGTAAGAAGCGTTTTTTAAAATAATAATAAATTTAAAAGTCAAAACTATTGTCTAAGGCCTACGACTAAATTGACACGTAGTATGTAAGAGTAGGGGTGAGCAAGATTTCAGTTAAACCGAATTAACCGATCGAACCGAGCCAATTCGAAAATTCGGTTTGGTTTTTTCGGAAATTCGGTTTTCAAATTAAAAAAATTCGGTTATATCGGTTAGTTCGGTTCGGTTACGATTTTCAAAATTATGAAATCAGTTAACCGAATTAACCGATATAATAAATATTATTATTTAATAAATTTTTATTATTTATCAATTTATATATATTTTTTAATTTTTAATTTTAAAATTGATATAATATGCATTAATTGTGTTCAAACAAAACTTATACATTTGTGATGTGTATGATTTTATGTTTTTATGCATTTACGTAGATTGTATTATTCAAGAAAAATTACATATATAATTAAAGTTAAATCACAATTTTTTTAAAAAAACTAATCGGTTAATTCGGTAACCGATCGAATTAATCGATTTTAATTCGGTTCGATTTTCATCGGTTATGAAAAATAATTCGGTCGGTTCGGTTATTACTAAATATTTTGGTTCGATTCGGTTATGGTTAATTCGGTTCGATCGGTAACCGAACCGACCGAATGCTCACCCCTATGTAAGAGTACCAAATTGGCTAGACAGAGGGATGATTCTTGGGCGGATCTAACCTGGCCAAGGGCCGGTTCAAACCCGGACCAAAATCAACTCAGAATTGACTCATAGTCAATGGGTCGATTAATCAGGTCAACGAGTTTGACTCAAAACCATAATAAAATGGTCCAGTTATGAATTATGAGTGTAAAATCCGCCGGTCCGACCCATCGGGTTAGACGATTCTTTATCTTTTACTTAAGATACATATAATTCGATCGACCCGTCGGATTGGGTTAGACAGCTCGATCCGACGGGTCGATCGAACTAGATATATTAATATATATATATATATATATATATATATATATATATATATATAGATCTACTGTCACGATTGTGTGATCGATGTCGACCCAACGGGTCGACTATTCTTTTTCCTTTTTAAAAAATTCGTTTGAAATCAACTGTCACGTGTAGAATGTTCAATCTGCACGGTCGGGCTAGACTCGGACCAGCGGGTCGACCATTGCACAATTTTTATTTTTATTTTTTCGAATTTTTTTCTATAAATACACCACGTTTTTCATATGTTTCACACAATTTTATCTGTTTATCTAATTCTAAATTAATTTTTTATTATTAAAATATTAAGTCGATTATTGGTATCACTTGCCGATTTATTTTCATAGTTACTTCAATTTCATATTTGTACAAATGGTCGTAGTGGAAATTGGTATTGGTCGTTCTCGAACTCAAATTTCGGCATTCTCTTCTCAATCGGGCTAATAATTCTCAACTTTTTAAATCCGACGAATCTAAATTTAGAAAAGAAATAGCTAAATTTTGTGTTGTTGAACAAATTTCTTTTAGTTGTAGTGATAAATTATTTTTTGAAATTTGGCTTTTTACAATTGCAAATCTTTCTATTAGATATATCTAATGAAATAATCTCAAACGCACACTTAAAAAATAGTATTTGATCAAAAAAATTTAATTAAGAATTTCTTGGTTTAAATAATAAAGTTTCTATGTATTCATATATTTGAAATGATCTTTGACGAGGTTGTTTACATATAGGCATTACATGTCATTAGCTAATAATTTTTAGAACATTCAAAAAATATTGTTTACACATAGATGTTTTAACGAAATACACACGCACAAAATAATTCTCAACTTATATTTATTATTTTAGAATAATATGGTAACTTCTCAAGTTTTTTTAATTTTTTTGATAATGTCGTATTTCTATTTTTAATGAGCTTATTGAAATACGTAAATCATCACTATATGGTAATTTTTTTCATATTAGGTGCACATATCATATTTTAAATTTTTGTGTTCAAGATAGACTAAAAACTGATTTGCACGGGACATTCCAACTCGTTAGAATTCAACATAAAATTGTTATTATTTTCTTTTGAATATAAAGATTTATTATGCATACTTTTAATCAATACGTCCAAACTCGTGATATTTATTTGTTTTCAAATCAATTAAATATATGTATTAATATTTGTGAAATTTTAAATTTTTTAATTATGCTAGTAACCAATTATAAGGTGTTTATTATCTTATTTTTGATATAATTTTAACACATTATTACAATATTGCACGTTTTTTTAGTGAACATAATAAATATAATCATGATGTTTTAATTCAATGTATTTATGATATGAAAGAAACTGAGAAAAATATTTTTTTTTACAAATTCCTGAAACCTTTTTATGTGTTATTGTAGCGTCCCGAAATTTTGAAGTCCACGTGAACCACATGCATGCAAATTATTAAATTCTTTGGTATTTTATTAAATTCTTTTAAAGCATAAAATGTATTTTTATTTTATTAAATTGTGTTTAATTATTTTTATGTATTATTATTGCATGATAGAAATTAATTCATGAAATTTTAAAAGTTCATGCACTATGATTTTTAAGTTTCATTTCGCGCTCAAACGAGGATCGGAGACCGAGAAATTTTCAAGAAAATTATTTTTATTACACGATTAATTTTTATTAATTAATATAAGATGTTTTAAAGTTATTTTTCAATAATTGAGATTTATTGAGTATTTTTAACCGCATGATTTTTATTTTTAACGGTACGCCAATTTTATCGAACCAGGGAACTTTTTGAGGGTTCGGCTAATATTTTAAAAAACTTTTCAACACGAAATATTTTTCGAGAGTATGTTTGGATTTAATGGGTCTATTTTTAAATTTATTGGGCCTAAAGCTCTTTTTAAATTTTTAAAAGACCATTTAGGAACCATTATCTTATTAATTAAATAACTAATAAATACCTAAGGACCTACTAAACTTAACACTACCCTCCCCACCAACCGACACCCATTCATTACACAATATCCCCTCTGTATTCTTCATTTCCTGCTGAAGTTTCCGTCGGTGTGCTCTTGTTCTTGCAAAGAAATCCATCCGGGTCTCCCTCTTCTCGTTTTGTTCATCAAATTTCTAAGGCACGCCACGTACTTTTATTTCTGCATCATATACGCTATATATATGCTGTTAAATGTTGCTCTGTGTGTGAAAATCTCGATCTAACTCCATGCTTGAAGATTTAACGGGTTGGCTGCATTTTTCCATTTTCTGAACTATAACTCACGCTTTGTTTTCTGTGGTGCAAGGGGCTGCTGTTTTTAGTTGTTTAAGGGCTGTACTTGGTGTCAAGGTGGTGTTTTGGGGTTAAGAATTGTTGCTGGTGGTCGCAAGATGATTAGCCGAGAGGAGTGCTTCAAGGGGATAGCTCGTTTCTTGGGATATTTAGCGTGCAGAGGTAACTAGCAACACCAGGACCTAGCCGAGCCTTAGACCAGATCCTGGTGGGTCTGAGACAAGGCTTGAAAGGGTTCAACACGTGCTGGAACCATCTTTAGGCGCGGTGTGCAGAAGGTAGGAAATAGGCTTCGGGTTAGACGCTTTGGGAAGATTAGCGGTTGTGGTGAGTTGTTGCTTACATGGGAGGTTAGCCGTGAGTTCATGAGGTCCAGTAGGGTCCTAGAGTGGTCTTAGTGTGGTCGAGTCATGGCTGGTCGTAGGTGGTGCGGTCTAGGTTGGTGAATAGCTCGAGTAGGTGCATAAGCTTTAAGTTGGGTGGCTCGCTGAATTTTTCCAGCAGCTGTTCCAGGAGGGTTCAGGTGTTTGAGAGCTCGGTTTTAGGGTTGTTAGGACCTTTTAAGTGTTTTTAAGATATGCTAAAAAGTTGGGAGAAATTTGGTTGAGTTTAGAGCCGATTCGGGTTTAAATAGGGACCCTGGTTCAAGTTTTAAAACAATTCGGTTAAGTTATGAAATGAGCTCGAGTTTACGTCTAGGAATGCTTTTAAATATGCTTTGGGACATTTTTAAGAGTTTGGTAAGTTTCGGATCAAAATAATGAGTTTTAGATTTATCCGGGATTTAGTCGCCGCAAAAAACATTAATTAAAAATTAAATTGAAACGCTTAAATTTAAGCTTAATAAAATTATGGAAAATTTTATTTAAGTTCAAATAATTATTAGAAATCTAAGTTTTTAATTTGGGAATTTTATGATAAGGTTTGGTTTAATTCGGGATTAAAACGTATTAATATGTTATAATTAAAGATTAATTTTTAAGTCATCGATTTAAGCCAAATAAAAATATGGAAAAGTTCTTGTAGGCTTAAATAATTATTTGGGACATGTTAGAGTCAATGAAATTAAGAAAATGTCAAACACGTGAAATTTTACGTCTAGGGAGAAAACGATAATTTTTGGGTTTACATGGGCAAAATGGTCATTTTGCACCCGGGGTGAGATGTTGGTCCTGGCAGCTGTTAGAGTAGGTGCCCGTCGAGTCAAGTGTTGGCCGAGTATTCACAATGAAACTCTATGTATAAGCAATCTTTATTTTAATAATATTTGAAATTATTGTTTTGGCAAATCTTTATCTGTATACCCATGCTATTTGCATAGATAAAGCCCTAGAATATACAAATAGTAGAAAGAATATGAGATGCTCATATGATGAGTATCATGAAACTCATATTTGGAATACTGTACATTCTAAACAGTTCCTAGTCGATTCAGTCGCCGCTAAGAAGGATATAGGCCGCTCGAGTTCGAGACTAGTATCTGCGATGTGAGTACCATGTTTCATTGGTAAGGGACATTGTGATGTCCGAGCATGCAGATAGGTGCTCCTGGTAGAGTGCACTGAACAACCCTCCATAAAGGACTTTCCAAGTGGTTCTCACTTATCGAGTGGAAACGTCCTAGTTTATGGTTGTACACCATTAGTCCTTATGACCCGGGACAACATTGAGACTCTATGTGCTAGAATTACACTTTGACTTGTTTACCGACTCTCATGGGATCATCAGGTGGCAAGGTTGTGTGTTCTGTCGAAACATATAGGAGTCGATGCATTGTAGTCGGGGATTCACCGCTTACCTTCGGGTATGGATATCCTATGTGTTCTCATGTGTATGTAGGTTGAAATCTCTGATCAGAGTATGGTGGTAATTATGAAAGGGGTTTCATAGATTACACCATCGATGCAACTACGACATGACACATAGTATCGATTCATTGACAACTCTCGATAAACCAATGGTTGTCGAATCGGTCGGGATATATGAGTTGAAGGGACCGTACTGTACGCTAACCATAATTGAATGGTTCTTGCAGGCACTATCATTTGATATCTAGGGAATCATGTAAGCGATGCTGCTAGGCGTTTAACATGATTGGTTGGGTACTATCAGACTTGAGTTCTGACGTTCTTGTTATCAAAGTGTTGATAAGTAAGAATGGAGCAATTGGGGTATGCTCATATAAGGACATGTTTAGTCCGAATCACATGGAGATGTGAACCCACGGCTAGTTGTATCAATGAACCATTGAGGGCCACACAAGTACTAGCTTTCTAGATCCCGTTGAGAAGAGAAATAGTTCAATGTGTTGAACGGCTTGTAAAAGAGTTTATAAGCGTAAGGAAAATTAGAAGTATGACTTATATAAAGGAGAAATTAGTTCAATGTGTTGAACGGCTTATAAATGAGTTTATAAGCGTAAAGAAAAATAGAAGTATGACTTCTATGAGAGAAATGTGAATTTTAATTTATGGAAGTGTTCCTAAATTAAAAGTTGGCCAAGTGAATAATGTATTTGAAAATTGTGATTTTCATAAACATTATTATAGACTAAATTAAATTAATAAGTGTTGAATTAATTAAACACTAGTGGACCTAGTAGAGTCCAAATAATTAAATTAATTCAAGTGTTGAATTAATTAAATCATATTGAGTCTTGTAGAGCTCAATTTAAATAAATTATTTAGCTAGTGGACTTGAGTGAATTCAAGTAATGTTTAATTAATCTAAAAAATGTTTGAGATAATTAAATTAAGTCCATTGGTTTTTAATTTGTTAAAAACCATATAATATATGTATGCATGGGAGGTGAAGGGTTGGAGACTACTTTTTTGGGTTATCAAGGCATGGCATGCAAAAAAAGGTGTTTTTGCTTTTAGCTTTTTGCAAGTCCAAGACAAGTCTTCCTTCCCCCTCATTCACAATGCAATGGCCGAATTTTTGAGTAGTTCTCTCCATTTTTCTCTCAATTTTTTTTCTTCAAGTGTTGAGGAAAGAAAATAATTCTCATTGAAAAATCCTCTTAGTTTTCTAGTGCAAATTAAGAGGGGATCTACCTAGTTGGTGGTGGGCTTAATAGTTGAGCAAGGACTGCTCAAAGGAAGCTTGAAGATAGTTTCTACCATTGAAGAGCTAAGGTGTTTACACCTTAGTTGGAGCCATACATCAATCCTTGTGATTGATAGGTACATTTCTTAACACACTATGAATGTCATTTTGTGTTTATTGTATTTGCTACACATTAAATCAAGGTGGCCGAAAATTTCTTATGAAAAATAAAAATTTTAAACTTCCGTTGCGCTTCCGGTCACCGTAACCGATCCCCTTTCAAGTGGTATCCGAGCTATGGTTACGATTTTGTGTAGCAATTACAAGATATTATATTGAGATTGATTTCTAACCGCATGAGACTAATATTTTGCATCGAATCAAGGCCGGTTTCGGGGGAATTTTGGGCAGCAAGTTGCTGCCCATTTCGGGCAGCTTGGGCTGCCCGAGGGGCTGCCCGAAACGGGCAGCTAGGGCAGCCCCCGAACAGCCCCATGTTTTTAATAAAAAAAATTTTTTTTTGGTAAGTTGGCCGGAATCCGGCGACGGAGCTTCGGCGACGGCGATGACGACTAGGATTTTCAAAAGTGTTTTGGATAATCAAAGTGTCATGGGCCTTGATGTTGTTGGGCCATTAGATGATTAACATATTTGTGAATTTTAAATGGGCCAAAATATTTTTGGTGAAAAATGAGTTTTTGGGCCCTTAAGTTTAAAATTACAAAAGTTGCAAATATTTTCTCATGAAATAAATATTTTAAGTTGGACTTTAAATATTTATAGTAAATGATGATTTACAAAAAATTCGGTTATAAATAAATTAATTTGAAAGTAGAGAAAGGTGTTTGTATACTTTGTTAATTTAGTTTATAATCGTAGCGGTTAGTGATTGGATCAAGATATATAATATTAGATCAATTAATTATTGTGATAATTAATTGATGGTATATGATATGTGATATTATGCATGAAGGATGATCAAAAGCTCAAGCCCAATTTGCTAGGTGTATGCTAGGATATTTTGTGTTGAATGATTGTAATAATTATCAATTTATAAAGTGGGCTTGGTTTATGGCCCGTTCCTACCCCCATGAGATGTATCCCTATTTGCCATGGATATTTATTTGTAAATATTAGTATAGTGGATGATCAAGATTGGAAGATGGTGGCCATGATGATTATGAAGATCGAAGACATGTAAATATTGGAAGCTAATGTAATAGTTGCATTTGCATCCCTTGCATTACCCTAGGTCCAATCCCTTGCATTACCCTAGGATTGGACCTAGGTCCGTGTTTAGCTCACACGGGCCATTAGTATTGGGGCGATTGATCATCCTTGTTTTGTTTACTGTTTATAATATATGCATGATATGTTATAAATAATGAGTATGTGCGTTATTATTATGATAATAACAAAGTTGCATGAATCCAGCAAACATACGATCAAACATGGCGAGCTTTTAAATAAAATTAATGATGAGACCTTTCAAAATTAAAAACTCTCATTTTGAATAAGATTCAAAATTAATATCAAGCCCGAAAAGGGGAATTATAAATTTGTTTATAATTTCCATGTCTTCCATCGACAATGGGTGCATGATGAACGCTACCCGTACTCGGGGCTCGGCTCATATTATTGGGGGGGCCCTGGGTGCTGGAAAGCTGTGACATCCATTGACATGGTGATGTGAACTACGTGGAACTCCCATGATTTCGGCTCATATTATTGGGGGAACTCATGGCGACCGTCCATCAAGGTTCAACATCGATGGGTAAGGCTTGACACGTGAAGATGAACGACGTCATATTATTGGGTCCTAATCAAACGTGAGACAAAAGTTTACGTAGAGGGTTGCATTGTGATGCAATTGAAAACTACCTTTTAGGAATTGTGATTGGCTGATATTATTCGGGATCATAATTCGCTAATTGGACCTTACGTACCTACTGAGGAAAGGAGTTTCCCGTTTTCACTAGAGGGTAGTGAAAAATGTCAAAACAGTGGGAGCAAATATTTATGAAGTAAAAGTCCAAACTTCATATCTTACTAAATATTTTAAAATAGTAATCAACATTTATCTGTTTTTACTTTTCAGTACATATTGACAATGTCTTCGATTCGCAATCCGATATCCGTAATACTCGACAAACACATATTAACTGGACCTAATTACCTCACTTGGCTAAGAAACCTAAAAATCATCTTGAATTCAGAAATGGTAGCATATACACTGACTGAGTCGCCCCCTGTTGAGGCTCCGACTGACTGCACTCCTGAGGAATTGCAGGCTTACAAGGAATGGTGTGACCATGACTTGATAGCCAGGTGTTATATGCTGACTTCTATGAATGATGAGCTGCAGAGGCGTTTTGAGGATGCAAAGAGTGCTGCTGACATTCATTTGCATCTCAAGGAGCTCTTTGGTGAGCAAACACGGCCTCTTAGGCATGCTACCGTCAAGGAGCTGATAACTTTGCACATGCGAGATGGGGCCTCGGTCCATGAGCATGGCCTGAAGTTGATTGGGCTCGTGGACAAGCTCGTTGGCATGGATCTGATCTTGCCTTCGGAGTTGACCACCGACGTGTTGCTGTTATCATTGCCTAGCTCATTTGATCCTTTTGTGGTGAACTTCAACATGAACAAGATAGAGTCGACCCTTGAGGAGTTGGTGAATATGCTTGTTACGTTTGAATCCACCATCAAGAAAGAGAAGTTGGTTCTTTATGTGGGTTCTTCATCTGGTACGAAGATTGATCCACATGGGAAGGGAAAGAAGCGTTCTTTCCAACGTCCCAAGAAGAACATGCCCTTGTTGAGGCAATCTCCGAATCCCGTTGTGGCAGCCACACCAGTTAAGGCTGACAAGACTAGTGATGTTTGTCATCACTGCAAGAAGCCTGGACATTGGAGGCGAAATTGCAAGGAATATCTGGCCCAGAAGAGTTCTGGAAACGATATGTTCTAAATCGAAGTAAACATTTCAATTAACTCTACTTCTTGGATATTAGATACCGGTTGTGGCTCACATCTCTGTAATGAGTTACAGGTGATGGGAAGAAGTAGGAAGCTTAGGGAAGGTGTGACCTTCTTGAGGATGGGCAATGAAGCAAGAGTTGCTGCCAAGGCTGTTGAAGATGTTTAGTTATTGTTGAACAATAGTTTTAAGTTAATTTTATGAGATGTTTTGTTTGTACCTAATTTTGTGAAAAACATTTTTTCCATTTCTATGCTGATAAAAATGGATATTCTTGTTTATTTAGCAAAGGTGTTTGCAATATTTACAAGAATGAATGTTTGATTGATACTGGTGAACTTGAAAACTGATCTCTATAACTTAAAATTGAAAGATATTTCACTAAATGTCCATTCAAAGGCAGACACCATATGAGATATGGACGAGTAAGCCTCCCAAGTATTCTTATCTTAGAATATGGGGGTGCCCTGCTTATATGAAGCAGGCAGTGGGAGATAAATTGGATAGTCGATCTATTTTATGCTACTTTGTGGGATATCCAAGGAATTCAGTTGGATATCATTTCTATCATCCCCAAGAAACAAAGGTGTTTGTTTCTAGGAATGCAACCTTTTTTGGAAAAAAAATTTCTATTGGATAGAAAAAGGGAGATGATAGAACTGGAAGAGGTTCGAGAGACACCCACAATTATAGAACCCACACCCGAAGAGCCAAGAGAGGAGATACAAGCTCCTAGAAGATCCGAGAAAGTCTCGAGACCACCTATGAGGTATGGTCTGCTTCTTGAAGAGGGCCATGATGAGCCTAACCTTGAATGTGATCCAAGGACCTTCAAGGAAGCGTTATCTGATGCCGATTCATCCAAATGGCTTGAAGCTATGGAATCTGAGATGAATTCCATGCATTCGAACCAAGTGTGGAATCTCGTGGATCCACCTGAGGGAATTGTTCCCATATGGTGTAAATGAATTTACAAGAGGAAACTTGGGGCGGATGGGAAGGTATTGACCTTCAAGGCGCGATTGGTGGCAAAAGGATATACTCAAAGACAAGGAGTTGACTTTGAGGAAACCTTTTCTTCAGTTGCAATGTTCAAGTACATAAGGATATTGCTAGCCATAGTTGCATGGTATGACTATGAGATATGGCAGATGGATGTTAAGGCATCCTTTCTTAATAGGGATATTAAGGAAGAGATTTACATGTCTCAACCCGAAGGGTTTACATCTATCGGAAGTGAGCATATGGTATGCAAACTTCAAAGATCTATTTATGGTCTAAAACAGGCATCTAGGAGTTGGAACCTCAGATTCGACAGTACAATCAAAGAGTTTGGTTTTGATAAGAATCCTGAGGAACCCTGTGTGTATAAGAATCTCAATGACAAAGTCGGCTCCGCAGATAATGTTGCTGATCCACTAGCTAAGCCTTTACCTGGACCATTATTCGAGATGCATCGCGAATCAATGGGTTTGAAGCATATGGGTAGTTGGCTCTAGTGCAAGTGGGAGATTGTTAGAGTAGGTGCCCGTCGAGCCAAGTGTTGGCCGAGTGTTCACAATGAAACTCTATGTATAAGCAATCTTTATTTTAATAATATTTGAAATTATTGTTTTGGCAAATCTTTATCTGTATACCCATGCTATTTGCATAGATAAAGCCCTAGAATATACAAATAGTAGAAAGAATATGAGATGCTCATATGATGAGTATCATGAAACTCATATTTGGAATACTGTACATTCTAAACAGTTCCTAGTCGATTCAGCCGCCGCTAAGAAGGATATAGGCCGCTCGAGTTCGAGACTAGTATCTGCGATGTGAGTACCATGTTTCATTGGTAAGGGACATTGTGATGTCCGAGCATGCAGATAGGTGCTCCTGGTAGAGTGCACTGAACAACCCTCCATAAAGGACTTTCCAAGTGGTTCTCACTTATCGAGTGGAAACGTCCTAGTTTATGGTTGTACACCATTAGTCCTTATGACCCGGGACAACATTGAGACTCTATGTGCTAGAATTACACTTTGACTTGTTTACCGACTCTCATGGGGTCATCAGGTGGCAAGGTTGGGTGTTCTGTCGAAACATATAGGAGTCGATGCATTGTAGTCGGGGATTCACCGCTTACCTTCGGGTATGGATATCCTATGTGTTCTCATGTGTATGTAGGTTGAAATCTCTGATCAGAGTATGGTGGTAATTATGAAAAGGGTTTCATAGATTACACCATCGATGCAACTACGACATGACACATAGTATCGATTCATTGACAACTCTCGATAAGCCAATGGTTGTCGAATCGGTCGGGATATATGAGTTGAAGGGACCGTACTGTACGCTAACCATAATTGAATGGTTCTTGCAGGCACTATCATTTGATACCTAGGGAATCATGTAAGCGATGCTGCTAGGCGTTTAACATGATTGGTTGGGTACTATCAGACTTGAGTTCTGACGTTCTTGTTATCAAAGTGTTGATAAGTAAGAATGGAGCAATTGGGGTATGCTCATATAAGGACATGTTTAGTCCGAATCACATGGAGATGTGAACCCACGGCTAGTTGTATCAATGAACCATTGAGGGCCACACAAGTACTAGCTTTCTAGATCCCGTTGAGAAGAGAAATAGTTCAATGTGTTGAACGGCTTGTAAAGGAGTTTATAAGCGTAAGGAAAATTAGAAGTATGACTTCTATAAAGGAGAAATTAGTTCAATGTGTTGAACGGCTTATAAATGAGTTTATAAGCGTAAAGAAAAATAGAAGTATGACTTCTATGAGAGAAATGTGAATTTTAATTTATGGAAGTGTTCCTAAATTAAAAGTTGGCCAAGTGAATAATGTATTTGAAAATTGTGATTTTCATAAACATTATTATGGACTAAATTAAATTATTTCAAGTGTTGAATTAATTAAACACTAGTGGACCTAGTAGAGTCCAAATAATTAAATTAATTCAAGTGTTGAATTAATTAAATCATATTGAGTCTTGTAGAGCTCAATTTAATAAATTATTTAGCTAGTGGACTTGAGTGAATTCAAGTAATGTTTAATTAATCTAAAAAATGTTTGAGATAATTAAATTAAGTTCATGGGTTTTTAATTTGTTAAAAACCATATAATATATGTATGCATGGGAGGTGAAGGGTTGGAGACTACTTTTTTGGGTTATCAAGGCATGGCATGCAAAAAAAGGTGTTTTTGCTTTTAGTTTTTTGCAAGTCCAAGACAAGTCTCCCTTCCCCCTCATTCACAATGCAATGGCCGAATTTTTGAGTAGTTCTCTCTATTTTTCTCTCAATTTTTTTCTTCAAGTGTTGAGGAAAGAAAATAATTCTCATTGAAAAATCCTCTTAGTTTTCTAGTGCAAATTAAGAGGGATCTACCTAGTTGGTGGTGGGCTTATAGTTGAGCAAGGGCTGCTCAAAGGAAGCTTGAAGATAGTTTCTACCATTGAAGAGCTAAGGTGTTTACACCTTAGTTGGAGCCATACATCAATCCTTGTGATTGATAGGTACATTTCTTAACACACTATGAATGTCATTTTGTGTTTATTGTATTTGCTACACATTAAATCAAGGTGGCCGAAAATTTCTTATGAAAAATAAAAATTTTAAACTTCCGTTGCGCTTCCGGTCACCGTAACCGATCCCCTTTCAGCAGCGCCCTGAGCACATTTTATCATTTTTTTAAATGTTTATGCATCACGTTCATGAATTTTATGGAATTACGATAAATACATTGCATGATTGGTTTAAAGGAAAAGTTACGTATATACATATTTTTATTAAGTGATGATTATGATGCTATTTTGAAGGATGAGATTTGGTTGTGACTGACGATGTATATGTATACGATGATATGAGATATGATGAGCTGAGGCCCGGGCTCAGTGGACGGGTAATGCTGTCGCTGATGTCCCTCGCCGTCGGGTACCACGGTTACATGTAGATGGATCCATCGATAGAGCTGATACGAAAGTCACAACTAATGAACTGAATTCAATCAAAAAGGAAATGTTTACGTATATGATGACATGAGTTGACATGCTTTAACACGTATATGTTGATACGATGATACATGCTATGATTATTATCATGTTTTGAAAGGATACGACACGTTTACGTATATGATGACATGAGATGACATGCTTTGACACGATATGATTTTACACAACACGTTTACGTTATGCTTTTAAGTTCATGAAAGATATGTTGAGTATGATATTTTTCACTGCTGTGTGCTATGTATATGTACTTGTTATTCCTGGTACAGGTGTGTTGAGTCTTTAGACTCACTAGGCGTGTGTGATGCAGGTGAGCTAAATGTTGAGGAGACTGGAGGTGCCGAACTCTGAGTAGGCAGACCTGGTGCGGTGACACAACCCGAGGACCACATGTTTTCCGCATATTTTCTTACGATGATGATTTTATGATTTTTACACGTTTACGTTTACGTGGTTTTGGACGAGTTTGGTTATTTTAAACCGCGCTATTTTTGTGGTCAAATAAATATGATTATTTTAAATGTAGATTTATAAATGCTAGCCTTTAAAAAAAATATTTCCTCACTTTTAAAATGAGCGAGACGTTACAGTTATTGTTTTAGATCTTATACTTAAATTAGACGATTTATAAGAAATACTAACATTATATTATGAATCTTTAGATCTTGTTAAGGAAATTGTTCCTAATGTCTCATTGATTTTGTTTGATATTAAATCTCATTTATATAATATTTATAATGAATATACAAATGGCAGACAAATTGTTACACATGAAACACAATACACTAGTAATATTAGTTCTAAATCTATTAAAGCACAACTTTTGTTAAGAGAACGGACGAAACATCCACGAATATCCTCAAGTTCATAATTATTTTACCACTATGTTTGATGTTAGTGATACAGATGAGGAAACTTTCGATATTTTGCGATAGTAGTCGCAAAAAACATAAATATGTCCGATTTTTTTTATAATGGCAAAATAAATTATAGTTTACCCCGTCTCAATGGTTGAAATAGAGCAAGCTTTTAGTATTGACGAAAATAAATTGAATGAGAGACGTTTTAGCTTAAGGCCAATAAATTTAGAAGCCCAATGTTTTCTCAATGATTAGTCAAAAGCCTCGTTAGCCGAACACAACATATTAAAAGTGATTAAGAAGACCAACGCGAAACTGAGGGAACACCGGGAACAACGACGAGAAGAAATGCGAGTGAATGTGATGAAACATAATAAAATATAATTATTTTTTTATGTAAGATGTTGAAAGTAGAAATGTAATAAAATTTTTATTGAAAAAATGCAATAGACTTTTTATTGAGTAAATGTGATAGTTTTTTTTATTGAGATAATGAAATATTTGATATAATTTTTATAAGTTCAGTCGTGCAAGTATTTTTTTTAGTTTTTTTGTTCTGTAATTGTTTATTTTTTAAAAAAAATAAAAGAAAAGGGTCGAACCGGACTCAGATCATAACCGTCCACGGTCAGTCGGTTAAGGGTCAATATTTTCCAGACCTGGACCAAACCTAGTCCATGGATAGGTCTAGGCAGATCAGTCCAAAATTATATTTGGTTAGGTTTAATCTAATTCGATCATGAACCATTTAAATCCATTTTGGATTGAACCATCTCTGGTATTAATTTTGGATTGGATTGAGTTGTTTAAAAACATGTCAGGTCCATTTTAGTTCGGTAACGTTGATTCCAGTGTTTAACCGTTAAGCAAAGCAAAAACTTGTGTGAGACGGTCTCATGGGTCGTATTTTGTGAGACACATATCTTATTTGGGTCATCCATGAAAAAATATTACTTTTTATGCTAAGAGTATTACTTTTTATTGTGAATATCTGTAGAGTTGACTTATTTCACAGATAAAGATTCGTGAGACCGTCTTACAAGAGACATACTCGTTAAGCAATATATTTAATTTGTGTTTACTTGTTGCGATAAAAGATATGATTATACCGTTAATCCTATAAATATCGTGTTTACTTGTTTTTTTTTTTTTTATGGTATGTACTAATTTAAAAACTCGTCCATACTTATTCAATTTAAAATTAATTTTTTTGATTTTTTACAACTAAAATGTGTGATTAATAATATTTTTAAACTATTAATTTGTCCAACTGATAAAAATTATCATTAATCCAAATAATAATATATGAAAAAACCTATTTAAAAAATTATAAAACATGATTACAACAAACAAAAAATCGAAGAAATTATTTAATATTCATGTAAAAAAAATTACTCAATTTTTAAAAATAAATAATATTTATACAGAATAATTTTGATAAATGAAAATAACTTACATATGAATTATTAATCATTTATATTCTTCAATTGATCAATTTTATTATTGACATAATTTCAATTGCACTTAAACATAATTTCAATGATACAATTTATCAATCAAAGTAAACATGTTATTATTATCCATCATTATTCTATATCTATAAAATTATTTCATAATCTTTGTATATTTTATCTACATAAAATCACATATCACTAAGTGAACGTAACCTTAATTTATGACAAATAATATTTGTAATTTTTATTATTAATCATTTTATAATTGTCACTCAAATTTGGTAACATGCCTAGCAGGAAATTTGCACCGTTGTAATCTGAAAAAAAGGCATAAAACCCCATTAATTAAATTACTAGGGCTGGAAACACAATGAGTTTATAAACATATATTTAGAGGGTGTTTTGCTTAACTTATTTAAAAGATCTTATAAACTCGTTACAAAAATAAATTGTTAAAGTATGAGTAAATCTTGTGAGACGGTCTCACGAATCTTTATCTGTGAGATGGGACAACTCTACCGATATTCACAATAAAAAATAATACTCTTAGTATAAAAAATAATATTTTTTCATTGATGACCTAAATAAGAAATCCATCTAACAAAATACGATCTGTTAGACCGTCTCACACGAGTTTTTGCCTTAAAGTATTTGGATGAACTTATTTTAAACAACTTATAGATGTTAATGTGTTTCATATTATTATTATTATTATTATTATTATTATTATATATATATAAAGTTTTATAAGTTTAATAACAATAATTAAATATATTTTATATTTATATTTAGAAAAATTGAGGTTGTTCTGAGAAAAGTATTTAACATTGTTTTTAATGTGTGTCTAAATAAAATATCGATTAAAAATTTATAGTTAATAATTTATTCATCAAAACATTACTTTTTTTTATATTTTTTATATCATAACACAAAGATATAACAAAACCGTATTTTAAATTTGATATTAAAAAAACCAAGTGATAAAATAAAGATTTAAGAAGTGATGATAAAATGAAAATTTAAGAAGATATATAACGATATTTAATAGAAATGAAATATAAAAATAAGATACATCTGAGTAATTTTTTTATAAGCTATTTATAATTTTTTTTATCAAATAAATTATGAGCGTTTATAAACTGTAAAACAACTTATAAACTGTTTCTTTTTTTTTGTGTTTATTGTTGGATAAATGAATAAGAAGAGTTGTCAATAGAAAAGGGAGTGGTAGTTGTTGTCCCACATTGAGGAAATAACAATATGAAGTTTTCCTTATAAACTTCTAGTTTAAACTAGGGGTTTGGGCCCCAAGGGGTACCAGAAGTTTTTAGACGGGGGAAGACGCTAGTAGGCTATGTCTCGGTGTATTAAACACACGCGCGCCCGGCCGGCTCGGTGAGGTGAGGTCTTTGACCAGTGTTAATCTTTTTAGAACAAATTTAAATTTTACTCAACAAGAATGCACAACAGTGTGCATGGTGCAGCACTCGGACAGAGACAGGAATTCAAGCATTCGGACAGAACAAGACGCGCGGCTTCTCGCGCGCGCCTTGCTGCGCGCAGACAGAACACTGCGCGCGGCTGCGCGCGCAACACTGGTTCTGGAAAAATGCGCGTCACTTGGATATGATGGCATCAGTTCTTGGCCGTCCCTTGACTAGAATTGTGTCTCTTCGAAGCATCCGGTCTGGAGAGACGTGTCTCCTCAACGCAACTGATGATCATCTATAAATAATACCTCCAACCATGTGTCCATTGCCTACAGTTGTAACCCTTTTCCGCATCCGGTAAGGAAAGCCGCCTCTCTTCTACGCATCCGGTCATCTTTTATAAATAATCCTCTTCTACATCATTGTTAGGGTTCGAAAATTTCATGCCATATTGCTGCATTTTTCTCTCATTTTCCAGACTTGAAAGTTCAAACATATTGTTGTTCGCTGCGTTCAAGAATTTGTAGTGCTGAATTCTCTTGATTGAAGTCGTTGTATCTTGGAGACGATTGCTTGCAACGTATAGCACTTTGATACGGGCAATTTCGTCTTGCGGATAAAGGATTTATCCTTGCCTCGACTGAAAGAATCGTTGCTTTTAAGAAGTTCCAGAATTCGAGAAGGACACCATCCCAAACAACAATCGCAAGACGAAATTTTTGTTCTTTTCTCGTTTCTGAAAAATGTCGACTCCTCCTACTGCTCCTGCGCCAATGCCTACCGTCCCTGCTGCTCCCGCTCACGGCGAAAAGCCTGCAAAGTTTTCTGGTGTCGACTTCAAACGGTGGCAGCAGAAGATGCTCTTCTATCTCACCACATTGAGCCTGTCTCGGTTCCTGAAAGAGTCCCCTCCTGTCATATCTGAAGGCGATACCGACTCGCAACGAATGAATGCTGTTGATGCATGGAACCACAGTGACTTCCTCTGCCGCAACTATATCTTAAATGGACTTGACGACATGCTTTACAGAGTCTACTGCTCTGTCAAGACAGCCAAAGAATTGTGGGACTCATTGAAGAAAAAGTATAAGACAGAAAATGCAGGAGTCAAAAAGTTCGTAGTTGGCAAATTCCTTGACTTCAAAATGGTGGACGCCAAATATGTAATAAGTCAGGTACAAAAAATTCAAAATATAATTCATGACTTATTGGCAGAGGGAATGAATATCAATGAAGCGTTTCAAGTGGCGGCTATTATTGAAAAATTGACAGCCATGTGGAAAGACTTCAAGAACTACCTTAAGCACAAGTGCAAGGAGTTGAAACTTGAAGATCTGATTGTGAGGCTTCGAATTGAAGAAGATAGCAGAACTTCTGAAGCCAAAACACACAGAAGGGCAATGGAGGCCGAGGCCAAGACAAATCTGACAGAATCTAGCACTAGTCACAAGAGAAAGCGCCCTACAAATGAGAAGAAAAGAGGACAGGCCAAGAAGTTCAAAGGAACTTGCTACAACTGTGGCAAACCAAATCATATGGCTAAGGACTGTCGTCTTCCAAGGAAAGACAACAAACATCAGAAACTAAGCAAGCCAATGTCATCGAAGATAGGAATGTACCAATAGACCTATCACAACTTGATCTATTCGCCGTTGTATTTGAAACCAATTTGGTGGATAATCCAAGGGAATGGTGGGTAGATACCGGATCCACTAGCCACATTTGTGCTGGAAAGGAGATGTTCTCATCCTACACTACTGTCAGTGATAGGAAATTGTTTATGGGAAACTCTACGACATCTGAGGTTGTAGGAATTGGCAAAGTGGTGTTGAAGATGACTTCTGGAAAAGAGATAACATTGTTGAATGTGCTGCATGTGCCAGACATTCGAAAGAATTTAGTTTCTAGATCATTGTTGAGTAAGGCTATCTTTAAACTTGTGTTTGAATCGGACAAGTTTGTCCTAACTAAGAATGATATGTTTGTAGGCAAAGGGTACAAAGATAATGGTCTCTTTAAAGTGAATGTAATGAATGTTTACCGCCATGAGGCGAAGAATAAAGTGAATGATTATGTTTACTTGTTTGAAAGTTCTAATTTATGGCATGAAAGATTATGACATGTTAACTTCAACACATTACAAAGACTTGCAAATTTAAATGTAATACCTGCATTTAAAAGAAATCCACAAGATAAATGTGAGATTTGTGTTGAAGCAAAGACAGCCAGCCAAAGCTCCATTCCATTCTGTGACAAGAAGTACTAATCCACTTGAATTAATTCACACCGACGTATGTGACTTAAAATTTGTGCAAACTCGAGGTGGGAAAAAGTACTTCATAACATTCATTGATGACTGCACAAGATACTGTTACGTATATCTACTGAAAAGTAAAGACGAAGCTATAGAAGCTTTCAAAAATTATAATAATGAGGTTGAGAATCAATTGAGTACAACAATCAAAATGATTCGAAGTGATAGAGGTGGAGAGTATGTCGCACCATTTGAAGAATTTTGCACTAACTCTGGCATAATTCATCAAACTACGGCACCATACTCACCTCAATCAAACGAAGTTGCAGAACATAAAAATCGTACTCTTAAGGAGATGATGAACGCGTTGTTAATAAATTCTGGCTTACCTCAAAACCTGTGGGGGGGAGGCAATATTATCTGCAAACCACATTCTTAATAAAATACCACACAAAGGGAAAGATGAAACTCCATATGAGTTATGGAAGGGTCAAAAACCATCTTACAAATACGTAAAAGTGTGGGGGTGTTTGGCTAAAGTAGAGATACCAAAGCCAAAACAAGTTAAAATTGGACCCAAAACTGTTGACTGCATTTTTATTGGATATGCATATAATAGTAGTGCATATAGATTTTTGGTGCACAAGTCAACAATTCCTGATATAAGTGAAGGAACAATTGTGGAATCAAGGAATGCAATATTCTTTGAATCCAACTTTCCTTGTAAGGAAAGAAAAGAAGGCTCTAATAAACGGTCTTATGAATTTACTATTGATTCTAAAGAAATCAATGAAGAACCAAGACGTGGTAAGAGAGCTAGAGTTGAAAAGTCCTTTGGTCCTGAATTTCTGACTTACATATTAGATGATGAACCAAGAACTATTCAAGAAGCTCTATCCAATCCAGAAACACCTTTTTGGAAAGAAGCAATAAATGATGAAATAGATTCCATCATGCATAATCATACATGGGAGTTGACTGATCTCCCTCCGGGGTGTAAGCCTTTATGATGCAAGTGGATCCTTAAAAGAAAATAAAAGAAGATGGATCTATAGATAAATACAAAGCACGATTGGTAGCTAAAGGGTTTAAACAAAAGGAATGATATGACTTCTTTGACGCATACTCTCCAGTCACTAGGATTACATCCATTCGTGTTCTCATAGCTATTGCTGCTTTGCATAACCTTGAGATTCACCAAATGGATATAAAGACAGCCTTCTTGAATGGAGAACTGGAAGAAGAAATATACATGGAACAACCCGAGGGGTTTGTTGTACCCGGAAAAGAAAAGAAGGTGTGTAAACTTGTCAAGTCACTATACGGACTCAAACAAGCACCTAAGCAATGGCATGAAAAATTTGACACTACAATGAAGTCAAATGGTTTCAAAATCAACGAATGTGATAAATGCGTTTATATTAAAGGTAATGCAAATGCTTATGTCATTGTATGCCTTTATGTAGACGACATGTTAATTATGGGAAGTAGTCATGAGTTGATTATAAATACGAAAAATATGTTGAAAAGGTCTTTTGATATGAAAGACTTGGGGTTATGTGATATTATATTAGGGATTAAAATCTCTAGAATACCTGAATGAATTATATTATCACAAACTCACTACGTTGAAAAGGTGCTTGAAAGATTTAGTACCTTAAACTATCGTCCTGCTAGAACACCTATAGATTTAGGCGTTCATTTAGCAAGGAATAGAGGAGAACCCATCTCACAACTGGAATATGCAAGGATAATAGGTAGTCTAATGTACTTGACTAACTGTACTCGTCCAGATCTTGCATATTCAGTAAATAAGTTAAGTAGGTTCACAAGTAATCCTACTAAGGAACATTGGAAAGCCTTGACAAGAGTGCTTGGATATTTAAAATATACACTGAACTATGGTTTGATATATTCAAAATATCCTGCAGTTTTAGAAGGATACTGTGATGCTAATTGGATATCTGACGCAAAAGACTCAAAGTCCACTAGTGGATATGTATTCACAATAAGTGGAGGAGCCGTGTCATGGAAATCATCCAAGCAAACATGTATAGCTCGATCCACTATGGAATCCGAGTTCATAGCATTAGATAAAGCTGAGGAAGAAGCCGAGTGGCTGAGAAATTTCCTTGAAGATATTCCTTGTTGGAATAAGCTAGTGCCTTCCATTAACATTCATTGCGATAGTCAATCAGCAATAGAAAGAGCACAAAGCAGTATGTACAATGGTAAGTCTCGACATATTCGTCGGAGACATAATACCATAAGACAATTGATCTCAAATGGGGTTATTTCTGTTGAATATGTGAAATCAAAGGAAAACCTAGCAGATCCGTTTACTAAAAGTATAAATAGAGATCAAATGTACAAACTGTTGAGAGGAATGGGCTTAAAACCCACAAAATAAAATATTTATAGCGGTAAACCAACATTGTGAAGTGGAGATCCCAACATGAGAACAAGAATATGTTAGAATTATTATTGTGTAAATACTATTGACTTGGTTTACATAAAAGGTTGACTAATTCAAGACATCATGTCACTACTCAACTAGTAAATCCTATAGTATCTTACTAGGGAAGGTTCAAAGTCAAAAGCTACCTATCCTAATGCAATAATAATTCACAAGAGCTTTCAAGTAAATCGCATACATGCATTATGTTCATTTATGTGGGGGATTGTTGGATAAATGAATAAGAAGAGTTGTGAATAGAAAAGGGAGTGGTAATTGTTGTCCCACATTGAGGAAATAACAATATGAAGTCTCCCTTATAAACTTCTAGTTTAAGCTAGGGGTTTGAGCCCCAAGGGGTACTAGAAGTTTTTAGACGGGGAAAGACGCTAGTAGGCTATGTCTCGATGTATTAAACATACGCGCGCACGCCCGGCCGGCTCGGCTCGGTGCGGTGAGGTGAGGTGAGGTGCGGTGCGGTGCGGTCTTTGACCAATGTTAATCTTTTTAGACTAAATTTATTTGGAATTTAAATTTTACTCAACAAGAATGCACAACAATGTGCATGGTGCACGCACTCCGACAGAGCTGGGCACGCAGGTGCGCGCCTGTCGCTGGAATTCAAGCATTCGGACAGAACAAGGCGCGCGGCCGCGCAGCTTCTCGCGCGGGAGCACGCGCCTTGCTGCACGCAGACAGAACACTGCGCGCGGCCGCGCGTGTTATCGCGCGGCTACGCGCGCAGCACTGGTTCTGGAAAAATGCGCGTCCCTTGGCTATGATGGAATCGGTTCTTGGCTGTTTTTGGCCCAACCAATGTATCCCTTGACTAGAATTGTGTCTCTTCGAAGCACCGGTCTGGAGAGACGTGTCTCCTCAACGCAACCGATGATCATCTATAAATAATCCCTCCAACCATGTGTCCATTGCCTACAGTTGTAACTTTTCTCCGCATCCGGTATGGAAAGACGCGTCTCTTCTACGCATCCGGTCATCTTTTATAAATAATCCTCTCCTACATCATTGTTAGGGTTCGAAAATTTCATGCCATATTGCTGCATTTTTCTCTCATTTTTCAGACTTGAAAATTCAAACATATTGTTGTTCGCTGCGTTCAAGAATTTGTAGTGCTGCATTCTCTTGATTGAAGTCGTTGTATCTTGGAGACGATTGCTTGCAACGTATAGCACTTTGATACGGGCAATTTCGTCTTGCGGATAAAGGATTTATCCTTGCCTCGACTGAAAGAATCGTTGCTGTTAAAAAGTTCCAGAATTCGAGAAGGACACCATCCCAAACAACAATTATAAACTCGGAAAAACTCTGTTTTATTAAGTTTTGGTTGCCTTTTTCTTCACGTAAATTAACCGAAATACCTGGTTTGTTTCAACCTACCCGTGCAGGCACTGCCTGCACGGACAATAAACGGCCCGGATCACTCCACATGAGTTATCCGGGCCCACCTCCCTGTAAAAAAAAAAATTGGCTCGAAAAAATCCGAGCCGTTAGATCGACCCCTGCAGGCAGTGCCCGCAGGGGTAGGGTCGACCGAACCGAAATACCTTTAAATTTACTTGCTATTGTTTTTTATTTTATTCATACAATATTTGAAGTTACCAACCATGCTGGCTAGCTAGACACCTCCTCCAGGGATATGATTGTCATTTTCCGAGCAAGATAGCGGGTTAAAACAGGAATTAAGGAAACGTTAGGCTCGAAGTGTCGTTTTCGGAAACGGAGGGGTGGGTGAGAAATGCAATATAAATAAATATGAGGGCAACTCGAATAACGTTACAACCGAGGCATAAAAGAAATTCGCGTGAGTGGCCTGGGGCTCGAGTCCACTGTTTCCAGGAAACGAGACATTATCCACTAATTAATTATTATTCAATTATATCCCCTCATTATTTTTTTCTCTCTTTTTTGAATTTTTTAACTTACAAAACTCGAAGAAGTTTATTACTTTTCCCTAAATATATATGGTTTTTTTAGACGGTTTTACGAATCTTTATATGTGCAGCAGATAAATCCTACCGATATTCATAATAAAAAATAATACTCTTAGCATAAAAAGTAATATTTTTTCATGGATGACCCAAATAAGAGATATGTTTCACAAAATACGACATGTGAGACTGTCTCACATAAGTTTTTGCTTTTTTTTGTTTGTCTCAACTAGGTAGAGTCTGTTTAGTTGAAAAAATCAATAGAATAAAAGCAACAATTTTTTTTTTGAAAAACAATGTTAAAATCATGAATTTGAGTCTAACTCCATCTCAAAAACTAGTTTAAGGGATTATGATTGTCTAAATCAATATATACAATTTTTAATAATTTAATTCAACCGACATCAGATATCTAACACATTCTCTCACGATTAAGAATGAGCATTCGGAGTGTTAAATTTGTAAGACTTTTAGTGGGTGATTAATGTGGCATTCCAACACATAACTACGAGTTTATGCTCTAATACAATGTTAAGACATGGACTTATGTTTACCAATACCCAAAACCTATTTTAAAAGGAAATATTTTCCTATTCAACATGCACAGCTCCAAAAAAATTATGGCGTTCAAGGTTTTTTTTTTTATAAGCTAGAATGTATGGCTTTTGGGTTTGTGATTCCACTTATATTTAAAAATTAAAATAAAAGCTTTTTTCGACATTTATTAAAACGTAAAAACAACTACTAATTTTTGAATAAAAGCATTTAAAAATATTGTACTTATTTAATTATTTTTTAAGCTGCATCAAACACACTCATAATCAAGTGTCTATATTTGATTCGTATTCTACATTCTTTTATTATTACATATTTATTAAATATATTAATCGCTTCCAATGCTTTTTTATGTACCACCAAAACAAAGTTAAACAAAGATAAAATAGAAATTATTTCTGGGTTGTGGACTTGAACATGTAGTAAAAAATTGTGTGAGATGATCTCACGGGTCGTATTTTGTGTGACATATATCTTATTTAGGTCATCTATGCAAAAATATTACTTTTTATGTTAAGAGTATTACTTTTTATTGTGAATATCGGTAGAGTTAACCCGTCTCACAAATAAAAATTCGTGAGATCGTCTCACAAGATAGCTACTCTAAACATGATATATCTATCCTAAATGAGACATAATCTTATCCAATTTAAATATATTTTGCCCAATGATATTCTTCATCAGTGCGAAACACAAAAAAGCAGAGTTAATAATTATGATTTTTTTGTTCCTATTTTTCTCCCATCACAACAAATGAATATGGAAAAACCTCCCACTTTCCGTCTGACCATAAATGTAAGCATTGATAACTTTTAAAGTCTTGCAACAAACAATGAGCATGGGTGTCCCTAGTTAACACAAAATTTATGTGAGACAACGTCATGAGTAAATTTTATGGGACAGATATTCTATTTGGGTCACGCACGAAAAACTACTACTTTTTATTGTAAATATATATAAATTTGACATGTTTCACGACTAAATATTCGTGAGACTGTCTTACAAGAGACCTAAGATTAAATATATTTTGTCTTATAATTTTATAAATAAAAAGTTTAAAATAAAGATGATGATAGAGGAGTATCTTGAAAATTTTAACAATTTCAGAAAGAATACATGATATGGTATTATAACTTTATGGTAAATTTTACTAAACAAAATAAAAAGGAAAATTTATATATTTTAAGAAGTAAATATTTTTTTTTGAAAAACTCTCTATATTTGATTATATATATATATATATATATATATTTAAATTTAGATGGAAAATTAATTATAACAAAGCCCGTCTAAAAAAATCAACAAGCCCATAACCCACGAAGGCTACGTGCGTCACACCTTTTTTTAACCCCTCTCAGTCTGCGTCACTCTACTAACTCTGCCGTCTCTCTCTCTCAACTCTTGGGATTCTCTCTGATTTCACGGCGTTGAAATCGTACCGAATTTAGGGTTTTGCTTCGCTAACTCTGTAATTCCATTCGTTTATCGCTTTCGGATTCTGTGTTCTTGATTTCTTCTAGTGTGTCGGTGGGGGTTGTGTGAGAATCCTTTTCCTTGAAACCTTGTTACTGTTTTCTGGGTTTTTTTTTCAAGTCTCACAATTTTTTGTGGGGTATGTTTTAATAAGTCGCTCGTAGTTTTTTTTTTTTTTAAAATCTGCTCTTGATTTTTGTCGACGGTGTGTGAGTTGTGTATGAGAAGTTTTTGTTATGCAAACTGTTTTTGTTTTTTTACGGGTATTTTCTTGTTCGGGTCTTTCCGTGAATTTGCTGAAAACGACCGGTGTTTCTGTTTCTTCCTTTCGTTCTTTCTTTGTTTTTTGTTGCGAGAATGGTAAATCTAGTTCTTCCTGTTAAAATAAATTTATTTTAACCCCTTGCTCTCTTTTTTTGATGGGTTTTACAGTGTTTCAAGGTCTGTAGCGGTTGCTTCTACGGCGAAATTTTAAGGTAAAAGGCTACATTGTGTTACAGTTTACCCTTGACGTGTCTGTTTTTATTAAGGGTTGGCTGTTTGTGTCGTTTATGGAGTACCCTCGACATGCATGACTCCTTGCGGGCCTGTTGTATGGAATTTTCTCGGGTATTTTGAAATATATCTGTTTTGATTGTACATTGGCAGCTTTATTCTTGTCTCTGGTGCTATATTTTTTAACAGTGCATTAAACCGTTTTAATCCCAGTCCCGAGCTGTGCGGTTCCTCCTTTTCAGTACTAAAAAATGACGCTATATTATTTTTCATGAAAGGATATATATATTATCTACATGCATTTCCATTTTATGGCTGGGTGAGGGTTCGGCTGTTGGATGATGTGTCATTTATTTTCCGTTGTTTCTTTCACCTGGGTTAAATGAAATTTGTGTTCTATTAACTGTATTTCCTAAATTGGTTTAATAGTTGCAGATGTTTCTGCTTTTGTAGATTTGGTTCAATTACTACCTTCAAAGTCCTATCTGTTGGCAGTTGCTATAATCATATGGTTTTTGGCTATATTTCCTTCTTTTTTCTCGATTATAATTTTTTTTCCATTTATGCCTCAGATTAACATCTGAAAGCTTTTCATACATTTTAACATATTGCCTTTTCAATGGCTTTTGTAAACGTCGTGTTCCTATATTTCTTGCTTTGAGAATACTTTTTTTTTTCTGATTATTGATGTTAGTTAACTACTTTTAGTGGGCTGATATATGTTGGTGTTTACCTTTTCCTATGTGTATTTACAGAGAGACTTAGGTAGTCAGTTCTTGCCAAATCACTGATGGATCCATCTGAAAAAACTGGTAATGGTGCTTCAGAGGAGCTGCCTCCGCCTCCACCTGTTCCACCGAATGTTATTCCACTGAAAGCTGAATCAGAACAACAAGTTAAAAAGGCTCTACTTGTTCCAATGGCTAGACGAGGTATGGGATCAAGGGGAAATAAGGTCCCTGTCCTCACTAATCACTTCCAAGTGAAGGTGAACAGTTCCGATGGGTACTTCTTCCATTACAGTGTATGTATGCTTACCCAATTGGTTACTTGTCTTTTACCTGGGTCCCGAGTCCTTTTAAGTTTTACAGTCCTTTTTTTACATTCTATTTTGTAGGTTGCCCTTTTTTATGAAGATGGTCGTCCTGTTGAAGGCAAGGGAATTGGTAGGAAAGTGCTTGATCGAGTCCAGGAGACCTATGATTCTGAGTTGGCTGGCAAACAATTTGCTTACGATGGAGAGAAGACGTTATTCACCGTGGGCCCTCTGCCGCGCAACAAACTTGAGTTTACTGTTGTCCTCGAGGACGCAACATCAAATCGGTGCGTAGAATTTTAAATCAATTACTGCCTTACTGGTTCAAGGCTGTCTTGGTTTGTGATTGGGTTGTTTGTCTATAGGAACAATGGAAATGCTAGCCCAGGAAGGCATGACAGTCCTAATGAAAGTGATAGGAAAAGGATGCGACGGCCATACCATTCTAAAACAATGAAAGTCGAAATAAGTTTTGCTGCTAAAATTCCAATCCAGGCCATTGCAAGTGCCTTACGTGGCCAGGAGTCTGAAAACTCACAGGAAGCTTTAAGAGTGCTGGACATCATTTTAAGGCAACATGCTGCAAAACAGTAAGTCATGCATTGTCTATTTAGATCGGTGACATAATTTGCATCTCACAATTTGCTCAATATCAGAGGCTGCCTGCTGGTCCGCCAGTCATTCTTTCATAATGATACGAATAATTTTACTGATGTGGGAGGTGGCGTTCTTGGTTGTCGAGGGTTCCACTCCAGCTTCCGGGCAACTCAGAGTGGATTATCATTGAACATTGGTATTAATTTTGATGCCACCTTTTGTTCTTCCATTCTTCTTTTTGATGGTCAGACCCATATGACCTTTTTTTGCTGCAATTGATGTTACTTACAGAACACCAACTTTCTTTGTTTCAGATGTGTCAACAACTATGATTGTCCGACCTGGTCCCGTTGTGGACTTTTTGATTGCAAACCAAAATGTAAAAGATCCCTACTCAATTGACTGGGTAAAGGTAAGTAGAGATCATCTTTACTGAAATCTCTCCTTGATTTGCGTACAATATGGTCTATAATCCATGTTTTCAGGCCAAACGCGTGCTTAAGAATTTGAGAATTCGGGCAAGTCCTACTAACCAAGAGTTCAAGATTACTGGATTAAGTGAGAAGCCTTGCAAAGACCAAACGTATACTTCCATTTTATTTATATTTTGTTTACCTACTCTTTGTAACTCGCCCAAGCACGTGATACTGATGTACAATTATGTTTCCAACTTTTGGTAGCATCTTATTTGGTCTACTTTTGATAACCTTTTGTAGATTCACATTAAAGCAGAAAGGCAAGCATGGTGATGGTGAATGTGAAACCATAGAAGTGACAGTTTATGATTACTTTGTCAACCAGAGGAACATGGACTTGCGATACTCTGCCGATTTACCTTGCATCAATGTGGGAAAGCCAAAACGTCCAACCTTCTTCCCTGTTGAGGTGAACCGAGGATTGGGCATCAAACTATTTGAAAACTACGTTACAATTATTTATTGATTTATTCTTTGGATTTATTAGTTATGCTCCTTGGTGTCGTTGCAACGTTATACAAAGGCTCTTTCCACCTTTCAAAGAGCTTCTTTGGTGGAGAAATCACGGCAGAAACCTCAAGAGAGGATGTCAGTTCTGAGAAATGTATGCTTCTCTACTTCTCTTTTGTAGAGTTTTTTAGCATGTTTATGTATCCCTGTACTTAGCTGTTACTCGGTTGTGGTTGCAGGCGTTGAAAATCAATAATTACGATGCTGAACCCATGCTTCGTTCTTGTGGCGTTTCCATCAACAGTAACTTTACACAGGTCGATGGCCGTGTTCTTCCAACACCTAAGGTATGTTATTGTGTGAATACTAGTTATGTTATTTATTTATTTTGTTTACATATGATTCTGAGTTTTCATTCAATTATACTGATCTTGATGTTTATCTAATTGCAGTTGAAAGTTGGTAATGGAGAAGATTTATATGCTCGTAATGGAAGATGGAATTTCAATAATAAGGTTGATGACTAATTGATTATTTCAAAGATAAGATCCTCTGCTCATTCTAGATCTTTGATTTTTAATCATTTGTATGGGTTGAACAGAAACTTGTTGAAGCAAGTAAGATAGAACAATGGGCTGTTGTAAACTTCTCTGCTCGGTGTGATGTACGTGCCTTGGTCAGAGATTTAATGAAAGTTGGAGAAATGAAAGGAATAGTAAGTTTTGTTTATCTCTTGTTATGCTTGCTGTTGTTTTCATTTGTGTTCTGTCAAATATTATTATACCCGTTTTCTATGTCAGAGCGTGGAACCTCCCTTCGATGTCTTTGAAGAAAATCCTCAGTTTAGAAGAGCTCCACCTCATGTAAGGGTGGAGAAAATGTTTGAGGAAATTCAGGGGAAGCTTCCAGGCCCTCCTAAATTCCTTCTTTGTCTACTTCCGGAGCGGAAAAACTGTGACGTCTACGGTATGTTTGATTCTCATAGATGTTCTATAGAACTGGGATAAATCTAGAACTATGGCCTGTGCACGGAACTCATGTTTCAACTTTCAAGGTCCCTGGAAACGAAAGAATCTTTCGGAATTTGGTGTTGTTACTCAATGCCTCTCTCCCACAAGAGTCAACGACCAGTATCTAACTAATGTCATGTTGAAAATAAATGCCAAGGTTAGACGCTTCAGCAAACAGTAGCATTTTACAATATGATTTTACAGTTCCATATAATTTCTACCCGATGCTCTTGTTTTGTTGCAGCTTGGTGGATTAAATTCAATGCTAGCTGGTGAGCAGTCCTCTACAATTCCACTAGTGTCTAAGGTTCCTACACTAATTCTTGGGATGGACGTATCTCATGGCTCACCTGGCCAGTCTGATGTCCCTTCAATCGCAGCGGTTAGTTGCTTTCAACTCTAAAATTAGTCTTTTGCTTCTTGATTTTTCCACCTTTGTCATATCAACATTATCTCCCAGTCTCCCATTGTTAAATGCGAAATTAATGTTTTAACTGTAGTTTCTCCATGTTCTCCCCTTGAAAAATTTGAAACAAGAAGATTTGTTTGCTGTCTGCTATTGATGTGGACTACTATTCACGTCTTTTATCATCATACATTATATCAGGTGGTTAGCTCGAGGCAGTGGCCCCTGATTTCTCGCTATAGAGCTTGTGTTCGCACACAATCACCAAGGCTCGAAATGATAGATTCTCTTTTTAAACGTGTGTCTGACTCTGAAGATGATGGCATAATCAGGTGACAGCTTTTTGTTTTAGATCCTCATCATTTAGTCTATGTCTACATGTGCTGTTGTTGGGTATGGATTGTATATATCAGCTGTGGTTCTTCTATTTTGTTATATATTGAACCATTTTTTCCTTTTGACAGTTGAAAACGCATACAGGCTTATTCTGTTGTATAATATAATTCTTGTTTGGATGAAGTTCAGTAATTTCAAGTAAAGTTGCAACATGATCTTGATTTTCTCCACCAAATGCAGGGAAGTTCTGTTGGATTTCTATACAAGTTCGGGGAAGAGAAAGCCTGATCAGATTATTATTTTCAGGTGATGATAGTCTTCTGGCTTCTGCTAAAAGGCCTTTCACAATTGTGTAAAAGACAACACGTAGTACAGTCTCAATTTTGCCAGTGAATTTTCTTATCTCTATAATTTTTTTCCATCGTTCTTCCTGTCGATTTTCACCTTGCATTTCATGATTGATCTGCTAATTGTGTTACAAATCTGTTGGAATAATTCCATATTTTTTTGCATGCTGTTGCTTGTAACCTTTTCTAATTCTTGAGTGTTCATTTTATGCTGAATTTTCAGAGATGGTGTCAGTGAATCTCAGTTCAATCAAGTCCTGAATATTGAACTCAACCAAATTATTGAGGTCTCTACAGCAACATCATACGGCTTCTGAGTCTAAATACCATTATTTTTTAAAATTTTATCTCAATACATAGATGCTCTAGTCGGTCTAATGCGTCTCCCCTAAATTTGTAGGCGTGCAAGTTCCTTGACGAGAAGTGGTCACCAAAGTTTGTGGTAATTGTAGCTCAGAAGAACCACCACACCAAATTTTTTCAGCCAAATTCGCCAGATAACGTGCAGCCTGGTAATTTAGTAACAATTTACGAGTGTATGGAACTAGAGCCGTTTTAATGGGGACTAATACTTTTGTTCAAGTTTTGCAGGTACTGTAATAGATAATAAAGTTTGTCATCCTAGGAACTATGACTTCTACTTGTGTGCACAGGCTGGAATGATTGTACGCCATTTTATTTTCTTTACCACCTTGAGATGCTTGTTTTATCGATTATCAAACCTCGATAGACTTTAACCATTACTGTTGATATAATATGTTTTGTGATTATTTTTAGGGGACTACACGCCCAACTCACTATCATGTGTTGTTGGATGAGGTTGGTTTCTCACCTGATGATCTCCAGGAGCTGGTTCATTCCCTTTCTTATGTGTAAGTCTTAACGGCATCAACTCCCAACATCTTAACCCCCCCCCCCCCCCCCCACACACACACACACACACACACACACACCATCCAAGAAAAAAGAGCCTTAAAAGTATCGAAATTTTCATTAAAAATTTGTCGTGCGCTTCAATTCAGGTACCAACGGAGCACTACTGCTATATCCATTGGTAATTACCACTCGTACAAACTTCTTGTTTCTTGAATATATTTTTGTTGTTTTTTGTCTAAACGGGCCTGGTTGTATCTTCAGTTGCTCCCATTTGCTACGCTCACTTGGCCGCTTCACAGTTAGGCCAATGGATGAAGTTCGAAGACGCGTCTGAGACATCTTCTAGCCACAATGGGACAGCGCCCGGTGGAGGTCCGGCTGTTCCCCAGATGCCCAAGTTGGAGGAGAAAGTCCGAAACTCTATGTTTTTTGTTTGAGACCTAGAATCCTCGTCTATCTATCCTCGTCTATCTATCTAGCTTTTGTTTAGAATCAGTGTGGCTTTTGTCAACTGTTTAACCCGGTAGTACTAGTATTATCAATCTCAGCATATACCGTGACCCGTGGTTTGCTCTCCCTCTTCCTATGTATGGTTTTGGATCACTGTGGACCTCGTTTTGTTTCAGTTATTACATTGGATCAATTTCTTGTTTTAAGCCCCCTCTTTAGATGATTTGTCGTTAAAAGCAATTATGAAGAGCTTACTTTCAAATTCACAAATGTCTCTCGCTATTTTATTTTTCAAATACTCAAACACAAGTTGTTCCAAAATAAGAATAGGAAAAACAGAACCATTAAAGAGTCTGATAATATGTTAATCCACTCTCCAACGAAGATATTAATATTAACTTACTAAATAAATAATCAACTATTAATTTAAATTTTACCAAGAAATAATACAAAATCCTCAATTACTAAAACAAATATGTTGGAATGTATACGTTTTGGTGCTAAACAAATGATTTAAGATAAAATTGACTTAATTAAATTGAAGAAATGTGAGATTTAGTCATCCGAATCGAAAAAAACTGATTATGTTCATAGTCAAAGCACCTTTTATCAAGATATCAATTTAGAGATCATCGTTTATTCTCGAAGACATTAGTTTACATTAAATGACTAAATTGATTATTGAATAAGTTTTTTGTACCTTGTTGATATAGCCAAATTCAACCGCACTGTATTTTTACGGATGTCAAATGATGAGACCTGGACAAAAGACGTAGCAACAACTATCCTTATCATGAACGATTCTTTTTTGACGTTTGTGATCGTTGTAGTTTGAAGTCTATAAATAGAGACACATATCAGTTGAACAGAAGTTACGAACCTGTAGGAAAAAAAGGTCGTATAGACAAACATCTGATTCAGGCTTTCAAGCTTACAAAAATGATCATACACTCAACCACACTTTGAAAAGTTGCATATGATCATTAAAGATCATTCAGTGCTAGGAAAATTAATTGTATTCTAGAACAAGTTATATATTGTTTCTTCGTTCAATTAAGTAGAATAGAAGTTTCGGTTTTTGTAGTGTTAAGTCCAACTGAAATATGTTTTTGCAAATTGTTTATAAAGATCAAAGCCTTCTAGTGCGAGTTTTCCCAAAAGAAAGAAAGGGTGACGTGAGAGCTTGAATTATCCGAACTATCCAGAAACAATCTTGCGTACATTTTACTTTCACTTTACTATTAAACTTACATAGCCAAACCATTATTTAAACCGTCTAATATGTCAGTTTGGATTCTTTCCGCACATATTTCATTAGCAAATTGACATTGACAATCGAGAACACCAAGTTCAGTTTTTAACCAAAATGAATTATTTTTATAAAAAATTTTAAAAAGTATTTATTCAACCCTTTTTAAATATTTCAACCGATCATATCAAATTGTATCAGAACATTTAGATAGAATCGAAATCAAAGCACTAGAAAACTAGTATATACAGAGAGATTTTGTTCATTAGAAGATCTCTTTATATATTTCTGCATCACGAGTTTCAGATATGTATTATAAATGAGCTTTTTTTGCATTTACATCATTTATATTTAATCAATTGGCTCTTATCTCCATTCTAAAATATATTTTTGTACTTGATAAATGAGGTAAATGTCAAATATAATAAATATAGAGATTAATGCGAAAAATCCCTATAATAAATTCATTCAAAAGCTTATATTTCATTAATATATTGATTATTATGCTATTATGTGCACGAGAAAATTTAAAATTAATAAAATTTGATATCTAAATTTGTGTGGACAAAATGTCTAATTATTTTTCAAATAAAAATGACGAAAATAGTAAATTATTTATTTAATCCTATAGATTTACACGAAAAATCTCAAGTGATACACTTAACACTATCGAATTATTTCTTTTCTCCTACTTCCATTAATTATCGAAATGAAATTTTCACACTATTTCATATATTTATTTACAAAAAATAATTTTTTTAATATAAAGTAAAAAAAAATTAAATGCAATATTTGGAATTAATTTTTCACCAACATCAGCATTGAATGGGAAATCCCTACAGGCTACAAGGGATAGAAGTGTAAATAGACCCTAGCGCGTGGCGCACACCGACGCGTAGGCATAAAAAAATTCTACCGTGATTTCTAGAACCCCATTCATCTCTCATTTCTGTCCAGTCGACCTTCACCTGAACGACGCTATCTGGTAATTCACGCTCGAAGTTGTTTTATCTTATGAATGATTTCCTGTTATTTTGCTTATAAGATGTGTTGATTTCAGAGTAACTTGGGAATTCTTCTGTTTTTAAGTGCATAGATGAGTTTTTTGCTCGAGTTCCCCCAACTCTGGATTGATTGATTATGGGTGATATTTTCTACCTTAATCATGTTTTACAAATTAAAATTTCAATAGAATTGGTGTATTCATGTGTTGTAGAATGGTTTTCGTGAATTTGTGCTAACAATTTATGTTTATATTGATTATTTTACTTTTTCCCTGATTGCGAAGGTGCAGAAAGATTTTGTTTTTATAAAGAAATCTATGAAAATCATGTAACTCAGATTCATATTTCGAGGTTGTTAGCTACTTTGAGTTGCAAGAATTTTTCTACTTTGAGTTGCAAGAATTTTTCTTAAATTTATGCTTCTTTTCTCTTGTTCTCTGGCTTGTGAATCCATTTTGGATTTTTGTCTATCCTTTGTTATGTGTACTTATGGGTTTCGATGCAGGATGCTTCAGGTGCTTGTAATTAACATCTAGGTCTGTTTGTTAGCTACTTATTTGTTAGAAAACATGTCAAGTGGTGGAAACACTCACTGGTGCTATCAATGCACGCAGCCAATTCGACCACATGGTCGCAATTTGGTTTGCCCATACTGCAACGGAGGGTTCATACAAGAGCTACAAGAGGTTGTCGGTTCTCATTCAAGCAATGATTCTGGTTTTGGATTCATGGGGCCTTTCCGTGATCCTAGACTTGATATCATGGAAGCATTTGAAGCGATTATGAGGCAGAGAATGTCAGGAAGAGACTCCAATCACGATGTCAGAACACGACCAGCCGTGGTACCTGGACGAGGAATTGGTATTGGTCACGGGCCACATGGTTCGGTGTTAATAGTACGGGGCCAAACTCCATTTGGTGCTACTAATCACGATCCATTTAGTTTCTTTTTCAACAATGGACCTGGAATGGGGCAAAGACGAGCTGATTTTGGCGATTTCTTCATGGGACATGGTTTGCAGGAACTGATAGAACAGCTAAGTCTGAATGATAGGCGGGGTCCTCCTCCTGCGCCTCGTTCCGCGATTGATGCTATGCCCACCATCAAGATTACTCGTAGGCATCTTAATACAGATGTGCACTGCCCCGTGTGTAAAGATAAATTTGAGTTAGGCACAGAAGCAAGGCAGATGCCATGCGATCATATCTACCATTCGGATTGCATTGTTCCATGGCTGATTGAACATAATTCATGCCCTGTCTGCCGTGTTGAGCTGCCATCACAAGGTACTGCGAATGCTGGTTCTAATAATCGGAGAACTAGGAACCCAGGCAGCAACGATCCTAGCAGCAGTAGAAGGGACAACAACTCTCAGAATCAAGGGCGATGGAATCCTTTTTCGTTTTTGTGGTCTTCTAATTCATCAAATGATCAAAATCAAAATAATCAAAATGTTCATCATTACCCCGAAACTAGAGGAAGGGGTAATAGCGCCGAGGAGCATAACTGGATGCGATGGCCTTTTGACTATTAAGGTAAGTTTACAGACATTTCTTTCTTTACTCATTGCGATGTATTGTGTGCTTTGAAAGGTTTGGTTTCTGTTTCTGGCTCTTAATCTTGGTCATGGTGAACTGAAAGCTATTTTCTGACATGCCGTCTTGCTGTGAACTTGCGGTATCTGTGAAAAATATGATCACAGAATGTCTTGGCCTGAATATTTCTGTTTGCGTGACTTTGATTTGGGGTAAACAAATGTCTTTTGTTTTATTGTATAATGATCGAAGTGGTAATTTACTGCATGTAATGGTGCTGTTCCATGTAATATTATTCGTCCAAATTGTCCTTTACACTGGAAATTTCAGGTTTCGCGTTCATTTTTCTAAAATTATGAGCGTTAATTACTGGTTCATTTTTATTGGTTCGATCACCACACAATACATTTTTATATTTCTAAGTTTGAGCCTGTGACCTCATTGTATTCATTTCAATATTAATTAGCAACCCTTTTGAATGCATCTCAATTTAATGTAAATACACTTCCATTTGCGAAATTCAATTAAATTCATTCAATGGGATTCGAATTCGACGTTCTACTGCCACGAAAATCCCAAGTTATCTAAAAGTTCTGTAAGAATGACTAGGCCAGCAGCCCCAATTACAAATGAAAGGGTAAATTTTCCTCCAGGAACCAGCACTGGAATTCTTGAAGATTTCGCCAGCGACAACCCCCTATCCACCCATGACATTGCAGCTGGAAGAATCCCGAAAAGCACCAGAACTAGACAAAACAAAACGATCGTCGTACTACAGGGATCCGTCAATGCACTGACTAAAATGTTCTCCGAACTTTAATAATCTGCCAAATTGAGTATAGTTAGAAGCAATACCTCCATATGTTCCGGCAAAATCCAATGCTTTGAAGAATATTTCAGGGTCCAATAGTGCCATTATCAATGGTGGGATCAGGATGAGCATATACTGTAGGGGCTCGTTGCGCCCAGGCGGGCGTTTAAGCACTGTAAACAAAGACAAGAGAACCCTATGCAGTTCAATTCGAATCCCCTTGAATTCAAATTTAGATAATTGGAAAAATAAGAGGTTAAAATAGGGAACATAATAACTAACAGTCAGCAAGAAAGTCTGCCAGGCCAAGAACAAATCCAATGTAAGAAGTTGCAATTGCAAGAAAAGAGAACACATCGACTATTGGCTGAAAAAGTGCACACAAAAAGGTTAAAAAAAAGGCAATTCATGGTGCAGCAGCAGCTATAGAAGAAATGATGGCGAAGAACATTTGACAGGCCCTATATAAAATGAGTTGCATACCCCAACAACTCCATTTGTAGACCGCAGTTTTTGCAACGGGTCAACCAATGTATCTGAGCCTATTTCGGGGTTTGCGATGGTTCCAAGAATGACAGCATTCCAGACCAGAAACAGAGCTAGTGGAATACCTGTGCCCGAAACAATGGCAGTCCTGTATATCAACAGAATTAGTGGAGCAGCCTTTCGGCAAAAAGAAAAGGAGAGAAGAGAAAATGTCGTCGAGATTTTCCATGGTCGCGGTATTATTACCGAACTTTTGACAGGTTTCCTTCTAGATTTGTACAAAGAACTGGAACTACATTCTGCAACAGGTGAAGTTATATTAGAATTGCAGATCGAATGTAGAGAATATCCTCGACGAGTTTAGCGAAAGCACGGTTTGCTACCTGGTACACAAAAGAAAGTGCGATGATAGGTATACTGCGAGGGACAGCTTCAAAGTTGGATTTCAAAAGGGCATCCCAATGCAAGTCTCCACTGGCGACTGCCTAAGGACACAATCTTCAGCTGTAATAACAAAAACCATCTAGCTACCAGAAACTAACAGTTTTGGCTGCCTAAGAAGTTCGAATATCTGTAAGCCTAGTACAAGTTTTTTGTGTTGGAAAGTGGAAAATTGATGGATATAGAAAATTCGAAAATTGGAGGAAAATAAATTTTTGATCAAGGTGTGCCAAAGAGTGTGTTCACCTTGTGCAAACTAATATCTTGATGAAGTAGGATACGATCAAGTCACATTCGCAAGTTTCGTGATTTGGAACGATACTCGAATACCATGATTTGGAGCTCAAGACTTTCACAGATTGAATTTTCCTGTAGTGATTATTATGCAAGCTACTTTAGCTCTCTTCGAACTCAGTCAAAACCGCGCTTGGGTCGAGCTTTGATCGAGTTTCTCGAGAGTAGCTCAGATAAGTTTCTAGGCGGAAAACATCAATACATATGCGGCATCCTTGCTAGTTTTCCACGGCTATAATATGACTAGTTTCTTATGGTTAGCTGAAATTTCGAAGGAAACTTGAATCCTTACTCTGATTACTTTGAGGTTGTGTGGATGAATTTGAAGCTTTTCAAATCTATTGGTTTATTAGACAAAAACCACTAGATAATGGATTTAAAATCTCATCTAGTTATTTTTCGAGGCATTGAAGTGAATTTCAAATGCATCCCAATGTGAAATCATTTCAAATCCACCCTTCAAATTCCTCTCAAAATATAATCTAAATCCTTCCATCTAAACGCAACACGAACTACATAATGTAAATGCCTCAAATCTAAATCTTTCGATCCAAACGCAAACTGAACTACATCATTTAAATGTTCTTTTTTGTATTCTGATGTCTGAACAAACATTGAGCTGAATTAGTGCCCGTGTTTCTAGTAACTTTACAGTGGTGGCTGTCAGCATATTTATTCATGCAAATCCATAGTTTCAAGATCATATTCTCGAGTTCTTTCGTAAGGACGTTTGTACCCATTAGATGTCCTTCTGAAGTAGAAGAAATTTGCACTTGCAGCAGAATAAATTATGTACTTGTATCAAATGAATTTATAATAGGGAATAAAAAAAGGCTATTGATGAAAATTACCACAAGAGCAGCAAAAGATGCAATGATGCCCAAGACTAGAACACCATTTACGGACCCAATAATCCTCTGGCTGCAAAGAAGAAAATATTTCTTTACTTCAAAGTCCTTGAGAAACAGAAAGAATATGAAGTAAATGTCTAAGAATAAATAATTATTTAACAAAAGAAGTAGCCTGGAAACTTACGAAGAACGCAGAAATTTACATATGCAAAACAAATTTTCATCAAACCAAGATTTTCGATGCCATTTGAAAAATTTCCAGCTAACACATAATATCACACCATTGATTAAGCTCTTTACAGAAAGAAGATATAATTGAAAAGGTACCTTGTGTTTTAGTGCACATGCAATAAATGGCAAGGAAAGAAAAAAACAGCAAGAAAATCCTCCAACTTTATACATACGTACCCCAAATGCATAATCATTGATTTATGGTAACAAGGTGTGATAGAAAAATGAACCATGTAAATTAAAACTAAAATGGAAAACAGGATAGAGAGAGAGAGAGAGGAGGACGGAGGGAGAGATAAATCCAACTTTCCAAAGTAGCACAGGCCTCCAAAAAGCAGTGAAAACAAAGTTGCACTTTCCCATCTGCAATCAAAATGCTGGCTGTCAACACTTGACATGAAATTTCTAGTGATAAATTTGAAAAAGAAAAACAAACAAAAAATCACACCCCAATTGGTTAAAATCCGCTATGATTTGCATAATATCGACAATTATAAGGTTAACGATACAACAGTAGACTGAGTAGGAGATAACATCCCCCACCTGAAAAAGTATCATGTGAATTTTTTCCAATAATCCATGCTTCGCCCCTGGCAGGAGAAATAAAAACTACTCCAAAAACAAACGGTTGGAATTACAGGCCGGATTGGGAAGTAGTTGCAAGTAGTTTCGGAGATATCATAGGTAGAATGTATAAATAGAAAAAGAACAACTCTCCTCTATGATTCAATTCTTCATTCTTTGCCATATTTCTTTGTTCTTGTATTTTCCAATTCTTAGGAGATTAGCAATCTCGAAAATGCTACATATCAGCCCCCCACCCAAATACATCATATCGCCTTCCTTGAGCTCATTTCACCCCTGACCCACAAATTTCGGGGTTTGCCCTTTTCGACTGATGTCAGAAAAACTCACTTAAAGCCACTCCCATTGGATTGCCGTAGGTTGACAAAAGCTTCTTGAACTTATTTGTTGACCTTTAAAAACTAAGACCAATATAGCATGCATGCAGAAAAATGTCAACATTTCAACCAGCAAATAGACATCAAAGATGTATAACAAGTCAAGATTGGTTAAGAAATACCAGCACATTGTACGTCGTCAAAACTTGGAAAAATATAGTCGTTATGTAAAAGTTTCATAAACTTAACACAATCCATGATTTCAATGACGTGGACATTCACAATTTGATTGAAGAAGTGTAGAAAATGCTTTCAAAATATATAGGAAGAATCTAGTCCATACAATGGAATGCCGAGGAAGTTTGTCAAAATATCTGAAGAACGGGCAATATAGGCAACAAGAAGGGCATAGTGAATGGAAATATATGACCAGCTGCAACAATAAAACAATATATTATCAGATTTCTCACTCAATATCTGTAAAAAAATGGATGGAAAAGTAAAAAAAATGGACATGATGGCCAACCAAAGTTCTGAGTTTCAAGTCAATTGTATTTATTGAAACTACTTAAGCCCAAAAAACATTTGGAATTGCAACCAATGTTAAGAAAAGATATCATCGTATGATTGAATCTATCCTACCAGGCAACCTGGACTCCGGTGTTTCCAAGGGTTCTCATGGTCATTGATACCTGAAAAACATTATTTCATACATCAATATTATATAAAAAGATCTTTTAAAATTTTCATTTCGCAACGCCGGTGAGCTTGTCAACAAGACGAAACTGTGGTCGACATCAATAATTTCAAGTTAAGACTGTTGTCTACAATTTTCATCAAGATGAAAATGTTATTCCAGATACTCATCATATCAGAAAGCATTTACATGCAAGAAACTGAAGTTTATTACCAATGACACACCACCAGACCCAAGTTCACGCATTGTGTTTACATTTACTTCGGCAATGAGCAGTCCAGTCACAACCTACAGTTGAATGGCGATCATGGTTATGCACAGCTAATAAAATATACTAGTCTCCATGATTTTGCGACTGAAGAAATGTGATTTCGATCATTTCTGACTGAAAAATGTGATCCCAAAAATCCTTGTTATGGTAAAGTCATTTGTCTCTAAAGAGGGTAAGCAAATAATAAAATCAGCACAAGAAAGTAATTACCATAAATATCCAGCAAAGGATACAAGTTACTGCTGACGCCAGAAACCCAGAATCTCGTGTCACTGCAGGAATGGCTAGTATTCCTGCACCCACCTGTTTTGATGGACACTCTCACTGATTAAATATTTCATGAAATGGGGCCTTTTAAGTCAGGAAGTATCTCAACCTTAAGCTTTAGTTAGGTAGTTTTGATGCTCCAGAAAAGGAAATTTTCCATCCAGCGAGTATGGAAATAAATAACCGAACAAGATAATATTTGAAAGAAGTTCATGAGAGGGGAAACACTGAAACCACTCTGGAAAATACTAGTGAGGTATTGCATGATTTGGTGAAACATACGTAAAAGAGTAGTCGTTAAAACAGCTAACAAGCATGGAAAAAGAAACCTTTTGTCACGTAGTGGCATACAAGTTTGAGCATATTGCATATCAAAATTAAGATATGCGGAGTTTAGTATCTTCAATGGGCCATATCACACCAAAGAACATCGAGAAACTTTTGCAACAGACAAATGCTGATACACAAGAAAGTAGGGGGGGCGTATATACGTACAGTGGTTCCAGCAACAAGGAAAATAGCACTACTTAAGCTTCCTGAAAAATATGATATAAAGCTAATCAATTGACTGTGTAAGTGGTGCCAGATAAATCCAACAAACAAATAACATTAAAGAAATGAGTTGTAGAGATATGGTTGAAAATCTTGTCATTTAACAAACTAACTTAGGACTGAATCAGCATTCGCCTCTTGCGGCACATGTAATGAAGACAGTATGAAGAAAAAAAACAAGAAAAGTGGGGGTTTTACATACTAGAAATGGTGTGTGGACAATTGAATCAGATAAATCCACAAGAGTATAAATATCGTCTCAAATTGCGGCGCAAGTCACCTCCTCATCCCCAAAGTATCCACTAGTGTACTCAAATTGTCAAGATAAGTTATTGTAAATTTTAATGATAATAGAGATAAACAAAAGTTCGTCTCCATCAAATGTAAGCAATGTGCAATCCAACAAGATTTTACGATCTCTATTTAAATTAACTTTCAAGACTTGAAACCAAGAGCGAAATATTATCTTCTCAATACTGACTCACTATGCTAACTTTCATCTTACATTACTCTTGCATGCAAGTTTCGTTATTTCAAGTATTACAATTAAGGCGTTAAATATCAATTTATAATGCGTCATTATTGTTAATTCGCGAAAATTTCAATAGAGATTGCAAGATACATGAAATTTCCATTTCAGATATGGAAAATAATTGGAAATTCCAAGATATAGTTGAACGTGCAAATCTGCAAGACCATGATTATATTTTCACAAATCTCCAATTACAACAATATCCTTTAATTGTTGGCTGCCAATTAGACAACAACTGATGCAAATTTGTATCATTTGTGTTCTTTATGGAACTTTGAATATATGGGATAACATTTACAACACCATCTCAATAATCCAAAGCATCCAAGTTAAAACATGAAGTGGCACTTTACAAGTATATAAATAATACCAGGCTCCCTCCTCAATGTGGCTTGATTAAGATTAGAAAACAGTCCCTCAAATTCAGAAACTTGTTCATCTTCTGCTTCCGATTCTTGAACCATCTGCTGCTTTTCTTGTCCCCGAGAGAAGCATTTGAATGATGTCCTCAATGAAGAACCACCAAGTCTAAAAAGCTGTCTGCATAACAGTAACTCAGTCTTTCTTCTCGAACATCCCACCTTCGGGTTCTTGATTTCGCTAAAAAAGGTGGGATTTCCATGAAGGGTCGTGGAATATGAAGAAAAAGAAAAGGCCATCATCAAAATCTGCAGCTGTTGGAATTGTTTTTAATTTATTTTATGGCTTTTTATTTTTCATTTTTCCAATTTCTTGGTGTGGCTTCTTTCAAGGATTGAGGATGATGATGTACGACTTGTCTGCTTACGAATTTACGTACAACTTGAAAACACTTTTTATTTTCATTTTATTTTATTTTTCTTTTTTCCTTTTTTGAGAATTTCATTTAGGTGTGACTTAATAATTGTCGAGTAAAATAATCAAAATATTATATTTGAGTTGTATGATTTATCAATTATAAATTTTGGTAAAATATAAACGTTCGATTATATAATTTTTATTAGAGTTAAACATCACACATTCTATTCTCGTTTATTATAAATAGTAAATATATTATTGTGATGTAAAAATAGCATTTTACAATCTCTAAACCAGTTTTCTCTGTTTTTAATTTGCCTTAACAATAGCATTTTATTGTGATGCAATTTGCCTTAACAAATATGTGTGGAAATAACGTTGACAAACATGATATATTAATTTATTTTTTAAAAAATGAAATATTTTTATTATATATTATGTGATTATAAAAATATTGTGAATTTATTGTCGTGGCTGAATATTTAAATTTTTTATTATGATGTGTAGATTTTTTTTTTCTTTTTTTTTTTTACATTTAAGTAGAGCTTAGTTCAATGACGATGGATTTTTATTTGATAGTTGAAAGAAAAATAAAATACATTTTTTAAAAATTCTTAAAAATTGAAAAAGTAGCTCAGTTATCATATATACTACTACTAATATAGACATGAGATCACCCGTGCCTTAAATTTTTTACTTTAAATATTTATTTTTATAAATCTTGACCGTGTGGTTTGTTAAGTATGCATGAGTGAGAGTAATAACTGAGATAAATGACCTTCTGAAAAGTTCTCATGCACCAAACTGCTGACATTGTGTTACTTGATCTGGTTGGCTAAGTTAGTCGTGTAAGAGTGACACTAGATTTTAATGAGTAATATTGTCTTTGCTGAAGACATGACAAGAGGCAGGGAAATGGTAAGATAGATCACTAAGAGATATGAGACAACACCAACTTATAGACACCCACGTCTTCAGAATTATGAGCCTAACAACCCTATCCATTAGCATCTAAGTAGGTGTACTCTCTGCTCGCCTTGACTAATAAATATAATTTTTGACATAATTGTAAGCGTTTGATCCTAATAATTGTAGCAGAGCGAAATCATAAGTTCATATTTACCAAGAATCATATTTTTATATTTCTTAGGGAAAGATGTTGGGTTAAACGTGCATGAGTGAGAAGAGACGAGTGAAATCTAGGAAGTTCACATGCTTCAAGTTACTGACGTTCCGTCGCTTGATTTGGTTTACTAGGTGGGTCGTAAAAGAGTAACGTCATATCTAAATGGGTAATACTGTTTCTCCTATAGAATCGTCGATAGGGAAAATGTAAGATTAATATCTAAGAGATATAAGACAACATCATCAGATATATACACACCTCCTCGTACTCATGTTATCTCCGTTGACTATGCAAAGTCAACGAATAAACTATAGGAACTTCTAACCGAAGGGTTAAATAGAGCGACAATTGCAAAATCATCGAGGGGAATAAGACTTAAGCCTACCGAATAAGTTGGTGCGAAGAAAAACCTAACCTATGATAGGTTCAACGGGACAACTTAATTACACTGACTTGGTGGATCACTGTAAGGGTTATCTCTTGTATATTCTTATTGTGAAACAATGAATTGGAGGATAAATATACAAATTTTTAATGATTCTTACAAGTAAGAAATGGGTGGAACAATGACGATTGTTCTCAATAAAGAATCACCTATGTGAGAGAGAAGTAAGACAATTTAGAAAGAATTGCACGACTCAATTCTAGACCCTCTCACAGAACCAGGCATGTTCATGGTTAAAACGAATACAATCATGAAAACAAAATTATATCAGTGAGATTTCTATATGAGTATATATTAATTTACATAAACGGCAGAACATTTCAAGAGCATCATGTTTACTGGTCAGCTAGTAAAGCAATATATTTCACAAGATAAGGTTCAAAGGGTAATACCTACCTATCCTATACATGATTCAATTGTATAACTTTATTATCAAGATATTTCATTCACGTGGGGGATTGTTGAAAATTTGAATTACATTTAAAGTTTGAATGAAAATTATGGTTTACGAAAGTATGAATGTCTTTTGGATATCCACATTCTTAGTTAATTGGAGATTTTTGGCTCTTCGTATTCTTAAGTTAATTGTAAGAATAATTGAGTATTAATATTAAATGTCTTTTGGTGTGCATTTTGGAGTTTATAAATATTTTGTCCATCTCTTCGATCCATATATATTTTTTACAAACACATTCTATCATTCTCTTATATTTTATAATGCTAGCATTTCATTTGATCCTCATTTAAGTTTTGGTAATAAAGTGAATCTATGATTTGAGTTTGTCGAAGTAACGAGTTTGTGCTTAATTTTCTATCAATTCAACCGTTGTATCCTGGGAAGCAGATGTCCATAAGCGTTGATCCTCAAGCATTTTGTAGAGGGGACAAATCTATTTTAAGAAAATTGTACTCGTTACCGACTTCAGTTTGTTTGTTTGATTATTTTGTTACAAATTTATTTTGTTAGTTTATATTTATGTTGCTAGCTGGATTGCTATTTTATTTTACATTGAGAAAAATTTGCTTATTGGTATTTTGTTTGTCTGTATTTTGGTTTATCAGGTTTTGACATACAAACTCTATTTAGAATGTCGTGTTCGTCAATTAAGGTGAAATTTGTTTAACTTATTATCAATTTACTTTGCTTTATTTTGATACTCGACATATTATGTCTAATGTTGTTGATTATGTTCTTATCATATTTGAAAGTTTGTTTTATGAACATTCACATTTATTTTATATCAGTTTCTTGATCGAATCCCAACGATATCAAAGTATTGCAACATATGAATATACTCGATGAATCTAATGGTTCGCTTTATTGGGTCGATTAACTTGTTTTGATAAATAATATTATGACTAGTAAAATATTTTTAGCGGGATGCGGAATAATATTGAATAAATAACAATATATTTGGTTTGAGTGATTAAATTTGAGATAAGATTATAAATTATAAATTTATCTTTTTTAATAATTAATGAATATAGATAACAACAAGATATTAATGATGATATTTTAATTTTAATTCAATAATTTTATTTACGTATGATAAATAATTAATGATATGATTGAAATAGAATAAATAATCAATATACAAATTGCACCCACAACATTTTATTGAATTTAATTATTAATGATATCAAAGCCTACCAAATGCAACACAAGTAGATTGAGTCCAATGTTTTAACTAGTCCAATAACACCTAAATTATATGGAAACAAAAATACAATTTTTTTTGTATATTATTTTGTTTTTATGTTTTTGATAATTTGTATCGTCAAAATTTTCAAGCCTATTTTATGTGCAAATTTAATCATTTCTCCGACTTGAAGCAATATGCATCGATATGAGTAGTGTCACGTATATATTTCAGTGAAAAAATGACAAAAAAATTTTAAAAATCGAAATATACACAATTAAAAATAAAATGTGATAACATAGAATATCCAAATCATAAATAAACAAACTTACACGACAAAATTGCAATTTTTTATAATTATAATAATTAAATATATCAAAAGTGAGATGATTTTTCTTATTTGTCATTTCACTTGAGGACAAGAAAGAACATCAAGATCCATGAAAGAACCGATTCTCCCATGTTTTTCCTTTCAAGACTTACACAACAAGTCTCACGAATTTTTATCTGTGAGACAGATCAACCTTACCGATATTCACAATAAAAATTAATACTTTTAGCATAAAAAGTAATATTTCTCAATGGATGACCCAAATAAAAGATATGTCTCACAAAATACGATCCGTGAGACCGTCTCACAAAATTTTTTGCCAATTATATAAGCAAGAGCTTCATATTTTAAAATAATCTATTTTCCTCTTAACATTATACAATTTTTATTAAATTACCCGCAAAACTATATGACAAATTAATCAATCTTTCCTCTCTAAAATAAAGCTAAAACGCATTCAAATAATCTCTAAAAAATGAAGCACATTGTCATTCGTCCCCCCCGTGATGTCTGCGTTCACAGGAAAATGGGTTATTTCTTTCTTAAAACGGGACTTTCAACACATTTTTGCGGTCAAATTTGATCCAATTTTCATTTCATTAATTTAAGGTAATTCGGCTCATGAATTCAAAGTAATACAGCAGCAGAGCAGACTAGGCCACCACCGTTCGATTCGATGGCTTCCTTCCACTCCCTCTGCAGTCACCAGCTCTATGCTGCTCCCTGCTATGGAAAAACCCAGTTCAATTCTTGCAAGAAAGGACTTTTTTCCACGCCTTCTTCGTGCAGGCCAAATGGGACACCGTATTTCTATAGGCAGTATCAGGTTTCGAGGTTCCCGTTAATCAAAGCCATGGTTTCTGATTCAAGAAATGACAGAAGACAAGTAGAGGTATTGTTTTCTTTCCCCTGTTTATGGTGAAGGAGCAACTGTTAGATTTTATGATCTTTGAGCATTTTGGGGGCAAATTATGTTTACAAAAATTATTGGCGAGATTTTTAAAAGATTGATTGTGTCTGGAATTTTCATTTTGATTATTAGTTGTCATATGATCTTGAGGATAAGTTGAGTAAGTTAGCAGATGAAGTGGATAAGGAGGCTGGGATGACAAGGCTCACTCTTTTTTCTCCATGTAAAGTAAGTGAATTTATTTAATTATGTGGTCCTCTTAAAGCTCGAAGGATTGATTGTCTTCTTCATGGTATTTACTCAACTTTGTTAAATATTTTGTATTCGGATTGCAGATTAATGTTTTCTTGAGAATGACCGGTAAGAGGGCCGACGGCTATCATGATTTGGCATCCCTTTTTCATGTATGTACCTGTTTTTTAGTCCTTGTCATATTCATGCTTGGAATTCTTGTTTAATGGCAAGCTTGCCCGTTTTCATAATGCTGACATGGGATAGTCCTTCTGTTGTTCAGGTAATCAGCCTAGGAGATAAACTAAAGTTTTCTTTGTCCCCTTCAAAGTCGAAGGATCGGTTGACGACCAATGTTCCTGGAGTTCCACTTGATGATAGAAATTTGGTAAAATAGGGCCTTTTTCTTTCTTTATATCCTTTTTTTAGGATGATTTCAGTCGTGGAAATTTACGCTTTTGCTCCATTTTGCAGATAATAAAGGCACTTAATCTGTTTAGGAAAAAGACGGGGAGCGACAATTACTTTTGGGTAAGTTTCAACTTTTTATAGATGAAATCTAGTTAGGCATTATTGTTGTCATGAAATAGACTTGGCTTAAGCTTGTTTTTTATTCTTATTGCTAGATTCATCTTGATAAGAAGGTGCCCACCGGGGCAGGGCTTGGAGGTGGCAGCAGCAATGCTGCTACTGCTTTGTGGGCAGCGAATCAGTTTAGCGGTCTGGTTGCCACTGAAAAGGAGCTACAAGAGTGGTCTGGTGAGATTGGCTCAGATATTCCTTTCTTTTTCTCGCATGGAGCTGCATATTGTACTGGTAGAGGTGAGGTATGTCTCGAGCACGAACATGAGCACCATGGGTTCTTATCTTTTGCCTTTTTCTATATACTTCCGTACATTTTCCTGTAGGCTATTATTATTGTCAATTTATATCAATCTCGCTAATAAATATGTCCTTGTTTGCATTTCAAGATATTTTTTTTCATTATTATTTTTATGCTGGGTAATAGCTATCAGTAATTTCTATTTTCCCTCTCATCCAGGTGGTTGAAGATATTCCTCCACCTATTCCTTTAGACATTCCAATGGTTCTCATTAAACCGCCAGAAGCATGCTCAACTGCTGAAGTTTATAAGGTATTAAAGTTGACGTGATAGTTAAGATTAAACTGAAACATTATTATGGTCCGAATCTTACGACCATGTCTGTTTCACAGCACCTACGGCTTGATCAAACCAGCAAGATCGATCCTCTGACCTTGCTAGAGAAGATTTCGAGGAATGGGATTTCTCAGGACGTTTGTGTTAATGATCTTGGTATGAATTCAAGAACTTTTTACATCGCCATCTTATTTTTTCAGTAAGTTTTGCCATCCCATGTTTAGTTAAGCTCCAATGTTTACAACCTCTTGGAAAGCGAGTAGATGCGGTCGTCCCCTCAAATGCATTATTTTAAAATATCAAGTGATTAGTTTCATTAAAAAAATGTGTTTTGCAAATCCAGATAAATGAAACATCCTCTGAATAAATTTTTGATTTTGCCACTGGTCTCGACTCCTTTTTTCTACTAATAATTAATAATAGTTTTAAAAGTGTCTGTAATGCCCAGCATCATTTAAAACGTTCTGGACGAGTTTCATCCTAACATTGGGTATTATACTAAAATTGGGTATTATACTTCATGTTTTTTTGGGGTTTGACATCTGGTGGTGCCATCGCTGCAGAACCTCCGGCTTTTGAAGTACTTCCATCACTAAAAAGATTAAAACAGCGCATAATCACAGCTGGTCGAGGACAGTATGATGCTGTTTTTATGTCTGGGAGGTATATTTCAGTTACCTATTGGCATCTGAAAATTCAAGATCCCTCGCTTTAGATGCAAAGTTTTCACAGTACTAGTAAATAAGCTATCGCTTGATACTTGCGTTATCTGATTTGTTTTGCCACATTTGGAACGGCGAAATTATTGGATTTTGTACTGACATTACAAGATTTTGAGAAAACAAGTAGGCAACTAAAATTTTCATATTGTGATGCAGTGGAAGTACTATTGTGGGGGTTGGTTCTCCGGACCCTCCTCAGTTTGTGTTTGATGACGAGGAGTATAAGAATGTCTTCTTATCAGGTAAATTGGTAGTCCATTTATCAAATACTAAACACCACTCGAATCATGTCAAGTTGGCAAATTCAAAGTTAACTTTTCACATGGAAACTTGAACAACTAAAGACTTCTAAACAACATAAACTACCTGGAATCCTCTACATGGATCTTTCGTTTCGTAGTGTGAATCATGACTTTGACTCGAAAATATATGAACTCTTGTGGCATTGATGTTCTTATGAGTATTTTATGTTTTCTTTACTTTGACAACTATGCCATGAATGCAGAAGCCAGCTTCATCACCCGATCGACGAATCAGTGGTACACGGAAGCGTTTTATACCAATGTTTGTCCCCCACCAACGCTGTCTCCTCGGTCCATTGAATAAAAATCGAGAAAAATTGTGACATTATTGTTATATACCTTGTTTTAGATTTCTAGCATTTCATTTTCTGTATCAGAGGGATATAAAGCTTCAGTTTATGAAGGCTGCCTGTTGTAATCCATTTGGTCCTTTTACATAATATACACACTTGTTATGATTGAATGATAACAGCAGAAAATGACTATTCTTGATCAAGTTATAACTTAAAGATGTAACATACTTATATATTATAGAAAAGAATAAATGGAGACTTTCAACCTGTGGCGAAGACCACAACTATTCTTAATCACCAGCAATTGCCGAAAGCTAGTTTCGTTCCCGGTCGAAACGAAAAAATGATTGCTAATATGCAATATTTGACCACGTGAGCTGTTAGAATGAAAATTTTATGTTATCATTAATATTTATATTAAAAATTTGATTTTCTTATCATGTAAAAATAATGTAGATGATCATAACGAGATATGCACTTGCAAGTTGCAGTTTTGGGGGGAAAAATAGAGAAGCAAAATAAGTGAACTTAAAACGCTTTTTCCACTAGGATTGACTATTAAGCAACATCAACGAGATGAAATGCACATAAACACCACATTGAGCACGTTTTTAGTCTTTCTTTCTTTCTTCTTTATTCATCAAACTCCTCGACATTCAACTCAATGAGAAGGGGAAGAAACAAACTGTCCGGGGTAAACTAAAAATATCTTTCTCTTCAAAAGGAGATGCCCACTCCCGAGAGCCGCCATTGTTTGGTTCAGAGGAAGATACCCTCTCCTGCAACCCCGGATGTGATGCACCATTCTCATTGGGTAGGACTGGTCTAGTAGCAGAATTGAGACCCACACTATAAGGAAATGAATCGTATTTACGAGGAGCATTGTTTTGAATGGCATAGTTTGGAGCAGTCCGTAATCCGTTAGGCCTTGAAGACGATAATAACCCCCGATCCAAACTCCAGTCTATGTTAGAGTAATCAAACTGTGGTATGGAGTTTCCGGTTGTCCAGTCCACTGAGGATGAAGATCCAGACGAGCCATTGATGCCAAGCCCAGAAAAGAGTCCGAGGGAAGAGGCAGGAACAATTGTTGGTGATGCCCCTCCTCTACTCCACGAGCCATTGCCCCTTGTAATCCCTTGAGAATCCATGGAGCTACTGCGGCCCGGCATAAATTGCTGCTGAGATTGGTAATGGAGTGAGTTGTACATATTTGAACTACCATCGTTGGAGCTCAGACTTCTGGTGACAGCAACAGGTGGCACTAACCCAATAGCCTTCCCTGTTTCGACACTCTTAGGATACCGACCCATAGCTGTACTCGGAGGAGATGAGCTAACATTGGAGATAGGAGGCTGCTTCAGATTAACTGACTGGGGTCGTTGCATCACAATGACTGGCTCTCTCACTGATCCAAGCTGCAAACTCTTTAACTCATTTCCAACAGCCATATAACGGGTTTCTGTCTTGGCTGGAGGAGGAGAAGACTGTAATGATGATGCTAATGAATAGGAGACAGAAGGATTAGATCCTGCAGTAGCCCAAATTTTATCTGATGGGACAACAATCTGCTGTGGTTTAGCCCACTCCAAGTTTGGTGGTATTTTTTTCAATGGCTGAGTGCTTTTTCCAGGATCGACTGACGAGCCTGCTCCTACTGCAACTTTGGTATAGTTGAAATCCTTTTCATCCCTTTGTTGTATGCCAGATGAAGTTGGTCTCACTTGCGCTCTGACTGCATTCTGTATAAGAGTCATTGGTATCTTACCGTTGGCTGCAGTAGGGGGATCACCCATTGTTTCAGGCTTGGGAGGAGTAGCTGGAGGCTCTTGCTTCTGCGTTTTTAATGTTTCTTCGGCCATATCAAGGTCACCCTCAGAGGAAACTACAGCTCTTTCAATCTCCTGCTTGGACGCCTTGTACCTTATTTCCATGTCCGAAATACGAGCAAGCTCTTCTGATATGTCAATTTTCAAATTACCCCCACCGTCCAAATTATGTTCCCTGTGCTTGTCTTCATCACCTCCTTCAAAAAGCCAAGCTACAGATTCCTCTACTCTACCTTCATTAAGTATAAGAGCCATTGTTGCTCGTTCTTGAGAGAAACCCATGGCAACAAGCTGATGAGCAAGTGCTTCTAGTTTTCTTGACATAAGATAGCCACTGCAACGCTCATGCAGTTCTTGAGCTCGTCTCTCCTTCTGACGCTGATGTTTTTTTTCATTCTTCTGCCGTATTTTTTCTCTTTTGTCATTTTCACCTCCAGGTACCGACTCCTGACGAGGTACAGGTTGAGGTGCTTTTTCTTTATGGTCTTCTGACTCACCGGACCAGCTGCCATTATTGGAAACAGAATCATACTCGGTGCCGGTCCCAAATGAATTCCCAATATGATCATCCATTTCATCTATGTTTCGGAAACGACCATTCACATGAAACGGACTGGCAGAAGTCCCTGGTGTTGTCTCAAATGTTTGGAATGCTCCCAAAAGAGGATTGTATCTAGTTGCAGATATCCCGCCACTGGTGTTAACATGGCTCGAAGGCTTAGAAGAACCCTTTGGAGGTTCCTTTCCAGCCTTTTTGTCTTTAGACTTGGATTTTGATGCTGGAGACATGATCTCAACTTCGAGTTCTAATTCTGCCACACTAGAGACAAGTGTTGCATCAGCCGTGAGCCATCAACAGACAAGATTACAATCTCAGCACTCAAATTACATATTTTGTAAAAATCACGCATATTTCAAAAAGTGTCGTAAAATTAAAATCAATTTTCAGCATGCAAAATACAGATTATCCATCCAAAATTCAAAGGAAATAAATAATTTTTAGCACGTTCCATACATTTGATATCTTATGAATAACTTCAGCAAAAACGTGAAACAAAAAAGATATAATTACAATGAGAGCCAAGACCTATATTTAGAGTTCTGGTAAGAAGATAGAAAATGAGAAGGGTGAAGCCATGTGCATGCCTTATCCGATGCTTGTGCCTTGCCGTTAAAGAGGTTCCATACACCTTGCTGTGCCTAGGAGGGCTTTGAAACTTATCTTTACTAACAACAAAATTATTATTACTTTAGAAAAAGAATTCAACTTTCACCATACAGCATTAACCAAGTTAGTAAGCTTAATTTGCAAATTGCAATCATAATAACCTAATTTAGCCTAACAAAACTCTGTTATCTAAAAAAGTTTTATGGTTCATTATGCATCCAAATGCTTCCACTTGGCCTCGTGTTCTAACGAATTTTAAGAAACTAAGAGAAAAAGAAAGCAAAGGCCAGATTCACAATTTAAGTTAATCATTTAACCATAGTTATAAAAGGCGAGCGCCTGGCTGCGCCGCGCAACACATTAATCAAGCGCGCGCGCCTAGACCCAGGCGCGCCTCTGCTGAAAGGCGCGCGCTTGTGCGCCTGTACCAATAAAGCCATTTATGGTACGATTTTATACATATAATTAAATCCCAATAAGTTTTAAAGACCAAAAACAAACAAAATCCCTATTTTATGTTTTAAAAAGCCCTGCATATGTCTGTTTTTCTCCCTAGCGACCTCTCAATTTCTCTCTGTGTATGCGACTTTGCGTGCAGCACTGCGGCGGCCTTTCTCTAGTCTCTACGTGTCAATTCTAAAACTTTTTCTGGTTCTGTCATCTGCGTCTTACGTCTTTCGTGCAGCACTGCAACGGCCTTTCTCTAGTCTCTACGTCTAAATATACTATGATGCACTTACAGCTTAATAATGAATTTTAGCTGATTGGAGTTTGTTTTTTGTTATGATTTATGCTACATTATCTGTTAATTGATTTTTATTTATATTATTTGTTATTTTTGTGAAAAATATTTAATTTATATAGTATAAAATAATTTATATATGTTGAATTTTAAAATTTGTGTCAAATGCGCTTTACTTCGATAAGGCGTGCGCTTCGCCTCGCGCCTCGGGCCTCAGGCCCCAAATTACCCTAGCGCTTTAGTGCGCCTTGCGCCCCAAATAACTATGCATTTAACTTTGGACATACCTAATTAATCCAGTATACTTTATACACATTTCATCAATTTGTGTGATACCTGGGCATTTTCTACAAAAAAAATTTCTATATTATAAAATAAATAGAAATTTGACCATCCACATATTTCTTGATTTCAATGCAAACTTGAAAAAACATCTCGACAATATTTTGTAGGCTTTCTCCAAATTGTCCTGAACAATACCCTAGCCATGACTTTGATAGCTTCATGCATAACATGCAAGTCCAAAATGTTTTACTTCAAATGTTTTCTCACATTAAAATACTCATTAGAAACCTATCATCGTGATCTATCTCCGTATCTTATCATTGCGTGAAGGAAAAAAATTAAAACTTGAATCCTAGAATGTTTGTATAATATCCACATCACATGGATGCAAATACATCTAAACTCGATAATAGAAAATGGATTTAATAATACGTCCTAATTTGTTGTATCAAGGTTTTTGAGATCATTAACCCGTTGCACAGAAGGAATCAGTATTTTACTGATACTGGATCATAGTAATTCCAAAAGAGATTACTCGTGCTATCTTTGTCAACATGATCTAACAAATCATCCTTTTGTTAAATAACTCAACATGGACTTTATGCTGTGTTTACAACTCACTACATATCATACTTAAAAACCACATTCATAATTTTCTCTTCACCCCACCACATTCATCTTGGCTAAAATTTTTATCACATAATAATAATAATAATAATATAAATCTACTCCCACAATCTCCATGCTCCCAAGTCATGCTGTGAAAGAGCATTAAACCACTGAATTAATTCACATCTAATAAATGATCCCAAACCAAAAATGAAAATAGAACCCAATACAAAAATCAAAATTCAAATCGAAATTCCTTAAAAAGCCAGAAACACATCAAATTTCACCAAACACCACAAAGAAAACTATCATCCACTGATAAACACATCAAATTCAATGCGTCAACAAATTCATCACATTAATTTAATTACAACAGAACAAAAGCACGCCAATCCACGTAAATCAATAGGCAATGCCAACGCAGATCAGTCAATCCAATATACAATTACTTAATCAAAAAAAATACCAGACAGCAATCAATAACCGATCGCAAGAGGAAAAAACACGAAATGAATACACGTCCCTCCCAACCCTAGCCATTCCCCATCGATCACAAAATTAGATAGCTAAGTGTGGGGGCGTCACCTGAAACGAATCGATCGATGGAAAAATCGAGCGACGCGTGCTCGATCGTTGTAGAAGAATGGAGGATTTGTTTTGGGAAAAATCAACGAGAGAAATATAGATATATATATATATATAGCGAAATGTGCGTAGCGAAGGATATTGAAAGAAAGAGGAGAGTGATAGGCAATGCGAGGCTGATAAAGGAAACTCAACAGACCGGATTAGGGTTTTTTTGCCCTTTCATTTCATCCGGTTTATACATTTTTCAATTTTACTTTTTATTAAAATCTTTATTTTTGGAACATAGAAAATTAATAATTGATTTTTTTTAATAATCAATTATCGAAAAATATAAATATAAATATAAATATAAATAAGATAATTTAATATATATGCTGACACGAAATAATAACATTTACTAAATTTAGATAAAGAAAATCTGTAAAAATAATCCGTTAGTAAATTGCACATCTAACATTAAAGACTTTCGAATTAATTTTCTAAACATTCTTATACAGCATATTAAGAAACAAATCGACATTTAATCAAATCAAATCAGATCAAATACGAAATGATTTTATACATCAGTAACTACGATTTTAATGGTAAATTGGATACGTGGGTTTTTTTTATTATTAATTTTTTAAAAATATGTATTTTAAAAATAATTTGAGTTGAGACCGCTCAAAACGACAAAGTTAAGAGCGGACATGCATTATTTTGCAGCGTTTTCGGGACATAGCAGCGGGTGCTTCCACCTTGGCAGCATGGGCAACGTCTACTGCTCCGTTTTATTTTGCTACTCATTCTCAAAACTTTCACAATTTTTAAAATTATTTGCCTACTATTTTTTTCTTTTTCACACTTCTTCACTCCAAAATTTTGCTGTTAGTTTATTAAAAATTTTCCTATATCCGAAATTCCTCCTATATCAAAAATTTCTTCTTCTGAATGACTACTATCGATGTGCTTTTATATTTTAATGGTCATGTTATTGTCGAGAATGGATTGATGGAATATAGTATTCTTTATATTAGACCGACACGAGTATTACTATCCATTACTTTGTTGGAGTTTGATCAAGTTGTGTATAAAATGTTAGCAATCAATCCAATGAAGTTACAATGAAGTTGTCAAAAAAATATTCATTTATGGAGAGATCATCTTGGCATGAAATGCAAGTGAATCTTGTTGATGATGACGCTTTAGAGTTTACAATGCAATGTCCCAATATGCATATGTTGCATTCATACGTAGAAAAAAATCCAAATGATCATAATGTTGGTTTTAATGAACATGAATCATATGTTCCACACATGTTGAATTCAAGGTTCAATAACCAACCCGATACTTCTACATCTGGGGCTTTACATGAGCCAGAAGAATATGTTGCGCACGTGACTGAATGATTGAGCAATATATATAGTGAGTATGGAGCTGGATCGTGTGATCAATATATGACCGGCCCTTCTGAACCAAATCCAGAAAGACATAATTTTGTAGCAAACAATGGTGGCTTAGATACAGGAGCTCTTTGTCCGGATATGGCCACTAATTATTATGTTTGTAGGAGTGATACTGAACCGGAGATGTCACATAGTGATTCTGAAGATGAAGAAGAAGTGAATGTGTACGAATATGTGAATATGCATGCTAATCTTGATGAGGGGAACATCATCTCGTCAACCACATCATGAAAAGTTGTAGAGGCAAGTCGTACCATTTCTTTCTAGCATTTCTGAAATGCCATCATTTGTTAATAAACTTTTCGGGGAAAAGCCTCCCAGTTCTGTCGGTGTACCTTCTGAAATGCGAACAAACTACTATAATCCGCAGAGAGGAGAATTATGCATTGCTTTTTAAAGATAAGAAATATCTTATTGCATCTGTGAATGATTATTCTGTTAGAATTGCAAGGCGTGAGTATCGTGTCATGGATAGCACACTCATTTTGTGAAAATTAATGTGAAAAAATGATTCTTCTATAGTCATATATCGATGGGGTCTTCGAGCTTCTTTCATGTAAAAAACAAGTTATTGGAAAATAAAAAAATATGGCGGGTCTCACACGTGTATGTCTACCAATGTCGATATAGATCATCACAACTTGAACAATGATATGGTGGCACAAACGCTATTGGGAGTTGTACGATGTGATATTTCGTACGAGATCAAGTATATCATTGAAAATGTTAAAAGATAAATATGAAAATCTAATCTCATATACGAAAGCATGACAAAGTTTGAAACGTGCAGTGGAAATTGCTTATGGTACATGGGAGAACTAGGTGCAACTACTTCCAAAATATATGTGTGTCATGTCCAAATATAATCAGGGAACAATTGTGGAGTGGAAACACCGAAGCGATGAAGACATTGAAGTCGTACATAGATGGGTTTCGGCCCTGTCGAAAAATTATTAGTATTGATAATACACATTTATACACAAAATACAAGTATAAAATTTTTGTCACTCTGGATGCGAACAATCAGGTTCTACCGCTAGTATTCACTATTGTAAATGAAGAAACGTCTGATTCCTGGAAATGTTTCATGGAGAATCTTGGTCGATATATTGTCTGTGATGCAAATGGTGTGTGCTTAATTTCTGACATACATAAGAGAATTGTGCGAGCAGCTAATTATCTACCATATTTTTGATCTCATCATGGTGTGCATTGTTTTTGTTTGAGACATGTTTGCTCAAATTTTAATTCTAAATTCAAATAAACATGCTAGGAGGCACACACACAACATCAAATTATAAGTTTGAAGCAACAATTGAGGCAATCAAGAACAAGAACATTTTGGCGCATATGTATTTGGCCGGAATTTCTCCAGAGATCTGGAGTATGGCCCATGACGGCGGTTGACGTTGTGGGGTGATGTCAAATAATATGTCAGAGTGTTTAAACAATGTGTTAAAAGGAGTTTGTGGACTTCCTATATCTTCAATAGTACACTTGACCCTTTTGACGTGCATACAGTACTTCATTGTGTGACAAGAGGTAGTCGAATTATTCAGAAAAATCAGCTATGGTCAAATTATGCATCTCGGAAATATGTGGAATGGACGAGAAAATCAGTGAACACCGTGTTGCCAAATATGATGTACGAGAGCAAACTGCTTCGGTCGTGACTAGAGGAAGGCCAAGTCGTGGCCAACACATGCAAGTAGTGAAATTATCAAACAACGATTGTTCATGTGGTAAATAGATGATTTTTGGCATCTCATGTTCTCATGTTATTTGCACCGCTAAATGGTAATCGTTAGATCCCACAACACCTGTGCAGCCGTGGTACAATATGTCTGAGTACCTAGCAACGTATGAGGGAAGATTTCAACTTCTTGTAGATGAAAGATACTGGGATCCACCCTTGTTTGAATTGCACCACAACCCGGTTAGACGTGAAATAAGAAGAGTTGGTAGGGACAGAACAACTCGATTACGAAATTAGATGGATATTTAGTTAGAGAAAAACAACAATGAACTATGCATATGTAAAAATGTTTTAAAATTTTAAATTCTTATAAATGAATATGCCTTTCGTATTAATGATGATTAAAATTTAATTTTAATGAATATTAAATTTTGGCTATTTTTGGGCGCTGGGGTAGGTGGAAAGGCTAGCTGGGGCGCTGCTCTCGCTAAAAGGCGCGCTGGGGTGGGCAGAACTGCCCGCTGGGGCACGCCTGTCTCAGCCAGGCGCGTTGGGGCGGGTAGAAAGCCCCGTTGAGGCGTCTGTCTTAGCTAGTCGCTGCTCGTGCGCACCTGCTTCGGCTTAAAAGCTATTTCCTTGCTCCTGCAACACTTGAATGAGATTATGATATCCCCAAATATAATTGTCATGCCCTTGTTAATAATAAAAAGTATTTTATTTGACTTTTTAAAAATTAAATCAATATTTATGTATTTCAAAAATATATAAATCTTAATTATCAAATTTTAGAGCAATATATAATTATTTAATCGATACAATGATACAAATATCTTCATGTTTCAATTAGAAAAATCTCAATTATAAATTTCAACCAAAATAATTAACATCAAAATTACAATGATACATATAGCTTCCAGTTCCACACTCGGGTAGATTATGTTATCTCGTCCCTCTATGCAATCTAATATCTTGATTAATAACATTTTGCCTATTTGAATAACCTGTAAAAATAACAGGTGAAATAACATTTCCCCCGGATCACATATCATGAACAAGTTGTTGTAGACCAACATTAGTAAGATTTGTAAAACTTTAGATATTTGACCAAATTAGAGTTTGATAATCAAAGTCAACAAACAAATGTTGGCCAGCACCTGATGGATCAGATGACTCTGTATTACCGAAAAAACTTGTTGGTCCAGATGGCCGTAAATTATCGAAAGGGATCAGATGGCCATGTATTACCAAAAAAACCAGATGGACCAGTTGAGACTATGTTATCGAAAGTACCTGAGGGACTAGATGAGCATATGTTATCGAAAATAATCGAGGGAACAGATCTCACTATATTACCGAAAACATCTAATGGTCCAAATGACCCTGTAGTCTCATATCCAACAAAAAGTCATACAATATTAAACTCAGCTGATAGACCAACAGTGGTAAATCCACTTGATGGCCTAACCAAGTTACTCCCACATCCTAATGATAACTGATGCAAATAAGGAGAATATGTATTGAAATTTTGTTGGACATTATGTTGTTCGACAACATTATGATATGAATACGATCGAAAACCAACCCCGTGCACTGTAGGAGATAAAAAGCGGACAATTATGTGCTCATACCATTGAAAATAGTCGTCATTAATTTGCCTAAATCTCCCGTGTCGTTCTCCTTTGAAAAAATATCTCAACTTTCTATTTCATATAAGAATTGCATTTTGAAGATATTCTTTCTATTTTGTATTGCGATGACCAATTTTTCGTGATATTATGAAATTCATCGTTGTCGAGAGCAACACTGGAATAGATTGTCGTATTTTGAACTGTCTCGTCACCCAATTGGGATGATGTATCTCCAAGATTTCAAAGCAAATGAGAGGACAAAGACATCGTCGTATTTTGTTGTCGTGTGAATCAATAATTGTATTTACATCAATGTAATTTTTCTTGTAAATGGTCTAGTTAAAGTGCACAAAAAAATTTAGATTTTAAAATTCATATAATTTTACATAATTTAAATGATTAAAAAATACACCATTATTGTTCATACGATTAAAATAATCCCTTATAATTTTTACAGCATGAGTTAGTGAATGTGTGTATTTAAACACAATTTTTCACCTATAATTTAACAAATGTGATTATATATTGAATTTTTTAAAATAACTATACATTATATTTGGACAAAAAATTAAAATATTACCTTGTACCATACGTAGCAACTGCAAAAATATCATCGGATTGACTTGGAGGCGCAAGAGCTATTAAGCCATCTCGGTCGGGGTTAATCTATTCAATCCAGCTCCATGCCCATATATGCTAATAATAACAAAAACAATTAAGAATACATATGTTGTATTTAATAATGAAAATACAATTTTTATAACTGCTAAATATATAAAGGTCCAGATATTATAGATTTTTCTACACGTGTTGCATTGCATAGCTCGCGGTATAGGAATGCTAAAACTGAATTTTTCAACTATATGATTTCATATGGTCAATATCATGCAATAGTTGCAAAAACACGAGTCTAGCCGAACCTCCTTGATAATGCGGGAACGATATTCCTCCAATAATCATCAACGCTACACAATGAGTATATTTCACGACATCTACTTCCGAATTATTATCATCAATAAGGGTAGAAATTCAGTAATCGTGTAGTGCAGCCTTAGACAAATGAACACCTTTAAAATACGATGATGATGACGCAAATCCAACAAGTCAAGACATATATGTTTTCATTGGTCAACTGTATGTGAAACTTCTATTCTAGTCACCGGGTTGTCATCAATTGTTAGACCCCAAATTATCGAAACATCTTGTAACGTCACAATCGGTTCACCACATCTAAAATAAAAAGTGTGTATTGCTTTGTCATCATTCAACAAAAGCGATAATCAATTGATTGTCAAACACTAGAAAACCACATTGTAAAATCCCAAAAAATATCTGATCGCTTAACTCTTACAATATCATCAACAGTTTCAGAAAAACTAGTTGATGACATATGTGTTGCTTGTAAGCATAGAACACCAAAATATTATAATAAGAAATAAAATAATCGGCCGTAATAAACAATATGTTTTTGCTTTTTTCAAAGAAAAAGCTCGGAACAAGTTGAATGGATGGAAATATAAATTCTTGTGTAATATTATTAAAGTTGGTTGTTCAACCTCTTCCTGAGTGTGTTTGCTTTACCTTTGTTATTGTGCGGAGAATTAGAGCGCATGATAAACTCTTTTTGGTGGGGAAAGACAAGCGACAGGCCGCCTAGAAAAAGGGTTAGTCAGTGAACCTAGGCGATGGTTAAGGCTTCTATTACTTTTTTGAATGTTTTTTTGATCTTTTAATTTGAATTTAAAATCCAATTTAAAAAGGAATAGTAATTTTTATTAGTAGTTCTCTTTGAGATGGTCTCACAGATCTTTATTTGTTAGACGAATCAATTATGTTCATGTTTACTATAAGGTATAGTTTGGTACATAGGATAAGAGAGGGATTGATAAATAATCCTCATTATCCCACGTTTGGTACCTTTTTAGAAATCCCATGATAATATCATGTTATCAGGGGCACGTGATAAATAATTTTATATAAGGATAAAATATTCCTTTTATGAGATGTGATAATTTAAATCTAATGATAAAAACACCACAAATGACTTAATTGCCCTCAATATATAAAAATCATAAACCCTATTGTTCTCTCATTTCACTTGTACGTAGAAACTAAAATCAAATAAATATTTTTATTTATTCTTCTATATTATATAATATGATAATTATATAAATGAACTTGAGATAATTATATCAATGATTTGTATAAATCTGAATAAAATTATTAGTATCACTTGATTAACCTTAAAAATTTAGATTTGATTTGACTCACAAAATTAATGCCTCAATTATCATATTATATAATATATAAAATTAGGTTAAAAAAAAAATAAGTCATGCAACACTGACGACGCATGAACAGATAAGAAATATGAACTCAAGCAAAAACTTTGAAATTATAAAATTTATATGATAAAGTTAATTTTGTCATTACAATCTAATATATAAATTTAATCACTCTTGTTAAAATCATAACAAACATTAAATATAATATCTTACATTTTATTTATCATTAACTTATTTTTATATTATACTGTCACATATTTATCATATCACGTGCATCAAACTATTCCTAAAAATATTGAGCCGATAGAACAAATTTAAGATTCATTCGGCGCATCATAGATCAGCTCAGACCAGCATCCTTAAAATCTAATTTTACTATGAGAAAATTAAAATTTTATTCTATCATAAATTTGATAGAAATGTGAAGAAATATTAATGTATGACTCGGAAGATTTGAAAAATACTAAAAAATACAATACAAATTCCAATTCTTTGACCCTAAAAATTATTTAACAATTAAACTTGGATTAAGGCAAATCCTTAATTACACCAATCATTCAATTTTTCTTTTTTTCTTTTTCTTTTTTTTTTGCCTCGAAACTGTAAACAGTCAAATGCTTCAGCTTCACGCACCCGTGAACGTAGTAGAAAGAGTACTAACTCAGCATTCAACGCAGACACAGGCGGCGCGTCGGATCACCTCCGGCAGATCGGCCACCCTACTCCATTCCCCGGCGGCGGTATCATACAACAGTACCAATCTCTCCCTGAACCCCCTCTCGAGCCTCCCGCTCCGTCGCAGCAAGTCATCGATGCAGCCCACCACCTGTATCAAGACCACCTTCTCCGCCACCCCGACGCAGCTGAACCTCACCGTGCTGTCCACACGAACCTGCGGTGGCACCGGAGGACATTTCAACCTACACCATTCTCCGAAGCTTTTACTTTTCCTAGACCCGTTGAATTTCCAGAACGAGAGCTCTACCGCGTGGCTCGAGAGGATGTAAATGTGTTCGTTCGCAGAGCACGCCGCCACCACGCAGCCACCGCCTGGGACTGCTCGGCTTCTCAGCCATCCACGTGCAGATACGTCGTATAAATCCATCGAGCTGGCGTAGACATGCGTCAATTCCGCCCCAAGTGAACCACCGTCGTTAACGGACGCGCCACCGATCTTCAGCCCTCCAATGACATAAAACACCCCATCCACCGAAGCTCCGATGCATCCATACCTTTTCCTCGGCGCGTCAGACACCACACGCCACGCATTCTCATCCGGGTCATACTCCTCAACCGTCGACAATCTCGCAGAACCACCGGATACGTATATCTTCCCTTCCACCGCTGCGGCGGCAAATTTCTTCCTCTGCAAACCCATCCCCGACTTCGTGACCAATGTCCCAGTCCAAGTATCGCACCGGAGCATCGCCGTCCGACCGATGACATAAATCTTCCGGCCAATAGACACCAATCTGAAATGCGAGAACAGAGAAAAATTAGACCCACTCCCCAAATCAAATCCATTTCCATCGCTCGAAAGAACAAAAGACGACACTTTCCACAAAGGACAATCCCCAGCATCCAAGCGAAGCGTCGCCGTGAAAAGGGCAGAACTGGAGATCGAAACGCAAAACAGTGTGCTGAAGACGAGGTGGTGGCGGATACGGAGAACATGAAAAGTGGGAGAGTTAAGAAGATATCCCCATCGGCGGCAAACGAAAGGGATAGAAGGGAGGGAAGAGTGCGGCACTCTAGATAGACATTCGAGGAGCAGGTCATCCGGGAGGGAGTAGATGGTGGTGGTGCCGGCGGCGGTGGAAAGGGTGGAGGGGTGCCGATGGGGATCGGGGAAGCAAGATTTCACCAGCCATGAGAAGTGTCGGGAACTGCAGGTTTCGGATGACGATGACATGCGATTGATGATGTTCAATCTGCGTTGCTGTCTATTCGATAAATACCAAATTTTCGTTAGATTAATAATTAATTATTTCAAATCAATTTATATTTAATTATTCGGAAACTCCAAAATAATTCCCAAACTTTATTTATTTTCATTTATATTTTTTTTCATATTCATTATTAATATTATTATCCATATCAGGTATTATTAATGATTTTCATTTATTATTCTATAAATTTATTTTTTTATAAATAATTTTATTCGGAATATTATTTTCCTTATTACTTAAGTTTTAATATGATTAATTTTGATAGTAAGGAATAAGTTCATAAAAATTAGAATAATTGTATTAATGTTATTTTTATTCTGACTATTAATTTATTTTTTATTAATCTTATTATTAATAATATACTTTTCTTACATGTAACATGTTTATCTTCCTCAAATCGAACTTTTTTAATCACTAAACGAAAATTTGGTGATAGGAGGGATGATAAAAATTGAGTTACAATACTTTGTTTTTGTTGAAAAATATATTTAAAATGTGTGTATTGAATATTTGAATGTTGAATATTTGAATGTTGAAAATAAGAGTCGTAAATATTGAAAATTAGTGTGTGATGATGTAGGTAATGATGTATTTTATTTTTGGATTATTTGTAAAGATTTCCTATAAATAGATATCTCATTTGTGAAGAAAATCACAATTGAGTAGAGAGAAAAATATTATAAAGTGTGTAGTTTGGTAAATTTTGAGAGTTTGAGATTTTTACTTTTTACCATAAATTTTTACTTTTTCACAACACGTTATCAGCACGAAGCTCTAAAAGTCCCTCATCCTTTTCCAAGCTCCAAACAGAAGAAAAAGGTAACAAAAGTAATAATATTTATTTTACTGTTATTTATTTATTGTGTATATATTTAATATATAATATAATGTTATTATTTAATAATAAAAATAAATTTTTCAAAAAATTGTTATAAATCCTGGGAGGATGTTAAGACGACATCCCACACTCCCGGTAAGGGATACGACAAGTATAAAAGCCTATAAGATTTTTAAATAAAATATCTTATGACACATCATTATAATAATATGATATGATATACATAATTATTTAAATATGTCTAATATTATATACACCATATTATTACCATAAAATTATACAAATACATACCTTTATTTTTTTATACACCAACGGTCATAAACGATAACAAAATGGCTAGTTTTTGCCCTATAAATATGATCTCATAAACACATTCAATCACTCCAACTTTCTCTTCTTCTCTAAAAATTATTCTTCACTAAATTTTCGAAGAAAAAAGAAGATGGCTTTCTCAAGGTTATTTTTAATTATTTTGGTTATCATACTCACAAGTCTTTTATTTATCGGAGAATATCCTCCTCGTGTGTTTTCTTTATTTTTACAAATGCTTGTACTTGTTGTTTATCCATTATTTTGTATTGCAATATTCATTAACTAATAAAATGCATCGTAATTTTTTTTAGTACCACCATGTCAAATTTGACAAAGCTCGAATTTGTTGCGCTCGACATCACGGGAAAAAATTATATGCCATGGACTCTCGATGTAGAAATGCATCTTGAGTCATTGGGTCTAAGTGAGACAATAAAAGAAAATGGCATATCGATATCACAAGAAAAGGCAAAAGCCATTATATTTTTGCGTCGACATCTCGACGAGGGATTGAAATGTGAATATTTAATTGAAAAAGATCACATAGCTTTGTGGAAAGGATTGAAAGAAAGATTTGAACATATAAGGGAAGTTATACTTCCGACCGCTCGTGATGAATGGAATATGTTAAGATTCCAAGATTTTAAGAAAGTCAGCGATTATAATTCAGCGATGTATCGAATAATCTCGCAGCTAAAATTTTGTGGACATGAGGTCACAGAATCGGAACTGCTTGAAAAAACATTTTTCACGTTGCATGCATCAAATATTACTCTACAGCAACAATATAGAGTACGTGGATTTGCGAGATATTCTGAACTCATCGCCTGTCTTCTTGTGGCGGAAAAAAATAACGAGCTATTAATGAGAAATCATCAGTCCCGACCCACTGGATCAACAACATTTCCAGAAGTAAATGCTGTAAGCAAAAATGAATTTAAACCTGGAAACCAAAATCAAATTCAAAGACAAGGTTTTGGTCGAGGTCGAGGTCGAGGTCGTGGACGTGGTCGTGGTCGAGGCCGTGGTTTTGAAAACAATAGAGATAGTTATTTTTATAATTCATCTCAAAAGAGCGTCCCAAACCATCCACAGAAAAGGCATCATGAGAATACAAGTGTAAATGAGAATCACTCAAAAAGATATGAAAGTTCTTGTTTCAGATGTGGTACTCCAGGACATTGGTCCAAAATTTGTCGAGCCCCTGAACACCTTTGTAAGCTTTATAAAGAATCATTAAAGGGGAAAGAAAATGAGACTAACTTCACTGAACGCAGTGACCATTTGAGTGATTCAACTCATTTTGATGCTGGTGATTTTATGAATGATTTCTCTGGAAATGATCAATATGTTGGTGGGATAAAAATGAACAATATTGATGCTGCAGATTTTCTCAATGATTTCTCTGAAAATGAACAATATAGTGGTAGAATATAAATGTACAATAATTTATTTTTCATGTATCCATATAATGTTTTATTATGATATGTGTTATATTTAAATATATATTGCCAGTAATTTTATTTCATTGCATATTTTTTTGAAGTTCAAAAAATGGAAAATGCTATGAGCAAAGCTGAAGTTTGCATACCCGAGAGTGGTACAACGCACACTATCCTCCGAGATAAAAGATATTTCTTGGAACTAAAACCAACAAAAACAACGGTGAATACAATATCAGGTCCTGTAGACTTGATTAAAGGATGTGGTAAAGCACAATTTTTGTTACCTAATGGTACAAAATTTTTGATCAATGATGCTTTATATTCACCACAATCGAAAAGAAATTTGTTGAGTTTTAATGATATATATTCCCATTGGTATGATACTCAAACAATGAAGGAAGGAAATAAGAAATATATGTGTCTTATCACATATAAATCAGGAAAGAAATATGTGATTGAAAAACTATCAATGCTCCCTACTGAATTGCATTATACACATATAAGTCCGATTGAATCAAACATGGTAGTTGATAATTCTTCAATATTAACCAATTAGCATGATCGATTGGGACATCCTGGTTCAACAATGATGAGAAGAATTATAGAAAATACACATGGTCATCCGCTGAAAGACCAGAAGATATTTTAGAATAATAAGTTTCAATGTAAAGCATGTTCTCTTGGAAAACTTATTATAAGACCATCACCAGCCAAAATCCAAACTGAATCACCAATGTTTCTTGAACGTATTCAGGGTGATATTTGTGGACCAATCCATCCACCATGTGGACCATTCAGATACTTTATGGTATTGATTGATGCCTCCAGCAGATGGTCACATGTATGTTTATTGTCAACTCGAAATGTTGCATTTGCAAGATTACTTGCTCAAATAATAAAATTGAGGAATCAATTTCTCGATTATACAATCAAGAAAAATAGACTTGATAATGCTGGTGAATTTACTTCCCAAATTTTCAATGATTATTGTATGTCTATGGGAATCATTGTTGAGCATCATGTTGCTCATGTACATACACAGAATGGATTGGCTGAATCATTGATTAAACGTCTGCAAATGATTGCTAGACCAGTGATTATGAAAACAAAGCTCCATATTTCTATATGGGGACATGCAATTTTACACGCTGCTTCATTAATTCGCATCAGACCAATTACATATCATAAATACTCCCCATTGCAGCTTGCATTTGGTAAAGAACCAGACATTTCTCATCTGAGAATTTTTGGATGTATGGTGTATGTGCCTATTGCACCACCGCAACGAAAGAAAATGAGAGCTCAAAGAAAGGTTGGAATTTATATCGGTTATGATAGTCCATCAATCATTCGATATCTTGAACCTCAGACAGGCGACGTGTTCACAGCACGTTTTGCTGATTGTCATTTTAATGAGGAAATCTTCCCAATGTTAGTGGGAGAACAGAAACATACCGAAAAGGAAATTACATGGCATGTATCATCATTGTTACATCTGGATCCAAGAACAAAACAATGTGAAAAAGATGCACAACAAATTGTACACTTGCAAAGAATAGCCAATCAAATACCAGATGCATTTGCTGACACAAAAGGGGTAACTAAATCATATATACATGCTGGAAATGCCCCTGCTCGAATTGAAATTCCAAAGAAACAAATTGAAGATACTCATGATGTCATTAAACGCCTGAAGCGTGGAAGGTCAGTCGGTTTCAAGGATAAAAATCCTCGAAAAAGAAAATTTATAGAGAAACACGATGATCACAAAATAAAGAATGATGTTCCTGAAGAAACACATGATGATCACAAAATAGAGAATGATGTTCCTGAAGAAACACATGATGATGAAAATATTCTGTCAGAACCACAAACTGACGAGAATCATGAAATCTCTATCAATTACATTAATACTGGAAAAATATGGAACCGAAAAGATATAGAAAAAATTGATGATATATTTTCTTATAATGTGGCAATCGACATCATAAATGATAATGAAGATCATGAACTAAAATCTTTTGGTGAATGTAAAAATCGGCAGGATTGGATAAAATGGAAAGAAGCCATCCAGGTTGAATTGGATTCGCTAAATAAACGTAATGTTTTTGGACCTATAGTCCTTACACCTGAAGGTGTAAAACCTGTTGGATACAAATGGGTTTTTATTCGAAAGCGAAATGAGAAAAATGAAATAGTGAGATATAAAGCTCGACTTGTTGCACAAGGTTTTTCTCAAAGGCTTGGAATTGATTATGAAGAAACGTATTCTCCCGTGATGGATGCAATTACGTTTCGGTATTTGATTAGCTTGACGGTATCTGAAAATTTAGAAATGCGTCTTATGGATGTTGTTACAGCTTACTTATATGGATCACCTTATAGTAATATATATATGAAAATCCCTGAAGGATTTAAGATGCCTGAAGCACAAAGTTCAAAACCCAGAGAATGTTATTCTGTGAAATTACAAAGATCATTATATGGGTTAAAGCAATCTGGTCGAATGTGGTATAATCGACTAAGTGATCACTTGATGAAAAAGGGATATGTAAATAATTCAATATGCCCTTGTGTTTTCATTAAGAAAACAACATCCGGATGCGTAATTATTGATGTATATGTTGATGATTTAAATATCATTGGAACGAATAAGGAAATTCAAGAAGTTGTGTCATACTTAAAGGAAGAATTTGAAATGAAGGATCTTGGAAAAACCAAGTATTGTCTGTGTTTACAAATTGAACAAAAAAAATGTGGAATGTTTGTTCACCAGACAAATTATACAGAAAAAATCCTTAAACGTTTTAATATGGATAAATCAAATCCTTTAAGTACTCCAATGGTTGTTAGATCATTTAACATAGAAAAGGATCCATTCCGACCATGTGAAGAAGATGAAGATATTCTTGGTCCAGAAGTACCATATCTAAGTGCTATCAGTGCCCTTATGTATCTTAAAAATTGTACAAGGCCTGATATATCTTTTGCCGTAAATTTGTTGGCAAGATTTAGCACATATCCAACAAGGAGACACTGGAACGGAATTAAACATATATTCCGTTATCTACGAGGAACGACAGACTTGGGACTTTTGTATTCAAAAGAATGCTAATCCAAGTATAATTGGTTATGCCGATGCTGGATACTTATCTGATCCACACAAGGCACGTTCCCAAATCGGATATGTTTTTACTCGTGGAGGCACTGCAATTTCTTGGCGTTCACAGAAACAAACGCTCGTAACAACTTCATCAAATCATGCCGAGATTATTGCACTACATGAAGCAAGTCGTGAATGTGTGTGGTTAAAATCAATGATCCAACATATCCAAATCTCATGCGGATTATCATTCGACGAGAAGCCTGTGATACTATATGAAGATAATGCTGCATGTGTTGCTCAAATGAAAGAAGGATACATAAAAAGCGACAGAACTAAACATATTCCTCCTAAGTTCTTCGCATTCACCAAGGAGCTTGAGAAGAATAAATGTATGATGTTCGTCACATTCAATCAAGTGAAAATTCATCAGATCTCTTCACAAAGGCGCTTCCTATGTCAATATTCAGAAAGCATATATATAATATTGGGATGCGCAATCTACGAAATTTATGAAGAATTGTTCGTGTCAACATGAGGGGGAGTTTACGTGACTGCACTCTTTTTTCCTTGCTATGGTTTTTATCCCAATGGGTTTTTCCCAATAAGGTTTTTAACGAGGCATTATAAAAACACGTAATAAAGACAATCATTATGATCATCATCACAAGGGGGAGTGTTGAAAAATATATTTAAAATGTGTGTATTGAATATTTGAATGTTGAATATTTGAGTGTTGAAAATAAAAGTTGTAAATATTGAAAATTAGTGTGTGATGATGTAGGTAATGATGTATTTTATTTTTGGATTATTTGTAAAGATTTCTTATAAATAGATCTCTCATTTGTGAAGAAAATCACAATTGAGTAGAGAGAAAAATATTATAAAGTGTGTAGTTTGGTAAATTTTGAGAGTTTGAGATTTTTACTTTTTACCATAAATTTTTACTTTTTCACAACAGTTTTTGAAATATTTTAAAAAATTATCGATCACCGAGAAATTAAATTGAATTTAATTTTCAAATCAAACGGAATAAACTCAAAATAATCATTCTTAAAATCGATTAATATTTTGTAAAATATTTAAAATTTATTAAAGTTGAAAGTGTAAAATATTTTTAGTTGATATTTTGTATACAATATTTTGTTATTTGAAATAATACAAAAAAAATCCTTCAACAATGCTGTCGAAACAACAACAATGAGTAAATGCAACAAAGTAAAGAGACATAATTTTTTTATGAATGTTTACATAATAACAACTTTAACGTCACTTTTTATTCTACTTAAGAAGGATCAATTAGAAGAGTTTGATTTATACAACTTCTTGTACAAATCTATTTTGCCTTAAGACTTATCCCTTGCCTAATTGAAACTCCTAAGACACTCTCAATTGTAGGTAGCAATCTTACAATCTACATAATATCTAATGTCTCTTATGTCAAGACTATAAATACAATCTTTAATGTCTTTGCATAAAAACTATCACTCAACTATATATTGAAGCTCATCTATCTTTTGTGTGAGTAATTGTACGTATGAATATTTAACCATTTATAGTGTATTAATATCTCAAATATATTCTCACACACATGAGATAACTCTCATTAAGCTAATCAATATATTTAGACTTTCCTTCTTGGACTTGCTCTTATTCTAACTTGTTTTTCTTCAATTAAGTTGCACATGTTTTGAATATCCATAAAATATTGTTGTTTGATCTTAAAATTGTTATATTTATAACCTCCAAAAATGATATAGACCTTAGATACAAGAATTTAACCCTTTGCAAAAGTTTTGTAATGTTTCTTACATTAAAACAATCATATTTGACTTCATGATTACTTTTTAATATCGGATGGGCGGCTGGACTTCTGAGTAGTCTGGTAGGAGTTTGGCGGCTGGACTTCAGGAGCAGTCCGATCAAATTTTGGAGCGGCTGGATTTTGAATGTTGCGGCTAGGTTTGATCAACGGCTGGAGTTGGGTCAGCAGCTGGAGTTGGAAGGCCGAACTTTGGTCCAAATCTGGCTGGTCTCCTCTCTTGATTATGTCTCATGATTCATCGATTTGGGGCAAAGTGACGAACATGAAAATTATAGCTCTTTCTATTAGCTTTACAAAGAATCAATTATCACTTGATTTCAAGTTCATACGAGAGAGATATGTTTGAAATATCTGACATACATAATATAAAACTTGTTCTTCGTTTAGTGAAAAACCAATACATAGCTAGCAATTTTATCGTGATTTATAATATATGTAAGCTCCTATTCAGACCTTACCTTTGGAAGATGATTTGCAGATAACTTTATTAGCTTTCTAAAGCATACTGAATTGTTACATTCTGATAATCGAGCTGAGAAATATGTTAAAATACCATAATTGCTTAAGTCTAGTCGTTTGTTATATACATGACCTCTAGCTTAATCTTGCAACATCCAGTTAGCATGAATAACCTCCAAACTAAGCCGATTGGTCTGAAAATATGACTTTTAGATAATTGAATTGGTTTTCTAACCATTTTGGCGAATTGTCATTTGGATAAACGGTTTGTGAGATATGATCAAAATACTACATCTCGTCAGATTTTCAGCTTAAGTTCAATTGAATTTAAGTTTCTCAAATCTTCCAAATTGACATATAGCAACTTCACACTTGAGTAAATATATTAGAAACATAATATAAATTTTTTTTATCTTCAAAATCAAAATTGCTAGTGTTTTTTCAACCCAACATTAAGTACAATTCAACATTTAATTTTTTTCCTATCCATTTTTTGCCAAGTAAATATTGTTTCACCCTATTAACATTCTCTATTCCGTGAATTTGATAATGTTTCTGGATAATTGACGTGGATGAGAAATACCTTCGAGTAACAATTCTCTAAAGTAGTATATATAATCGTACGATCTGGATATTGTATTTTTTGAATTTAAATTTACTTGTATCAATTATCCATTTTATGATTAACTCAAAAAAATATACTACATTTTCATACTAAATTCATCTAATCTTCATATCAATTAAATTATTAAATTTAGTTTCTTTGATATTTAATTTGTGTATCTTAATAATTAATTACTGTAGAACATGATCAAATGTCATATGAAAACAAAAATCCAAATTAGAACAATTGATATTCAACATTAATGATTTTATGCATCAATGATTGGATCCAAAATTATTTGATTTTGGATTCAATTATGTGTTTTTGACTAGATTAATATGAGAATGATGTTTGAGTATTGGTTGGTAACTTTAGCACCTTCATATAACAATCAATAATCGATAAATAATAAATAAATATTATTTAACGATAATTGAGTTTTAATAGACAAAATTTGAGTACTTTAAATCAAGTAAAAATTTATGTTATGATAATAATTTGGTCATTCTTATCATAATCGTGTATTATTACACGGAAAAAACTTGTGTGAGACGGTCTCATGGGTCGTATTTTGTGAGATATATATCTTATTTGGGTCATCTATGAAAAAATATTACTTTTTATTCTAATACTATTACTTTTTAATGTGAATATTGGTAGGGTTGACCAGTTTCGCATATAAAAATTTGTGAGACGGTCTTACAATAAACCTACTCTTATTACACATAAAATTAAGCATTAACGGACAATAATGTTTAACAAATCCCAATTCAATCTCAAGTATCCCTAATTATACCTTTACGTTTCAAGGAATTTGCCCAAATTGGTCCTAAAGCATATATATTTTCAAAAATGCCAAAACTACGATTTATTCTATTTTATTAAGAAATTATTATATTGCACCATGAAAATGGTATCAGAGTTTAAGTACAATTATTTCAAACATACAAAATTATTGTTGTTGTTTATTTAAATGTTTGAGGATAATATTGTCTCAAAAATTATGTATCCAAACTTATGTTCGAGATTAAATATTTTCAAGACTTATTAAGATCTTACCAATGTTAGACATCAGGAGCAAAGAGAAACATATCAGAATTCTAAAGTAAACTTATGATTCGGAGTAATAGGTTATTAGAAACAGTGTCAGATTTCTCTAAACTTCCAGAGATCTTGTGGAGATCTAAAAGACGGCACAAAATTATGGCAATCAACTCTATTATATACCACGAAAGTTTGAAGAAATATTTGAAAAACAATAAGAAATTCTTAGAACGTTAAATGATATTCAAACAAGAACCCAAACTCTAGAAGAACAACCCAATTCCAGTGAGAGTATCTCGTAAGGAAGATTGCCACTATCTTTTGAGACTGAACCCTTATTACACCAAATAAGAAAGGTCAAAGTGGTACAAAAACCTTTAACCGACGAAGAGAAAATGATCAATCTTATTAAAACTATTTCAAAAAATAAAATAATCTGATGACAACTATAGAATGATTGATTTAGATAATCTACAAGATCTTGCAGAATCTTTTACAAATATCATGGTCATATATTTGAAAATGAATACAAATGGGTTAAACACCCTTTAGTTAGTAGAATATAAGAACCACCGAGGGAAAGACTCGATCTTATGATACAAACATGGGAGGACCTCGAAATGATTTCTAAGTTGGTGGAAAATCACATCCAACAGGAACAAGGTTAAGAAAAAAATCAAATTCTCTTGCATCAGACATCCTATGAGAGTCAAATAAGAAAAAAAATATTGTGATGGCCCTCGAACTACTTGCTTGGAAATTTGCGGAAAATTAAAAATTTTCTTTTTAAAAGAACTTAAATGGCCTCATTCATAAAAATCACTGGTGAATCAAGTTCAATATTTCAAAATATTGCAGCGGAAGAAAATCAAAGTTTTGCCAACAACAACGATTTAAAAATATCCAACAACTGATAAAAATTGTTTGCGAAGAAAATAACAACTGCTGCTCTGAGGTCCTCGGGTGCCACTACTGCCGACCCAAGCTGGCTCACTGGTCCCCGCCCTCGGCCCTGGCCTCATCAGTACCTACAACAATCAAGTCTAGTGAGCCTAAAGACTCAGCATGCATAAATCGCAGGTAACGAGTAAAAATCTGAATTTAAAATATGCATGTGATAAAATATCCTGTCCTGAGGCATACTGAAAATAATCTGTACTGAGCAATTATAATACGTGCAGAACTGAACTGGAAATCACTGTAAAAATATTTGCTCCTTGGAGCCTGTACTGAAATAACTGATAAAATTTTCTGTTGAGATTATGTTTTACGCCTGTGGCCACTGCACTAAGCTGAACTGATCGGTAACTGGCTACCGGGGAGGCTGAAACTGATCTGAGCTGGCCGGTCACTGGCGACCGGGTGGTACCATACTGAACTGATCGGTCACTGGCGACCGTATAAAATAACACTCCCACATAGTGAATGAACCACAAGCCATATCGCATAAATCTCAAAAATAATCATTTTCTATTTAATGCACGTAAAATAATTAACTGGCGTAATGAAAATTCCTGTAATTTTACCAACTGGATTGGGTTGGATCGTTCCCAGGCTCGCTGCAACCTAACTGTGCCATGAAAAATATGCAATAGCTTAAACTTGACCAACTATGCAATTTACGTTCACAAGATGCGACTATGACGCCTAATGACTTCGCATTTAATCATGACTCCGAGCCAACCTGAACCGACACTGAACCGACGTATAGTCATGATTAAAATACGCTGAAAAATCATAAAATAATGTTCCTAAAATGATAGGGTCGAAATCTAGGTGGAATGGAGGCCAAAACACGAAACGCTCTTTCAAGAGTCAATTTGGCACATTGCACCGTAAATTCTCGTACGACCTCAAAAATGATCCAAATGACGAACGGTCGAAAACATGACCTTCCTAACTCAATGAGGCACTGTCCAGTCCAAGGCCATGGGCTAAAAGCCAACCAAGAACTCGAACGACGCTTCTGAACAGCAGCATACTTGCTGTCAAAAAAAATACAGCAGCTGCGCACTTGTTTTTCCTTGTGTCGTTTTCGAGGCTATCGGCCATTGGGGCGTGAACCACCGACCAGAGACTCTTACCAACATCCCAAGGAATGATTTGAACCATGGCTAAGGGCCCTATGCCAGCCACAATCCGCATCACACCAAATCTTAACCGAAGGGTCCAACCGAGAGCAACGTACATGCGTGTGTAGTGTTTATGCTATGATCGATGTCTTGCGTCGTTCCAGTGGCCATTTGATTGACCATGGCACGATCTAGACATCTAGGAGCATGATATGAACCGTGGCTAAGGGCCATAGGCCAACCAAGATCCACACCAAGCCAACCAACTCGAAGTACATGTGCTATCAAAACCGAAGGGCCGAGAGGGGAAAGGGGCTGTTGTGACGTTTTGATTAAAAACCGATGAACCATGGACCAAGCCACCAAAAGGGTGACTTAGTCACGTCTTAGACATGCTAGGGAAGTGATCCAACCATGGCTAAAGGCCCTTGGGGCAGTCAAGATCAGATCCACAACCCTTGACACAAAACTGAAATTTTCGAACAACATTTCTGCACTTATGGGGAACTTGCTGTCATTTCGGTTTTCCAGCAAGTATGGGGCTGGTTTGAATGGACCAACATGGTCCTAATGCATCCTACTACATGTATACAAGTCGCCTTGGGAGCTTGGAGTCGATCCAATACCTGAAACTCACAAACCAAAAGAAAACGTGAAGCTTGCCATGAAGAGCCGAAATTCTGCATGTGTGTTCCCAAAATATTTTGACATGTATCTCGGTTTTTGCTTGCTAAAACATGATCATGTACTGAAAAATAAATGATAATATGACTTGATTGAGGTTTGAAAGAAATCTAGACATGCCTGGTTTCGTTTTGAAAGAAAACGAACGAAACAACGACGACTCGGCACGGAGGAGGTGGAGCGCTTCTTGTCTACCTTTCTTGAACTCGATTTCTCTCCCTTATTTTCCTACTGGATTCCCACGGTTCTCAGCTTAAAATTTCACTCAGATTTCGAAAGAAAAGAGAGGGGGAAAAATGGTTAGGAAGGTGAGGAGAAAGGGTGCAAGATATAAGGAATGAATCAAGACTAAGTCCACCCTCCTTTTGAATTTGAATTGTTGTTTGATATCAAGTCTTCTTGGGGATAAGGTGGCCGAATATTGGCTTGATTCTAGTCTAGGATATGTCCATTTATTTAATTAAATTGTGCTCCCAAAAATCCTAGAATTATCCTACTAATTACATGCAAAGAATTGGTCAAAGTTGGTGAGTTGGAAAATGAATCTTCTAGCACTAAGGGTGGCCGAAAAATGCATGATAAAATAAAGGGAAATGTTGATTATCTAGTCAACTAATACTCCTTGAAAGCCTTACTAATCCTTTAAATAATTTAGTGAGCTAACCCCTTAATTTAATAACTTAAATGAGTTCATTTCTTAATCACCTCAAATAATTAAATTAAATCTTCAAACCTTCCTTTCTAACTTAAATGAACTTAGTTACTAGCTAAATTAACTTCTGGAAATATTTCTCAAATCTTAAATTCTATCTCAAAACTCCAACTCCGGTCCGGCCTCACTGAAAATACTGAAATGCTAAAAATCAAACTGCTGAACTGAAATAATAAATAATTAACTTCAAATAAATGCATTTAAAATAATTATGCAATGAAGTCAATTAAATTTAAAAATCTAGAATTATGCATGGCTTATACGTCTACTGATTTACGGGTTCTACAATCCTTCCCCCCTTAAATAAATTTCGTCCTCGAAATTAGAACTCACCGAATAACTCAGGGTATCGACTTCTCATCTCCGGCTCAGACTCCCACGTAGCTTCCTCCTCTGAATGGTTGAGCCATTTGACTTTGACTCGCTTAACCAACTAATTCCGAAGTTTCTTCTCCTGTCTGTCTAGGATCTGCACGGGTCTCTCCTCATAAGATAAGTTCGGAGTAAGCTGCAACGGCTCGAAGTTCAGCACATGCAAAGGATTTGCCATATACTTCCTCAGCATGGAGACGTGAAAGACATTGTGTACTCCGGCCAGATTTGGCGGAAGAGCCACACGATACGCTAGCGTCCCAACTCTGTCGAGGATCTCAAACGGTCCAATGAATCTCGGACTGAGCTTCCCTTTCTTGCCAAATCTCATGACACCCTTCATAGGTGCCACTTTCACGAAGACATGATCGCCCACTGCAAACTCTAACTCTCTCCTCCGCTGATCGGCATAACTCTTCTGTCGGCTCTGAGCAGTCCTCATCCTATCACGGATCTTGACTACTACATCTGCTGCCTGCTGAACAATCTCTGGACCCAACTCTGCTCTCTCTCCTACTTCATCCCAATGAACAGGAGATCTACACTTGCGACCATACAGCGCTTCATACGGAGCCATACCTATGGACGACTGGAAACTGTTGTTATAGGTGAACTCTACCAATGGTAAGTTCGACTCCCAACTCCCAGAGAAATCAATGACGCAAGCACGGAGAAGATCCTCTAAGATCTGAATAACTCGCTCCGACTGTCCATCTGTCTGCGGATGGAAAGCTGTGCTAAACAGCAACTTCGTACCCAAAGTCGAATGCAAACTCTTCCAAAACGAGGAAGTGAATCTGGGATCTCTGTCGGATACGATAGAAACTGGAATACCGTGGAGTCGGACTATCTCTCGGATATACAGCTCTGCATACTGAACCATGGTGAAAGTCGTCTTAATAGGCAAGAAGTGCGCTGATTTGGTAAGACGATCTACAATCACCCAGATAGCATTCGATCCTCTGGCTGACCTCGGCAATCCGGTCACAAAGTCCATGGTAATGTTCTCCCACTTCCACTCGGGAATAGGAAGAGGCTTGAGCAAACCTGCTGGTCTTTGATGCTCGGCCTTCACTAACTGGCAAGTCAGGCACTCGGATACAAAACGCCTGATGTCCTTCTTCATTCCTGGCCACCAATACAATAGCTGCAGATCTTTGTACATCTTCGTACTCCCAGGGTGAATAGAGTACGGGGACGTATGGGCCTCTGATAAGATGTCTGCTCGGATGGAATCACTGCTAGGAACCCATATCCTATCTCGGTATCTCACAATACCGTCGCTGACTGAATACAAAACACTGCCCTTAGCTTCATCTCTCTTCTTCCACTGTGCCAACTGCTCATCTGCTGCCTGACCGCTGCGAATACGGTCAATAAGAGAGGACTGGATAGTCAAGGTAGATAAACGAGGAACTCTACCTCGAGGGTAAGTCTCAAGATCAAACCTCTGCATCTCGATCTGAAGAGGTTTCTGCATCGTCAAATGAGCCATCACTGCGACTTTCCTGCTCAAAGCATCCGCAACTACATTAGCTTTACCCGGGTGGTAGCTAATGTCACAATCGTAGTCTTTCACAAGCTCCAACCAACGTCTCTGACGCATGTTCAGCTCCTTCTGCGTAAAGAAATACTTGAGGCTCTTATGGTCGGTAAAGATCTGGCACTTCTCTCCATACAGATAGTGCCTCCAAATCTTCAAAGCAAAAACTACGGCCGCTAACTCCAGATCATGGGTAGGGTAATTCTTCTCATGAATTTTCAGCTGTCGAGAAGCATACGCTATCACTCTCCCATGCTGCATCAAAACTGCACCTAAACCAAGCTTCGAAGCATCGGTATAAAGGACAAACTCACCAGATCCTGACGGTACAGCCAAAACGGGTGCTGAGATAAGAGCTTGCTTCAAAGTATCGAAGCTCTTCTGACACTCCTCGCTCCACACAAACTTCACATTTTTCTTTGTCAGTGCTGTGAGTGGAACGGCAATGGATGAGAATCCCTGAATGAACTTCCTGTAATATCCTGCTAGCCCAAGAAAACTGCGGATCTCTGATGCATTCTGAGGCACAACCCAATCTCTAACTGCTACAACTTTCGCCGGGTCTACCTCAATGCCACTGCTAGAAACAATGTGGCCCAAGAACGCCACCTTCTCTAACCAGAATTCGCACTTACTGAACTTTGCGAATAGTTTATGTTTCTGCAATGTCTGCAACACTGTGGTCAGATGCCTGCTGTGCTCCTCCCGACTCTTGGAGTAGACGAGAATGTCATCTATGAACACTATCACAAACTGGTCAAGGTACGGCTGAAATACGCGATTCATTAGATCCATGAAGATCGCTGGCGCATTCGTCAGACCGAACGGCATTACTAGGAACTCGTAGTGGCCATAACGAGTCCTGAAAGCTGTCTTCGAGACATCAGCATCTCTCACCCTCAACTGGTGATAACCGGAACGCAGATCTATCTTGGAGAAAATCGAAGCTCCCTGCAACTGGTCAAACAGATCCTCAATCCTCGGCAGTGGGTATTTATTCTTCACTGTAACCCTGTTCAACTCCCAGTAGTCAATGCAAAGCCTCATCGAGCCATCCTTCTTTTTCACGAATAAGACTGGCGCGCCCCATGGAGAAAAGCTCGGGCGAATGAACTCCTTGTCGAGAAGTTCCTGGATCTGCTTCTTAAGCTCTGCCATCTCTGTCGGTGCTAGTCGGTATGGCGCTTTGGATATCGGAGTCGTACCTGGCATAAGCTCAATGGAAAACTCCACCTCTCTCTCTGGTGGCATACCAGAGACGTCTTCGGGAAAAACGTCTAAGAAATCTCCAACAATCGAAACATCTGAGGCTGACTGGCTGGGTTCCTCGGGGACAGATAAAAGGGTTGCTAGAAATGCCCGACACCCTCTATGCATGAGCTTCCTAGCCTGAACATAAGGAATAATGCGCGGTAAAGGAAAGTACCTGTCCGGCTCAAATAAGAACTGCTCCATTCCAGGCGGTCGGACAAGAACGGATCTCCGCTGGAAGTCTATCAACACTCTGTTCCTCAATAGCCAGTCCATCCCTAGGATGATGTCAAATTCCGGCATCGGTAGCAAAATCAGATCCGCATAAACAAGATTACCGTGCAGCTCAAGGTCTATATATCGGATAACATTGGTAGCTGCCATCTCCTCACCTGACGGCAACACTACTGAAAAGGCTGTATCTAGCCCAATGATCTGGATCTTGAGAAAGTTTGCAAAGACCTCCGAAATAAACGAGTGAGTGGCCCCTGAATCTATCAAGGCCTTGGTAGCGGAACCAGATATAAAAATTCTCCCTGAAAGAGCGGAGCTCTAAGTTGAATCCCACTACAAGATCTAAACTTATAGACACGCAAAGGTCTAGGTTCCTCTAGCTTAATTTCCCCGAAATAAATCTGAGTAGAGCATGCAATCCTATAACAGTTCTAAGTTCAAAATCTAAATCCCGATTCCCAAAATGTTGAAATTCGAAGAATAACTTAAAGTTTAAAGGTACCTGTCAACAACATAGTCTCCGGGTTGGCTTCCGCGGCATGGAGAGCAAAAACTCTGCCTTGGGTAGGCAGATTCCTCTGAGGGCACTGCAGCAACATGTGGTCTGGACTGCCACACTTAAAACACTTTCCTGAGCCAGCCATACATGCTCCAGGATGGCGACGTGAGCACCTGGGACAGACTGGGTGCTCCTGAGTCCTCGGGGCTGGGCGTCCCCGCTGCTGCTGCTGCTGCTGCTGCTGGCCTCGGTTCCTGGGCGGTCCATGAAAAGGCCTCTTATTCTGCTGCTGATGCTGATGAGGAGGAGGGCGGTGCGGTGCCTGGGCTGGGCGCTTGCCCTGGCGATCCCTCTCGATATCCCGCAGATCCTGCTCTGCGGCTAAGGCCTTGGAGACGACAACCTCATAAGTAGCAGGGTCAGATACCCTAACATCCCGGCGCAAGATCGGCCGTAAACCCACCAGGAAGTGCATCAGCTTGGCTTTGGCATCATTCGCTATCAGGGGCACAAAGTGACAGCCCCTCTCGAACTTACGGATAAACTCCGTAACCGACATATCCCCCTGTCTCAGGCTCATGAACTCGGTGGTCAGCCTGGTGCGAACCTCCTCAGCAAAATACTTGGAGTAGAAAACCTCCGTAAAGCGGGTCCAAGAAAGTGTAGCCAATGTCAGGGCTACCGAAGCTCCTTCCCACCATAAGCAGGCGTCTCCAGTGAACAGGTAGGTGGCACATCGGACTCGGTCTGCGTCCCCCAGCTCCATAAAATCGAAGATAACCTCGAGGGATTTGATCCATCCCTCGGCAACCATGGGGTCAGATGCCCCAGAGAATTCCTTCGGGCGCATCTTCATGAATCGCTCATAAACAGCCTCGGGCCCTATCGGCCTGGCTGCGGCTGCGGCTACGGCTGCGGCATTGCCCCCCGCAAACTGTGCGAAGAACTGTGCCATCCCAGCTAACATCTGGGCACTCATGTCCGGTGGGGGCGGTGGAGGAGGTGGTAGGTCTCCCTCCGGTCTACGCTCCTCCCTGTCCTCTCGGCGAGGCTCCTCCTCTCTGTTGCGCTCTAAAATGCGTCTAGGGGGCATACTGTTCTAACATAACCCATACGTAACTAACATGCATAATTCCATAATTTATTACTGAAATACTCAAAATCTGGAAGCATGCTGACAAAATAATTCATGCTATAACTGAAATGCTGAACAAAATGCTGAACTGAAAAACTTACAGACCAAAGGCGTGGCTTCGTGAGCTTCTCGCGGTCAGTAGTAGTGAAACCCTATACAGAACCATCGCTCTGATACCAACTGTGATGGCCCTCGAACTACTTGCTTGGAAATTTGCGGAAAATTAAAAATTTTCTTTTTAAAAGAACTTAAATGGCCTCATTCATAAAAATCACTGGTGAATCAAGTTCAATATTTCAAAATATTGCAGCGGAAGAAAATCAAAGTTTTGCCAACAACAACGATTTAAAAATATCCAACAACTGATAAAAATTGTTTGCGAAGAAAATAACAACTGCTGCTCTGAGGTCCTCGGGTGCCACTACTGCCGACCCAAGCTGGCTCACTGGTCCCCGCCCTCGGCCCTGGCCTCATCAGTACCTACAACAATCAAGTCTAGTGAGCCTAAAGACTCAGCATGCATAAATCGCAGGTAACGAGTAAAAATCTGAATTTAAAATATGCATGTGATAAAATATCCTGTCCTGAGGCATACTGAAAATAATCTGTACTGAGCAATTATAATACGTGCAGAACTGAACTGGAAATCACTGTAAAAATATTTGCTCCTTGGAGCCTGTACTGAAATAACTGATAAAATTTTCTGTTGAGATTATGTTTTACGCCTGTGGCCACTGCACTAAGCTGAACTGATCGGTAACTGGCTACCGGGGAGGCTGAAACTGATCTGAGCTGGCCGGTCACTGGCGACCGGGTGGTACCATACTGAACTGATCGGTCACTGGCGACCGTATAAAATAACACTCCCACATAGTGAATGAACCACAAGCCATATCGCATAAATCTCAAAAATAATCATTTTCTATTTAATGCACGTAAAATAATTAACTGGCGTAATGAAAATTCCTGTAATTTTACCAACTGGATTGGGTTGGATCGTTCCCAGGCTCGCTGCAACCTAACTGTGCCATGAAAAATATGCAATAGCTTAAACTTGACCAACTATGCAATTTACGTTCACAAGATGCGACTATGACGCCTAATGACTTCGCATTTAATCATGACTCCGAGCCAACCTGAACCGACACTGAACCGGCGTATAGTCATGATTAAAATACGCTGAAAAATCATAAAATAATGTTCCTAAAATGATAGGGTCGAAATCTAGGTGGAATGGAGGCCAAAACACGAAATGCTCTTTCAAGAGTCAATTTGGCACATTGCACCGTAAATTCTCGTACGACCTCAAAAATGATCCAAATGACGAACGGTCGAAAACATGACCTTCCTAACTCAATGAGGCACTGTCCAGTCCAAGGCCATGGGCTAAAAGCCAACCAAGAACTCGAACGACGCTTCTGAACAGCAGCATACTTGCTGTCAAAAAAAATACAGCAGCTGCGCACTTGTTTTTCCTTGTGTCGTTTTCGAGGCTATCGGCCATTGGGGCGTGAACCACCGACCAGAGACTCTTACCAACATCCCAAGGAATGATTTGAACCATGGCTAAGGGCCCTATGCCAGCCACAATCCGCATCACACCAAATCTTAACCGAAGGGTCCAACCGAGAGCAACGTACATGCGTGTGTAGTGTTTATGCTATGATCGATGTCTTGCGTCGTTCCAGTGGCCATTTGATTGACCATGGCACGATCTAGACATCTAGGAGCATGATATGAACCATGGCTAAGGGCCATAGGCCAACCAAGATCCACACCAAGCCAACCAACTCGAAGTACATGTGCTGTCAAAACCGAAGGGCCGAGAGGGGAAAGGGGCTGTTGTGACGTTTTGATTAAAAACCGATGAACCATGGACCAAGCCACCAAAAGGGTGACTTAGTCACGTCTTAGACATGCTAGGGAAGTGATCCAACCATGGCTAAAGGCCCTTGGGGCAGCCAAGATCAGATCCACAACCCTTGACACAAAACTGAAATTTTCGAACAACATTTCTGCACTTATGGGGAACTTGCTGTCATTTCGGTTTTCCAGCAAGTATGGGGCTGGTTTGAATGGACCAACATGGTCCTAATGCATCCTACTACATGTATACAAGTCGCCTTGGGAGCCTGGAGTCGATCCAATACCTGAAACTCACAAACCAAAAGAAAACGTGAAGCTTGCCATGAAGAGCCGAAATTCTGCATGTGTGTTCCCAAAATATTTTGACATGTATCTCGGTTTTTGCTTGCTAAAACATGATCATGTACTGAAAAATAAATGATAATATGACTTGATTGAGGTTTGAAAGAAATCTAGACATGCCTGGTTTCGTTTTGAAAGAAAACGAACGAAACAACGACGACTCGGCACGGAGGAGGTGGAGCGCTTCTTGTCTACCTTTCTTGAACTCGATTTCTCTCCCTTATTTTCCTACTGGATTCCCACGGTTCTCAGCTTAAAATTTCACTCAGATTTCGAAAGAAAAGAGAGGGGGAAAAATGGTTAGGAAGGTGAGGAGAAAGGGTGCAAGATATAAGGAATGAATCAAGACTAAGTCCACCCTCCTTTTGAATTTGAATTGTTGTTTGATATCAAGTCTTCTTGGGGATAAGGTGGCCGAATATTGGCTTGATTCTAGTCTAGGATATGTCCATTTATTTAATTAAATTGTGCTCCCAAAAATCCTAGAATTATCCTACTAATTACATGCAAAGAATTGGTCAAAGTTGGTGAGTTGGAAAATGAATCTTCTAGCACTAAGGGTGGCCGAAAAATGCATGATAAAATAAAGGGAAATGTTGATTATCTAGTCAACTAATACTCCTTGAAAGCCTTACTAATCCTTTAAATAATTTAGTGAGCTAACCCCTTAATTTAATAACTTAAATGAGTTCATTTCTTAATCACCTCAAATAATTAAATTAAATCTTCAAACCTTCCTTTCTAACTTAAATGAACTTAGTTACTAGCTAAATTAACTTCTGGAAATATTTCTCAAATCTTAAATTCTATCTCAAAACTCCAACTCCGGTCCGGCCTCACTGAAAATACTGAAATGCTAAAAATCAAACTGCTGAACTGAAATAATAAATAATTAACTTCAAATAAATGCATTTAAAATAATTATGCAATGAAGTCAATTAAATTTAAAAATCTAGAATTATGCATGGCTTATACGTCTACTGATTTACGGGTTCTACAAATATACTCAAGTTATGTATAGTTTTGAATTACATGACATATATTCAGTAGATGCATACATTAATAAGTATATAAGAGATTCAGGGATGGGAAAAAAATATAGAAATGCAATTTTTCTCCGCTAAAATACCAATTCCCTGAAGAGAAATGCTAATAAGATAAAATATCCCTGACAATCGAGATACTCTTGCCAGACGAGCATCTTTTCTTAAAGAAAAATTGACATAAAGGTGTCATATGACATGATTACAAAAAAATTACAAACTATTAAATGGTATTAATATACGTACTCATTTATGTTGTAAAAAATGATCTTCCAACGATCATTGGAAGTAAGCCATAAATGTAACAAAAAAAAAAGAGGTTTTAGATCTCAGCTTTATGCCAGAAGTAGAATTATTTCTTGGTAACCAAGAACAGTATGGTCTAGACAAAGACTGGATCTTACAAATCTGGGAAAATAGTGGATCATCGAGAAGTAGGATGTAAGCCTAAGCATTGAACTCATCTCAAAGCACGGGACATACACTTACAATGAAAACTTTCAAAAGATCTCACACATGAGATAATGAAAGTTTTAAAAATTGTATTGGTGGACATGTGGAGCAAGATGTCACATGTCGAGCAACTTTCCAGAAAATGATAGGATGGAATAAAATGCTTTGAACCAACTCTGGATATTGAAGAAATGGTTTATTATCAAGATCTTGTTCAAGTATGCCAATTTGAAGATATTGCCACAGACAAAAGTATATATGAAGAAGAAGAAGAAGTCTTGAGTCAAGAAGAATATGATAAAACAGAATCAGAATCAGAATCAGAATCAGAATCAGAATCAGAATTTGACCGAAGACGAAGTGTTTCGATACGAAACATATGAAGATTTGTTAGATTTTTTCAGTCAGATGACTACATCTCATAACATGCTCCAAAATATATTGAGAGAAAATCATATTCTCCATAGATATCAAGAATTCTCTCCAGAATAGATAGAAAAGTTCTTAGGAATTTTTTCCTAAGAAACAAAAAGCATAATCTAATTTATAAGGTTTCTAAAAGGAAAATAACAATCTCAATGGAACTTACGAAAAACCAAATGGAGATGCAATTAATTCATTTTGAAGAAATAAAGGAGGAATTACAAAAACTCAAGATATAAGTAGTACGAACTATGTTAAGCATCCACATCGGTGCAATCCAGATTATCATAAAAAACTATTTTTAAAGAAGAGATATATTCACCCATTGACATTGCTATATACGATAAACGAATGGGTAATCTTCAAGATTCAATACTCGAAACTCTATCAGTGAATCTCTTTGCAGAAAAGATTGTGGGAGTATTTTATCCAAGAATTACCTACAACATTGCAGATCAAGATTTCAGCCGAGTTTTTACGTTGCATTAAAATTTCAAAGAAAAAAAGATAATGAAAGAGGGAAATATATCATATTCTATTATCTATTAAATTTCATGCGCTACATAATTCAGAATTATTTATTAGAAATGAGTTTATATAAATTCCATAGATATTCAAAAAATTTACTCAAGCAATTTATCCAGAAAAAATTGAATTTCCCTTAATACAAGAAACAAATATGCAGATACAAGACAAAGCGATTCTGCTTAGAAATCAAACTCATAAACTGGAACCAAAGAGACTATCTTTTCTGAGAGATAAGATGACAAGTCACGGGTGGGAAAAAACACATGTATAAGAAACTCAACTAGTAACAAAAAACTTACAATAGGATAGTTTAGATGTCTAGAAGGATGGAGGGCAGTCGAAATAGTATTCGATATTACAACACAAAAAAACTCAATTTTCTTGTAGCATCATATACTATTTGAAACAACCTATGATATGCACTTACAAAGAAATGATAAATATCGGTGAATTGGAAGTTTTTAATAAAGTAATTTCATGAAAAGAACCATATCAATTGATTCTTGGACTAGAATTTCTCGAGGAACACACACCATAGAAACAAATAGAAAATGAAATATAATTTATGAGAGAGGATCAGATGCGGAAAATCCAATGACCAAAAGTTCATTATCAATATATATCCCAGCAGGATGTTTTACGAACAATATAAGACATGGTACTTTGCTGCCTATATTGATTCAAGAGCTGAAATCAGTACAACAAAACGAGAAATCTTTTCAAAAATTGGAGGAAAAATCACCTCAGATAGCTGGACGAGATTTCTCAAAGCGAATCTTAATTTTATGTAAAGGGATTAAGAAAGCAGAAATCCTAATCGAAGGTGCAGACAAACACCTTGGTATAAGGTAAAAATACCACAAATTTATTGTCATGATACAGAAGCTGACATATTGTTAGGAAACCATTTTCTACAAATTTTAAAACCCTATACACAAGAAAAAAGACTAGAAGATTAGTACTCAAATCACCATGTGATCACAAAGTCATAGTCCATAGACTAAGAAATGCATTTTTACATGAAATTGTCAATCCAGTTTCACAACAAAAGTGATGATGAAGGAAAACTTCTAAACTTAAAAATGAAATATTCTAGACGGTTTGGAGATAAGAGTGAGAGATCGGTCTTAAACCTCAAACAGAAAAGAGAAAATCTAATATTGATACTAACGAGCTTATAGCTTCGCCATTTCAGGTATATCGACAGAACTAAAAGAAATTAAAAACAAAAAATGGATATCGATTTAGCCACAATCCGAATTGATATGACAGGAAAGTATCATAGGATATGGATGAAACCAAATTCATATCTTAAGAAAGTCAAAACATGATATAAATTTGTGGCTCTTGCCTCAATTTATACTGTGTAACCCACTTACCAAATATTTCAGCACTACCTAAATAGATTCAGGAAGTTGTTCACAAAACATGGACAAACAATGATTATTTGTCAATGGAAGATATTCTGGAACAAAACTTTTTCATCAAGCTAGAGAGACCAGACATGAACATTTTGAAGTTCATAAAAGGATCCGTTAGAAAATGAAACAACTCTTGTTCATCACTTAATGAAGATGATAACTCAACTAGACAACGTGGGGATTATGTATATGTCTCACATAGATGGACAAAGTCAACTTTTCATTTAATTTTTATAAAAATTGTGTAAATAGATTTTTTTTGTTAAATATTATGACAAAAAAATTACAAGTTTTTTAAAAAAGACATATTTGAAAAAAAAAATCTTCTGTGGAATAACAAGCTTTCAGAAAGCAAAGAAACCCACCGAAAATTTTGTAACATGACTTATGTGGGAAGATGATAAAAAAAATCCGACTAGAAGTACATGAACCAAAAGGAGCGAAAATTCAGTGAAGTGATAGAACTGACCAAAAGTATTTTGGAGAGACGTCACCAAGTGTTGAGGGACCACACAAAAACAATTTTCTCGGAGACCTCAAAAGCGAAACTCACTGAAAGAATTAAAGAAAGTAGGTGCGATGTGAACCATCACAAAAAGACAGGTCCACTAATTAATAGAATACTTGACCATTAACTAGTGGAAGAACAAACCACTGAACCATCCATTACAAGACAATGTCAGCACCAACTGACAAAGAATAATTCAAAAGTTTTCTACAAGTTTTGGAGTCTGAGTTTCAGATTCAGAGAGACTTCTATAAATACAAGGCATAAAGAAGTTGAAGATATCGATCATTTATTCAATTTTCTTTCAAATAAATTTATAATATTTCTATTTCTAGTTGTTTATTGTATATTCAGCTACGATAAATAAATAAACAAGTTTCTCCTCTGTAAGAGGTTAATATGTAACAATATTATGTATATTTGAATAAAAGAATCAAGTGTTATGCCCTCTCTTGTATTATTTTTCAAAATTAAACTTATTTGTTGTGCACCGTGAGGTAGAAAATGATTTAGAATTGTACTAAATGCTGCTTGAAGATATTTATTTTAGGAGTCATCTGTTGCGACTGTGTGGTTAATCAGTCTGTAAAACCCGCTAGATATGATCCGACGACATTCCAGTCAAAAAGATAAAATATTTAATTTATTATAAAGAAGCATGATGAGCCATAAAAAGATCAATGATATATAAGCTAGAAATCTGACGTAGCATTAGGCTCGATAATTGTAACAATGTCATGTACTATGATATAAAAAAAGGTTAAAAGTAAATAAAAGTATAAAACATGGGTAAAATAGGAATAAAGACTGGATAGAAAAAAAAACTCTAAACAAAATGAACTAAATTAAGACATTAAAAAAATGACTAAATTGAGAATTGTCTAAACATCAAGGACCAAAAACAATAATTACCACTTATATATTATTAGATAAAAATTGAGTATTCTTAATTTAGGTTTCAATTGATAACAATGAGATAATAAATTTGTATTCTTCGTGATACTATCATGTCAATGTCTTATTTTTATTTTTAAAAATACACTATGGAATATCTACTCAAACATGGTCTTGGTAGATAATTGATTAATGAGAGCATTAATATTGGTGAACAAACTTTACATGAAAATCAATCAACCTAGAATATAAGAATTTGTGTTGGTGATCAAATAATAATGATGAACATCAATCAAAGTGACTAGATTCAGTAGCCAAAGTACACCTATTACTTAATTTGAGAATACTAATATATGTCTGATAACAAGATTAATCAAACTATGTAATTCTCTTATTGATCCAATGACAAAAACACATACAATGTGTATAAAGGGCAGGAAAGTCGTCAAAGCGAGCGGATGACTCGCGCTTATTAGAAATTCTTCGTTGAAATCACGATGAAATTTCAAAGATTACTAAACAGGTTTTGATCAAATCATTGTTGAATATCAGTAATGTTTTGGTTATTATTGTGGTAATAGCACAAATGAGTTATCTTGAACATAATTGAACATTAATAGACAATAATTAGTTAATATTAAATAATAATTGAGTTTTATAAGATAGTGATTGAGTACTCTAAATTACGAATAGAGATTACTAAGATATGATAATTGGATAATTTGAACAATATCTTAGCACTGTTATACAAAAAAATTGGATATTAATAGACAACATTAATACTTTTAAAAACATTTGAGCTTTATTAGACAGTAAATGGGTAGTCTGAATTATGAATTGCCATTGATTAATTATTGATAACATATTTTTACATGCATTAAAATTTTAATCTAGAAAACTTATAATCAAAAAAATTATTGTTCAAGTAACAAAAATTTGAACAAAAATTTGAAATACGAGATTTTAACTAGTTAATTTCTTGTTAAAGTTTTTAATTATAAATTTTAAAAAATTGCGAGAGCTCATTATTCTGAAATGAGTGGGTCTCTTGTGAGATGGTCTCACGAATCTTTATATGTGATACGGGTCAATCCTACTGATATTCACAATAAAAATTAATACTCTTAACATAAAAAGTAATAATTTTTCATGGTAATAAGATATCCGCCTCACAAAATACGACCCATGAGACCCTCACAAAATACGACCCATGAGACCGTCTCACACAAGCTTTTTTCTTCTGAAATTTATGTACAAGTTTCTTCTGAGATTGAGATTGATTATGATGGAGGAGATGTGAAGAATAAATAATGTAAAAAAAAAAAATTTTGGTCATTTTTGGATTTCTAAAAGTTTTCAAGGTTAATTTGTATTTTTGAATGAGTTGGAAGCTAAAACTAAATAGTTTGACAGTAGGAGCTAAACTAACTTTTGTCAAACAAAATATTGATGATTAATAAAAAACTCCATATTAATATGATTTGAAATCCATATTCGTTGATCGATTTGAAATTCATTATCAAATTGTTTTACACAAACAAATGAATGAAGTTGAAATCCATCGGTCTGATTTCTACATCGTCTTAGTTTGATTCGTTTAAAAGACGAAAGAGTCTTTCTTGCAACTCGTGGTTGATTTTTTTTTTTTAAATAAAACGGATGGATAATTATATTCGTTATAACAATTGAATCATCGTGGGTTTGATTGATTCATTTTGTCCCCCACGATCCTCTCAGTCGCAAGAACAAGAAATAGAGCAGTAATGAATGAATAGCTTTTCCTATTGTGGGCTGCCAAATGCCACCTCTGCCATTGCTTCTCTCAATCATCAATGTATATTAATTGCTAAAATGGCTAGAAAAGCCCATGAAAGATAAGGGCATATATGAGAATTGCATTAATTATTAATATTAACATTATAATTGATACAAATATTATGTATGACATGAAAGTAATATATTTATAATTTTAAAGTACTTCAATATAAATGATGTTTAATATGAGTAGTTTTCTTGTGAGACGGTCTCACGAATCTTTATCTGTGAGACGGATCAACCCTACCGATATTCATAATAAAAAGTAATACTCTTAACATAAAAAGTAATATTTTTCATGGATGACCCAAATAAGAGGTCTGTTTCACAAAATACGACCCGTGAGACCGTCTCACACAAGTTTTTGCCTAATATTAAATAGAAGATACCAAAATATTATACTTTTACCACAAATTGTGTGATATTACATAATCAAATTATTAATTTAATTAATGAAATTGCAGTATTAATTTAAAAAATTAACTGAATACATTGTACTAAAGGGTATTTTAACCAAATCCAAAATTATATCATGACCTCAAATGGTTATTATAAGTGCTAAGTTATTATAATATAATAAAATCATATAGTTAATTTGATAAGATGAATGACATTTTAATTTTAGACAGATTTAAAATTACACAATGACTCTACATAGCTAATATAAAGTGTTCTTGTACTATACATAATAAGAGATAATAACAATAACAAACAATATAGTATAAGATGTGTTAAGGCTGATTTCAAAAAAAAAAAAAAAAAGATGTGTTAAGGTAGAATAGCCATTTTACTTTTTCGGGAAATGAAAACTCATCGTTGTTATTTTTCGAAATACACTGAATATAATCTCAAGCTAACGCAATTATCTGTGAATCACGCTAATTTACATTCTTTTTAATTCCATATGTTAGAGAACTCTCAGATAAATTTCCTGATTTCAGTTTTATTAGAACATGTTGATTATCATTTTAATAAAATTGTGTTGCAATTAATACTAAACTTTCTCAAAAACGTGATAAACTGAGATGATTTTGTCCTTCACTACAATATTGTCAGTATGCTTGAAATGAAGAATTTATTGACAATGGTAGGATACAACATTCAGTGTTCTGCTTCATTTAGTCAAAATACCATCGAAGAAATTAAACTTGGTAGCAGACAGACAGAGACAGACAGGGATGGTTTAAGGAAGACACCCTTTTTTGATTTGTTGCAAATGAAAATCAGTTTCCGAAGTTGGAGAATAACAAGTAAATCAAAGTTCCTTGATTGCAATTGCAAGTAATTGCCCCCATCTTTATACTCACCACTTGACGAAAATATAGAGAAATCTACCCAGAGAAAAGGTAACTGGCGAATCGGCAGTGGGAGTGCTGTGGACAAAGGGCGAAGGAAGCACCACATTCCACATGGGAAATATAAGTGTAACAAATTCGAAGCTTCGTAGAATAAGGTTCACGTCAAAGAAATCAAAACCAGATGATGATCAGATAGAAACTACAGCTTTGAACATGGTACAAAATTGACATTAACAACACAAAAATGGTATCTTTTCACTAAATCACGCTAGAGAAAAGAATGAAAAAACTCAGTTTCTGTATGTAGTAGAAAATCTGATGCATAATGGGACAAAAAGGAAATCGCAGCATCAGTGCATGTAGTAGTTGAAGCAGTGTGGTGCGTACTAATACCGCACGATGTCCTGGAGGCAATCATAGAAATGTGAAATGTTGATTTTTTCTTTCCCAGAATAAATGCTTTCAGCACCTCCACCATGTTCACCCTGAGCAGCCATTTCGACGAGCATAAAGAGCTTCTTGAGAGGCATCTAGAACACGATGAAATAAAATTAATTATACATGTTATCAGTTTTTCTTCTTTGATCTGCAGTCTTTCTCGACACATACCATAAATTTAGACTGGCTAAGTGTGTTACAACTATCTCCTCGTGCGATGAAATTTGTGAGAGAATGGAGGCAGTTATTAACGTGAGTTCAAGATTATTCGACGAATTTACATTTATGGACTCTCAATCCGTTCAATTTATAGAGAATAAAATCTAGTTTACTAAAAAGAGAGATTTGGAATGATGAAATATTTATCCCAAGTGTTTCTTACAAAATATAGCAGTAAATACATGGGTAAATACTTACATCATTCAATGCTTCTGCAGCAGAATCAATATCATCACTTGAAAAAACGTTAAGTTGCTGTAACACCTGTAAGGAAGTAAAAGATTAATAAACAGTTCTCATGCTCGCTGTGATACCTGCAAGCTAATCTACAATCAATAAACCATTATTTCCAAGAAAAAAAAGTGTACATTAAGTCATCAACACAAAACTGAGTGTTGAAACAAAATTAAAAAATTAAATGTCGAGCATTTCCCAACTCTCCAAATAAAACTTTAGGAAAAATAACATAAAAACTGAGAGAGGCTCCTGCTGATAAATATACCTTTTTGGCATCTTCTGACTTGAGAGTTGGAACATTGAAGGTGACAGAGAATGCATCTCGAATACCAACCAATTCCAAGAAATTGACTTCACTTGTGGTCCCAATGACCAGGATTTTTTTACCCTAAGAAATTAAGCAGTAGGATAAAATCATGTCTGAAACAACAGCATAAGCAGAGTTCCAGAACACTACGTATTATAATAATAGAGAGAGAAGCACAAATTAACTAAAATTTCCAAGAGGAAGGACAAAAGGAATTTAATGCCAAAAAATACTCTAGAAGAACAGGTTGATTTGAAAAGTATTAATGGCTGTGATTTAGACCAAAATTTGAAACATAACGTTCTACATTTAAAGTGTTGTAGCTCTAGAAGTTGCTGAGATTTTTAAAAGTTTCTATAATTGTCACTTGTCCTAGGATGTCAAAAAATTTAGTCAAACCCAATACAACATTGTACAAGCTTCACTTTATTATCAAGAAAATATATGAGAATCTATATTCGAGGCCAGTGTTAACATCGGAATTAAACAATTTTGCACAGGTTTGAATTGGTATGGAAATGAGTTAAACCTCGAATGCCTTGACATTTCTCATATTGTTTTATCATATTGTTGCTTATAGTACGAAGCTTTAGCCAATGAACATAGATGACTTGTGAGCATGACCAGCTTGGCTCCAAGTAGAGCTATTTTAAGCTTGCTTGGATCTTCTAAACATAAACGATCTAAATGTTGCAAATACTAGTTTTTCACTAAACTTAACATTCTACATACATCAACAAATTACAGAATATATTTCTTGAAAAAAAATAGACAAAATATATAGATTAAATATTTTCAAAGATTAATCAAGTTGAGTTCTAGCCCGAAGAGACTCGATGTTTGAAGGGTCGAAGAACTTTATACGACGATTGATACCTCGATTAAAAACTCAACCGCGCCTAAATTAAAAAATTAACGAGATCCAGCCTTCAAAAGTTTTAACGATTAGATTTTCGCTCATCTGGTTTGCAGCAATCCCACTAAAGATGCATGACAACTATCACAACATTCTCACACATGTTAAATAACTAAGATCAAATTCGATGAACCTCATTCATTACTTTTGCAAACATCATGAGAATACCTTTGGTGGAAGCCGCTTCAGGAGTACCAACAACGTCTGAGATATTAGATTTGAAAAACGGGGCCCAATTGGAACATATTCCAAAAGCCTAGAAAAACAAATATATATTAGATGAATTCATGAATAATGCTAAATTAACCAACATCATTCATCTCCAAATCAGCAGAGCCACCTTTCAATATCATCAAGGATTACAATGCTTAATGGTGACTTATAAGCATCTTCAAAAACCTATAAAAAAAAGATAGACAAGATACTCCTTAAGCTTCTGCAGAGTAAAAGAGTAAAAAGTTCTCCCCGAAGATTAAGAAAGAGGAGCAGGTTTGAACTAAATGATGTCGTAGACTTCCAGTGCTTTCCAATGTACAACTACAAGTTGGAGATCAAAAGTGAGGTTATGGCATCGGACCTTAACAATCTGAGCACATTTTGTGGGTTCACTGAGTCCAATCATCGTTTCAGCAGATATCTAACAATTTATAGACATGGAGAAAAATTCTTCATGAGAGGATTAGATAATTAAATTGATTTCTCATACATACGGGGAAAAATAAATCACTTACAATTTTGACATAGGGGAAATCACTTTCAATGCCAATTGTTGATGCCATTGCAGTCTTACCACTGTCAAAGACAAGGGAGATTTAGTGGAGTGATAATTTAGAATAATTTTAATACGACACTTGATTACCTGCCACTGGGACCTTCAAGAAGGCAAGTAACAAGCGGGCTTCCTTGACTAACTTTAACTTGTTCTGCTAATAGCATAGTTCTTCGATAAATGTGATCGTGACGGTCGCCACATTCAATTATGCCATTGAGTCTGCAAGAAGCATAGGTTGAATATTGAATTTCAGAAAGAAACACTAGTGATCATCCATGGTTGACTAAAGATAAAAGGTACCTAATCAGTGTAGGTCAGAAACTGACAGTGTCAGTGTGTGTGCTTGCTTTATGTAGGAGTAACTATTAGAATGTTGTACATGGTATATTTTTGTTTCAATAATTATGGGAATAAATTAATATGTGCAATGTGATAAGAACGCACTTGGCAAAGTAGGAAACTGAGCAAATAAGTTATGGAAATTTTGTTTGACAGAGAAGGAAAAGGAAGAGTTCATCGATTTAAGGGGAGGAGAGCAAATGAACAAATCTTTACCTACATCAATAAAAAAACATATCCTACATCATATGCGACTCAAGCAGATTACGTGCAGAGAAGAGATTTTGATCCTCTGCCTTTTCTAAACCGTGTTTGTAAAAGATAATTACTTCTTTCCTTTTTCAGATTATCTATCCCCACTTCTGAGTAATATTTTTCGTTTGTACTGTACCAATTACCATTGGACATAAATTGATATCATAAAACTACAAATGACATGTCACTGGCACATAATAGAAAAGATGCACATATCTTTTAGCATGAAACTTTTGATCTATTTTAGGATAAACCAATTTGGGATAAATGATGGTTATAATTTGAAGTCCCAACACAAGTTCAGATCAGTGGAAAACTCCAACCAAAACTCAAAGTTCTCAAGAGCTCTAGCTTTTAGATAACAAATGCCAATACCCACTAAAACATTCATAGCATCCCACAGGCTAAAGCAGAGTCCATACTAAATAAGAGCAAATGCCGGACAAGTGAAAGTGCAAAGAAAACGACAGAAACACCAAGCCAGTCATCCCACCCAATTAAACGGGGTCATGCATGGCCCTTCCTTCCATAGCACAACCAAATTGTTGTATCATACTCTGCTTGGAAATGCCAACCGAAAGCTTTCATGAAGATTAAAACTCATAAACTTGATGAAAAAATTAATCGAAGTTCCACCAAACCCAAGACAAACTCATATTTGATCACATTAACACCCCATGTTTGAGATCCTAATCAGTTCGAAGTACAGCTTCTCATAAAAATCCTTCTGTAGGTGAATATTCATACCTGCAGCGTTCAAGATCATCAGTGGAAGCTCCAAATGCTGGAATGACTTCTCGAAGGGCATTCAAAAAATCATCCATGGTGACTCTTATACTTTCTTCGTCCACTGGTTTGGTAAGATCATCCATACTTAGTTGCCTATTCAGAGCATATGATACTGCACTTTTTACAACACCTTCAAGCTCTGCTCCACTATAATTTTTTGTCCTAGCGGCTGCATACAAGAGGAGAAAATGTAATGCTAAAATTCTATAAACCTGGGATGCTATCTATTCCTTTCAAACATTCAAGTAAGTGAAATTAAATCTTCACATATTCTTCCTTCTTTTGATGAAGCCACCCCCCCCCCCCCCCCCAACACACACCCACACACAAAAAAAAAACTGACCACCTTGCCAATTGATAATGTGCATTGAAATCTAAAACTTAGACAAAAAGGTGTGGTCAATATCAAAGAACAGGTCAATTAAATGCATGAATCAAACATAAAATTAGACATCCAAAAGTATGCCATATCTCACAGAAAGATTCTCTCCTTATAAATCATACACTTCAACTTATAGAACAAGACTCTTTTAAGTTCAACCGCGTAGGGTTCACAAGTACTGTGTGCTTTCTTATTTCAATAATAGCATACCATTTCCAAAGGAAAGAGTTCAGTAAGCAACTTGTCTCGCCCAGAAAACTCTAAAAAAATATCTCATGAGACAGAGATAGAGAGAGCAGCAATCTTAGCAAATAAATAGCCATCGGAGTATACAATTCTGAATCCAAGAGGGAGAAACAAACTTGCAAGAATGTAGAGCATAAACTTTTCAAATTTGAGTTGCTGGCTTCATAAAATGGAAACCAAAAGTAAGACAATGGACGCCGTAAAAGGGCAATGAACAAATGATATACCAAGTTCTTGCAAGTTCACATCTGAACTAAGAAATGAACTTTCTTTCATCTTGTTTGTGTGAATCTGAAGAATTTGTAGACGACCATTTTCATCAGGAAGGCTAATCTCCACTTGGACTTCCAAACGCCCTGGCCTGACACCCAGAAAATAAAAATCACCAAATAGAATAGGTATCATATTATAAAGCATGAAAATCTTGTCACAATCTGGCAAGACATAATCAAATAATAAAGTTACGCATGAAGAGGATTTTATATGGTTAAAACCTGCAGAAACAAAACAAAATAGACAACATAATTCACCTCAAAAGAGCTTCATCAAGTAAATCTTTCCTGTTTGTCATTCCAATGAGTAACACATTATTCAGGGATTCGACACCATCTATCTACACAATACGTAACCATGAATGAATCAATTCCGACTACTTTTAACTTTGTAAAAATTTCCAATTCACCATTAACCAAAACCACAAAATACCTTGGTCAAGAGTTGGTTAACAATACTATCATGAACTCCAGTACCATCTCTTGTTGAACCTCTAGACTGAAAATTCAAAACCAAGAGTCATAACTGAAACAAGATTAAGCTTGAACCAGTGTCCAGCGCAAGTATTCACAATCAGCTCCCACATGATTTGACATTACATAGAAACATGCACACACCACCAATATCTCTAATATGTCTGTTAATTATATCCAGCACTGAATGTCAATGGAACAATTAAGATTTTCAATAAACAATTCATATAAGAAAAGGAAGTAGCTATAGACTCTATCTCAGCTTGAAAAGTCTATTACCAAATCCCCTTCCCATCATTATATTATATTATATTATATTATATTATGATTGTAATGACCCGAATCCTTATTTTGAATGAAGTACAAATTAAGAGATAATTAAAGAGTTGTTAATTAAGTATCCGGTTTCCGCTGTTTAATTGTTGTTATTAAGTTTAATGTTGCATGTTTATTAGTCTGTTTAGTAGTGGCTTGGGTAAGGGCGCTACAATGATTAAAAAAATGTATGTAGTCGGACTTTTTTTTAATAGGTAGTCAGACCATTTTAGTGCTATTCACAACTCACCGACTCTTCCCCCGCATAGTCATGCAAACACACCTACAATGATGGCTACAGGGAGGAGAGATGCAGCTGATAGAAGAGTAAATAGGGAAAACATGAAAATTGAAGAAGAAAAGAAGTAAATAAATAAAAATTATCATATCTCAGTTTGGTACGTTGAATAAGGGTTCCGCTGAACAAACCTAATGCCAATAAAGAAATATCTCATTATGGTTGTCCTTAACTTTATTTCGGTTTCGTGGGGCCTGGATCTTGGTAGGGAAGACAAGTTGACTTGGTACCCACATAAAACACCTATCCAGTAACATGGCCAATCGAATGAAATACATATCGAACTTCCACAAAGCAATACAAGTGAATGATAATAACTGAAGTATATCATAAACTCTTGTCATTCTCCAAATGCCACAAAAATAAAAAAAAAATCAGAAATTTCAGACATGGGCAGCAGCAAAGAAAAGTTGTCTAAAACTTTTCAAGTCACTTACCTTACAAATAGCATCAATTTCATCAAAAATTATGACATGCAAATCGCTCTGATCACCTGAAAATATGAAAAGAATGCGACTGTGACCAGAGGAACAAGTGAGAATTACTGACTCTGGCCCTTAAAAGCACAATACCTTTGGTTCTTTGATCTTGTTCGGCATCAGCAAATAGATCTCTCACATTCTTCTCAGTTTCACCGACAAATTTACTCAACACTTCAGGTCCATTCACAATCTATGATTTCCAAATCATCAATTAAATTTAGAAATATCAGAACACTTGTTAGTGGCCAGCTAATAGATTATGCAGCAGCAGCACAGATCTAACATCCACCCGCACAGAGTAATTCGAGGATGTCTTATCAGTTCCTATAATGTGCTATAAATAGACAGCCACAAAATCATAATAATAACAAACCAGAGGTAGAAATGACTCTTCACATGGAATACAAAATTCTCAGCAAACTGAATACATCATGATAGAAAACCAGAAGAACCAAAGGGCTTGCTAGATCTTAAATCAATCTTCAAAAAAGAATGTAAGTAGATGATAGAAAGCAAGGAAGTAAAAGTTCTGTAATATATGATATATCTATGAAAGCTCAACGGGACAGAACGAGTAAATTTTGAGCATTATCACATAGACTCAAACAGAAGTCACGCATGGACACATGTTCAAATGTCAAGTTCATTCCATTATATCGTTTGAGCTAAAAAATCGCATGAGACGAAGATAACAAAAATTTGAGAGATGTGGAACCATGTTCCCATGTTTCCATTCAAGAAAGTAAAAACATTTTACTTTCTTCTTGTCCTTTGTATCTCTCACAAATAATTTAGAATTTGTTTGGTCAAAACAATATAGCAAAAACACCATTCATTTGCAAGTTTCTTTCCATCATAACATGTCTAGAAATACTTCATGTGTATACCTTTGGTTCTTTCCCATTCAAAACCTTTCCAATCTGTCGAGCCATTAAAGTCTTCCCAGTACCAGGAGGCCCATAGAGCAGCATTCCCTTGACGTGCTTGATACCCAGTCTAAAAGAAAGAGTATTATTAATGGTTATATCGACATAAACAGAATCTTCTAATGCCAGGTTATAAGTCAAAAAATAAAAACAATATAGAACACAAGCATACTTAGAAGTCACGTGCGAAGGGAAAACCCTTGAGGCAAAAGCTCTTCTGAAAATATCAGCAAACTCTGCACTCAAGCCACCGATACCTAATGATTGAAGATTGAACTCCTTATGCCTAAAGATGTTGCTGCTTGCAGCTTCACGCTGATTGACAATCTGCAATGCATAAGAAATATGTTAACTTATTGGCCATTCTACCTGGATGCCAACAATTCCATCATACATCATTTGAAATATATCACACACACACACATATAACCATATATTTCTCAAAAGCTAAAAATGAAACCTTTATCCCACTTGAATTTGGTGCTTCAAAGATAATGTATGTATCAGCTGATATAATTCCTCTTTCAATACTATTAGACTTCTCTAGCCCCTCCACAGCAGCTTGATTGACGGTGAAAATATATCCAATGCCATGGTATTCAAATGTTACTCTTTGCCCAGTTGTCATAATCTGCAAAAAAGGGGAATAGTTTTCTCTATTACTAACAAGTAAGAGCCATAACATAAACCTAATTTGATTTCTAGACCAATGGAGTAAGATCTATGCATATTTAAAGTATTTACATAAAATCAACAGTTCTCCCTTTCCTCTCAAAATAAAAAATATGCAAACCCTCCGTAATTATGTCATGAGATTGTCCACTCGGTGAAAGGAAAATATCCACGATCAATTTTGTAACAAATTTAATAGCTTCGATATTGTACATCCATTTTAGTTCATTGTTTTGGGCATTTTAAGAATCTTTCAACTCAACTGGATCGAAAAAAATACCTTGAAAAACATCAGGACTATCAAAAGTAGCATGACAACAAATAGAATCGAAGACAAGATATATAGATCTTACATGGTTGATAAATCTCTTACGAATCTGCTGTGACATAAGAACAGCATCCACCTGCAAGGTTATATAATTAGTTAATACGTTAATCAGAAGCATACTCGCTTACACACATAAAACTTCATAGGAAACAAATTCATGATAAGTGTACTTCATAATAGAAGGATGGAAATCGATAAACGAGATAAGAACGAGAAGACAAACTTGTTCATCTTTAGCCCCTTTCTTCACAAACTCCAGTTCCAGGGTAAGCAATGCAAGATTGAAATTTTCAGGAGGTATATATCTATACATTTTAAACCACATGGTCAGGAAAAACCTAAGGTTGAAAGAGAAACAGATGCAATGATTAAAGTGGCATCACAGAATCTAAAAACATTATACCTGCATATAGATATTGAATCCCCAGTGGAAACTTTTGCATGTCGCCGCTGAATGGCATTGAGAGCAATATGGCCGCTAGGTATGGAATCATGGCCAGTATATCGTAGTTAAGGTAACCCAAATGCGTGTTATTGAACCCCAAGTCCCTCAGATATAATAAAAGCAATAGCAGTAAAGATAGCAGTTCTAGCAAATTAACAGCATAGTAATTGTGGTGTTGGTGATAGAATTATTCTACAAGAAGGAATAGTAGCAGCAAACAGCAAAAGGAATGGTAATAATGGGATGAGTAGTAGAAATTTCCTACAAGAAGAAGGGACATCGCTAATAACCACCCACAGCTATTTAACAGCAATCCTCAATTTCACACACAGCCATACAGCAAATACAACCAAACTGCGGGACATTTTTAAAAACTGTTTCAACATTTAGGTTTAACGAGCACTTCTCTCACACATCAAATAAAAACAGCTAAATGACGAGGCTACTATCAAATCCAATACACTATTCACTAATTTGATAAATGCTCCTCACGAGTAACCGCAAATAAAAAAAATGTAAACTATTAGAATGATGAAAAAGTGAAGTAACAAACATCAGGGCCAAGTCATCCAACCTCATTGAATCCTCGTTAAAAATTGACATAAGGGATGCATACAGTGCTTACCGGAGACAGAGGAGGAGAGTGAAACTCACTTTTTAAGGATCCAAAAACTCGAGATTTTTTTTTAAAGACGGCCAATTGAAGAGAACATAAATTTTACTGGTCGTACTTGACAACCAGCGAACTTAAAAGATTAACTCGTTTAACAACGCACTCAGCGGTTATCTGTTTCATCAACATCACGTCGGATAAACCTGAAGCTTTGACACAAAAGCCAAACACAAATGGGCTAAAATTCCCATATCTGCATTTTTTCCTCATAGCCTCATCCCAAATTCCTAATCATTTCACACAAAATCCAATCGCAGCATTCTTACCCTAACATCACTACTCAATAAAATCATCAAAATAAAAAAAATCGTGAATCTTGAGATGAAGGTGATAGAAAGGATATGCTACAGTGAGGACGACAACATCGCCGATCAGAGCAAAGGCGAGCCTGGATCCAGGCACGACGAAATTGCGTAGATCGGAGGGAGAACAGTAGGCGAGATTATTATAGGCGAGATCTTTCCCCGGCGTGTTGGTCACGATCATCTTTCCTGACATAGCTTTGCTTCAGAAATCAATTTTTTTTTTCCCCAGAATGTTCTGTTGACGATGGGGAATGAAAACGTGTTCAGATGTGTGGGATTCTATTTTTGCCGGTTCTTATTAATAGGGTGCACCGAGTCGAGCTCGGTCGATTTAATTTTGCGAGCTTGAGCTCGATTCGAACTTTCCAATAATAAATTTAAATTTCAAGTTCGAGTTCGAGTTCGAGTTCATTTGAACTTGAAAATATTAGTAGCATAATTGTAGGTTGTATTTGGATATTTGAGTGAATTCACGCCCCAAATATATTGTATCAATTTGCTTCGAAATTAGAAAGATAGATATGTATATTTTTTTGGTTCAATTTCAAATTTATTTGTCAACTTATTCATTTCAAATCAATAATCATTTCAAATCAATGGATTTCAAATATCATGAATCCAAAATACATCAATCCAAAATCAAAATTAAAGTTTAAATTTTATATTTATATGGACAAAAATATCCTTAAATTATATATTTTTTTAACCAAAAATATAATAATATATAATCACTCGAGCATAGCGTGATCTATTCGATTGAAAACAATTAAAAATCAAACTCGACTTAAAGCTCAATCAAATCAAAATTGAGTCAAAGTTTTAATCAGTACACGTAAAATTCGTGCATTTATTTAATTGTTAAATTATTTAATTAAGTTTAAAATGATTTTAGAGATGCACGATTTATGAATTTGTATTATTTTTAAATTATTTATGTTTATGTGATGCACGTTAAAATAGTTTTCTTGAGTTTCATGTTTGAGATGATTATTCGATGCAGAATCGAGGAAAAGAGATCGGCGACGATTTTGACGATTTTAAAATGTGATATTTTATTTTAAGTTAGGATTTGGGCATTTTAAATGATTTATTTAATTTTTAACATTTTTAAAAGTCTAATTTAATTATTAGGTGATTTTAAGATTTTAAAACTTTTAAAGTTGATCAATTGTGTGATTTAAAATTTTAATATGATATTGTTAGTAAAGTTAAAGTGGGTTAGAAATTTTTAATTAGCATGTTAATTGTTTAATTAAACATATTTTTTTCCTAAATTTAATCTAAACACACGCACACACCTCCACACACGCACACACTCGTTAGACACACACACATTTCATTCTATCACATTTTCAGATTTTTTTTAGAGGAAAACTTAGGGTTCTGAGAACCTTCAGCAGCCGCCTCCTCCCTTCAAAAGTTTCGGTTAGAACTCTTTGATTTTATCAGCAGAAATCGTGCCACGTTCGTCCCGGATCAACCCTCGCACTCGTTCCGCTTCGGTATCGTCGTTTCAGAATTTTGAAAGATCAAAGGCATGTATAATCTATTGTTTCTGCATCGATCTTGTTATATTATGCGTTGTGATGTTTATTATGCGTAAAATCCATGTATGTTGTGAAAAGTTTGAGCAAAAACGTTTGAAATGATTTTTGGATCAAAATTTTTAGATCTGAAAACGTGTCTGATCTCATTTCGATTTCTGTGAAAAATCGGTTGATTTTTTGGAAAGGTTTTCAACATATAAAATATAGTACTTTTTGATACTTTCAATTTGACAGTAAATTCGTAATTCTTGGATAAGAAACGAGTGAGTTATAATCGTTTTCGTGGCACTGCTCAAACTGCGATTTTATTAAAAAAAAATGCGTTTTTGACGTGTTCGTGAAGTTTACTGTTGCAGGCTTCGTTGGAGACCATTGGATGATCGTTGCTGCGTCTAGGTATATTAAGTATGATGTGAGTTTGATTTTTGGTGCTTCGTTTGGTGTCGATAGGCACTTGGTTGCATTAGAAGTCGTAGGAAAAACTTTGGCGTCAAAAGGTCGTGTTCACGGATTGTGTTGCGTTGTTTGTAGTGCGTCGTTGTTTTGGGGCATTGTGTGAGTTTGGAACATTTCCATAGCTTCCTAGGTTGAGTCTTGTTGCATCGGTTCGAGTCGTTTGAGCGTGAATTTTAAAATTGCATCAAAAATGTGTTATTTCGGTTGGTTGTGCGCAGGATTAGCGTCGCAGCGCTCACCAGGGAGCGCCACAGCGCCCGTTCTGCGCAAGTCTAGCGCCGCGACACTGCCCTTGTGGCGCCGTGGCTCTAGGCAATGCCGCAACGCAGCGCTCGTCCATGACTTCTTAAACCACTATTTTTAAGTTCATTTATTCCATGTTTGGGAAATGTTCATACTTCATATAGAGATTGTTTTGGGGTTCGATGTCATGATTTAGTACGATGAATAAGCGAGGTCAAGTCCCGAGTGATTTATAACGTCATAAAGAAATTGTCATTTCGGGTGGTAAGCATGACTAATACGTCTAAGTTATGGAACTTAAATGCTTGAAAATTGTGTTAGTATATACAACAGTGGCCCCAAGCGAGATCCAATGAATCCCTCAACACCATGTAAGTATGTTCGACGTGCAAAGAAAAATGTTTTATTTTTTTGAGGTATGCTAAATATCTTGTGACTAATTGAACAAGGTTGGAAGTCGGTGAATGTGGCCGAGGACCTCTCCACCCCGGTAAAGCATGACCGGGTTTAGATCAGGATTGGAAAGCGGTAAAACATGACCAAGGATCAATCCACCCGGTAAAGCATGACCTAGGGATCTCATGTATGTGGTAATGGATTTTCCTCACCAACCCAGTACTGTGGTTTAGTCTGATCAGACAAATTTATGTATGAGTCATTTGCTTTGAAACATATCTCTACGCAAAATGATGAAGTTTATGCATGTTCAAGTATGTATGATGCAAACATGTTTATGAAATTTTTTATGATGATGGCACATCTGAGTTTATGTTATTACGTTCAAGTTTAAGTATGTATGTTCTACTTTAAAGATGCATGTGGTTTTTATTACGTATTGCTTGTTATTCTCAGTTTATACGTGTTGAGTTTTTAGACTCGTTAGACTTGATCGATGCAGGTGAGGACGAGTTTGAGAAGACGAGGGGTGGGGACCAATGAGCCGGCTCGGACTGCGCAGGAGGCAAAACCCGAGGACCGCCAATGTTTTAAGATTTTATGCATGACGATTTTAATACTCTGATTTTCACGAGATTGCTTCACATTGTTTGAACAATTTATTTTTAGCAAACTCTATTTGTAACCTTTTTTTTGCAAATATTTTGGTTGAATAGTCTATCCTTATTGCATTTTGAATTATAACTATCTATTTAATAAAATTTTATTTTTCCGTAAATTTTAAGTAGTACAAAATTACAGTATGTTATAGTTGGTATCAGAGCCGACCTCTTCCGAGTACGGTATGGTTCGGGGACGAACCAAAGCGGAAGCTGGTGGGCATGTGAGGCCCGGGCTCTTGACAGACTTATAGGACGGAGGGAACATGGATGAACCGATCTTACACCGGAAGGAGAGGGATTCCGAAACTGTTCAGGTATGAGAATGTCTAGTTGAAGATGACTTAAAAGATTTGATATGTACTACTCATATCAAGATGGTGGATCTTCTTTTCAGTAGCTCATCACTTAAGAACTCCAAAGTTAAGTATGCTTGACTTGGGGTAATTTTGGGATGGGTGTGAGTGAGGACATAAGCACGCTGGAAAGACTTGTCTTGATACAGTGAGGAAAGTTGTCGAATATAGGGTGTTACAGTAGTCCTCACCTTATATTTTTCTCTAAAGTTGATGAAATGTTAGTTTTCTCATTTCTGCAACTATATATTTTTAAAATTTAGTTTCAGAGGGTGTTTGGTTAAATTTATTAAAAACAGCTTATACTTATACGATTTTATATTGAGTAGGTCTTTTGTGACACGGTCTCACGAATCTTTATCTGTAAGACGGGTCAACCCTACCGATATTCACAATAAAAAGTAATACTCTTAGCATAAAAAGTAATACTTTTTCATTGATGACTCAAATTAGAGATCATCCCTCTCACAAAAAACGACCCGTCAGATCATCTCACACAAGTTTTTGTCTTCTATAGTTTTATAAGTTGTTTTATGAATTTATAAGTTGTATAATCTTATCTAAAAATAAATCTTTAATGTGCTTGAATAAACTTATTTTAAATAACTTGAAGTTATTGATATGTTTGATATTGTAAGATATTTTTATTATCAAAATTATTAAAATAGTATAATATTATTTTATTTTTATAATTTAGAAAAAAAACTGATGTTCTTTAGATCAATTTTAAATAATAAATGTTTGATATTATATTTGTTCAAGTAAATTTAATAAAAAAGAGTTTGTTAAAGTTAAGAATTTATCAAATTTTGTGGATAATATAGTGACAATTTAGGAAAATATGCAAAAATATCTTGGATAAGTAAAATTTAAAATAAGATATTGTCAAAAAAAGATGAGGCGACAATTTTTTAAAAAAAAACAACTTATAAACTCTCAAACGACTTATTTTGCCTGCTTGTAAATTGTTTACAAAATGAATTATCGAACAAAATTTAATAGTTTATCAGTTGTATTTACGGAGGTTTTATGTTTCTATTAAATGTTTTCACTGCCACTGAACATTTTTATGAATGCACAAAAATCAGTGTTTAAAAATAATCTGTTCTCTCTGCAAAACTTCATGTACACCCATTTTTTAAAAAAAACTGAAGGAAAAAAGTTACAGCAAAAATGCCTTTAAATAAAATCCTAAAAAAAAGACCGGCGTCGGTTAAAACCGTCCGAACTATACCAAAAACCGGAACTAATTACACGGTTCAGTTAAAACCAAAATTACTTCGATTTAACTAACTTTTTCCTAATTTCTATTTTTCGATTTTTATTTATTTATTTATTATTATTAAAAAATAAAAAAGATTATTTAAAGATAAAAAAATTATAAATTTGTTTTCGGCCCGGTTAACCGATCTAAAAAACTGAACCGATCGGAAATGGAAAAATCCAAAAAACTAAAAATCGAACCAAATTAATAGTTCGATTATCAATTCAAATTGAATTTTCAGTTTCGGTTCGAGCGTCAACTGAACCATATGAACACCCCTAATTAAGAACGTTAATCATGGATAATAAATAAAACCAAAAATAAATGGAAATGGATCATCTACTGGGATATCCCCACAGTAGAAGATGCTGTAGATTTATTTTAATTCTTTTTAGTTTTATTTTTTTTTTGAACTTTTTGTTTTAATCTTTCTTTTACTCATTCTTAAATTTTCATTTTTAATCTTGTTTAAAATATATTATAATTTTTTCTTTTGCCATTTTTAGACTTTTTGTTTCCCTTTTTTTTTGTTCACCTTTTGTTTGTCTCGTTTGATTAGAAAGTAAAACATATTTATGTTTCAATTTTAGTTCTTTTCACACGTTTGATTCGTCTATTTTCTTTTTTTTCTCATTAATTTTTTTTTAAAAATTACAATAAAGGAGGGAGAGGACTTCAATATAAAAATTTCTATTTTCTTCCATTTACATGTCCAATTCTTTTCTAATTTTTTGACTATCGAATTTATTTATTTTGAGAATAAAATATATAATTATTTTTTTCCCATATTGACATATTTAATCAGTAATTGGTACATTAGTATATAGTATATAAGCTAAGTATAAATTATAACAAGAAAAAACGATACAATAAAAATTGACAAGATAAAAAGAGAATAGAAAATATATTTTAAAAAATTAGAATGTATTCACAAAAAGGTCAAAAAAGAAAAAAAAAATTTAAAAAGAAAGTATTAATTAAAATATATAAAAGACAAAAAAAGAAAAGAATAGAAAATTGTGATTGTGGCTGTAAAACGACGTCACAGTTTCTTGTGAAGATGCCCCCCACAATAAAGGCAATTTTGAAATTAAAATTATTTTCCACGGTAAAGGATCCATTCCCAGAATAATAACTCCAATCTTTGAGAATTAGACTGAGACAAGAAAATTCGATAATTACACATGATGAAAGAAATAAATCAAAGAGACACGTTGGGCATAACACTCCCATTAGATACAGATTTCCCATACAAAATTCGATACTTCGTGCATTCCTTCAAACTCAACGTACTCTAATACATCTCAGATAAGACATTAAAAAAAAAACTATTATGAATTCGTCTAACGTGTGATACAAATTTCTTATCCAACCCTATTTATGAAAAAAAAATTATTTTTTGTTTCAAAAATATCATTTTTTAACTCTAAACGTGGATCAGGTCGACTCGTGTTAAGATCCAAAAAATGAACACTTTACTTTCGTCGTCTTTCTCATCTTCCACGAAACTGAAATCAAGCCATTTTTAGTTTTTTACCCACGTTTTTCCACCCACAATCCACATACTCTTGGCATGCGTTTGCTAACTTTATAATCTAAAAACAAACCAAGCTTCACCAACAAATCAAGAAACCCACATGGATTTGGGCATTCTTGAATTCATCAACTTTCTACCAACTAATTAAATATGGCATTTTTTTCATGTCAAATACCACAATTTTTTGCTGCATCATCTTCTACATATCTAATGATTATTTCTTCTTTGTAAAGGTTGCTATTTATTTTCTAATGGATTCTTGGATTCAAGAACTTCGTTTTCCTCATCTAAGTATCCCTATAACCATAGACAGTATAGATTCGGTCTCGCCTACGTGCCCTATCACAGAATCTAACCCAAACACCACCCTTTACCTCTCAAATCTTGATGACATGATTGGAGTCCGAGTTTTCACTCCAACAGTGTACTTTTATCGAGCGACCGGATCGAAACATCATCAGGAGTCTGTCGTGCAGGTGCTCAAAGATTCTCTTAGTCGCGTGCTGGTGCCTTATTACCCTTTCTCGGGTAGATTAAGAGAGACAGAGAATGGGAAGCTCGAGGTGTTTTTTGGACCCGATCAGGGTGCGCTTATGGTCGAGGCGCATTCTGATGTGGCTTTAGAAGATCTTGGAGATTTGACAGTGCCAAATCCAGCTTGGATAAATTTGATTTACAAGTTCCCAAATGAAGAACAATACAAAGTTATCGACATGCCGTTGCTAATTGCTCAAGTCACTAAATTTACTTGTGGTGGCTTCAGTCTCGGTCTGAGAATCTGCCATTGCCTCTGTGATGGCCTCGGAGCAATGCAGTTTATGAAAGCATGGGCTGAAACCGTAAAAGCCGGCTGTTTGGTTGTTAATCCGAAGCCAACTTGGGGCCGAGAAACCTTCCATCCTCGCGATCCACCAGCCATCGAATTCCCGCATGCAGAATTCAAGAAACTAGAAGATGGATCAAGCTTAACGAGAAGTCTCTGGGAAGTGAAGCCTGTTCAAAAATGCTACCGAATAACCCACGATTACCAGGCCCGTTTAAAGAGATCAGCGCAACTATATGGAGCAGATTTCTCATGTTCCACCTTTGATGCAATGGCAGCTCATGTATGGAAATCTTGGGTAAAAGCTCTGGACGTCACGCCCCTAGACTACGAGCTCCGCCTCACGTTTTCCGTCAACACACGCCACAAGATCAAGAACCCACCTTTGAAAGATGGGTTTTACGGCAATGCACTATGCGTGGCGTGTGCAACGAGCACGGTGGAGAGACTGATCAACGGGAGCCTAAACGAGACAGCCCGGTTGGTTAACTCAGTGAGACTAGGCATCTCTGAGAGATATGTGAGATCAACTATTGATTATGTGGAACTGAACAGGCCGAAGAGGCTGGAATTTGGTGGGAAATTGACTATAACTCAGTGGACTAGATTTTGTATATATGAATCTGGTGATTTCGGATGGGGGAGACCGGTTTACGCCGGCCCGATAGACCTTACTCCGACGCCACAGGTTTGTTTATTTCTGCCGGAAGGAGGAGGATCTGAAGCTGATGGAGCTATGGTGCTTTGCATTTGCTTGCCTGAATATGCTTGTTGCAGATTTAAAGAGTTGTTGAGTCTCAAACCAGGAACCGGACTACAAACCTAACGGACCATATATTAATACAAGGATAATAAATTAATAAATATCAACATCATAATAATTTTCAACCCTACCCGCTATCTTTGTTTTTTTTTTTTTTTTTTTTTGAGAAAGTTTAATCATGTTTTTCCAACGTGAGGTTGATATGACACTAACACAATGTTAATGTGATACTAACTTGATAGTATCACATCAACACTATCAACGAAAAAACATTAAAATTATCAAAAATCAAAAGATACACGGTTAAAACTGAAATATGATAATATATATTACAAAGACACAAATAAACAAATTTAAACCTAAATACAATTTTTCTTGGCAAAAATTTGTGTGAGACGGTCTCACGGGTCGTATTTTGTGATACGGATATCTTATTTGGGTCATTCATGAAAAAGTATTACTTTTTATGCTAAGAGTATTACTTTTTATTGTGAATATTGGTAGGGTTGACCCGTCTCACAGATAAAGATTCGCTGAGACCGTCTCACGAGAAACCTACTGATTTTCCTTTATCTTTCTTATTATGAATTTGTCAAACCCTCGTATCATTTCTTTATTTGTAATTATATTATTCATAACTTAAAAATTGTTTAATTTGAAGCTGTGTTTCATATCTATTATAAGATTCGAATTTCAAGACTTTAGACTTGGGAATATGGGAAGTCAGAAGTGACATACTAAAGTGTTAGTCGCCTCGCATCAATTTGTTTTTACTTTATTGAGACTTTGATATCAATGTTTTCACGAGCATTGGAATAAACTGCTTGTGTAGATTATTTATAGTTTATCTGACACTAAATCAAATATTTAAATTTGAGATGAGTTTTCAAATTCGAAATCCAATTATATCAAACTTTTTCCCGACTCAAAAAATAAATAACTAAATTGCTAATTTTGGGAAGTTTTCGTAGTTAATTTTAAGTTATATTTTTAAAAACAGAGATAAAACTATTCAAAATTTAAATATTTACAAAAAACAAATTTTTATATGTGATTAATTTCCAATCAATTATTATAAATTAGGTCATCTTAGCATTGAATTCCTCCACATATATTAAACTTTGTATATTTTTCATTTTTTGGTCTTGTTGTTTCTCAGTTTATGATTTTACTCCATAAATTTATATTTTCCTATTGTTTATCAAAGTGATGACGTATCACTAAAAAATGATGACATGACACTGAAAAATGATGTTGTGTCACAAAAATTGCTGATGTTTGATACCTAGCGTTGAAAATGACTAAAATTGACAACAACAAAAATTAGTGAACTAAGAATATGAATTGACCAATAACATGACAAAAAAATGAAATACATATAAGTTACACTACAAAAACAAAAAAAAACTCTTATTTAATTGTCGTTAATTAATATTTTTTTAGGTTAATCTGCCGTTATTTTTACCACGATTTTAAAAAACTGTAATAATTTGTCCACGAATCCAATTTAACAACGGTTTTGTTTTTTCCATGGTTTTTGCAAAATCGTGGGCAAATCACCATAATTTTTTAAAATCATAGTAAAAATAGCGACAAATTAACCTAAACAAAATATTAATTAAAAACAAGAAAAAATAATCTGTGCAAAATAATTTCATTTATTTAATCTGGACAAAATAATTTTCCAAAATGATAAAGTGGAGAATAAAATATTAATTTGACTAGAAAATGAAAAAAAAAAAAATCACAAAAAATTTGTCTGAACAAAGTTGGTTTCTAAAGTTTATTTCCTGATTGCAAATTCAATATAGAGATGCTATGCTAATTATTAAATCCTGATATTTGCCTTTTCACAACATTAACAAACTTTTCTAGTGAATCTGTTCATTTTCATTTCTTTTATTCGTGCTCGAATTTTGGTGGAAAGCAACGCTAACACTTCTTTACAAAAACCATCATGAGATCGTCGTATATAACAATTTTGTGAGATGATTTTCTAACTCGACCAACTCATAAAAAAATATTTTTTTATGTAATTTTTTTTATTTTTCACGATAATTATAGATTGGATTAACACGACTCACATATATACATCTATAAAATCGTCTCACAAGAAAATTACTGATAGTTCTTCTATTACATTAAGCGGCATCACCATATCAATGAATTTGACTAACCACTACAGAAATTATATTGTTGTTTGGCTAATTTTATTTAAGAATTGTATTTATAGTTAAAACTAGTAAAAGATATACACGTGTTGCATGTGTTATTATTATTTTAATTTGATCAAATAATAATAAACAATTAACACGAAATTATTTTCAATTTAGAAAAATCGTTCGATTAAAAAAAATTGTTTAGATTTTTTTATGTAAAATATGGAGTGAGTTGAGAAGATTTTTATTAGAATAAGAAGGGTAATTATGAAATTAGATATTTTTGTCTCATCTAAGTTAATTACTCTAAGAGTCTCATACTTAATAATATAATATAAATTAATATTATTGGTATTTAGAAAATTGTTTTTCTTATTTTTTTTAAATCTCTCTCTTATTAATAATATTTAATACTCACATATTGTTACATATAAGAAAAATGATTTATAAATATAAGGAAAATATATATTATTTATTAAATAAGTATTTTAATAATGAAAAAAACATTCATCAAAAGAAAACTGAAATAAAGTCACCAAATTATGATATAAATTAAGTTTGTAAAATTAAAAAAAATCGATAATCTTAAGAAAAATAAAGAATTTACATAATTTTAATACATAAATATTTTTAAATGATTTCAAAATAATTTTTTCAATTGTATGTTAAAGTATGTGTGAATTAAATATATTGTTTTTTGAGAAAATGATATTTTAATTAGTTTTGAAAATCGTTATTTTGTTCATATAACTAAAATCCAATAAAATCTTTTCTTTTTTGTTAACGAGAAATTTTTTCCACCATTAGTTTTTATTATTGATAATCATTCTATATAAAATAATCAAATTTTCATTATAAATTTTTTAAAACTATCAATAAACATTTTCAAAAAAAAATAATAAAAACCAAATGGCAAAAACTTGTGTAACGGTCTCACGGGTCGTATTTTGTGAGACATATCTCTTATTTGGATCATAATATTTTTCATGCTAAAAGTATTACTTTTTATTGTATATATCGGTAGAAGTTGACCCGTCTCATAAATAAATATTCGTGAAACCTCTCACAAAACATCTAGTCAAACCAAATATGTATTTCCATAGTTGACAATTTGCAATATTTTGAAGTAACCAATTCCAAAATTGTCAAGCACATGAGTCATGCATGATTCACCATACATGAAAATAGGCTCATAACCTTCAACCCCCATGCACGATTCACGTCTCTGAATTCTGGTTTTTGTTCCTTTCGAAATCTGCAGAATCCAAGAATCATCACACACGTAGAAATTAAATCGAGAAAATCCGAGAACAAACAGATTCAGTAGAAATAGAAGCTGGAGAAATCTGAAGTTTTTTTTTTGGGTTTTTGTTTTTATTCAACACTTGGCAGTTGCTAAAAAATCGAGAGAAATGGCCACACAGATGCGGGTTCTTGCTCTGAGTTTTCTCCTGTTTTCGACGATATTTTGGGAGAAAAGGCATGTTTCTGCCATGGAATTAAGGGTTCCAAATCGTTCCATGTCATCGACTGTTACTGCAATGTATTTGCTGGGAGACTCCTCAGTTGATTGCGGAGAAAATACCCCGTTTTACAGTATTTTACACCAGAACTTGTCCATGTATCCGTGCAATGGCTCTGATTCAAGTCTTGTTCCTCAGCTTCTTGGTAAATCTGATCCTTTTCTTGTGTATTTACACACAATGGGTTCAAGCAATTTGTGAAAAGATACGAATTTTCTTAGTTATTGCTCTATGATTCCACTGTATTGTAATGGGTTTTCTTGATCTTGGTTGGTTCGGTTATGATTTTTGTTTATTGAGATTGCGTGAGTGTACGAATTATTTCAAATTCTTTTATCCGAAGAGCAAAATATGCTCAATGTCAGAGTGTATACAAGTGCCCAGTATCAAAGTGCGATCACGGATAGCTGCATTGTACATGTAAATTCGAATATTAATCTGGTAAAACTTTTTAGGTATAGTCGATGAAATGAGTGAGACTGGTGACTAACCATCTGCGGCTCTTCATTTTTACCGAACATATGAAAATGAGATCCAAGAATGTCGAATCTACTAATCGAGTATTACCATTTTACGCATCTTTCTCATGTTTGTATCAAAATCGCTCCTTGGTGCAGCTAATAAGATGGGATTGCAAAGTGCCAAACCATTCTACGGTCAGAATGGCACGATTTATGGGCTTTTAGGTGGAGTGAACTTTGGATCAGCACAAGCAACTATTCTTTCCCCACGTAGCCGAAGCTACCAATCCCTTAACCAGCAGCTACGCCAAGCATTCGAAACAATTCAGCTTTTACAGCTTCACCTTGGTGAGGAACCGGCCAAACATTTTGTCAAGTCTTCCTTGTTCTATCTATCATTCGGAAAAGATGATTTCATCGAATACTTCGTTGATAACAAGTCTAGTTTTAATATCAAATACAATGGGACAGAATTTAGTCGGATTTTAGTTCGTCAGATGACAAATGCTGTGAGAAATCTTTATGCCAGTAATGTAAGAAAGATAATCTGCTCTGGAATTCTACCTTTGGGGTGTGCACCGCGTATACTACTGAAACGTGATAATTATAATTCCTCGAGTAGCAAGGTAAGGGGTTGTCTCGATGAGGTTAACTTGATGATCTTGGAATATAACAGAAAGCTGGAGGAGAAAATCGTAGCCATTAATGCAGAGTTGCCTGATGCCCATATTATCTTCTGTGATGTTTACCGAGCAATGATAGAGTTCATTGACAATCCTAAGCCTTATGGTACAATAATCAAACTTTCTTCTTCAATTCTCGGAACAATCACACATTTTGGGACTTCTTAGTTCAGAATCGTCTTGCCTATATGTGTTCGGTGTTTTCATATTCAATTACATTTAATTGTTCGTACTATCTTGTATGGCAGCAATAGAGCTTAAAAGATTTGATTTACATGTTACGGTCAGTTATATCATTTGGTACAATGGCAGATGATCAATTGTTCCTTCATGTATTTCTGATTGGTGAAACTTTTGCAGGGATTGAGGATGTGAACAGTGCGTGCTGCGGATTAGGCAAATACGGTGGCATGAGTGGATGCATCTCCACAGACATGGCCTGCCAACGGGCTTCAACTCATGTCTGGTGGGACTTATACAACCCTACAACCACCATCAACTCGTTGATAGCTGATTCAGCCTGGTCTGGCCATCCATTATCTGCCATTAGCCGACCCATTACAGTCCAAGAACTCGTCTCCAACAGTGAAAAACCTATAAAACTTTGTACTTGATAGTTGTCCTTTTTTATTTGCAAAAACTAGTGTGAGTAGAAATGTGCTAATGCGTTCGACAAGTTGAAGATAGATAATCATTACGACATTGCCTTTTGAGAACTTTATTGAAGCCTTGAATGAGGCATAGAATCAAAGCATAAATGTTGTACAGTAGCAGTAGATAGAATAAGAAGAGAGAGTAGATAAATGATAGGTGAAGAAATCGGTCGCCGTGGATACATTTTGTGATCAAATTTTAGAAGAAATGTGTAAATAAAAGTATTGATAGTCCGGCAAGGAAATCTAGTTTTGGACCTCCATCATTCTGATTTCCAGGAGCTGAGCTTGCTGGCGAAGGGCCTTTCGCAAAATAATGGTATGTTACTTAAGCAAATTAGGAAGAAATTTTGTATGATCTAAATGGAATTCTTGAAACATTTGTTTCTTCAAAAAAAGGAAGAAGATAGATGTGAAAATGTACCTGCACAAGCACTGAGTGGTGGGGTGTTAACACGACAAACAGAAGGCAGCATAATGGCCTTATTTCTGTCGATCGAGATTCCCAGCTTATCGGGGTTCGAAAGCAACTCACACAGACAAATTGGTCGAGTATCCACCAGATGTGATAGCTCGGGGCAGCAGCCAGGATCTGGCTTGGTCACACCGCTACCCGGGGTGACGTAAGAGAGACAATCGGACATGTTGACTATATATGAGAAGCAATCCAAAGATGGAGAAGGAGCCATTATCACTGGTGCAGGGGCTGAGGATTGGGCATTGATGCATGGAAGTACCCGTGCTGCGGCCAAGAACAGGGCGGCGATTACGAGTGGATAGGTGGTGGTTTTGGCCTTGTGCATGCTTGTTGTTGGCATCATTCTTGGACGACTTCGAAAAGTTGGGGGAGGGCCGTGTTTTAGTTTGAGAAAATATTGGATTTTCTTGATGCTAAGTAGTAGCAAGTAGCAGCCTCTTCTTGTAGCATATTAATTGAATTTGAAAAGTTTAACCGAAAAATTTCCTAAAGGGTGTCATTTTTGTAGTTTTAGGCCATCTCCGACCATAAAATCTATTTTGGTGCAAATTTTACACTAAAATAGTGTGATTTCTGCACCAAATACAACATTCATCTCCAACCCATTTATTTCAAATCTTACACCAAAATAAATATTATCAAAATATTCCTTTTATTTTACATATATTAATTATTATATTTTCTTTAATATATTTTTAATTTTGTATTTATATTAAATTATATTAATTAAAAATCATAAAAAAATTAGCTTTTAAATATTATAATTAAAGTAAATAAATAAATATTTTAAAAATGAACAATTATTATTTTATAATTTTTATGATTAAATATCTAATTATTCAAATAATAAAATCAATAATATACTATTATTTAAATAATATTTATAACTTTAAATATAAATATTTATAATAAATATAAATAAAAAAATCAAAACAAATAAAAAAAATAGAAAACCCCCGCGCCAGACCCCGCGCCAAATTTGGCGCACAAATAGCGCAGCCCCCGTTGGAACAATTAATATTGCACCAACGTTGGAGATGACCTTAGTTATGATATGTTATAATATATATACACAAGAGAAACAAAACTTCATCTCAAATATTGTGTGTGTATATCACTCATAAAGATTTATTACCGACGAATAGTTATCGCGTGTATCGATCCAATAAGTTTGAAAAAAAGTTACCTTAGTTATACCACATTGAAGAAGCTCCTTGTTTGGAAAAGGTGATATATAGTATCCAAGTTTCGATCATACAATAAGTACAACATATTTTTTCGATCAATCTTTCGCGAATCAAAAATGTACATTTCAAGTTTGAATTTGTTCATTTGTAATCAATGTTCCAATTTTGGAATTTTTTCTGAGGGTTATAACCTCGATTAGAAACGAGACTTTGCAAGTTGATGAAACTCGGTAGTCGAATTTAAATTTAAGGAACAGTAGACATTATAAAATTGTAAAAACATAATAATTTATTTTACATAATTGGGCAAAACTTGTCTAGGTGGGAATTGAATTTGTCTACACCTACCTAGATCTCTACGAAACAATATTTTAATCAGTGACTTATTTTGGTGAAATTTCCTTCTTCCACGCATGTAACCACTATCATATATCGGATTATAGTGTGCATTTTATAATTTTCAACGTCAGAATAGGTGAGAATTTTAATTTTTAAAAAACGATTTTTTTATAAATATAAATAAAAAAAATTAATTAAATATATATTGCAACTATTGCTAAATATTATTCTTCTCTCTTCTTTCCCTTTTATCTCCTTGGTCTGCAACCGAGTTTTATCCATTTTGCTCAGTTGGTACCCTCCAGCGGTGGTTGGGCAGTGATCTTTGTGGTAGCGGGGGTAGAGGAAGGCTGGCCGGGATTGTGTTCTGTAGAGCGGACGAGGGCGGCTCGGTGACCGAGGGCTTGCGTGGAGGTCTTATTAAATTAATTATTATGAATTTTTTATTGCATATAAGTATGCTCGAGGCACTACATCTACTTTGTTCAACCTATTTAGTTTAGTTGGTTAAAGGTCCTTTTAAGATAATCAAATATGGGGAAATAATACACAGTACCATAAATAATGAATGGGGAAATAATTTTATTTCATTTTCCTTTCTTTTTCTTCTCCTTTTTTTTTAAAAAAATGGGTTTTAGAAATTTAAAATATTTTATATATTTTTTCTTAACATCACGTGAATTTTTTATATCAAAATGTAATAACCACTTATAAAACAATAGAGATCCAAGAAAGTAATGACATGCATATGAAACTTAGATTTGGAAAATTATATAAATGGTTCCTGGTGAGTAAAAGAAAATTATTTTACGATTTTCGGTAATTATTATAATATTTCAACTCGTATGTTAATTACTTTTTTTATGATATGAAAATCCGTAATCGTTACGCTTTGGTATGTGCTGAGTAAATTATCGGACTAACGCAAGTACGTTAATAACCTGATCACGTAAATATTATCCTGCAGTGTATGAACAGGGCCGGCCCTTTCCAAGGGCAAACTGGGCCCATGCCCAGGGCCCCATTTTGATGGGGGCCCCAAATTTTTTTAATATATATATATATATATATATAATAGTATTGGGACTCAAATAATTACTTTAATTATATTATATATATAATAAGACCTAAATATGATAAAAAAATTGATTGTTGAATAAATTATTTTGAGATACTGGAGGATATCTCATATGATGACATAATTGATGACTTTGCTTCAAAAAACGCAAGAAGAGTGCGTTTTAAATAATATTGATTGTTGAATAAATTATTTTGAGAAATTATGTAAACATTTTTCTATGTGTAGTTTTCTTATTTACACATTTTGGTTTACTTTGATTTTGCTATTCAATTTTTTTAATATACATTTGAATTTCGAATCAATACAAGAGAACCATATTATAAGTTTCGCCCAGGGCCTCTTTTTTCTTATGACCGCTCCTGTGTATGAACATTAATGAGGCATTTTTAGTTTATTATTTCTAGGTTTTCTAACGAGATACAATGAAAATTAGGCGATTGATATAGAATGTGCAAATGCCATTTTTCATTATCTGCAGCCAATCGAGAGTAATCTAATGATCCCAACTGACTTTTATGTCAACTTTTTTTATATTTATGTGGTCCTATATTTTGGAAAAAAATGTTTTATTGACATATTTATAATAAATTGTACGACTGAACGCGTCAATGTGTTTTACAAAAAATGAAAGTTAATAGTAACGATATAAATAAAATCTTTTAAATTGTACAACAACTCAACATAATGTGTATCTATATATCTATATCTATATACATTTATATATTTATATTCTATATACACACATATAAATACGAGTTGAATTGTGATTTTACATCAATACTTTTGTCTCCTCCGAGTATTTTATTTGTTTACATTTATTTATATCTATGTACATATAAATACAAATATCTATATCTATGTGTAAAAAAATATCATATTAACATAAATTAAATATTTATATTTACTAATTTAAATAAAGCAACTAAATTTTTTGTTAAATCAGGAGATTAATTAGATGATGTAAATAAACAACCGCGGTAAATTCTCAAATTTAATCCGTTTTGGTTAACAATGCTGAATTGTAACTTATTTTAGTTAGGCTTCGGTAAACCAACAGCAAGGAACTTTTGCGGAAATATGCTCAATGAATTTGTTTGAGCAATAAGGCTCAAAGAACATTTAGGCTAATAAAAATGAAGTAATGTGCACAAAACAATTGTTTATGGATGTTCGGATTATTAAACATTCGTACTTCTCCTCTTCTTTCTTTTTAGAAAGAATTTAACTAGAAAACTTTGGCGATTATAGATAATTTGCAACAATCTACTTCAGCAAGACTTATCTCTAGCCTACTGAAACTCCTGATTATTCTCACAACTTAAACAATATGATCATTAAGACTCTCACCGTCAGTTACATGATTTTTGGAACAAAACACATTTAGCATAAATGATCTTCAATGATCTGATAATCACTTAAGAACATGTTTCAAAGTATGCTTGATTAGTTGAGCTCTGAAAGTCATTCAATATTTCTTGTGAATCAGTGGCTTCTTTATGACATTTAGTTATGCTTTGAAGATCAGTTAAGCTTTAATATCAGTTAGGCGTGGAAAACATTTACACTTGAAGATTCAGTTTTTCCTTATGAATTCAGTCTGGCTGGACTCTTGTTAAATGCTCATATAAGTCAGCAACCTTTTTTATTAAATTACCAAAACTTAATGTATCCAACAATTTCTTTCTTTTTTGGAGATTGACAAAATATGCATGAGATGTCTGAAAAATTGAAGTCATATAATAATCAAAAGAGATCGAAGAAATACAAAAAACTCATGCTAAAACTTCTGGTAAACTGATTATCTCTTGTGATGTCCTCTATAATATCAAAAAATGCTTGCTTGATTACGGGAGAGGTCTTCTAGACTTAGATGGCTTTCTTGAATCAGTTGGTCTTGAGGATTTCGAGGATATCTCGAGTTGCCATTTTTCTTAATTGTTTCCCTCTTTTTGTCAATGCCAGGGTGATTCAGAAAATCAATCACTGTAGTCAATTGGGTACTAACTACATCAATCTTGGACAAAAGTTGAGAATTAACTGCATCAATCTTGGAGGACATCTTAAAATTGCTACTTTAAGTTTGCCCACCAAGATTGGATGCAGATGTGTGAGGTGCTTGGAAAGTAAGGAAACCTCCTTGAGAATCTTTTCCTTGAAGTTGTCCACTGTAGTGTATGAATATAGCTGACTACACTAGAAATTTGTTAGACTAGAAGTAATCGATGTCAGTCCGGCATTGATGCCATCAAGAAGATCAACTAGGATTTCCATCTCTAGATATTGCATAAGCCTGGGAATTTCTTTGGATCCAGTCGGTGGAGGAGTAATGACAAGTGAAAGATCTGGAGTCTGACTGTATGAAGATGGACAAGCCTGATCAATCAACAAAATTTTGATCGGCCAGATAGAATGGCTCGATAGAAATCACTTCCGGCACTACTTTTATTTGCAGCATTATTCAGAAAAAACTTGTTATGTCATAACGACTTCAGACACAATTACTTCTGCCTCTGTCATGATCGCGACATGTCCTATATCTCATGAAAGAGTCTCAACAATCTCTATTTGTTTAACCACGGGAGAAAGAGAGAGAGAGAGAGGATTGTTGATGAGTCTCCTCAAAATGTTTTTGTGCAATGGACTGCACAACTTCATCAACATTTGCTAATGTGATGTATCTTGTAGGAGGTTGTTAGTCAGCCTGTTGTGGTACTGGCTCTGGATTACTAACAATAATTGCCTAAGTCACGTCAAAAATTGGTTCAATGGATGCTTCAGAATGTGGTTCTGAAGCAGAAGTGGAGGGTTGCTGAACGGGTACTGATGATAATGGTTGCGGTTCCGGTTGGTCTTGGGATCCTGACTGTTTTTCTTATGCATCAGTTGAAATCAGATGGTCTTGCTGATTTAAAGTTTCATCTCTCTCATTGTTCTTGAGTCAGTTGTGTATTGTAAGACCAACTCATGCTCATCTTCCCAATAATCCACCTTCATCTGCAAGGATACTAGATCAATGTACAACTGGTTGATTACTGCAATATCATCAAAAGCAGTTGGGCATTGAGCACCATAAGTTTGCCTTTGTTCTATACAAACACTAACAAGCTTCTTAATCCCCATCAGATCAAACAAAGAATGTCTCATTTGAAATGTTTCTGGGATCATTTGAGTCTTGGTATGCTTGAGAATACTCTTTTCCAAAACTATCGCTTTGTCAATGGCATCTTTTTTTTCAGCTTCTTGAGATTGTAACTGTTATGAGATCTACTAACTCATCAAATAACTTGATTTCTTCCTCAGAGTATTCATTGACTTCTTCCATCAGCAGGTCAATTTGAATATGCACAATTGAAATAGGTTCATTTTGTTCATAAAACACTAACTTCTTTTCTTTCCATGATACTGTTTGAGTAGTTAACTTAGATTCAAGGTCGGATCTGGTGGCCTCAATTGAATCCTTAATCACAATACCCGTTGATAGAGGAGATGGGGATGGAACTGGTACACTGATGATTCTTGATGCACTTAGGATAGTAACTTCTCTGGTATTTGAGAAAACATACTTTTCAGCAGCTGTCTTCTGATAAGTGGTCTTAGTCCCAGCAACTTTAGGACCACTTTCATTAACCTTCGAAGTACTTGGAACTTGAGAAACTGGGACTACTTTAATAACCTTCGAAGCTAGTGAACTTGAGGTTGGCTCAATCTTTAGAGTCCTTGGTTTCTTCGTCATTTGAGGAAGACTCACTTCAAAATCACTTGACTGAAGCACAATTTTTTTTTAGGCTTTGGAACTGGAGCCTTGTTGCATTTCTTCTCAGTGAGCTTCTTAGCAAAAATCATCTTTTCACCAATCTCTTTTTTAATAGTTAGCAGGGCTGGATGAGATATGTTAAGAGCACGTCCTTTAGGTCTTTTCGTGCATGAAGGGTCTTGAACTTATGGAGAGTAACTAGTTCACTCATAGGGACACCACTATCTTCAAATAGACGACTTAAGGAATAGCAAATCCATAGGATTGCTTGGCAGATGTTTAATTGACTTAAGACTTTGAAAGAAAACTGATATCAGTTCACTTTCAGTCTAGTAGCAACGATAGCCATAACCAGAAACTTCTCTGTAGTAAATGCATCGAAGGAACTTGCCTTCACCAAGATTGGATTGGCCAAAACATCTACGAGGAGCTGATATTCCATCTTCGTTTCTTTCTTCTAGTCTGACATCTTGATGACATCATTAGTAGCATTATATTTGATCTTCATTTCCTCCAATACAGACCGAGGAACATTAGCGAATTCGGTTAGCCCTTTGATAGGAAACTGGAATATATTGGAAAAAATCTTCATCGATCAAAATATTACGCTCATCCAATGGCATTAATACCTTTTCATCGGTGGGAGAAGTACCCCTGGCGTAGAAGACTTCATTTCTGATATATAAATATCGAGGGATGAAATGAAATTTATGTGCAATCTTAGAGTAGGCAAACATACAAGATGTTGGTCTCACTTGTGATAACTTGAGATAATAAAACACTGAAAATAAAGAATAAACTGAACACCGAGATTTACGTGGAAAACCCCTAAAAATTATTAGGGTAAAAATCATTGGCAAGATGAAAATAATTTCACTATAATAGTTTTTGGTGTACAACTCACTCACTTATTTCCAAAGAGAACAAAAACTCTCTTAATACAGGATAACAAACACCTCACAAATATTATAGAACTAATAAGATGAGAGAAAACTCGAAGAAGGGATAATTTCAGAATGAAGGGGGAGCTCTATTTATAGAGTCTCTTGTCCGTGTGAATACGCGTTAAAAACACATTATTTACGTTTAAATTAGCCGCCCAACTTTGACAAATGAATTTCCAATCAGCCGCCCAACTTTGACAAATCTCCCGACATGCATTTAATGCTCCTGCCAACATTTCTCCCACTTGGAGATTTGATTGAGAATCAAACATATCTCCACACATCCTTTCAATCTTGACATTCTCTACTACTTATGTTTCCGCTAGGCCACTTGAGGATCTACACCACTCAAACTTATCAGTGTTCACTGCCTTTGTCAGAAAATCGACTATGTTATTTTTTTATGGATCTTCTGCATATCCACTTCATTCTTCTATTACTTCCCGCACAAAGTGAAATTGTACTCCAATGTGTTTCGTCCTGGAATGAAAGACTGGATTCCTTGCGATGTACAAGGCACTCTGACTGTCACAAAACAAAGGAACATTCTCTTGTTTGTGTCTGATTTCCTCCAATAACTTTTAATCAAAACAAAGGAACATTATCTTGTTTGTGTATGATATCCTCCAATAACATTTTAATCCATATTGCCTCCTTGCAAGTTTGAGTAGCTACCATGTATTCTGCCTCCATTGTAGATAATGCTACAACTGTCTGCAGTTTTGAAACCCGGCTTACAGCTCCCCCTGCAAGTGTAAACACATAACCAGTGGTAGATTTCCTCTTACCAGGATCACCTGTATAATCTGAATCGACATAACCCTTGAGTGTAAAATCCGATCCTTCATAACACAATGCAAGCATTTGAGGTACCCTTAATGTATCTAAGGATCCTCTTGACAGTGCTCCAATGCTCTCGTCCAGGATTCGCCATATACCGACTAACTGCTCTCACTTCTTGAGCAATGTTCGGTCTTGTACAGATCATGGCGAACATCAAACTTCCCACTGCTGATGCATATGGTACTCGAGACATCTTCATCCTCTCTGCTTCACGGCTAGGACACATTTCGGAGGATAATTTAAAGTTAACAGGAATATGGGTCGATATTGGCTTGTTATCTTGCATGTTGAAGCGTTGCAAGACTTACTTCAAATAATTTTTTCTGCGAAAGCCAAATCTTTCTGTTACTTCTGTCTCGGTGAACTTGTAACCCTAGAATCTTGTTTGCTGGTTCCAAGTCCTTCATATCAAATTCACTAGCCAACTGTGTCTTCAATCCTTGGACCTGATCTTTGTTGGGGCCTGCTACCAACATGTCGTCCACATACAACAGCTAAATGATATAATAATCACCAGACGTCTTGAAATCTGTACAAGGGTCTGCACTCAATCTGTTGTATTCAAGGCTCATGTTATAGGAATCAAATCTCTTGTACCAACACCTCGGTGCTTGTTTGAGACCGTACAGAGATTTGTTCAACCTGCAAACCAATTTCTCTTTGCCTTTTTCCGCAAAATCTTTTGGCTGGAGCATATAGATTTCTTCTTCTAGATCTCCATGAAGAATTGCCATTTTTACATCTAGCTATTCTAGATGTAGGTCAAACACCGCACATAATGCCAACACTACTCTGACTGTTGTAAGTCGAACCACATGAGAAAATATCTCATTGAAGTCGCTGCCTTCTTTCTGAGCATACCTTTTTACCACCAACCTAGCACGATACCGCTCCACTTGGTTATTGCCATCACGCTTGATCTTATAGACCCATATTTTACCGATGGCTTTCCTTCCTCGTGGTAGTGTAACAAGATCCCAAGTTTTATTAATGTCTAATGCCTCCAATTCTTCTTGCATTGCTATCATCCACAAGGATACATCCGAGCTTTGAGTAGCCTCGTGGAAACTCGATGGCTCACCATCCTTTGATAATAGACAATATGCAATATTTCTTTCAGTGACATAATCTGAAAGCCAAACTGGTGGTCTTCTGTCTCGAGTTGACGGCCTCACATTAGAAACCTCAGACTCAACATGTTCTTGTTCTTCGTGCTCTGGTACTGCTTCACAAGAAATTTTACCTTCGTCCGTCTTATTTTCCACCTGAAATATAGTAGTTTCTGAATTCAGTATGCATTTGTCTCCCTTTACTGTATCTTCCTCGAAGATAACATCTCTGCAAATGACAAGCTTGTGAACAGTAGGATCCCACAAGCAAAACCCATTTACTCCATCAGCATAACCCAAGAAGATACATTTTCTGGATTTTGAATCCAACTTTCGATCTTTCTTGCTCGTTGTACAAAACGTACACTGGACTTCCAAATATATGCAAATGAGAATAATCTGTCGGCTTTCCAGTCCACATCTACATCGGAGTCTTCAGATCGATCGCCACTGAAGGAAAACGATTAATAATATAATAAGCGGTTTTGTCTGCTTCTGCCCAAAATGACTTTTCTAGACCTGCAACCCTCAACATAGCTCTTGTTATGTCCAACAAGGTTATGTTCATCCACTCCGCCACTCCATTCTGTTGAGGTGTGTAAGCCGTTGTGAATTGTCTTTTGATACCTTCATGTTGACAATATGCATCAAATTCGTCATTGGTATATTCTACTCCATTGTCAGTCCTCAGACACTTGATTTTCTTTTCTGAATCAAGTTCAACCTGCACTTTGAATTCTTTGAAAATCTGAAAAACATCTGATTTCTTCTTGATCGGATACACCCAACATCTCCTAGAGAAATCATCAATGAACGAGACAAAGTATCTCGCTCCTCCTAGGGATACAACCGGTGCTTGCCAAACATCCGAATGAATCAGCTCCAATATGCTTTTGCTCCTGACAGTAGAAGTGCCAAACTTTAATTTGTATTGTTTACTGACAACACAGTTCTCACAAAAGGGTTGTGACACTTTTGTAAGTCCTGGCAGCAGCTTCCGTTTTGAAAGAATTTTCAACCCCCGTTCTGACATATACTCGAGCTTTCTATGCCATAACATTGTTAATTCTTCTCCTGAACCAATTGATGCAACAACTAGTTTTGTCTCTTTGTGTGTTTCTCCCAAAAGTACATACAGATTTGCAACAACTTTTTCCTGCCTTCATAACTACAAGCGCACCCATCACAATTTTCATGATCTCATTCTCGATACGGGTTTTACACTCGATGTCATCCAATTGCCCCAAGGACAAAAGTTTTTTCGTCAGTCCTTTCACACAGTCGTACCTCTTGTATGGTGCGAATGGTGTCATCAAACATTTTAATTTCGATAGTACCGATCCCAACGATTTCCAAGGCATGATCATTTCCCATGAATACAGATCCTCCTGAGACTGCTTCATAATGAACAAACCATTCTCACTGAGACGTCATGTGCCACGTCGCTCCTGAATCCATAATCCATGTGTCACAAAATTTGTGTATGCCTTCTGCAACTGTTGTCGCTCTGCTGAATAATATTTCACCACTGCCTGAAGTACTAGTCACATTTACTTGAGAATTCTTATTGATACTCGTACACTCTTTTTTGAAGTGCCCTTTACCGCCACATTTAAAGCAATAAATATTTTTCTTCTTACTTCTCGACTTTGATCTACCCCGTTTTTGGCTCCCACTGGAGTCACGGTCCATAAATCTTCCTCTTATCATCGGCAAAGCCTCTGTCTGCTTCGAGATTACCAACTTATCTTCCTTATTCTTGCACCGGCTTTCTTCTCCGAGAACCGCAGTTAAGATAACGTCGAATTTTAGAAAGCCCATAAGAATATTGTTGGTAATGTTGATGATAATTTGATCATATGAATCTGGTAGACTTTGAAGTAGAAGCTTCACACGTTCATTTTTCCCTTATTTTATGCCCCATGGAAGTGAGTTGGGCAAATAGAGTATTTAGTGTGTTGATATGGTCGGTCATCGATGATGGTTCCGTCATCCGAAGAGTATAAAGCATTCTCTTTAGGAAAATCATGTTGTGTAGCGACTTGACCTTGTACATCTTCGTCAGAGTATCCTAGATAACTTTTGCTGTTTTTATCTCAAAGATACTTGAAATACTTCGTCGGCTATAGCCAAGTGTAAATTGACAACAACATTATCATTCATCTCATTCCACTTTCATCGTCCGTAATTTCCACCGGTCTATCTCCAATAGCTGTCAAACAATTCTTCTTTCTTAAAACTGTTTGTATCTTTATTTTCCACAGCATAAAATTGCTTCCTTTGAACTTTGTTATCTCGTACCTGCCCGCCATTATGTCTTCAACAATTTAGTAGACTGAACAAAATAATCACGCCTGAATAAAAAAATCTCAAAAAATCTTTTCTGATGTGGAAGATCAGTCTAGGCTGCAACCACTGAGCATACTCAGAATTTTAAGAAATTTTAAACCAAGGCTCTGATACCACTTGTTGCTCCCACTTCCGATAATTTGAGATAATAAAACCCTAAAATAAAGAATAAACTGGATACCAAGATTTATGTGGAAAACCCCTAAAAATTATTAAGGTAAAAATCACGGGTAAGATGAAAAGAATTTCATTATAATATTTTGTGGTATACAACTTACTCACTGTGTTTCCAAAAAGAACAAACACTCTCTTAATACAAGAGAACAAACACCTCACAAATATTATATAACTAATAGGATGAGAGAAAACTCGAAGAATGGATAATTTCAGAATGTTATATAACAAGCGCTATTTATAGAGCTTCTTGTCCGTGTGAATACGCTAAAAACACGGTATTTTCAGTTTAAATTAGCCGTCCAACTTTGACAAATGAATTGCCAATCAGCCGCCCAACTTTGACAAATCTCCCGACATGCATTTAATGCTCATGCCGACACAAGATACATGTCAAGTTGTCTGCTAAATATTTTGAAAATTTAAAAAAAAATCCATACATTATTCAACCAATCAGATATTTAAATAGAATTAAATTAAAATGTTACGAAATTTGAGATATTAAAACAATTTTAAAAAAAATGATTTTGAACATTGGTTGTCCTTAACGGTTAATTAAGGAAAATAAATGAATTATTAAATCTATTAATATGTGATAAGATCGGTTAGGTAGAGTACTGAATAATCAGGGAGACTCCAAGTATGACTGACAATTATCTTATCAATAAGGCTTCATAAGCAACTATTCCCCCTAAATATATGCATTACTAAGACAAATCAACAAGTCTTAATATGCTTCCAAAGTAAGCGTGTGGTTTTGTGAATATAACAATTGTCTGTTGCTCTATTGAAATAAACTCCAATCATGCTTATTCGACATATTATCTCTGATTAAATGATGTCTGATATATATATGATTTTTTCTGAGAGTACAAAACTGTATTGTACATGACTGCAACTACACTTGTTTTATCACAAAATATTGGTGACTCTTTTGCATCAACTTCATACTCCTTAAGTTGATCCACAATAACTGAGCACAACAACTCCTATCAACTAGGTATTCAGCTTCACCAATAGAGGTTGCAATTCATTTCTGTTTATTGCTAAACCCTGAAATCGTCTGATCTCCTAGGAATTGACAAGCTTCACTCGTACTTTTCCTGTCAAGATTAAATCATGCGTATTCTGAATCTGAGTATCCAACTAAATTAAAAGATAAGTCTTTGGAATAGTATATACCTATGAGTTCCTTTTATATATGCAAGTATTCTTTTAGCAAATAAAAATATGATTGTTTAGGATCATATTGAACACGAGCACAAATGTTACGACAAACATAATATCAGTTCGACTAAAGTTAGGTATAACAAAGAACCTGTAAGATCTCGATACATGATTATCTTAACATAGATTCTCTTTTCATTTTTTGTCTATGTTGAATGATGAGCTCACAGAAGGTAGCTGCAGTAAATCAAGTCTCTATTCTTAATTTTTCCAACAACTCTTTCGCGTATTTGGCTTGTTTGAAAAAATCACTGAATCTAGTTGCTTTACTTGTAATCCTAGAAAAAATGTCAATTTGTTCATCATGCTTATATCAGACTTATCTTGCATCGTGCTTTTAAAACGCTTTCCAAATGGAGACTTGGTTATTACACCGAAAAAGTGAAGATGGATATTATAACAAACTGCACAAGAAGTTATCAAGCTTGTCAAAATCAAACAATTATCGAATGATAAAGTGTGTCATCTTAATAAGAGAACGTCTATGATTCGCGTATAACTTATGGTCATAATTTTTTCGTGGTTTGATTTAATTTGGTTAACTTGATAAATTATCATTGACATGTTGATATTCGAACATCTTAAAACATTATTTGACTTTCATACACATATTTTCAATAGTCAGTTATCTGTTTGTAACACACATCCTTTTTTTCTGGTATATATATTGTATTTGTTGTTATTTTTCTGACGTAAAGACGACGTCATAGTAATTATTTGATTTGATGCCTCGAATGAATCTCATGAACAATAAACGATGATGACTGCATTGGCATATATAACTTCGAAAAGAACCAAACCAATCTCAACCGTTGACTACAAATTGACGGCAGATAGGCTCTCGTGGCATCCATGGATGTATCAGCCTCGTCGCCGGTGAAAAAGGTTCAGCAACTCCGTCGTAGTAATGCTAAAACCCTAGAATTCAAAAATTCATCCCATGTATGATTGGATTCTATCCAATCTTTTACCTCTCTGATTAAGCTCGGATCGAGGTCTGTCTCTTTTTCCTCACTAATGTTTTTAATGGATTTTATGCAGTGATGTTTGAATGGGCATGTACGTGTTCTGAATTTTTTTTTCCTTTGCTTATATCGGTGTTAATCAGTTTCCTAGTTTGTAGAAATTAGTCCGGAAGTGCGTGGAGGGTGGGTTCTTATTAAATATATCAACACTGTGAATCATGGGTAATTTGATTGTTTTTCTAGTTAGATTCATATGATAGGCGGAGAATTATGTACTTTCTAGGGAATTCAACTGTGGGTTTTGAAGTTGATGTGTTCAAAACTTATGGCGGCAACTTTTCACTACACCGCTGCGGACAACCAGTTAGCGCACTAGTGCATTAGGCTTCTCAATTATGGGGTCTGTAATGGTTCCCATCAAGAAGGAATCTCTACTAACCAATAGGAGAGAGTCACATAAGTTGCTTGTTTGTGTTAAACCAAAAAAAAAAAAAAAGAATATTTCATTATGCTACCGGATATGAAGAGGGTTTTAGAATGACATGTCTCGTAGAGTCGGTTTGGTATATGAAACTGTGGAGGTCGTAATTGTTTTCGTTTCTGCCTTCGAAATTCCTATGGTGAATATGATGATTGATTCTTATGCAGATTGAGGAGTGCACGATCCTGTCTGTATAGACATGCTTGCAGGGTCCTTTTTCATTTGTGATGAATGTTGTGATCATGCAATAGTGATTGTGGTATGGACATAGACTTGATCAATGTGGGTCAACACAGGGCCATCATGGATGATGGAGATGATGGTTCTAATGAAGGTGGAGAAAATAATGCTTATGGACATTCTCTGGTTCAGGATGAGGTTGGGGTGGCTCCTGAGCCACATGTGGGCATGGAATTTTATTCAGAAAATGAGGCCAGGATTTTTTATGAAGAGTATGCAAGACATTTAGGTTTTAGAACACATGTCATCCACGCCAATCGATCTAAGGGTGATGGTAGATCTACCTCGCTAGAGTTTTTATGTTCCAGAGATCAGTTGATTCAGTTCAGAAAAAGGGCTAGTGAGAAATGCGAGGCTATGCTCAGAATAGAGGAAAGGGGCCAAGACAAATGGGTTGTAACAAAATTTGTCAAGGGGCATAGTCACTCAGTTACAGGTGATAAGGTGCATTCCTTTAGGCCACATAAACATTTTAACGCCACGGCAAAAGATGTGGTGGAAACTGACCAAAGCGGGGATGTAATTCCCAGTGGCATGACGCATGTATCTGTTGATGGAAACCATGTTCCCCCTGAAATGAACCGTGGAGGTAAGAATATGCCTCCAGAATTAAATCATACAAACAAAAACTTTGGCTTATCTGTTTGCGCTGCCAGGCATCCTAGTCAAAGAAGATCATTAGGCAAGGATTCTCAGAATCTCCTAGATTATTTTAAGAAGATGCAGGCTGAGAACCCAGGATTTTACTATGCAATCCAACTTGATGAAGAGAATCGTGTTGCTAATGTATTTTGGGCAGATGCTAGGTCAAGAACAGCTTACAGTCATTTTGGTGATGCTGTTGTTGTCGATACGATTTGCATAATAAATCAGTACAAAGTACCCATTGCCCCTTTTACAGGGGTTAACCATCATGGTCAGACAATTTTGTTCGGTTGTGCCCTACTGTTTAATGAATCGGAAGCTGCATATGTCTGGTTATTTAAGACTTTTCTTGCTGCGATGAATGAACGTGCACCTGTCTCTGTGACCACAGCTAAGGGCAGAATCATACAGGCAGCAGTTGCTCGGGTATTTCCAGAAGCACGACATTGTGTTAACAGGTGGCATGTGTTAAGAGAAGGCCAAGATAAAATGGCTCATGTGTGTGTTGCTCATCCTAATTTTCAAGTGGATTTCTATGATTGCCTAAACTTGACTGAGACCATTGAGGAATTTGAATCAACTTGGGCTTCTATCCTTGACAAATATGACTTGAAGAGAAATGATTGGCTTCAGTCAATATATAGTTCTCGCAGGCAATGGGTGCCTGCTTATTGCCGAGACTTTTTCTTTGCTGCCATCTTTCCTCGTCAGCAATTTCAGAGCTCTTTTTTTGATGGCTATGTAAATCAACAAACTACGTTGCCATTGTTCTTCAGGCAATATGAAAGTGCTTTAGAGAATTCGTTTGAGAGCGAACTTGAAGCTGATTTTGATACACTATGCAGCGCACCAGAGCTGAAGACACCTTCACCAATGGAAAAACAGGCAGCAAATTTGTACACAAAGAGAATATTCTTAAAATTTCAGGAGGAACTAGTTGAGACGTTTGCATATACTGCTAGTAGGATTGATGGTGATGGAGAAAACGACACCTACAGGGTTACAAAATTTGAGGATGACTATAAAGCCTATTTTGTATCATTAAATATTTCCGGAAAGAAAGCATCCTGCAGCTGTCATATGTTTGACTATTCTGGCATCCTTTGTAGGCATATTCTGACAGTGTTTACTGTAACAAATATACTCACCTTTCCATCTCATTTCATCTTAAAGCGGTGGACTAGAAATGCTAAAGATGGTGCTTCTTTTGATGAACACGTTGAACTACAGGGTCAGGAGTCACTGACAAAGAGGTACAATAATCTGTGCAAGGAAGCAATCAGATATGCTGAGGCAGGGGCAATAGCATCAGAAACATATAGCGTAGCACTTGCTAGTCTCAGAGAAGGAGGGCAGAAGGTTGCTTGTGTTAAAAAAAACGTCGCAAAAGTTGTCCGTCCAAGTTCACAGGTTAGCAGAGTTAACAATGATGAGTGGAGGGCATCCAAAATAAGTGGAGATATGACACCATTACTGTGGCCGCAACAGGACGAAATAATACACCACTTTAATCTTAACGATGCTGGTGCTGCTGGTCAGCCGATCATTCAGAAAAATGTCTCACACATGACCCCGATATCTCTTAACCGTGAGGAAAGTCACAATGATAACATGGTACTTCAAATGTTAAGGTGATTTTATTGGAAATAACTTCTACTTGCTGTAACAAATCTGAAGGTCTTTTACATTCCTTTTCTCTTCAGGTTCTTCCTTGCCTTAAGTCGATGACTTGGGTGATGGAAAATAAAAGCTCAACACCAGAAGATAGGGTAGCTGTAATTAATCTGAAGGTACTATTCCTCCCAATATTGATCATGTGCTCCAAACTAACTAATGAGCTAAATTGTTTGGTTTCTTGTTTTCACAAATCATGATTACTATTTTCTATTTGCTTTTGCTAGTGCTCTTATTTTAAGATACTATATTTATCCAATTTCTAAATCACAAATCTCTGACAGTTTTTATTTATCAGGATTATGTATAAATTTTGTGTTGATGTCATTCTGCCGTCGTCTTAACTGTCACTGATTTCATTGCCACAATGTATGTTTAATCCTAGGGCCAATGCTCTCAAAATTTATATTGAAATTGAATGAACTCTTCTATTTTACTTTTCGATTGCTACTCGCAGTTGCAAGATTATAGCACAAGTCCTACAGGAGAATCAGCGGTCAAATTTTCATTGTCAAAGATCACACTAGAGCCCATGTTAAGATCCATGGCTTACATCAGTGAACAGCTCTCTACCCCTGCCAATAAAGTTGCTGTCATTAATTTGAAGGTTTGTGTTTTTCTTTTATGAGTGTTTAACGTTTAAAAGTTATATTTTTTTGCATTGCATGGCTCAGGTTCCTGTGTTGAAACTTGAAAGTAACCTGTAAATTGGGAAAATAAACCCTGATTAGAGTAGTGTTTGTGCCTCCGTCCACTGAAATGCATGTTGAGTTTAGTCAGTAAATGTAAGGGATTGTATCTAAATTCTATACTTGATTAGCTAACAGAAAATTCTCTGTTGCATTGGTTGCATATGAGTAATGGTATTCTCGGATGGACGATTGCCTGCTTCAGCTAGGTGTACCTTGCATAACCCCAGACTCCAGAGGGATGAGAACATTTGCTAATGGTTAATTTACTCTCTACACATAGGCTTCCTTGACCCCATAAACAGACCCGAACTCAAAAACCTAGCATTTATACTATAGTAGAATTTGCTGACCTTTTCAACTCTTTATTGTGTTTCTCATTTTACTCATCCACATTGCGACATAACATTTATCTTACCACCAAATTTGGGCGTTTCTTTTGGTTTGTAGTTGAATTTTCATAGAAAATCTGTATATCTGAGACATGGGAGTAGATATATCCTACTTTGGACATTTTTGAAACATGGACAAATGCATGTGTTACAGTCATATATCATGTAGGGGCTGGAAATTTGGAGTCATACCACAATCAGATTTGTTTATTGTGACAGAATATTTGTTGATATTGCCTTCTTTATCTGCAGCTTCAAGATGCGGCGATGATTTCAGGTGAATCAGAGGTGAAATTTCAGGTATCCAGGGATACATTAGGTGCCATGTTGAGATCAATGGCATACATTCGTGAGCAGCTGTGTAATACAGTAAGCATTCTTTTCCCGATGGCAATAATATCCTTCTTTTTGCTGAATTTATGGTTAACTTTAAGTGTTTATTTCCTTTAAAAGTTATGATTTTTTAGTCACGCCTGCAGTGTTCTAAATGGAGGTCGAGGCGGCCGCCTAGGCACCGGCCCTCGACCGCACTGCCTATGTATGAGACGGGTGTTTTAGGCGGTCCAAGCTATACGACGTTGGGGATGCGGATCGAGACGGGTCGAGGCGGCGAGCAGGCGTGTCGCGGCGGGCGAGGCGAGCAATCAAGATTTTTAAGTTGTAGTCAATAATTTTAAAAATCTAGTCAATAATTTTAAAAACTTAGTAACCAATTTTAAAAACCTAGTCAAAGTTAACTAATTTTAAATATCAAAACCTAGCACACCTCACTTTCTTTATTTTATTTTTGGTTTTCACTCTCAAGTCTCAACCACCACACACAGTCTGCCGCCCGCCGCCCGCCGCCGCCAGCAGTCAGAATATTTAAGTTAGTCATTGCATATTTATTATTTATCATACTTTTTTTATAATATTTTAGATTTTGTGATTTCAAAAATCAAATTTTTTTCCTATTATTAATTTATTAATGATTTATTGTTGAAGATTAATTTGATGATGAATCTTTAGTAATTGCACATTATCTAGATGATATTATATTGTATGAAGCTTCTTTGTGCTTAAATATTATTTAACTGCACATTTTACATAAAAAATGATTAATTTTGTGATTATATTGCATGATTATCTATAAAAATTATATAAAAAAATTCAACCGCCTAGGCGGCCGAGGCGGTAGGCGGTCACCAACCGCCCCGCCACCGCCTCCCACCATTTACAACCTTGCACACCTGTAATTTAACCACAATGTTTTCAACATGCTTTTGTTTGCTCCTTAAAGAAACCAAATGATCAATAATAAGCGAGGAGTTATGGTGTATAGGCTATTGGTTTTTGTCTGGTTAGCTTGTTCATTCATCCATTTAACTTTCAGTATTGCATTCTTGGGTTTTTTTTTTTCTGTTATTTTTTCTTTTCCAAGTTCCAAGGAACATCAAAATAATATCATATGTGATTGTACTTGATAATAAAGAAATTTGTCCTCGATGATCCATTTTAGCGTTCCCCTTTAAGCTGCTATGGGTTGTGCGAGTTCAAACGTGAGAATGGTTTCATAAAAAGTGGTTCAGTGTTGCGTTCACTTCAGTTTAATCTTCTGCCCTGATTTATCGTACTGGTTTTGGTATTTGTTGGCGTGATGTTTGGTCGTGGATCGCTCAATAATTTAATTAACCAAATACGGTTCTCAAAATGTTACTACTTACTAGCTTGTTTTTTCTGGGGTACCTATTTTTGGATCGGGACATAAGCCGTTATCACAAGCTCCAAAAGTCTATACAAACCGGAATTGTTTCATGTGATTTATTCTAGAGGAATTTGTTTGTTACTTTCTCTATTCTGCAGCATCATGGCAAGCTTATGCTCTCGAATTTTCTGATTCATTATTTTAAATTTTTAGAGAAGATTTGTAGCCCCTGGGTGTTCTTGCAATGACAGGTTGAGCCCAAGCAAGATAATGCTGCAAAAAGGCAGCGAAAATAGATAGACACCTCTTGTTTTCATTCACACCGAAGCTGAGACGCAGGTTGGATCCGACTATAATCAACACCGAGTAAATTATTTCGGAATCATCCTCTCAACCTTAACAAAGGTATATTTTCCTATTAGGTCTGTTAAGTTTGTGAATGCTAGTCAATAGGACTCAACAGGCCGATTATCTCATCTCCCATTTTACAGAAGCTCCACGTTATAAGATTATCAGATGAGATCCTGTATATTATTGTTACCAATTTTGTAGAAAATAGAAGAGAAGTTGGTGGTTTTCTCATCCTGTTCTAAAGATGGGTTCGCGGAAATCAAGTTTTTCGTGTTTTTCATGCTATGTTACTGAAAGATTTCGAATTTTTAAAGCTCATAATATAAATTTTGGTGAATTGGATCTGAGAAAGTAGTAGTTTAGAGAAAAATAAAATAATTGGGTTCAATGGAATCAAAGAAAATAGAGTGTGTGTCCAGGTTCATGAACATTTAGATGCTTAAAGAAGCAAACAAGAAACCTTGCATGTGTCTTTGGCCTAAAATGTCACTTCAAATTTGGGGGTGCGATAAGAATGCAACGGATGCCAACAAAATAAAGTTCAAACAATGAATAAAGATTTAATAATTTGAGAGTGAGTTTCTTGTGAGACGGTCTCACGAATCTTTATTTATGGGTCAATCTTGCCGATATTCACAATAAAAAATAATATTTTTAGTATTAAAAATAATATTTTTTCATAGATGACTTAAATAAGAGATCTGTCTCATAAAATATGATCTGCTGAGATCGTCTTACACGAGTTTTTGTCTTAATTTGATTATTGATATTTTAGAATTTTAAAAGCTTGAGTAGATTTTATTATGTTTGAATTTTTATGTCACATATCAAATGGTTCCCACAATTCGTGCTCTTAATACTTTTGGACGTATTCAATCTCATGTTGCTGTTTAATGGCCACAAATTTTGGATTGGGTTAAAAAATAAAAACTATTTGATAATTGAAATTGTAAATTTTATATTTAAAAAATATTGGATTAGAGGTATATGAAAACTATGATCAGAGAAAAATGATGAGTTCGATAAAATCCAATAAATATTATAAGAGTATCAAAATACTATAATTTATAAATTATACTAATATAGAAATGATTGTAATTATATTCATGGGATTTATTGTGGATTTTTGTTTATGGTAAATTAAAATTCTTTTGATTAATAAATCATGCAAGAAATTTAGGAATTTTATAAGGGTCTAACAAAATAACTAATAATAATAATTTTATAAATCGAAACTTCTAAGAGTTGTCAAATCTCGTCTATTTTATTTATAATAATAATAATAATTTATAACCATATTAAAATATTGATTTTTAGATATAACTGCCATAATACGCTAATGAAATTTATTGGTTTGACAAACATTCAATATAATAAATTATTTAATTAAAAATAAAATGTCGATTTTAGTCATATATATTGTGTTTGACATTTTTAGACATATATCTTTTATTGAATCGATTATAGTCGTGTAACTATATTTCAAAATCAATCCAGTCTTTCTAATCTAAATCGTGTGATTAATTAACTAATATCATGTTAAACTCTTATGACTACGTGACTAAAAAAATCTCTTAACATGCAGTTATTTTTAACAAAGTGATTATTAAAAATAACAATGAAATTAGTTAATTAATTACATTATTTTAACGAGAATGATAAAGAAAATGACTGAAATTGATCGTCAAAATATAGTTTCATGATTGTAATTGATTCAACAAAAATATGTGACTAAAATATCATTCTGAACATATATAAGACTAAAAATGACATTTTACCTTGTCGAATAATATTCATGTGCATCATCGCACTTTCTTTTTGTTAAAAAGATAAAATAAGGGCATGTTTTTTGTGCATTGCAGTTATACTATAACAATAAGTATTATTAATTGTCACTATTTAATCATATTATTTCCTTACATTTACAAGATCCAAAATGGTGGGAATCTCTTTAAAGTCAAATAATTTGTTAATGTGTCATCATTTATTTTGTGTCTTTGATTGATTGGAGGACAACTTTTAAAGTATGTGGCATTGTACCAAATATGTCAACTCCATTATATAATTTTTTTCATTAGTTGTGGCTCATACGTATCTCATATTGGAAAATATTTATATATTACTATTATTGTTATTTATGTTGTTTGAATATGGATTTGAATCATCTGCTGTGGCTGAACACAACATCGTCTTTTTACACGAGATGACCAACTGATTATCTCGTTTCATATGACAATTTTTTAAATTTATCTGAAACTGTACTGTGAGGTCCATCAGATGATCAATTGAGCATCTCGTATAAAAAGTACACAGCATCAACTACTGTGTTTCAATTACAGCAGATGATCTAAATCCGTTTGGATATTTGTTATAACTGAATCTCGAACTGAATATTTTCATCACAAAATTTGAAATTTTGATTATACGCTGGTCAACTCCATTATTGGAGAACATGAAATAGGTATAATTCTAAGAACATGACTCACATGAAGTACTTATTATAATATGCAATTTAGCCCATCTAACCACATACGAACTTTGAATTTAGACATTTTTTATTTGTGCTATTGTACTAATCATGTGAGTTCTCGTTGATTCATGAATTTTATAAGATTTCAAGTAAAGAAAATCATTCATTGACTCAACAAAGTCGAGCCACCCTAAAAGAGAGCGATGGTAGTATATTATAATAATCTTTGATTAACTAAAATAACTAATCAAAATCTATATTATTATCTAAAGAATCTGTCACCTAGAATACACCCGTCTTTTGTTTCCAAAATTATCTTTACACCAACATTTTTTTCTCAAAATTGTCGCAACTTATTTTCAATATAACCCATCCCAAATTACACTATAACCCTTCACTAGTTTCTATCAATTATTATTAAATTAAGCATTTAAGAAAATAAAAAAAAAATCTTATATAAATTATGATTATAACTGTGTGTGCATAATAATTTAATAGTATAAATAATTTTTTCCCAACTCTTCCACTATATTCACATGCAGTACTGAAACGCTTGTTTCTTTCATAAATAAATGGCAACTCAAACAATATGTACCAGCCACCACCAAACCTCGATTATTAGACATGAATCTTCTTGATCATCCAGATCCTCAACATATCAGATTACAAAAACCTTGGTTACAACGATGCATACCAGTTCTCTTCATGGTTCGATGGCATTTTTATGATCGAGTGTATGCTAACATGCTAAAACACGTAGCTTATGATCATTGTACAACTCAAATCTTTTAAATTTAAAAAAAAAAGAAACACGGGACAGGACAGCAGAGTCGATTACTGCTATTTCACAGAATTTACAGTGGGTACCCAAAGATTTTTAGTTCAGTATTCACTCTCCATCCGAATCCCAACATACAGAATTGATCAAACGTGCAATGTTGTGGCTCCACAGTCATAAAGAGAGTCATGGGCAAAAGAAAATAGACAAAATAGCTTCTTTAGTCAACAAAATACAGCCAGCATGAAAATGAAATGGATACCCAAACCAAAAAAAGAAATAGTTGCCAACTGGATTCCATAATAAACACATCAACCCTTAGCTTGTGGTAGTACAAGAAAATCTCAAAAATAAAAGAAAATGAAAATTAAGCTAAGCTTATTTATGTAACATCTATAAGTCTTGTCTAAAATGTTTTGAGGGGACCATTCAACTTCATGTATTGATTGCAAATATGCCCAAGTCCCTCAACTTGTACGAGTTCATTGTGAAGAAAGAACCATAATAAACTAGAATTATAGTTGGTGATACAAGCTCTGCAATCCTTTAGTACCATATTGTAGCACCCTGTTTTGGCATGTTATCCCTTGCTGATCCGGAGAAACCTCCGGTGTAATTCGTGGATGGTATATTGAACGGAGAACTGAACATTATTTGGAAATTTTCATTCATATTGGAGTTGAAAGGTTGATTTATAACCTTGCTGCGGTCGAACCTGTCCACTGTACGAAACACGGAAGGATTAGTTGGGACGTTGGAATTTTCAAAAATTCTGCCGTCGATTGCTATCCCTTGACTGTGAAGGTAGCCATCTTGTTGGCATTGGACGATAGTTTGCTGAACAGAATGCTCATTTGTCGCAGTAGCATTTTCTGTATCTATGTTCTTGGTAAGATTATTGTCGTAGAACGACATAAGAGCGTTTATTGTCCTTTGCCCGTCTTCTGGAACACCAAGTCCTGATAAATCGAAGGACGGCGGAGTAGGATTTACAGGTAGAGCAGCTGATTTTGGCTGGACAAAAGATTGTGGGAAGATGACTGGCTTGACTTCATTTATGCTAAAGTTTGAAACACCAAACTCAGATGAATGTCTGTAAGGGCAAGAGAGTTGATGATTGTCCCTCGAATTTCTGTCCTGAAAACCGCGACAAAGTTCACTGTGAGGACACGAAAGAAAATCGCACGTGTATATCTTGTGATCCATCAAAACATTCAGTTCATTGCCCAGCTTTCTCTTCTTAGAAAAGTCCAAGTTGTTCTGAACCGGTAGCCTGCCTTGGAATCTGTCCAATCCGATATTGAGCAAATCAATAGGGATTGGTTTTTGCTCTTGCAGTTCAAAGTTTGGCTCATCTGTGGCTCCGTCAACATCATACTCGCTATCATCATTCAAAGTGAACGTTCCACTTCCACCAGAAGAGGACTGAGGCGGGCAACGATCAGGGTAAAGCTCTCGGGCCAAGGCTTCTTCCTGATTGATTATGGCCAGCCAAGTTGCACTTTCTTTGGCTGTCATCTTATCCTGCAAACATTTTGACTGCCTAACCAGCTTCCGAATCTTGGAAATATCAGGTGACATGTGCTTTATAACAGACGTTAAAACCCCCACCTTCCACGCCTTCTTCAGATCATGAGGCTTCTTGTATGGTGGAGGGCCTTGATCCATCCGTAAACCGAGCTGATGCCACCACTCTTCCTTCCCACTCGGCCACCATGGAGGTGGGATGCCTCTTTCCAATGGAAAACGTCTCTGAGGAGGATCACAGTGCTGCATCAGAGCAGACAAAAGCGAGCCAAGTGTTGTGTCTTGGAGCTCCTGCAACGTGTGTGGAGTTGGGCCAATCGGATTCGAGTTCTCGTTCTTTCCTGGGATTGAATTATCTGCTAGGTATTTTGCTATAGCAGCCGGTCCATTTCGATCAAATCTGACCTTATCCTTCCACCACTCCCTGAGATTATCAGAGGCCCCGCTCACCGGCTTGCCTTTCTCGGGTATTATTCCATAAACAAAACCTTGAGCTTTGCAAACCTCCATCATCTTCAACATATACTTCAAGATCCCATCCTGCGCCCTCGACATCTTCTTCCTCCTCGCCTGTTCCTGGGATTGCCGTTGTTTCACAGCATCAACACCTTCTTTCCCCTTATTCATTTCTTTGAGCCTTTTAAGTCTCATTTTGTCTCTCCACATCCTCCTCTCAAGTTCATCAACGTCCATCTCCTCGTCGGTATAGTCGTCCTCCATAACTTGCTCGGGTATCTCAGACTCCGGATCACACACATCTGCTTCCTTGATCGTAGCAGAGGAGAAAAAATCAAGATCGCCGCTAAACCCCATGTCCTCGAACATCATCATCGCAACAAGGCTTCAAATATCGAACTATTTCTTCTTTTTTAACCAAACGCGAGATTCAGTAATATATATGAAGATGGATTCAATGGTATTCCCACCTGGATGAAAAACAAGTGTCCCGTACATCAATGCAAAATGCAAACTCCAAAATACAAAACCCATGGAATAAAAAAGAATCAAAATAGTTTATAATCTGGCCAGATTTCTATTTTACATCATAATAAACATCCGCATCACAACTGAAACAAACTCAAAATAGCATGACACGTAAAGCACATGAACTCCATGAAACAAAGAAACCACAGATCCCAAAAGATAACTGAGAAAACTAAGCTCAAGTCCAAGTAATCTAAGATCAGCTGTAGCATTAAAACAACAGGAAAAAAAAACATCTCAATTAGTGTCAAGTGTTCAGACAAACATCATTTGAAACCAAAAACACCAGAATATTCATTATTCAACAGCTCAAAACCAATGATTCATCGTGTGAACTAAATCCAAAATCTTCATTATATACCCAAAACTAAATAAGCACCACAAATAACCAAGAAGAGAACTCACACCAAAACCTCAAGAACAACCCTCAAGAAAAAAGGAAACCATGGATCAAAGAAACCCCAAAACCGTCAAAGATTTGAACTTTAATCCAAAAAGAACAATATATCATAAAACTAAACCACGCAAAGCAATAAACAACAAAAACACACAACCAAAGTAGCAATAAAAAAAATAGAAGCTCCTTAAAATTATCAAATAATTCATTTTCTTTTTTGGCTTCTACCTCACAGGCTTTTCATGTGAATTTCAGTCCCAACTCAACTCCTTTCTTGCACAAAAATAATAATTGGCCCTTTATACAAATAGTGATAGTAGGAGAAAGAAAGAGGGTGGCAACCGGAGAAGGAAAATGATGGGACTCGGGAGAGATTTGAAATGTATACTATTTTTTTATTTTTTCCTCAATAAAATAATAAATCAACAGCATCAGTGGTTGGAATTCTGTATTGGGAGGTGGAAAATGTCGGCACTTGGTAAGAAATCAAAGATTAAAAATATTAATTACTGTGCTTATTTATCAATTTGAATGAATGTAAAATTATCGGGAAATTAGCCTTCAGTCCCCAATCGTTGATTTTTTTTTATTCAGTCCATGGGTACTTTTTTAGTACCACATTTCCACATGAAGTGTATCACATTTTGTATGTAATAGTACCACAATTTTGTGGATAGAGAGTGAACCCAAAGAAATGTTTTGATTGAGAATTTTTCACCAACTTCCCCTAAAATTATTTGGTAATAAGCAATTCATTTAATCAGGACACTCTACTCTGCGTGAGCATTTTATTTTAATGTTATTACACACACACAAATATATATACAATTTGGCATGTCGCTCATGCACAATGTCTATCAATAAATCGTCAATCATCTATTCGATGTAATGAATTATATCTAAATTTTATTTGTGGAAAACATATAGATGAAACACACACACATATATATGATTTTCTTGATGAATCTTCTATTTTAGTTTGTTTATATATATAATATATATTTTAAAATGAAATGACATAAACAAAAAATTGCATTAATGTAGTTTTTATTGAAAGATAAAAAATTAATATTCTTTTTGAAATGGTGGAAATTTAATTTGAGAATTTTAAATTTAGTAAATAAATTGACAAGATAATACATATCCCGCAATTCTGTCTTTTTTCCTATTATATATTTATTTGTGTAAATTTTGATCAACTATTTTGATTCTTGTGAAATTGCAGTAAATTTAGGAATGAATTGATATTGGTAACGCTTTTGGAAAGTTGTGCGATGCGTCTTGCATGACAAATAGCTTCATATTTGCAATTTCTTGCAACATGTTAACAAACTGGAGCCACGAAATTGGATTTGACAGCAGATGACTTACATCTATCTTGTATAACCTCAAGATTTCAAATTTAGAACGATATCTCGAATTCGGGACTCAATATAATAAAGAGTATGTTTCTTGTGAAGACGGTCTCACGAATATTTATCTGTGAGACGGTCAAAACTATCGATATTCACAATAAAAAGTAATACTCTTAGCATAAAAAGTAATAATTTTTCATGGTTAACCCAAATAAAATATCTGTCTCACAAAATACGACTCATGAGACCAGGGACGGAGCCAGAAATATGGCTCTTCCGGGCTGAAATTTTAAACTCTAGTATCTTTTAATATTTTAAATTGATTTACCCGGACTAATATCGTATTATTCCAAATTATACAAAATTTATATATACATTTTTTTAAAAAAAATTGGGTCACCCGGGCTTTAAAGTACATGCCTCCGCCCCTGCATGAGACCGTCTCAGACAAATTTTTGCCTATAATAAAACCACTTCTCCAACGGGTTTTTTATTTTTAAAAAAATGGGTTTAATGGGTGGCAAAAATGAAATCTTTTTTCCCATAAAAAATATTAATTTAAATGTAGTAATTAACATTGAATCATAAATCTATAACTATTATCATATTTTAGACATGACTCTAACAAGAATGTTAAAAACAATAAGATGTCACTAGAATATTCATCATAATTGGATCAACACTCTCATAACACGGTCATGACACGGTGACGTGACATAAATTTCTCATAGAGCACACACATTGGTGCATTAATTGGTTATTATTAACATCAATTAATATTCATGCACTAATGTGAAGATATAATTATTAATCTTGACGGTCATGTCAGCATAAAAATTCATCAGAATTAATCTTATTAATTCACATAAAACAAAAAAGCCAAACCGCTCTTTTACCTATACATACATATATATACATATATATATATATATACATATATATATACACATATACATATACATATATATATATATATATAACACGAACCATGACACGGTGACGTGAAATCAAATCCACGTTAAAACAAAACTCATTATCTTAAAATTAATTAACCCTATACAAATTCACAAATTGAAATTTTAATATGGAAGAAACATGAAATTGACCCTACAAACTGTACACACATTTATCACCACTTAGCAATTATATCGTGCCATGGGCCCCTTTGAATTAAAAATTAAGACATGGGACATATAAATTAAATAGAAGAGGAAAAAAAAAAGAATTGAAAAGGGAAATAAGTGGATGGTGGAGCTATGATGTTTTAGAAGCAATTATGGTGGAATGCAAATTGCTTGTAATAATGCCATTAATGGGTTTTTAGGATATGGACAAAGTAGGTTTACAAGTTGATAGTTTCACTCTACCTAAACACATAAAAAGGTTAGCATTGTACATGGGTTGTCTATCAAGCATCATGCCTTATCTTCTGCCTCATAATTCAACTCAAAAAGTTTCTTCCCAAAATAATTGATCTGATATTTTTGGTAAAAACACAAAAACTCGTGTTAGACAATCTCACAAGTTGATTTTGTACACGTATGTTCTATTTGGATCACTCATGAAAAAAATATTGTTTTTATGTCAAAAGTAATACTTTTTATTGTAAATATGGACATGGTTGACTCGTATCACGAACAAATATCTATGAGACTGTCTCACAAAAGACTTATTTTTGACACAATTAGGCCAACTTATATGCTAATTGACATAAAAAAAAAAAAAGAATACTATGATACAAAGTATTCGTGGTTTTGTGCTCAACCTTTGCGAACTACCAAATATCGACACTTACATAATCGATTCGATAATCGAATATGTACAATAACCCCATACAAAATGTCAAACCCGTGTGAATTATATGATAAGTGGTGCAATAATGTACCTTTTATAAGCCACATAAATACTAAGTTAGTAATAACCCTATTTGGGGAAGGAAAAAAAAGAGAGAAATAAAAAGAATTGTTGTATTAAAAGAGACAAGACAGAGAGAAAAAAAATGTTTTTGGATTCTTTACACGGTTATGCAAGTTGGGTTGGGCTGAAGTTGGATTGAAGTTAGGTACATGTTATAATAAATAAGTTCGTTAGCAATTGAAAAAAGCCCAGCCCGTTGGAAGCCCACAAAAAACTATATACCATATAATATATATATATATATATATATATATATATAATTTTTATTTGTTACAAGTGAAATATATTGACTAAAAAATATCTGAGTGTGGTATATAAGCAAGTAAACATATAAAAAATAGATTATTGATACAATGGTGATAATTTCAAATGACTTTGGTACTATTGCCTCCATTCATATAAAAAATATTTTTCTTATATTCTTTCATGAATAAATTTCGTGAGATGAATTTTTGATCCAATCAAACTCGTGAAAAAATATTATTTTTATATTAAACTGTTAATTTCATGATAATTACGAATCAAATCAAATCATAGTCGTCCCACGAGAGACCAACTCATATATATGTATAAAATTTCTTGTGATATTGTTTTATGAATAAATTTAGTTAGATAAATTTTTGATTTTATTCAACTCATGAAAAATATTGTTTTATACAAAAATATTAATTTCATGATAATTACGAATCAGATCAAGTCATAGTTGTTTCACAAGAGACTTAGTTTTATTAAATACTAGTATTTCATCCGTGCGATGCACGAAGTGTTATTTTATGTAATTAATGATAAAAATTAGTAAGTATTAATGTTTGAATAATTATTTAAAATTATTGATATAATATAATAAATATATTTAAATTTTAAATATAATTATCAAAAATTATTATATCAAAATATTAATATCATTTGAAATAACACACAAATAATGATAACAATATTTTGTCGTTAAATTGATTTATTATCTTGGTTAAATGGACTATAAATAAAAAGAATAGAAAAAAATAAAAAAAATCTTATATTATTTTGTTTATCAAAATTTTAAAGAATAAATAAACATTTTTTATAATTTTAATTTTTTTGTCATTTATTATATGAATAAATTTTGAATAAAAAAATAATTATATTTGGGACATGTTAAAAATATTTATAAACACATAATTCTATTAAAATACATATTTTAAAGTTCTATTAAGATACATAACAATAATAACAATAATTTACAGACACTCCTTTTAAAAAAATGAAAAACATAATATTACATCTAAAAACATCAAATTTAAATTTGACTTTTAAAAAATAAATTGAAAACAATTAACATTTAATTACGTATTTATTTCCTATTTGTTTCAAATATTAATGCGGTATGTGAATACATTAATAATGATATTTTTTTTTATAACATATTATTTTTGACAAAAAAACTTTGTCTATATATTTGTGATGTGCGTGTGAACCATATAAAATAAAAGAAATATAAATAATATCCTTAAATCAAAAAAATAAAATGTATGAAAAAAATAATAATAACATTTTGATAATGAAAATTATATTTTAAACTTGAATTTCTGCTGTTTAATTTTCATATGCTGGTAGATCGTATCAACGAACTAATCAGAATTTAAGCGCTAAATGTATTTTTGAATGATTTAAAAGTAGTTTATGTTTTCAATTGAGTTCAGTTTCAATTTGAATAAAGAATATAAAAAACACATAATTCATATATTACATTTAAATTGATATAACAAATGAATTAAATTCAAATTTAAACTAATAAAGGAAATGATATAATCAATTCAAACAATAATTGAAGTTTATATTTTCAAATTTCTTCAATTCACATTTGAATTTTTTTAAAAAGAAAATATATAATTCTTTATTACAAAAATATTAATAAAAATCGCATAAAATTAAACACATAATTCTATTAAAATACATACCTATATGCAAAGAAATAGAAAAAGAGTGCTCAAATTTCTGGTGGGGAGGAGATGAAGATAAGAGGGGGATGCACTGGAAATCTTGGAAAGCACTATGTCAGCCTAAGTGTTTGGGAGAGATGGGATTTCGTCAACTTGAGACTTTCAACAAGGCTCTGCTAGCAAAACAAATATGGAGAATTATTGTTAATCCTGATTCACTGGTTGCAAGAATACTCAAAGCCAGATACTTTAGACATCAAGACATCATGAAGGCAGCGCTTGGTAGCAACCATCGTACATATGGAGATCACTTTTATGGAGTCGCCCTTTGCTGGAGAAAGGGCTATACTGAAAAATAGGAAATGGACAGAAAATTGCAACATTTGCAGACCGTTGGATCCCGGGGATAGGAGTATATCAAAATAACTCACCTATTCCCCAAAATTTCTCCACGGTGAACACTCTTTTAGGAATGGAGAATCGAATGAACAGCTGGTAAACGAGCTCTTCTCCTCTTATGTTGCATCGGAAATCTTATCCATCAATCTAACTGCATCGACACAAGAGGATTCTAGATATTGGGTTTTCGATCAAAAGGGTAAATATTCGTTGAGAAACGGGTACAAGTCGGCAATTGGATTTTATGATCCACCTGCGAATAGCACTGAAGTGCACTTAAAAAGTTGGTGGATATTCTTGTGGTCTCTTTCGCTACCCCATAAAGTCCGTATCTTCTGGTGGCGGGTTTTGCATAATATAATCCCTACATCAGGTAATCTGCTTGTACATCATATCCCTACCACTGGAGCATGTCCATTATGCCACTTTGCTTATGATTCATCTAGTCACGCTTTGTTCTCATGCCCAGTGATCAAAAGTTGCTGGAAAGATACTAGTTACTGGCCATTTCTAAAGATGGTACAAATGATGGAGGTGTTTGATATTACTTTATGGACTGAAGAGCAAACTTAACAGAAAGGATTTTGAATTCTTTGCCACGAGAACTTATGCAGTATAGGATGGAGAGACTTAGAACAGTACATAACAATGATTCTAAGAAGAAGGGTATTAATGTCGAATGGTGCGAGACCATGCTCTGCGGTTACCAAGAGGCGAGAACATCAATGCTAATTTTAGCAAGCAGAAGAGAACATATATCATCACCGAGTCGATGGATAGCACCACCAATCAACCAATTGCGTTTGGACGTAGATGCAGCTTATAATGTCAATTCCAATCGATATGCAATCGGCGGTATTTTGCGAAATCACGAGGGCCAGACATTGCTAGCTTTTGGGAAGCAAATTACTAAACCATCATCTATAGTAGCCGCTGAACTTATTGCAATTGAGGAATGTTTTCAAATGACTCAGACTCAAAATTTGAGGATAAACCAGATTACATCGGATTCTCTGATGGACAGTGCAAGCAGTCACTAGTCCAGTAGAGGACTTTTGATACAGTGGGGCCTTTGCAACAAAGATTAGGAATTTATTGGCAACTCATGCCCATTTAAAATTAGAACATGTCTTGCACATCGCAAATGGTGTTGCGCACTCGTTAGCCTCTTTTGCTACTTCCTCTCCTCACCTTTCGTGTGGATTTGTGGAGAGTTTCCTATTTGGTTAGTAAAGCTTGTAATCGAGGATCTTACTTCGTTTCGAATAAAATTAGAAGTTTTTCTGTAAAAAAAATACATATTTTAAAGTTCTATTAAGATACATAACAATAATAATAACAATTTACAGACACTCTTTCGAAAAAATGAAAAACATAATATTACATCCAAAAACATCAAATTTAAATTTGACTTTTAAAAAATAAATTGAAAAAAATTAACTTTTAATTACGTATTTATTTTTTAATTGTTTCAAATATTAATGCGTTATGTGAATACATTAATAATTATAATTTTTTTTATAACATATTATTTTTGAAAAAAAAAACTTTGTCTATATATTTGTGTGTGTGCGTATGAACCATATAAAATAAAAAAATATAAATAATATCCTTAAATCAAAAAACTAAAACGTATGGAAAAATAATAATAACATTTTGATAATGAAAAATACATTTTAAACTTGAATTTCTGCTGTTTAATTTTCATATGCTGGTAGATCGTATCAACGAACTAATCAGAGTTTAAGCGCTAAATGTATTTTTGAATGATTTAAAAGTAGTTTATGTTTTCAATTGAGTTCAGTTTCAATTTGAATAAAGAATATAAAAAATACATAATTCATAGATTATATTTAAATTGATATAAAAATGAATTAAATTCAAATTTAAACTAATAAAAGAAATGATATAATCAATTCAAGCAATAATTGAAGTTTATATTTTCAAATTTCTTCAATTCACATTTGAATTTTTTAAAAAAGAAAATATAAAATTCTTTATTACAAAAATATTAATAAAAATCACATAAAATTAAATGTTTTCAATCATTTATTGCAGTTCACCTATTTCGAGATTAATTGTAGGACCGAGCGCTTGCCGCTTTACCAAAAGCTATAGCTAGTGGTAATTGTGCAACTCAGATCTTTTAAACCGCACAGCAGCTCAAGCATCACGGTTCGATCGCTCTACCAAGCAGGGACAATTATTGTACCCAACAATCTCCCTCCCAATAATTGCACTCATTGCAATCAATGAGAATCAAACCCATGACCTTGGTTCTGATATCAAGTGTAGGACCGAGCGCTTGCCGCTTTACCAAAAGCTATAGCTAGTGGTAATGGTGCAACTCAAATCTTTTAAACCGCACAGCAGCTCAAACATCACGGTTCGATCGTTCTACCAAACAGGGACAATTATTGCACCCAACATTCATGATGTATCTTTCGTTTTTTAGAGTTATCATTTTGACGGGAACTTAGTACTTTAGGCAAAAACTCACCTTATATATATATATATATATATATTTGAATTCAAATTATATTCAGCACAATCTCGTTGGTATAAATCATGTGATGGAACCAATATATTAAATAATGTGATGGAACCGATGTCAAAATTTTGAATGCTATTTATTTTGTCAAGATATTTAGATTTAAATTTAAAATTAAAAGTGAAATTTATATTTTCAAGAAATTAAATTTTAAAAATGAAATTTAAAAAAGAATTTGATATGTATTACGACAATTTTATTAATTTTCATACTTTAATCAATTATCAAATATTGCAAATAGTATTATCCAATAGACGTGGGAACTTTGAAAAGAAAATTTGAAAAAAAATCCATTTTATTGTTATTTTCAATTGAAAATTGTAATATTATTCAATATATTAGGAAATAAATTTTTTTATTTCCATATTTAGTAAAAAATTTGGCGTGAACTTACTAAATATAGCAGCCAGCCCTGCTTATATATATATATATATATATATATATATATATATATATATATATATATATATAACAAACATATAATTTACAAATTACATTTAAATTGTTTTAAAAATAATAAAATTCAAATTCTCAGGTTGTCCTGGCCTTCGGCTCTCTCGTCTTGCAGCACGTAGAGCCCTACAAAATTCTGTTTCAGGTGTGTCGCCGGTGTCTTTCCTCTTCTTCCGGTTTCTCGATTACAAGGCTGATGCGTTCCTTTCTTCTTTACACTTTTATGAAGCTTCTCCTTTAGTTTTTTTGCACGCACGTTTTCCTGATTTATTTTGGCTCTCTCTGACATATTTCTTCTCATTCTTAGGTTGTCGTGGCCTTCGGCTCTCTCGTCTTGCAGCACGTAGAGCCCTACAAAATTCTGTTTCAGGTGTGTCGCCGGTGTCTTTCCTCTCCTTCCGGTTTCTCAATTACAAGGCTGATGCGTTCCTTTCTTCTTTACACTTTTCGGCTGTATCTAGCTTGTTCAGTTCGATTTCTTATTGGTGTTATGCGCACTGACGTCTAACAGCTCGACTTCAATGGGAATTTTTCAAGATCGATACACCCCTTTATACAACATAGAGTTGGTTTTCTTGCTCATTCTCCCTGTTTTCCCTTCACTTCCTCTTCAACGAAATGTTTAGTTACATTCCGTGAAATCGGCCAACTGCCCTCATCATCTTCATTACTTATACTCGGTGGAGTCATGTAAACTGTTAGCTAAATGCTTAACTGTAATGGGTATTTCCAAAACTTATTCAGCCCTCTGCAGTCCCTAACAAAGTTGTTACTGTATTTACCGAAATATAATCTCCAGGGCCAGAACCCTCAACACATTACTCCAACAACCAACACTTAAGAAAACAAAGGTTTGCTACTTGTCGGTTCCGCTGAGTTACAGTCTGACTGCCCACGAAACATCTGTCTTTTGCATACATTTTGCTTGTCTTGATTGCCATCTGCACATATTTATCTGTGCATATACCATATATGCTGCCAGCCAAAAATTTAAATTTCTACGCAACGAAACTGTCCCAGATCCAAAACTCCCACAATTTAAGTTTTTTAAAAATTTGTATCCTCAAATTTTACATGGGTTCAGCGCACTGGATATTGACTCATATTTTGTTGCGTGCATGTAGCCTTTCAAACTTCGCCGACATAGGCCGCCAATACATAAGCACGCGTGTACTGCAACTGCATATCGCTAAAAAATGCTTAGCTCTTCGTCTAGCCGACCATACAGGTCCGTTCGTTTATTCGCATTTTTTTCCTACTTGATATTTTGTACCCCCATGCTTCGTTTTGTTTCAACCTAAGCTTCAGGATCCCTACCCTATTAAGATATATTTTGTTTTACAATGTGTTACAATTTATAGTTTTTTGCCGTCGTAATTTAGGCTTTCCTTTGTTGTCTTGTTTTACTTTATATTTTCCTGTTCGGCTGCTGTAAATGTGCACCCTCTCTACTTTTTCCGTTAGGCCAATTTGCTTGACTTTGTAGCTTTGGTTCTCAGTCAACTTATTTACATTTAGTTTTTACTATTCCTTGTTGTTTATTCATTCGGTTTATTTGTAATGCTTCGTAAAATTAGCGAACCTGTCTCGGCAATCACAGCGACATCAAAGCTTCATAAAGGAAGTATGCTTGTCTACAAGAACGTAGGTTAGCAAAAAATTCTAGGCGAAGAATGGCTGGTCACATACCAACTTTGCGCACAGATGAAACAGAGAATGTTTATGCTGCCTCACTCACGCATATTGTAACCAGCCCTAATTTGCTTCCTGATGTGCCGAACTGTGAGTTTTGTTCTGCAAAACGTATTTACCTTGAACCACCCACGTTCTGTTGCTCGTCAGGGGAAATAAGCCTTTCCCCAACAGAAATGCCTTCGGATTTACTTCAACTATACCTTGATAATAGTGACTCTGCTAAATAATTCAGAAACTGTGTGCGCAGTTATAACAACATGTTCGCATTTACGTCAATGGGCGTACAGTGTGACCAATCTTTAGCAAATAGAAACGATGGTATTTATACATTCCGTGTTCAAGGCCAGGTTTACCACTTTTTGCCCCATTTAATACCCTTAGATGATGAACATCCAAAAAATTTACAGCTTTATTTCTTTGACACTGAACATGAGACCTCAAACTGAATGTGTGTAAGCTCAAAATTTAAGGAATCTGTCGTCGAAAAAATAATTCACATTCTACGCTTAAACCCATATGCAACCTTCTTTCGATCTCTTAGCAGTTTTCCTAACCTTGAGAAATATAAAATTGCTTTGCAAGCTGATCCTATCATTGACCAACGTATATTTAACAAACCTACTGTTTCTCAAATTGCTGGAATATGGCTAGAATCTACTGATGATGACCAAGTAACAAGCCAACACATTCAGGTATATCCCCGAGACAGCCACCCTCAAATAACTAAACAATATTTTGCTTGTTATGATCCTATGCAGTATCCTCTTATTTTCCCGAACGGAGACCCTGGTTGGCATCGGAGAATTGAAAGATTAAGTCACAAACAAAAAAGGATGTTTCCTAGGCCACGGTGCAGCGGATAATCCATCTACGACATTCAGAATCCCATAAATGCAAATTACATTACACATGATGAAGCTCAAGGTAACTTCACTTTGCAATTACTTTGATCTTCTGTTTGACATTTACTGCCGCAAGCTTTAACTTTACTTACCCTCACAACGGAATTTTACCGCTCACATAGGTTCTGCAAGAGGCAACCGTCAGAGGCTAACCGTGTCATGTTGTGAGTATTACTGTTATAAGTTACAGATACAAGAGAATGACAAATCTTTTTTTATTACATATTGGTAGGCTCTTACAACAATATGTGGTTGACATGTACATCAAAATTGAAACTTCATGTTTAGATTTCTTCAAAACAAAAGATATGCCGGGCCGTTTGCGTAATGATGTATATCGTGGCTTACTAGATGGTATCGCACAAGGGTATGAAATGGGTGTTAATGTTGGGAAGCGTATGATATTGCCTTCTTCTTTTATTGGCGGACCAAGAGACATGCGCAAGAGGTACATGGATGCTTTAACTTTGGTGCAACGCTATGGAAAACCTGATATTTTTTTAACAATGACTTCAAATCCCAACTGGCCTGAGATAAAGGCTTTGTGTTTACCTTCTGATGAGGTACAAAATAGACCTGATTTGGTTGCTAGGATATTCCGCGCAAAACTCCAGGTTTTGAAAGATGAGTTGTTTAAGAAGGCAATATTTGGGCGTGTTGTTGCTTACACTTACGTAATAGAGTTCCAAAAAAGGGGCTTACCTCACGCTCATTTTCTTCTTATTTTGACCCAAGGAGCAAAAATTTTTTGCCCCGAGGCAATAGATAGGATTGTCTGCGCAGAATTACCTGATCCACATACTCATCCATATTTATTTTCGCTTGTTGTTAAACATATGATGCATGGTCCTTGTGGATTACTCAATCCAACATGTCCTTGTATGAAAAACAATGCTTGCAAATTTAATTATCCCAAAGATTTCGCGGAAATAACCAAATATGGGACAAACTCGTATCCAACATACCAACATAGAAATAACAACCATGTCGTCAAAATTAGAGGTTCCCAACTTGATAACCGTTGGGTTGTACCCTACAACCAGTATCTACTGGCTAAATTTAATTGCCACATTAACGTTGAAATATGCTCAACTATTCAAGCTATAAAATATATCTACAAATATATTTACAAAGGACATGACAAAATCTTTTATACGTTAGTTGCTGATGGAAAAGAACATGCACCTGATGAAATTAAAAACTATCAGTCCGCAAGATGGATTTCACCTCCTGAAGCTATTTGGCGGATTTTTAAGTTCGACCTTAACCATGTACATCCATCTGTAATATGCTTACCTATTCATTTAGAGAACGAACATTTAGTAACCTTTCCTGCTAGCCAGCCTTTATGCAACATTGCTAATAACCCCACATTTAAAAAAACAATGCTAACACAATTTTTTTTCATGAACAATTACAATGACTATGCTAAAGAACTGGGCTGCTTGTACGTTGAATTTCCTGAATACTTTACTTGGCATAATGATTCAAAAGAATGGGAACCACGAAAAAGACACGAGGTCATAGGTTGAATTTTTAGCTGTCGTCCTTCGGACGGTGGGAAGTTTTTTTTGAAGTCGTTGTTACTGCATGTTAGAAAGCCAACTTCGTTCACAAACTTGCGAACAATCAATGGGAGATATTTTCCTACATTCAGAGAGATTGCACAAATGCTTGGGTTAATGGAGAGTGATCACTCTGCTGATTTATGTATCGAAGAGGCAACTGCTTACCTAATGCCTTCTGCTCTACGTCAGCTATTTGCAACCGTCTTTATTTATTGTAATCCTGCAAACCCAAAGTATTTGTGGTCAAAGTACGAATGTTTCCTATCACAGGATTTTGCACATAAACATGAATTAACTCCATCTATAGTCAGACATAGAGTTTTAGCAATTCTTTCTTATTACCTCCAATCGATGGGAAAGAAACTAGAGGATTTTTTCTCTGTGAATGACGACATCACTCTAGGTTTTAACGACAACCTAGACAAAGAGTTAAGAACTGAGCAAGAGATAATTACACCAGAAGAAGATATTTTGTCTGTTGCGCTGTTAAACAATGAACAAAAAATTGCCTACACTCGAATTATGCAACATGTCAACAACAACTTGCCAAACGTATTCTTTGTTGATGGCCCTGGAGGTACAGGGAAAACTTTTTTATATAAAGCACTCCTCGCTACGACCCGCTCGTCTGGGCACATAGCACTTGCCACAGCCACTTTAGGGGTCGCAACATCTTTACTCTCGGGTGGTCGCACTTCACACTCGAGGTTTAAAATTCCAGTAGATGAAAATGACGCGAAACCTTGTAACATCAGTAAACAAAGCACACTTGCTCATCTAATACGGTTGGCAAAATTAATTATTTGGGATGAAACTACAATGGCTAAACGAAGTATTATTGAGAAATTTGATGAAATGTTAAGAGACATCATGGATTCAGCCTCAATCTTTGGTGGTAAAATTATTGTGTTTGGTGGAGACTTTCGCCAAACATTGCCAATAATTCCTAAAGGTACTAAAGCTGATGTTATTGACGCCTAAATTGTTATGTCACCTTTATGGAATCATTTTGATAAATTAAAGCTTAAACAAAATATGCGTGCATTACTCGATTCCAACTTTTCCTCGTACTTGATGAGAGTTGGTGACGGGATTGAGGAAACGAACGACAAATCTGAAATCCAAATACCTCCTACGGTAAACATCTCGTTCACAGATGATTTTACATCTCTAAATGAACTGATAGAAATGGTATTCCCAAAAATTGATGACTCCAACAAGACTTCTCATTATTTGTTAAACGCGCTATACTTACGACAAGAAATGACTTTGTTCATGAGATCAACGATGTACTTATTAATAAGTTTCATGGAGAGGAAACAACATATTTTAGTTGTGATGATAACATAAGCAACTGTGTTGTCCCAAACCAAGAAGAATTGTTCCATACCTTGACTCCTCAAGGCCTTCCTCCTCATAAACTAACTTTGAAAATAAATTCACCACTCATTTTGCTAAGAAACATAAACCCAACTGAAGGACTTTGCAATGGTACACGGCTTCTTTGCAAAGGTTTTAACGCAAATGTTATTTACGCTGAAATCTCAGTCGGAATCCACGTAGGCAAACCTGTCTTTATTCCTCGTATAACATTAGAGGCTCCAGGCGATGAGTTTTCAACTATTCCATTTAAGAGGAAACAATTTCCAGTACGCCTATGTTATGCGATGACCATCAACAAAGCACAAGGCCAAACTTTAGATTTCGTTGGTATCTATTTGAAAGATCCTGTTTTCTCACACGGTCAGCTTTATGTTGCGCTCTCCAGAGCAAGAACTATAGATCAATTGAAAGTGCTTATCAGACCATCCGTACCATTGTTCCAAAGCACTGGGTATACAAGGAACGTTGTATACCAAAACGTTCTAGCTGCTGCAAAGCTTATTTAATATAGGTAAGCCCTAGGAAAACTATCTTTTTTATTTATTATACGTTCATTTTTTTGCATATTTTATAAAAAATGTGTCCATGTTACTGTCACATTTCAGGTTTGTGTTTTTACTTTTGTCTTCCAGCATATTATTTATATCCTCAGATTTTGCATTTAGATTTGTCTTTTTTTTACTCCTATTACAAAGTCATGCTTTTACTTCATTATTCCAGTCCAGCCAAACGCAAAATGCATTATACTTAGCTATGCATCCCCAACAGTTTGCCTCAGATCAGCAACAATGTCTACTTACAAATATTTGATTCTTTCCCAAAGTTAACTGTTAGAACATCAGTGTTAACAGACTTTTCTACTGTTTTCTCGGCCTTTTCAGATCTATAGAAGAAAAATGTACTACACTTGGAAAACTGAGACTGGAGACCCAAAGCTGGTTTGTCAAAGTCTTGGTTGCAGAAAAAACGCCAATTCGGTTCTTGAGATGAGGGAGGCAACAAAGACTTGTATTTGTTGACAAAGAGGTTAATTTATTCATTTTTTTTAGCGTTACTATTTCCATTTCACATTGTTTTACTTACCTCATTAGTATGAACATAGTGAAAGAATGCAAAGCATCATTTATGATCAAGATGTTGACCAGTTAGACAAGTTACTCGAACTGTACCACACTTATTATGTGGGGAATGCAAAGATCAGAGAAATAACAGGAAACACCCCAATTCTAGGAACTTCAAAGAATCAAATGATCCTTAGCCGAAGCACTTACATAAGACGTGCAGAGGAACATAAGTGCATACCCATTGACCACATTTACTAGCTTACTCCTTTTGCAGAGTTTCTTGAACTGGCAGATGTACCCACTAAGCAAATCAGTTGAGTATTTTAGCAACCTATTTTCCTATGTTTCCCTAACATATGATATATTTTTTCTCGATTTATTGACAAGTTTTTTCCCCAGATTTACTATGCAGTGTTATCCATGTATTCCCACCACGTACTGTTGAAAGAGCTAAAAGAAATTTACAAGATTTTGTGATCATCAACGAAGAGTAAACTATTTACTTCTACTCCCAGCCTTTGAATTACTGTAATTTAATGTTTATTTCGCTTATATTAGATGTGAAAGCACAATTTCGTTACGTACGCAGGCGAAGAGCTTTGATCCTTACATTATGGGAAGAATTTTTACAAACTGAGGCACCCTATTTGACAAAGAATGTTCACAACATGCCTATAGTTTTAGGGATGTGCCTTTCTATTAACACTTTCTACGGTAAAATCCTTATTTTATGCTCATGTTTCTGTAAAATAGGTTGACTCTATATTACACTGCATTGTATCTACCTACACAAATTTTTATTTAACAAAATATTCTGTTATAGGGTTATCCATCGGCACGATACCAAGTAGTACTATTTTGTTTGACCATCCAATCTCACAGGCTGAAGACTTGCGTTTGTGGTAATTCAGAACCTCACTTTTTATTCTTTCGTCCTAAACTTTCTGAAATTTTTGTTCTTTCCTACATTCAATCTTTTAACTCCAGTTATTTTTTAGCTCAATGATATGCAACCATTTTATTAACTCCAACTCTCCTTTCATCTTCCCCACTCATTAACGAAAAATTCTCCTACTTTTTACAGATATACTATAGTTATCTACTCTGACACTACATTTTGGCAATACTAACAACAAGGAAACTTTTTGATTTATTATTATCTTCAACTAGCTCTACGAGCTACATATTTTACACTATTACGACTTCCGAGCTGCAGACATTAGTTCACTAAAATCTAAAACCACATTTTTCAGAGTGTAATTTTGTATTCTCCCACATTCTTAGCATTACCACAACTTATATTTGCTCAACCTACTCTTACTCTATTTTGAATATCAGCAAACCAAAGTAGCTGCAATTTATTCGAACTTTTTCATTTGATAAAATTTTTCCTACCTATTCAGCGTTTTATAGGAGACTAAAGGGAAACTCATTTTTGTACAACAAAAAAGTTATCGTTGTTCGCCATGAATGTAGCTAGCTTTTACTAAAATTCCATCTCTTTATTAATGTTTTTTCTTCACAGAATCTTAATATTGTGGACTTGTCACTCACATGCCTCTTTTTTTAAGGGTAGCAGCTAACAGACAATATGCAGACACTGTTATTTCTGAAAAATTGTACGAGAAAGCATATCAAAGCGTTGATAGACCGTTAAATTTCCAGATTCGCAAGATCAGCCAAATCCTTAGCTTGGCCGAAACAGTACTTTCACTTTTATCCGTACATTCTTCTAAATCCCTTTAAATTCCAAGAATTACTGCTAATACAAAAAACATTTCATTCACAGCTTAAGTCTTTCTGGGTAAAAGCTGGGCTTAAAATGTCAGATTCACAGCAATGTTTGTACTTTTTATCATGTCCAAGCTTGTACCAAGTCTTGTGGAGCTGCTTAAGGATACGAATTCACTTGCTTTTACGCAAACAATACTTTCCCAAGCCCAATACCACTGTACGTTACCCATTTACCCTAAAAACCTAAACCATTGACGTAGCTACTGTCTATTACTTTCACTCCAACTTATCATTTACTTACGTTATACCTTATTATATCTGTACAGATTACGCTTCCAAGCAGAATTATCTGACGGAACTGGAAACTTGACTGTATATGTGGAACATCGAGAAGCACAAATGTTATTAGGCATGACAGGCGAAGAGCTCATTGAAGCAGCCCAAGAGGTATATGCAGTTGCGAACATTTCCATTCAATAAATGACGCATACAACCATTTAATTTTCGTTTTTCGCATCTAAAACAGGGAAGAGATTTTAGTCCCAACTCCGTTAACGAAAAATTCAAAGATTGTCAATTTCTTTTCCAAGTTAGGACATCAAGGAATGAAACAAAAGGGAGAATATTCGTGCGAAATACCAGTCATAGCTTGCCTTCCATCAGATGAATCATCGTCATTGTCACGCAGTGCAGAGGAAAAGGTCACGCCTTCACATGTTCAAAAAGAGTTGATGGCCAGCATACACATGCCTGAATCTCAGGCAAGCACTTCAACCACACATAAAGTGCATATTCCAGCCGCTATGGATGAGCACCCAGTCAGTGCAGGCACCAAAAAAAGCTTCGACCTCGAAAGAGATATAACACAAAAAAGCCCAAAGCATGTGAAAAATGACTAAGGTACTCACATTGTGTATACTTTTAAAATTTCTTTGATTGTAATTTCTTAAATATGTTATTATCCAAATGATTTACATGTCCAGGCTCTTCTGAAACATATACCCTGGAATGTATTAAAAAAATGGTTTCTATATAAAATATATCTGCTACTTACCTTAGTAAGACATTGTCACCTAATATTATGGCAGTCCTATGTCTTCCCATGGTGTAGCTTACGGCATTGTCTTTTTTTCCCCCATGTCCACTGATATAAGACCTCATAATCTCATTTGTTTTCTGATTATATTGACTGGAGATTTTATGGATTTTTAACCTTGGTTTGCCAAATTAACACTAGATATGCTGGATCAAGTGTTGCCCAACTAGGAAAGGCTCATAACCCACTGGCAGCTTCTTTGCAGCCTTAAAAAGTTCATGTATAATTTAAGATACTCAAATGAGCTAGGATTTTTTATTTTGTAGCTTGCGTGATATATAAAATAATTGGAATATCTTATTTTGGATTGAAGCATCTATGTGAGGAATGGCCTCACTGTAAAACTAATAATAGGATAAACAAAACCTACGTACATATCTTCGCGAACAAGGTTCCCACACTCTACAAAGCAGGCAGGTAAGAAAAATTATGAAGTGGCCGTGATTTCTAAATGTCTGCCTCCAAGTTGTTTTCGACATTTTTATTTGTTCGAAGCTTACAATAAGAAGTATGGCTTCTCATTTAGGCAAATATTCATTTTTTTTATTTACTACTCACTTCTTGTCATCCATTGTGTTCTGCTTACCTCCTTTCTCACATGACTTGTCTACCTTCAAAAATCAACATCCACTCACCTATGTTACAAGCCTATACATAAGCTGCACTACATGCTTCACATTTTGCTGCTTGCTACATCCTCTACACATTTTTGTTTTGTAGTTTTTGTTGAATCACTTTAAAACCCGCTACCAATATTGCTTCATGAGATGTTGTACGCTGGTGTCTATTTCATCTCAGGAAAAAATATATATATAACCACATTATTTGTTTACTTGTTGTCTGATCCTTTCTCTTGTAGATTAGATAGATTTCATCTAAAATAGTTACCCAAACCAAGACTGCTCATTTTAGAATTCATTTAGTGCTACAAATCATTCATTTAACCTTGTTCAAATTCCAGTCAATTTTAATGTCTCTATCACCTATATTTAGGAGTCAGCACTACAAATTAAAACATTTGCTATAGTTTGTCTTGCATTTGTCGACGCATCATACAGTACACAACATCTTGGTTTTGATGGTATTTCGCTTTCTTCTCCAGGTCCCAAGCAGGAGTTGGCCACAAAGGGTTCAAGTATGCTTACAATAATGCGTGCATAACAACACTTTTTGTACTTTTTGTATTCCTACTTTTGGAAAACATTATGTAAATTTTTATATAAATTATACTCTTATTGTGCTACGTTACAAAATATGTTGTATTACCTGCATTATTAGTTAGCCCTACATAAATATAAACACATAATTAATTACTCTGAGAAAAAAAATGTTTACTCATTTTTTATACTGTTATCCTGGGTAGGACACCTCAAGAATTGAGGTGGCCATACCCAGTATATATATATATATATATATATATATATATGTAGATATATTCAAACAATTATGATTAATGAATATATTATTTTTTAAAAAAACAAATGTCTGGTGGACCGGAGCAACGCAAAAATATTACGGTCCCAAAGAATAATCTGTCCATCGGTCAAAAGATTCTCCCTGGCTTTACAAGAATTCTGATCGCGAGCAAAGCGACACGCTGCACTTTTCCAGTGTCTTCTCACCACAAAATTGGAGGCTTTGCAAGCTGCACTCGCGATGGCATCACCAGAAGACGGCTCTCTGGTTTTCACTGTCAACGGAGAGAGATTTGAGGTCCCTGAAATCGATCCTTCCACTACTTTGCTCGAGTTTTTGCGCTCAAGAACCCGTTTTAAAAGTGTAAAGCTTGGCTGCGGTGAAGGTGTGCATCTTCCTCTCGTACGTCTGTGTTTTTTGGATTCATGGTGCTTTTACCGCTTATTCTTATGGAGCTAGTAATTTTTAGTCAAAGCTTAGTTTTTTTTATTAGAAAGTTTAAGTTTTTGGTGTCTTTAGCAAAACCCAATTGATTCGAAAAGGAATATTTTTGAATGACAACACTATTTGCAAAGTGGTTCATTCTTGACTTGGGTTCTTCCTCTGTTCATTTCAATCGTGTCGGATATGTATCTTCATGAATGTGTAATATAATAGCATTCACTACTTTTGAATGCTGTTTGGAATCGACCGAATTCATCTCTTCGATTACTTTATATGTGCGTGTATTTATGTTGTTAGATTCGTCATTCAGGGTCCTTTAAATGCTAATTCTTTACACGAGTTCTTATCGAAGATTGCTATTTGTGTGCATTGCTCACGTTCATGGATTCACATGCTTTCTGTGCTACTTCTTGATGTGAGCTACAGTTACGTGGGCGTCATATGTCGTTTGAATTTATAGATTTAGAAATGCCAGGTTATTGAATTGGATTCTTTTCGTTATGACTATATTTCACGGTAAGTGTGTCATTCTTGACAAGAGCTCTCCTGTATCATGTTTCTGCGTCGTCTATCAACTCTCAGAACGTTGACAAACTTTACTTCTAAGCTTATTTGGAGGAATGATTATTCTGTTTTCATGCCTATTCTTCTTTGATCTTTGTTTTCTCAAATCTGGGTGATTTGTCTGAATTTAACTGAATAAGACTATAAGACTTGTTTTCACACAAAATGCTAGAGTTAACTGGTTTACTCTTTTAAATGGTCCTTTTTGCGATCAATAGTTAGACTCAATTAATTTTATCAGAGTTCTGCAAAATATTTTACTTTTAGTGCAAATGTATGGGAGTTAGACCTATTTTTGGGTTACTGCTATTTTTGTTTCTAATATTTCATTTGCAAATTTAGGCCACTTGTTGGCAGGTTTGAGGCGATGAATATGGGAACAGCCAGTTGGAGTTTGCTTGTTAATCTAATCAACATGGTGTTTCACACTTTTGAAGTTTTTTGCTGTATCTTGACTTTCGATTTGGACCTTTTTCCAGGTGGTTGTGGAGCCTGTGTTGTCATTCTGTCGAAATATGATCCAATGCTTCAGCAGGTCGAAAGTTTTACTGTGAGTTCATGTCTTACACTTCTTTGCAGCATAAATGGTTGTTCAGTTACTACAAGTGAAGGCATTGGAAATAGTAAAGATGGTTTCCATCCGATCCATCAAAGATTTTCTGGCTTCCATGCATCACAATGTGGCTTTTGCACCCCTGGAATGTGCATGTCACTTTTTTCAGCACTTGTGAATGCTGAAAAGAAGAAACAGTCTCAAGCTCCCCATGGATTTTCCAAGCTGACAGTTTCTGAGGCGGAAAAAGCTATAACAGGAAACCTCTGTCGATGTACCGGATATCGACCCATTGCCGATGCCTGCAAAAGTTTTGCTGCTGATGTAGATTTGGAGGATTTGGGTATTAATTCATTTTGGAAAAGGGGAGAGTCAGAGGAAGTTAAAGTAAGTAGATTACCGCCTTATGATCCAAAGGATCACACATGTTCATATTCAGATTTGAAAGATGGATACAAGTCCTTGAAGCTCTTGAATTCTAAACGATATTCTTGGTTTAGTCCGGTAAGTATTAATGAGCTTCAAGACTTGTTGCACTCTGATTTGGTTAAAGATTGTGGAAGGACTAAGCTAGTTGTCGGAAACACTGGTAACGCTTATTATAAGGAAACGGTGGAATATGACAGGTACATTGATCTGAGGTATATCCCAGAGCTTTCAGCAATTAGAAAGGATCACTCAGGGATTGAACTTGGAGCAGCTTTGTCGATTTCCAAGGTTATAAGTTATTTGAAGCCAGAAAATCACGGCTACCCCATCTCAGATGGAGACCTTGTGTTTATGAACATAGCCAATCTTATGGAAAAGATTGGCACAGGATTCGTTAGGAACTCCGCTAGTTTAGGAGGCAATTTGGTAATGGCACAAAGGAAGTATTTTCCCTCAGATATAGCTACTTTACTTCTCGCAGTGGATTCTAGTGTCAGTCTTCTGACAGGTCAAAAACACGAAAGAATTACAATGGAAGAATTCTTGTATAGGCCACCTCTGGGCACGAACGGAATTCTTATAAGTGTTAATATTCCATTTTTTGAACCAACAAGAGTTAGTGGTTCAGTTCAAACTACTTCAAAATTGTCTTTTGAAACGTATCGAGCTGCACCACGGCCTCTTGGAAATGCATTGCCCTACTTGAATGCTGCATTTTTTGCTGATTTTTCTCAAAATAAAAGTGGCATTTTTTTAAATAAAGTGCGGTTATCTTTTGGTGCTTATGGAACAAGACACGCAATGAGGGCGAGGAAAGTTGAAGAATATCTGGCTGGACAAACACTTACTGAATTTGTTCTCGATGAAGCAGTCAAGTCAGTAAAAGCTGCTGTGGTATCTGGAGAGGGCACTGCACATGCTGCTTATAGATCGAGCCTAGCGGTCGGTTTTCTTTTTGAATTTCTGAATAGCTTAAATATTATTAGTTCTTCTGAATCTTGTGGATCATTTGAGGATTCGAGCAAATCTTTGCTGGGAGGAGCTGCAAATGGTAACAATGATCACAATAATGGTTGTATACAACACACAGAATTGTTGTCATCTGCAAAACAGGTTGTGGAATCTAGTAAAGATAATTATCCTGTGGGTGAACCAATTAAAAAATTTGGTGCTGCCATCCAAGCTTCTGGTATGTTGTGTCCTTTCCGTTTTTTTTTTTTTGTTCCATTGATTATACAGATTATTGGTTATAGATTTCGTCCAAGATTTAGTCTTTTTCAAAGCCATTTAGTCTGCAATTTGTGAACGATGATGAAATTTATCGTCACCCTGGCATTTTGTTCATCAATCTATAGGTGAGGCCGTGTTTGTGGATGACATTCCACCACCCCCAGATTGCCTGTATGGAGCATTTATTTACAGCAATAAACCTTTAGTGCGAGTTAAAGGTGTCTCTTTCAAGTCCAACAAACTACCAACTGGGGTTGCTGCTGTCATCTCTGTCAAAGATATACCAAGCAAAGGTGAGAATATAGGGACTCGATCCATTTTTGGTACTGAATATTTGTTTGCTGGGGATGTTGCAAGGTGCGCCGGTGACCTGATTGCTTTTGTGGTAATTTCCATTTTTCTTTTATCGCGGTTTTATTTTGTTTCCATGAAGTTGCTGAAATTATACAAGAAATTTCTCTCTTGCAAAATCTTTTCTAGATTGGAGACACCCAAAAGCATGCGAATCTGGCTGCCAAAATGGCTATTGTTGAATACGATACGGAAGGTTTGGATCCTCCCATCTTAACTGTTGAAGAGGCTGTTGAAAGATCAAGTTTTTTTGATGTTCCTTCTTTTTTATACCCGGCAAAGGTTGGTGATTTTTCTAAAGGAATGGCTGAAGCTGATCACAGGATCCTCGCTGCTGAGGTACTGTTGAAGAATATTACCATTACCTTTTGTGGACCCTGGTCTGAATTGGACATCAGGCTCAACCATTTCTGCCTTGTATAAATCTTTGTCTGAAAGATCAACTGATAGGTGTCCGGCCAAAACTCCCATCTTTTCGAGATGTTTTAACCACAAAAATTTCTGTTTAAATAGTCTGTGCTGTTTCATGTGCTTTAACGAATCCCAATTAAATCTTTTTTTTTTTAACCAGAGTAATGACTTTATGGAGTAATTGTCTTCTAGTTCCAATATTTTATTATTTATAAACGGCTGCAAGATAGTTTTAACTCATAATTTCTTTATTTGCCTTTTGGGATGTCTAGATCAAACTTGGTTCACAATACTACTTTTATATGGAAACGCAATCCGCGTTAGCAATTCCTGATGAAGACAACTGCATGGTGGTTTATTCTTCAACTCAGTGCCCCGAGTTTGCACATATGGTAATTGCAGAATGTCTCGGTATACCAGAGCATAATGTCCGTGTTATTACAAGACGAGTAGGCGGAGGTTTTGGGGGAAAGGCGCTAAAAGCAATGCCCGTAAGATTAATGAACATTATAATATTTCTTCTTTTAGTTAACACACTTTTTCATGGTGGGTTGCTTTCCAGGTTGCTACGGCATGCGCACTTGCTGCTTATACATTGCGCCGTCCAGTCAAAACATATCTAGATCGAAAGACAGATATGATTATTGCAGGAGGAAGACATCCTATAAAGATAACATACGATGTAGGATATAAATCAGATGGAAAGATCACAGCTCTGCACCTTGACATACTGATAAATGCAGGGATAAAAACTGATATAAGCCCTGTAATGCCAAACAACATAACAGGCGCGCTTAAAAAGTATGATTGGGGAGCATTATCATTTAGTTTTAAAGTGTGCAAGACAAACCACTCTAGCAAATCTGCTATGCGGGCGCCTGGGGAGGTGCAGGGATCTTATATTGCCGAAGCTATCATAGAGCATGTAGCATCATCGTTGTCAATGGAACCAGATTTAGTCAGGAATAAAAATTTTCATACATACGAAAGCCTCAAGTTATTTTACGGGGACGCAGCTGGGGACTTGGTGGAGTATACTTTACCTTCTATATGGGATAAGGTGGCAACATCATCAAGATTTCTCGAAAGGATTCAGAACATAGAACTGTTTAATCACAGCAATATGTGGCGTAAAAGAGGTATTTCTCGTGTACCGGTTGTGAATGAAGTTCTTGTAAGAGGAGCTCCAGGGAAAGTAAGTATTCTTTGGGACGGATCAATTGTTGTAGAAGTTGGAGGCATAGAACTAGGCCAGGGGCTTTGGACAAAGGTGAAACAAGTAACTGCTTATGCACTTAGTTCCATACAATGTGAGGGAACTGAAGACTTAGTCGAGAGAATACGAGTTGTACAATCTGACACTCTTAGCTTGGTGCAAGGAGGTTTTACGGCTGGTAGCACTACGTCGGAATCTAGCTGTGCAGCAGTTAGACTATGCTGTGATGTCTTGGTCGAGAGACTCGCCCCACTTAAGAAAACTTTACAAGACCAAATGGGGTCTGTGAAATGGGATGCTCTTATTCTTCAGGTTTGTAAGTTTGATCAGTAAAACGCTTATAAAACTAAGCCATTGGATATTCTTGATTAGATTGTTTTTCTTTCCGTGTGCAGGCACATTACCAATCTGTACACTTAGCAGCAAACTCATTCTTCGTCCCTGATTCGAGTTCTGTAAAATACTTGACTCACGGTGCAGCTGTGAGTGAGGTAAATTTGCCTCGTTTGGACCCATCTTGTTCCACCATAGAATCGTCTCTTTCAACCAACAGCCAATGAATAACAAGTAAGAATCCCTTGATATTGCAGGTAGAGATAAATATCCTGACAGGAGGAACAACGATATTGAGGTCAGATATTGTATACGATTGTGGCCAGAGCATGAACCCAGCTGTGGATTTGGGACAGGTTTATACCTTCAAAATCTTGCAATAAATTTATATTATTACAGTTGCAATGTTCAGGATTCTATAGTCCGTCATCATTTTTTTGATCTTACATGTAATTAACGCATGCACATATGCATGTCCTCCTCCTCTTGTATCTGTCTGTACTCGACAGATTGAAGGTGCATTTGTCCAAGGACTTGGATTTTTCATGCTTGAAGAATACCTTATCAATGAAAACGGATTGGTGGTTGCAGACAGCACATGGACATACAAGATTCCAACAATCGACACCATACCTAAACAGTTCAATGTCGAGGTGCTTAACACCGGACATAACCAAAAACGTGTTCTCTCGTCAAAGGGTAAGTTTATTGCTTGTAAGTTTCTTGCTAAAGTCAAAACGATGATTTGTCCCTAGCGGAGAGAAGGCAAAACCTTTTCTTAAGAAATTACACATGAGACGATCAATGAGGTGACGAAGTTCTGCCGTCAAGGCTTGACTATATTTTATTGTTGATACGACATGTGAAGAATCCTAACGTGGAGATATCGGAAAATATCGTTGTTTGTTTGATTTTGTGAATTGCGTGAAAGTATGATCCTAAAAAATTACGGGGCCAATTCTTCTAGGAAATGTAAGCCAGGAAACAATATGGAGATTTAGACCTGTCATTTGTCATAAAATCTTGTTATTTCTTTGCAGCTTGTGGTGAACCCCCGCTGGTGCTAGCAGCATCAGTTCACTGCGCTACGAGGGCAGCCATTAAAGAAGCTCGGAAACAACTCAAATCTTGGGGAGCAGTCGAGGGGATTGATACAACTTTCGTGCTAGATGTCCCCGCGACCATGCCTACTGTCAAGAGACTTTGTGGCTTGGATACAGTGGAAACTTACCTCAAGTACTTGCGATCGCGTGGCTAAATCCGAGGCATCATCATTTCAAGAATTCAACTCAAATATACAGTTAGCAGTGTAAATGTTATTGAATTCCTTGGGCTTACCGTGGACTAAAGAAAAACCAATACAATTCCTGGGTGGATCCAGGTTTTTTTCTTCGGGCTGAATTTTATGCGAAAAATACTTACAGATACAAAAATCAATGATATGTAATATATTATATTGATTTTTTTAGTATCATAATCTTATAAATAAATGACAATGAGTCGAGTTTAAACCTGATTTCGTGTTAAACTAATCACGTTTCGTACAGGTTAGACCCAATCAAACTTTTTTAATATTATTAATAATCTTTTTTTTTTAGACTTTAGTTTATAATATTTTAGAATTGAAATAAATTATTTTATTGTGAAATGTTTAATAAGCAATTATATAATTATATTTTTTCTTTTGTGATTAATTGGATAGAATTTAACTTGTGATTTTTTTTTATTATTAATATAAAATTTTAAAATAATTTTAATGATATATTAATTTTTAAATTTTTTTTATTGTGTAATGAATAAAATCCAAATATTATATAATTTTCGCAGGTCCAAAATCGTCTGGTTCACAAGGAGGGACGGGTCTTGAGGCAGGTGAGTTGGCCCCTGGTTAGGCCAAACGAGTCTCAAATAAGAGTGTAAACGAATCAAATCGAGTCAAATATTAGTAAAATCCAGTATGTCACTCGTGCGATGTACAAAGTATTAAAATTAGTAAATACAAGCGTTTAAATAATTATTTAAAATTATTGATATAATGAATATATTTAAATATTATATAAAAACATTTGTGCTATTTGAAATCATATTCAATTAAGAATAATAATCCTACCGTCAAATTAAATAATTTATTATTTCATTTTATATATAGATTGAGTCGAACTGTTAATAATAATAAAAAAGAAAAAATATTTTAAAAATCATGTTAAAAAATATTTAAAATTATATATTATTTGTCTATAAAAAATCATATATTATTTACAATTTCATTTAATTATTTTTAAAAAAATTTAAAAAAATTATACTAAAGTTCTAATCAATAATAATACTAATAAGAATAATTAATAAAAAAAATTCACGATTAATGCAAACAATTAAAAGAATGCAATTTAGAATTTATTTTTAAAAAAAATACAATTCATATTTTTTTAACTCTAAAATGTCTAAAATGTCCTCGAATGATTTGTTAGGTTGAGAAACAAAAGCAATCTTTTTTTTTATGATAACAAAATTTGTTATTGTGTTTTTAATATATTTATTCAAATGTGAAGTTGCTATCTAAAGTTGGAAGCCGAAACTCGAAATCAACCAAACTGAAAATATGGCGAGCTGTAATTTTTCGATGATATCACACAGCTCGGTGATGTAAACGACAAGCCATTAAAACAAATGAATAGAAAACTCAATTTTACACAATTCATATTTCACAACAGCTCAGTTGGTTCGAATGCTATCTAGGCAAAATATTAGTCGTAAAATTGAGCTGATAGAAACGAAGACAACAATCAGCTTGAATGGAACAGTTCTGATATTTTGTCAATATCTCTCAGCTCAGTTATTCAAATGAAACGATTCAATATGTATTACAAAGATAAGAGAACGATCTACAAATCATTTTCAGAAGTCAAAATTTGAACCGGATTGGAAGAACTGATGAACCACGATGAATTTGCTGGTTCTGCACAAAATGAAGACCAAGTTCCAAATTGCTAACAATATGATATGTCAAGCATATCTTTCTCATAAGAACTTGAAATTAAGTGATTATTGATTCCATGGAAAGATAAGGAAAGGCCTACAACTTTCATGTTTATCACTTTGCCCAAAAATCGACGAATCAAAAACTATAACAAAGCAAATCCAACTGATCGACTTGCACTACCTTAACAACAGCTCACTTGGAACAGCTCAGATCAAGCCAACAGTTCAAGCTCATAACAGATCAAATCAGACCATCAGATCAGCGCAGTTTGATAAGATCGATCTAATAAGAGCTCAATTTCAGAAAATATGTCAGTAACGCGAATTTCACCATTACAATGTGAGAATTCTTACATGACATTTCCAAATAGTCATATTCTCGTATCTAACGTCTATATCGTTTTTGGAAGCCATAAATACAACATTTTGAAGATTAAATAAAAGCTTTGGAAGATGATTCAAAGCATGACCAGTTTACATGAAAAATTAACTAGAATGAGAGCAAGCCCAAGCGTGAAGATACATTTGATATCTACATACATTGTAAAAGTTCTCACACACAATCATTCATACATATACATGTGAGTTGAGTTTCAAAGTTTAGATTAGTGAGTTTTCACATAGAGACATTAAAGATTGTGCTTGTACTATTGGCATAAGAGACTTTAAATACTATGCAGATTGTGAGGTTGTGGCCTACAATCTAGTGTGCTAGGAGTTCAACAACATATAAGTCCTAAGTTGAAATGAATTTGTACATGGAGTTGTATAAATCAAAGTCTTCTAGTGAAGCCTTCCTACGTGGAAGAAAGACTGATATAGGAGATGTTAATCTCCGAACATCCATAAAAAAATTTGTATCTATATATTTATTACATTTAATTATTGCTACTGTTTTTAAGATACATTCATGAAGCATTGTATATGTTCTTCAAATATCCAAAATATTGTATTCAAGTGTTTGATAAAATACTTCAACCAAAAACATTTGTGCATATTCAACTTGCATATATTTCAAATGCTTTGCAAAATATTTAATCGATTTTCGCGATTGATTATTTTGAGTGTTTTCAGCTTGATTCGAAAACCAAACTCGATTTAATTTCTCAGTGTTCAATATTTTAAGAATCGAGCTATTGTAGCTCAATGTTTGTCCCCAAACGATCCTATCAAATTTCTTTAAAATATTGATATAAACATGCAATATCTTTTATAAAATTTTATTTTATTGCATCATTGTAGATTTAAAATTTCTCGAATAAATTTGTCTTTAATGAAATAATAAATATTTGTACTCTTATCTTTTAATATAAATTATTACTTTAGTTACATATTTAAATATAGTTTTATCTAATACTATTTCAAAATCAATATATTTAAATAAATTAATTATTTATTTATACTGAAAACTGGAATATTATTAAATAAAATAATAATTCTTTTTTATTTCGTTTTTTAGCATGAAGTTTTTACTGGGAACATACTATATATCGAACAACATAATTTTGGCTCGAGTTCGACGCGAAAAAAGTTCGAACATATTCGAGTTCTTTAAATTCGAATACGAATCAAAAAAATTTATCGAATCAGCTCAAAAATCCGTAAACCGACTTGATTCATTTACGACCCTAATCCCAACCCGCCCGTTGCCATTCATACTTAATTTATATATCGCTTAGAAATTTATTTTAATATAATCTCACTAACAACGATTCAAACTAAATTTTATCCTATTAGCATCTCTAAAATAAAGGATTGATTCATTATTAAAATCGTAAAGATTGAGAGACAAATCTCTATATTTTGTTTTTAAATTTTAACATCACTTATATGGATGTTTGTTCACTTTATTGATTTAAGTGACAATCGATCATATCATAAGAAAATAATTAACGACTTTATGATATGCAATTGTATTGGAATAATTAAATAATGAATAATGCCATAGGTACAACCAAAATATCGTACAACGATATGTACAACAATAATATCGTGATATTTTATTATTATATCGTGAGATTTTATTATTATTTCGGGAGATTTTGTATTGAATTTATCGTTAGATTTTGATAAATGAAATTTTTGTATTGGATTTTTTGTGTTGTAAAAATTGTTGTATGAATTTGGTTGTACATGTAACATTACTCTTAAATAATAGATTTTTATTTCTCACAAAACACATTATTGCATATTTATGACAACAAGATTACCATAGGCAATACGAAAACATAAACAAACATTAAAAAAATTTCCTTCAGAAACTGTACTAAAAAAGAAAAAAATATTTTTTAAAAAGAAAAAAACAATCTTAAAATTCGGGACAACATATTTTTAAACAGAAAATATATTAAACTGCACATTCGTGGAACTAGCACATTCTCCAATTCATGTGCAAAATTTTAAACAGAAAATCAAATAAAACTTTATCATAAAATCCTAATTGAAAATAGCCCTAGTAATCGTATGCACCGCTTGACTTGTGAGATATAACAATAACATATGTTATTGCACTAGAGATAAAAATGACATAACTATTTTTTAAGTTCAAATTATTCTTAAAAAGGTATAAAGCTTAAAGAAAAGTTGAAACTGGGTAAGTTACCAATCTAGAAAGACCAAATTTGCACAAGTGAAACTACAAAATCCATGTGATTTGGGTTCAAATCTCATTTGTATAAGAAATAGTTAGATCAGATAACAAATTCCTCACCACGTTGTATTTATATAAAAAAATAAAAATAAAAATAAGAAGGAACACATTTTGGTATGCATGTACAGACAAGATACAATTCATTATAAATACAACTTGAAGAACCACAAATATCTGGGGGAAAAAATCCATACAGCATTTTATGTTTCACATTGTGATACAATCCATACCAAGAAACGCTTCGAAATTGCAAAGATTCGAAGCAACCAAAACATATATAAATCAACAGAATTTAAGGCCTTGATTAGTATGATGTAATAAATTAACATAGGAATGGAATCAGTTACAATCTAACATAGCAATGGAATCAGTTATCTTTAGAATACAATGAATATGCATGGGAATGGAATGGTAGAAACATAACATTTCATATGAGTGTTTATCACAAGTCTATATCCCTATAAAAGTGTGGATAGTAGAAAAAGTTTTCTCATTGTGAACGGACATTATTATCCTTCACATGTTTACTTATTTTCATTATTAGGTAACATATGTGGTAATTTCACATTTAGTCTATTAATTAATAATTAATACTAATTAACCACATTTTATGGTTATAATTTTGTACTTTGAACTTCTTCTCCATGTTCTTAAATATTTGAGCTAATTTTAAAAAAACATACTATTAAATTTACTTAATATTAATATCAATTAATTTTTTCATATTAATAATTTTTTTAGACTTTAATTTAAATTCTAACTTAAATTAATTATGTTATTTATTGTGCTATTTCACTATCATTTGAATACATTCAATGAATTATTAAAAACAAATTTTAGTTTAATTAGATTTAAAAAAAACTTCAAAATTATATATATATATATATTTCTCATTGTGAACGGATATTATTATCATTCACATGTTTACTTATTTTCATTATTAGGTAATACATGTGGTAATTTTACGTTTATTCTATTAATTAATAATTAGATTTAAAAAAAACTTCAAAATTATATATATATATATATTTCTCATTGTGAACGGATATTATTACCATTCACATGTTTACTTATTTTCATTATTAGGTAATACATGTGGTAATTTTACATTTATTCTATTAATTAATAATTAATACTAATTAACCACATTTTATGGTTATAATTTTATACTTTGAATTTCTTCTCCATGTTAATATTAATATCAATTATTTTTTTCATATTAATAATTTTTTTAGACTTTCATTTCAATTCTAACTTAAATTAATTATGTTATTTATTGTGTTATTTCACTATCATTTGAATACATTCAATGAATTATTAAAAACAAATTTTAGTTTAATTAGATTTTAAAAAAAAACTTCAAATAAATTTTAAATTTAATATTGACAAATGAAAAAACAAAAAAAATTAAAATTATCATTATTATTTTTAAACTAAATAAAATGAATTGAATTGAAAATAAAATTATATTTAATCAAAATTTTAAATTTATTTTGTCAAACTATTAATTTCTAAATGTATGAACAAATATAATATTTTATAAACCTAAATGTAATTATGAAATTAAATAATAGTTTTTTAATTGTTGTAAATAAGAATGAGAAATAAAGTTGAGTTATATTTATATTTTAATTTATATGTATTAAATAAGTCATCTCCATGTTCTTAAATGTTTGAGCTATTTTTTAAAAAAACATATTATTAAATTTCCTTAATATTAATATCAATTATTTTTTTCATTTTAATAATTTTCTTAAACTTTCATTTAAATTCTAAATTAAATTAATTACGTTATTTATTGTTCTATTTCAGTATCATTTGATTACATTCAATGAATTATTAAAAAAAATTTAATATAATTAGATTTTACAAAAAAACCTTGAAAAATTTATATATATGAAGGACTCATGATAAAGTATCTGAGTGCTTTAAATGAAGAGTCATTCAAATAAATTCTAGATTAAATATTGACAAATTAAAAAATTAAAATAATCATTATTAATTTTAAATTAAATAAAACGATTTGAATTGAAAATAAAATTATATTTAATCAAAAATTTAAATTTATTTTGTCAAACTATTAATTTCTAAATGCATGAACAAATATAATATATTATAAACCTAAATTTAATTGTGAATTTAAATAATATTAATAAAAAAATAATAAATTTGAATCAAAAGTATCTATAAAAGTGTGGACAAATGAATCGTTAATCCACATACATCGGATGATATGCTATTGGAAAAATATTGTTGTACAGTTGCTAAAATGAGAAAGAAATATGTAGAAAACCAGTCAATTTTTTCATTAGTTTTTTCCCACTAATTTTGATAATAAATAAAATAAATTGAATGATTAACTGTCTTAATTACTCTCATAGATTCTATTTTATTTAGGTCTCCCCATATTTATATATTATCAAATAGTACTCAATCATAACAATAATTCCATGACATTTTATTTGTATTTGTAGAGCTATTTACATACAAGTATATAATAACAATTATATTGGCAAAAAGGAAGTCAAATATTAAATAAAAAAAATCAATAAACACATACTTTGAACAAAAATTTTTTTGAGCTTATTCACGTATGTTATCACAATTGATACTTTTTTCAGTTTACTTTTCTTAAAAAAAATCAATTACGGCATCTATTATATGAAGAAAAAAATAGAGTCAAATGGTACATAGATAAAACTATGATGAAATTGTTTTAAAAAATGACACAAATGAGTCAAAAAAGAGTAAGAGCAAGATATTCCAACAAATAATTCTTAATATAACGTTATCATAACTAAATTGAAAGTTATGTTGGTATAGAGTAAGTCTCTTGTGAGACAGTCTCACGAATTTTTATCTGTGATACGGGTCAACCATAATGATATTCACAATAAAAAGTAATACTCTTAGCATAAAAAGTAATATTTTTTCGTGAATGATCTAAATAAAAGATTCGACCCACTAAATTGATCCGTGAGACCGTCTCACAAGAGTTTTTGTGATTTATGTAATGAGAATTACCAGTTGTGCAAATAATATATACAAATTAGAATTTAAATGAGAGGGAGAAAATAGTCTATAATTAATTTTCTATATTTTATGTTAAACTTCTAAATTTCTATATCTATGATGCCTTTGAATTTGTATAGAGGAATAGATAATTTTATATATTTACCATTGTCATCCTTAAAAGAGGTGAATGGAGTATTTATTTATTTTATTTTCAATTCTTGTGTTTTAATATATTAATTTTTTTTCACAAAATACAATTTGTGTCCATGAGCTTTCTTTAGCTAATGTAATGTTTTATTATTATTTTATATAATTTATCGACTCAGAAAATGTAAGTTTGTGAAAGATTTCGAATTTACGACATTTACATGGTTATATTTTAGAATATAACTTAAAATGAAAAATTGTTGTCTCATGTTCTTAATTATTCCAAAATGATAAGTAAGTACTATTTTAGATTTTCATGTTGTAATTTTTACATTTTAGGAACATATTTATCAATTAATTGATGTAATGAGTAGATAAATATCAACATCATATACTAAAATGTTTTCTAGCTTAATCAATTCAAATCCTTTCATATCATTGTATTTGTATTGTTATGTTAGTATAATTTAGTACTTAATATTATAAATCATTATTCCAAATTCTTATAATTTATTTTGATCTATCTTTTTTCGAACGAAATGTTGTTTGATGGATTTGATTACATTATGCAAAGATTAAAAATATTTTTATTATTAATTTATTTTTTAGTTATTTAGAATATGAGTTCACGTGCGGATGCACGTGCTTTTTTGCTAGTCTATATACCTATAAAAGTGTGGATACTTCAAATGTTTTCCAATTGTGAACGGACATTATTACCCTTCACATGTTTACTTATTTTCATTATTAGGTAACATATGTGGTATTTCACATTTATTCCATTAATTAATAATTAATACTAATTAACCATATTTTATGGTTATTATTTTGTGTTTTTGACTTTCTTCTCCATGTTCTTAAATGTTTGAGCTAATTTTAAATAAAAATACTATTAAATTTACTTAATATTAATATCAATTATTTTTTTTCATTTTAATAATTTTCGTTCTAAATTTAATATTGATAAATGAAGAAACAAAAAATTTAAAATAATCAGTATTATTTTTAAACTAAATAAAATGAATTGAATTGAAAATAAAATTATATTTAATCAAAATTTTAAATTTATTTTGTCAAACTATTAATTTTTAAATGCATGAACAAATATAATATTTTATAAACCTAAATTGTGAATATAAATAATATTAATAAAAAAAGTTAATAAATTTGAATCAGAAGTACATATAAAAGTGTGGACGAAGAATCGTTCATCCACATACATTGGATGATATGATACTAGAAAAATATTATTGTACAATTGATAAAATGAGAAAGAAATATGTAGAAAATCAATCAATTTTTCCATTAGTTTTTTTATTGTTTTTAATTAACAAAAAAAGAGGAAAAATTTTGAAAAAGTTAAGCACAATATAAATCTAATGTATTGATAGCCTTTTAATAATAATAAATTGAATTGGAAAATATTATTATACTTAAGTAATTATATTTTATTCTAATTCAAATTTAGTAACTTTTTAATGTCCAATATATATAGAATTCATCAGTAGTGTACATGATTTTATTTTTCAAACAATAATAAGAAAAAAAAGAACCTTAAAATAGAAATATATAATGAAAACGAATTCAAATTTTCTGTTAATAGCTTCTTTTTCAATTGAGAAATGATACATAATTATCATTTACATACTTACTTATTTTCATTATTAAGTAACATATGTGATAGTTTCACATTTAGTCTATTAATTAATAATTAATACCAATTAACCACGTTTTATGGTTATGATTTTGTGATTTTGACTTTCTTCCCTTATCTTTCTTTCATTCTAATAATATTTAATTAAGTCATATTTCATTAAAAAAATTTATTTAATTATATATTATATACATATAAATGTGTGGATGATAGAAAATTTTTCTAATTGTTGTAAATAAAGTTTAGTTATATTCATATTTTAATTTATATGTAGCAAATAAGTCATGTACATGTTTTTAAATGTTTGAGCTACTTTTTAAAAAAAACATACTATTAAATTTACTTAATATTAATATCAATTATTTTTTCCATTTTAATAACTTTCTTGGACTTTCATTTAAATTCTAAATTAAATTAATTATGTTATTTATTGTTCTATTTCACTATCAATTGAATTCAATGAATTATTAAAAATAAATTTTAATATAATTAGATTTAAAAAAAACTTCAAAAAATTATATATATGAAGGACTCATGATAAAGTATCTGAGTGCTTTGAACGAAGAGTCATTCAAATAAATTCTAAATTAAATATTGACAAATGAAAAAATTAAAAATTAAAATAATCATTATTACTTTTAAATTAAATACAAAATTTGAATTGAAAATAAAATTATATTTAATCAAAATTTTAAATTTATTTTGTCAAACTATTAATTTCTAAATGCATGAACAAATATAATATATTATAAATCTGAATTTAATTGTGAATTTAAATAATATTAATAAAAAATTAATAAATTTGAATAAGAAGTACCTATAAAAGTGTGGACAAATGAATCGTTCATCCACATACATCGGATGATGTGATGCTAGAAAAATATTGTTGTACAATTGCTAAAATGAGAAAGAAATATGTAGAAAATCAATCAATTTTTTCATAAGTTTTTTCCCACTAATTTTGATAATAAATAAAATAAATTGAATGATTAATTGTTTTAATTACTCTCATAGATTCTATTTTATTTAAGTCTCCTCATATTTATATATTATCAAATAGTACTCAATCATAACAATAATGTCATGATATTTTATTTGTATTTGTAGAGTTATTTACATACAAGTATATAATGACAATTATATTGACAAAAGGGTAAGCACACATTAAATAAAAAAAAATTAAACAAACACTTAATTTGAAAAAAAAAAATAAAAATTTGAGCTTATTCACAAATTTTATCACAATTGATACTTTTTCAGCTTATTTTTCTAAAAAAAAAAAATCAATGACGGTATCTATTATTTGTTGAAAAAAAATAGAATCAAATGGTACATAGATAAAATTATTATAAAATTGTTTTAAAAAATGACACAAATGAGTCAAAAAGAGTAAGAGAAGATAAGATGTTCCTACAAATAATTATTAGTATAACGTTAACATAACTAAATTGGAAGTTATGTTGGTGTAGAGTAAGTCTCTTGTGAGAATGTCTTACGATTTTTATATGTGAGACGGGTCAACCGTACCGATATTCACAATAAAAATTAATACTCTTAGAATAAAACTTAAAATGAAAAATTGTTGTCATATGTTCTTAATTATTCTAAATTATAAGTAAGTACTATTTTAGATTTTCAAGATGTAATTTTTACATTTTAGGAACATATTTATCAATTAATTGATATAATGAGTAGATAAATATCAACATCATATACTAAAATGTTTTCTTCAACTCTTATATTGTTTAATTAATTAAAATATATTCATATAATTCTATTTACACTCTTATATTGCTTAATCAATTCAAATCATTTCACATCATTGTATTTGTATTGTTATTTTAGTTCAATTTAGTACTTAATCTGATAAATCATTATTCCAAATTCTTATAATTTGTTTTGATCTATCTTTTTCCGAACGAAATGTTGGTTCATGGATTTGATCACGTTATGCAAAGATTAAAAATATTTTTACTATTAATTTATTTTTTAGTTATTTAGAATATGGGTTCACGTGCGGATGCACGTGCTTTTTTGCTAATAATGATAAAAGAACGGAAGAACTTGACCAATTAAGAACAAAAACCGATGTTTACTGAGACAATAGCTACATACAACAGTCCATACATTCCACAACTTTTATATAACAAGTAACAACTTTACTTCAAGAGAAGAAAAGGTAAACACAGATTCAATATCAACACCAATTACAAGTATTAACAATGTAAAACAAGTTATATAATAAGATCGGGATATCTATAATTTATGAAGATTCGTCCAGTTCATGGAACATTTCATGCTAGTTGGCTACTGCAAAAATCATGAAATATCAAGTAAATATATGATTGATTAGTCAAACAGTGCAGAAAGTTTAATCGATTGAAAGTTCGAAACTGTGTTAATGATATGCTAACCTCAATCAACCTCGTGTGATTGATCATGCTCAACGAAATCTAAGGCGTCTTCCTTGGAGACAACATTAACACGGCTGACTCTGTTTTTGTGTGTCACACCGTAAATCTTGTCAGCGACTTTCACAAGCTCTGGACGAAAGGTCGTGGTTATGAACTGAGTGCCAGCCATGTCTGCCATTCGACGTACCATATCTAATCAAAAGAAGTTAAAGAAGCACAGAGAAGAAATTAACAATACCAATTGTTAAGTTAAAAAGACAATTACGCACTCAACACTATATGTAAAGGCATGGACAATACAGAACAAGAATCGAGAATTCAGTTGGATGGCAATGGAATGTATTTTTCGGATGGCAAAACTTATGATTCACATTAAATTTATTATTTGTTATTTGGAGTTCTTTGGCACTGGGCGCCTAACGACTGACTAGAAGTCAGAGGATTTTCTATCCCGTTAGCAAGTTTTTCATGGAAAATTCCAACAGAGCACCTCTACTACTTCATGAGTCGAAATATCGACAAGAAACTTCAAAAAGCAGCTCAGAGTGAAGGATACTTCCAACAGCAGTTCTGTACTGAGGATCAAGTGCAGCATCTATCTCATCAAAAAGATAAAATGGAGCTGGATCACATCGCTGAATGGCAAAAATTAAAGCCAATGCCACCACAGTCTTCTGACCTCCGGATAATTGTTTCATGGACTGAGTTTCCCCTTGCCCGGTAAAAGAAACCTACCACATATAGAGAGAGCAAGTGGGAAAATATCAGATCAGAAATCACATAAGAACTACACTAGCAAACAGCCAAGCACCATGTATTGTGTGAAGTTCTCTGAGATACCACATTCGGCATTTAAAGATGCTCCAGTTTACTTTCAGCTTCTCATTAAAATTGCATAAAAATAAGTGCGCGAGCTAAAAACCAGTACAATAAAAGATGGTCACTGGTGATGAAAATGAAGTTAAATGTGTTTTTTCTTTAGAACAAAATATTAGAAAGCCAAAGAAAATAAAAACATGCCTTCACTTTGACACCAATGTATTTCTCGATCCTCCCCTCTGCATCTGCAGGACGAGGATCATCATCATCTTGGTCATTATCAATGTCATCACTGTCCTGTAAATCCATCAAAAGTTTCTCATCAAGGTAGTGAAATATTGAAATTTAAAATGAAAAGAAGAGCAATTGCATCTTACAGTTGATTCCATCACCAAGCAGAACCTCATTAAGTTTCCCGATATTGATGCAAAAACCAATGATATATTGGCTCTCGGTAGTTAAGCGTTTGCTAGTTAGTTTGCTTTAGAAATAACTCAGATTATCATTACTGGTTCGTTAAGTTCTAACTTCTAATAACATATGCAAACCAAAGTAAAAGCTTGGTCCTTGGCAGTCAAATTACCTCCAATCATACAATGAAGTCAGAAGACCATAAAAATGAGGCAGTTTTACGTTTTAAATTTACACACTAACAAAAAATTATTGACCTATATCAAAGAGCACAAAAGATATCATCTACATCAACACATTTCATCAAATAGTCCTTCAAGACTCATGAGAATCAGGTAAACCATATTGTGAAAGAATATGAAAAGGAACAAATAAAAGATCACTAAAAATGCACCAAAGCTTATGACACAAACCTTTTTCTTCATCATAACCAAAAATCCATGACCTCCTTGCACGAGTTCCGAGAATACTTCACGGAAATGCTTAGCAACACCTTTAAATGTACGCTCAATTGATTCATCTTTTCTCATATCCAAAACTGATATAAGTTCTTTGATTTTCTACCAAAGGAGTGGGATTTGATATTAACATATAAGTACCTCCAGGTACATATGCTAAACAATATCAGAACTACAAGAAATAACAGTACCTCGTCACCCGCATTCAACTCAGCTTGTCTTCTTTGGAGCTCTTCTCGTTGCTCGGTAAAATTTACATATTGATCAAGTGCTTTTTTGTTTACATGGCTGAACTGCTGCAGTTGCTCATTACACTTGTGAAGCAGCTTATACAGCTCTTTAATGTTTTTCCGTTTGTAACTAAAATTCACATCAGACGAAGATAAATTATGAAACTGGTCCATAATGAGAGAAATAATACATATAATGGTTAGATTTTGACATAGCATGAAGAAGGGACAAAGAGAAAGATAACACGAGAATCACAAGCTTCTGTCATTATGCTTATAGTAAACCATTTTATGAAGAAAAGAACATATGATGGAAATAAATGATAAAGGGAATCATTATATCAACTCGGATTTAAGCATATTTTCTACTATTTCTAAATTTCCCCCCAACTTGACCATGAAAATATGAAGTTAAGTGTTTTAACTTGTACCAAAAAATTGTCTTGGGTCACATTGCACCATGATAAACCAAGATTAGAGGAACAGGTGAAGTCAAAGTTAGAGAAATTGGGAGCAGTCAGACAGAGATCTGATATCTCATCTTTTGCTGAGCCGCAAAAGAATAGCCAAATAGAGTCCAATCAGATAGACAGAATTCAGCTTTTCATCTTGAATTCAATAGTTTCCAAGAGAACTATAATTGTTGACATATTCCCTTCTGTCACAAATAAACGATGATTCATAACTTTATAAGATAAATACATGATATTTCCCTTAGATGATTGAATGCATAGTTCAGGATCTACTGTAGTAAAGTGTCTATCCGAAATCCAGAACTTTTTCACATAAGTTTTATCCTCTGACATGATCAAAGAAGTGTTAGTCGTTTCTCTAATAGTTTTACAAGAATGCCAGCAAATGTAACGTCAAAGCAAGAACATAGCCCCTTAACAATGTTCCATTTCAATCGAGGCTACAGAATTATGCACAATTGCAAATTACAATTTTCCCCATTAAATCTACATGTATTTTTGTCACCACAGGAAAAAAAAAGCTATTCATTTACCCCTTTTTCTCTATAAATATATCTTAAAGAATATTTTTCTACATAAAGTAGAAGAATAAAGGGAAAAATAATACGATTGTCAAAAAATTTCAAAAAATTGATCAAGTCTACATGAAACTTCACATTTCAAACATCGAACTCAAAAGCAGATCCATTAACAGTAATTACGAAATAAACCAAGGAATCCAACACATTTACAGGAAAGTAGTAAAACTTCAAAGATGAGGATTACATTTCAAACGCATCGGAAGATAGAGGACCCAGTTCCCGAATTTTCTTTGAGTACTCCTCTTGTTTGGCCAAATATATATTTTTCTTACTAAGTAGTTGCTCCAGTTCTTTTGCTTCATCCTGTAGAGTGGATTGGTACCTATCTTCCAAATTCTACAGTCAGAAGCACTGTATTAAAATCTCAACTGAGAGAAACCCAGGCACATACACATAGAGGAAAGCAGGTAATTAAGAGGTGGAGAAACCCTCCTAAAAAAATTGTCAGAAAACTACACCTGGATAAAATACTACCTTTAGATTTTCTTTCTCAACTTTAATCTCTTTCAATTTCCGATCCCTATCATCGATGCTATCAGACGCTCCTGCATAACATATTATACGTTGAGTTCGCGAAGCATGATTAAATTCAAATTAAAGTTTTCAAAAAGGAAATCTGTCCTCACTCTTCAGCTGTTGAGTCAGTTGATCAACTAATGACTTTGCATAGGCCAAGTCCTGACTTTTTAACTCAGCTTCTTCTTGTAACATATCGATCTCTCCCGATGATTTGACAGCCTCCAACTCTTCTTTCCGCCTAACTAGATTCGTAGATAGATTCATCTCAAGCTCATCTTTTCTTGTTTCAGTCTGTCAAAGGACACACGTTACAGAATCAACTATATGCCAAAGAAAACGTAATCAAGCACAAACTGTTTGTTTATGTACGCATTCATTTGCTAACCTCCATCCGAGAACTCCTGCAAGTGATTAGCTGCTCCTTAAGCTTAGTTATTTCAGGATTCAACCGAGAGAGCAAGTCTTTATCTTCAGGTGTCAAGTGATCAACAAGTTCTGTTCCCATTTCATCTTCTTTCATTGAAATATTAGCTCTATTCTGCTCTATTTGAGCTGATATACTGGTGAGTAACTTTTCCTGTAAATTTCAACCAACATAATGAATTATAATATTCATACTGTCTTATCACTAGTCATTTATAGATGTTGACGCACTTTCTTTTCAAGAGACTTAGAAATGGACTGCTTTTGCCTCTCAGCATTCATCGCATCCTGCCTAATCTGTTCAAGTACAGATTTCTCATGAGCCAGCTTGGCATCATTTCTCTGCTGCTCTCCCACCAGTTCATTGATTTTCTGGTCAATCTGTGGGACACATTCAGTGAAAACAAAAGGGCCAAACATTGCACAAACAGTAACGTGTAGGACCAATCATTGATAAATAACTAAAGAAGGAACAATAACTAAAAGATGCACAGACACTTTCCCAAGAAATTCCACAATTTAATATTTCTGGACAGAAATGCACAATACAAATTCACAATCACCCATGGTTTTCAATCGGTGGTGGTATGCTAGTACCTTCTTTGTTACATAAAAAACATGGTGACAGGATGTAGCACGTGCATGTTCTATGCATATCCACACATGCATGAGAATAACAACGTCCAGACAATAAAAATCTTTATTTATGATAGCAACCACAAATACAGAGATATACAACCCCACCCATAAACAAACTATAACAGGTCAAAAATGTCATCAATCGATATTTCAAGGTATCATTTATATACAAGACTAACTAGGAACACAAGGGAGCCAAACAATGGATGCATAACAAGAATGAATTGGTAATATGCTAGAAGGTGAAAGCTAAGAAGGATATCTTGAAGTTTGAATTTAACTTTCTCCAGTTCAACTTCCTTCATGTTAATCGACTTTGTATTTTCTCTAATGGTCTTCATGAATTTCAGTTTTGAACGCCTGTAGTCATAAAATCCCCCAGTCATGCCACCTTTTTTGTTTACTTGATCACCTGCATCAAATGATTTTGTGAAGATCCTGGCAAGAATAACCAAACAACAAAGAGGGTGAAATTCACACTAACCTTCTAAAGTGATGCAGTCCAGGCCATCTGTACGGGCAACCCTCGTAGCAACATCTAAATCACGGCAAATTACAGTCTTTGCAAACACCTGTAAATTAGAGGAAGAACAAAGTTAAATAAGATACGCCATAATTAGTAAACCTGACAAAAACCACGAGGCTTGTTGACAATAAGACATAAAATCAACATGCACGAATATTTTCTTAATTTGGAAAATGCTAGCGATGCCAAAGAGAAACTGATCATACTTCCAACCCCAGTACAAGTAGGTAGTGCCAACTTAGGTGACAAGAATCTCTCTCAATAAAGTCAAAAGCAGTTTGTTGGAAACATATAGTATTTTGGTATTTGTTATATTAGTAGTAGAAACGGCCAAAAGGGTTTAGCAAAATATGTTTTTGTTCCTTTAAATCTTACGATTTTATACGGTTAGAATTTAGTTGCTTAGGTTGTATATAAGCCTTTCTATTCTCTATAATTCTTCTCTGATTCATAAATGAAAATGAGTTTTTACACAAACTTCGGTACACTCGAACGTGGTACCAGATCTAAGGTTCTAGGCTTTACTTCCACAAAAAAAATTCCCATCCAAGTGCAATTCTGGAATCCGTTGCCTTGGGGAGTGCTTCTGGTATATACTCGTGAAACATTGGAAATTTTTGCTGCTTAGAGCTTCGGTTAGCTGCGATTCAGAGATTCAGCCGTAATTTTGCTGGAATTCATTGTTGTTGAAGTCAATTCGCAACCAAATTCAATGATCCACTGTACACCCACCCTTCCGACAACCCAGGTATGAACTTAGTCCATGAACAGTTGATTGGATTGAGAATTATGGAATCTGAAGTCGAGTTAAGTTAATAGCATTGTTTGCGAAGAATAAGCTTGGTTTTATCGAAGCCGTGTCTTAAGGATGTTTTTTGAGGTATTGTGTGTTCAACCGATGCTTCGGTGGCTTGGTCCGATTTGATAAGATCAATGGATCTAGAATATTTTCAATCCATCTAGATATAGGGCAGTTGAACCAAGGAAATAATACTGTTTCAGTGCACTACTGCAAACTTAAGCAACTCTGGATGAGAATGCTTCTTTAGTCACTCTTCTTTCATGTGAGTGGGCAACTGCCCGAAAGTATATGGAGCATGAGCACAACAGCAGTTGCTAAAGTTTTTAATGGGCCTAAATGATAGCTTTACATATATCAGGAGTCAAATACTTATGATGAATCCTCTGTCCACTATTGGTCAAGCCTTTTCCATTATCTCTCAAGAAGAGTCGCATGGGTCTTTGTCCTCTACGAATGTGCCAGCAGCTGTGTTTTACTCAGTAAAAGATAAGGGTGATAACTTGAAGAAGGGTGTGGTTCGATGTGATCACTGCAACTGGACAAGGCATACTAAGGCTACTTGTTACAAGTTGATAGGCTATCTACCCGGCCATAGATTTCATTAATCATGTAACAGAGGTGCTGCTAAGAACAAAGCAAGAATGGACTTGCTGCAGTGCAAATGGCTGATGGATGCAAGATAACAATTTGCCAACTGAGACTCATAGTTCTGCCCCTCTTTTCACTCCTGCTCAGCATGCTGATAGCTTGAAGCTATTATGATCAACTCACTTGCATTCTTCCAATGATGTTGTCGCAAACATGGCAGGTAACTTCTCTGAATCTGGTCCTACAGATTGGATAATCGATATGGGTGCTAATGAACACATGACTGGCAACTTATCATTGCTTCAAGGTGCCTAATCTTTAGCTGATCTTTCTAGTTCAGTACAATTTACGAATGGTAGCATCCTTTGCACTAGTCATATTGGATCCGTAGCCCTGTCCAATACAACCAATCTTTCTCAGGTCTTACATATTCCCAACTTTCATTTCCACCTTTGTATCGATTTCAAAATTCACAAAGTCTCAAAATTGTTTTGTTTATTGCTATCCACACTTCTGCCTCTTTCAAAACCTCAAGAGTGGGAAGCTCGTGGGGATTGGCGAGGAGAAGAATGGATTATACCATCTCACAACAAATTTAACCCAGAATCTTGCTCTACTGCTGTACATTCTTGGCCTCATACTTTGTCTCGATGTAGCACTATACATTTCCAGCATTCCGTTATTAATTGTAATTCTGTTAAGAATAATGTTTGGCGTCAACACTTAGGACATGTGTGATCACCTTGAATGCATTCATTGCCTTTTATATCAAAGGATCTATCTGTCACATTGTTCAATATGTCCTCAATCAAAACAAACTCGTGTGAGCTTTCTTAAAGCTAGTTTATCTAAATCTTTATCTCCATTTCAGCTTACACATGTAGATATTTGGGGTTGGTACACCTACATACAATGGGAAGCACTATTTCTAACAATTGTTGATGACTTTTCCAAAGGAACTTGGGTTTATCTCATTGCACTCAAAGGTAGAAGTCCTTAGGATCCTTACCCAATTCTTTGTCATGACAGAAAATCGATTTTCCCAACAAATTAAAGTCATTCGAACAAACAATGCAACTGACTTTTTTAAGTCTGCATGCAGTTCATTCTTTTCTGCCCTTGGTGTTATTCACCAAAGTTCCTACCCATACACACCTCAACAAAATGGGATGGTCGAGCGGAAACATCGGCATGTCCTCAACATAGCCAGATCTTTGAGATTTCAGTCCTCACTGGCTCTCAAACTTTGGGGCGGTTGTGTTCTAACAGCCGCTTGTCGTCTCTCTGACTAGGCTGCTTGTCCTATGTCTCGTCGTTCGCTCATGGGATACTGTGTTAAATTTCTCTGTTGTCCTGGAGAACCGAGAAGCAGAGCACTGTGTCACGATCTTCCGCCGACGCTTATCGAACAACGGCTACTGCCACATTAAGTTACTTGGATTGTTGGTCTTTTAACAGATATGAGAGTGAATTTAATGGGGCAGGCCACTTTGTATTGCGACAACCAAGCCGCATTACACACTGCCGCGAATCCCATGTACCATGAACGAACCAAGCACATTGAAATTGAATGCCGCTTGGTTCTTGAGAAGATTAAAACTGGTGTGATTTGGACAGCCCATATTTCGACAAATCTTCAACTTGCTGACATCTTTACTAAGAGCTTGAGGAAAGATCGACATATTTTCTTATTGACCAAGCTTGGTGTTCGAAATCTGCACCAATCTTGAGGGGTGTGTTTTATATATATATAGTATTTTGGTATTTGTTATATTAGTAGTAGAAACGGGTTTAGCAAAATACTTTTTTGTTCCTTTAAGTCTTACGGTTAGGATTGAGTAGCTTAGGCTGTATATAAACCATTCTATTCTCTGTAATTCTTCTGTGACTCATATGAAAGTGAGTTTTTACTCAAACTTCGGTGCACTCGAACACAGTTGTCTTTCACCAAAAGATAGTGGCTGGATAGTCGAAGAAACTTTATTCAAAGATCAATTTCAACTCACGCCACCTACCGTTGTACCAGTGCACTTAAGATTATAAAAAGTCAAAAAAGTTCTGGTATGAGGCCAACCTGAGCAAACGCAGAGTTATAATCCTGGGAGAACCTTAACTTCTTCAAAAGCGGTACCACATCAGAACTCTGTGGATAAGTAACATGTGGAGCTTGCACTCTGTTTAACGGGATGAATGTGACCCGACCGCCTTTCTGTGCGTTAAGGTGCCTAATTATCTTGGTTGATATTTCATCATTTTCAACCACCACGTGAAATAAGCTGAACAAAGAGGAACATATAATTGTAGGCTTGCCAAATGGAAAACATGCTTCCAAAAACTTAGAAGTCATGTGTAACAATGTGTTGCATGTTTCTTCTCTATTGATGTTCCTCTGGCGTACCATTAAGAGGAACAGGAAGAATAAATAGTTATGAACTGCAAAACTAAATCAAAGTATCTGTGTAGGTATAACAAAATTTGTTTTTACCTGTTTCCAGCAGTAACTTCAACTGCTGTAAAAAACTTTTCATCACAATCCAGCAACTCAAAAAGAGGGCCAAACACACCACCAATTTCATTCTCTCGACATATTCTTCTCACAGAATTCAGTCCTCTTCTTATATCCTGAGCGGGTTCAAATGGAGATAAAATTTAGATAGACGAAATATTAACGAAGGAATAGACTTAGGATGAGCATAGCAGAAGGGACTGAAAAGAGAGATAACTGTTAGACCAATATTAGGACTCAGACTCAACATGAGAGCTAAACCAAATTGGATACTCTATGGGGTAGGATAACCACCCCTCAAACTTTAAGCATCACTCTACAATTTCTCATAAAACTAAAAACTAATAAAAGATTGTATCAATAACACAATATTTATCCCCTGCAAGAAATGTCAGCGAAGATTTTACAATCAAATTTCTCCAGGAATCCAAAATAAAGTCACATAAAACCAAAACAGTAGCAACAGCAAAGAGTAAAATTTCCGAACTAAATATGCCTGTAGGCATCAGTCTCTCAAGCATTTAAATACAAGAAAAGGAAATATCATTCTGCAAACTTCACCAAGTACTGTATGACAACACAAAGGGAAGATTGTTATTCATAGACAGAACAAATACGAAGAAAACAATTCAGGTGATGAGACAAATCTTTCAGAATCTTTCGACTCAATTGTTCTTTTAGTACAAAGACGACCATATTGGAGACAAACATAAAAAAAAACCACAATCTTTATCTTACGTGACCATCAACAGAAATCCCCAACTCCTTCAAAATTACTTTTATGTTGATCCCTGGACATTATGATCGCCATAATTTTGTAATGCTCTCCCTATCTCCATTCTTCTCATGAGTCTGTTACATATACACTCACCCTACCCCGGACTCTAAGAGGATCCACTACATTTCCATCAGTAGATCAACATTTTAATCACTGCTGTCAACCTGACTGAAGTTAATCAACAACATGCTCATAAAAATACAATAATAGTAAGAGGAATACCAAGTTCAATAAGCTACATCTATGTTTTATTGTCAAATAAACTTCTGACATCAAGCACTCACACCAGGAGTCGCGTGATCAAGGCTTTTCTCTGCTTTCACAACCTCTGACTTGAGCTGTTCAATTTCAGCAGAAAGCTCACTCTCTCTTCCCCACAATGACCTTCATATTGTTAATAAGATTAGACTCACCGCACAAGGAAAAAGTAGAACATCTGGCAAAGAACAACCATAGAAATAATCATACTTTCGCTCGTCATGCAACTTGTCTCTCTCCACTTTGTAATGGTTGTAGCCTTGTCTATATCCAGAAATGAGAGATTCAAACTCAGCAGCTTCACTTTTTCTGCCCTTAATGTAGGCGTCTTGCTCTCTGATATCTTTTTCAAGCAGATCAATTTCATCCCTAAGTTTTCTCTCCTGAAGGATATAAATTTCAAATCTTGTTAATTTCCCTCGATACCGTGGAATACGCATTCTTAAGAAACAAAATAACTCCACTACAGAGTAAAAGGAAACAGAAGGCAGCAAATCAAAATATCAATCTAAAGTTTCACCCATGTCAATCGCCAAGCTCTCAAACCTTGTATGGTACAAATGATAATTTGAAGCTGGCCATAAAATGGAACAGTTTATACTGTAAATGTCATTGTCTTTTCAAACCAGACCAGAGAGTTATGATTTGTAATGTATATACGCATTGTCACTACTAATCAAGAAATTTCAGATTTGATAGGCTACTCAAACAAGTAAACTAATTAAAATTCTCTGACAAAATTTCCATATTTAATGTTCGGACAACGCCGAAATAGATCTTGACAACGATAACATTATTTGTACCAGACATTTCCCGGAAGATTGTACCCCATCTGCTAAAGTATTCCCATACTCGGAGGAAAAAGGCCCACAAACTGAAATGTCATAGCTGGATACTCAATACAGGCTCTTTTGTTCTCTAATTTTTCTCCAAAAACAGGATAGCTGGTAACACTCAATGAAGCCCCTAGATGGCATTGCAATTGCCAACATAGAGATTATTTTAAAAAAACCATGATGAGTCAGAAATGCAAGAATTGAACTTCCTGCAATAATATTTTTCTCATTCTTCCATAACATCTCTGTCAGCGTAGGATATATTATATGATTTGATGTAATCTTGTATTATGGTTAGATTATGCTTTGAACACAATTGATCATTATATTCAGATTTGTAGGGAACATATTACTAGATTTAGTTGATAAAAACTCTTGTATATATAGCCTCATAATTAATTGTAAAAATAAGAAAACATCATTCATCTTCATACTTTGTTAGATAAAATATCAGAAATTGGTATATTTGATTAAAAAGGACTATGTCTAGAATATAAGATTCCCAATATGAAATATAGATAACAATTTGGTTGAACAAAGGACAAAAACTGCAATTGGCTGTATTGCAAACACAGATTTGATTAACTCACATACAACATATCTCAGAAGGAAACTTGAGAAATAAATGAAACCTCAGCAATTCAAATTAGCCACCAAAAAGACATTATGAAATGTACTTCAAAATGTACCAAATCATCCAAAAGTCTCCATGAAACAATTTCAAGACAAATTTAGTAACAACAGTAAGGAAAGCACCTGTACACGGTTAGAAGATAAAACTTGTTCATAATCCTTAATTTCTTTTTGAAGCCACTGGTCACGAGCGGTTTTACTTGCAAACTGGGTAGCACGGCCCTGTTTCTGATACAGAATGCTAAGCTTCTTTTCACGTTCCATAATACTACATAAAACGAAATAAATATTAAAATAGAAATTATACACCAACCTAGAAATACACTTATGTACAATAATATGGACAAACTAAATACTAAGTCATGAGAAAGTGTTGAAGTACAAAGAAGGTTATCCTTCCACTGTACATCCTCTAGGAATGAAACAGCTAGCGAAACAACAATCACGCAGCCTCTTCCTCTAAATGCCGCTTCAGAATATGCGGAATAGATGGGAAAATGTTTTTAGAAAAAGTGCATGGGAAGAGTAAAATATGATTTACGAGGACAAGTTACAAATTTCTTGTGTGTTGATTTGATTTTAAATCTGAATGCGTCCTTAATGTATAAAGTAAAATGAATAGAAAAGTAACATGTCCAAGCCATGGAAAAGGGGTGAGATTCAAATTGTCCCCTTCCCAGCCTGTCAGTGCCAACCTGAGGAAGGAGAAAGATACATACAAGAAACATAACATAATATCCTAGCTGTATTGTTGCCATAGTTTATTAACATAATCTTGAAAATACATCCGTACAAGGATAAAAAACTGTATCGAAATTCAGATTAAACTCAACTAACTTCAAGAAGATTGGGAACAACTATTTCTAGCCTCACTCATTTACACCACACAACCAGAAAGTTGCAAGAGGTGTCCCAGAATACAATTGTACTTGAGAATAAACTCACAAAGGACGCCCACATAGATAACCTTAAACTTTGATGTAAAAACTTCCTTTCCTTCCAGGAGCAACCAAAAATTAAAAATTCAACTAATCAGACAGGCAGACACTATAATATCACTTGGATGAAAAATCAAAATTTGCTTGCTGCTTTTGTAAATCCAGATTAGAGAGACATCAAATAGATGATGGAACAAGTTAAACATTTATGAATACATGGAAAAGTAATAACAAACCCTCGAGTCAACTTCTCCTCCTGCCCAACTTGGTTCTCATACTGCTCGTTGATTGTTTTGAGCTCGGCGTAAGATCCTTGAATTTCTTTATCCAAAAGTACAAGCTGTTTCACAGCATCCTCCTGTAATACAAATATTAAAAGATTTCACTAAGTTATAACTTCATTCTAAATACATCCTCCGAGAAATCAGAAATTAATGAGACTCCAGTTTCAACAGCACCTTGGCTTTAATATTCCCCTGGATCTTCTCTTGCAGGTCTCTGTCATCAAGCTCAAGTTTTGCTCGCTTTTTAATAGCTTCTGTCCTTTGTTTCTCTATTGCTTCTTTTTCTCTGCTTAGAATCTGAGCTTCTTTAGTCAGATCCTTCAGCGACTTGTCCAACACTTTTGACCTTTCATGGGCATTTGAAACACTATTAAACATCTTGGCAGATGTTTCAGAAACAATGTTTCGAGCCTCTTCTATCTGAAAGTCGAGTAAGGGGCAAAATGACATAAACTGGCAAGACAAGGCAAAGGGAGCTGACAGTGTAGCAATTCACATACATCTTTATCCGTTTCTTATAAAAAAAAAATTCACATACATCTTTCAACAATAAACTTTACTCGGATTAAATGATTTACAGAGAGGACAAGCACGTAGTAAATGATGTCTTGTCATGTGGTCATGACAATTGGTGATGTGAATAGAATTTTTACACATTTGGAATCAAACACACTTTTACACCTTATGAAATCAGTGAGTAAATAAATTGTATCAGTCAGTTAAGTCGGGTGTACAACCACAAAAGGATATAGTACTTATTTACTTAAAATCTTGTTTGCTAATAAATTGTATCACTCAGAAACTGAAGCTTAAGTCAGGGCTGGACTCTGTTTATGCACCAGTCTTCTACACTTCCACAGTTTTCTTGAACAGGTGCAGTATGTAAGGATCTCAGTAGATTTAAATATTGGTCTATATTTTCCAATAAGAACCAATTTCTTTGACCAAAAACAAACAAAAGATAAAATGTGCATTTAAGAAAGTAGGAATACTCATGAAGTAAAATAGTAAATTTACAATAAAAGGATTCATAAGTAGAGTGTGCTATAAAGTAATAGTTTATTCCGTTGTCCCATAGCCAGGTTCTACTCAAACAAATTTCCATGGTTCAGAAAATCAAAAGTCTTCTTTTTGGAAGGAGGGAGAAATATATAGAATTTACAAGATTTTTTCAGATAATGACTGGCAAATAAGTAATTGAGAAGCTCAAGGTTACTAATTTTGCGTGGTAAGAACTAAGAAGAATAATTCTGGACACTGAATATCTGTTATGGGACATAAAAAATACCCTTTAACATACCACAATCACAATGCAATGATTTCTTATTGGGATAAATAAATCTCAATTCCCTTTAAAAGGAAAGAAGACTGCAAGAATGTAAAATAACAAACCTCCACCAATTTCTGCTTGGCATCATGAAGTTCCTTGTCATAAATAGTGTATTCTAGAGATTTTCGCTGCTTATCAAGTTGCTGGTATTTTTTTAATTCCTCTTTTTCTTCATCAAGTTCCCGGAGTCTGTCATCCAAGTATTGGACAACCTGAATAATTTGCTTTTTCTTATTACCTGTAGCAAAAAACTGTTAGACAGAAATAAAAAGATAATTCAAGAATAAATAAAGAAACACCTGCCTGTTTCCTGCATGATTTTCAAACTTTCACGTCTTCTCTCCTCGTAAACTCGAGTTCCACCAATTTCTTTCAGCAGATCCAGTCTCTCTGAATCCTTCATCAATGTTAGAGACGCTATCTGCAAAAAAAGCATAACAGTTCGTGAAACCTGCAACAAGCAAAAGAAAGGAAAACAAGAAGCAAAAATTTCCAGACCTTTCCCTGCTGCACAACATAATACGGATTAGAACGAGAGAATCCAGCACTTTCCAGCAGATTCATGACTTCTGTCTTCCTGAAAGCCACAAACAATCACACATCCGATCATCATAGAGGATGAATTTGGAAGTAAGGGAACAATGATCAGGCACAATATAAACATATCCACGTGGGGAATCAAATTGATACACACGTTATATGTTTTCCATCCAAGAAATATTCATCTTTTTTAACACCAATAGTTCTCCTCAGACGTACTTCCTCCTTGTCAACCTGTAAAAGAAAATTTAAAAAAAAAGAAAAAGAAAAGAAAACAACCTTAAACAAGTTGTTTTATGAATCTGAGAACAGCCCAACAAACCAAACCAGATGTAAATATTGAAAAGCCACATGTGCTTGACAAAACATACAGTGCTTCTCTGTACACCCAAAAAACAGTTAGCCTTCGTAGTTTTGCATGCAAATACCAACAAACCACAAATAAATAAACTACAGGGTACGATCAAAGCCTAAAATAAAATTTGAAAAATCTGGCCCTCAGCCCTAACAAGAGAGTTCCATTAGTTCCACAAGTAGTTCATAGAATATACGGGCAGCACAAGTACATATCCAAAATCCAGGGGACCCCAAAATAATATTATTGACGTGTGTAACTAAATTTGAAGGAATGCAGTGATGATATATACCTTCTCAGTACCAGCACTACACACATTTGATCGCGAGTGACAATTTTTATTTGCGGTAAATTTGTTGGTTTAGGTCTATTTGGTTACGTAACTAAAAAGAAACACTTCTGCAAATTTACCCATGAGGGTTTAACTAAAACAGATGCAATTCTCATAACAAATTTCATCATGCGAGCAATTCTAGTAAGATGTCTATGAATCATATGATCATTACTGGAATACGGTTGTCAGAGTTATCGAACACGATCTCCACAAACGCAGATAATAATTGGTGGCCTGCACCTTCCTGCACAGCCAGAAAAGTAGGAGCATTTATTGCCTCAGAAACTAGGTAGAATAATAAGGGAAACTGCAGAGAACAACTTACATGAAGCAACGCTTGCCTTTCTTCGCTGCGTAGGTTATGAAATAAATCGCTTATCACAAAGCGTATTGCTGAAAATATAAGTTCATTTGGCATTAGATTCAGTACTAAAAAGAAAATATCAGGAGATAATATTTCAAAATGAAAGTACCATGGAAAAAGTTAGATTTGCCAGATCCGTTAGCACCAACTGCAGAACATAATATTCAATTCAATGAACAACTACTTCTCTAGTACTCAACGTTCTCAATCCAGACAAGTGTATTGGTAAGAAAATAAACCGAAAATTCAAAAAAAGGTGGAAATTAAACTGATATACCAACACAGTTGACTTTGGGACTGAATGTTTCAGTGGCAACTTGCTCCCGGTAACTCTTAAACCCTTCTATTACAACCTAGAACGTAAGTATGGCATGCACGTAAGTGAGCAAGAATGCATAACACGATAGTAAAAGTAATCGATTGGGATGGTTGGGTGCTTAGTTACCTGCTTTATGTACATGGTGATGTTGAGAATCCAAAACGTTTGCAACACGTCTGCGATATAAGAAACGAAATAAAAAATTTAAAAAAACTAAATTAATTAAAATTCAAATCCATACACCACTTCATCCACAAATGAAAATGAACAACTATGCTCTGAAGAAACATAGCCAAAAAAAGATGCATCATAAATTCAAAAAAAAAAGCTACATAAAGAAGTGAGTAAATAAATCAAAATAGAGGTTAGACAACCAACCCACAAAGCTTGAACAGTCGGGAGATGATAAAAGTGCAGATTAACTCCAGTGAAGATAAATAGAGCCAGCAAAACCCTAGTAATTTTGGGTTTTACGGAATCTGGAACAGGAAAGAATCAGTAGAGAAAATTTACGAGTCTGAAAACTTGTAATCACTTCCCACTCACCAGTTTAAGGCGCTGATTTTGAGCTTTGTTGAATTCAATGGCTTCCGCTGTACTGAAAATGGAGGGAATTGAATTGACGAGCTGCGAGATTTTATGACACGAGTCTTCCCGGTTTCTTTTTCGACTATTTTGTTGCATTTTAGGAAAAATAATAATTAATAATTACAATATTACATGTTATTTGCAGTTTTTTTGCATTTTATTTATTATTTTCAACTTAAATATTTTATTTTTTTTATTACAAGTAATGTTACTGTTTATACAATTAGAATTAGAATTAGAATTATGTTGTGTCTCCTTTTGTTTACTCATATATATTCCAAGTATTAAATGGTATCAGAGTCATATTATTAGTTTTGGTTTATGATTTAGCACTTTTTCATCTCAATGAATATATTTGGAACGAAAAGAAACTGTTCAAAACAGTTTAAATGAAGAATATGATTACCAGAAAATTTAAATTTGTTAAATAAATGAATTGTTCTTAAAATAGAACATAAAATGGTCTATAAATTAAGAATCTTTGAAAAAATTAGTTTTAAACAAATTGTTGAGACTACAGAATAATCTGTACCTCTTCATAGTGGAGAAATGGCATTTTAGGCGTTTGTGGGTGATTTTTTATGAATTTATTTTCTGTGTTGGACCTCGTTAAATCATTTGTTGTTTAATTTCTTTGGTATATTTTTGCTAAATCATTTTATGCTTTGTAAAAAGATACACATTTGAACTTATATTGAATCATTATTCTAAGCTTTAAGTGCTTCCTTTTATTTACTCATATAAACTTATAATATATATCAATATTTTTAATTAAATAAAAATTTGATATATTTTTCTAAATTCATTAGCATTTAAATTTTTTTGCATGTGATGAAGATTAAACAAAGTACCGCAGATTTTGAATATCCTATGTCTACATGATCATTTTCAAACCAAAAATTTATCTTCACTTGTTTTTCGGGAAAAAAATTGTTTATGAATTTTTTAAAAAAGTTTGCAAAATGAAATTGTGGGGACCCGGACGCTAATCATATTCATATTCATCATTGGGACTAATTAAACAATTAGAAAACAGAGTCTAAATTTTTTTTTTAAATGCGGAACGTAGTGAAATAAAACGTATATACATCTCAGTATAAAAGTACAAGTCATGTACCATATACATTTATTCAACTAAGGTTTATCTCTAATCCAAGTCCGGAGCCTCCACTCTAATCACGATCTCTCCTCATCTCCTGGACCCTGAACCTGTCCCACTTGTTGTCATGCACACATACAAACACGACAACAGCCGGATAATTCCGGTGAGAATATAATCCCAGTATAAGTCAACGAAACATGCAATCATATGATAAACATAAAAGCATGGATAAATAACAGCAATATATATCAAAAGCTGAAATATAATCAATATCAAACTGTCGACAATACTCGTGACTCCACGACTCGGACTAGACTCAATCCTAGTCTAGGGATCCCGGTTTCTAGATGTGGGTATTCCTATATCGACCAACAGTAATAGAAAAGACTCAAGTTCTATCCACGTCGATATAACCAAACATCCAGTGTCCTGACCTAACCGTCATGGACTGTGGCTCTATCGCCAATATCCTATCTTGTGACATCGTGCAATGTGCCCGTGGCGATCCCGCCACTATCAGGCACTTCTGTTCCAAGATTACTCGTCTAATACCTTCTATCTATAATTCAAGAGAACAAGTACATCAATCAAATCAATGCAAATATCAATGCAATAAAATAAAGTATGTGATTTAGGGAAACTCAAGTCTAAACCGACTCAAGTCGATCTCCCAATACCACATTGACTTATACATGTCGTTTGTAGTCTCGGTCTGCAGCAATATCAGTTCTGAACTCAAGACTATCTCTGTAAATCTGAAACGACATATCGAGAATCATAATATCAATGTTCTATTCTTAATTCAACACCGAATCTGATTAAGTCAAAACGTAGCAAAACTTACATCCAGTTGTAGCCTGCGTCGATAGGAACACAGTACTGAAGTCGGATTCAAAATCGGACGGACGAATTTCTCACAAAAGGCGTAAGGATTTTCTATAACTTCACAGAGACTTTTTCTCGATTCTTTTCTGATTCTGAAGGATTTCGTACGTTTTGTATATATATATATATATATATATATATATATATATATATATATATATATATATATATATATATATACACACACACACACATTCACGCATGTAAAGCAACTGGCTCATCCTACATGCAACACGTCTCGCGCATATGCGCGACCCTCCTCCGCGCATATGCGCGAGACGATAAGCCCTGGCGGGCGCATATGCGCGAGACCAATGTTCAAAAATGCCAACTCTCGGGTTATCTCGCGCATATGCGCGAATCTAAGTCGCGCATGTGCGCCCAACTCTCTGGACCTCTCGCGCATGTGCGCGTATTGAGGTCGCGCATGTGCGCCCAATGCTCGGTCTCTCATTATGGCTTCCGCACAGCTCGCGCATATGCGCGCCTACTCTTTGCGCATATGCGCGAGACCTTCGGTCCTCGCACTAACAATTCCCACATAAAATCTCCTTTTTGTGTCTCGGTTAGACCCTCTCATAATCGTTTCGATTAAAATCAATAATCGTAATTTAACACGATATTAAATCTCGGGCATTAGAGAAATTGTCATTTGAAAGTTTATAAAAAAAAACGATGATGATATGTGACATAATAGTAGAAGAAAAAAATATAGTGAAAAGAAATTAATTTGAATTTGCAAAAACAAAAGCTTTGAACAAGTAGATGTATCGGCTTTTAAAGAACTAATAGTGTATAATCATAACCGCAGAATAATCCACTCGTTAAGTGATAATAACTTGGAAAGTCTGAGGGAGAGTTGTTCAGTGCCTTATCAAATGAGCATGATCTTATCAATGAAACATAGTGTTTATATCACAGATGCTAGTCTCGAGCTCGAACAACCTATATTTTTATTTTAAGCGACTGAATTGACTATGAACTACTTTAGAATATACAGTACACTTCATAATGAATTTCATTATCTACGTCGAGAGGTAAAACTCATAGTACTTATTGTATATTAAAGAGTTTTATCTATGCATAATGCATTAGTATATAGATAAAGTAAATATCACAATGAAATAAAACCTTAAATTATCATTAAAATAAATATCGTTTTTACATAAGAGTCAATAAAGTTCAAGCCACAAGTTGGCTTGTTGGGCATCTGCTCTAACAATCTCTCACTTATCTTATAGCCACTACCCATAGATTCTAAACTCATTACTTCACGGTACTTCTCAAACAATGGTCCTGACATGGGCTTCGTTAGTGGATCAAATATGTTATCTGCAGAGACGACTCTCTCTACTGATATGTCTCATCTTTCCACAATATGCTGAATGATGTGGAACTTCCTCAGTATATGTTTGGAATGTTGATGAAACCTCGGCTCCTTTGCTTGTTCAAAGGCACCGGTGTTGTCGCAGTACATCGAGACTGGATCAATTCCTTGAGGAATAATGCCCATCTATTGGATACAATTCCTCATCCAAACAGCCTTTGTTGTTACAGCTGATGCAGGTATGTATTCGGCTTCAGTGGTTGAATCTGTTGTGGTGTCTTGCTTGAAACTCTTCCAAGAGACATAATCATCATTGAGCTTGAATACAAATCCAGATGTTGATTTCGAATCATACACATCTGATTGGAATCTAGAATCAGTGTAACATTCCAATTTTAATTATCCACTCTCATAGACCATAAATAAATTCACAGTCCTTCTCAAATATTTAAGACCATAAATTAATTTGACAGTCCTTCTCAAATATTTAAGAATATATTTTACAGCTTTCCAATGCAATAGACCAAGAATATCTGCTTGCAACACTCGGTACAAAGGTTATATCAGGTCGAGTAAATATCAAATCATACATAATACTACCAATGACAGACGCGTATGAAATACGAGTCATGGTTTATATCTCATCATTAGTCTCAGGACACAACGACTTAGATACAGTTACATCGTGACACATTTCTAGATATCAACTATTGAACTCTTCCATAGAAAATCTTACCAGTATGGTTTCACTATAATTGGCTTGAGTGAGGCCTAGCATCCTTTTTTATCTATACATATAGATCTATATTCTTAATATATATGATGTTTCACTCCTATCATTCGTAGATAATTTACTAACTAACCATACTTTAATTTATTGTAGCATACATACATCAATCTAAATTAGCATTGTATCATCAACATAAAATATTAAAAATGTCATTGCACTCCAAATAATCTTCTTGTATACACAAGGTTCCTCAAGATTCTTAAAAAAATCAAACTTTTTATAGTATTGTCAAATCCGAGGTTCAAAATCATTGATGTCTATTTGAGCCCATAAATGGATATCTGAAGTTTGCATAATTTATACTAACTTTTTACTGATGTGAATCATTTAGGCTGACAATGTCTTCACATCTGTCTGTCATATTTCATAGTCCTAATAGACTCAAACAATGTTTTTGGAAAAGGAGTTTCCTCGTAGTCAATTCTTTGACTTTGAATATATTTTTTGGCTACCAATCTAGCTTTGAAGATCATTACATTCTAATCGGCCTCAATCTTCTTTTTATAAATCAATTTGCTTCCTATGGTAACAATTCACTTAGGTAGATCTACTAACGATCATACTTGATTTGAATACATGGAGTCCATCTCAGAATGTATGACTTCAAGACATTTGGGTGAATCGACATCTGATAAAACTTCTTTGAAATTTCTTGGATCACATATAGAAATGAGCTCATCTTGGCCCACTTCAAGAAGTAGGCTCATCCTCTTAGGTGGCCTTGAGACACTTTCAGATCTCCTATGAGCTTGTATCTCTTCAACTGGCTGTTGGGGTATGTGTTCTACTATTTTAAAAGTGAGTGTTTTCTCAAATCTCCTCGAGCTATCATTTTACATTTTCTATCTAATAGAAACTTTTTCTCCAAGAATGTGACATTACTTGAAAAAAATACTTTTGTATCTTTGGGATCATAGAGGTAATATCCCATATAGTTTTGGATATCCCATAAAGTAGCACAAATTGGCTATACTATTCAATTTGTCTCTCACTAACTACTTTACATAAGCAGGACATCCACATATTCTTATGAAATAATATTTGGGATGATTTCTCATCCATATCTCATATGGTATTTTATCCACTACTTTTGTATAGACGTCGTTCAACAACATTATCGTAGTCTCTAGTGCAAATTCTCAAAAAGATGGCGGCAGTTCAGTGAAACTCATCATAGATAAAAACATGTCCATCAATATTCGATTACGACGCTCTGACACATCATTCCACTGTGGTGTGGTTGATGGGGTCCACCATGAGATAATATCATTCTCTTCGAGATAGTTTGAAATTCAGTACTTAAATATTCTCCACCTTGATCAGATCAAAGTATTTTAACACTCTTTCCTAATTCTTTCTCTGCTTAAGTTCTGAATTCTTTGAATTTTTCAAATGCTTCAGACTTGTATTTCATCAAATACACATATTCATACATAGATAAGTTATCAGTAAAAGTAATGAAGTAAAATTGCTCGTGTTTAATGCTAACACTTAGTGGTCGACACACATCTGTATGGATCAAATCCAATAGATCGTGCACACGCTCCATTTTCCCTAAGAAAGGAGCTTCGATCATTTTTTCTCTCAGTCAAGACTCACAAATCTAAAAAGAGTTTATGCAGATTGATACTCACGGAAAATTTAGGATCCGATCCCAGCAAGTGTCACTAGTCCAGACGCGGGTTTCAAAATGACCCTGGGCCTGAAAATCACAAATAAGACCTTTAAAAGGGGGCCAGGAGGGTGTTCTGGCGTAGCCCCTCCGACGCTCAAGTCAGAGACTGATGATATATGGGGGGAGCAGCTAAGGGTGCTGCTAAAAATAATATAGTGAATGAATCAACTGAACACTCAAACCTGGTATTTATAGGAGAATATCTGGCCCCTTAACGAGCCTGTCTTCCATTTGGGCTAGGGATGGGCCAGGGGTAATGGGCTCATCCATGGGGTATCACAGATGAATCAAATATGTCATCTCTCACTAATTTGTGCATCCTTGTTTGGGAAATATTACATATCCTTGCGTGCTATAATTGTACTTGTTTAAGACTATCTTGTTCTTGTTGAAGTCATTTGGACACTCACTTATCATTGTCAAAATACTTTTGGCCCAGAATGATTTTTTTCTATTAATTTTTGGTGCATTTTTCGTTCCAAATGAAAATCTCACTAGAAAAATAGACTTTACTTTATTTATAGTGGTCTCACAAGTCGTAAGCATGTTGGCCAACTCTTAAAGGTTGGCCTTGAGCTTAGTCACATTGAAATTTACCAAAAAACTGTCAAACAAGAAATGAGTGATAAAAAGATGATGTCATCATGGAACTCATTGAGAATCATCAATTCCATGCTCACTCATTTTTAATAAGCTCAATCATATGTACACCATGCTCATGGACCGATGTCATGTCTTGTATGCGTGTAGTCATGAGCTCCTTGAAATTAGTGTACCTCGCTGTACGAGTTTGAGCACCATACAATTATTGCATGTGCATTCGAATGTCAACAACATTACTTATTTCATCAAAATGTCTCTACATTTCATTTGACATATACACGAGCATATAACACAACACTAAGCTTGCAGATCATGGTACAACTATTTCTCAAGCTTTTGCTAGTCCAGTAAGATTGATATTTCAGATGTCTCTTTTGAGAGGACCTGATAAGTGTGTACCATCACTTTCCTATACTATAATTTTTTTTAAAGTTTCTTTAGCCAATCTTGATAGTTATGTCAGTTATCTTGTTTCGATAAAGTATAACAGATATTGGATATCATGTCGAAATCATGGATATACTGAACATAAAAATATAATAAATGTTACTGACTATGTTAAATATTTTATAAAAAATAAAATATATTCTTTTATTTTTATAAATTGTCTTTCACTATTTTGACATTTTTTCAACACCATATGATGAAAACAAGAAATCATATTTACTTAGTGAGTACACAATATCAACCAATCATAATTTTCAAACGAAAGACCCAATTGCAAGCCCTTGTAACCCTCACGTAATTTTCATCACGCTTGATAAGGGCCCAATAGGCAATAATATGATATCGTTTATCTTTATGTGTCGAACACGACCTATCAATATCGAATCTTAGTGGATGATCGCCATGAGATGCCCCGATTATATGAGCCGATGTCATGAGAGTTACACATAATTCACATCAGTTTTGTCAGTGGAAATCATAGTTTTCCGGCTTCTAGGTCTCTTCAATTATATGAGTCAGATACTGACCGTGTGTAGAGTTCATCATAAAACCACCGTTGATGGAAGACAATAAAATATTAAACTTTTCTTTAATTTTTCTTTTAATGGGCTTAATATAAATTTCAAATATTGTTCAAAATGAAAGATTTTAATTTAAAAAATATATCTCATCATTTAATTTAAAATTTGTGCTATGTTTGTTTGTATGTTTGTCACATTCATACAACTCTAGTTATTATAATAATGATAACACATATACTGATTATTTTTAATATATCATATGCATTATAAACAATAAAAGATGATCGATAACCGAGATTTATTTGATCCGTGAGAGCCATACACGGATTCAAGTCCAAAACCTAGGTAAATGCAAGGAAGAAAATGTAATATTACAAAAAATTCAATATTTTACATGTCTCCAATCTTCAGAACTCTTGAGGATTTGGACCGTTCATTTCAAATTTTGATCTTCCACTAAATCTAATATTTACATTAAATATTCATGACACATTGAGATACAAACTTAAGGGATGAGAACGAACCACAAACATGTCCACTTTAATAATTATCAAATAATAAAAAATAACCATGTAAAATATTTTAACATATACATCACACTTAAATTATGACTCTCAATCATCCTTGTATTACATAATATCATATATTATATAAAAACATAATATCAAATATTATTACTTAAATCATGTATCTTGTAAATTTATCACTAACCGTCATAATTAAAAATAAATTAATAAATTCAATAAACATTTTTACTCAATTATTCAATTATTTTAGTAATAATTAAAATTCTTTGTAAAAGATATTTTACCATAAATAATAAAAATTATATTTTAATTATTTATTTTATAAAAAAATTCCATGATTTCAAAATTAATTTTAAGGTTAAAATTTTCAGATTTTCGCAAAATATCAATTTGACCCTACCCTTAATTTTAAAAAAATAGAAAATCGCCCTTATGGCCCAATAATTCAGTTTGTGGGCTATGGATTACCTGAAATCATCTCGAGCAGCCCTAGCTCATGCACCTCGTGCTGCTCGGGGGTGCAAGGCATTGTAAATAGCCATGCCCGTGCGATTAACAAATAAAATTATTTTTAAAACTTCACTGGGTTGCTGTGCTGCCTAGTTCTGCAGGGGCAGCCCGTCAGCACGGCAGCCCGGGACTGTGTTTGGGCAACTACATGCTAGAATCAATTAACTCAACATAATTTAAACAATAAACAACACGAATCATACGATAGAGAACTTGACTCTGGTATCACTGCTGGAGTATTGTTCTCTCTCACCCAATGAGAACCGAAAGTTTAAAATATTTATGTTTTGACAATCAAACTCCCTTGTACGTCGTATGTTTAAAACCAATCATATAATGTTTAGTTTAATTTACATTTGTGTTCTTAACGTTGGCTCCAACGATCCCATTTTTTAGGCGGTAATAACTCTCATTGAATATCCCTATGAACGATCTACTAGAATAAACACCTTATTCGATTATCTGAATTACGTCTACAATCATAAATTGTTTCTCGTCTAGATTGCACTAGAAATACTTATGAAATTTGATTGTTGAGAACGATCGTCGGAATTCAAGATCTCTGGCGAGGTTGTGGCGGCAACGCCGTGGTCACGCGACGATGCTGGGACGATCTCAGCCGTGAGCCTTGGTGGACAAGGTGGTGGTCGAGTGTGACAAGAGTACAAATCTTGTTCATATAATGAAAAACGAAAATTTCAAAGGACAAAATTTCTTCTGATTCATTTTTGTCAGTTGCCTATTTTATGAACTCATTCACTTAATTAGGCAGTTGCACTATCCTCAATTAATTAGCAGTTAAGATAACTACCAAAATAAAATCTATTTATAAACTCCTTTATAAGCAATACATTTGATATTCATCGAACTATAATCGCCGAATTCAACTCTTTGAATTTGATTATCTCAATTGGAAACAAAACCTGATATTTGTGTGCCCCTCAATAATTCATAGATACAACTAGTTGTGAGTTCAAAACTTCATGTAATTCAGGACAATATTTGTTCTTATTCGGGCTTACCCTAATTAACCTCATTATTTTCATCATCCTCTTGATCAAGAACATCAGAACTCAAATCTGATTACACTCATCGAATCATGATAAGAGCGTCTATTAACGTCATCCCATGATCCTCTAGGTATCACTGATAGTGCATGCAAGAACCAATAAGTTATGATTGGTGTACAGTACGATCTCTTCAAATCATATATTCCGATCGAATCTGTAACAATTAGTACATCGACTGGTGTAAATGAATTCAATAGTTATGTGATATATCTTTGAGTAATAATAGTGAAATTGTATATGCAACTAGGAAAACACATTACCATAAAGCACAGTTCTTGCTTTTGCAAGAGACTCATTTCACTATTAACTCATCAGATCATATAGAATATCTTCACCCGTAGGTTAACTATGAATCTGCGACTACAATTCATTGGCTCCTACATTGACATCTAAAGCTTCAATGGAGTCCAGTATTTTAAGAGAATCAGTTTGAGTATATGCAAAAGATGCGAGTCCAGTTTGAGCTAAAATGACATTTGCCTGAGTCTTGACAAAGCTTGATTTGAGGCCAAAAAGTTTTATGGACAGTCTAGTCACCTTTTCACTGATAGATGAGACTTCTTTAGTCAAATGTTTTTTTAAGAAATTAAAATCATTTTGAGCATCATCTTGTTCAAACGAAATATTTTTTACCACGTCAATAATCTTGTTGTAATTGTGCTTAACTTCTTCCATTTCAATTTCTAAAGCAGTTTGATGATCAGATGAAGGAGAATTTTCTTGCATATGCTCTCTAAGTTCGATAATACGAGCAACACGTTCAGATTGTTCACTTGATGTGCCAGCATGATTTTAAAAGGTGAGTACCAAAGCAGTAGACGAAGCAATGATGGGTTCTGGTTCCGTGAGAACTTGAACAATAATGGGATATGGTTCCGCTTGGTCCTTGTTTATTTTGAGCAGCCTCTTGTTTGGCTCTATTTCTTTTTTAGCTTCAATGAAGTAAAGGAAAAAGGGTTTGGTTGAAGTGCAACTACATTATCAACAACAATCATGGTATTTGACGTACCATCTTTATCAGAAGTGAAACCAAAACTAGCATCTTTGAGGAATTTGCTGATCTACACAGCAAAGCCAGTAATTTCTTAGCTAAGCCAGTAATTTCTTCTAGACCATGTCAGATAATGTTTTAAAGAGTATAGATGCCCAATTTGCTTTGGTTCCAGAAGTAATAGCATACATCACCTGGACTTTTTCCTTGCTCAGTCTATCAAAGGTCCCTGCTTTGACAAAAATGGCTTTGGTGACTATGTCAGCAGTACCTAAAATTCCATCTTCACCAGTTTTGTGGGGCCCTTAACTCCTAATCGTTATTACAACACAATCTGATTAGGGTTAATTTATTACAGCGAAAAACGAGTTTAAATTTTCTTTACAGTGAGCCCAAAACATGTCGACTGCAATTATAATACTAAAAATAATATATAATATAGTCTCGTCTATCTCAATCACAATATAAAACAAGCCCACACGTAATCCAAAACAACTATATACAAACAACCTCATATCTTCGGGACATACCCCGGTATATATAAAGAAATATACATATATAATGGGATAGACACTAAACCTCAACTCAGATATAACTCCCTCAAGAAGTACTGTGGGGACCCGGACGCTAATTCATTCCTTAATCGTCTTTAGGAATAATTCAAACAATTATAATAAACAGGGTCTAAATTTTTTTTTAAAAATACACAGCAGAAACGTAATGTAATTCAATTCAAATTACATATTAAACATAAACATACAAATCTTGTATTATCTACAAGAATTCAACTAGGTTCGACTATATATCAGTGCTGAATCCTAAGTTGCTTCGAAGCCCGGATCTCCACGCTATCTAGTCCAGCCTCGTTCTCTTCTTGACCCTGATCCTATCCCACCTGTTACCATGCACACATACAAACAAGACAACAGCCGGATAACTCCGGTGAGAATTACATTCTCAGTATAAATCATGTATACATGCAATCATAAAAACAATATAAAAGCATATAACAGATATGTCTAACATGTATTCAAATCAGAATATAAATCCATATCAAGAATAAATCCTATTCTAAACATGTACCATCATCAGGAACATAATTCATCATGTACCATATTCAGGAACATAATCAACATGAATCAATATAACTATCAATTAGACTCATGACTTCACATTTAAGACTAGACTCAATCTTAGTCTAGGGATCCCGGTTTCCAGAAGTGAGCATTCCCATATCGACCAACAGTAATAGAAAAGACTCCAGTTCTATCCACGTCGATAGGGTATCGATCACCAGTAATAGAAGAAATACCAATTCTATCCACATCGATATGGTATCGATCACCAGTAATAGAAGAAGCTCGTCCACATCGGTATAGTATCGATCACCAGTAATAGAAAGAACTCCGATTCTATCCACATCGATATGATATCGACCATCAGTAATAGAAGAAGTTATGATTCTATCCACATCGATACTGTACCGATCACCAGTAATAGAAGAGGCTCCGATTCTATCCACATCGATATAATATCGATCATAAGTAATAGAAGAAGTTATAATTCTATCCACATCGATAGCCAAACATCCGGTGACAGACTTTGGCACTATCGCCAATACACTATCTTGTGACATCGTGCAATGTGCCCGTGGCGATCCCACCACTATCAGGCACTTCTGTCCCAAGATTACTCGTCTAATACCTGCTGTCTATCAATCAAGAGAAGAAGTATATCAATCAAATCAATACAATAAGGTAAAGTATGTGATTTAGGGAAACTCGAGCCCAAACCTCACTCGAGTTGTGCAATCCCAACTCAACATTAATTTATACATTTATCTTCTCGGTCCGACGAAGACGAAGTATCGAAATCAACTCTGTCCATACCCAATCTGATAATGACAATCGAATAGATACAATATCAGTATATAACTTAGTTTAAAACCTGTTCTGATTAATACTCAAATCAAAACATAATCTGATCAATGCCAATCGACATATGATACCATCTCAATCAATACCGAATCTGATCAATATCAATCAACTGATGTTTCGACGGCATGACAATACAGTCTCGATAACCCCGTCAATTCCAACACCACAGATATAATACCAGAACTCATAATCACTATCGATATAACTCATAGTTTCAACGATAATATAAATCTGATATCGATTTTCAATCAAATTGACTCCAAAATTCATAACAATTCCATAATCAGTCTGTTTCTTAATCTGACTTCGATTCTATGATGTCTAACATGTCAAGAACATCATATATGACGTGTATTCAATTCCAACAACATCATAATTTCAGACGACATCAAAACATAACAAAACATACGCCCAGTTGTAGCTGTCGTCGCTAGAAACACGGTGTCGTACTCGGATTCAAGTTCGGACGGACGGATCCCAAAATCCTCAATTTCAAATCAAAATCTTCCCTCGGCCTTTTCTCGATTTTCTTTCAAGATTTACGTTTGTATGTATATATATACATAACTCGTGCATGATAGAAACGTGGCATGTTCTTGTTCTGCATGACTCGCGCATATGCGCGACTCCGAATGGCGCATATGCGCGAGACCTACTGGTCTCCATGCTCGGCTTCGCAACTACTGGCGCATATGCGCGCCTAAATCCGGCGCATATGCGCCAAAGCTTCTGTTCCAAAACGTTGGCTTTTGGACTGCTCGCGCATATGCGCGACATCACTCGGCGCATATGTGCGAGACACCATTTCTCGGCGCGTATGTCTCGGCATCTCTCGCGCATATGCGCGCCTCACCTCGGCGCATATGGGCGAGGTTCTCTGGACAAAGCATACTACAGCTCGCGCATATGCGCGCCATCACTCCGCGCATATGCGCGGGATCTTCTGCTCAGCTCGCGCATCACGTCGCGCATGTGCGCGAGTGGCACCTCCCTCGCACCTAATTCGTGTCTTTTCTCGTCTTTCCCAGTCCACTCCGTTCCGTCTATAATCACTTCAATTAATCAAGAAATCATCCCAGATTAATCTCAGATTACGGTAAATATACCCAAATCATTTCCGATTACGGTAACCAAATTCTCGGGCCTTACATTTCTCCCCCTCTAAGATATGATTTCGTCCTCGAAATCATAGGCAATCAAATCAGACAAGAAGGAATGTATAATAGAGGTTACTTCAGCAAATTCATTCTATCAAACCATTCTGATAAAATTACTTGCAAATACTGGCTATACAACACTCGTATATACCAATCAACAGCTCATATCAAATCAATATCATCAGCTGTTATCAAATGTGTTTATCCCAGTCAAGGATTTACTCAGTCTTCGGCTTCAAATACCAATCGTCACCATCCGACGTCGGCATATTAAGTCGGTTCATTCGAAGCTGGTGTTCATCCTTTTCTGAATCAGCTTCATTTTCTTTATAAAGATTTCTGCTTTTATCAAATTCAATCTCAGATATCACCGTAATATCATTCCCATTCAGAGGAAATCCGCAGTATTCACTGTACAATACCTCGACTATAGCTATCTCGATACTTGTCTAATAGCTATTATTGTACAATAATTCATAAAGTGACAAGATCTCAGGTCACTAGTGCTAAAATCCAGCACTACAGTTTCTGGATATCCTCCAGTATCTAGATAGTTCACTCCAACTATCCGTCAATCTATAATCCATAGATAAAACATCATGCTATACATTCTGCCAAAAGTTTAAAATCAACCGAAAATCACGGTATGATATAATTAACTCTGGGATTCAATACCATCTGACCCCTTTTCTGACATACCTCTCAGTCGTCTTGTCATATCTGTACGTCATCCTGTACAATATAACATCCGCAGATTTGAACAATCGTTCAATAGTAATCACATCCTGGTACATTCTTGGCATGATTTCGGTAAATCTATCATCAGATCCATAGAGTTATACTCATGTTTCTATTCAGGAATCGAAAATCTGTATAACCAATTTTCTGGTTTCTATCTTCCTGTCTTCATCTGTCAGCGATTTAGACATTTCAATATAAATTCTGACATAACTGATTTTGTTTATTTACATCAAAACAGTCCGTTCGTATTATCACACATCTCGTGTTACCAGAATAATACTGAATCTACTACTGTGTGCCTCTGACAATACCTGTTATTTCAAATTCGAAATATCTGGCACAAACAAATCAGCTAAGTATTTAAAATAAAGCATTACCTACCTGGTATTCTGATTGACCCACTGTTCTGATTATCGAAATCAAGTTCTGAACAATCGGATCACTGTCTCAACTGTGCTACAATCAATCAGTATACTATCTTCAGATATCACAGGACTCTGAATACAATCTGTTGCGATCTGGATTCATAGCCTAACAATTCTGTATACAACAATCTCAGTTCCCAGAATATTCAATACAAATTTCAACTGTTCGATTCAATCAATCATACGCTGCGAATATATCAAAATATCGTAGATAACACGAGCATAAAATCATCAGAACACTTCGGAACACAGGATTTATCAACCTATACACAGAACTGAAGTATTTCCCAGAGAAACACATAATCAGATGTAACTCTAACTCTCAGGCAGTAAATCTTCTAACTGACATTTCAATTCTTTCAATTCAATCAATATCATTCTATACAGAAGTCTAAAATGAAATCCACACCTGATATCAAATCAAGGCTGAAGTCGCTCTCCCTGATATAAGACAAACCCAGATTTCATCTGGAACGACTATAGCAACTCTCCTGCTACTGACAAATCATTTTCCAGATAGGCTCAACTTCAGTAATCAACTGAATACATAAGGAATTATTCCATTCTTTTCGATAATCATCGAATCATACATAATACAGATATCAAGGAATTCAAAATCGAGAATCCTTACCGTATATCATTCGTTCATCGGCCATTTCAGGTCCGAATCTTACCATCTCCTGGCAAAAATCTATAATAGTTCTGTACTTGTTAGCATATCAATATCAATAATATAGTCATAATCAGATAACACAAGTACAATATAATCTAATTCAATCTCATTCTCTTTTTACTGCAGTACACAATATATCCCAGAATTAACTGATATCAATTCATTTCCCCAAAAGGTACAAGGATCAATACTACAGTAATACAGACCCAGCATGTACAATATATATCAATACAACTCCGTCACAGATAATCGTAGGGAATGCTTTAGTATACATCATATTACCTGCCACTATATCATCACGTGTGTCCTGGGTCTGTTCCTCGATCATTACCACCAGATGATTCTGCTCCTTGAAATCTGCTGGAACCTTTCTGTGGACAGACTCTAGCAAAGTGTCCCTGTTGTTTACAGATATTGCACCTACCAGTCACTCCCTGGCACTGCTCCATGGGATGTCTCCCTCCGCAAGTCTTGCAATAAACTCCAGTATAACTCGGGCTAGAACCACTGGAGCTAGATGAACCGCTGCTCTTTCTTTCCACCACTGCTGCTGCCAATCTCAATTCTGGAAGGCAGTTGTTGTGGTATCGATGTTGGAAGAACATATGAAGCTTCCTTTTGTTGCCTCAGAACAGTTTCTGCTCTTTTGGCTCGATTCAGAATATCAGCAAAATTACTCGGTTGTTTCACATTCACCAATGTGCGTATCTCCGGATTCAATCCCTGGATAAACTGATCAGATACAGTTGTATCATTTCTAGCCACTTGAGGGGCAAAATGTATCAAGGTGAAAAACTGGGCCAAATATTCATCAACATTCAACTGACCCTGTCTCAGATTTGTAAACTCTGCACTTTTATCCTGTCGGTATAATAGAGGTACAAATCTTTGATAGAATTCAACTTTAAAAATTTTCCACGTAATCGTTGAGCCACGCTGTGCTATGGCTTCCCTGATTACCAGCCACCAACTCCTAGCGACTTCCCGTAGTTGATTTCCAACCAGTTTAACTCTACAATCATCTGTGAAACCCAGAAATTCAAATAACATTTCTATATCCTCCAGCCAATTCTCACAATCGCCTGGCGCCTCAATATCCCTCAGAATCGGCGGTTGAAATGACTGAAATCTCATCAACTGTGTTTCCATCAGAGTTTCTGATACATCCATCAGATCAGTCGAAGTACTACCTCGTTCTCGCACTCTTCTTGGAGGGATATCTGATTACCACAAGGGTTAGTACCACATGAGATAAATCAATCTCAGTTCCTTCCTGATCAGCTTACCTTCTGATCAAGAATTGGTTCTGATTCATTTTCAAATCAAATACATTACCAAATCACTCAGCTATTCAGGTAACATGTATTTAAAAGCAGTAAACATAATATCATGCTAGCATACACAATGTAAATCAACATTATAAGTAAATCACATGCTAGCAATCACATGCAGGAAAGATAACTCAATCTACCCCGCTCACTCTCTTCTATCTCAATCTCAAGAACTACAGTTCTGGAACCTAATGCTCTGATACCACATGTTGTGGGGACCCGGACGCTAATTCATTCCTTAATCGTCTTTAGGAATAATTCAAACAATTATAATAAACAGGGTCTACATTTTTTTTTTTTAAAATACACAGCAGAAACGTAATGTAATTCAATTCAAATTACATATTAAACATAAACATACAAATCTTGTATTATCTACAAGAATTCAACTAGGTTCGACTATATATCAGTGCTGAATCCTAAGTTGCTTCGAAGCCCGGATCTCCACGCTATCTAGTCCAGCCTCGTTCTCTTCTTGACCCTGATTCTATCCCACCTGTTACCATGCACACATACAAACAAGACAACAGCCGGATAACTCCGGTGAGAATTACATTCTCAGTATAAATCATGTACACATGCAATCATAAAAACAATATAAAAGCATATAACAGATATGTCTAACATGTATTCAAATCAGAATATAAATCCATATCAAGAATAAATCCTATTCTAAACATGTACCATCATCAGGAACATAATTCATCATGTACCATATTCAGGAACATAATCAACATGAATCAATATAACTATCAATTAGACTCATGACTTCACATTTAAGACTAGACTCAATCTTAGTCTAGGGATCCCGGTTTCCAGAAGTGAGCATTCCCATATCGACCAACAGTAATAGAAATGACTCCAGTTCTATCCACGTCGATAGGGTATCGATCACCAGTAATAGAAGAAATACCAATTCTATCCACATCGATATGGTATCGATCACCAGTAATAGAAGAAGCTCGTCCACATCGGTATAGTATCGATCACCAGTAATAGAAAGAACCCCGATTCTATCCACATCGATATGATATCGACCATCAGTAATAGAAGAAGTTATGATTCTATCCACATCGATACGGTACCGATCACCAGTAATAGAAGAGGCTCCGATTCTATCCACATCGATATAATATCGATCATAAGTAATAGAAGAAGTTATAATTCTATCCACATCGATAGCCAAACATCCGGTGACAGACTTTGGCACTATCGCCAATACACTATCTTGTGACATCGTGCAATGTGCCCGTGGCGATCCCACCACTATCAGGCACTTCTGTCCCAAGATTACTCGTCTAATACCTGCTGTCTATCAATCAAGAGAACAAGTATATCAATCAAATCAATACAATAAGGTGAAGTATGTGATTTAGGGAAACTCGAGCCCAAACCTCACTCGAGTTGTGCAATCCCAACTCAACATTAATTTATACATTTATCTTCTCGGTCCGACGAAGACGAAGTATCGAAGTCAACTCTGTCCATACCCAATCTGATAATGACAATCGAATAGATACAATATCAGTATATAACTTAGTTTAAAACCTGTTCTGATTAATACTCAAATCAAAACATAATCTGATCAATGCCAATCGACATATGATACCATCTCAATCAATACCGAATCTGATCAATATCAATCAACTGATGTTTCGACGGCATAACAATACAGTCTCGATAACCCCGTCAATTCCAACACCACAGATATAATACCAGAACTCATAATCACTATCGATATAACTCATAGTTTCAACGATAATATAAATCTGATATCGATTTTCAATCAAATTGACTCCAAAATTCATAACAATTCCATAATCAGTCCGTTTCTTAATCTGACTTCGATTCTATGATGTCTAACATGTCAAGAACATCATATATGACGTGTATTCAATTCCAACAACATCATAATTTCAGACGACATCAAAACGTAACAAAACTTACGCCCAGTTGTAGCTGTCGTCGCTAGGAACACGGTGTCGTACTCGGATTCAAGTTCGGACGGACGGATCCAAAATCCTCAATTTCAAATCAAAATCTTCCCTCGGCCTTTTCTCGATTTTCTTTCAAGATTTACGTTTGTATGTATATATATACACATAACTCGTGCATGATAGAAACGTGGCATGTTCTTGTTCTGCATGACTCGCGCATATGCGCGACTCCGAATGGCGCATATGCGCGAGACCTACTGGTCTCCATGCTCGGCTTCGCAACTACTGGCGCATATGCGCGCCTCAATCCGACGCATATGCGCCAAAGCTTCTGTTCCAAAACGTTGGCTTCTGGACTGCTCGCGCATATGCGCGAGACACCATTTCTCGGCGCGTGTGCCTCGGCATCTCTCGCGCATATGCGCGCCTCACCTCGGCGCATATGCGCGAGGTTCTCTGGACAAAGCATACTACAGCTCGCGCATATGCGCGCCATCACTCCGCGCATGTGCGCGGGATCTTCTGCCCAACTCGCGCACAGCTCGCGCATCACGTCGCGCATGTGCGCAAGTGGCACCTCTCTCGCACCTAATTCGTGTCTTTTCTCGTCTTTCCCAGTCCACTCCGTTCCGTCTATAATCACTTCAATTAATCAAGAAATCATCACAGATTAATCTCAGATTACGGTAAATATACCCAAATCATTTTCGATTATGGTAACCAAATTCTCGGGCCTTACAAGTACCCTCTCCGGTCTCCTGATAACCTGAAGTACCTGTCATTGTCAACATACAAAGACAACACAGCCCCCTCTGGGGTGAGCAAAGCTCAGTCTGAAGCAACCACAATATATACCACAAACATCTATACAATGATATATGATATGCAATGCATGTATGTCGTGGAGGTATCATGTCAAATGCCCATCCACTGAGCACATGTCAGAATCAATCGAATCGCTATCAAATCAATGCTCGAGCTGACATACCGGCCTCAATCAAGGATACTCGTATGAAAGCGTCGACAAAGCGCCATCAAATCCCAAATCTCAATCAATCATCGGGGCCACTAATGACTATGCTTTAAGGGTCACATAATGCCAAACATAGGATCGTGTTCACAAACCCCCAGAAGCAAATCCAATCATATCAGGGTATCCAAGGATCATAGCTCAACGTGCATGTCATGTATGCCACATAAACTCATCAAATAAGGCATATAGACATGTATTCTCAATCCAATCAATCAAAATTATATCATATAATACAGATACCTGTCGTATGTTACCCGGTCTCAACGTACCTTATTTTTCTGACGTACAAACCCGAGATGAACTAATATGATACAAGAGTCCACTCTGAAACACCAAAGAGAACATGTTTTCATGGTTATTTTCTTGAATCAACTATTTCATCCGGGAATAGATTTCCAAATCATAGTCTTATTCACACATACATATTTTTAATTACCTTAAATTTATACTCCTAATAAACAAGTATATACTCACATATTTTCATTTTATCCCACAATACCCTTTCTTTGATGGGTCCGAATCATAGTTATAAATAACTAGCAACCATCAAATCTTAAATATCAATTAATCATATTTCTTTGTCTCGAACTAAACAAATATGAACGATACAGTGGAATCAAGTAAAGATATCCAAGATAAATCATTCTTCACTGGAGTAGTGTATATAATTTCAATTTATTTATCCAAGGTACATTATCCATCCGTTCCATAATTATAGAACCTAAATCACTATTTCAAAAAATATAAGTAGCAAAACAGTAAATTACAATCTCAAAAACTAAATAAAGCTTACTTTATTTCAAAGTTTATGCTACACAACTCCCAACTTGAATAGTCACGATGGAATGGAGCTTTAGTTTGAGAAAAATACTAGAATTCCTTACTTTTTCTTCTTTTTCACCCTTCGTTTCTTTCGCTCGGTTCTTTCATGAATTATGTTATTATTATTGGTAACAATTTAAATGTATGAGTGTTGTCTTAACCGACTTAATTCTCAGTCAAATGTGCTAATTGTTTGGCACGAAAGGCATACAGCCACTTGCATGCATCCAAGAGCCTTTCATTTAATATTACAAAATTGCCCTTAAATTTAATTGACTATTTGTCAAAATATTTACAAGTTTGTCATCAAATTTTAATGAAATATTTTTCACTCTATTTACAAGTTTACCATTAAAATTAAAATGTATTATTTTCAGCTTTAATTCACTTTTGAGTTGATTTACTACTCATAATTTACGTAATTAACGTTAATTAGATCATGGCAACTCACAGAAATTTCTTGAAGCAAGATGAGAACAAATATTTTCCGGAAGTAGAGAAAGACTTAAAAGCAGGAGCTATCTTATTTAGAGATGGCCAAGAAGTCAGTAATCCCAAAAGTGGGAAGAGAGGAGGTGGAACTAAGTAGATCGACATCAGTAAGAAGAGTCTTGCAGTCGTGAGAGAAGACGATCTTTCCATCCTCAGTAAGAGAGGCATTCGCATAGATATCCAACAATGGTGCTTTGTAGATGACCGCAAGCGTCGTTTTATGGAAAAGCTGAAAACTGTCGCTTTTAGCGACGGTTATCTGCGACGGTTTTTAAAAAAGCAGTCGCTATTGGCGACGGTTTTTGAAAAAGCAGTCGCTATTGGCGACGGTTAATTAGTTCCGTCGCTAATAGCGACGGTTTTTTTAAGACCGTCGCTATGTTTCTATAGGTTCGACAACATTTTTCTCAAGCGATTTTCGCCTCTCTAGTAGTAGCGAAACTCTTTAAATTTTTCGAAGTTTCGGTTTTTTATTTTGCACTAACATTTTTTCGTATTTATTTCGTAGATTTGCTAGTCGGTTCGATCTTCCAGCGTTACGTGGAACTGCATATCTTCGCGCAAATCAGGTTTTAAAGTTTTTTTTTTACAGAAAATTTAATACATGATTTTAATTTTTGCGTAGTAGTTTATTTGTGAATTTTATGGCAGTGTTTATAAACAAATCGTCGCTTCATTAAACGACGGTTTTTTAAAAAAACCGCCGATTAATATAGCGATGGGTTTGTAAAAACCGTCGCTTAATATAACGATGGTGTGTATATAACCGTCGCTTAAATTAGCAACGATTGACATATAAACCGTCGTTAATTAGCGACGGTATTCTTCAACAAAATCGTCGCTCCGTGCGACGAGAGTTGAGAAACCGTCGCTCGTAGAAGGCGACGCTATCTCCAGTTACGGACTGCCAAATCGTCGTTAAAACCGTCGCTTTACCCTTTTCGCGACGGTTTGACCGTCGCTAATTTTTTTTTTGTAGTGCGAATCCAAACCTCTCCATAATTATTTCCAAATTTATTAAGCCGAGGTGAAAACCTTGACCCTTAATAATATTTGTCGATTTTATTTAGAATTCGGGGTTGTGATTATCGATTCTTAAATTATTTTTTTCGATTTTTTAAAAAGAGCCGGAGTTTTGAGCCTCGTCTCTCGATATTTTTCTCCGATTTTATTATGGAGCCGGGTTTTTTTAAATCATGTCCTTCAATTATTATTATTTTTTCTAAAAAGAGTCGAGGTCGTGAAATCTTCTAAGCTACCAGTGTTTCTAGCGTAACATGAAATTCCATTAATTAACTAATTTTAATTTGGTTCGGTTTTGATTTGATTAATTTATACAAAAGAACTCTTAACCGCCTTGCGGGGACTATCACTGCCAAGGGAAGCAAATACCGAACGGTAATTATTAATTTCTCACTATTTGATTCTGTCTGTGATTTTTTAAATTTCTTCAACTTTCTACATTTTGGGCCTTTTAATCATATTTTTTTGTTGAATTTATTTGGGCCTTTAAGCCCAATATCAATGCTAAGGCTCATATCTCTTTTTTTCCACTTCCTCTCTCTCTTGTTTATTGGGAAAATCAATTGAACAAGCGTTACCGATCGAGCCTGGCGCTTCTTTCTTGCGAAACCCTCCTCTCCTTTTGCAGATCGGTTCAGCATACATATTTGTCTTCGGTTTCCGGTTATCTTCCGCCGCCCTCCACTCGCACGCATTCGCACTCTGGCACGCTCAGTGATTCTCATTCTGCCTGCTTTATCACCATTTATATTTATATAATCGAGTTTGTGTTTATGTGTGTTGCTGTGTTGCTGCATTCATTATATAGTAATGGACTTGGTGGGTTTTGATTTGGGTTGTGTAAGACTTGAGCTTCAGTTGAGCTTGTGTCTGAGGTCATGAATTTTCGATCAGTTAGTTGTTATTCGACCAGTTTCCAGAATTGAGTACATATAAGATATCATATATTGGACGATCAAAAAAATTATAGTGATAAATACAAAGCTTGCTAACCGGGTCGCAAGATTTCAAACTATCATGTCAAAGCTTGAGCTTTGCGGTAGTAGGTTTCAAGGGAATGGCTCACGAGCCAACTTGGCTTATTTTATACCCGCAGTTTTGAATCATTAAAGAGCGGCCAATTTTACAAAAGGGGCTGGGTGGGGTATTGAATCATGAAGAGTCTGTTGATTATATTTTGGAATATTTCCCAAAACTATGGGTGAAATCCAAATCTCCCTGCAAAAATTTCATAAGCATCTTGTTCCTGTAACTATTTCTCAGAACAGGCTACCTAGATTTCTTGATTTTGGATATTTTTAGGTTCATTCACTGCAAATATAAGTTTTCTTTCCCTTGTTCCAGATTATTTTAGAAGTGCAATACTTCACAAGCCGGTGAAAAATTTATCGATGGTAAGTTTCAAGTTACACACAACATGCATTTACCTTTGTTGCACAGCTATGGTTTTTTGTTTATCTTTTAGCTTATTTTGTGGGGTTAATATTGTTGATATGTCTTCCACGTTCTATATTAGTATTTCGACTTTTCATTTGGGGGGTGAATGTTGGGTATTCGTCTTGATGTGGATATCATTAAAATAGTTTGTAACAACCACAGTCAGATATAAGGAAATGGTTCATGAAGCAACATGAAAAAGGTGCTGGGAGTGACAATGCATCGAAGCCAGCTAAGTCCTTGACTCCCGAAAAACCTCCTGGTGCCGATCCTCAGCCTGAAAAAGCGGTTCGAACTTTCTTCTCTGAAACTATCTTATTTCCGGTTTATAAATTGCTGATTTTAATTTTCATTTTAACTGAATTCTTATGCTAAAGAAATGCAATTATTGATTCTTCATTGCTGATTTATTTTTCGGTAAATATCCTGGAACTGTGCTTTGTTTGATGTATCTAATAATGTACTTGTATGTTAGTTAAGGATTTATGTGGTGGAAGTATGGAATAGCTGTGTTGTATTCCTCACATTTAAGAACAAGCAACACAAACTGGTGAAGCATGTTGACACAAACAAATCTATGGATTAAAGAGCCCATCAAGTTACAGATTTCATTGGATCAATATCTTGGCATCATCTTTTTTATTGATGCAGTTTATTTATTTGGTCAGGAATATGATATTGAAAAATCAGCTATCCACATTACATGTTTTCTTTTATTTTCGGATCTTAGGCACAAGGAGAAGATTTTCTTGGTAGAAGGAAAACAAGCAAATATTTTGCTAAAGATAAACAAAATGTAGAAGATGAGACGTGTGTCAAGGAAGTTTCTACAAAAAGGAAGGGTCGAGGTGATGGCGGTGTGTTGTCTAAAGAATTAAAGCCTCCACCGGAGAAAAAAATCCACAAAATTGAGATTGACGATGATGATGAAGATGGAGATTTCATCTCATCTTCCTCGAGGAAGAGTACAATGGGTACCACTCCTGGCAAGAGGAGAATTGGTTCTGTTACAAAAAGTTCTCGAAAGTTTACTGCGGAAAGTGATGACGATGATTATGCAAAAATAAAATCGAATTCAAATGCTGCTGGAAAGGGTCGTGGTGCAAAAGATTCTTCAGCCACTCCAATAAATGCAAAAAGTATGGATGTTGCTGGAAGCGAGGAAGAGGATGTCGACGATAAGGATATTAAATCTGTAAAATCTGGCGGACGAGGCCGTGGTGGAAGAGGTGTCCCAGCAAGTGCGAGAGGAAGAGGTGGTGGAGGTAGGGGTGGATTCATGAACTTTGGGGAGAGGAAAGATCCTCCTCATAAAGGAGAGAAGGTGAGAACTTAGAGAATCTTATAACCTTTTTGAAAAAAGCCACTTGTTGACAGGATTTGGTTTCTTGTTTATCAGGAAGTTCCTACAGGTGCTGCTAACTGTTTAGATGGTTCAACTTTTGTGATCAGTGGAACACTCGACAGGTAACCTGATCTTATTGGGTTTGTACTTATGGGACTTGCATGTCTGGCTCTGGCATGTGTAATCGCATACTATTTGGGACTCCATAAGTATAGACCGTAAAGCCTGTGCGAGTGAATGTGTGTGCCTTCAAGGTTGCATGTTCACAAACAGTTAATTGCACTTGTTTGTGATGTGCGCTGCTTCTCTATCTCGGATTGGTGATTCGATTATCATTGACTTAGTTAAACTTGCCTTTTCTGTGCTTTTCTTGTTCCAGTTTGGAAAGAGAAGAAGCTGAGGATTTGATCAAGCGTCACGGTGGGCGTGTTACTGGATCTGTCAGCAAAAAGACGGTGAATTGTTGACTTTTTATTGTTACTACTTATTCATGGCATGATTTTATCAGCTAATAATCGATTGTGCTCTTTGCAGAATTATCTTCTATGTGATGAAGATATTGGCGGACGGAAGTCCGAGAAGGCCAAAGAACTTGGGTTAGTAATCTGTTTTTATTTGCCATGTATTTGACATTTCTCCTTTCTTCATCAGTTTGTTGATTTTTTAAAAAATTTATCTTTCCCCAGCACCGTCTTTCTTACAGAGGATGGTTTATTTGACATGATTCGTGCATCAAATAATTCAGCAACTGCGCAAGCAACAAAGAAGACAGCGGATAAGGTTGTTCCATCTCCTACAAAGAAGAGCCTTGCAAAAGCCAGAACAATTGAGTATGTTTCCATGAACCACAATTTGATTGATCATTTACAGTGTTTTCATGAAGCTGCCGGTAGAAATTAACTTACTTTGTTGTGCATGATATCACCATACAATGTCAGACGAAAGTTAATGTTTATGTTTTCCACTGTGGGCATGAAAGTTTGAGTACTTGAGTAGATGCTTCATTTTATTCTGTTTTGATTCTGTTTCAACTTTTCAGGAAGCTAGTTTTTAAACGTAAATTTATCCTTCAGGAGTGAAAGCTGACAACCTTTGACTCTTCTTCTTTTGTTTTTGTGATTTTTACTTCTGTGCTTTCTTTAAATTAGTTTTTACTTGTTGGATTTCAATGGTTTTGCTAGAACAAGTTGGCCATATTGTTGCAAGCAAGGATGCCAAAGGTTTGACGCCTTCTGCTGTTTATTCCAAACTACCATCCACACAAAATCTGTTGCCATGGACTGAAAAATATAAGCCAAAGGTTCCTAATGATATTGTTGGGAACCAGTCATTGGTATGTATTTTTAATTCATCTTTCTTGGGAGGTGAGGGTCTGTATCTGTATGTTGTTAGTGACAATAGCATGTCGAATGCAGGTGAAACAGCTTCATGATTGGCTCGCAAATTGGAATCAACAATTCCTTAATACAGGGCAAAAAGGAAAAGGAAAGAAGCCGAATGATTCTGGTGCTAAAAAGTGTGTATTGTTGAGTGGGACGCCAGGCATTGGGAAAACAACATCTGCGAAGTTGGTTAGTCAGATGCTTGGTTTCCGTGCAATTGAGGTAGGTGTTTGTGTCAATTTATCCCTTTTGTTTTAAAGTATGGCCATACTTGTGCATAAATTGACCATGTTCATTTCCTTTAGGTTAATGCAAGTGACAGTCGTGGAAAGGCTGATGCTAAAATTCAGAAAGGAATTGGTGGAAGTACTTCTAATTCTATCAAAGAACTTGTTAGCAATGAAGGCTTGAATCCTAACATGGAACGGTCGGTTGCTACTATGCTTGCATTAGAAAGTAACTTAGGTGTACTTTAACTGTTTTTTACTGCTATTACAGTTCTCAGAACCTAAATACTGTTCTTATCATGGATGAGGTTGATGGCATGTCTGCTGGAGATAGAGGTGGAATAGCGGATCTTATTGCCAGTATCAAGATTTCAAAAATTCCTATTATATGCATCTGTAATGATCGCTATAGCCAGAAACTTAAAAGCCTAGTGAACTACTGCTTACTCCTTAGCTATCGTAAACCAACAAAGCAGCAGGTCTCTTTTGGTCTATTCATCTTATGCATGAATGTGCATGTATCACGAAAATGTATTGATTACTGTTGGAATCTTCAGTTTTATATACATGACAGACACTTTGAATCGATATTCAAACACAATCCCGTCCCCGAAGCATCAAACTCTTCACTCTTGATATTTTTTGAGTTAATTTTTTGGTAAAAACGATGACAGCCAGAACCTATTGGTGCTAGTCTTTTGAGTTTTTATTGCTGCATTCAGCGTGATAATTATTTCATTCAAGTCTTTGATGTTTATGGTAATGGCATTGATAGATGGCAAAAAGATTATCACAGATAGCAAATGCAGAACACCTCCAAGTTAATGAGGTACAATCTTTGATGAACGATTTTTTATATATTAATGCTTTAACTTTCTAAATTTTCTTATTTCCCTTTTTAAATGTTTCCATTTTTTTATATTATGCTTGTTTCATAACGTGCTTTTGAGATTGGCAGATATTTATAGGATATTGAATTTTAATTGTGCCATTAAACTCACATTTTGGCATAACCTTGAGAGTGTCGATCGATGAATGAATTATTGATATTTTTTCCATTGCACTTTTTTCTCTCTTCTTCTCCTCTGGTTCTTTTTTTTTTTGGGAGGCGGGCGAGGAGGGTGATGGAACTGAGAGATTGGAGCTTCTAGACATTCTATCTTAAATTAGAAACTATCAACTTTTGCCACAAATCATTAATCATTGCATGTCTACTTATGTTACTGGTTGAGATGCTTTACAATCATAGATTGCATTGGAGGAACTGGCAGAAAGAGTCAATGGAGATATGCGAATGGCCCTGAACCAGTTGCAGTATATGAGTCTCTCTTTGGCAGTCCTTAATTTTGATGACATCAAGCAGCGCCTTCAAAACAGTTCCAAGGATGAAGATATTTCACCCTTCACGGCTGTTGATAAGTATGACCGTCTTTAGATGTTTGGATTTCAATTGTTTGTTAGATGTTATTTTTGCTACTCTTTATGTTTTAATGTTTTTGGTCTTTTAATGGTATTTTTTGTGTGGATATAACTCCAATTGAATTCCTTTATATACGTGATTGGGGGTCAAAATGAGCGAGCTACAGGAAGTAGTTGGTAACTTGACTGCTAATTATTGGTCCCTTGCGTATGAATGCCATTTTCCCTTGTATTTCAGTGTGAGAAGGTATCATATCCATTGCCTTTTCAATCAATATGTCTAGCAAATGAGGCTGCTTCTAATGATTTGTAAGTTTCTGACTTTTGCCTGGTAGAACGATAATTTTTATGTTGTTTATACAGATTATTTGGCTTCAATGGGGGGAAGTTGCGAATGGATGAGAGAATTGACCTTAGCATGAGTGATCCTGATCTTGTCCCACTTCTTGTCCAGGTATTGCCAGATAACTATTTTCAGTGTCTACTAATTATCAAACTTTGGTAATTGGCGGAGGACAACATTTGAGAGCTAATGGATAAATGGTTGTCAAAACTTATAAGACATTGCATAAGAAGAATGCTGAAGCTGGAACGATATTTGTCTGCTGAGTGCTGATACGTCTAAAATATATTATTTTCTCTTTAGTGTGTGCTTTTCTCTACCACTGGTCTCTTCTTCCTTTTTCTCATCTTTCAAGCCACTGGATTTTGATGGAAAGATAATTCATTTGTAGTTTTCCTTCAAACAATTTTTTTCCTTCAAATAATTGCATGATCTGTGCACAATACATTTGATACTGCATAGTCACGTATGTGAGGTTGCAAAATGTTGGGGACTTTCAGGATTTGTGCCCCAAATATATTGTGATGCCTTTTATTGTGAATATTGCTGGAGTTCTGGCGAAATTATCATGGTATGTTTATCTTTTTTCCTTTCTGTTTGCATTTGCTCTGGTGACCTCAAGCTTGAACTTAAACTGAAACTCAATACACGGAATCCAATGTCGTCAATGTTGAGCTCTTAGCTTTACTTGTCTTGTTTTCAATCTATCTCGAATACTGATTTTTCTCCCAAATTCCCTCCCAATACCTGAGCTATCATTATCTTTAGTAGCTGTGCACCCAATTCCTGGTATTTAGTTGTTTTAGATGTTCAGTCAGTTGTTTATTTTGCATGAATAGAAGACAGTAGTGGAATGAATGTGCAGCATAGAAACGCAAATTTCTATAGTTTTCATTATTAATGTGTCAATCCTATGGATGAGAAATATATTTGTTCCTGCAATGGATGCATTATAATACTACTTGTGACTTGTGCCATTAACAATAAATAAATTTAACGAAAGAGCTACTACAGTATGGCCAACTGCTTATAGTTGGGGACTAATGCTTATCTGATAGTGAAAGACTAGGAGTCAACTAACTTTACACCTGGGATGAATGTTAATGTGAGCACTGTTAGTATTGTATAGCCGAATCCTTCTAGTTGGGGAGTAAGTAACGTATCTAGTACTTTACACCTGGGATGAATGTTAAAGTGAGCATCTATCTAGATTCTTATACTTTATTTTCAGGAAAATTATATCAATTATAGGCCAAGTTCATCCGGTAAAGATGATAACCAACTGAAAAGAATGAGTCTACTTGCTCGTGCTGCTGAATCTATCGCCGATGGTGATATTGTTAATGTTCAAATTCGAAGATACCGTCAGTGGCAGCTATCTCAGATTGGTTCTCTTGCATCTTGTATAATTCCGTAAGTTCTCTATGCTTGGTTCTAGGCGGGTTCTTTCCTTATTGCTGTATGTTAATAAAAGGAAGATATTTTTAATAAAATTACAGATTTTAGGAATTAGAGTAAATTATTCGATACAATAGAATAAATTAGGGGATATACAATTATTTGTTTCCATTTTCTTGTTCCCTAGTTTCTATATAACTGTGGATCTATGTAGCATGGATACCTTAAAAAAAATTGAAGTATCGGACTACGGATACGACACACAGACACCCTTGTCGGATACAACAAATTCCGCATTGTTGACTTTTTTAAGATCGACCAGTCGGACACGGCGAAGACACGTCGTGGACACGTTTCGGCAAAAAACAATTTGAATTTTTTTGGTTTTTTCCTTTTAGATCACTGCTCCGAAGATGTACATTGTATATATTTACATAAATATGTATATATTATTTCTACAATATATTTATATTTCTACAATTTTAATTTTTAATACTATATATATATGTGTGTGTGTGTGTGTGTGTGTGTATGCATGTATGTATAATATTTATATGTTTTTTTAATAATTGTTGTATCTTAGCCGTATCGTGTCTTATATTTTCAAAATTTGTCGTATCGTCGTATCCATATCGTATTCGATACATTATCTGTACACATATCCATGCAACATAGCTGTGGATGTATTACCCATGAACTATTATTTAATAAAATGAAGAGTGATTTTTCTCTCCTACAACTCTGATATTGTACGTCGTTATGATAGCTCTGATGATAATTTATTTTGTTTGAACCAGTGCAGCTCTGTTACATGGGCAACGGGAAATACTTGAGCAGGTAATATGATTCCAATTTTGGATATGAGTGCTTTTTGACCAAATAGGTTATTCTGCATAGTTAGTGTTAGTTTTATGAGTCATTCCCTTAACTTCAATCCAAAACTTCGGCGGTAACTAATATGAAGAACTTTTTAATGTTTAGAAGTAACCTGAGCTTCAAAAGTTGAATTCTTAATTTTCTTGTCATTTTTTATTGATTTGGTGTTGCATGTTTGATAAGCATCCTTTTGATATCATTCTGTCTATATGAGAACCATATTCACCCTATTGCTCAAATGTTTGTTTTGATAGTATTGAATTAATGATTCAGTGAGGGCCAGTGAGTATAACATCGGGCTCTAAACAAAAATTTGGTTTCATTTTTTGTATCGTGTTTTGAGAAACTTTTCAGCTGTTGATTTCAGCCTACCTAATCTGAAGAGTAATATCTCTGTTCTGAAGGTATGATCATTCTTATTCTTTTCACTTTTTCAGGGAGAACGCAATTTCAATAGATTTGGTGGATGGCTGGGAAAAAATTCTACCGCAAGGAAGAATTACAGACTTTTAGAGGACCTGCATGTTCATCTTCTTTCATCTCGTGAATCTAATTTAGGAAGGTACATTTTCTGTGTTTGTGTCATTGACTCTTCTACTGCTTTGGATCATTCTATAGTTAGGCTACGTTTCGTCTCTAGAAATCTTGGCCATCTTTTTTATTATTTCGATACCTTTTCATCCCTTCAGTTTTTTTTCCCTAAATGAAGGGTAAGGCAGCGTAGCTTGAACTCATGTGTACCTTCTTTAATTTTTCTTTCTTTGTTCTCCTTAACTATGCCGCTTTCATCATGGCAGGGCAACTTTGCGACTGGACTATCATACTCTTCTCCTGAAGCAGTTGACTCATCCTTTGAGGGTGCTACCTAAGGTTGATTTTTTTGTTCCCTTATTGGTGAAGCAAAAGGTTGATATCTTTATTTCTGAACATCCTTTATTTTGTGAAATATTTCTCAGGATGAAGCCGTTGAGAAAGTTGTCGACTTTATGGATCTGTACTCCATTAACATGGAAGACTTGGATACGATCGTCGAGTTGTCAAAATTTAAGGTCTTTCTATCATTTACTGCCTATCTCCGCCTGATATAATTGTGTTTGTGCTGCTCTGCTCACCTGGGTTACCGTGTATATGCACAAGGGGCACCCAAATCCATTGGATGGCATACAGCCTGCTGTAAAAGCTGCACTGACACGAGCTTATAACAAAGGTGGCTCATCGCGTGTGATAAAGACAGCAGATTTTATAACTCTTCCTGGAATGAAAAAGGCTCCTAAGAAGCGGGTTGCAGCAATGCTGGAACCTGTAGATGACGCCTTAGTTGAAGAAAATGCAATTGTATCTGCAGAAAATGAAGAAGAAATCCTATCAGATACTGGGGACCAAGGTATGTGTTCCGTGTTATGCAAGTGTGATGATGTATTGATTAAAGTCAATTTGATCTTTTTTTCGGAGTTGATAAAGCATACTTTTGTTTAATAACTTTGTAAAGCACATACTTTTTAAGGAAATACTTAGAGTTTTACCATGAATACTGAATGAATTTTTGTACCTATTAGGACTGTGCAGTTTGGTGGATTAGTCTTCACTATCATTTCTCATTTAAGAAATCTGCTTTTGGCCAATGTATTGTTTGTTTTAATAATCATTTCTGACTATTAATGCTTTGTTGCCTATTGTTTGTTCAGATGACTCATCTGATGATGAAAAGATGGTGGAATCAGATCTGCGGAGTCTTAATTCGAAGGGTTGGTGATACTTTTCCCAAGAAACTATATATATTGACCTGTGATCTAATATAATTTTGATGGACTATTGTATTGTTCGTTTGTTTATTTAGCAATCAAAGTGGAAATGGAGTTGAAGGGTTCTGGAAACTCAAGTGCAAAAAAGGCACCCGCCGGACGAGGGAGAGGTAAAGGAAGTGCTGGTGTTGATGCTGCAACCTCGGACCAGAAAGGAGGACGGGGCACCGGTTCTGGTTCCAAGAGAAAGAGATAAAATGTTTTGTTGTCACAATCATTTAGAACTCGTACACTGTATGCACCACCCGTTTCATTTCCCCCATTAGATGTCAAGTTCCTGTTTTAGGAGTGGGATTTTAATGAAATAGTGTAAGATGTTCTTTGCTACTTTTTTTGTTGAGCTGAATCATTTGAAAATGAAATGGATTTTTTGGCTCCCATTTTGTGTTTTTGCTCACCTTGCCTTTTCATTTGATATGTGAAGTAAATTTTGCTGATCAACACGAATTTCCACACTAAACATAACAGGGAACTATTTTATCGAAGCTTGCATACTGATGTCATCCACAAAAATGTCATGGGGAAACTACGCATCCACCCACCCCTGGCAAAAACATGCCTTTTTTAAGCTTATCAGACCACCATTGATAGATAAAGAACACAAAGTTGCAGCACACATTTCATAACATGCCACGAGGATCGATAAAAAAAAAACCTCATCCAATCAACATCTCCTGTGAGAAACTCCAGTCCGTTGTGAATGACTACTTTTGTGTCAACATTGAGACAGATATCTGCTTTCTATATATCGTGTTTGAGATTGTAGGTGTATGTGAGAAATATTGACTTCTGAAGAATATACACGTTTTGTGTGCTGCATGATATACATATATGTACAACGGGCGGCAAACAGTATGTCATATTTTGTGGTTATCTAGGTTGAGAGTAGTATTTGTTTTCTTTCAAAGAATTGGAAGCGTCTACTTTTGTTAGGATTTCTGATGTGTAAGCTAACCAAATTTTAGCTGAGGTGCAATCATTTGTCCTTTGATTTAAATTTGACTTTTTTTTTTATCATCAACTAAAGTTTTGTTAATTGTGAGTTTAATGCAAGATTAACCCCCATACCTTATATAAAGTTGAGAATACATCAAGGTCAGATCATTTCATTCTATATTTGTGAAGTGACTCATAAGTGAAATGAACCGTGTCAGGTGTCGCATGTCCCTTAACAAATGCAGTATGTGCAAAATCAATGATAGAATCCAAAATCTTGTAAATATGAGAAGCAAGATCATGAAAATGGCTTAGGCTACATTATAGCACGAGGCTCGCCTAACCCATTAACACGTGAAGCATAAGTGGTTTCTGAAGCCTCGATAATGACTCAACGATTTATCTGCTTCATGGGAGAGTTTGATGGAAAGAATTATTATATTATAAGGTAGAATTGGTTTGTGTATCGTTTTCTCCCCCTCAAGAAGTAACGTAAGTTTAAAAATTTTGATTTTGACATTAAAAACTTGGCCAAAATGTCGTATGATTTTAAATCCATTTATAGGGTGTTTACTGAAAATTTACATTTAGCGAATAACTTTCGGCTCAAACTATTACGAATTTAAGCTAATATGGCCCATTTTGTAAATCAATGTAAACGATCTACTGGATCAAACACATTTTTTCAATATCCAAATCAAGTCTACAATCGAAATCTTTGTTCATCTTCTAATTTGCACTTGAAAATATAGAATATTTAAGCGTTGAGAATTAGTACACACAATTGGTGGTAGAGTGGTGGTGATCAGCGATGAGAGCACCGGTCGGAGGTGGTGGAGAGTAGTCGGACGAGACTTGGTTGTCAAGAAATCAAGGTGGCCAAATTTTTGAAGTTTGAATAGAGAAGAAGTGTCTAACATGTAAACTTGACACACATTATTATATTTATAATTTTTATGGATCAAGTTAGAATTTTACTAAGATTCTTACTAGAGAGTTTTTACATTGTCAAACCTCTACTAGGGTTATTGTCTAATTATGACTCCTAGTAGTTAAATTTATATTAGGACTCTTCAACCTTATTAATCAAGTAATACATGATTGTGGTTTCAGCTTAATCTCAATCGATGATCAAACGTCTCTTATGTGACGAGGGTAAAAACTCGTTATCATGATGCAAAGTGAAAATTTCGAAAATCAAAATTTTCACTAATTTGTTTTTGGTAACTACCTATTTTAGAACTCCTTCACAAAGTTTAGATAGTTGCACTCTCCTAATTTAGTAGTCATGCTAACTCTCACAATTTTCAAATATGAATCCACTTATAAATATTTTATAAGCCATATATTTGATATTCATCAAAATAAATCACCAAATTCAACTCCTTGAATTTGGCTATCTCAACGGTAACACTGAAATCAATACCTGTGACCCTCAATTATTCAGAAATACAGCTAGTTATAAGTTCATAACTAGTGTGATTTGAGATAATATTTATCCATTATATGGGCTTACTCTTATTTGTCCAATTATGTGCATCAACCCTTTGATCACAAGAACTTCCTAACTCAGTTCTGATTGTATCCATCGATACATTACAAGAAAATCTAGCAACATCATCCCATGATTCACTAGGTTTCACTGATACTGTCTACAAGAACCAGTATGTTATGGTTAACATGTATTAAGGTCCTTTCAACACATATATCTCGATGGAATATGCAATCATTAGTATATCGATAGTTGCATATAAATTTGATATGCATCTTTGATTAGTGTGCAACTAGGAAAACAATTTTCCCTAAAGCACAACTCTTACTTTGGTCAGATATTCTTGCACTATTAACTCATCAGATCACATAGGAGGATATCCACACACATAAGTGAGCGGTGAATCCTCGACAATAATGCAGTGGCTCTTATGTATGTCGAACTACACTCAATCTCACCACATGGTAACCCTCACAGAGTCGGTAAACTAGTCAAAGTATAGCACCAGTACATAATGTCTTTATGTTGTCCCAGGTCAAAGGACTAAAGATGTACAACTACAACTATAGACTAATATATTCGATAAGTGATAACCACTTGGAAAGTATGAGGAAATGTTGTTCAACGACTCATAACGTGAACACTCATCTATATGATTGGATATCTTTATATACTGAAACGTCCATTACTCGTTTTTCTTTAAAATATACTTGGAAATTTTTTTCACCCATCTATTTGGCCGAACCCATACACATATATATAAATATATTTTAAAATACTTTTGCACCATTTAAAAATAAATCAACCAACTATTCATTGAAAATCCAAAAGAAAGTTATTCAAAAATAAATCGTAAAACGTCAACCAACCTAAACTAACATTGTTTCAAAAATAAACTTAACTCTAACATCCTCTCAAAAAACCCCATAAAGCATCATAAGCAATAAAATCTTAAAAGTAACTTAAATCATTAGATTATTTATAAACATAATTCATAAACATAAGTGCGGAAAACTAACGTTGGTCCTCGGGTTGTGTGCACCTTCAGTCCAGCAAGATCAACCATCAAGGCCTCCAGTAACATCAACATCATGCTCACATGCATCGATCACAACTAGTTAGTCTATTGACTCAGCAAACCTTAACCATGATAACATGCATATACATCCACATGCAACATTAAAAATACTTTTACTTAAAATAGATTTTCATGAACATGCATAAACTTAAACATTTTTCCTTACATCATATACATATCCCTTTTCATCATATACATATACGTTTTCCTTTTTATTGAATTCAGATCGTTAATTGTAACTTTCGTTTCAGCTGAAGGTCGATGGATCCATCTACGTATATGATAGTACTGGACGACGGGGATATCAGCGACAATCTCACCCATCAACTGAGCCTTGGCCTATCATATCATTATATCATGTCGATGAAAATACGATCGTCGGGCTCCCTCAGGGGCCTTCTCCCGTAAACGGGCTCCTTCTGGGGTCTTTTCCCTCACGATATCTCCAATCATATAATCGTATTAGTCACAATCACTCCACCTCCTTCAACTTTTCATATTTTCATCACTTATAAAAATTCATGCATATATAAAACATTTTTCTTTTAAACCAAGCACGCAACACGTCTTTTAGCGTTCACGTTTCATCATAAAATTTTATAAACATTTAAAATAAACATATTAACATTATTTACAGCATTCAGGGCACTGCTAGGACGTCTAACAATTTTTAGGCATAAAATGACTGTTTTACCCCTAGAAGTATAACTTTCCATATTTATCGCTAGACCTCGAAACGACGTCCCAAATCATTCCAAACTTAAGCTACTACCTTAAAACACTCCCTTAAATATTCATTAAGCTTAAAATTTAGCTTTTCGATAATTTCCTCAATTCGTTTTTAAACTTAGACGTATATCTCGGTTTTGATTCGTATTGATTCTAAACTTAACCAAACTTGAACCAAAACTTATTAACACATAACTAAACCTTTTTCAACCTAAAATAAGCCAATTAGAACCCTCGAACCAGCCTAGCTTCCTACTGAAATTTCTGGTGTTCCTATTTTCGTAAACCCTGATCCATGCCATGCATGTTTCGACCCTAGCCTTCAAGCAACTCGACCAGCCCCTCGTTGACCACCCTAGGACCATACTAGACCCCTATGGACCCTAGTGGACTGAGCGTAACGGACCTAGAAGCCCAGACCTACTGGATATTCATCGGAACTTGAGCTTTGAAATTCATCGATTGCGCCAGTAGTTCTATTCTTTTTTTTTCGGTTGCAAACCAATCTTGTAGTCATGTTAGCATGGAACATGTTTCTGGCTTTAAATTAGTTCTTTGTTCACCAATGATCCTTCCACATACTGAAAATGCTGATTCGGAAGCAACACTTGAACTTTGAATAGGTAGGACATCTCTTGCAATTGCAGCTAACACTGGATAAAGTTTAGAATTTACTTTCCACCAATCAAGAACATCGAAATTATCTGTAGTCTCAATATATTAGCTTAGATAAATTTGAATCTCCTTGTAATTGGTTGTTGTCACCGATTTTTCTTTGAACTTTTGTCGTTTCAAACTTTGAAAGAAGTTCAATGCTCCACTTTTGCTTTTATATGTCGGCACTCGGTTCATCACATTGTTCACTAGCATACAAATCAAATAATTCTTGGAGAGAATGCATGATTGACTTCTTTTGATCGTAAACATTCTTCCAAAGAAATTTAGCATAATATTCAAAAAACACGTCTAATCCTCCTTGATTTTGAGTAGGATCAAGTAATGTTGCTAAACTATGCACAATTGAGATAGTTTCCCAATATTTTAAAAATTTATTTTCTATATTTGAAACAAAATCACGCATAACAGAATCATCCCGATATTCAATAAATTTATAAAATATATTGAAAAGTAAAGATAGAAACATTGTTGAAGTATGTAGTTAACGCCAGAAAATTTCTCAGTTGCTTCTTTAAAAATTTTTAACAAAGAAACACATTTACTCAAAATATTTCAATCATCGTCAGTTAGCATTAAAGATTCTACCACAATATTATTGTAATATGGAGTAACTAAATCTTGAAAACATAATAAAGTATGAAGCAAGTAATATAAAGAACTCCATCTAGTTTCAACGGGAAGATGAAAATTTTTAAATTTAATTCCGTTTGATTCGACTAGTGTTTTCCAGTCACGTCCATATCTTCTTTCACGCAATAATTTCCCATATAATTTGAATTTTTCTATTACATTGGACGTATGCTCATCACATGCACATTTAATACATAAATTGATAATATGACATGCACATCTAACATGAAGTAAATTACCATCTAAAATTGGTTTTAATGAATCTTTAATATATTTAATTGCAAGAGTATTGGCACTCGCATTATCTAACGTGATCAACATTATTTTATTTTGTATTCCATAAATCTTAACAACATTTAAAACATATCTAGCTATAGTGTATGCGTTGTGTGACGATTCTAAATAATCTAGCGCTAAAATTCTTTTTTGCATAGTCCAAGTTTCGTCAATCCAATGACATGTAACAACAAGATAAGATTCATATTTTAAATTAGTCCAAATATCAGTTGTCAAACTAACTCTACAAGAAATATTTGAAAGATGCGATTTTAGTGTTTTTTTATATTCTTTATAAATATCAAAACAATATTTTTTAAGTGTGTACCTAGAAATATTGTGAAAACTAGATTGAATAGTACTAGTAAGTTCAACAAAACTTTCTAGTTCAGCTATTATAAAAGGTTGACAAAATTTGGTAACAAACTTTACGATGACTTTTTGATAAATTTCTTTTGTAATTGTGAAAACTTTACCACTTGAAGGATTAATTTGTTGTTGTGTTGGTTCTCTTCCGAATGGTTGTAGCATTTCAGGGTCAAGTTATGTACATTAACTAAATATTTTTTCAAAGTGCCGGTACCACCGGAACTATCACCCGTTTTGTAAGAATATCTCGTTTTGCAAATTTTACATATGGCAAAAGAGTTATTCGTACCTTGTTGTTCAATATCGAAGTGATCCCATACTTTGCTTCGCTTTGCACGGGTTGTCGTCGTGCTCGTTGACATTGTGTTGCTTGCTCAGGTAGACGATGACGTCCCTACAGCTTTGTTGTGGAGTTCCATGGCTTCTTCATCCTCGTGGTCAGGTTCGACTTCATCAAAGTCGGGGATGTATCCAAAATGTTCACCACGACCACGACCACGACCACGGTTTGAAGATGATATCATTGAAATTCGAAATATTTATATGAGTAAATTGTGAAATAGTAAATAAATAACAATAAAAAGAATATTGTTTAGACATAAAATTATAACACAATTATTGAATATATTTGGAGAAATTATAGCAAAGAAAGATATTGATTGTAAAGAAATGTAAAGTTGAGAGGAAATTGATGTGTGAAATATAAAAAAATTGACATGTATTTATAGGTGATTTTTGGGGTTAAACAATATATATATTTGCAATAAAGCCCCTAAATTGCAAAAAAAAAAAAAAACATGCAGATTTCAGTATCCGTTCAACGGCTACTGAAATCTGTAGCCTTTGGGCCAACGGCTGTAATTAAAAGGCTTTTTTTTTAAAAAAAAATTTTGGTTCCAGGTCCGGTTCCGAGTCGGATCCAGATAAGGTCCGGAGCCGGTTCGAAACCGGATCCTGAACCGGTTGAGAATGTTCTGAACCGGTTCAACCCACATAACCGTGAATTGTACACGGTTTCGGGTCCGGTTCTTCTTATCGGATCCGGTTCAGAACTTAACGGACCGGTTCCGGGTATGTTTCGGTCTGAACTGGTCCATTAAGCATGCCTACTGTATGGATTCACTTATTCCATCTGAAAAAAGAAAACAAGCCATCACAAAGTAGGTTATGGGACCATGGTCTCGATGTAGCCAATAATAACTCAGCAGTTCGCTGCTGTCAACACTACTGAGCAGACAAAATTCGATCTACAAATTTTGGTTCTTCCCCCAAATTCGATTGAATCCCAGAAAAAATTAGGTATAGAAAAATGGGTGAAACTCAGGAATCGAAATCGTTCTTGAGGAAACACTGGGATGGGTACAAGGAATTCTGGGGCGAGAGATTTTCATTTCTAGATAATTATTTCAGATTTATTAAGCCGGAGGAGCCGTTGCCTCGCTGGGATTCCTCTGTTGTCGAAGAGTTCATTGCATCTGACCCCATTCATGGTCCCACTGTATATTTCCATCTATGCTAAACGCCTTAAAATTCTTTATGTTTTCATTGCTTTGTTTGATATTCGTGTTATGTGTCAATTATAATCTTCGAAGCTGGGTTTTTATTTTACTTCTTTCGTTTTTTTCCGATGATTAAAAAGGATGTGATTTGATGCTAATGGTAGGTCTTCATGCTCCTTCCTTTTAGTTTACTTAATGTGTTTCTTAGCACTGTAAATTCGGTATTTGTGATTGAAATTATATGGCGGTATTTACTTTATATAGTGAGTGTCAAAATGTGTGATCTTATTTCTCATTTTTCTGTTCATGGTCCTGGTTTTTGCTCATATACTGTTACAATCTGCTTAGTTTTAGTTCATTGGGAGCATGTTGTTTGTATAGGAATAGATGGAATTTCCATTTTTGAAATGCTAACTGAGATGCTCTTGTTTGCTATGTATACCAAAAATTGAGTACAAGAAGCTTTACTCCCATTAGTTGAGTAGTTCTCATGCAATAAAGGGTTATTTTTTTCCTTACAATCGATACGATAAGTATTGAACTTATTAAGGAAAGGCAGGAGTTGTGTACCCATTCGTAAAGGGTTATAGATTAGATCAATTCGATGGATATCTTTAGACTTATGTAGTTGTGTTTTCTCCCTTTATGCACATATTTATGCTTTTACGTGTTTGTGAATGAGGTTTTTCTTTACTGTAAGTCTGGATTATATCCATGTATGTAATTCTACTCATGAGTCTTGTGTAAACTACAAGTGTGTTTGTCTGCATAGTGTTCTCGCACCATTTTCTTCTGCATTTTAAATTTCTTCTACGATTGTAATCCTTGCCCGTTGGCCTCCTTGTGGAATCGTGTAAATGAATTTACATTCCATTTGCGAACTGTGATTGTTTTGCATATGATTCTGTTATTATACTTTCTCCTTTTTATTTGCAATATAATTTCTGAGAAATGCGTTAATTATCTTTGGTTGAAAGAAAGTGTTAGAAATTAGTTTCGTTGTATTTTTGGGGCTTGATGGGTTATATAGTTTCTCTTGTCTGTTGCTTCAGCTGAAGACTGCTAGGGAAGCAGCCACATTTGGTGTTGCAGGGGCTGCTGTTGGAGCAGTGTCAACTGCTGGATGTGCTTGGAAGTGGTCTAGGAGTCCTCATGGTATGTTATCATTTCGTGTCCATGTCCATGAGTATTTTTACCATTGAGCTGATTGTTTTGTGCATTCTGCGGTTACGAGTTTTTTTGGACTCTGGAAATATTTTTGGACTAGTGGAAAGATGACATATGCCATCCGTTGTTTGATCTTAAGTCGAAAATGAACCTCCTATTTCGTGTTCACTCTTTACCCAAGCTCCACCATTAATAAACGTCTAAAAAGACCTCCTGCACATCTTTGCTTGTTCTACAGGTTGTGCGAAGAAACTTCTGTCCCTTTCTTCTTGTGATACCTATTAGAATGCAACAATTCTCTGCTGCCCTGTGTTACTGTTTTACCGACATAGAGTTTACATTATTGAACGATTTAAATTTTTTGAGTTATACTGATTAATACGGCAACAAATACTCGATTCAACCATAATTATTAAAATAACAAATGATGATCTTTGTGGGAAGTCCTAGGAGAGCAACGGTCGGTTGGTTTGGAAAAAGAAAACTCACGTGAAAACTGCCATTTCATCATGCAGGTGCAGCTTTGTCTTTTGCTTTTGGAGCTGTGGTTGGAGGTACTTTCGGACTGGAAATTGCTAACCACTGGTTTCAGTTATACAGGTTGGACACAATGGCTTCGCAGGTTAAATTCTATGAATGGTTGCAGAACAGAGCTGCAGAAAAGTCTTGAATTTGTGAGGTTTAAATTTCCGTATCGGCTACAATAATAATAAATAATCAGTGTGACAAGAATTCTGGACTTGCATAACCTATGTGAATTAGTTTGTGCTGGTTTGAAGTGTGTTTCTTTGGTTTTGCAACCATTGCAAGGATTAAAATAGGAAGGTATCTTGATTTGTATCCTTCTAATTTCTTGAGTTTGAGCAGCTCTAATTTCTCAGTAATAATCATATCTCTGTTATTGTTATTGTGGTGCTCCCATTCTCATTAAAATAATAATAATAATAATATATAAAACCAAAATCCAAATTATTATTTTTTTCAAGAAAATAAATGTTTTAGTTGGATATGATCCACATGATTATTGAAAAACAAAAGCAATCATCACCCTATCTCAGTCCCAAGATTTAGCAATCAATCAAGCCAAGCCAAACTGAATTCACGAAACCTTGAATGAAGTTCGTAGAATCTGAATCAGTAACTACAGAAATCTTTTTTTTTTTTTTTAAATCATATTATCGAAGTGAGAGGACTCGAATCTGAATCATTATAAAAAAAAAGTGAGATCACTAGAGCTAAAGCATAAATCTTTCAATACAACCAAAAGAGAGAAAATATATGATCCTCGTGCATCCATCCATACATCTATAAGCGCTATTATATGAACTGAATATAAACTTCTCGGGATTTGTTTAACTGGTACGAGGATTTTGCTTCTATAACGTTGGATCGAACACAACTCTGGTTTTTCCATCCTCCCTACAAACAACAGTTCATGCCGCTGGATGTTCCTTTCTACATTTAACTCTCAAGTTTCGACCCTCCATTTTTGAAATGGACACATGTTTCAAGAAACCGATCATTTTCTTTCGGAATTGCTTCTCCAGAACCCAGATACACGGAACTGATCCCACATCTCGTTATCCCAGTCTACGGTGTTGTTTTTGCTGCTGCCATCCTCACCGTCGCTTGACCACCGGTCTTCATCTCCGTAGAATCCGAATATACTCATAGAAATTCTTGAATTGGTGTTTCCCTTCCGATGATCCAACCCCTCTTCATCTGACAAAATTTTCCTCGATTTTTTCAATAATCTTCTCCTGTTCTTCCTCCGCCACAGCGCGGCGGGGAGGAGATACACCCCGAGGATGAATAAATGAATCATTGCGCATGGGCAGCAACAGCAAATCGCCATGCAACCCCCCGCCGTCTCCCCCATCCTGCTCCGATGACCCCAGTCTTTAGCGTTAATTTTCGGCGATGTCGACCGCCGTTCCACCGCCACCGGTGACTCTATCACGGTTTTTCCCTCCATTATGGCATGAAAAACAAGTCATGTACAGTGAAATGAATGCTGGAATCTTGGATTGAAGTAAAGCAACTGGAGTTTGAATGTGGCTGAAAATAGAGGACAACTCGCGGAAGGGACTCTCTTTGTAGGGGAAAAGATGGAAAATTTTCTAATATATATACGATTGGTTTTGTTTTTTTCCCTTGAAAATTTACGTATTTTCGTTAAATTCCCGAATCCCACATAAACAAGCCTAATAGAAAGTTAATCCGCACGGAACAAATCTTATTCGACATGTTCGTCTAAAAAAATATTGTTATGATAAATCATAACTATTGATCAAACGTTTACCTATTTCATCACTTCAAAACTCGTTTTCGAAAATAATATATATATTTTCGTTACATCAGTCATTTTCGAACGTAACATTATTAATATATATAATTATATCATTTATCATCATGTATAGTGAATTGCAATTTTTTCTAAATTTAAATAATGGCTATATATGATGAACAAAATTTATACTCTAACTCTCATATTTTGAAAATTTAAAGCGTGTGATATAATTTAAGTTAAAAACTTGTACGTGACAATTTCACGGGTTGTATTTTGTGAAACAAATTTCTTATTTGGGTCATCCATGAAAAAATATTACTTTTTATGCTAAGAATATTAATTTTTATTGAGAATTTCAGTAAGATTGACCCGTCTCACAGATAAAAATTTGTAACACCGTCTCACAAGAGATCTACCCTGATTTCAATCGTGACAATATAACATAGTATGAGATTTTTTTAAAAAAAATTAATAATTCTGTCGTTTTCGTCCAGCCGTATATTGGTCAACTATGGTTGCTCCAATGATTTTTATTTGTTATATTATATTAAAAATTATAATTTGTATTTAGATTTAGACATTTTAAATTAATGATTTTTAATATTAATAAATTAAATAGGAAAAACTCAAATTCATATCGTTACTATTCATATTATGATTATATTAAGTTATTAACCGCAATAAATTTTAAATATCTTCAATAATCTAAGGATTTGAAATTCATTGTGATAGTATAATTGTAACATGAATAAATATTTGTGTAATATATCCAAATAATCAAAAATATTAAAAATCTTTCTGTCCAAATACAACATAAAAGATTTTTGTCTAAAACAATTTTGTGTCTCAACTGGTAAAATATATAATTAAAATACAATTAAAATATGGGACTTTATTTTTAATATATATATATATATATATATATATATATATATATTAATTTGTAATATAATATAGAGCAAAATTAATTTATGGGGCCCCATTAATTTATTTGTTTATTTAAGAAAAATTGGTTACAGATTGCCGACTTAGTGCTCGGTCAACTCTGAACAAATGAAAGCGAACTTAGATTTGCAATGCTATATTAACTTGTACTTGTATAACATCTTTTTAAAAATTAAAAAAATTAAAAACTCATATCAATAAATAAATCAAATCGAAATTTATTCATATATTATGGTACATATTATATAGAATGAAGTACAAATATTATTTATTATTTTTATCGTCGTCGTGTCGTCGGCGTCGGCGTCGTCATCGTCGTTATTATTATATGCATACATACATGTGCGTGTATATATACATTTTATTGTCCAAGTCGTTTAAGTAAGTGGACAAATTCATCCTTAAAATGAATGTTGTGAGTGGTTTGGATAAAGTAAGGGAAATGACTTTCTAGAAACAGGGCGGCTTTAAAAAATAATCACATTTTCACAATAGAAAAATAATTCATATTCATATTAATTTTTTTTTGGGTGTCATTTAATAGTTGAGATAAACTATAATATGTGATGAAAATTATATAAAAAAATAAATTTTTGGTTTCTTACAATTATTATTTTAGACAGATGATACCTTAAAAATCATTATATTCTTACATTAACTCGAAACCTCTATGTAATGGATGGGTTTGACGATTCCAGCAAAAAATTGGACCTTGAGACCTCTCCAAAGCCCGTTCCAATCTAGACATGTTTCAATTTTAGTAATTACATAGTATAAAAAAAGTTCAAAAATTAATATATTCATCAAAGTTACATCTTTAACCATAATATTTTAATAATAAGTTGGCAATATAATTATATATATATATATTTATTTATTTATTTATCACAAGTCACAACCTAGCAATTTATACAATTTTTTTTAAAAAAAATAACCATGATTCAAGAATATACGGAGGGACAACAATATTGTGAATTATGGTTACATGTTCATTATTCATTTTCATATAAAATATAAATAAATTATTATTATATATATTGGGGCATATTTATTAAAGCACGTGACACGTTTCATATCCATTTTTAAACACAGTGATCGGGTATAAACCCGTCCTGCAACCCATTTGATCAAATTTAGACTCGTCCTGACTGATTTAATGTGATGTCAGTTTTAAACCCGACGGATTGTTATCCTTAATTTACACTTCATAGATTATTGAAGGTAATTTATTTTGATATTTTAAACTATGAATGAACTAAGTTACCAATATTGATATTGCCTATCCGATTTATAGCGACAAACTATAAACGTTTATGATACTAATTTTCATCAGTTATTCCATTCTTATTTTGATTTGTTAAAAAAAAAAAAGAAGACCGCATTGGTGCAATTTATTTGTATTTTATTGTGAGTAAAATATTTTTTTTAGAAAAAAAAATTTCGTAATTCATACAAAAGATAATTGAAACTTAGTGTTATATATACATCATAATATTCACTGATGACTTAACCTTGTAATTTGTTGCTACATAATAAATTTTTTTCACAGTACCTCAAATTCCACAGCGTGCTTAGTAGAAATAGGAGATGTAAACTTGAGAAGACCGTCATAAATCTCATTCATTTGAAAAAAATAAATGTGCAAGTGACAATAACACAGAGAAATCACTCTCCTCTGGATCACATTTTTTTAAGCAAAGAGTTCAGTTCCTCAATTGAGAGTTGTACATTACGAACATCTGCCTCCACCTTTTCAGACACATAGCATGAACTGCATGCCATGGCTTCAAGCATCTGCTTCTTTCTCGATGTGGCTTCGGCTTTTGCTCTATGCAAACCTTCTATTTTTCGAGTTTCTTCTACCAATTCATCGTCCATCATCTTCATTTCTTCTTCCTTTACATCTGCTTCAAACAAGCATTGGTAGTATTCGAGAATAATGTGCTCCAATTCGTGACCTCCATTCTCTTTGACCTTTAAAAGCATTTCTTTTTCTTCAGTGATGCCTTGAAGCTTGCGGGTCAACTCTTCTACAAACAGATTCTCTTTCTGCACCTCCAGTTCAAGTGTTTGTATTTTATTGTTAACTTTTTCTAACCTCTCTTTCACAGTTTCAGCCTCCTTTCGAGTGTCCACGAGTTTTTCTTTATCCTGCTTTATTAGATTTTGCAGCTTTGTTTTCTGTTCCTCAGAATTCAGTAGGTCGGTAGCTTTGCCACTCAGCTGCCAGTTCTTTTTTGCAGTGTCACTAGCAGTTTTCTCAACATTATCAATGGCAAAGAGAACCTTATCATTTTCCAGTTTCCGATTTTCTTCATCCATTTTTAATCTCAATTGTTCAATCCTGCTCTTCAACTGAGTTTCGGATTGTTTAATCTTCAAAACTGAATTTGTCAGTTCATCCCTGGAGGCTTCAAGACGTGTCAACTTCTCTTTTCTCTCAAATTGATGTTGTAAAGAAGTATTGAGGCTCGTTCTTGCTTGAGCCTCAAGCTGTTCAAAGTAGCTAAAAGAAGAAGAAAAACTTGTCAAAGAGTTTCTGAGAGCCAACAATTTCTTGTTAAACAGGCCTTTTCTCTCCTGAAGCTCTGAAAAAAGGAGTTTGAGTGATGCACATTCTTGCTGCTTTGCCTGAAAAAGGATATCCAATTGGCCAATTTCTTCTGAAAGAACATCTTCACGGATCATTGCTCTCTCAAGTGAACCAAACATATTTACCATTTCTGCGGAGTATGAAAGCTTTTCTTGTGCCTCAACAAGCTTATTTCTTATTAAATTTAAATCTTTAGGTACGTCCAAAGGAATGATAGGCAACTTGTCTTGCATCTCCAAATTGGTTCCTGCACGACAATTTTCATCAGTGTTCTTTATCAATATGTTGCTGTCTTCTAGTTCTATGCGTAATTTTAGCTCATCTATTTCCATTCTTTCTTGATCACATGGTTCAGACTCGTCATTCTTCATGACTTCATCAAGAGATTGCTTACCAGCTATGTGCGAGTTAGATTCATTCAGACAAGTTTCCTCCATCAAATCCTCTATCATTTGCACTGGATTAACAAAACCCTTTTCTTCCCTCTTGAATATATCCGTGATGGACATAGAACTGTCACAAAACCTGAGACATGGGCCTCCATCAATGTCAACAAGCTTTTCCTGACAGCTCAAGTCTTGTTTATTGTCTGTGTTCTTATGTTGATCAGAAGCAATAACTCTTTTATACTCATCCCTTTCTCGCATGGCCTGCTCATATAGACTCAACAATTTATCATTTTCTTCATGCATTTCGGCAAGTTGATGCTTCAGATTCTCAAACTCTATTTTCATCTCCAGTTCCTTCTGTTCAGCTACTTTAGCAGGGTGGCAGTTGTGTTCTTCAGTTTCTTCCGAGCTCCTTTTATTGTTTTCAGCAACCACTCTCTCATACAGATCAATAAGTTTATTGTTATCATCAATTAAGACCTTAAGTTTCATCCTCAACTCGTCATTCTCTTTGGACAAGAAAATTGCCATTTCATGTGCTTCTGCTTCTCTTTGGCTGGCAGATGCAATTGCATCGACCATCGTTTTAAGTTCCAATGGATCGCTTTGCCCAATATTAGGGATGTGATCATTCAATGAAAAAGGAAAGTCAGCTAGTCCCTTCTGCACTCCTCCTTCGGCTAAGGCATTTTTGGATAGTTTCTGAGCCTCGAGCTCTTTAGCCAAGTCAATTACTTGCCTGTATTTTTTTCAAACATGAAGGCACCGGTATTTAAGAGGGACAGGAAATTACACAAAAAAGTCGTTTTCCAGGTAGTATTTAAAAATTTTGCAATATCTAATACTTCTAGTTTAGCTTAATAATCATTAAAAAGCAGAGTGACAACAACCATACTGAAAATTTATCATATGCTCAAGTAGCAGAAATAAATGTTAAATTTGGTTAAAGTCACCTCTCTAACTTTTCATTTTCATCAGCACACAAGTCAAGTTTCTTGCGAAGTGAATCAAGCTCTGACTGATTCTGAATTGCCTGAGAAAAAATGGCAAGCAAAGTTTACAGATAACTAGAAGGTAGAAGAGGACCAAACAAAAGAGAGAACACGCTCCATTTTAGTAACTCACAGAAATAAAGATACCTGAATGCGCAAAAACTCATTCTCCTCGTTAATTGAGGAGCGCAAAGGTGATGCAGACTCCTGTAGAAATATACTAGCATATATCAAGCAAATGCATTGTGCTTGTTAAAAGTCAGCTGCTATAAAATTAGAGTAAATAATTACTGAGATTTATTCTTATCGACAACACCAAGGAGAACATATTAGAGTTAATGATTACAGAGATTTATTCTTGTCATGATGTTTAAACCCGTTGTGATTGGGTGAAAAACAAAATTCATTCTTCATGATTTTTATTTTGGCCAGGCCTTCCAACAAATCACCATGTTAAGTATCTATCATCTTAAAGCTTGTTTATCAGTTATTGCTCAAGCCACATCAGATTAATTTGACACTATTCCAGTGTCAATGCTAAACAAAAGGCGTAACATGGTAGACTTACTTTTTCAATTGCCAGCCCTGGATTTAGAAAGTTACTATCACTCTGATTATCAATCATATTAAGAGAACTTTCTTTCTGTACGATGAAAATGAAATATCCTTCAGCTTCGTGAGCTATAATCTAAGCAAAGAATTATTCAAATCTCTGGAAAAGATAAGAACCTGATTGTTTGTGGGATCTGTTTCATGCATGAGTTTCCATTCAAGAGCTTCAAGCAACTGCAGCAACAAGATAGTGCTTGAGAAGAATGCAAACAACAATTTAACATGAAAGAAATTGCATAAATTAAAAATTGAAGGGTCACAGCAACATTCAATTTGAAGATGCAATTATAAAGTATAGACAATATAATTTTCACATATTTAAAAAATTAAGCAACGATTACAAATTAAACTCTGTCACTATTCACTTCAGTTCTATATCAACAGAAGGATGACACACAAAAGGATACAAAACCAGGTTTTGAGTAATAAACACCTTGTTTTCTAGGATAATAATTTGTTCACTCATTCTTTCCTGTTCACCTTCCTCAACAAACGACTTCAGCCTGGATTTCGAATAAATTAAAATACTGCATTAGATTAGAAAGAGGAAAACAAATTGTGCAAGCAAATGGGGAGCAATACAGGGTAAAAAACAAAAGAAAAAAAGGAAGGATGTAAAAATCAAGAGTTTAAACAACAACAGAAAATCTAAGCATAGCCATTTCAACTCCTTTAAGAGTTAAAGCCGTTGCATGTGCTTGCTGAGCTTACTGAAAATGGTGAATTTGACAGAAATGAAAAGATCTATACTTGGTTAACTATTATCGTTTTTTCGATAATAAATGACAGGAAAGCATACAAAGCATAAACATGCCTTTTGACCTCTTCTTTCAAGCGTAAATTCTCCATAGCAAATCTTGTTGCATCCTGGTTACGGTCTACCTGAGCACGTAGTACCTCTATTTCTTTTAAATGTTCCTCTTTTTCTTTCAGCAAGTGAATCTCGGCAGAGATCTTTCCAGAAGCAACAGCTTCTAGTCTTTTTAATCCACTTTCTCGAAATCTTAATCTCATTTTCAACTCGTGAATCTCATCTTCTCTCTGTTTCACCTGTTACACCATATACACAACAAATTAAATTATCTGAATATTTGAAGAATTCTATTGGGATATACTTGTTCTAATATACGCATAAAAGAATTATACCCCTAATGGATGAATCTATTATATTTATTGCCAAAAAACAAAAGCAAACAAGGTCTGCGCATGAATTTCATTTACTTATTCATACTCGTGAAAGAATTCTTTGAGGAAGAAAATGAATTCGACAAGAACTCAAATCAGAATGTACATACCAACCGCAATGCTGCCTGATTCTCTGCTTCCAATGCCTGCAGTACTGTATCTTTATCTTTTTCCCTCCGGAAAGCTCCGACAAGGGCAACTTCATACTCTTTTTTCTTAAGCTACAAAAAGTTCAATTAAATGGATATAAATCGAGTAATACACTCTCTCATACACAGAGATTAGTGAACATACATGTGTCATCTTCTTATCAGATATAAGAGGACTTGAAAATCCATGAAGCCCATCCCATTTAAAGGGACCTGGAGATCCTGGAAAGGGTACTGATAAGACATCATCATCATGGCTTTCAGCTCCTCCATTGACTAGACTTCGCAAACGAGATACTTCTTTCTAGCGTTCACATAGATGAAAACGATCAACCATAACATCACTCGGAAAATGATTTGAATACTGATGCAGAAAAGTAACTAATTGATGTTTCAAACATTGACAACACCTCTTTTAAATATTGAATTCAATAACTCTTTAAGATATACACGATATGATCAAACCGTACAGTCTAAAATGGTTATTTGTTGAGCAGAAAGATCTACTAAATTGTGAAAACCTGATGACATCATTATTAACACACCATTTGGTTTTTCCTCATGATTACCATTTCTGCAACAGAATAAAAATGAATGCAAAACCATAAAACTGATTAAATTATCGTGATAATTAATTTATTTTTAGACGTAAAAAGCACTACCATGAGAAATCTTAATTAATGGTGTCGTGGAAACTTAAACAACAACACATTCCCTGAATGCCCATTTCAATGTCCATGCTGGGGCTGGGTGTGGGTGTGTGTGTGTGTGTGTGTGTGTGTGGGGGGGGGGGGGGGGGGGGGGGGGGGGGTGGCGGTATTCAATACCTTGAGATTTTGGTTCTCAAACCTCAAAGCCAGCACATCTCCAGAAGCATCTTCATTTACAATAGCCTATAAAGCAACATAAAGAGAGTAAGGAAATAAATAAAAACAGCTTTAACTTACAGGAAAAGCGCTATGGTGGGTTCGAGTAATATAATAAAATTTTCTGACAGCTGATGTTCAAAATTTGTAGCTCATGACCAACCTTTTTGCATGACTCTACATGTTACTAAAATTTTGTTTAGAGTACAGGTTGAGTTTGCTATTTCTAATTCTAGAAAGGAAGACTGTTTGAGCCATAGAATGGAGCAAAGCTACTTACATGATTTTTTATAAACTTGGCACGTTGAGCAAACTTTAAAGTGCTCAAAGTCTCCAGTGAGCAGCTGCAAGATATAGCAAAGTTCTTTGTGACTTTCATCGCAAACTCTAATGAGTTTGTCATAAATGTGGAAGAAAATCAATACTGCAATGCTTCCTCCAATAGTGAATGTCAAAGAAGATCTGACCTCATGGAGGGGCTGATATTTGCAATAATAATTGTTTTGGCATTTCCTCCCAGCGAATCCTGCAGCATCAGGTAGAATAAAAAAATGATCTTTAAGTGCTAAAAATTATTTAAGTTTTAGTTACTTAGATCTTCAAAAGTACTATTTACACATTTTAATTTTATGAACGGTAAAGGAATTATTTGTGCCAAAATACAGAGAAGAGAAGAATCGAAGTTGGAATCCAATTTATTGAATTGACACCAACAAAAGAGCAGCCCTCACATCATTCAGCCTCCAAAGATACATAAGTATGATGACCAGCATGAACTTAAAAGAAATGCCATTGACACATCACTAGTGGGATATTTATCATGAAACCCGAATATGATGTATAATTCTTAATCCAGAGACAAAATAATTCACCTGAAGCAAAAATGTCAGTTTGGAGTCTCTGTAAGGAACATGGACTGACTTCCCATTGGAAATGCTCACAAGATTCATTATCACAAGTCTGCGTGTTACAAGACATATTTTAACTCGTGTAAACTATAAATCATAAAAAACTAAGGATGAGGTGCAATATCTGAACTGAGAAATATATTAATGATAAACAATAGGTAACATACCCCAGTGTAGAAAGTGATTTGTTGATGTTACTAGCTTCCTTTAAACGTTCACCTTCTGCACCAGAGCTTTTTTGCCTTTATTTGAGAGAGAGAAAACTTGCATTCATCAAAACAATGAGAATGTTCATTTCAATCGATACACCATTTTGATTTTTACTATCATTATTTTACTTCACCTTTCAGATCCAGCTAAATCAACAAGATTAAGCCGAGCAAAACGATGATGAGTCACCCCTTGGGATTCCCACTAAAAGACAAAAAATAACGTGGTCAGAATACAACAATTGGAGGAACATGTTGACTAGGGAAATCGTGACCATCTCTACCTTACTCTCTGTTATACATGTGAACACACTATGAGAACGGCTACTAGCAATATTCATGTTAGTTGCGGCTACTTTTCTATTTGCTGCGCCCTGAAAAAGTGACCAAAAATCATGTAAACCAGGATAAGATGCTTAGAGATAGCTTGTAAGCGATGAGTCATGAAATCAATCATCAAGAATTCATTTATTACACATCTTCGGTATATTGACAGGTAATGAATAATTGTGAAAAGAATTATGTGCTAACCAGGTGAGAGACTGAAATATAAAGTATATAAAAAATCTGATATAACGGTACTGACAAACCTGAATAAGTTGTTGGATCACTTCTCGAGAACTCGTAACTTCTACCTCAGTAAGATTGTCAACATAAACACCTTTCTTAGTGTCTTCTCTTATCTGTGAATTTACAAATTAAAGATTAAATCAGTTCATAATTTTGGCTCAAAAGGAAAAATTGATGGCATGTCGAATGCAACATAGATATATGAAGTCTCCTTTTCTGCTATTGCAATTGTGTAACATGGAAATCTTTAATATTACTATTTGTCCAAAACACATCATTGAACTATAGTACCTCGACCAAATGAGCTTATGTCTAGTTAAATATGAAATTTTATTAAGAGTATGATTGAGTAATGAACTGATTTTTCCTCTATCTAAATAAATATATACTAAAAAAGTGAAATTTTTGTTACTTGGTACATGAAAATGAAATCTTAACATGATGTTTCATCCACCATCGATGATTGATCCCTTAAAATGTGATCATAAATAATTACAGCTGAATTTGAAGATAGCTTCACGCCAGGTACGGAGTTATAAAGGAAGCAACTTGTATTGAATAAAAGAAATACCTGTAAGTTGACAGATGAAGGATCTAAAAGATCAATGATTTGTTCATTGTAAATCTCTAGGAAAGAACATTTACATGTAAATTTTAGTTTTTCCTCCCTACGAGTGTCTTTGTCCTGCAATGACAATGTGAAACACGAGACGCCACATTATTATCATACAAACATATGCAAATCCTTTATTGAAAGAGCAGCTAAATGGCTTTAAAAAACTGTAAGCTTTTAGAGTAAACCTAGAATAATCAAAGAAAACTTCCATAACAGGAGATAAATAGCAGATGATAGAAATCCACAACTCTTTTCTTACTAAAGATAAATAGTATTTACATACCTTTTGAATTCTGGAGAATAAATATTCAAAGATTCTAGGTATCATCCCACAATTAATGCTATGTCTCCGAGTACCCCCCTCAATATCTCCAAGCATTGTGTGAGTTTTCCCACTACCAGTCTATGAAATGAACGAAATGAAACAAAGCCATCAAAATGGTGAAGAAGTCTACCGTAAGAAATTGTTTTAACAGTTACAAAATATTAGGTAAGCACAGGTCTCTGGGACTATTAAAAATGTAAAAAGTCAATAGCTGGCTATCGCATGATTAACTGCTATGAGTACCTTCAATATGTAATTTTGAAATTTTTAAGATCGAGGTGTTTTAACTCACTTGCCCATAAGCAAACATGCAGCTATTATATCCTTCCATGCAATTCTCCACCATTGGAACCCCAGCTACTTTAAAGAGCGCTTCCTATTCAAAATTACAAAGTTGAAAACCATGGAATAAAAAATAAACTCACGAGGGAAGCATGTATCAAGCAAGATTATGTACCTGGCTAACATTTTCGTCAGCCACGTAGTCAAAGGTGAATCGTGTCTCTGGATGTCCCGTCCACATAATTGTCTGGGAACTTTCTTGTTTAACACATTTATTGCTCCCTTGAATTGATATCTCTGTACCGCTCAAAGGTCGAGTTCGGATTATGACCTGTATATTACCAAATTAAGAGCAAGTATGACTACGGAAAGAAAACTGCATCCTAAACATAGACTTTCTTTTGTGGTGGAAGACTGTACTCCACGTGTATGGAATATACTTGGTGGGAAGGAACTTGAGTAATACAACATATCAAAGCCCTGTTGAGCTTCGTGAATCAGGAAATCTAAAAAGTACAACATTCTATGAACCATACAGCGGCTATCTCCACAACTGATGATGCACAAAGTTCAACACTAACCTAACTCCAATCCCGAAATTCAAAACGCTACACTTAAAAATTGAAACCAATAAATAAACTTCTTACGGAAAAAGAAAAGTGAAGAAAAATCACTGACCTGAACGCTATGCTCTTTCCAAAAGGAAGGGTCTTCTCGGAACTCAAAACTCCTGCCACTGGCGTAGGATACGATTTCGTCATCTTTGGATGACTTGACTTTGTACGAAGAAGCCTGCAGCAAGGTAGGGTCTTTAGAAACTGATTTCAACAAAAGTTCCGGGGAGCTGGAGCTTTTCATTAGCACAGAGGTGGAGTCCGACGGATCGGAGGGTTGGCCCAAACAGGTTCTGAGTGCGCTCGACTCGATATTGGAAATTAACGGCATTTTGAGGGATTTTATGGGTTGGAAATATCTTCTTCTTGATTCCCAGTGGAGAAATTTCTAGGGCTTGGGGGAGATTGGAATTATAGCGGAAAGAGAATGCGGGTGGAAAAAGTGATGTGAGGGAGAACCGTTGAGATTTGAAATTTTTGAATTGGGGAGGAATGGCTCCCTTGTAATTATTTTGAAAATAATTATTAAATATTGCATATTTAAATGATAATAATGATATTTGATAGGTATTTATTTTCTAATAAAAAATGAGGTCATTATATTAAGGGGTAGTTGTATTAAAATCCCTAATATCATTTCAAAGTTTGTGTTCAGTCCTTAGTGTAAAACAAATATATTCTCACTCTCTGACAAAATCATTTCATATGTTTTAACTCTCTTGTAAACATCAAATTATCTAATTGATCTCATTTTTAATTAAAACCCATTTTTATCCTATTTATTTTGTTGAATCCATCTGTATTTGAGATTTTAATACTATTACCCCAAACCCTCCATCGACTTCGTGAGAAGAAATCCCATGGTGGGTCTGTGTGAAACGTCATTTACTTGAAGCTCAAAATCTTAAAGACGTCGTGTAGAAAAAATTCATCGAAGGGAAAATAAAGTGAATGTGAATTTCTTTCCTCAAACTTTCTCATTTTTTCGTGAAATTCCAGCTTTTAGGGCGAGTGAGTTTGTGTTTATTTGTTTCAATTTGAGGATTCTCTTATGTTTTTTGATTGTTATTGTGTGTTTTTTTTTTTTCAATTCATTACTTTTTTTGAATTCCACCGATTGAATTTTGAAAATTTAGGGTTTTGTATTATGATTGATTTTTAGAATAACGTAAAAGCAATACAAGTATCTTGTGGCCTTAATCATACGGCTGCCTTATTTGAATACAAAGCAGTGTAAAGATGAATGCAAAAATTATTTTTAGATTTCTCGATTAATGCAATTTTATCCTCAATTTTTATGTTTAGTTCTTGAATGAGAAAGTTGTTAATTTTGTTAAAAAATTTTCTGAAAATTCTTTAAAGTCTTGAAATGTGCATATCAATTATTTTTGCATGTTTTTTGTATTAGGTGCAAAATGGAATATGAAAGTGAGTCTTGCAACCTGTTGTTTTTGGGTAGCTGTAAATGCAAGAAACAGTTGTTTGTGATTTCAATTTTCAGCGGTTGTATTTTTATGAACATTTTTGAGAGGCTTGGAAAAAAATGTGCTGAGATTACTCTTGAAGCTATGATTCTGCAATACGTAGCCCCCCAACACAAGATGCACATGACTTTGAATGACGACGATGATGTCCTAAATATGATTCATCTTCATATGTGTATGAAGCTCAGCGTGATTGAATTGACGGCAGAGAGTAAAAACGAACATGTCCGCAACCAAAATATTCGGAGGTAAAATATATTACATTTATGTCCCTGTTTAGTTTTGATAATTTTTTTATATTTTAATTTATCAAGCATGAAATTGTGCACTAGTTGAGATTATTGTGGTTATATAATTTGTTCTATGTTATGATAATATAAATATGTTTTGTTGCCATGATATGAATTATTTGACAATACTAATATTATTTACATTCCATATTTTGCATTTTTTATGTTAAGTTATTTTTGTATCTTGCACTTAACAAGTTTATATCATATTGGTAAGGGTTGATGAGGAAAACTGACAGAGAAATAGTGGTAACGAAGCTGATCAAGCCTCTTTGAGCAATATACTAGATGCTTGGATTAATTGCATTCGTGGTGTAGGTCAAACATTCAAAGATGCTGCTGACTTTAGAAGATGTGTTAAAAATTATGTTGTTGCTACAAGACGTTCATTTTCGTACAGAAAGAATGATAGCGAAAAAGTCACTGTTACTTGTACTGAGACTAGTTGTGGATGGAGAATTTATGCTTCTAAATACAAAGCAGACAATATATTTGCGATCCGAAAATGCAATTTAGAGCATACATGTGGTGAGAATAAACTACGTAGTAGAGGACATCCTAGAGCAGATGCAACATGGATAGCTAATGTGGTGAAAGGCAAACTTATAGGAGAGCCCTCTTATCGTCCTTGTACAATTCAAAAAGACTTACAAAGAGATTATGGTGTAGAGTTAAACTATCGCAATGTGTGGAAGGGCAAGGATTTAGCGATGCATGATATTCATGGCACATATAAGGGATGCTATGATAGAGTAAGATGGTATTGTCGAGCTGTTAAAGAAACGAATCCTGGAAGTGTTGCCGAGTGTGAGATTGATATCGAAACTAACAAATTTAAACGACTGTTCATTTGTTTGCAGGCATGTGTATTTGGTTTTGTTACTGGTTGTAGACCGTTGATTTTTTGTACGGGACTCATATAAAGAATAAGTTTAAAGGTTGTATCCTACTTGCTGTGTCGAAGGATGCCAATGATGATCTTTTCACAATTGCTTATTCTGTAGTGGACGCGGAGAATGACATTAATTGGGAATGATTTGTTATCATCTGAGAAGTGTTTTGCTTTCGTATCAAAGCATTCCATTCAATAAGTACACTTTTTTCTCTGACAGGCATCCTGGGATTATCAAGGCAGTTAAGCTACTATTTACGGGCAGTCACCATGCGTACTGCTTGAGACATTTAGTTGATAATTTTGTGAAAGTGATACATAATCAATTACTTATTTTTATCTAGATCGATTCTTTTTTTTTTGTATATAAATAGATGTATTTAATCTGAATTTTTTGTAACCATTTTAGGTGTTGCGAAGCTATCCATATCCAAAACATAACAAAAAGCATTGGTCTTCGGTATTCAAAAAAGCTGCTTATGCTCCATCTTTGCAGGAGCATGAACAACATATAAAAAATATCCTGGAGTCCATGCCAGTTGCTAGGGATTTTATTGTAAATTCTGAACCACAAAGTTGGGCAAATGCATTGTTTATTGGCAATAGATGGGGTGTTATAAATAATAACATCACTGAATGTTGGAATAATTGGGTTAAAGTAGCTCGTTATCTCCCTATCGTGGGTATGGTGGACCATATACGAATGAAGATCATGAACATGATGCACTAACGATGTGAATTCAACAGCTATGATGGTTAAAGAATTAAGTCCAAAAAAGGATAAAGCTATTGGTAGTGTATATGTGGAATCCCGGAAGTTGAGAGTGCACCGGTCTTGTAATTGGAGGTTTGAAGTAGTCGATGGTGAAAAGTCATTTACTATTGACTTGATAGCCATGAACTGTTCATGTAGATATTGGCAAATCAACAAGCTTCCTTGCAAGCATGCTTGCGCCGCTATTGAGTCGAAGTTGATGTCGTTTTATGATTTTTGCGACAAGTATTTCAAAATTGAAATGTACCGCCAAACGTACAGAGGAATTATTAATCTCATCCCAACGTTTGACATTAATGAGTCTTATCTTGATGATGGAAATGTAATCAATGCTCCTGATGTGAGGAGTCAGCCTGGTTGTATGAAAACCAAGAGGATACCATCGCAAATCGAATCACGTGTATCAAAGTGTAGTCGTTGTCATAAGAGAGGACATAACAGACGTAGCTGCAAAGAAGCTATAAACTAGCTGTTATTGTTCCATGAAAATGGTGTTTCAATGTTTTTATTATTACTAACTATCTTACTATTAGTATCTTTCAATATTCAGTATTTTTGTTTATGATTGACACCTGAAATATTTTTTGAAACTTTAACAGGAAAAAGAGAGTGCTGGAAGGGGAATCAAGCATGTTGATACCAGTGAGAAGTCGTACGCGTTCGAGTGGAAGCATTGGTGGTTTACGCATTATGTGATTGTTTTGCTTTTGAAAATGTTGGGAAAGAGTTGGTTTGCCTTACTGTCATGTTGTTTTAGTGATTGTTGATGTCTTGTATTCTTATATGTTCTCTGGAAAAAAACTTGGGCTTTAGATTGTTGTTTATGTTAATCTTTTAAGTTGGAGAATTTATTGTTTTGTTTGTGTTAGGTGTTAAGCACTTCAATATGTATTTTTATTTATTGTTATTTGTTTCTGGAAGGTTTGATGTTTCATATGTTCATTTTTTAATGTTTGGTTTAAGAGGTGTTTCAAATGGTACATATCAATTTTGAACAGATATTTGAGTACAAAAATTGCTTAATTTAGTATATTATGTGTAGATATGAGTACATATATTAAATAATTAGGTATATTTTGTGCACAAGAAAACTGTACTAATATTATATCGAAAATACAAAATATATGTCCAAATTAGAAGTTGTTTACTATTCAAGCTTTAGTTAAGTAATGTAATATTTAGTCATACATTAATATGAACAGAGAATTGAATACACAATTTACTTTCTTGTGTATATTATGTGTAAATTGGAGTACAAATGTTAAATAATCGAGTATATTTTGAGCTAAAGAAAAAGATATATTTTCGGCCGAAATTGTAGTGTATCAATTTCAAGGTACATAAATTGTCCGATTGATTATATACGTTCAAGAATCGAGAACAATGTACATATGAATTGAGTACAATGACTTGTCAATCCAGCACATCGTAGAGTAGTTCATCTATTCATGCCTAGGATCACCAAGTCATTATCCGATGAAGTTCTTGTATTTTGTCAATTTCAAAAGTACATAAAATGTCCGATTGATTATATAAGTTACATAATCCAGGACAATTTAACAGTTTATTGAGTACAATATTGTTTCCATCGATCAAGTCAAAATAAAATATTCGCCAGAGTTGATGTGTTGTCAATTTCGAGGTACGTAAAATGTCTACTTGAGTATATAAGTTAAACAATCAAGAACAATTTATATGTTGATTTGAGTACAACAGACGCATGTATTGAGTACAATATACGCATGAATTGATTACAATGTACATATGTATTGAGTACAGTGTACCCATAAAATGAGTACAATGTTCACATGAATTGAGTACAATGACTTGTCAATCCAGCACAACGTATAGTAGTTCATCTCTTATTGCCTAGGATCACCAAGTCATTATCCGATTGAGTATATAAGTTGCATAATCCAGCACAATTTAACAGTTTATTGAGTACAATATCTCTTCCATCCATCACCAAGATAAAATATTCTCTGGAGTAGTAGTGTGTCAATTTCAAAGTACATAAAATGTCTGATTGAGTATATATATTAAATAATCGAGCACAATTCACACGTGACTTGAGTACAATATATCTTCAATCCAGCACCACGTAGAGTAGTTCATGCAATGATATAAATGTACAAATCTTCAGTGTTACGTACAAAATTATGGCATGAAAACATAAATCGAGTATTGACAAAACAACTTCTTTATAGATGAATACATATGAGATGCAATACTTCACCAAGTAAAGTAGAAGGATGAATATCATTTTATAGTACCATCACTTGATGTGTTGTAAAAGAACTTCTAAAGCGTACAAGATCACTTCTCTTTTTGGTGTGTTTTTCTGGTGGACATATGTTATTTTCAAGGTAAATCCAACATATTCATCTATATTTTGATGAAAGTACATATCATATGTTATGAGGTACATTACACAATAAATCGGGTATACATGTGTTAAAATCAGGTATACATGTACATTAATCGAGTACTAAAATTCATGTTATATGTCAATTTCATGAATTTTATATATCTGCTGAAACGTACCGTACTTTTACTACTTCAAAATTTGCGGAAAAAATTAAAAATTTTCTTAAACATAAAATTCATACAGTCGTAACTTATCATTCAACATAATAATATTTAAAATCAACATCCCATACTCAAATTTTCCAACAAAGTACTTATTCCAAATTATCTCACAACCAACATAAAAACATAATATTTTAAAGTTTTCATAAAACATAAACATAGTGGTCCTCGGGTTTAGCCTTCCGCTCAGTCCAAGTCTGCCCCTTGGTCGCCACCTCCTGTCTCCTCATCAACATACTCACCTGCATCGATCAAGTCTAGTGAGTCTAAAGACTCAACACGTATAAACTGGAATAACGAGTACTACATAATAAAATCGCATGCAACTTAAAAATAGAACATACATAACTTCAAACTTGAACTTGCATAATAAACTTGAAACTTGCATAATAAATTTAAAACTTTCATAATAACCTTAAAACTTGAACATACATACTTTGAAACTTGAACTTGAATAATAGCTTGAACTTTGCATAATAACTTTGAATTTTGCATAATGACTTTGAACATACGTACATACATACTCTGACGTGTCATCATCATAAACTTTCATAAACATGCTGCATACTTGAACATACTTGAACATACGTAACTTCATCATTTTCGTAAGGATGTTTCAAAGCAAGTGATCCCTTAACATAATAAATATCTGATAAGACAAACCACAGTACTGGGCTGACAGGGACGTATCCACTGCCACATACATGAGATCCCTGTTCATAATTTAACAGGACAGTTGATCCACGTTCATAATTTAACGCTTCACAACCACGATCTAACCCGTTCATAATTTAACGGGCGGATTGGTCCCCGTTCATAATTTAACGCTTTCCAATCCTAACTTCAAACCCGTTCATAATTTAACGGGGTGGAGAGGTCCTCGTCCACGTTCACCGACTTCCAAACCCATTTACTTTTGGTCACAAGACATTTAGCATACCTCAAAAACTTCAAATATTTTCTTTGCACGTCATACATACTTACTTAGCGCTGAGGGATTCGTTGGATGTCAATCGTGTCGTTGCTGCAACATACTAACATGAATTCATAAGCTTAACGTGTACAACTTAAACGTAAAAGTCATGCTTAATCTCAAGCTAAATAATTTCTTAGAACATTCTATAATTTCTCACCACTTGACCTTGTAAAACATTAATGTTAAATCATACCATAACACCTCAAACCAAACCTTAAGTGATAAAATATTTATCCCAAAAACTGAAGCTACACGGACCCCGTACCCAGGTCAGGCCCCGGGTCTGTGTAGGTACTGCCTCATATGTGTCATGTAAAAGAAGGAGCACGGACCCCGTCCCTAGGTCCGTGTACGGGTCCGTGTCTGTGCGTTTAAATATGTGTCGAAGAAATGAGAAGGCACGAACCCCGTGCTAACCTCCGTCTCCGGGTCCGTGTCCGTCTGCCCAACGAATTATTTGATGAAAATTTTATGACATGTCTATTCTCCCAATTAACACATAATGCATCAAGATTCCACACTATGAGACCATTCTAGGACACCATAACAATGAACTAAACTTTTATAATCACCCTACAATTTATACGACCCAAAAATACTGTCATTTATATTAAAGTTTATTTCTTACGACTTCTTAATAATTCAAGCTTTTAACGACATGAATCGAAACCTCAAAAATACTCTAAACATCATTACTAACTTTCTTATATGCAGCAACGATCACCCATCGATCCCCAACAAAGCCTGCAACATAAAAACTTCAAGAACACATTAAAATTCATAACTTTCTTGAAACACGATTTGAGCAGTCATACGAAAAACATCATAACTCACTCGTTTTTAATCCAAATAACTCGAATTTTATATCAAATCGAACGTATAAAAAATATCTACGTTTTTGTAGTTGAAAGTTTTCTCAAAATATGTACCGAAAAATTGCAGTTTTCGAAAGAACATCAAAACAGGAATTTTCGGATCTAATTTGAGCAGTCATACTAAAAACACCATAACTCACTCAGTTTTTAATCCAAATAACTCGAGTTTTATATCAAATCGAACGTATCAAAAAGATCTACGTTTTTGTAGTTGAAAGTTTTCTCAAAATATGTACAGAAAAATCGCAGTTTTCGAAAGACCATCATAACACGAAATTTCAACTCCAAAAATACTTCCAAATACATTCGGTAGATTTTTCTGCTCAAACTTCTACATCATACATACATTTTTATGCTTAAAAACAACTTAATACATAATATGACATGATCGATGCAGCAAGAACATATTATACGTGCCTTTTGATATTTAAAAATACCGTAACGACGATACCGAAGCGGAGACGATACGGAAGACGATCCGGGACTAACTTTGCTCGAATTTTTCTTGAATAACCTCAACCAAAAGATGCTGGAATATTGCAAAGAAAAAAAAAGATGGACGTGCTCTTGGAAAGACAATTTGATAAAGAAAAGTGGAGAGGAACCAAAAATAATAATGGAGAGAAGAGTTTTTAAAAACTTTCTTTTCTCCTTAGTCAAATAGGTTGAATAACATGTGTTTTGTTTTGTGTGTATATGTAATATACGTGTATATGTATGTGTAAAGGTGTGAGTGTGTGTGTGAGTCAAATTGTGTGTGCTTGCATGTTTAAATAAATCATTTAGTAAATGATCATTTTAAGGATTTTAAATTAATATAATAAAAATACTAATTAATCAATTAGTATACTAAATAAAATGATGATTCTCTACTAAAAATAATACATCCTTAAATTAATAAACTTTAAAAGTTTAAAATTCTAAAATAACTTAATATTCAAATTAGGCTTTAAACTTCATAAATTATTTAAAAATGCCTCAAGCCTAACTTAAAATAAAATACCACAATAATATTTACTAAAATCGTCCCGGTCTCCTTTCCTTGATTCCGCCTCGAATAAACATCTGAACATAAACTCAAGAAAACATTTTAACGTACATTAAATAAACATAAATAATTAAAATAATAAATTTCATAAATTAAATGAAAGTATGCATTAAAATCATAAAATACATAAGGAATTTAATAACTTGCACGCACGTGGTTCATATGGACTTAAAATTTTCGGGACTTCACATCTGCAATTTGAGTATTCGATTTATGTATATGTATACCTGATTTTAAAACATGTATACCCGATTTATTGTGTATTGTACCTCAATTATTTAATATATATACTCAATCAGACATTTTATGTACTTTGAAATTGACATAATAACAACTTCAGCCAGATAATGAATTGGTGATCCTAGCATGAATATATGAACTACTCTATGTTGTGCTAGATTGACAAGTCATTGTACTCGATTCATGTGTTCATTCTACTCAATTTATGGGTACACTGTATTCAATACATATGTACAATGTAATCAATTCATGTGCATATTGTGCTCAATATATTCATCTATTGTACTCAAATTGTGTGTACATTATCTTTAATTACTTAATTAACGTGTAAATTATTTTCGATTATTTAACTTATATAATCAATTAGACATTTTATGTACCTCGAAATTGACACACCACAACTCTAGATAATATTATGTAACGCCTCTGACCTATTTAATAAAATAGCAGCCGAATATAAAATTTCTTAAAGAAAAGAAGGATTTTAAATTTTCTTGACATAAAATGTTTACAATCAAAAGTATATACATGATCAATCAAGTGTTGCATCAAAATACAAAATATTATTTGATCATGTATATCAAAATATCTTTCTTCCTTCCATCTCTTGTATACATATGACCTCGGCTCCAATCAACGTCCTAGCTCGTCGCTCTTACCTGCATCACATGAAATAACTGGAATGAGTATAAAACTCAGCAAGTGAAACTCTTACATAACAATCTACATATATCATACTCTGTAAAACATGACTTTGAAATCATTAAAATACCATCTAACTCTTGAAATATGTAATAACATAGTATAACATGACTATAACGATGATATTTCTCTTTTCTCTGATGGATTGATATTTAAATAGTATCTTTGTCTCTGTACCTATATCCCATCGATATAAATCGATACTCTGTTGGGATATAAGTCTATGTTCGTTGATCAACTAATTGCATGCAATCTCTGACTATGTATCTATCAATCCAATAAATCATTTGAACTCTCTTTTGGGCATTAAAACAAACACTTTGCATACTCTTTTCTTTTGTATTCCCTTTTACACAATTGAGACATATAAAGCCTCTCATATACAACATGGTATATCTATACATAATATGAATCAAATGAAAGGGAATAACATGTTAAAACATTGGAACACAATACATATATTATCATGTGAGCACAAGGAAATGAATTCCACTTACTACACTTGGAGCACTTGATTCAAAACTCTTGGTACAAAACCTACAACAATAAACCATGTATTATACCATCAACAACTCGATAATCCAACAACCAAACCATAACATCCATAAAACCAACACAATCAACAAACCCATGATTTCTCCCCAACACCAAAATCCAAGAATAAACAAAACCACAAGCTTACCTTAGCTCCTTGAACCCAAAATAATCTTGCTCTCACTTCAACGACCCAACAAGAAGCTTGAATCAAAGGAAATGAAGAAGGAATGAGAACCCTAGCTCTCACTTGAAGTGAAGAACCGAGAAGAATGGAGGAAATGAGAGAAATGAGGGCAAACACTTGTATTTAAACACTAAAAATACCAAAACACAATTTTTAAACATTTCTGGCCGCTCGGGCGAACATCTTTTTCCGCCCAGCCGCGGAACTCTCGGCCAGAAATCCAAAATTTTCGAACTAGGCTCGCCCGGGCGCACATCTTTTTCGGCCCGGGCGCGCTCTGCGCACAGCTACATCAAAGATTACTTCTGAAACGCCTTTTCCCTTCAGAATTAGGAAAAGTGGTAAACTGGAAAGTTGTAGCTCCTATGTCTTTTCTTGAATCTCCCCAAATTTCAGATCATTTGGAGGTCTGAGTAAAAAGTTATACTAAATATCCCAACACAGTGTCACTGGAGGAACGACGAAACACACGACACACTTCGGGGCACTTTTGGCTTATCTTCCACAATGATTTGAACAAAACCTAAAAAAAGAAAGTTATAGCCTTATGTCTTATATTTCTAATGGAAGTGGCCTCATCTCATTTGGATCAATATATAAATTATCATGAATTTAATCGTAACGCCGCTACTATAACACTACACGTCATCTATAACCAACCATACTATAAATCAAAAATCGAAACTCTTAACATCCAAACTATACTTAAACTTGACCAAGTAGTCAATAAACGTATGAAATCTTAAATCGTACTGTTCACCAGGCTTGGATATTACATATTATATCTTGGTGATCGATGGAAGAGATATTGTACTCAATAAACGTTTAAATTATCCTGGATTATTTAACTTATATACTCAATCGGACATTTTATGTACTTTAAAATTGACGGAATAACAACTTCACCCAGATAACGACTTGGTGATCCTAGCATGAATAGATGAACTACTCTACGTTGTGCTGGATTGGAAAGTCATTGTACTCGTTTCATGTGTTCATTGTACTCAATTTATGGGTACACTGTACTCAATACATATGTACATTGTAATCAATTCATGTGTATATTGTGCTCAATTTGTGTGTACATTGTCCTCGATTAGTTAAATACCATTGTGTGTTTACTAATGTATGACTAAATATTAGATTAGTTAGATATACTCGATTATTTAACATTGGTACTCATAGTTACACATAATATACCCAATAAAGCAATTTTTGTACTCAATTTTCTGTTCTAAATTGATATGTACCCTTTAAAATACCACGTAAACCAAACTCTGAAAAGTGAACAAATGATACACCAAACTTTCCCAGAAACAAATAAATTTTAACAATAATACATATTGAAGTGCGTAACAACTAACACAAACACGATAATAATCAATTGTCTGTCTTCATTACATAATTTAAACCAACAAAACAACATAGACTTGAAATGTTCAAACTCCAGTACTACTGTAACTTCTTAACCATCATAATAGTGAGGAGTATTAATTACTCAAACTTATTTTTCAACAATCCATTTTCATCAGATAATATTGTGGCTGCCAAACGTGCTCGATAAGTGTCCATCTTCACATTCTGTGCATAGCTCCAGATCTCATCTGTGTCACGGGCTAGACACTCCAACCACATGCATGCATAGGCCACAATCGAGGGTTGCACCTTGTTGACGACAAGGTTCTCTTAACACTGGCTCACTTACAAGGTCGAATCCCGATAAGTGACGTATGGAACTAGCCAAAAACTTTGTCTGCAACAAACAATACTTTCAAAATTTAATCTTAATTTGTATTTAAATATATTATGATTAAACTTACATAAACTTTGGTTGTCCCAACTGCGAATGGATCATGCATGGAGTTCCACAGTTAAATATCCCTTCATCTCTTTTGTAAACCAACAAAAACCAATGCCACCTGTCATTCATAGGGAAAATGATGTATCTGCATCTTCTAAATAATTCTCCAGACAGTTCCTGCAGTCTACCCATCGTGAAAGATGTCATCAGTGAAAGAAAAGCTCCATAATCATCCCGATGTACCATCGATCTTTTCCCATGTTGTTCCAATTTCGTAAGGACTTCTTTCTACACATTCAAGAACACATATACTCATTTATCTTTATAAAGTAAAATGAAAACAAAAAAAAAAAGCAAAACTCGGACTGCTACGAACCTGCACCATTGTGTACATGCAATAAATCTCAAATCCATGCTGGAAACTTTGCTTTTGCATAATTCTCATGTAAACATTAATTATCTCAGACTCAACAGGATCACCAAAAAGAAAATGACATAATATCGGTCCACTTAAACTCATAACCGTATCTTGCCAAACGACAACACTACAAAATAGAAAATTCAATTTCATTAAAAAATTAGGACACATTACTACGAAAATAAGAAGAAGAAACATATGGAAGATCAACGTACTCCAATTATTTTCTAGCAAGAAAGTTTGTCACCAATTTTCTCTCTTTCATCATCAGCTTCTTAATGTCCACAGAAATCTGATCTACCTTGAAAATCATCCATGGCAATCTTGCCAGGAGTATTGCCTTTCTTCTCAAAGTCTATAACTTCTTGTCCAAAAGCGGCTATATATTCAGCAATATAACAGAAAATCCAAACATCAATTGAAACGTCTGCCCTTTTTATTGCTTTAAAAGTACTAGAAATTTTTTTTAAACACTCGATTTTCGGCCATGAAATATAACACATGAAAATATTTTTATAAAATATTTTACCCCTTTAAAATAAAATATCAACCAACTAGTATTTTAAAAATCAAGTGCAATAGTCATAAATGAAATCGTCAACTGTTTTGCCCAACCTAAAAAGCAATAAGTTTGAAAAGTATAGCACATACTAAACCTCTCAAAAAGCATAAATAAATGGTCTTAAAAATCTTTAACATAAATCATGAGTCAAAAGTCGTAAATGCGGAATAATAGAAGCGATGGTCCTCGGGTTGTGTGCACCGACAGTCCAGTAGGATCATCCATCAAGACCTCCATCAAACCCACCTGCATCCATCACACCTAGTGAGTCTAAAGACTCAACAGACCATCATCTTTATAGCAAATAATATATATAAAACCACATGCAACAGTGAAAATACTTTTAGGTAAAAATAACATTTCATGATATGCATAAATAACCTTAATCTTTTTCCTTATCATGACATAAAAGCATTTTAACATGATCATAAACATTTCCCTTTTCTTTTTCTTTGTTAAATTCAGATCGTTAATTTTGACTTTCCTCAACATGACATGAAAATCGATGGATCCATCTACATATAACCACAGTACTGGGCGGCGGGGACATCAACGGCACTCTCACCGGTCAACTGAGCTTTGGCCTATCACGATCGAATAGAAATACGACCGTCGGGGTTCCCTCGGGGGCCTTTTCCCATAAATGGGTTCCCTCTGGGGCCTTTTCCCCTCACGATATTCCCATTCTTACCGTTACCACAAAATCGTTACCACATAACCGTTACCACATATTCGCAATGATGGAAACACGATTGTCGGGCTCCCACTGGGACCATAACCCTCACGACGTCGCCACCATTAACGAATTAGTCACAATCACTTCACATCCTTCAACATTTTTCATTCACATCACTTAGAAAAATCATATATAACATTACATTTTTTATTTTTGAAACCAAGCATGCAACACGTCTTTTAAATGTCAACCTTAAATCATAAAAATCCCTTAGGCATTTAAAAATCATAATTTAATCATGAACATTTCATAAAAATTTAAAAATAATCATAATATCATAAAAATAGCATTTAGGGTACTGCCATGACCTTAACTAATTTCTAGGTGTAAAAAGATCGTTTTACCCCTAGACCCGACATTTTACGTTTTCGACTTTTTTCTTGATTTCATGACTCTAACATGTCCCAAATAATTATTTAAGTATACCTGAATTTTTTCATAATTTTATTTGGCATAAAACTTAGACTTTTTCATTTATCTTTAAATAATTGTTTTGACGGTGTTTTAATCCCGAAAAATCCCAAACTTTATATAAAATTCCTAAATTCTAAATTTAGTCTTTTTTATATTATTTTAGCCCTTATGGACCACGACTCGACCCCCGTGAGCCGTTTTCCAATTTTCTTATTTTAAAAACCCTAAATGACACATAAATTTCACCCCCGAGCCAACTTCTGATTTTTACGAGTTCCCCCCGAACTATGTCGACCCAATACTTGACCAACATCTTAAACTAGCCTCCTGGACCCTTAGACCACTAAGAACCCTGCCCAAACAACAAAAACGAATCAACCCAAGAGGTACCTATTCTGGCCGAGAGTAGTATCCTATATGGACTCTATGTTTGATGCAACCAGGACCCTAGCCGACCCTCTAGCCACATACCCAGCGCACCAAGCACTTACCTAGGACCCTGAGGACTCGCCCCAACCCTGCCCAACAAGCATGGACCGAGCCCTTCCCTCCCAGCGAACAGCGCAACTCCTGCACAGATTCTGTGCGTGTGCGCGGGTAGGAGTCCTTGTATATCAGGACTCCTCCCAACCCTCCAACTCGAATCCTAGCTTGTCTAGGACTCTAGTCTCGACTCACCCCAGTCCCTAGCCAGCCCTGAACCCACGCCAAGAGCAGCCCTCCCCCTGGTGCATGAAACCCGATCCCTCACACTTGACAGCAACATCATGGTTGTTTGTTCTGATTCTGCCGTTCCCTAATTTCTTTGTGGTGTTAGGGTGAGTGTTTATGATTCTAAAACGTGCATAATCCTTACTTGGTCCCAACCTAGTATCATGGCAGCCCCTAAATACGTACAAGACATGAATTTTGGGCATAAAATCAAAAGTTCAAAGCATGCACATGATGAATTCCGAAAATTCTGAATAATATTTCATGATCTTCATGCATACACTAATTCAAAACATAATATGATATGATGGATGAGAAAAGGAAGATTAAGGCGTGCCTTTGCGTTAAATGCGCTCGAATATCCGTTGACGACGAAGAACGGAGGAACGACTTTGGCTTGTTCTTGCTTGCCCTTCGAAAATCTCCCTAGGTTGCTTTGTGTGTGCTGCCGTGTGTGGGTGGATATGGGGAGAGTTTTTCAGACTTTTAAAACTAGGTGGCCGATTGATTTTGTTTCTAGAATAGGGTTTTCAATTTAATTAATACATTAAATACTAATTTGTTTACTAAGTAGGCCTTAGGCCTAACAAGCCATTTAAATTAGGCCCATTAGTTTTAATTAGGATTTAATAAAATATTAACAAAGTTTTTGTTTAATCAATCATGTGAATTTATTAGCCGGGTTGCCAAAATGTTCGTATTTTAGTTGAAAAATCAATACCGATAAAATTTACGTCCCGGCGTATAAAATCACCTCAAAACCCCCTTATTTTCAAAAATAATAAAAAGCATCACCCTTAATTTAAATAATTTAAAAACAATTAAGCAATAAAAATTATTTTCTATTTTTCAGCCCTCGGTCTCCGTTCCTCGATCGCAACTCGAATATCCTTTAAAAATACATTTGTATGCAACAGTATAGAAAAGTATATTTTAAACATGCAAATATGCACAGCATAATTAATTAATACAATTAAAATATTTAATAAAAATACAGGAGAATTTAATAATTGCATGCATGTGATTCGCGTGGACCTTTAAATTTTCGGGGCGTTACATCAATAACAACAATAGTACTGAAAAACAGAAAAACTAAATTAAACTTAATACAATCGATTTGGAAATAATTGACACATCATTTACCTGTTTTGTCACCTTCCTCTTACGTCTTGGTGTTGAGCTAGGTGGAGTCACAAACATGGAACCTTTTTTTTTCTTCACACGGTCATCCCTAGCCCTCACATGATCCGCAATTGAAGATGAAAAAAAGTTTTCTTCTCCACTTCAGAAGTAGCAACAAAACTACCACCACTGCTCTCATTAACTGAAGCATTCAAAGAATGGGATTCATCCAACTCTTTCTTTTCTTTAGCCAAATCAGAAACAACTTCTTTTACCACTACGTCAACAAAATCACCAAAGTTAGCTCTTGCATCATGTGCTAACTCAAAAGTCATCTTTTCTTCTGTTTTATCAACCTTTTCCTAAGATTCAAGAACATTGTCACGTTTATCCACCACAAACTTTTTTCCCTTCATTTTGCTCGAACCTTTTCACCCTCTAATTCAGCACATCTCTTTCTCAGCATCTTTATATCATCCATTTGTTTAATGACAAGTTTCTCAAAATGTTTTACTTCAGATCTATCCGTTTCTTGCTTTAAAACAAGATTCATGTCCACTAACAACTTATCCTCCTAACAAAATGGATGTATCGACAGAACCTATTCACAATTAAAAATAAATACAATTGTCAATGAACTAAATATTAATTTTGCACAACTAGATTAATAAACTAAAATAATTATAAGTACCTGAGTTGAATCTATGTATTTCAACAATGTTTCAGTGTCACCTGCATTTAGTGGGATCTTGCTTTCCCCCAACAAAACAACCGAGGGTAAACATTTAAACCACGCCTTACTCCTAAAACTGGGACTGTCTCATATAACCAAGCCTTAAACAAAAAATAAAATAAAAGTCAATGAAAAATACTAAGATCATAATTAGTAAAGCTGAATACTAACCATCAATCCAACCATGCATCCATCAACATAAAGATTGTAATGCCCGAAAATTTTGTTGTTATAATCTGAAATGATTTGTTGATGAATTGATGTGATTATAGACGGAATGGATCGGACCGGAAAAGCCGGAAAGAAGATTGGAAATATGTGCGAGGATGAGCCCTCGCGCACATGCGCGACCCAGCCGGGCGCATATTCGCGAGGTAGGCAGAGAACCTCGCGCATATGCACGACAGGACCCGCGCATATGAGCGAGATTGGCAGAGAACCTTGCGCATATGCGCCGGGAAAGGGCGCGCATATGCGCGAGCTGCCGAGAAGCCATGCGCCGAGATATAGTGTCTCGCGCATATGCGCCGAGGAGGGTCGCGCATATGCGTGAGACGTGCAGCTTGAAGGAATGAGCCACTTGTCCTAGCCATGCATTTAAATAACAAAACTTATTCATTCCTTCAGAAGTTTAGCAAAGAAGAAGAACGAGAAGCTCCAAAGAAGAATTGAGTTCCTTCACGTACTAGAATTTGATTTACGCAAAATCCGGCCGTCCGATTTTCAATCCGACTTCAGTACTGTGTTCCTATCGACAAGAGCTTCAACTGGACGTAAGTTTTCTTACGTTTTGATATGATTTGAAAATCTGATATGAGAGGAATCATGATATGACTGTTATTATGTGTTCCTGAGTTTGTTGTTATCGTATAATCGAAACCGGATCGAAGAGCGGATACCGTATGAATTTTTTATGATTTTCAGAACTGATTTGATTGAGATTATACAGATTTGATATCAGATTGTGTTATTGTATCGATTATGAGTTGTTGAGATTGATATCTGTCGATCTGTATTGCTGGGTATATTGAGATTATGCCGTTGAAACAAAATTTGATTTAGTTATGATTATATCCAATATTGATTTGAGTGGTATATTGACATTGTACTCCTCGATATTGTCATTGCCAGATGGAGTATTGACAGGTTTGAATTAGAGACTTCGACTTCGTCAGATCGACAGAGAAAGGTATAAATTAATGTCGAACCGGGAAGATACGAGTCGAGTTTGATTTGACTTGAGTTTCCAAAAATCACATACTTTACTTTATTTCATTGATATTTGCAATTCATGAAATTGATATGCTTAGTCTATTGATTTATAGCAGAGCATGTGTCGAGTCATGGGCTGATGTGCCTAGTCTTTGGCTGAGTCGCCAAGACACTGGATGGGTGATTTATATCAATGTTGCTTAGGAGTTGATCCATTCCTATCGCTGAGATTTGATATATGTGCCAATGTCCAGAAATCGGGATTCCTAGATTAGAGATGAGTCGAGTCTGAGATGACGAGTCCAGAGTTTATTTACATCTTTATATCGATTCATGTTTTTCAGATTTAATACATGTTATTGATATCTGTTTCATACTTTTATATTTGTTATATGATTGCATGTATACATTATTTATACTGGGATTATATTCTCGCCGGAGTTATCCGGCTGTTGTTGTATTTGTATGTGTGCATGACAACAGGTGGGACATGATCAGGGTCACGAAGAAGATGAGAGATTCAAGTTTAGCGTGGAGATCCAGACTTAGGAGCAGATTTAGTTTTCAACACTTGATGTAGTTGTTGAACACTAGTGGATCTGAATATCTGTTGTACAAGACTTGTACTTTATGTTGATATTTATATCAGATTGATTTTATTATGTTCCGCACTTATGTATTTTAAAAAAAATTTAGACCCAGATTAATTAAATGATCCTAATAATGATTAAAAAGATGAATTAGGTTCGGGTCCCCATAGCAGGTTTTTTCCCGATCTGACATATTTCTCGATATAAAAATCGGAAGGCAACATCTCCCCAAGCATATTTAAAAAATATCGTAAGATCATCGAGATGAGGAAATATAAATCCAGGAGTGATATAATTGCCCGTGGGAAATATTATGCAGTTGAAAATGAACAAAATGAAAGTTCTCACAAAATCATCAATATCACATTTATCGTCACTTCTTGCAAGGAAAATCAATTTTTCATAAATGGATATTCGGTTGGCATTGGTGACCTTGCCGTCAAAATGACATGTCAAAAATTTGGTCTCCAGTTTCAGGTCCAAGTCAACTGGTTGTCCAATGTGATGTAGGCCGAACACAATAGAGAAATCAGCTGATTTGAAAGGGATGGTAATGTTATCACTAACAAAAAAGAACATGAATCACCCTGAAATCTGTTTAGAAAATAATTAATCCGCCCATTACTAATAGCAAGGACTGGCATATCAATCCATTTGGCGAAAAGAGTATCATTTATCCGACTCATATGCTGCTCACCTAGAATTGGCTTCAATTCTCCCATCACAGTTTTAAAATAAAGAGGGGAACATCGTGAAAAATATTCTTTACCACTCTTTTTCTCATGATAATCATGAATTAGTTTGTCTTCTGCAGTAGTTTCTACATTAAAAAACAAAAAACAATTATACAATAATTATTAGAAACACAATTACAAAAAAAAGAAGAAACAGAACATAATTGCATATACACAAAACAAAAAATAACATTTAGACATGTCTATTTGATCTACAAATCTAGTCATGGTATTAGAAGAAAAAAATTTAATTGCACTGGCCACAACAGTAGACGGAAAAATAAATAATCACATAAAAATTGAATTGTGCATAACACAAGGAATTTGGAACAACAGCTTCGAAATCAAGCACAACTACTAATTTTTGAATTTAATCAAAATTTCATAAAATATTAACAGTACAACTAAAAAATCGAATGAATAACAATATCAAGAACAAAGCCTATAAATTGGGGAAAAAAGGTTGTCAATAACCTAAAACAAATAATAACAGTTTCAAAACCACAAAAAGTTTCCACAATTAACAAACCCTAGACATTGAGGAAAATGTGGTTCTCGTTCGTACCTTGCTTGGATTTCTTCTTATTTCTAGTTCTTCGACATTTATTCGAGGTGCTAGCTTCTGCAAATATGAGGGTAATTCGGTATTTTCCTCTTCATTGGGGAGTTTAAACATACAAATACAATTTGTCAGACATTGAATATAAATATATTAACGATTGGGTACTGACCGTAAAGTTCAGAACTCAAATAGGAATTTATGGGCAATTTGCTTTTATATTAATCTTAGGTGTTATATATATATATACATACATATATATATATACACTATATCTATATTATTATATTATTAAATGTGAGACTGTTAGAATAACTATCTTAGATGACACCAAAATATTTAATTTCATAATTACTCTTCTTATCCTACTAAAAACATCTTCAAATCATTTCATATATTACATATAAAAAAATCTAAACAAAAATTTTCTTTTAAATCGAACAACTCTTCTAAATTGAAAATAATTTTGTGTTAATTGTTTAGTATTATTTGATCAAATTAAAAATAATAATAATACATGCAACGCATGTATATCTTTTCCTAATATCTATTGGTATTTCACTTATGCAATATATGGATTGTGTCTCGTATATAATATAAATAAAAAATGAGGCATTTAATTAAGACAATCTTTGGATATTTAAATTTTTGTTTAGGTTTTAGATGATTGATTTTTTGAGTAACATATAGAAATAAATAAATAAATATATACTTAATCATTTAATCAATATTGACTTGGGATATTTATGTTATATACGTATATGTAAATCAAGGTACTTAATGAAAGTTGTATCTCGAAATATTTATATTATACACATATCCAACTGAAATCATTAAATTTTGTTTTGAAAATATTGTTTCATGGTCTCAAAGCATTTAATTGATGCTGACTTGAGTAATATTCAATAATCATTAGCACATTTTCCGAAATATACATGTATTTTGTTACCACTAAATTATATTTGTTAAAAAATAATAATCATATCATATAAGCAAATGTGTAATGTATTAAATTTTTTTTTATAATAAATACATAGTGAATATCTTATTAATGTTAAATATTTTCGATTTCTTTTTAAAAATTTAAATTTGAATATGATGTCTTTGAAAATATTAATACATTTAATATATGTATTTCTTATATTATTTCATTTCATTCGATTGTGTTTTAAAATTTTGTCTTACTTTTATATATTGATGTTGAGGAATTACTATTATATAAGAGTTTTGGTAATCGATAAAATCAAAACAGCACTTAACTATTTCAAGAAATAACTTCAATCTTTTGTGTATAACAAAAACCAATTCAACCGTCTAAACTTACAACCGCCTAATCTTCATCTGCTTGAATTTCAGACCACCTACCATTCAACCGTTGAAGCATAAGAAGTTCAAACTTTTAAAGAACTTCCCAACCGGCTGTTTGAAGACATTAAATCAAGTCATTAAAGAGCTCTTTATTGCTCACTTAATGAAAGACATTCTCTGATCGGTTCAGGACATTCAATGGTTTTGCATCCCTACAAGTAAACCATGTCCTGCATCAGTCCCGATATTGATATACATTTATGTCACTATCCCAGAAAAGAAAGATTACTTATGTCCTACAAGTTCTGATGGTAAAAACAGTTGCCATAAAAGAATACTCGGCAGTAACTCTTCAAAGAACGAGATTCAAAGTTGTGCTAGCAAAGAGAACATTAAATGCTTTACTGAATAACATCTAATGTATTTGCAGCTAATAGTGACACATCATTCTTAAGTTACAGGTTAACGTTACTCATCTCTTTCCGACCGTTGGAATGACAGCTTATATAAGAAGAGCTGAAAGTATGCAAGAGCAACACAACAACACGATACATAATTACCAAGCTTTCAACATTGTGATCATCTTCAAGCCTGCATACTTAAAAAATTTGAGTGCAATCAAATATCACATATCTCATCGCTCATCAAACACGCACTCAACAGAAAGTTATATGATCATTCAAGGATCATATTTGTGCTACTAAAGTAGATTGCTTTACTTACATCGGTAACATGTTAGTTATTTGATTAATAGTGGTGTCTGGTGAACTGGGGGTTCTTAAAATCCAAAAGTGTAAATTGATCACTAAGAGTTCCAAAAAAGACAGTGTGATAAGTCCTGATTGGAGTGGGCTGTTGCAAAGTGTTTTGTAAAGCTAAAGTCTCTTAGTGGAATTCTTTCTACAAAGGAAAAAGGAGTGACGTATGAGTGTTTTTTCTGAACATCCATAAATATCATGTGTGTTTAATTTTCGCAAGATTTTACATTTCAAACCATATTTTGTTGATTAGACTGCCAACCAGTTGAAACTATCATTAGAAATATTGAACTGTTTTTAACACTTTTCAAGTGGTTCATATTTCTAACCGTTTGAGAAAAACTTTCAACCGCCTAAAAACGGTTGAAAACAAATTATAAAAGCAAATATTTTCAAAGAGTTTATTTATCACCCCTCTAAATTTTTTCCGGATCCTAACAAATGATGTCAGAGCAGGGTCCTCTCGAGCTGGTCGCAGCAAAGGGAGGTTGAAGGTTTGAAAGTGAAGATAAGTCTGCTAGCGGTCGAGAATGATGACCTGCGTAGATTGTTCCATGTCACGTTAAAAGAAAATAAACGGTTGATGAACACAATCAACACATGGAACAAGTCTTCTGCTTCTCTTGAAATGATGCATGAGATTCAAAAACCGGCTTGGAGACAGAACCGGGCTAGGGTTACAACATCAATGAGTGCAACATCTCTTAAGCACAAACTCAACCGCTGCTAGAAAAAGACATTTTATAATCAATTAAATTTTTCAGATATTGTACGGTAAATGGACATAACGATCCTAAAGTCCAAAGCAATCAGAACGTAAGACTTGAGAATAATGGAAGGCGACATTGTATAGGATATGTCAAATTTGAGAATGCCAAATCCAACTGATCGTGGCTTAGACGCAGGCCAAATCCAACCATTCACAATGGTTCAGATTGGTTCAGCAGAAAGCCAAGTTCAACCGGGCATCATTCTAAAATAAGACCTAACCGATGCAACAACACTGACAGGTTCAAAAGAGGTACAGATTGATTGACAATGACAGACGGCCAAGACAACATATTGTAAAAAAAATAACATTGCACACACCACCAGAGTATGCACTTAACCACATCCATCTTGGGTATGGGTCCCTAAGGGTTTAATAAGTTCAGGACTCAAATAAGAAAGGTACCAAGTTTCTACTTTAATGATTTCAGGTAATTTAGAAGAAGAAATTGGAAGAATCCATCTGGTTTCTGGACATCGGTTGCTCCAGACATATGACAGAAAACAAAAACCTTATATCATAAGTTGTCAACTACAAAGGACCAAGAATCACCTTTGGTGATAACAATAAAGGTAAAATTGTAGGTAAATGTAAGATTATCCATTGCAAAATTATCATTAAAGATGTGCTTTTAGTTGAAAATTTGTGTTATAACCTGATTAGCATAAGCCAATTGTGTGACAACATTTATACCGTTGAGTTTCACAAGTACACACGAAATGTTAGATCTAAGTAGGCAATACTGTGTTGATTGGGCTTAGAGAGCAAAATACATATAAGGTAATATGAAATGATGACTGTTTAAATTCACCTAATTTTTTCATCTCATTAAATGGTAATAAGAATTGGCTTTGGCACAAATGACTTAATAATCTTAATTTCAAATCCATTGCCACTCTTAGCAAGCTTAAGTTGGTATCTGGTTTGCCTACCGTTGACTTTGCAAAAAATAGAATCTACAATGCATGTCAACTTGGTAAACAAGTTCAATCAACCTTCAAGAATAAATGAAGAAACTCGTCAATTAGATTCCTGGAACTACTCCACATGAATCTATTTGGACCCACACCGGGAATGAGCTTAGATGGAAAGAAATACACCCTTGTGGTAATTGATGACTTCTCTCGATTCACATGGGCAATATTCCTAAGTTCCAAATACCAAATCGCTGCTCAGCTCATCAAACTTCTTAAGAGACTCCAAAATGAGAAAATTGTAGCAATGGACAGGATCAAGAGTGATAGAGAAATTGAATTTCTAAACCAATCCATGTCATCCTATCTTGAAGATCACGACATCAACCATTATCTTTCAGCTGCCAGATCACCGCAACAGAATGGAGTCATAGAAAGAAGAAACCATACTCTCAATGAAGCAGCTATGACTATGCTAGCAGAAACCGGAATCTCTTAGCGATTTCGGGCATGAGGCTGAAGGATCGAATGTGCTATTGCCTTTGAAGTCATTTCGAACATTATATTCTCCAATGAGCTGCAATAGCTCGTGTTCTAAGAATGTTAACACCGATGAATTAAATCGATTTTGGTTTAAAATCAAGCGGAAGAAACTCGAAGTAATCCTTCGTGAAGAAGACTGTTATATTATAAAATATTTTAACTCATGTAAACTGAAAAATGGTAGATTAGTTTTTGCATTTATCAGTTCAGTTATGGTGACAACTGAACTGACGAATACTCTAACTGATCCAAACAGTTTGAAAACAACAGTTAATTGGTTAAATACATAAGATGTGTTTATGAATGTTTGGAGACTTCAACTGCTCCTACGTCACCTCTTCTACATCCACGGGTAGGATCCACTAGAAGACTTTAATTATACAACCACTTGTACGAACCTACTCAGCTAGGACTTACACTACTGCCTAAACTAAACTCCTAGCTACGACTGAAGGCAGCACCTTCCAGCCAACACTTCTTTAACGTCTATATGTCAAAGACTACATACACAATTTAACGTATTTGTGCAAGACTGTATTTGAGTGGTGATGAGTGTATTCGTGTGTGAGAACTGAACAAGGATGTTCTCACTCACTGAGGGAGATTAGCTTCTAAACTAAGCTGATATGTCTTAGGTATCCCTCTAGGAAGATTGCTTCTTGAAAGCTGATGAGCAAATAAGCGTGCCCTTTCTTTTACTACACTTTCTCTGGTATTTGCGTTGAAGCTCTCACTATGTCTTCACTTATCTTTATCTTCCATTTATAGGCGCGAAGTTAGATCGTACAGTGAGACTCATTTATTGTATCCGTTGCATTTTGAATTTGTTTCATGGACTTTGTGTCTCGACTTTTTGACTGCCCTTCTGAAACGTTTTGTCTTTAATGCTCTGATGCAACATCCATTATTGTCCTTTGACTGGACAATTACTTTGTACCTTCGTGTATAGCTGGAATCCACTAGAAAGAGCTTGTTTCGATCTTCAACTGAAAGATTTTGACTGATGCTTCGAGCTAGTCAGCTGAACTGATATTCAGTTGGGCTGATGAAATCAGTTGACTCGTCAGTTGAACTGATTTCACTCTCGTTAAGTTGAACTGATCAGCTGGGTTTCTTCATCAGTTGAACACTTCTTCGGCTGGCCAGGCTTCTGAGGTTCTCCTGCTGAATCACCTATCAACTGGACAATCAGCTGGACTGCTCAATTGACGTAATAGTTAGACTGATTCAGTTTTTGCGATCAGTTGAGTCTTCATTTTGTGATGTAAACAGCTTGTGACTGAACCTAGCTTCTGCACACTAAGGTAGATTATTGGTAATACAAAATAACAAGTTTTGTTAACATCAAAATCAAGATTGCGAACTTGAAAAGTTCCAATAGAGGCTGTCAATACTGCTTGTTATACTCAGAACTGGTCCATGATCAATAAGAATCATGAAAAGACTCCATATAAGATATGGACCCGCAAGCAGCCATAAATTGGATATTTCCGCATATTTGGTTGTAAGTGTTTTATTCATAATAATGGCAAAATACACCTAACTGGATTTGATGTGAAAATTGATAATGATGTCTTCCTGAGATATTTAGCAGTGAGCAAAGCATATAGAGTTTACAACCAAAGAACTCTCACTGTTGAAAAATCCATACACATTGTATTTGACGAATTATCCATCTATCATGACAATAGTAGTAGCAACATTCATGATTTAATTAATAAAGTAGATGTTACTAATCTTGAAACTAGCAGTGATGATGAAATAAATTTGAGAAGAACATGCGAACATATCTCGGAACAAAGTCTAATTGCTCAAGAACAAACTCATCAGATTAATGAACCGGTGAACAATCATCAACCAAAGATAATTCAAATAGAGGATGAGACAATGGAAAAAAAAAGATACAACCGCGCAAAAAACAGAGCCAAATTCATATGGACCATGCCTCCGGTGGAAAAAAAGATCATCCACTCGAGCTGGTCATCGGTAACCCAACCGCTCCTCTTCGAACCATAAAACAAATGATTAATGAATTTATGCATGTTCCTTTCGTTTCTCAATTAGAACCTAAGAAAATCAGTGATGCATTGAATGATACCAACTGGATAAAAGCTATGCAGAAGGAACTTGATCAATTCGAAAGATGGTAAGTTTGGCACTTAGTTCCTCAACCTACTAATCTGCATGTAATTGTCATTAGATGGGTATTTAGAAACAAGATGGACGAAAATGGTTCAATAATTAGAAACAAATCCAGATTAGTGGCAAAAGGTTATAGACAAGAGGAAGGTGTTTACTGATGAATCATTTGCCCTCGTTGCTAGACTAGAGATAATTAGAATATTTCTTGCATTTGCAGCATTCAAAGATTTTAAGGTATATTAAATGGATGTTAAGTCTGCATTCTTAAATGGTTTTCAAAATGAGGAAGTATACGTAGAACAACCACCTGGTTTCGTCAGTCACATTCATCCTGATCGTGTTTACAAATTATATAAAACATTATATGGACTAAAACAAGCACCAAGGGCATGGTATGATACTTTAACCAAATTTTTACTTGATCATAACTTCTCGATATAAACGGTTGACAAAACACTGTTCAAATTTTCAAAAGATGATCATTCATTATTTGTGCAAATTTACGTTGATAATATTATTTGGGTCAAATAATACTAAATTGTGTGAGAGATTCTCCAAGCTAATGTACGAACAGTTTGAAATGAATATGATGAGAGAATTAAACTATTTTCTAGGACTGCAAGTTGAGCAGTCAGAAAATGACATCTTCATTAACCAAGTTAAATATACAAGAGACGTACTAAAGAAGTTTGGAATGGAGAATTGCTCCAAAGCTGCTATCCCAATGAGCTCATCTATCAAATTGGATAAAGATGAAGGGGGAATCTGAGTAGATACAAAAATGTACAGATGATTGATTGGTTCACTACTATATCTTGTTAGGTGAGATTTAATGGGGTGGCGCCCACATTAAATAAAATAATAAAAATCACATATCCCACATCGAATGTTTACAAAACTGAACTAGAGAATTTATTATAAATAGAGCTCAATTCCTTCAGTTATAGTATCCCAAAATCAAAAGCGTTTCAGCTTTGATAAAAAGAGAGTGCATAGAAAAAAAAGAGTGTATTTTTTTCTTGAGTGTGAGAATTTTCTTGTGTAAGTTATAAAAATTATTGTCTCGGTATACTCGGGTTGAGAGTGAGAAATATTAAGTGTATTTGTGTATACACTTGTAATATTTCTTTCAGTTATAAAAGTTGCAAGTGCTCCGTGGACGTAGCCTATTTTTTGGGTGAACCACGTAAATCTTTGTGTTTTTTTGATTATTTTATTCGCAATTTTTCGGTACTATATTATCATCGTGATCGGCATCGCTTCGGTATAATTTCCCAACAACTGGTATCAGAGCCTTGTTGTGAAAATTCTTAAGAATTCTGAGTATGCTTTGTGGTTGCAGCTTTGTCTGATCTTCCACATCAGAAAAGATTTTTTAGATTTTTTGCTAAGGTTAGATAAGTGATGGCCGAAGATGATGGATCGGGACCAGGTAATCAACAAGTTCGACGGAACAGATTTTTCGTTCTGACGGTTACAGATAAGAGATTATATGTACAGTAAGAAGCTGCATCAACCTCTATCAGGAAAGAAACCGGAAAAAGATGAAGGATGATGACTGGAAGCTTCTTGACCGACAAGTGTTAGGTGTAATACGATTGACCCTAACGAAGAACGTGACACATAACGTGGCGGAGGCAAAAACAACGGAGGAGATGATGTCCATTTTGTCGGACATGTACGAAAAATCATCGACAACTAATAAAGTACATCCCATGAAGAAATTATTTAACTTGAAGATGAGAGAAGATACATCGGTGTCTAAACACATCAATGAATTCAACACGATTGTTTCACAGCTAACATCGGTTGAAATTAAATTTGATGATGAGATTCGGGCACTTATTCTTTTGGCATCATTACCAGACAATTGGGAACCGATGCGGGCAGCGGTTAGCAACACTGTTGGAAAAGAAAAACTAAAATTCAATGATGTCAGAGATCAAATTCTTGCCGAAGAAATTCGCAAGATGGATTCTACTGAAGGAACATCATCAAGTTCTGCTCTAAATCTCGAGAATAGAGGAAGGGGCAGTAGTGGCGAAAAGAGTTTAACCAATAGCATGGTAGATCCAAGTCAAGAAATGAAAAAGACAATAACACATTTGAAAAGAATATGAAGTGTTGGAGTTGTGGTGAGACTGGTCACTTGAAAAAGAATTGTAAATCAACAAAGAACAACGCTAATGTTGTTACTGAGGAGGTACATGATGCTCTATTACTATCTATGGAAAGCCCGATTGATTCTTGGGTTATGGACTCGGGAACTTCGTTTCATACCACTGGTAATCGTGATGTATTCGATAATTACATTGCGGGAGATTACGGAAAAGTTTTCCTGGCTGATGAAAAACCTTTAGAAATAATTGGTATGAGTGATATCCAGATGAAGATGACAAATGGATCTGTATGGAAAATCAACAAAGTAAGTCATGTACCAAAGTTGAAACACAATCTGATTTCAGTGGGACAGCTTGACGACGAAGGTCATAAGGTGATTTTTGGTGATGGTTCTTGGAAAGTGAAAAAGGGAGCCATGATTGTTGCTGGAGGAAAGAAAACTGGAATTCTTTATATGAGTTCCAGTTTGAGAAATAAATTAGCGGATGTGGATGCTGGAGCTAATTCAAGTCTATGGCATAGTAGGCTTGGAGATACGAGTGAGAAGGGAATGAAAATGCTTGTTTCAAACGGAAAGCTACCGTAATTAAAGATTGTTGAACACAAGTTGTATGAAGCTGTATTTTTTGGAAAGTAGAAAAAAGGTGAGCTTTTCAAAAGAGGTTAAAGAACTGAAATCGGCGGATTTGGAGCTGATACATATTGATGTATTTGGACCATCTCCTATGGGTTGTGACATCCCTTGGAGATCACTCAATATATTATGGCACTACTGTTGTCGATTCGAGCAGGAAATTTTGGGTTTATTTTGTGAAGAATAAATCGGATGTTTATGAGACCTTTAAACAGTGAGAGTTAGCTATGGAAGAAGTGACAGATTCATTGTCATCCAATCACATGTGGGAGTTGTCAGAACTTCCTGAAGGTAAAAAGGTTTTACATAGCAAGTGGGAGCACCGATTAGAACACGACGGTAGCAAGCGGTACAAAGAAATACTTGTTGTAAAAGGTGAAAAAGAAGTCATTGGTTACACTGATATTTTCTCTCTGGTGGTAAAGTTAACTACTATCAGGACTGTACTTGGATTGATTGTAAAAAAAAGATTTACATCTGGAACAGTTAGACGTAAAGACGACGTTTCTTCATGGTGAGCTAGATGAAGAAATGAATCAATCACAGGAATTTGAAGTACGAAGGAAAGAGAAAATGTTGTGCAAACTTCAAAAGAGCTTGTATGGTCTAAAACAAGCTCCAAGACAATGGTACAAGAAGTTTGATGGTGTGATGAATAATGATGGTTTTATGAGGTATCATGTTGATCAATGTTGTTATGTGAAGCTTGATGGTTATTATATCATACTACTGATATATGTAGATGATATGTTGATAGCAGGAGCTTGTCTGGAGGAGATTGATAAACTCGAGAAAGAGTTATCAAAGGAATTTGCTTTGAAGGATTTGGGTGCTGCAAAACAAATCCTTGGAATGATGATCCTTAGAGATCGGGTGATTGGAGTCTTGAAGCTTGAGAAGATTCCTGGAAGCAAGAATCCAGCTGATATGTTCACGAAGGCTGTTATCATTGAAAAACTGAAGTTGTGTTTGACTTCAGTTGGTCTCCTGGACTAACAAAAGAGGTATGAGCTGCTGCACTGATGGTGTGAAGACATGATTGAAATCAAGTCTTCAAGTGAGAGAATTGTTAGGTGAGATTTAATGGGGTGGGGCTCACATTAAATAAAATAATAAAAATCACATATCCCACATTGAATGTTTACAAAACTGAACGAGAGAATTAGTTTTAAATAGATCTCAATTCTTTCAATTATTAAATCCCAAAATCAAAAGCTTTTCAGCTTTGATAAAAAGAGAGTGCATAGAAAAAAGAGTGTATTTTTTTCTTGAGTGCTAGAATTCTCTTATGTGAGTTAGAAAATTATTTTCTCGGTATACTTGGGTTGGAAGTGAGAAATATTGAGTGTATTGGTGTATACACTTTTTGTAATATTTCTTCCAGTTATAAAAGTTTCAGTGCTCCGTGGACGTAGCCTATTTTTGGATGAACAACGTAAATCTGTGTGTTTTTGTTGATTATTTTATTCCGTAATTTTTTGGTACTATATTATCATCGTGATCGACATCGCTTCAGTATAATTTCCCAACATATCTAATCGCCAGCTGGCCAAACATCATGTTTGCGGTTTGTTTATGCTCATAGTTTCAAGCTAACCCTATGCAATCTCATTTTAATGCTGCAAAACGTATTCTTAAATATCTTAAAGGTTCTGCTAATGTGGGTCTTTGATATCCAAATATTCAAGTTTTAATCTAGTAGGTTATTCAGAAGCAGATTACGCTGGTTGCAAAATTTATCGGAAAAAGCACAAGTAGATCAGGTCAGTTCTTGGGTGATAGACTAATATATTTGTTCAGTAAGAAACAAACGTCTGTTGCCACATCAACCGCTGAAGCGGATTATCTTGCAGTTGGAAGTTGCTGTGCTCAAATGCTATGGTTACAATAGCAGCTCAAAGATTATGGAATTCAAACTGCCGAATCTCCCATTTTATGTGACAACACTAGTGCAATGATCATTACATACAACCCTGTATTGCACCCTCGGACATAGCATATCGACATTAGATATCTTTTTATCTGAGAACACGTAATGAAGAAAGAAATTCATCTTGAATATGTCTCAACAGATCAACAGGCAGTAGACATATTCACCAAATCGCTACTAGACTGCTAAGTTCTCTTATTTTCGAAATATTTTGGTTTAATTGATTTATCTTAGTCATTTTAACATTTTTATATATTGATTCATTGCCAAGATTAAATACAGGAATTAATAAAGCATTAAAGAGAAAACATCATATTTCATCATCTAATGCCCCCACCAGAAGGTGAACCAAGTTGGCAATCCTTCTCAGAACCTTCTACTCCTTGAGGAGCATCAGCAGATAGACATCTTCATCCGTGAAGATGTCAGCAACATGAGCGATGCGGAGACATCGATGATACTTATTTTTTGTTGCCACTCGTTTCCTCATGGTAACAAGTCCTTCCTCATGGAAAGACTGCAGATCTTGGATCTTGTTCCAGGTAGATGGCGTCTTTTCCAAGACGCTATCATCTATCTTGAGCTTCATCGCAGCCACTATGGACCGCATGAACTCCTCTGCTAAGTCTGGTTGTTGAGAACTACTCACCTTGTCCATATGTTCCTGCTTTGATAGCGTATTATCTACTGAAATTTTTAAGTGATTTTGTGACTAACCAGTTTGCTCGTATTTATAGATTCGAAACATACGAAGAGTCACAATCATTATTACTGACAGGAGGATCTGAAGAGATTTATGTCCACCAAGCATGGTTCATCTTCCGAGGATAAGCCCGTCTAATGCATATATTTAGGGGGAAATATCGGTTCAGTCGAAAATTAATGGGTTAAAGGAAACAAGTTTTCAACCGCTGAGGTTGACAAATGAACAACCCATGTTTATTGAGTGACTCAACCACTTACCTCCTAATCACATTAAAGCAACCGGTTCGTTTCTTTTTGCAAGGCACGTTTCTCAACGACATTACATAAAAATCACTCAACTCTTTCTCCACATCATTATGTAAAAATCACTCAACTCTGTGACTGACCTATAAGACGTCACAATTATTTTCTTAAAATTTGAAATAAATCATTATACAGTCGTCTGAAATTTTTCAAATTTTAAAATCCCTCCACTGACAGTCCTCCACGTGGACTGATCTGTGGCTCTCCGAACCAGACATAGACACATGAACCTTGTATTATCACTTTTATTCTAATATAGAAATTTACTATCTTCATACTGTTCTTCTGAGGCATTTTGATTGTCAAAGATCATCCTGCAAATTTCATCATCTTCTTAATCGCACAGATGATTGCATCCATTGCTCACAACACCATCGCTGTCAACTTTGCATTTGTGCTCGCCATGAGCAATAAGCCAATGCAAGCTATGTTCCGAATGCTCGAATCTTCCGGCCTTCGTTCCTTTTTGGGATGCAGTGAGCAATACTCCGAGATCCTATTGAAAGAATTCTTTGATACCGCCTATATGGAAAATAAGGAAATCATATGTGCTATTCAAGGAAAGAATCTTCATATTACCCAGAAGATGTTCGCTGATTTGTTTAAACTACCAGCTGCTGGAATCACTGACTTTACTACTCTTCGAGAGGGCAACATTGAGCTTTGGAGAAGTGACTTCTCTCTCTCTGACTCCCCGATTTCTTCTCCAACGTGCCAAAAATGGGATCTGAAAATTGAATTCAGACTGATGACTGATAGTGGCGAAGGGAATTCTCGCCAAGACCGATGCATATGTCATCATAAACGTGTCCCTTTTTATCATATACTTTTTCATATCATCATATACGTTTCGTGTATCATATACGTATTTGTATTCCCATTTTCATTGAATTCAGATCCTCAACTGTGACTTTCGTATCAGCTGAAGGTTGATAGGATTCATCTACGTATTAACCACATTACCGGGGGGCGGGGACATCAGCGAAAATCTCAACAGTCAACTGAGCTTTGGCCTTACATATCATCGTATTAGTCACAATCAATTCATCTCCTCCACCTTTTCGTATTTCCATCACTTATAAAAATTTACGCATATACATATTTCATTTTCATTTTAAAACCAAGCACGCAACATCTCTTTTAGCAGTTAACGTTTCATCATAAACATATTAACATTATTTACAGCATTCAGTGCACTGCCAGGACGTCTAATATTTTTCAGGTGTAAAATGACCGTTTTGCCCCTAAAACCTTAACTTCCCCAATTTATCTTTAGACTTTAAAACAACTACCCAAATTATTCCAAACTTAATATAACACCTTAAAATACACTCATAAATATTTTTTAGATGTAAACTTAATCTTCTCGACTAATTTCTCAATTCGTATTTAAACTTAGACGTACATTCCGGTTTTGACTCGTATCGACTCGAAACTTAACCAAAACTTACCAAACTTGAACCCAAGCTTCATAACACCTAACTAGACCATATTAAATCCAATTCAAGCCCTACCAGCTACTGAAGTTTCTGCATAGGTTTCCTAGTTCTAGTAGGATTTGAACTTCCTCCTATTTCGGCTCTAGCCCCTAACCACTTGGTCCAGACCCTGGTCGACCCTCCTAGGACCCTAACAAAACCCACTAGGACCCTCTTAGCCCAATCTCCTTGGCCCATGCACGAGAACATGCATGATTTAACCCCACGCGCACAGCCGCAGCTAGGAAGTGTCCAAGCCGCGCTCAACTCTCCTCCAGCTCCTTCCAGATTCGCGTGGTCTGTCTTGGCTCGAGGCTAGGACCGTCACGAGCCCAGCCCTTCACCCAGAAAGAGCCTCGCGCAGCCTCCTGTCCTGAATCACCCAAGGCCGAGCCCTAGCCCACTTTAAGTTCTCGACCATGCGTTGCGTGCAACTCTCATGATCTAGCCCTCATTCCAGCCTTCATGCAACCTATATAAGACCCTAGCATGACCCTCATAATCCCCTTGGACGTGCCCTTGACAGCAACAAGCCGCCGCATGCCCTAGGAAGCCCTAGCCGAAAAGTCCTTGTTCACGAGGAGTCTATTTTCGTCCCTCCTGTCACTCGGTGATGTCCAGCCCTTATGTCAGCTTATCTAGGCCCTCAAACCCTCCTAAACTCATATCTTCCCATAGCTCTATGATGACAGCCACTTTATGCATCATTAGGAAGAGTTTTAGGTTTCCAAAACACATGTTCTAATCATAGTTTGGTATAAAAACGAAAATAAATACAAACCCAACATGTTTTTCATGCAAACATGCATCAAATATATATTATGGTGTGATATATGAGAAAAAAGAGAATTAAGGCGTGTCCTTTGCGTATATTACGCTTGAAAATAAATTGACGATGCGAGGAACGATGGCGGAGAGGAGGCCCCTTGCTGATTTTCTTCAAGAAACAAGTGACCTTCCTCTACCATTTACGTGTGGTGTGGTTGTTGGCTGATGAAGGAAGAGTCCTTGTTGCTTAGGGGTGATAGGCGTGAGTTTATTATGGGGTTTGGGGAGGATTTGTTAGCTTTTATTTTAATTAAAACTCATGGTGCAATCTTGGGCCCACTAGCCAAATATAATAATCCCATTAAGCTCATTATTTGATATTTAAAATATTTTGTTTAGAAAAGTTTGTGAAAATATTAGCCGAGTTCATACTGTTTAAAAATACAACTCGATGTGTAAAAACACCTTAAAACACCTCATTTTCGAAAATTCCATTTTAAATACACAATACATTAAACAATTAAAAATAATTATTTAATAAAATATTTTTCCTTATATGGTCACCGATTTCCGTTCCTCGATCGCATCTCGAATAACATTTGAAAACATAATGCATTCTAGTAGAAACTATATTTTAAATATGTAAACATACCTACCATATTTAATAAATGCAATTAAAATAATTTAATTAAAATAAAAAAACTGATAATCATACATGCATGTGGTTCATATCGACCTTCAAATTTTCGGGACGTTACATGTTCACTCTTTTAGGATAGATAGTTCTCGAGTCTTTCTTCTTTTTTTTTTTTTTTTTATGATTTGAACCTAGTATAAGGGTATTTAATTTTAGGTTATTAAATAAAACTATAGGAATTTATTAAGTTTACATCACGCATTACACAATTTATGAAATTAATAGAATATCTATATGCTTTGACTATTTAATATTTATCCATCTCAAAATATCGTTTCAATTAACTCATCACATGCACTAAGCTGTAACTTTCAATTCATGGTGAATTTTCCATTTTTTTACCTTTATTTATGTCTTTAGACGTCACTCCATATTTTTCATAGATTTACATCAATTTATGGGTATCAACGTACTAGTTGAAAATAATTTTAATTACTAAATATGTTGCGTACACACGACGCTTGAATAATTCACACAAAATTTATGTGTGTTCCGATTAATAATTCAATCCAACCTTGAGTTTCATCATTTAATGTATTAGAGATTACTTAAAAAAAATATACTTCATAAAAATATTAATCCAGAGATGTATCTAAACTGTCTTAGGCTCTTAGTTCACCAATAAAATCATGAAATTAGAAGACTGGTTGCATGTTTCAGTGAGAGATGAAGTTGTCGTGCTAATGTCATCATCGATAATTTTATTAAATGTTCATGAAATGATTAGATGATGTTAAAGTATTAAAATTTTATTCTATTTAATAACTTTGTATTTTAAAAATTTAATTAAATAACACATAATTTTTTTTAAAAAATTACAATGGCAAATAATTAAATCACATATATTGACATCATAGTATTAATAAATAATAGAAACTGTTGTTACTAATTCGGTATATTAGTTTTTTTTTTTGAAACACGGTATATTAGTCATTAATACATCAAATTTGTTTTCTAAAATGATTAAGTTTTTTGTGAGACGGTTTCACGGAACTTTATTTATTCATGAGATGAGTCAATCATGTCTATATTTATATATATAAAAAAATACATTTGATATAACAAGTAATATTTTTTCACGTGTGATCCAAATAAAAAATTCATCTCATAAAATTGACTCATGAAATCGTTTCATAATAGTTTTGTTTTACAAAATATCCACCCTTTACCCTATATTATTATCAATACAAAAAATAAAAAAGTAAAAAATTATTAATGAAAAATATGCATTTAAAATTAAAATTTAATATGGTTTGAATCTCCAGCAATAATTAGGGTTTAGGGTTAGGGTGGAATCAGGACTGCACATCCGCGCTGCGCTGTCTTCAATTTTTTAGTCGTTGTATTTTTGTTGGAGAACCTTTGTACAAAATATAGTAATTGTGTAGATCGACATGAAGGTGAAATCGTCGAGAACCATTGAATTTTCATCAGACGAAGAAGTCGGGAAGGTGAAATATCGGAACGGAACAGTGTGCAGCAGCGACGATGAAGAAGCCAACGCAGACCTCAGTCTGGAAATAATTGAAAAAGCCATGCTTCGAAATCGTCAAAACTTTCCGCGGGATGACGGCGTTTCCGATATTGTCACGAATTTGAAGCAAGAGAGAAAGAAAAAGGACAAAAAGAAGAGTAGGAAGAGCAACGGACCCGTAGTTTCCGACGCTGCAGTAAGCATTTCATTTCTAGTTGACTCATTAGAAATAATTTATTGGGTTGAAGAATTTCTTTTATGGATTTGAAACCTTTGGTTTTAAGTTCATGATTTGTGTGGTAAGGAGTATGCGAGCTTATTTTCTATTGAATTCGGTAAAAGCCAAGTCCTTTTGTGGAGGCAGACCATAGTAACTTGTCACATTTTATTGAGTCATACCGTCCACCGATTAATATTCTGGTACCTGTTTCAGGAGGCGTTTGAAATAGACATGGGTTTTCGGGATTTTTGTGGGGATTTATTTCAGGTAAATTTAAAACTAAAATAAAGATTAGTTCGTTATGTTTTGCAGCTGGCTGCTTGTAATTGAATTGCACTACTATTATTTTTTTGTTTCTGTTATGTTGGAAGAGCAGTGAAGAAGCGCATTTTGTTTTTCGATCAGGCTAGTAATTCGTTTGGCTGGTATTTTTTTTGTGATATTAATTAATGGGATTTAGTGCCTGTTTAGATAAAAGCATTTGGAAATCTGTCTCCTGATCTAAAAATTACTTTTCATTATTTTTTCGATCTTGTGTTTTCTAGCTCGTGTTTTTGTCAGACAGGAGCATTTTTGTTTTATTTCCTTGTGTTGAAACATATATTTCGTTAAGCTGTAATTTCCGTTCTGTTTGACCTTTGGCCATGATTTTTTTATTTTGATTTTTCATTATCTTTGATTTTGTAAGGTTGATAATGAGAAGCATGTCGATAATGTGAAGGATGATGAGAATTCCAAGACTGACAAAGCCATTGAAATTTCTGATAAATATGTCGAAACAAATCCTGTTGAGATGTCTGACAATACAGTCCTGAGGAAGCTTCTTGTGAGTTGAAATAATTTGTGTACAAGTGTCATTTTGGGTTATTCATGTGTCTTCACAAGAAGGCTTAGTTTGGTTGTTACACATATCATGATCTCAGCGAGGGCCTAGGTACTTTGATCCTCCAAATAACAGTTGGGGAGCATGCTATAATTGTGGGGAAGAGGGGCATACAGCTGTCAACTGTACTTCTGCTAAGCGCAAGAAACCTTGCTTTGTTTGTGGGAGCTTTGAACACAATGCAAAACAGTGCACCAAGGTGTGTGCTCGAGACCATGTCCAATTTACCTGAGTTTTTCTTGGAATATGAAAATAATTATTCTAGATGTCGTTTTCTTATTTCCTCGCTATTGTATGAAGTTCGTCTGTATTTTTCATGGGCTCATACAAGTTCCCATAGTTTAATCCACAATTTTGCATCACCGTTTGACGGTATATTATCCTGTGATCTTGGATATGCAACATTGACAGGAAGTCTCAAGGCTTGTTCATCAGACTTTTGCTGTTTAGAGTTTTGTCAACTGATTTTCACGCTTTGTTTGTTTGTCGTGTTCTGTCTTCCTGATCTGGGTTCCATCTTTTTTATTTGGAAGGGACGAGATTGCTTTATTTGCAAGCAACAAGGACACCGGGCAAAAGATTGCCCTGAAAAATACCAGAGCACAAAGATATGCCTAAGATGTGGAGATGACGGTCATGATATGTTCATATGCAGGAACAGCTATTCTTCCGATGATCTCAAGGTCCTTCTTTTATGCATGATTACATGAAGACATCATTTCGACAGGATGTTAATTTTTTTCTCTCTCCCTAACTTTTGCAGAATATACAATGTTATGTTTGTCAAAGATTTGGTCATCTTTGTTGTGTAAAGTGTAGTGATCCTGGCCCACGAGAAGTTTCCTGTTATAGGTGTGGTCTGTCAGGCCATACTGGTTTGGTAAGTTTTTACCTAATCCATTTTTTATTATTTTCAATTGTTACTGATTAATTGGAAGTAAGTCAAATAATCAGGGCTAAGTTGCTGTTGCATGTAAAGTTTTTTACATTTGACCTGCGAACTGTACCACATTCAAATATTTGCATGGCAAGAATATATCAGTAGCAAGCATGTGGTCATTTTATGTGTTTTTTAACAGGCAGTGATTGAATAATGTCAGGTTGTCGTTTGACAGTACCTCTAGTATATTGGCTTTTGATATCAGATCCAGAGAATACAACATTCTTTATGTAATCACTGACGAAACATGAGCTCATGAATTCCTTTCATTATGTTGTGTCATCTATTAACCTCGTCTGCAAATGGGATTGTGGTCTGAATTGTGCCTGTGGTGGGTGTTGTTGTGACACGAGCACGCAATCACTGATGAAGCATGAGCTCATGAATTCCTTTCATTATGTTGTGTCATCTATTAACCTTGTCTGCAAATAGGATTGTGGTCTGAATTGTGCCTGTGGTGGGTGGTGTTGTGACATGAGTACACAATCACTCACGAAGCATGAACTAATGAATTCCTTTCATTATGTTGTGTCATCTATTAACCTTGTCTGCAAAAGGGATCGTGGTCTGAATTGTGCCTGTCGTGGGTGGTGTTGTGACATGAGAACGCAATCACTGACGAAGCATGAGCTCATGAATTCCTTTCATTATGTTGTGTCATCTATTAACCTTGTCTGCAAATGGGATTGTGGTCTGAATTGTACATGTGGTGCGTGTTGTTGTGACATGAGCACGCAAGATAGTTTCAGCATCTCTGATTCATGGCAACATTCTCTAACCTTGTATGCATCATTTCCAAATCATCTATATTTTGTTTATGCAGGCTTGTACAGGGTCCCGCATGGATACAAATGGCCCAGGATTGACACATTCATGCTATAAGTGTGGTGTCGAAGGACATTTTGCTCGTGAATGCACCAACTCAACAAAGGTATGATCGATAATTCTTCACTCTTTTGCGTAGATTTAAGCATCCCAAATATCAGGTCTGAACCTCACATCTACTTTCTTCCCCAAATTGGGTACTCCCCCAAGATATGCCTCTCCTTTGTATTGTCACAAGAAATTCATCTTTGTTTGTCTTCCCACAGTCTACCAAGAGAAATCGTGAACTATCAACTCCTAAAGTAGGATCATCTAAGAAGAAGAAAGACCAAATGGAAGTCAAATCTGCACCTCACGACCTTCGCAACAAGTACAAAAAGCAAAGAATTCAGTACATTGAACCCACATCACCTGCTCAAATTAAACACAGAGGTGGTTGGACCACTGAACATCCTGGAGATTTCCACAGCACCAAATCCAAACCAAATTATTGGAGATCCCCTGTAACCCCAAACAACAGAGGATCTAAGATCTCTAGTTCAAACGGCAGTTATTCTTCCAGCTCTCGTCCTCCCAAGAGATACAGCGACTTTAATACTGATTCGACGCCCTATAGTTCGGGCCATTATTATCCACACAGATTTTCAGCTTCACGGTATAGCAATAGCAGTAATGACCGGTTGGGTAGAAGTTATAATCGTTGGTAGATAATCATGGTTGTTTAACTCATCAATGGGTTCTCTTCTTCACCGTGATGACCACGTTTCGGTTTTAATGGGTTAGTGAGTAAGCCGAAAAGCAAAGTTGGCTTGGGAATGCTGGACATCCCAGTGGCTGTTTTCGAATGCTGTTTCCATCGTCGTCTCCTTCCCAATCGGGAATGTAGCATCTTGCAAACCATGCTATAAAGTTATTTTCTGAGGATGCGTGTTACTCATAATATAGAAACAAATTTGCTGGAAAACCTTCCTGAGTATGCATGCATACACCAGCCTAGCCTTGCTGCTGTACCTTTTTGTTTTTGTGTTTAAAATTTGAAAATCTTGTTATTACTTTATCTATCAATCTATGTATCAATTTTTTGCATCTCTTGATATGATGTCTTTTTCAAAATTTAAAGTTATTCTTTGCATTAATTTCTTTTTTCCCTATTTTCTACAATATTGATTTTATTTATAAAATAATAATATTATTATTTTGTTTATATTTATATAATTTATCTTTCGAGTACTTGAAACTTGGATTTCTGTGTTTCGATTGGTAATATAAATTTATGAAAATCGACTTGGTCTCATTTATGTGTAGTATATTTCATCGGAGAGATTCTTTGGCATGTGAGTATAATACATGTATTAAATTTTAATATATGAAGTATAATTCATAAACATTAAATTTTCTTTTAAGTTAGTTTTGTTGGACTAATATATTCTATTTATGTATTTGCTCTTTAACAATTCTCGGATTAAATAAAAAAATACAGTGGGGTTGGTATTTGGGAAAAATTTAGTACCTTTGGAGGGTAATTTAATTATTTTACGAGTATATTTCTCAATAATATGATAATGATGATTATTATTATAAAAAAACCATGGATTTTATGGAAGTTTATTAAAAAAATGTGATTATCTTTCTCTTCATAGTCGTGGTATCTATTACTTTTTAGGCAAAAACTTGTGTGAGACGGTCTCATGAGTCGTATTTTGTGAGACATATATTTTATTTGGGTCATCCATGAAAAAATATTACTTTTTATGTTAAGGTACAGTTTGTCTCGGTGGATGAGAGGGGGATTAGATGACACATACTGTCTCATACCTTGTTCCTTTGTCTTATTGAGAAAAATAAAATGTCCATGGGCCCGACATTGAAGACTGAAATCTGAGTACAAGATATTACACTAGACACTTGAGATGTGTTCTCACGTCTAGTAGTACAGTATTCTAGATTTTCATGAAATATCCCCATTATGCCTTCATTAATTGTACTGAATTTACATAGGAGAAATCAAAAACAAATTAAAATAGGGAAAGAACCCTAGATCATGAAGCTTGTTCGGGAAGGAGAAAGCTGAAGAACAAAGAATGGGGACAAAGAAGTATGAAATAGTGTGAGCCAAGAAGAAGATTCAATCGCTTTCCGATAATAGGGTTGACCGATCGAGACGCTTTGGAAGAAGGCATTGTTGAAATACAACATTTCTCGTCAAAAATACTGGTGAGATGATCATATTTTAGAGGAACAACCTACTTTCACTGCTATGATTTTTTATTGTTTTTGGATTGTTTGTGGTATATTTGTCTTCAATTGGAAGTCCATGCTCCCTATTGAAACCTTTTCTTATTTTTGTGTACCTTTTTTTTTCTTAATCTTCCGCATCATTAATCTACAACCAGTTGTATTCTTTCTTATGTGCCACATCCTTAACCTCCACGGTTTGGTACTATTTTTGTATATTTTCAAAAGTAACGATGTGTACCTTGACTTCTTCATTTTTACTGCATGGTTAACCAGATTTGGACATTTATATGGATTATATATAAACTTTATATTACTAATTTATGATGTGACAGACATCTATTTGTAATGGGTGAAGAAGATGGATACACACAAGAGTTGCAACAAATTCTTATATCTTCCTTTGTGTTCGTCACCATTGTGTCGTGTTTCTACACCAAGTTTTTATCGATAACAAAGCGTAGGCCATATAGAAGACGTGTAAGGCATGATGATTCTGAAAGAATAAATGCTCAAGTGAACCACTTACGTAGGATTATTGACACAAGAGATGTCCAATGTATTGTCAATTTGCGAATGACTCGTAATGCATTCGCACGTCTATGCTATCTCCTAACCCATGTGGGTGGCCTAGTGGAATCTAGGTATATACGAGTTGAGGAGAATGTTGCCATGTTTTTGTCTATTTTAGCACACCACAAGAAAAATAGTTATTGGCCATGACTACCTACGTAGTGGGCATACTGTCAGCAATCATTTCCACGAAGTGCTTAGATGTGTTTTGAAACTACACCTATTACTTCTCGTGAAGCCAGATCCAGTGACAGAAGACTGCTCAAACGAAGCTTGGAAATTTTTCAAGGTACAATGATATATCCTCGATTTAGTAAAGATTTTGTAGATACATGTCCTTTCCTCTGTTTAGAAACTACACCCATTATCCTTAGCTATTTGAATTGTCATCGATGATGTGTTTTCACAATCTCTGCAGGGTTGTCTTGGAGCATTGGATGGTACGTACGTGAATGTTTAAGTACATAATAAAGACAAGCCAAGATACCGAACAAGGAAAGGAACAACAACTGGGAACGTATTGGTCGTGTGTGACCGTAACATGAATTTCATTTATGCACTAACAGGGTGGGAAGGATCGGCGGCAGATGCCAGGGTTCTTAGAGATGCAATTCACCGAGAAGATGGTCAAAAGGTTCCGCGAGGTATGTATTATTTTTACTTGTAATATTGTATCATGTCATTTTGTGTACTATACGATTAATGACCACAAATTATATATTATAAATTTTGCGTTACTTTTACCTTATAACCAGTGTATAACACACTCCAAATCTTTCCTAACTTTGGGACAACGTTGCAGGGTGCTACTATCTATGTGATAATGGTTAACACCTTACAGGAGAACAAGGTACCATATGGACGACTGGGCAATTGGAGCTAGAGGTCCACAAAACTTCAAAGAGTATTTCAACTCAAAACATTGTCACGCATGTAATGTAATTGAAAGAGCGTTTGGTCTATTAACGAGACGGTGGGCAGTACTACGCAGTCCGACATTTTATCATTTGCAAGTTCAGAACCATATCATATTGGCATGTATGCTGCTACATAATTTCATCCGTGTTGAAATGCCCGAAGACCCACTATAAGGAATTGATGAAGTAATTACTGTCACTACAGAAGCTGGTGAAGAGGAATTTATTGACAATATCGAGTCTTCCCCAACTTGGGATTTGTGGAGAGATAACCTTGCAATGTCGATGTATAATAATTAAGTATCATACCAAATCTAGACCATAAACTTTATTTGATTGTAATGCAATTACGTGTACCAATTACTCTTAATAATTTTTGTGTTGCTTGCAAGCAAGACTTCGTCAATATGATGTAGTTGAGTTCTTCCACTGCCTATGACACACGCGTTTGATATTTTTGTGTTTAATTTCATTGTGCACATGTTTATGTTTTTGTTACTGTCTGAAACAATGTGCTACTTTAATTTGTTATTATGTTCTTATTGTCAGGTATTACATCAACACAAGTGACTATGGACATTGGAACTTGTAGCAGTACAATGGCTAACAAGGTGAAGAAATCTGAAAAAAGTCGTCGGGTGTGAAGTGCTCGTGAGGATGAAGTGTTGATACAATCATTGAAAGAAGCAATTGCAAATGGCTGGAAAAGTGAGAACTGGTTTCAAGTGTGGCTACTTGAGTTTCCTTGAGAAGACAATAATGAAAATATTCCCAGGGACCGAATTACGAGGCTGTCCACACATCAACTCCAAAATTCATGTCTGGAAAATAAATCATGGCACATTGGTTACCATGTTGAGTAGAAGTGGAATGGGGTGGAATGATACACAAAAAATGATCGAGGCGTCGGATGAAGTGTGTGATGCATTTGTCAAGGTAACGTTCAATTGAAAGTAACAAAATTGTTTACTTTTTAATTTTACATTACATATTATGTCTATAAGATATTAAATTTAGAAAAATGAATCTATTTTATTGAAAAACAAATTGATAGATTGATAGTAGTGTCAAAACATGGCGATTCAAGTCATGGAAACATTATACAGATTGGTGTGAAATTTTTGGATTTGATCGTGCAATAGGGGGAAGAACATCGACTTTCGCAACTACAGTTCAACAAGTTCTAAACATTGACGATGTCATAGGAACCTGACATGAATATAGGATTCGAAGACATACACCTGAACATGGAGGGGGGTGGTGAATCGAATTCTGTTGCAAATACAACCTCCTTCACACCATCGGAGAACCAAAAGGTAACTAAAAAGAAACGAAAACAAGCAACGCAAGGTGAAGAATTATTTGTTGATGCCATCAATAGCTTTACTGCTATGACAAAAGAGGCAATAGCTGAGCTTGGTAAACGTCTTAGTCACGACTATGAGATCGCTGATGCCTGTTTCAAAGGATGTACTGGATGTGTTACAAAAGATTTCTGGACTAAGCAGGGATGAGAAGAAAATTGCAGCAGAGATGATAGAGAAACCAAAGAAGTTAGCATTGTTCTTCAGTCTTCACGATGATGACAAATTATCGTTTGTGAGAAGGATTAGTAAAACAGATTGACAGTGCTGTGTTGGTACTATCTTGTTTCTGTCTATGTTACTTTCTCCTTTTGTTGATGTGGTATTGCAGGATATGTATTTTGCTATGTGGAAGTAACCGTGCTACATCATGATATGTGTCTTCCACTTTTTTTCAACATATATATGGTACTTATTTGGGGAAGATATGTGATATGGTATTTCAAATTATTGGATTGTTGATATAATTTTCAGGTGAGTTGTTTTTAGTAATATTTGTTTAGCTTTCCTTCCGTCATTAATTCTTGTGTTTCCCCCAACCTTACTGCATTTAATTAGATGTGATAAATTGCATTGTTGTTTTCAATCCAACTTTATGTCCATGGTAACTTTTTTTTACATACACGAGACATATTTCATTGCACACAAATTCCTTCGTTGTGCATGGAGAATGGAATTGTAAGCAAAGTTTTAGGCTTCCATGTACTATTTTTGTCCAATTGTGCTTCTCAATGTGGTTTGAAAGATTTTAAATAAAGGAAGAAAAAGAAAATGAACTTGTAAAAAGTATGAAACTGCCTTGATAATATACAGTAACAACTCAACTATTCTCACTTCAAAGCACTGTATATGAATGTATAAAGTTAGTCTTTTGATTCAGTTGTTTTTGTCTCCTTGAGAAATGATAATTTGAAGATTGCAATCACACATACTTAAAAAAAACATTAATAATGAAAAATGCTTAACAAGCATTATATCAAATACATTTATAATTAACCATTACTAAGGTGAGAATGAACCTTACCATAAGCTTCACAACAATTTGACAAAAGCAGCACATCAATCTAACTAGTGCCATCTAAGTACGATAACATATATACGTTGTTGAGAAGCCACAAAAGACACAAAAAGAGGTCATACACACCATTACAGTCAGTATCCAAGTAGACTCTCAGCCACGGTTTTTCATAGGTGAGCAACTAGACTGTGAGCTTTGGATATCAGTTTGTTTTCCATCCGCACACGTTACCTCCACCGCCCACCATGTTTGGCGCATTGATGCAATCCAAAGTCTTCATCCTGCTATAGCCAGCAGCTTCAACATTGAGAAGTACATCATTCTTTGCCGTCAGCCTCTCCTTATCACATGTGGATTTTTTGTCTGCACGAGAAACAGTTACATCTTGGACACTACTGGATTTTTTACGTTTAGGAGGTGATGGTAAAATCTCAACTTCATCGTCTGAAGTGAGATAAATATACCCGAAGTCTTCTTTCCAATAAATGGGTAGCAGGTATTTCCAACTACTTGTAACACTATCATCAGAAGCTTGTGTCTTTTTCTTACTCATTCTCATGTTGGAGTAGATGATGAAGATTGAAATTTCAATATAATATTAGTTCTTTTCTGTGCACTTTATCTCATTTGGTGATAAGCTTTAAATAGAAAATTTGTAGACACAACTAACTCATTAATTTCAGCCAAAACACAACAATCAAACTTCACTTCAATTGATTTGATGCAGGGAGTTGTAAGATTCTGCACGAAATGAATATGCATTCCTGTAGCACATCAAAATCAAATCTTTTGGTGGTTGGATAATGTAAATGCATGTAATAATTACGAAGTTACTTCATTTATATAAATGCTACACGAACACAATTTCTGATGGAAAAAATGACTGATATGCCAGGTACAAAGATCGTAGGTAGGAAAGTAGACACATTGAAAAAAATTAACAGAAAGGATACATACATTCATTTGATGTGATGCATTAATAATGACAAATACATGACATCTGAAGAAGCATATACAATATCTTAACAAAATCTGATAGTTGGTGCTTAAGATCAATTAAAATATTACATCGGATATCACAATGCATTAGTAGACCGAATAAAAAAATAATATGTTTTAGCAATCTGCATTAAAATCAAGTGTCATGGTTGGTGGATGTAAGCAAATGTAGATATCTTGCATTAACTTGATTGTAAGTACAAAACATTAGCATCTTAAACGATCCCACTGCATAGTGGTCTAACACATAAACAAGTTAAGCCATGCATCTTACTTGGACGCAATTAAAAGTAATATTGCTAAAAGGATGACACAAAGCCAGGGTGCGTAGCCATAGTATGGGCTGGGGCTGGGCTCAAGCCCAACAAAGATTATCAATTTTTTTATATAGACATAGTGTAGTCCAGTTATTTCCTTAAGCCCATCCATTACAAAAATAAAATGAAAAGAAAAAAAAAGAGAGAAAGTAAAAAAACAATAGAAAAAAAAAGCTCATCTCTCACAGCTTCAGGAGCGCCTGAAATTGGAATTCCCATATCAATAGAGCTTCTCACTCTCTGAAAGTGCTATTTATTCTTTGATTGATAAATTTTATCCCAATGATTTTTCCAAAGATGACATGAAACATTTGAAGACTCAATTGGATCATTACAAGCTTGATGTATTTGAGGATCCGAGGTTTAAAGATATTGATTCTCTTCCGAAATTATGCTGACTTCTAGTTGAAACAAAGAAGTCGAGGATTTATTTCATTATTGATAGACTGATTCGTTTGATCTTGACTCTTCCAGTTTCCACTGCTACAACTGAGCGAGCATTTTTAGGAATGAAATTTCTCAAGACACCACTTCGCAAAAAAATGGAGCATGAATATTTAAACAATGCAATGATTTTGTATATTGAGAGAGAGAGATTGCTCATGACATTGATATAGATTATATAATTGATAGATTTGATCTTTTGAAAAATCGAAGGTTGCGATTAAAGTAGTGTTTATTTAAGTTACCCTCTTTCGCGTAAGTTTTTTTTTATTACGAGTACTCTTTCATATGATTAATGTTTGAACTTTTGAAAAATATTTATCCAGATTTGATGATTATATTGTGAAAATCGTGGATTGCACTTAATCTTTATGTCATGTGAAAAATGTTGTATTGATTTCTAGATTAATTTTTTTTATTTTCTAGCCCCCCATATTTTGAAATTCTGGCTACGCCCCTGCACAAAGCAATGAGAAAAAGCAACCAAAACAACGACATATTTGCTCTCCAGTTAATTTTGGGGGTGGTCGGACATGCTTGTGAATGTTTGAGGGCGAGATTGACCTGTGTTCGATGTTCGACGTTGATGACTCAGCTTTGTTTGACGACTCATCGAAGGGAGGCTCATTGTGCACGTTTTTTCTATTACCAAAGTTGGTCGATGGTGCACCACTTGACACACTTCCGTTAAAAGTTGGTTCCATATTAGGCATGCTATAGAGTCCATGGTATTCATCATACCATATAAATTTGTTTGGATGCTTCAAAGATACCGGACAGATATAGTAATACTTCCTAAGACGGGTAGCAAATTCTTCAGCCTGCCTTAGAATCATTATCCCATGCTTGCACTGACATTGGGGTGGATTTCGTAGGTCCATAGCAAACTGCATAGTAAATGTTCAAAATAATATATTAGGAAAATTGCATTGAAGAAGAGTGTAGTGAAATGCAACTATCGAATAAACAAAATAATGAAACTTGGTTCGTCTCCAAACTTGATTCTTCACTGAGAAGCTCAAGAACAGTGTGTCAATGACGAATTTTTCACAAAAATAAGTTCGGTAGACATATTGTGGACAGCTGAAAAGTTTACACATCATCTACATTATTTGACATCTATGAACTAAGATAACCAGTATTCTTACCATGGAAGATGCTACAAAACTATCATTGGTCGTAAACATCCGTGCGCTGAACATCAGCTAACAATAAATTTACAATATTACAACACAATTAACTATATATTCCAAATTATGTGATCCCTAAATCAAATTTGAAAATAAAAACACGAAGAACAGTGGGATGAAGTTTTGTTACAAAAAAAATGCATGACCTGGTGAAACAATAACTTCTAATTAAAGAAGAAGAAAATGCTACAAGATCTATAACAAAGACACAAGCTTCACAAACCTAGATAGACGTCGAAAGCCCAAAAAAAATGCAGCGAAGAAACGAAACAAAAAAAGTTGCAAATTGGGAGCCCACCGTTTTCTTCACCAATATTGTTGATTCACATGCTGAGCTGATTTAATGGTTGTAGGAGAAGGAGAAATAGAAGGTGACGTGCAAATTTGAACAAGTGAATTCAAGAATGGGAAAGTGCTTTACTGGAGAACAATGATGAAAGTGAAAAATGAACTGTACACTTATTTTCGAAAAATGTGTAAGGGCATTCTAGTACTTACGACTGATTTTTTTGTTTTTTTTTATTTATGTGTATTTGACATCAAATTTTGTCACACTTTACCAAACAATATATAACATATCATATGCAGTTTAGTGATCCATATCTTAAGTCTTACTATCACTAACACATCAGATCCTCGGTTTACTCAATCACACATATCAGACGCTCTCCAAGAATATTACTTTTTATTGTGAATATTGATAGAGTTGACCTGTCTCACAGATAAAGATTCATGAGACCGTCTCACGAGAGACCTACTCTACTTTTTATTCAAAGAAGACCCAGTTTACTAACAGTTTTGGCATGATGATAAATCCATCATTTGACACCACAATTATTTTAATATTGAATTAACTTTATTCGCTACGATCTCGCTATGCTAAAACATGCTAAGCTAAAAATAAAACCTCAACTAAAAAAAATCATTTTAATATAGAAACATCATACTTTATATGTATTTATCTAATATATTACTATTCTATCACTATATATAAAATATGAAAATGTTAAAATAACTTTGTTTTGGTTTTTGTTTGGATTGATGGTTCAAGGTGTTTGAATTGATAGATTCGAGTATGAAGAGATAATGGTACAATGATATTCATTTGATGGTCTTTTTTCTTGACCGATTCATCTTCTTATTCTATTGATCTAAATTGCATTCTAGATACCGATAATCATAATATTAGATTTTATTATAGTTAGATTATGTCGAATTAAATCTACTTCGTTTTTTCTCCATTGTAGAAAAGAGATCTCATCCTCCACTTAAAAATGAAGAAAATGAAATTCGGGAGGTTGCATGTACTATCGAGCCAAATCAAATCCGTTTCGTTTTTTCCCATTGCAGAAGAGAGAGCCCATCCTCCACTTAAAAAATGGTGAAAATGGTGTTCTGGAGGCTGCATGTAATATTTGATCTTCCAACTTCCGATCAAATTTCAATTTTTTTGACTCATTTGAATGAACAAAATCGAAATGAATTTCAAATCAATTTCATATAAAGATGTGCAATTTCAACTTGATTACGATAAATTCTCGGATGTCATTTAAAATTCATCCAACAAATAATTGAACAAATTAAATATCCCCGTTCAAGTAAAATCCATGATACAAAGGGGAAAAAAAAAATTACACACAAATAACCAGACTCAGTTGCCTTCGTTAATTATTACATAAACAAATCTACAATATAAGAATTTTTCATTGAGAACAAGTACAATCACAATTTTCCATTCGCCAAATGCCAACTTTCAAAAATCTTCCCTCTCCATTTTTCTCTCTTTCACTTGCTCAGTAGTCACCAGATAATCATCGCTCAGCACAAGGAATCGAGAAAGCCATGTGTCTCTCTCCGCACACCCACTCTGACAACTAATTTCCGGTGAAGTTATGAATTTCAAAACCGATTTATGATGTATGCTTGCCTGTCATGAATCATTAATTTACTGATTCCTGTTAAAGGGTCTCCGAAAAACCCTTTCTTTCATTCGGAATCCCCGAATTTTGCAGCTTCTGTTGATGTTTTCTTGTGTGTGGATGAGTTTGTCGCTTTTACCCAACACAATCTGTTAGTTTTTACCTGCATTAGCTGGAGTTGCTATCACAATTGAGTTGAATTCAATTTCCTTCGATGGGGGACGACTTCATTTTGCAATTTTCCTCCAATTCGTCTAACCAATCTGATCAGTCCTCGAAGATAGCGAAGCTGGAGGCCAGAATGGTGGGCAAGGCTTCCTCTACAGCTGTCACACAAAGCCAAGTGCAGGTCCAGCCCAAATCGTGGTCTGCGGCCGGGAAGTTTGGTGGGAAGACCGAGAGTCTGCCCAATTCTGCTATTGATAGTGATGATTCTGATGATGATGTGAGTAATTGATTTGTAAAAGCTGGTTATTTTCCCATTTATTTGTATTTTTTATTTTTGTTGTTATCGAGTGTATGACCTCCTGCTCACCGAGTGAAGTGAAAATGAATATTGAAGGAGAACTGAGGAGTTAACTTGAAAGCTGACGATATTTGCTGCCTCAAATTGGTTTCCCAATGACATGCATTTTTTGTTAGCATATGTGGACAGTGTTGATTGCAAGGAAATATAAGATCTGGTTATCATGAACTCACTTTTTATGAAATATAACATAAATTGATCAATGAAACGTAAAACGAGTAACACGTGTGAGACATCAAATTCAGTTACTTTGTTTTGTCGAATATGCGTAATTGCTAGGTTGGACAAGTATTTACTTTTATCTTGAAATGGTAGTCATTGATAAGAAACACCGAGAACTAGACACGTGGAATTGTTGGTTGGCATATGTATTGCCGTTACGATTTTGTTATAATTTTATTATTGATGTGGGTGATTACTATCTTCGAGTCACCAACATGTGTAGTTTGATAAGAACATCTAAGTGAGTTCAAAATTTCCAACTTTACTTTCATATAGTTTTCAATGCTTTTATAGATCACAAAAAGTGTAGGTTTGATGCCAACGATATATAATTTTATCCGACTAAATGAGTTACACGTGGGGAGGGATATGTTATCTGGGAGACACTTCCCTTTCAACTTCCACGTGTTAAGCATTGGTGTGGTATGACTTGTCAGTTTAATTCAATTATGGACCATCATAAAGTGATCGTGAACACCATATTGACATCTAGTCTCCATACAGCATCTCCTGCTAAGAAACATGAAGAGAAGAAACTCACACTTGAAATCACATGTATCATATCATCAGTGCGAAAATTCATCGAACAAGACCATTTTTTCCCTGTCAACATATATTCTATATTCTGTTGTCATGTTATCAAACATAAATCCACTAGCCCATACCCATTACCCATTATCTATGATATTTTTGTATTACTTTGTAGTGTTATATTTTGATACGTACGATATGGATGTGCATGTTTAGTTATCTAACATTTAAATACATTACACACACGCGCACTCTCTTGTCTCTGTTTTCAATCAACAAGAAACAATAAATGGCAAGAGACTGTGTAGAGATCCCAAATTGCCTTGTGCGTGAAAGGTTGGATTACATGTATACCCATCCCATTGTCATTTCTGTATGCAGTGAAATCTTTATGGTGGATTTTAATTTTGATAATTTTTTGCTGTTTGTTTGTTTTAGTTCCAGATTTTTCAAGCATGATTCTAGACACATTCCTTCTATTTATAAGCATATGCATTTATTGCTCATTTTGACATGTTTCTATTCGTGTTGTAGACTGGAGGGGAGTTTCTCATATTAGCTAATACTCAAAAGAGACGTAAGGTCGAAGAAGATCTTGGCTCTACCGCTGTTCCTGTTGAGGTATATAATTTGTGGTACTAATTTGCATGTTGATGTTTCTGAAATTTCTACTTATATTGGTCTTTACCCTGCTTGTCCACTGTTTGAAATTGCAATGGCATGCTATTTCTTAGTTTACTTCTTTGGTTACATCTTGCATTTTTTCTTATATTTTACTATTTTTAAGAGTATACTAATGCTTAAGGAAATGTACCAGGTAGTGAGTGACACAAAGCAAAATATCACAGAAACATTGGAAGTTAACAGCACAAGCGTGGAAGCAAGTAAGAGAAAACAAGGCCGTGGAAGGGGGAATCCCGTGTCTGGTAGAGGTCGTAATCACCGTGTTAATGATCAGGCAAAAAATCAGATGATTTCTCTATCAAATGGTCAACTTGAAAAGTCAAATCAAAAGGTGTGCTTGATTATTTTTTTCAAGTTTTGAATCTTATGAGGTCTTATTTTTCACTTTACCTTAGAAATGATGCACATTTACTGAATACAAACAACAGATTGTCACAATTCTGACAGTCCGACAAAAGCCTTAACCCTAGGTACTTAAAAGACGACCATAGAAAGCTGGATGCACATTACTTGCACAGCCCATTGTTTACGTTGGGGACCTGGGATTTCATTCCTAATGAAAGTTATTATGTGGTTAAAATATCAACTGTGTACCTCAGTGCCTGTTATCAACTATATCTTTTAGTTCACCTCGTTGTCCATTGTCAACAAGACTTTTTTACAAACACTTTGAAAGAAAAATGTATTTTAATACATAGTCATCAACAAAGGGGCAGAAATATGTTTTGGCAGCAAACACAATGAGAGCCCCTCTTAATTTTACAGATCTCAAAAACTCACATGGTTCCAGAATAGGAAAAGAAACCTCGAGACTATGAAAAGGGAACTCTTCCTTTGGCACTATAAGTAAATGGGATTGAGTTCATTTTATTACTTCACTACTTTATATGCACATATATTTAAAGAATTCAAGGTAGTTATATTACCATTTTTCCACCATTTGCCGCATGTTTAAATTTTCTTCTAAGACATAATCTTCCAGATCACATGGTTTGTTTAAGATTTTGAGGCTCTTTCATGTGAATACTTTATGTCTACATGCATCATTTCCTAAATAATATAGGAACCAATGTTTTCAGCCGTGCTTTCAGAATCGGACCTGACAGGCCAGTTCGATCGGGAACCATTCACAGGTCCTGTCCGGACAACTCTAAAAAAAACTGTTTTACCGGTCAAACCAACCAGTCAAGAACCGGTTAACATTTTTTTTATTTTTATTTTTGGTTATATGTATATGATTATTTGGATTTTGAACATTTTTAAATATATTATTTTAGTATTACCGGAGCTTATTTGATTTTTTAAACTTTGGTAAATATATATTTTTATTATTTATATACACAAGTAAGATATTTAAAATTTAAATATATTATTTACTATATTATGTTATAATATAACAGTGCTCTGGTTCGACCGTACGGTTGAACCGGTCCGATCAGTTGAATCACTATTTTAAGGTAGACCGGTTCGATCACCTGTTGGTTTTCAGAACCTTACTCAGTCATTGATTCGACCGATTTGCTGAGAAATTATGACATGTCGTAAGTTGGCATGAAATAATTTGATTGGTCAACAACCAATCAAGAACTTGCAAAATAGGATAAAAATTAATGAACTGGCAAAGTATGATAAAAATTGAGGAACCGACAAAAGATTTAGAAACCAGGTTATCCTCCCTTTACACGGTTCAAAATCATATGCTTCCTCTTCATTTCTCTGTCTGTATTTGAAAGATTTTATTGCTATGGAGAACCTCTAGTTCTCTAATCTCCCTTTTTAAAAGTTTCAGTTTTTCTTCACAAATAAGAGAAAATGATGACTCTACCAAATCTGGTATAACTAACCATAACATTTCGGATTCTTGATGTGGGACATCATGAAGATCTCGAATATAGCATTTTCAATATAATTTACATATTTGGACGCAAGTATTTGCTTGCATGCAAATTTCCCTGAACTAAATTGATAGGTTTTATGGCTTCCGGTGACTAATTTAAACAATACATGTTTAGGTAAATGAATACTTGTTTTCATTTTTTTACCTTCTTAGCTAACAATTAATTTGCATCATCCTGTATATACTGTCCAATTGGCAATGTTTGTTTGGTGGATACTGGATACACCTTTTTACAGTGATTTTAATGTCGTCACAATAGCATTTTTTTCCAAAGCATTTACTTAATTTCTTGTCTTCTAACTCAATTGCTTTGAATTTTTTTTCCATGGAATAAAATGGACTGATATAACCAAATTATATACGAATAGTAGTTTATTTGCTGTTTCTTCTTGTATGTTATCTCGTGCATTTACTTGCACTTTTGTCTGTTGGGCTACACAGGATGGTTACCTTGTGGAGCAGCTTGGACATGATGGCCGCTCATCAATTGAGGTTTTCTTGTTTCTTTTAACCTTTTGATAAATTTGAGCTCAATTTGTTCAATAATGTCAACCTTGAATCCTAGTCCAATCACTACGGTTACTGCCTCAATATTATGGTTGCTGAGCCTTTGAAACAATATCATTTGAACGGCTTTAAAAAAATAAAAATTATAAACAAATAAATATAATTTGATTTGCCGTTAATTAATTAAATTTGTCTGTTATTCAAAACATTAGGAAGAATTGACATCCTTACGAGCAAAAGTTGGAATGTTGGAAGAAGAAGCGAGAAAATACCGTGAAGAGGCCTCTGATTATCAGAATCGTTGTCAGCAATTACAAATGGTAATGTTGCTGTGTTTTTTATTTCTCTTGGATTTCTGGAAGTCGGTGGAGAGCATCTGACTCTTGTTTTATTTTTAACATGAAGATGAAATGACTTTCTCTTTTAACGCAGTACTCTGTTTGGTTCTGATTTGTTTTTCTACTTGAACAGGAGCTAAAGGATCTGAAAGATTATGAACAACAGATGAAACCAAAGGTTTGTTGTTTCTTTTCTTCTTTAGCTTGGAATTTTGCTAAGTAAGTTTATTTCCTGCAGTCATATCTCATATAGTTACTTTAATATTCTTTTGATGCAGAGAATTAAAGTAATATCCAATATATTGATATCAGTTTCAAAAGCAGAGAGACAAGAAGCAAGGATGAAAGTACGCCAAGATTCTTTAAGACTCGGCAATGTCGGGGTCATCAGGTACTTCAAAAGTTCAAAATTTCACTGAGTTATTAGCTTGAATATCAAATCATGTTCTGCAAATCCAACCGATTACATCAGTCAGCCTGTTTGGTGACTGATCCAGCATTTGTGTTTACCGGGGGCCAACTTGTGATTGAAGAACTGAATTTTTGTAAAATATATAATCGGCAGAACTTTATTTTTGGAAGTTTCAGAATAAGTAACTGTCAAGTTGGATTTTTGTGATTTTTTGAGGATGCAACGATGAGAGCTCTTTAGATTCTCTAATCTTGGACTTTTGTTATATCAGATTTTTGATATATTCTTTTTTATTGCTTAAGATGCAAACAAACCAAATCCATCTGAATATTAACTATTTTTATAATATATTTGAGGTCGAGCTTAAATATTTTTAGACCATTCACCATTTTATTTTTTAATAAAAAATAAAATATTTATAATATTTAGTATTTCATCATTGAATAGCTAAGTTTAATACTTTTGATAATTTGATGACCACAAGTGCTGCATTGTCACCTTTTGCTTGATCATTAAAATTTGAAACAATAAATTTGTATAAAATATGTTCCATTTCTAGACCGTTGCCAAGCAATTTAGATCAAGTTCCACTTCTAATTTGAACCACAGTAATCGGTTTAATCACAACTAGAACCATTAATTTTAGAGCCATGATTAGATATCGCATCTCTTGCAAACATTATAATTGATATCAGTTATCATTTTATCACATGTTCTCATATGCTAATTTGATAGTCTCTTCTCGAATTCATGGATTTCGATTATGATTTACGAAGCAATATTCGAGCTACCTCGAAAAGCTAGTGCACCGGCTTGGTTCGTTTGCATTCCGATTGTTGTTACTCCTACCTTTCAAACTTTTATTTGCGAAAAGGTAGTATTTCCTTTGTTACACACCCCTTTTAATGCGACTAATAATTAGAGAATCTGACCAACAGCTGTCATTCTCTGCTGCGCTTTGGTATGATTATTTTGTCAGGTTATGTTAAATTTGTTCTTCACTGATTTGGATAGGACGGGAACTGTCATATCTGAGGCTTGGGAAGATGGGCAAGCACTGAAGGACATAAATTCTCACCTTGTATGTTGCTACTTAAGTCACTATTGATTGTTTTCACTCTTATTTTTGTGTTCCATTCCAGCTATCTGCATTATATTGGGTTTGGATCATTTTAGAAAGTATGGCAGCTTGATGCTGCTTTGTGTTAGGCTTTGGTTCCGAATATTAATCCTTCTTGAAACTTGAATGGACCTTATCAATTAAATTTGGATATCCAACTTTTTTTTCCCGATATTTCTTTTGCAGTTAATGAATGATTTTGACTGCTCGTTCTCATGACCTTTGATTATGTTGTGATGAAGTTTTCCTGATGGTCAGTTTTGTGGCACCATCTTGTAAACATGCTAGAATGTTATATAATTTGAATACTTATTGTTTCTTACCTATGATTAAGTTTCATGCTTAAATTTTGTAGTATAAATGATTAACTCAAAGTGCCTTCTATCTGCTTTGTGTTATTTGCTTTGTGAGCATATATTGGTTGTCCCTTTGCTTATCCAGCCGATACATATTGTCTCAATGATTCTTACACCGATGCAATGTATTTGTTCAGAAAAATTTGTTGGAGACAAAAGAGGCTATTGAGAGGCAACGAAAATCTTTGAAGAAACGCCAACCTGGTAAAGGTTCTCACTTTTTCTTTATGAATTTATGATTCTCAAGGCTGTAACTGTTATCATCAGTAACAATGATCTTTCTTATCGAACATTTCAATGCATCATTGAAATGATTTAAGGTGTAACTTCGAGTCTTGTACCTTGTTATTGTGAAGACCGTGATTATGATATGGAATTGACGTCTGAACATGGTCAATGATGATGTTAGATAACTATTACTTGAAGACCGTGATTATGATATGGAATTGACGTCTGAACATGGTCAATGATGATGTTAGATAACTATTACTTGTAAAAAATTGGTCAATATTTGTTCTGAAGTAACTGAACTTAGCCTCATTGCTGTTGGGTGGATAACTCAATCTCTTTTATAATTATCTCATCTGCTTAGTCGAGATGGTCCATTGCTGTTTTGTTTATGTCTCCATCCGATTTTTCTTTCTCGTTTGTTGTTTGTGCTAAGAAGCATTTTTGTACCCTGGAATCTCTCTATGTATAATAATTTATGATGCAATTAGCTTCTTTGTTTTAATATTCTTTTCATTCCCTCTGAGTGATATTCCATGTATCAAACAAACTCCTATGGCTTTATGGTTGTTGATTGCAGAGAAGGGTGATGCAACTGAAACAGAGGGTGGTACTCAAGAAGAAGATATTGTCATTCATGATGAAATTTATAAGTCTCGCCTAGCTAGCATCAAGCGCGTGAGTTGGTTCTTTTTCGTAATTGTTACGGTTGTTATTTAATTTCTTATATTTTGGCAACTCGAACTGTTATTAGGAGGAAGAAAATGTAATGCGTGAAAGAGACCGGTATGAATTGGACAAAGGAAAGCTAATACGGGAAATGAAACGCATAAGGGATGAGGATGGCTCTCGTTTTAATAATTTTCAGATCTTGAACCATCGTTACGCTCTGTTAAACCTTCTAGGGAAAGGAGGATTTAGTGAGGTTTACAAGGTTTGGACTACAATGAAATGGATGTTTCTTTCTTCTTGATTTGTGAAGCGAGGATTGAAATTCTTGTGACGATATTTAATAAGAAATATTGGCAGGCTTTTGATTTGGTGGAACATAGATATGTTGCCTGTAAGCTGCATGGTTTAAATGCCCAGTGGAGTGAAGATAAGAAGCAAAGTTACATACGACATGCAATCAGGGAGTACAACATCCACAAGACGTTGGTTCACCGTCACATTGTTCGGCTGTGGGACATTTTTGAGATCGATCAAAACACATTCTGCACCATCTTGGAATATTGTAGTGGTATGATTCATATGCATTCTACCTTAATTACTCAATCAATGAAATATTCTCTCTTCCAGAAGACGAAATATGAAAAATTCAGGACAGAATTGATGTATACCCCTAGAGTTATCAGGCCATGATATTGGACGGGCGTATTAATTGCTCATTGCCTCATTGTATGCCAAATGCACGTGATTATGTATAGTCAAAGATGAATTCCACGTTATATGATTCATTCTATTGGCTGGAGCCTACTTTGTGGTCGACTGTAATAATTGAAATCAAATAATTATCTTTCTTCAGGCAAGGATCTTGATGCAGTTTTAAAATCTACTCCTACTCTGCCAGAGAGAGAAGCTAGGATAATTATCTTCCAGATCTTTCAAGGACTTGTTTATCTGAACAGAAGATCGCAGAGAATTATCCATTATGACTTGAAGCCTGGAAATGTCTTATTTGATGAGTTTGGTGTTGCTAAAGTCACAGATTTTGGTCTTAGTAAGATTGTAGAGGATGATGTTGGCTCCCAGGGCATGGAACTTACATCCCAAGGAGCTGGAACATATTGGTAAGTTATCAAGCATTTCACATTTATTTTGCCTAGCATATTTTTTCGAGTTTCAGATGTGATAGAAGCTGGCCATCCACTGTGTTTATCTGTTTTTCTGCCAAGATATCTTGCTTTATGGGCTGCCTTTTTTAGCTTTTCGATTGTTAATGCTACTTTTGATTTTCAACTCATTCGTGATTTATTATCTCACTGTAATGTCAGGTATCTTCCTCCGGAATGCTTTGAGCTGAGCAAGACTCCTCTTATATCCTCGAAGGTCAGTGATTAAAATTTTCCATTGCTAACAATTGTTTTGAAATTGGATCTAAGGATGATGAATGCATACATTTCTCCAACATTAGTTGATGGTACACTGGCCCTTCTAGGTTATTCAAGTTTCCAGTTTAATTGCTGTAGAAACTTGCTAACTTTCACTATTTTTGGAAACAGGTTGATGTTTGGTCTGCAGGTATTTTGTTGTACCAAATGCTGTTTGGCAGACGCCCTTTTGGGCATGACCAGAGCCAAGAACGCATTCTGCGTGAGGATACAATCATTAAAGCTCGTAAAGTGGAGTTTCCTGCAAGACCATCTGCATCAAATGAGGCAAAGGCAAGTTCTTTTCCAACAGCTTCGTTCTTTATGGTTTTTGCTAGTAACAAACACCTTCTCAGGACGGTCCTGGACTTGAATTTGGCTTGAAATTAAATCTAATCTAACATACATATAAATATATGATTTTTAATTGTGAATTTTCTAATATATCCTCATTCATTTAAGTTAGCAAATTAAATCAATGGTTTTTTTAATGGTTTCTTTTGGTAATTCATTGTACATCTTAAATCTTAAATAACTTTGGACATTAATGCATATTGAATTCATCAATTTACCAATGATTTTTTTTTTGTTGCTACTAAAATTGATTGCTTAAAATGAGTTGATTTTTTCATTGTTGCTAATGAATATTTAATGTTTTTATCTTATCTTTTCTTTTATTTTACATATAAATACATCACTTTTATAACAAATTGATTTTTAAAAATGAACTAAGAAGCATCATATTTTTTAATTTAAATATGTCATTTTGTTTTTGTGACACTATTTTTTCTTATATATATTTTTTTATGTTTTCGGGTATTTTTGTGCTTATTATTTTTATTTAACATTGTTGAAAATATTATATGCATAGAAAACTTAAATCATATTGTGTCTACACGCGTTTACAAATTTAGGATCAATGTTCATATTGTGTTTTCCGTGAAATGGGTAAACTCTACCCGTATTTACAATAATAATTAATATTTTTGTCATTAAAAATAATACTTTTTTCATTAGTGAATCAAATAGGATATTCGTCTCACAAAATGACTCGTGGGCCATCTCACAAAATTTTGTATGTTATTTTATTTATATATCTATTTTATTTAGCAAAATCACAATTGATATTTAATTTAATAAATGTTTAGTTGTTTTATTTGAACATTATTATGATAATTTAGTTAATTAAGAGAATTTTATTTAACAATATTTTGTCTATATTTACTCCATTTGAGTACATCGTGATTTTGATTTTGATAAAATTTATATTTGGATGAAAAATATATTTTCTAATTTAAAAGAGCTGTAGTTATGTTATAATCACGCAGATTGAAAGTGTCACATGAATAAGTGAATATATATGATTTATTGTCATAATATATTTTCATTTTTTGTTTTTTTATATATATTTAGATCGATAAATACTCATAAACAATATGTTATTCGATTTTAAATATTATCTAAATCTCATTATAATATATTTCATTATTAGTTATCTACGTGCATCGCACGTATACATTCCTAGTTCACATATATATTCGAGCTGGATTTGAATTAGTATTCATTACAAGTCAAACAATAGTTAGTACATCTCAATCGATTTGCATCACTACGTCGAACCTTAAACGTTATATTTTATTTCAGGATTTTATTCGTCGGTGTCTGACGTATAATCAAGCAGAGAGACCCGATGTTTTAAGCATTGCTAGTGATCCATACCTCAACTATACAAAGAAGTGAGGAAGGGCTATACAATACAGAAACCTTGGGGAATTTTGTATAGTCTTAATCCCTTGGTAATTTTAATGCCCTGTTTCATTCAAATATGTTTTGGAGTTATTTAATTTTATTTTTTTTCTGTACTACATCCTCCTTTGTATCTGTTGTGTACAGCGACCACATGTTTTTGCAGTAATGAAACATGATAATGGAGGGGGGAAAAGTTTGATTTTAATTGTTTATCATATTTCCTTGTGTTAGGGAATAAATAAATGAATAAATAAGTCTCTTGCGAGTCGGTGTCACGAATCTATATCTTTGATACATGTTGAGTGGTCCATAAAAATTATTCTTTTTTTATGGGTTGGATCGGATATTAATCTCACACAATTGACTCAGAAGACGATTTTATAAAAAAATTTGTGTAAATTTAAAGTATTTTTGCCACCACCCTTGTATGCATTAGTTACTCCAAAATATATTTAAAGCTAAAACTTTCTCAGTTAAATGGAAAATCGATTAATAAATTATCAAATTGGATTTTTTACTTTCTTGGGTAAATTGCTCATGAATTCCCAAATCCAAACTCAACTTTACCCAAATTCTTTACACATCAAAAACTTTCTAAACTCCCTAATACCTTAAAATGGACAAAAATATTCTTATTCTTATTTTAAGTTTAATTGATCCCTACGCTTTCAAAATGGTATCAGAGCGAAATGTTGATTTATTTCAAACACAAATTTTATTATTAATAGTACTAATTGTATGAGAAGGAGAATTTTGAAAAAATTATGAATCCGAACTTAGGTTCTAGAAAAATAATTTACAAGACTTATTCCAAGATTTTGGAATATACACAAGTTTATCTAACTAATGTTAGATATCAGAAACAGAAAAGGACGCATCAGAACCCTCAGGTAAAATCTCAGGTAAACTTATGATTCAAGCAAATAAGTTTCTGGAGATAGTACCAGACTCCTCTAAGCTCTCTTTAGATCTTAGAGAAATCCAGAAAACAGTACAAAATTATGGTAACATGCTATATTTTGTACCCCAACGAGTTGAAGAAATTCTTAAAACCCAGGAAGAAATTCTTGGAATATTAAAGGATATTCAAACAAGAATTCAGAAACTAGAACAACAACCAGGTTCTAGTAAAAGAACTTCAGGAGGATGGTTACCACCATCATTTGGCACCGAACCTTTGTTACATCAACAAGGGAAGGCCAGAGTGGTGTCAAAACCATTGACTGAAGAAGAAAAGATGATCAATCTAATTAAATATGTCTCGGAAAAGAAATTTATCTGATGACAACTTTAGAAAGGATTGGTCTGGAGGATCTACAAGAGCTTGCAGAATCTTTTGCAAATCTGAAAGTTGTAGATCTAAAGATAAACACAGCAGGAGGTGAAATACCTGCTATAATCTGGTCATCTACTCAGGAACCACCAAGGGAAAGTGTGGGATCTCAGAATGTTGACATGAGAGAATCCCAATCTGATTTCCATACTGGTGGAGGATCACACCCAGCGGGTACAAGGACAAGGAGAAGTCAAATTCCCTTGCACCAAACACCCTACGGGAAGAATGTTTTAGATCTAATACATCCTTACGGGGTTATGCTTAACCTTGATGTATTATATTTTAAAAACAGAGAGGATCTCATAGGTGATTGGACACCTGCTATGAGAATCGCAGCAGATACACTTGATCTCAACAAAGAAGGATTCGTTAAACTTTTAGAAATGAGTCTTATGGGATCAGTGAAGATTGCTTGGGACATGACTTCATTAGAAATGAAAGAGTCAGTCCTGGCCGGAGAATCTCTAAGCGAGATAGCCGGAAAAATGGCTACCCTATTTAAAGCACAATTTATAGGGGTAGACTAGTTTAACAGTCAAGATACAGAGAAGAGAAAGAAATATACTCAGGCTCTGTATAGTCTTGAATTACACGATATATGTTTAGTAGATGAATACATTACGTTATTCACTAAATATCGATGGAATTCAGGAGTCGAAGAAGATATAGCTATGCAGCTTTTCTTCGCAAAAATACCAAGTCCCTGGAGAGAAATGCTCATAAGGGAATACGTACTTGGAAATCCAGATACGTTGGCAAGAAGAGCCTCTTTCCTTAAAGGAAAATTGGCAGAATGGTGCCATATGACAGCATTACAAAAGAATTACAAACGCTTAAGGGGTATCAACAAAAGAACTCATTTGTGTTGTAAAGAGAATGATCTTCCAACAATTATTGGAAGTAAACCACAGAAGCATAAGAGGAAAAGTTTTAGGACTCATCCTTATGCTCGAAGTGGAAGAAGTTCTTGGAAACCAAGAACTGTTTGGTCTAGACAGAAAGTCAGATCTTATGAGATATTTGTTCATACGGAAATTTTGGGTGAAATAAAAGCAGAAAGGAAATTAGCTGTGTTCAACATAAATTATCAATGAATGAATATTAAGATTTTTATCGAGTAAGAAATCTAAAAGCTTGAAATGGGGATTCTAGAACTTTATGGGTTATAAGTGAAGTTGATTTATTAAAGTTAGTCTAATGCTATCATGGGATAACTTATTACGCTAATATTAAATTAAGCATTTGAGATACGTAAGAATGCGACATTCGTTTCAAGGAGGAAAGTCTAAGAGTCTTAGGCCTCAAAAATATTGTAATTAGGAAGATAATAATTTAAGCATGCAACTGATGCGAGAAGGGTTTTACTAATTAGGTAGAAGATCATTATTGTATAATTGGGTTTTATGGATTAACGTTATTCGAGATTTAAGATTTGCAACAATTTTACATTCGGGATGTACTTGTAAATAGTAAGTTAAGTAAGTTTGGTGCCGTAAGATAAAGATTCGATTCAAGGAACTTAGGCTATTATTATTATGGAGTTGAGATAAGGTTTAACTTTTAAGTATATTACAAAGTATAAAAGTCGATTAGTAATTTTTGGTGCTAAAGTTTCTCAAGTTGAACGGCATAAATGCTAATATAATAGGTCAATGAATATCCTGGGTATATAAGAAAGTAAGACGCAATAAAATTCAGACTGTCATTTCTAATATTGGGAAGTTTAAGAAAAGTTGAAATTTGAGGTTATAGAAAAATGAAACTAGGTTACCATGAGTAGTAATAAGTTGAGTTTCGCAAACAATGATTTAGAAGGTAGAGTTTATTAGAATTGAGGAGACGTAAAGACAACTTAACACATATTTTATCAGAGTAGCGCAGCGGAAGCGTGAATTATTGGAATATTAGAATTAAGAATCTAAAATTTATGTATATCGAGGATAAGCGAATTTCGGGGACGAAATTCAATTTAAGGAGTGGAGATTGTAACGTCCCAAAAAAAATCGAAAAGTCCACGTAAACCACATACATGCAAATTATTAAATTTCTTTGGTATTTTATTAAATTGTTTTAAAGTTTTAAATGCATTTTTATTTCATTAATTTGTGTTTAAATATTTTTATGCATAATACATGCATTGTAGAATTTAATTCATGAAATTTTAAAGGTTCATGCATTTAAGATTTTTAAGTTTCATTTCGCGCTCGAACGAGGAACGGAGACCGGGAAATTTTAAAGAAAATTATTTTTATTACACGATTAATTTTTATTAATTAATATGAGATGTTTTAAAGGTATTTTTCAAGAATTGAGATTTATTGGATATTTTAACCGCGATAGGATACTGATAGGATACTGATTTTTATGAAAATGCATGAAATTTTATCGATCCAGCGTTGTACATGCACGATTTTTCAGTTTTTCTTTGAATGCTTGCATTTTTCGGTTGCTACTCATAATCTTGCTGATATGTGGTGCAAGGGGCTGCTGTATAAGGTTGTCAAGGGCCTGTACAGTCCATGGTCGTAGAGGTTTAGGTGCTGGTGTGAGCAGCTTGTTTGGGTTTTGATGATAAAGGATGAGGGCCGATTGGTTGTGAGGTGTGTGGTTCGATCCAAGCTCCTGTTACACCAGCTGTGCGAGGGCTTGCTCCAGCACAGGATCAGACCCTAGGGAGGTCTGAGATGGGGCTGGGATAGCTTGAACTACGCTGGAGTCGCCGGATCGAACGATCAAGTCATGTTTTGAAAGGTTGACGCGGTAGGAACTCCTTGGTGTATAGCGGTCGTTGGTCTTGTGCAGCTTGCATTGAGCTGAAACCTTGTGTCTAGTGTGTCAAGTAGGGTCCCTAGGTGGTCAAGGGGAGGTCGGTTCATGGCTGGTACGTTGGGTGTGGCTAGTGGAGTGAGTTTTACGGAAGGTAGTGCACAAGGGAGGGAAATTGGAGAGACCGAGAGTTATGCTATTTTTCTGGAAATTTCAGCCGTGAGTTAGGAGCCCGAAGTCATGGTTTAAGGAGCTTTATGGTGTTCATTAGGTGTGGTAAAAACATGGGAAAAAATTGATTAAGTTAATTGATTAAGTTTCGAGTCGATTCGAGTTAAAACCGAGACCCCGGTCCAAGTTTTAAAACATTTCGGTTAAGTTATGATATGGGCTCGAGTTTACGTCTAGGGATGCTTTTAAATATGTTTTGGGACATTTTTAAGAGTTTGGTAAGTTTCGGATCAGAATAATGAGTTTTAGATTTATCCGGGATTTAGTCGCCGCACGAAACATTAATTAAAGAATTAAATTGAAACGCTTAGATTTAAGCTTAATAAAATTATGGAAAATTTTATTTAAGTTCAAATAATTATTAGAAGTCTAAGTTTTTAATTTGGAAATTTTATGATAAGGTTTGGTTTAATTCGGGATTAAAATGTATTAATATGTTATAGTTAAAAATTAATTTTTAAGTCATCTATTTAAGCCAAATAAAAATATGGGAAAGTTCATGTAGGCTTAAATAATTATTTGGGACATGTTAGAGTCAATGGAATTAAGAAAATGTCAAAGACGTGAAATTTTACGTCTAGGGAGAAAACGGTAATTTTTGGGTTTACAGGGGCAAAATGGTCATTTTGCACCCGGGATGAGATGTTGGTCCTGGCAGCGCCCTGAGCACATTTTATCATGTTTTAAATGTTTATGCATCATGTTTACGATTTTTACGCAATTATAATAAATACGGTGCATGTTTGGTTTAAAGGAAAAATTACGTATATGCATTATTTTATTAAGTGATGAATATGATGACACGTTTTGAAGGAAGTGATTTAGTTGTGACTAATACGATGACATGATGATATGATTGGAGATATAGTGAGGGAAAAGGCCCCAGAGAGAGCCCGTTTACGGGAGAAGGCCCCAGAGGGAGCCCGACGATCGTATTTCCATTAACATGATATGATGATATGATAGGCCAAGGCCCAGTTGACGAGTGAGAGTGTCGCTGGTGTCCCCGCCGCCCAGTACTGTGGTTACACGTAGATGGATCCATCGACTGACATGATGACATGATGATACGAAAGTCACAGCTAATGAATTGAATTCAATTAAAAAGAAAATGTATACGTATATGATGACATGAGATGACATGCTTTAATACGATATGATTTTACACGACACGTTTACGTACATGATAACAAGAGATGACATGTTTTGACACGTATATGATGATATGAGATGACATGATTTGACACGACTTGATTTTATACGACATGTTTATATTCATGTTTTTAAAGTTCATGAAAGATATGTTTACGTATATGATGATATGAGATGACATGCTTTGACACGACATGATTTTACACGAGACTTTGATGTTCATGCTTTTAAAGTTCATGAAAGATATGTTTACGTATATGATGATATGAGATGACATGCTTTGACATGACATGATTTTACACAACACGTTTACATTATGCTTTTAAGTTCATGAAAGATATGTTGAGTATGATATTTTTCACTGCTGTGTGCTAGGTATATGTACTTGTTATTAACGGTGCAGGTGTGTTGAGTCTTTAGACTCACTAGGCGTGTGTGATGCAGGTGAGCTTAATGATGAGGAGACTGGAGGTGCCGAACTCTGAGTAGCCAGACCTGGTAAGGTGACACGACCCGAGGACCACATGTTTTCCGCATTGCGATTTATGAGATTGAGAGGAAATGAATATTTTCATACGTTGATGATTTTAAGAATTTTATACGTTTATGTTTACGTATGATTTTAGACGAATTGGGTTGTTTTAAACTGCGCTATTTTTACTGACAAATATTTAAGATCATTTTTTTTAATGTTATATTTTTATATTACGATTTTTACTCCTTTACGTTTACGTTTGATGTTGGTCATTTTAAACTGTGATATTTTTATTGTAAAATAAAGACGATTATTTTAAATGTTATTTCGAAAATGCGAGCTTTTATTTTAAAAAAAAAGTCCAGTAGAAATTTAAAAATGAGTGAGACGTTTCATTCTATTACCTATCAGATTTCATATGCTCTATCTAATACACATCATTCTGAGTTGTGTATTAGAAACGAGTTCATTGAAATACCAGAGATATTTGGAAAAGTTGCTCAGGCAATTTATCCAGAAAGAGTCGAGTTTCCTTTAATACAGGAAACAGATATCCAAATACAAGACAAACCGATTCTACAAAGGAATTAAAGTCTTAGATTGAATCAAGAAGACTATCTTTTCAGGGAGATAGAATTATGAGTTACAGGTGGGGAAAAACACCTGTCATAAAAACCCAACAGGAGCCGAAAAGTTTTTCTACAATGGGAAAACTTAGAAGCCCAGAAGGGTGGAGGAAATAGAAATAGTATTTGATATTACTAAGAAAAGGAATCAATTTCCTTGTAATTCAATATACTATTTGGAACAACCTATGATAGGAACTTACCAACGACTGGTTAATATCGGAGAATTGGAAGTTCATATTCAAGGAATTCCAGGGAAAGAATCAGATCGACTGATTCTTGGACTATAGTTTCTCGAGGAACATAAACCTTGGAAACGACTAGAATATGGAATGGAGTTTATGGCAGAGGATAAGATGTGGACAATCCAATGACTACAAGTCCATTTTCCATATACATTCCAGTAGGAATGTTGTATGAACAATATAAGGCAGAATACTTTGCTGCTTATATTGATTCAGGTGCTGGAATCTGTACAGCAAAACGAGGAGTTTTTCCAAATAATTTGGAAGAAGAATTATCCAAGATTGCTGGAAGAGATTTTTCCAGAAGAATCTTAATCTTATGTAAAGGGATTAAGATGACAGAAATCATGATTGGCGGTGCTGGGCAAACACCTTGGTACAAGGTAAAGACACCACCAATTTATTTTCATGATACAGAAGCTGACATATTGTTAGGAAATAATTTCTACAGATGTTCAAGTCCTATACTCAAGAAAATGAGGCTAGAAGATTAGTGTTCACAACACCCTGTGATCATAAAATCATAGTCCAGAGACTAAGAGAGGCATTTTACAGAAAATTGCCGATCCAGTTTCGCAGCAAGCGTGGTGATTCAGGACAACTCCTGAACCCAAAAATGAAGGATTCTAGACGGTTTGGAGAAACAGTGCTCCAGTTAAGAGCAGATCAAGTACTCCAACCAGAAGATATAGAATGCCTTAAGATAACTCTACAAACAAATGAAGTAGAGTTCGAATCTAAGGCATCATTGGATGATGTCAAGAGAAGATCAAGGAAAACTACACTGAAGATCCCTTGGTATGGTGGGACAGAAATCAACTCAAAGCTTGCCTTAAAATTAAGGAAGGCAAAGAGTATGAATTTGTCCGTTGTAAGCCTATCCCAATGAATATCATTGATCAAAGGGATATGCAGATTTTAATCAAGGAACATTTGAACCTTGGTTTAATCAAAGCAGGTATATCACCATATAGCAGTCCAGGTTTTCTGGTAAGAAATCATGGTGAGATAAAACGAGAAAAACCCAGATTGGTTATTAATTATCAAGAAATTAATAAAATTCTGGAGTTTAATGGGTATTTTATACCTAGTAGAGAACACTTGATTAGTTGCATACGCAACGCCAAGATATTCTCTAAGTTTGATTGCAAGTCTGGATTCTATCAAATTCAGATGCAGGAAGAAAGCAAGAAATTCACAGCTTTCTCCACACCTCAAGGACATTATATTTGGGAAGTATTAAAAATGAGATTGGCTAATTCACTTCAGATATTTCAAAGGAAAATGGATAATCTTTTTAAAGATTATTTTAAGTTTATGTTTGTTTATATTGACGATGTTTTAATAGCAAAGAAAGCAGTCATTGCAACAAGAAAGATTGAATTTCTCGGAATTGAAATCGATGAGTCAGGAATAATTCTGCAAAAACACATAGTCGAAAAGGTGCAGAATTTTCCAGAAAGTCTCAAAGACAAGAAACAACTTCAAAGTTTTCTAGTAGTTGTTAATTTTGCTGGGATATTTATAAAAAACCTAGCAAAACACATGAAGGTGTTCAGTCCATTATTGAAAAAAGATCCAAGATTTATGTGGACAAAAGAACACACAGAAGGACTTATCCATTTAAAGGAGGTTTGTAAAAATCTTCCGAAAATGGCTATTCCTCAAGATAAAGATGATCTGATATTATATACTGATGCCAGTGATCATTGGTGGGCAGCAGTTCTTACTAAGCTCATACCAGATGGAGAACAACCATGTAGATACTGCAGTGGGTTATTCTCAGATGCAGAAGCTATTAGATGGCATATCAATGAGAAGTAATTTTATGCAGTAAAAAGGGCTTTTGAAAAATGGCCATTATTTTTACTTGCAAAGAAATTTACTTTGAAAATTGATAACACACAGATAAAAGCTTTCTTAAGGAATAGAATTGAGTTTAAACCTGAGAAAGCCAGATTATTAAGATGGCAAGCACTATGTCAGAATTATATTTTTGATATTGTGATAATAAAATCTCATAAAAATATTCTTGCAGATTTTTTAACAAGAGATGGACAGCATTGACATTGATGCTATTATCAAGATGCAGAGACATTTGAGGGAACACCTTGAAATGCTTCAAACCGAGTTCAACAAGTTGGTCGTTAACGCAGAAGTTGCGGGAAGGCTACAACAAGCTGATAAGAGAATTGTCTCTGATCGAATTACAGGTTGTTTACAGGCATATACTCAGTTATGGTCTGTAATGCAAAGGCCTATCCTCCAAGGCATTGAGAAGCCATTGGTTTCCCAAATGGAGAGTTTTCGAGTACAGTACTCTATACCTGGAGCAGGGGATTCAAATACCCCTAGCACAAGTGTTAAGTCGGGATCATCTCCAGATGAGTCGGCTGAAACAAAAATTGAGACTCCTGATCCTTATCTTGAGTCATCAAGTCAACCCTTCACCTCGGGGATTGAAGAGAGAGAGATCAACCTTAGGCCTCGTACTGACAAAGCAAATCTAAGTTGGTACTAATGAAGTTACAATTTCTCCATTTCAGGTTTACCAACAAAACTGGGAGAAATTAAAAACTGAGAGTTGGCATTAACCCAGCTACCAACAGGGTTGATATTTCAGGAAAATATCTTCGGGTATGGATGAAACGTAATTCATATCCCAAGGAGGTCAAAGCTTGGTATGAATTCGGGGCTCTTGTCTCAGTTTATACTACATCACCCAGCTTTCCGGAAATTTCAGGTCTACCAAAATGGATCCAGGAAGCTGTTCACGAAACTTGGGCGAATAATGATTATTTGTCCAGAGGAGATGTTTTGGAGCTATACTTTTTCAGTGCAGCACCAGAACCAGCAGGAAAAGGTACACATGAAGCCTTTCATTTCATCAAGTTAAGGAGGCCAGAAACAAACATTCAGAAATTTATCAAAGATCCCCCGACAGTAGAAACACCCCTGGTTGCTTCAATTACTGAAGATGACATTTCTACCAGAAGAGCTTGGGGTCTATGGGCCTGTCTCACTGAGATGGACAAAGTCAAGTTTCCGTTCAAATTTTATAATCATTCAGTGAACGGATCATTCCTGTTAAACACCATGACAGGAAAAACAACAAGTTTTGCAGAAGATTTATTCGAGAAAAAGAGAAATATTTTGTGGAACAGCAAGCTGCTGGCAAGTAAAGAAACTCGTCGGAAATTCAGTAACATGGCACATGTAGGAAGATGGTCTGAAATAATCTGTCCAGAATGCCAAAACCAGAAGGAACCTGAATTCGGTAAAGGATTCAAACTCAGATCTGATCGAAAACACTTTACCGACACAAGAACAAGTGGGGATGGACCACATTCACGTTTTCCTCGAGGACACCGAAAGCCAAAGATTCCTCGACAAAATTAATTGTGGACATGTGACTAGCCCACTAACAAAAGAAAAACCCACCATGTGAGTGAAATAAAAAGATCACCAATAATAGGTGGAAAAGGACACAAGAACTATTAATAATGAGTGGTAAAGAACGGAAAAACATTGGATACTTTATTTAAAAAAGGAATCCAATAAAGCAAACAAGAAAACTGGACCCAAACTTTACACTATAAATAAGGGTAAATGGAATCAGTTAAACACACCAAAATCAAAACTTAAAGATGTATCGTCTATATCTGAAAGTTTTGAAAAAGAGAATCAAGTATAAAAGAACTCAGCTGGAAGCTCTCAGATCATTAGTCCAAATGTTCAAAGAAAAAGATGATGAGATTACAGCCGATATCTTACAGACACATTTCTACTGGTATATCAGAGAAATAAAAGAAGATGAAAAGTTGATTTCTAGACTAATCATCTAGAAAAAGACATCTCAAGAAGATGGAGGGACCACTCAACCACTACATGGTCCATATGCAAGCTGTAAAGGCTTATCAAGATTTGAAGTCCGAGTTTCAAATCCGAAGAAGCCTTCTATAAATAAGGAAGCAGAAGGAAGATGAAGGCATCGATCAACCTCTTCATTTTTCTTCAAGCAATTTGTAATATTTTCTCTTTAAAGTTTATGTGTGTACTGAGTTCAGCTACGATTAGTAGCTAAACAAGTTTCTCCTCCTCTACAGGAGGTTACTATGTATTAATAAAATATTGGTGTTTGAATAAAGAGATCTTTGCTTCTAGCCCCTCTCATGTATTATTTTCAAAATTTTATCTTTTATTGTACACCCTAAGGTAAGAAACGAATTAGGGTTGTGCCAAGTGCTGATGAAGGAATCTACGTTGGTAACCATCGGTTGCGATCGCGTGGTTGGGCTGTGAGGAGCAGTCTGTAAAATACGGTGGATATAACCCGGTGGTACTCCGGTCAAAGAGGTAAAAGATTTAATTTATTTTACGGAAGCATGATGAGCCATTATTTACAAATGAAAAATCAATTATTCAAAATAAAGATAGAAGGGTAAATTTGAAAATTTAAAAGGTATGGGGAGTTGAAACAAAGTTTTAATGGGTTATGGAGTAAAGTGAGAGTTGAGAATGGAAATAGGGATTTTTTGACAAGTTCCCCTACTTTCTTTTGGCATGTTAATGAATCAAATTCAAAATATAAATATTATATTTAACTAATTTTCAATATTTATATTAACAAGAATTAAATAAAAGGATGATATGTGTTTGCATAAATTTTAAGATAAATTAGAGAATGCTAAGAGAGACTAATGGCCATTAATAAATTATTATAAAATAAAAGAATGTATTTATATTTTGAAACATTATTTGAATCATTAATTATCTTGTAAGAGTTAAAGATATGATAATAATACGTAGATAAATAATATAATATAATAAAAAAATAAAAATTGATAATTAATATAGTATCTGAATTTTTTTAAATAATAGTTTATTTGATTTGATGGATAAAATGTAAGATAAGATGTTAAATTATATTTTTTATTAATAATTAAATAATTAATAATATTATTTATTATGAATAATATTGTAATTTTAAATTTAATGATATGATCAATCTAAAATAAATAAATAATAAATAAAGATAAAATTCAAAATACCGAGATCTCGGAGATAGTCCGGTGGTCTCAGCCCCTCCCTCCCCTCTCGCTGGTCCTTCGAGTCCCGCGATGTAATAATAATAAAAATTCAAAATCCCAACTACACAGCTCGTTTTGTCTGCTGTCTCTCTGCCAGCTGCTAAGCGAAACCATTTTTCAAGATTCCGCCAACAAGATCTAAAATGATGCGACTCCGGATCCTCTTTACGTTCTATTCCGCGCCATTTGCTAGGAAGTTTTCTACTTCACACGATGCCGCTGTAGAGCAAATCTTCCGCATAATCAGCACCTCACCTAATGCACGGTCTTTGCAGCACTCCCTTAAAGCATCCCAAATCGCCCTCTCGAACGACTTAATTGACAGAGTCATGAAAAGGGTACGCTTTTCCCATGCTAACCCGCTTTCTGCTTTGGAGTTTTTCAACATTGCTTCAAGAAACAGAGGGTTCTTTCACACTTCATTTTCTTTGGACACCATGCTTTACGTGCTTGGTAGAAGTCGTAAATTTGAACTAGTATGGGAATTGTTGATGGAATATAAGAGAAAGGATCGATCTTTAATAACCTCCAGAACTGTACAGGTTGTTTTGGCTAGGATAGCTAAAGTTTGTTCGGTGCGGCACACGATTGTGTCATTTAAGCGGTTCAAAAAAGTTGTCTCTGAGTTTGATGTTTCTTGTTATAATGCCTTGTTTCGGACTTTGAGTCAGGAGAAGAGTATGAGTGATGCTAGGAATGTGTACCATAATTTGAAGCACTGAGTTTAGGCCAAATTTGCAGACGTTTAACATACTGTTGTCAGGTTGGAAGTCACCCGACGAGGCAGAGGCGTTTTTCGTAGAGATGAGAGAAATGGGCGTTGAGCCGGATGTCGTTTCTTATAATTGCTTGGTGGATGTATACTGTAAAGGAAGGGAGGTTGAGAAAGCACGTAAGGTGATGAAAGAAATGAGGGAGAATGGAATTGATTTGGATGTGATAACGCACACATCTTTGATAGGAGGGTTGGGGTTGGTGGGGCAACCTGATAAGGCGAGGGAGATCTTGAAGGAGATGAATGAGTATGGTTGTAATCCTGATGTTGCAGCTTATAATGCTGTAATTCGGAATTTTTGCATTGCAAAGAGGATGGGTGATGCTCGACATATGTTGGAGGAGTTGGTAGGTGTTGGGTTAAGTCCCAATGCAACGACCTATAATTTGTTCTTTCGAACATTTTACTGGGCAAATGATTTAAGGAGTTCTTGGGATTTGTATTTGAGAATGAGAAAGACGGGGTGTTTGCCAAACACACAATCTTGTATGTTTTTGATTCGGTTGATGCATAGGCAAGAGAAGGCTGAAATGGCACTTGAATTGTGGAATGATATGGTAGACAAGGGGTTTGGTTCATATATTTTAGTTTCTGATGTCTTGTTTGATATGCTTTGTGATATGGGAAAGTTGGAAGAAGTCGAAAGGTGTTTCTTGCAAATGGTGGAGAAAGGGCAGAAGCCGAGTTATGTATCGTTCAGAAGGATCAAGGTGCTTATGGAATTGGCTAACAAGCAAGAGGCTCTTTTGAATTTGTCAGAGAAGATGTCTGCTTTCGGTTCAACAATCCACTTGGGAAAAAGTGTCATGGATGAACTAGAAAGACCTATTTCAGATTTTACAGTCAAATAAAAATGAATGTAGACATTTTGCTACCTTTGGATGCGAGATCCATATACTTTGAAATCCTTGTTTGATGAGGTGATTTTAAGCGAAAAAAAAAAAATGGTTGTTTAATCTGTTAAAAAAGTAAATATTTTGAACTATCTACCATTTAGAGCCATAATTGTTTTCTTGTTGAGAGGAATAGGACGAAGTTGAGGATGGACCTATACATTTCATGCTCTTTCTGAAAAATTTGGAAGGTGCCTGTTGCAACTTATGAGAGAGGAATTTGTTATATGGATGAAATCGATTTTTTTAGCAATTATCTCTGCAGGTTTTCTCTACTGGTATCTTTGCTAATATCACTTATTTCCATGCGACTTAGCACTCTACATGTAGCAGCAGTGAGAGAGAGAAACATTGGTCAACCTGAAAGGTTTCTTTGAATAATTTGTTTTGAAAAATGGCATCATCATATTTGGTTTTTTTGTCTTGACTCCATATTTTTTGAATTTGGTGGTACCTTTTCTTGTGGGTGCAACCCAACAGGTAATTTATTGACAGATTAAAAGGAAAGTGAATAATGTTAGGCCTATGTGACAGATTCTTGACTTCTTGAAACTGAGAGAACAGCTTGTGCTATGCATTGGTTTGGGACAGAGTATATGCAACACTAATGATACAAATTCCTTTCATTGTTCCAGTAGATTCTCTAGTCTGGGAGGATGATGCATGTGCACTATTTTTAGTTTTAGGAAAATTTAACTTGCATCCTTGCCCGGTTGCTCTAAATGCACTGCATCAGCCTACTGATTTCACAGTATTTGAATCAATTGCTCTGTAGACGATTAAGATCGAATCTTCATCCTCTACAGAACCTTAAAATTTGGCAAGAAATTGAGGATACATAGAAAGATGGATCATGGGAATGGTGGTGGGGAAATTATCATCTCAAATCCAAGCACAACCTCCCTGTTTTCATCATTTCCTCTGTGTATAAGTGAAAAGGATGGGGGAAATTAGCAAGAAAGATGATGGGAGTGGTGATGTAAGGGTTCAGAAGTCGTGATATCAATCCTCAATTCTGCACAAAAACAGAACAAGAACGTGCTTTCACTTCATGTGGAAAAAATGTTCAAAATCTTCGAATAAAATTCAAGTTCCAATGATCCAATTTTTTTAAGTTTATTGCATATGATACGTCTCCCGTAACTTATATCTCTCATTCCAGTTTTCAATACATGAATATAACAAGAAAATGGTTGATCATAGCGGCAGACTTGAGGGGAATGAGCAGCATTACTAAATAACAACTTCACTGTCTGCACCAGGGGCTTGACCAGTGCTTGAACCGTCGAAATTCCGTTTCGAAAATTCTGCGTCTGGCAGAGGTCGTAATCACCGTGTTACTGATCAGGCAAATAATCAGATGATTTCTCCATCAAATGTTCAAGTTGAAAAGCAAATCAAAAGGTGTGTTTGATTAATTGTTTTAAGTTTTGAATCTTACGAGGTCTTATTTTTCACTTTACCTTAGAAATGATGCACATTTACTGAATACAAACAACAGATTGTCATAATTCTGACAGTCCTACCAAAGCCTCAACCCTAGGTAAAGATGACTAGAGAAAAGCTGGATGCATATTACTTGCACAGCCTAGTGCCTATATTGGGGTTTCATTCTAATTAAAGTTATTTTGTGATTAAAATATCAACTTGTACCTCAGTGTCTGTTATCAGCAAGATCTTTTAGTTAAACTCTATGTCCATTCTCAACAAGATCTTTTTCTTTACGAAATTCAAATCCAGGTTTGATATGGCCAATGGCCCGCATTACCTTTTGCCTTATGTTTTGTGAAACATCTTCAGTTTGCTTGTTGCTAATTTATTTACCCTGTAAATTATTTTCATAATTTGTTTCAATGGCCCCATGTTGGAGATTTGTCAAATCAATGAACGATTTATGCTGTTTTTCCTTGAGCTTCCACAATAATACAGTAAATTAAAGCTGTTAAATGGTATACAAATAAAATCTGGGGAAGTTTCTGTGAGAATTTGCCACGCAATTCAAGTTTTACTAAAAAAGACACTTTCCATATCAGCACCGCGTGCTTTTTCCGACACTTTGAAAGAAAAATGTATTTTATTAAACCTTGAGACTATGGATACGGTGCTGTTCCTTTTGGCTCTAGAAGTAAATGGGATTAAATTCATTTTTATGACTTTACTGCTTTATATGCACATATTTAAAGAATTCAAGGTAGGTGTATTGCCATTTCTCCATCATTTGCTGTGTGTTTAAATTTTCTTCTTAGACATAATCCTCCGGATCACATGGTTTGTTTAAGATTTTGAGGCTCTTTCTTGTAAATGCTTTGTCCACATGCATCATTTCTTATATAATATAGGAATCAACGTTTTCAGAACCGTACACAATCGTTGATTTGACCAATTTGCTGGAAATTATGGTGTGTCCTGAGTTGGCGTGAAATAATTTGATTGGTCAACAACCAATCAAGAACTAGCAAAATAGGATAAAAATTAACGAACTAGCAATATAGGATAAAAATCGAGTAACCAGCGAAAGATTCAGAAACCAGCTCTTCCTTAGGTATCAACTTTTTGCACCCCTTTACACGGTTCAAAATCATAAGTTCCCTCTTCATTTCTCTATCTGTATCTGAAAGATTTGATTGCTCTGGAGAACTTCTAGTTCTCTAATCTCCCCTTGTTTAAAATTTTCAGTTTTTCTTTGCAAATCAGAGAAAAATGGCCGGCTTCACCAATTTGATATATCTAGCCATAGCATTTCGGATTCTCGATGTGGAACATCATGCAGATCTCTAATTTACCATTTTCAATATAATTTACATATTTGGACACATCTATTTGCTTGCATGCAAATTTCCCCGAACTAAGTTGATAGTTTTTTTTGCTTCCAATGACTAATTTAAACAATACATGTTTTGGTAAATTAATACTTGTTTTTACATCTTTTTTCCATTATTAGCTAACAGTTAATTTGCATCACCCTTTATATGCTGTCAAATTGGTGATGTTTGGCTTGGTGGATACACATCTTTACAGTGATTTTAATGTCATAGCATATTTTTTTGAAGCATTTACTTACATTTTTATTTATCTTTTAACTCAATTTACTTTGATTTTTTTACATGGAATAAAACTGAACTGATATAACCAAATTATATACGTATAGGTAGTTTATTTAGCTATTTAATCTTGTACATTATCTCGTGCATTTATTTGCAATTTTGTCTGTCGGGCTACACAGTACGGTTACCTTGTGGAGCAGCTTGGACATGATGACCGCTCATCAATTGAGGTTTTCTTCTCTCTTTTAACCTTTTAATAAATTTGAACTCAATTTAGTTCAATAATATGTCAAGCTTGAATCCTAGTCCTATCACCACGGTTTTTACCTGAATTTATGGTTGTTGAGCCTTTGAAACGATATCATTTGAATGGCGCTGTAAAAAAATAAATTTATAACCAAATAAAACGTGATTTGATTGGGCCTTAAATCTTAATGGATTAAATTTATCTGTTATTCAAAACATTAGGAAGAATTGACATCCTTGCGTGCAAAAGTTGGTTTGTTGAAAGAAGAAATAAGAAAATACCACGAAGAGGCCTCTGATTATCACAATCAGTGTCAGCAATTACAAAAGGTAATGTTGCTGTGTTCTTGATTTCTCTTGGATTTCTGGAAGTCAGCGGAGAGCATCTGGCTGTTGTTTTATTTTTAACATGAAGATCAATGACTTTCTCTTTTAACCCAGTATTCTGTTTTGGTTCTGATTTGTTTTTCTGCTTGACAGGAGCTAAAGGATCTGAAAGATAATGAACAGATGAAACCAAAGGTCTGTTTTTTTCCTCTTTAGCTTGGACTTTTTCTGAATAAATTTATTTCCTGCTGTCATATTTCCAACTTATAGTTACTTTACTGTTCCTTTGACACAAAGAATTAAAGTAATATCTGATATATTGATATCTGTTTCGAAAACAGAGAGATAAGAAGCAAGGATGAAAATACGCCAAGATTCCTCAAGACTTGGCAATGTTGGGGTGATCAGGTACTTCAAAAGCTAGTATTTGCTTAAGATGCAAACAAACGAAATCCATCTGAATATTAACTATGTCCTATATCGAGATTGAGCTTCAAATTTTTTTAGACCATTCATCATTTTATTTTCTCAATAAAAAATAAAATATTCACCATATTTTGTATTTCATCACCGAATAGCTAAATGTAATACTTTTGATAATTTGATGAACACAAACGCTGCATTGTCACTTTTTGTTTAATCTTTAAAATTTAAAACAATAAATTTGTATTCAAATATGTTCCATTTCTATCACGTTGCCAAGCAATTTAGATCAAGTTCCACTTCTAAGTTGAATCATAATAATCGATTTGATCAGAACTAGAACCATAAGTTTTAGAGCCATGATTAGATATCGTATTTCTTGCAAACAATTATCAATATTGATATCAGTTATCATTTTATAACATATTTATATACTAATTTGGTATTCTTTACCGAATTCGAGTATTTCGATTGTGATTTACGAACCAATATTCGAGCTATCGCGAAAAGCTAGCACTGAAGGACATCAATTCTCACCTCGTGTGTTGCTACTTTAGTCACTATTGATTGTTTGCGCTCTTATTTTTGTGTACCACTTGTTTCATCTATCTGCATTATATTGTTTTTAGATCATTATAGAAAGTGTGGCTGCTTTTTGTTAGGCTTTTGTTCCGTATATTTATACTGCTTGTTCTCAAGACTTTTAACTGTGTCATGATATGATGTTTTCATAATGGTCGGTTTTGTGGTACCATCTTGAAAACATGCAAGAATCAAGAACGTTAATTTTTAAAACGATAAAAATCAATGGAATGATTTAAAATTTTAATATTTTTTCATGGATGAACCAAATAAGAGATTCGTCTCACAAAATACGACTTGTGAGATCGTTTCACATAAATTTTTGACAATTAGTGGTGTCAAAGTAAATGGACATAAAAAGATAACCTTAAAATTTTGAAGAAAAAGACCAATTAATAAAATTCAATTGACTCGATTTAACTAAGATTTTAAAATAATAATACCAAACCCTTTATTTTATTTACAAAATATATCGTAATTGAATTACCGAACAGTATGACATAATTATAATTCCCAAAATAAATCGATTGAATAAGCTATTGATTATTATTTTTTTTAAAAATGCCCACTCTCTGCTCATACACGTCTCCCTTCATGTTTCAGAATAACATTCATCTCGATAGTACATCAAACTTTGATAACGTTACTTGATTTTATTTTTAAAATTAACAGTAAGATGACAAAAATTTGTGTGAGACGATTTCACGGATCATATTTTGTGAGACAAATATCTTATTTGGGTCATCCATGAAAAAATATTATTTTTTATGTTAAGAATATTACATTTTATTGTGAATAACGGTAAAATTGACCCGTCTACAGATAAAAATTCGTAAGACTGTCTCATAAAAGACCTACTTTGACAAGATAGATTAACTCATGATAAAAACCTTGTTTTGACTTTTGAGTAATGGAAAACTGAGTGAACTTTTTTGTCGGGAAAAAAACCAAGTAATTTTTTGTCAACAAAATATTTAGCTGTGATGCAAGCAATTATCCATCAAATCTCGTACTGATACGGAATATGGTTCTACCGTTTAACAATTTCCTTTTTGAACGTTCTTCCCCGTCATACATGCTACAATATAGTAAAACAAGATTTTAAAAATTTCACAATCCAGAAATTAATACACATCACTGCGGATGTTGGGGCGGGGCCATAGGCATCTGGTGCATTGAATGTAGCCCAACAGCAAGCTGCTGAGGTGGTGGTGGTGGCCGCCAAAGGGGCGGAGCAACCATTCCTGCTGGAGGCGGTGGAGGCCTAACAAATGCTGGATTGACTTGTGGAGGACGTTGTGGTGGCATGCTGGCAAACTGCTGCATCTGTTGTGGTGGCATGCCCATTGGACCAGCGTTTGGTGGCTGACCCTGCCAAGATGGTGGTGGAGGCATCGGTATAGTGTGATAGACAGCGGTTTGTGGAGGTTGTGGAGGTGGTGGGCGGAATTGTGGGACTGGAGGTGGAGGAATAGTTCCATTTGCAAAAGGTCGTGGCGGTACAGGAACACCAGCGGTATTGTTCGTCTGAGGGAGCGTTGGAGGTCCACTAGCAAACATGGTATGAGGCCGATTTTTCTGAGTAGTTGGATTACTCGCAGCCAACACTCGCTCTGCATACATGAAATGAGTATGGCGCATACAAGAATAAAACATTTCAAACTCAAGAACAATCACATCAGACAAGTATAAACACAGGATGTACAAGCATATCTTATCAACTTCGCAAAGCATGAAGTCCTGTCTTTGAACCAACATCGATCATTATGTTTTAAAGATGTTTGACACATGTTAAATGCTTGCTTACAAATAACAGCTAAAGATATGCCATGTTGCTGTGACTAGCTTCTTGTGTGTGCACTTGACTCATTCTCAGGGAGAAAAAACCAACAAACACACTCGATGTAACTACAAGCCTAACCTAAGTTCTTGCAACAATGCAAAGAGTAATAATTATCACATAGGGCTAAAAGCTATACTCCTACTTTTCGAGAAGGGAATGCTGTTACAGATATTTTAGCAAATTCATCTTCCGTCGGAGATGGAACCAATTACTACCAAGGACATTCTTAATGCACATAATCGAGGACTATTCAGGTGGTGTTGGTTTAGTCATTCTCTCATGAATTGTTGTCTTATTGATTTCAATAAAAGCACATTTTCCACAATTGATTAAAGAAACTTTGGTTCGATCAAAAAACCAAAGTTCTAGGAAATCAAATGCTACACCACTGGACTAATTAATTAAACCACGTATGCTGGTACTCATATCTCACAGAGGGCATGTGAAGTGTTTTGTTCAACGCACCATAATTAATACTTTTTAATACAAGATTAAATGGACTTTACCGTCTCATGCTTATGGTGAGAAAACTTGGGTAAACAACAAAGTGGGAAAGGCACATTTGGTTTCAGTATCTTGCACGAGCGAGACTACGAGAAATACTTGGAAGCAGCTGGATGAGAGGGAGGAAGGGAAGGAGGGCAAGAAGATATTCATACCAGCAGGTGTACCATGGCGCTCCCCCTTTGTGTCTTTCTTGTATGCATAAGACACAGTTATCTGACGATTGCAAAGATACTGGCCATTCATTGTCTACAAAAAACAAAAGGCTATTAGCCTCTTGAACAATGGAACCGTGAGACAATAACATGCAAGCAATATGTCCATTACAATCCAAAAGGCACAATCTTCCAAAGCAAATCATCGTTCTTTTTTGACACCACCCAAAACCTTTGTACCTGACCTCCGTGCCAAAGATTCAAGTGCAAAATACATCAAAATGTAGAATGATTTGCGTGTAACATCACAAGACATCATCAACTAGATGCATAATAGATGTTACAAAGTTTGAACAAGGCACAATGCCATTTCAAGAAGACATAGCCAACCAAGCACATGAGAACATCAGATCAAAAAGGTTACCTCAATGGCAGCATCAGAAGCGTCAAAAGAGTCATAGCTAATAAACCCAAAACCACGAGAATTTCCAGTCTCTGGATCTCTCATTATCTGTAGAAGGCAACAAAAATAATGATAAAAAACCAGTAATTCAAAAATAAAAAAAAAAGATTGTGGATTTTACATGACAAATCAACAAAAGATACAACCATTGTTACAAAGCAACTTGGCGATGATCCATGCCAGAAGTATTCAACAATTAGTTCAATAATGGACGACAAAACCATATGAATCAGTACTTCTAAAATATGTAATAAATCATCTAATTCATCATATTCGCAAGGTGCAGCTGAGAGTTGAGAAATGTCGGATATAGAGCAGAGATTTTCAGGTAACCAGTAATAGACAACATAATCATAAGTTCATAACCACACAATTTTAAAAAAATATCACAGCACCAATATTTTTTCCTAATTAAGACTCAACTCCAACCTCGCCAGAAAAGGGAGAAAAGAACAATAAGTAAAAGAAAATGAGAACAGGACAGCGAGAAGTGGGCAATAAAAAATCAAGATATGGTAATTGATAAATAGAAGCAAATGAATTTTGCGCCCATACTGCCAGTCTTCCGTCAAGAATCAAACCCAGGAGAAGTAGACATGAGTAAAGTGCAAGAGAGAAGCTTGACCTTTGGATTCGAAACAATGACACCAAAAGCACTGAAAGTATCATACAGAAGCTTCTCATCAACATCCTGGAAACAATACAGAGAGTTACGTTGTGAATTTTGTGCGATAAAAAGGTTGATCAGTAATAGATAACTTGAGCATTGAACTATGACTGTGTCATGTGAGATATACCATGTAGAATGACAACATATAATAAAGAGTGAAAAGTCGAACTGAGAGAGTAATCTAGTGAAAAAAAAGGACCAAAGTTCTTACAGGATCAAGGTTCCCTATAAAAAGGTTAGCTCCCACATCCACACTTTTCTTATCTTGTGATGCCTGGAGCCAACAAAACAGAGTAAACAAGATAATCAATGAGTACACGGCATGTAGAATAGATTATTATAGAAACCTTAAGAGATCTCATAAGTAAATAGAAGTAAAAACATTAAAATGATGACAAACTAGAATCTAAACGAAATGCAGCACATACCTTATTTACTCGAATTGCCTTACCATACAGCTTAATCATATTCAATACCTTAATGGCCTGGAAAAGAATCAATAATTAAAATCACTGAATTTTAGAAGGAGTAACTTGAAAAAAGGTCTCTTCCACAATTTTAGCAGTAAAATTGCACTCACATAGTCAGCATCTTCTTCACTTCTGAACTCAACGAAGCCATAGCCTTGATGAGCATTTGTAACTCTGTCCTTGGGAACATATACATTGACTAGATCATAAAAGAAAGTGTAAGACCCCAAAATATACCCCAAAAAAGAGACAGTAAAGGAACTAAATTCTGTAAGCGCCAAGTGAGTCTGTAAAGCATTCAAATCATTCAGGTTTCCAACCATCACTTAAAAAAGGGTCATTCGGAGAAAAATGAAGTCCCACAGTAAAAGCCACAAACATACCTACAGGACCGGCTTGCACAAACAACTCCCACAATAACTCCTCACTTGCCTGTAAGTCACACAGATAAGGAGCACTTGAGATTCGAGATGACATTAAAGACAAAAAGAAGATAAACCCCAGGAAGGCACTCACATGAATGATGAAACCAAGACAACTTCAGGAGAGAAAATCAGGAAACACAAAACTAAAAGCTAACACCATGAATGATTTATCAGCTATTTCAGATTAAGCAACAAAAAAGTAAGTTCGCTGCTCTAAAAATCCAAAGCATCAAGTGTCAATCATTCATTGCTCTGTTATACTCCAGAGGTTTGCTCAAAATTATAAGCGTAACTAGCTAACACATGCGTTCAAGTAAATTAAATAGAATAGATAGAAAACCCAATGCATTTCTACAAACAGAATCTAAACCCTGGTCCAGACGTAACACAAGGAAAGAAAAACAAACTACTTTGGTTTCCAAATTGCCAACATAGACGGTGGCGTCTTGGTTGCGCTCGGCGGCATGTTGGCCCAAAAGGTTTGCACCCACTCCAGGCGCAATTCGCGTCGTCATTGTCCTCGCGTAAAATCCCAAACACAAAGAAAGCAAGCTGGAATTTTTTACCCAACGGTTTAGGGATTCGACCCTCCTGTGTGTATTGCTTATGTTACATCAAGATTTTTTGTGAAAAATTAAGAAGTAAACATTTTTTTTAAAAAAAAAACTCATAAAAAAATAGTAAATTTATAGTTCAACATATATGATATAATTATTAAGCCAAAAGACAGATAAAATATATTAGAACATGCTAGATTAATTCTTCAGTTTTTATTTTTGTCTATTTTTTTTTAAAAAAATTAGATTATATATAAATTTTTTAGTTCAAATAATTAAACTAAACTAAAATTTGGCAAAAATTTGTGTGAGACGGTCGTATTTTGTGAAACAGATATCTTATTTGGGTCATCCATGAAAAAGTATTACTTTTTATGCTAAGAGTATTACTTTTTGTTGTGAATATCGGTAGGATTGACCCGTCTCATAGATAAAGATTCGTGAAACCGTCTCACAAGAGACCTACCCCTAAAATTTTTACACAGCAATTGAAATATATAATTTTAAAACATAATGCCGAACATAATTTTCAAATTTAATTGAATTTTGTTTAATCATGTCGGAACTAGCAAGTCACTATTGTTCAATAAGCATGGACTAAATCTCTAGACTAACAGCATGAAAAAATGTAGATAAAGGTAATTGAAATTCTGATGATGAAACGCTGCTCCTTTAACTCGAATATTTAATAATTACAATTTAATTGGAAATTTTGTAATTACTCAAAATGTAGCTAATATCCATTTTTTCTTAAAGCGATTATCTCAATCATATCATTTCACCAAAACTTTACGGACCAAAAAAAAAAAAGACTTCATATCCAATCCCAACCTCCACGACTACCGCGCCACCAAACGTTGTTGCCTCCGCTATTAAAGATGGCAATGGGCCAAGTAAGGACGACAATGGGGCGGGGCGGGGCGGGGCGGGGCGGGCAGGGCCAAGTTTGTCATCCCTATCTCCGTTCTCGAATTCCATCTCCACCTTCATACCCGCCCCAATCTTCTTTTTTCGGGTTCGAGGAATCCTGAAATCACGGGGATCAAATTCTCATCACCGTCCACGTCCCCTTCAAAAATATTAATGAAACAAGACGAGGACGAGTTTGGAAATTTTCTCAAACCAAAACTTATTATTATCTATTATTATTAGTGATAATATTAATACTAATATCAATATTAATAATAATAATATTATTATTACTATTTTAAAAATAATTATTTATTATATTACTAATACTAATAATATTTTTATTTTATTATTAATATTACTTTCGGGACGGGTTCGAGGATAGAGATAATAATCTCATATCCACCTGAACTACTTCAAGAATTTTAAAAAATCCCCGAACCTGAACCCAAACCCAAAAAAATCGAGAATTCTCGTTTCGAATTTTCCCCTCGGGGCCCCAAACCAATGGAAAAGTTATCTTCCCTATGACCGAGTTAAAACAGATCAAATGGGTTGCAGGGGGTGGGGCGGTACCAATTCAACCGGTCAGGGTTGTTCACAGGTTTGGGTGAACCCGCCCTTATATATATGTATATTACGATATATGTATACTATATATATACATATTATATATATATAGACACACACATACACCGTTGTCATCCTACCCTCTATACATTCACTTCGCTACCTTTGCTACATTCAGGGCAGGGATGTACAGATATTTGGATCTTGGCATGTTTGCAGTGTTCTGTGTCTGAGGAGTGGTGATGTGCGTCAGTTCAATGGTCGAATAGAATTACTGGTAAGCATATTGGCAACGTTGATTTTGTATTTTGTGTCTCTTGTATTATTGATAATCATACTGACAAGCGATTGAAATTACACAAATTCTATCACTTCACTTAAACTTCGCAGAATGTCAGGACAAGTAAAAAATTGGATTTGGATTTGGACTTGGAATTCTAAATTGGTTTTTGGTAAAAATTTTAAATATAATTTGAAATTTGTTTTAACCATTAAAACTATTTTATTTTATATTAAAAAATCTTGTATCGTTATTTTTTAAAATGGCTTGTTTATTAACAATTTTTATATTAATATTCTTATTTCTTATCAAGAAAAAAATTAATTTTCGAACATATAAAAAATATTTTTAATTGAATTTTTTTAATAAATGCAAAAATTATAAAATTTATCATTAAAAATAAATTTATCAAATTTTAATAAATTGAAATTTGACTATTAAAACAACAATTGTTTAATAGAAATTTCTAATTTATAGAATTTTTTAATATAAAAATATTTAAAATTGATTTTGAAATAATTTTCTCAAAACTATATATATGATATAAATGTTTGTGAATTGATCATATGTATTTTTTAGATAAATGGTATTTATAAAATTCGAGAAGAACATTTAAAATTTACGAGAAAGTTTTAAAAATTTATTACCTGAAATATAATATCAAAAGTTTCCAATTCATGCAATATCCTAATCTTGGAAATGATCTTATCTTTATCTTAACACTATCTCAAATAATATCTAATTTATATTTATATTAAATAATTGCTAATTATCACTATTAAATAGTAAAATCTTGAAATTGTACTAGGTAAAATCAACAAGTCATAACATCTCAGCCTGCGCATTTTGTGTTGCGCGGTCACGAGCTAGGAACGCACGACTGCGGACAAACTTCTACCTTCTCCTTCATTGGTTGACCATGTGCGCACGACTGTGCAACAAGACCATGCGGTTACACGTGCCATTCTACCTTGCTGTTCTAGAATGGCATGCTGGCGCGCACTGATATAGCTTGGGTGCATGCTTTGTTCTGTTCTGTGCTTGGCTCACCCATCCTTGATTGATGAATGCTCATGAACACACCTCCACTTGTATCTCAAGTTTGTTTGCCATGCATGTTTAGCCAATCGTATCTCGAATCCATAAACGTAGATGCTTCTCGAATGCTCAGAACGAGTATGTGAAGTGCTTATTTGAATCACTTGTTTCTTCCTCTTGTAATTGATTCTTTCGGCAGTTATAATGGATCTCATGCCTTCTTAGGTGCTTATTGCGTCTATGATAATCCATGATTGCATGGCATCATAAAGCTGTTGGCCAAATAAATGTGGAGGTTAGCAGATGGGGAATTGGGTGGTTGCTGGTTGGGAGAGTTTTGGTTGTCATTGATGACAACCAAAACGTTGAGGCATCGTGGGAGCTCTATAAATAGAGCTTCCATTCACCATTCTTATCATCCCTTCCATCAGCTCTTCTTTCTAGTATCTATTCTTCTTTGAGTGTGTAATTCTATAATATTTGTGAGGTGTTTTGTTCTCCTGTATTAAGAGGGTGTGTGTTCTCTTTGGAAACACAGTGAGTGATTGTACACCGTAAGATATTATAGTGGATATCTTTTCATCTTGCCCGTGGTTTTTTTACCCTAATAATTTTTAGGGGTTTTCCACGTAAATCTCAGTGTCCAGTTTATTCTTTATTTTCGGGTTTTATTATCTCAAATTACCGCAAGTGGGACCAACAAGTGGTATCAGAGCCTTGGTTTAAAATTTCTTAAAATTCTGAGTATGCTCTATGGTTGCAGCCTAGACTGATCTTCCACATCAGAAAAGATTTTTTGAGATTTTTTTTAAGGCGGGATTATTTTGTCCAGTCTACTAAAATTGTTGTAGACATAATGGCGGGAAGGTACGAGATAGCAAAGTTCAATGGAAGCAATTTTATGCTGTGGAAAATAAAGATACAAGCAGTTTTAAGAAAGGAGAATTGCTTGGCGGCTATTGGAGATAGACCGGTGGAGATTACGGATGATGGAAAGTGGAACGAGATGAATGATAATGCTGTTGCCAATTTACACTTGGCTATAGCTGATGAAGTTTTGTCAAGTATCTCTGAGATAAAAACAGCCAAAGTTATCTGGGATACTCTGACAAAGATGTACGAGATCAAGTCGCTACACAACATGATTTTCCTAAAGAGAAGGCTTTATACTCTTCGGATGACGGAATCCTCATCGATGACTGATCATATCAATACACTAAATACTCTATTTGCCCAACTCACTTCCATGGGGCATAAAATAGGGGAAAATGAACGTGCAGAGCTTCTACTTCAAAGTCTACCAGATTCATACGATCAACTTATCATCAACATTACCAACAATATTCTGATGGGCTTTCTAAGATTCGATGATGTCTTAACTGCGGTTCTCGGAGAAGAAAGCCGGCGCAAGAATAAGGAAGACAGGTTGGTAACTTCGAAGCAGGCAGAGGCTTTGTCGATGATAAAAGGAAGATTTATGGACCGTGATTCCAGTGGGAGTCAAAGGTGAGGTAGATCAAAGTCGAGAAGTAAGAAGAAAAATATTTACTGCTTTAAATGTGGCGGTAAATGGCACTTCAAGAGAGAGTGTACGAGTATCGATAAAAGTTCTCAAGGAAATGTGGCCAGTACTTCAAGCAGTGGTGAAATATTATTCAGCGAAGCAGCAACACTTGCAGAAGGCAGGCACAAATTTTGTGACACATGGATTATGGATTCAGGAGCGACGTGGCATATGACGTCTCGGAGAGAATGGTTTGATCATTATGAACCAGTCTTAGGAGGATCTGTATTCATGGGAAATGATCATGCCTTGGAAATCGCTGGGGTCGGTACTGTCAAAATTAAAATGTTTGATGGCACCATTCGCACCATACAGGAGGTACGACATGTGAAAGGACTGACGAAAAATCTTTTGTCTTTGGGGCAATTGGATGACATCGGGTGCAAAACTCGTATCGAGAACGGGATCATGAAAATTGTGAAAGGCGCGCTTGTGGTTATGAAGGCGGAAAAAGTTGCTGCAAATCTGTATGTACTTTTGGGAGAAACACACAAAGAGGCGGAGCTAGCTGTTGCATCAAATGGTTTAGGAGAAGAATAAACAGTGTTATGGCATAGAAAGCTCGGGCATATGTCAGAACGGGGGTTGAAAATTCTCTCAGAACGGAAGCTGCTGCCGGGACTTACAAAAGTGTCATTACCCTTTTGTGAGCATTGTGTTACCAGTAAACAACACAGATTAAAGTTTGGCACTTCTACTGACAGGAGCAAAAGCATATTGGAGCTGATTCATTCGGATGTTTGGCAAGCACCGGTTGTATCCCTAGGAGGAGCGAGATATTTTGTCTCGTTCATTGATGATTTCTCTAGGAGATGTTGGGTGTATCCAATCAAGAAGAAATCAGATGTTTTCCAAGTCTTCAAAGATTTCAAAGCGCGGGTTGAACTTGATTCTGAAAAGAAAATCAAGTGTCTGAGGACTGACAATGGAGGAGAATACACCAGTGACGAATTTGATGCATATTGTCAACATGAGGGCATCAAGAGACAGTTCACGACGGCTTACACACCTCAACAGAATGGAGTGGCGGAGCGGATGAACAAAACCTTGTTGGACAGAACAAGAGCTATGTTGAGGACTGCAGGTCTAGAAAAGTCATTTTGGGCGGAAGCAGTCAAAACCGCTTGTTATATTATCAATCGTTCTCCTTCAGTGGCGATTGATCTGAAGACTCTGATGGAGATGTGGACTGGGAGGCCAACAGATTATTCTCATTTGCATACATTTGGAAGTCTGGTGTACGTTCTGTACAATGAGCAAGAAAGATCGAAGTTGGATTCGAAATCCAGAAAATGTATCTTCTTGGGTTATGCTGATGGAGTAAAGGGGTTTCGCTTGTGGGATCCTACTGTTCACAAGCTTGTCATCAGCAGGGATGTTATCTTCGAGGAAGATAAAGTAAAGGGAGACAAAGGCACATTGAATTCAAAAACTACTATATTTCAGGTGGAGAATAAGACAGACGAAGGTCAAATATATTGTGAAGCAGTACCTGAGCACGAAGAACAAGAACATGTTGAGTCTGAAGTTTCCAATGTGAGGCAGTCAACTCGAGACAGAAGACCACCAGGTTGGCTTTCAGATTATGTTACTGAAAGCAACATTGCATATTGTCTATTATCAGAGGATGGTGAGCCATCAAGTTTCCATGAGGCTACTCAAAGCTCGGATGTATCTTTGTGGATGGTAGCAATGCAAGAAGAATTGGAGGCATTAGACATGAATAAAACTTGGGATCTTGTTACACTACCACGAGAGATGAAAGCCATTGGTAACAGATGGATCTATAAGATCAAGCGTGATGGTAATAACCAAGTGGAGCAGTATCGTGCTAGGTTGGTGGTAAAAGGGTATGCTCAGAAAGAAGGCATTGACTTCAATGAGATATTTTCTCATGTGGTTCGGCTTACAACAGTCAGAGTACTGTTGGCATTATGTGCGGTATTTGACCTACATCTAGAACAACTAGATGAGAAAACGGCGTTCTTCATGGAGATCTTGAAGAAGAAATCTATATGCTCCAGCCAGAAGGTTTTGCGGAAATAGGCAAAGAGAACTTGGTTTGCAGGTTGAACAAATCTCTGTACGGTCTCAAACAGGCGCCGAGGTGTTGGTACAAGAGATTTGATTCCTATATCATGAGCCTTGGATACAACAGACTGAGTGCAGACCCTGTACGTATTTCAAGAGGTTTGGTGATGATTATATCATTTTGCTGTTGTATGTGGACGACATGTTGGTAGCAGGCCCCAACAAAGATCAGGTCCAAGGATTGAAGACACAGTTAGCTAGGGAATTTGATATGAAGGACTTGGGACCAGCAAACAAGATTCTAGGGATGCAAGTTCACCGAGACAGAAGTAACAGAAAGATTTGGCTTTCCCAGAAAAATTATTTGAAGAAAGTCTTGCAACGCTTCAACATGCAAGATAGTAAGCCAATTTCGACCCCTCTTCCTGTTAACTTCAAGTTATCCTCCGAGATGTGTCCTAGCAGTGAAGCAGAGAGGATGGAGATGTCTCGAGTACCGTATGCATCAGCAGTGGGAAGTTTGATGTTCGCTATGATCTGTACAAGACCGGACATTGCTCAAGCAGTGGGAGTAGTTAGTCGGTATATGACGAATCCTAGACGAGAGCATTGGAGCACTGTTAAGAGGATCCTTAGATACATTAAGGGTACCTCAAATGCTGCATTATGTTATGGAGGATCAGATTTTACACTCAGGGGCTATGTCGATTCAGATTATGCGGGTGATCCTGATAAGAGGAAATCTACTACTGGTTATGTGTTTACAATTGCAGGGGGAGCAGTAAGCTGTGTTTCAAAACTGCAGACAGTTGTGGCGTTATTTACAATAGAGGCAGAATACATGGCAGTTACTCAAGGTTGCAAGGAGGCAATATGGATTAAAAGGTTATTGGGGGAAATCGGACACAAACAAGAAAATGTTTCTTTGTTTTGTGACAGTCAGAGTGCCTTGCACATCGCAAGGAATCCAGCCTTTCATTCCAGGACTAAACACATTGGAGTCCAATTTCACTTTGTGCGGGAAGTAGTGGAGGAAGGAAGCGTGGATATGCAGAAGATCCATATAAAGGATAACATAGCTGATTTTTTGACCAAGCCAGTGAACATTGATAAGTTTGAGTGGTGTAGATTATCAAGTGGTCTAGCAGAAACGTAAGCAGCAAGAAGTGGCAAGATTGAAAGGATGTGTAGAGATGTGTTTATCAAATCTCCAAGTGGGAGAAATGTTGGCCAAATAAATGTGGAGGTTAGCAGATGGGGAATTGGGTGGTTGCTGGTTGGGAGAGTTTTGGTTGTCATTTATGACAACCAAAACGTTGAGGCATTGTGGGAGCTCTATAAATAGAGCTCTCATTCACCATTCTTATCATCCCTTCCATCAGCTCTTCTTTCTAGTATCTATTCTTCTTTGAGTGTGTAATTCTATAATATTTGTGAGGTGTTTTGTTCTCCTGTATCAAGAGAGTGTGTGTTCTCTTTGGAAACACAGTGAGTGATTGTACACCGTAAGATATTATAGTGGATATCTTTTCATCTTGCCCGTGGTTTTTTTACCCTAATAATTTTTAGGGGTTTTCCACGTAAATCTCAATGTCCAGTTTATTCTTTATTTTCGGGTTTTATTATCTCAAATTACCGCAAGTGGGACCAACAAAAGCTCCTTGAAATATCTTCCAATAGAGCATATACCGCCCAATCAAGTTCACATCATAAAGGCAAAGAAGATATTTTGTGCCGACTAAACAAAAGATTGTATGGATTGAAACAAGCTCCAAGACAGTGGTATAAAAAGTTTGATTCATTCATGATGAATCACGAGTACAACATAACCAGTTCTGATAATTGCGTATTTCTTAAGATAGATGATGCCAATGATATCATCATACTATTGTTCTATGTTGATGACATTTTGATCATTGGCCATGATTCAGACAAGATAGACAAGCTTAAGAGGGAGTTTAACAAGTATTTTGTATTGAAAGACTTGTGACCATCAAAACAGTTTTTTGGAATTAAGATCTCCAGGGACAGTGCTAGTAAGAAGCTATGGTTATGTCAAGAACAATAAATTGAAAAAATTCTTAAAAGATTCAAAATGAATAAGGTAAAGATTGTTGGTACTCCATTTGCAAGGCATTTCAAACTAAGTTCAAAACAATGTCCCACCAATGATGAAGAAATAAAGAAATGTGAAATTTTTCTTATGGTTCAACAGTTGACATTTGATGTATGCGATGGTGGGTATGAGACCTAACATTACTCATGTAGTTGGCGTGACAAGTTGATTTCTCTCTGATCATAGCAAATATCACTTAACAACAGTGAAATAGATATTCCGATATCTAAGAGGTACTTCTAGACTTTGTTCGAAATTCATAACTAGTTAAACTATGTTAGAAGGTTACATTAATATACACATGGCCGTGATGTTGATTCTATAAAGTCTATATCCGGATACTTGATAACATTTTCATGGGGAGAAGTCTCATGATAATCAAAACTTCAAAAGTGTGGCATCATCCACAACAGAAGTATAGTACATAGCCACAACCGAAGCATGTAAAGAATTACTATAGTTGAAGAAGTTTCTACAAAGGTTGTGCTTAAGGCAAGACAAGTTTAAGCTTCACTGTGATAGTCAGAATGTAATTCTTTTGAGTAAGTACTGTAGTCTTCACTCAAGGTCGAATCATATTGATGTAAGTTATCATTGGATCCGAGATGATTTGAACGAGAAATTATTACATCTTGATATGATACATAACGATGATAGTGGTTCCAATATTTTTATGAAGTCGTTGCCAAAATAATAACCGAAAAACTGTCAAACTATGACATGTCTATTTGAACCTACAAAACAAGCTCGATGGAGAAAATTTTTGACAATTCAAATTGCATTCAAATCAAGTTTTCGAAGAAAGTTGGACTACCAAACTTTGAAGACCACCCATCATTCACATTACCATTTCACACTTCACCAACCCCAAAATGTTTTCTATAAATAGTCATGTATTTGCATAGATTCAATCAATCCCAAAACAAGAAACAAACCATCAATTGAGTGTTGTTTTGCCTATTCCTTTAGATAAATTTTAGTATGATATGTTGTTGCGGTATTTTCTGATTTTCCACATCAAATTTTTTTTTATTGTGATTAGAGTTGTGTGAGTTCCATTTAAAAGGGGAGATTGAGTGTGACATCCAAGAATTATTATTTTTGAAGTTCTTGGTGTCCCCTAAGTTGTTCCAATGAGAGTTGTTGTTATCTCCTACTGTTGTAGTAATTATTTGAATCCATACTTAGGTCTCATGGGTTTTCAAAAATTTTGCTTCTCCACACAAAAAATCTTTGTGTCTTTTTTCTTCATACTTATTGTAATTATTGATATTGACATCGTGAACAACTTGATCCAAAGTTACCACTAAAAGAGAAAAGAATCAATGCTTCCACTTTACAAACAATCAATTAATTTGACTATCTTTCCCAACAATATATTTATAAATAAATAAGAGAAGAAAAACAAGAGACACGAAATACAAAATTCAGCATTGTCATGAGTATGGTTACCAATAATTCTATTCCACCATTGAACTGGCGTATCTCAGCATTTGTCAGACACAGAACATTGTGAACATGCCAAGATCCAAATCTTTGTGCATCCCTGCCCTGAATGTATCGGAGGCGGCGACGTGAATGGATAACGAATAAAGATGGCAACGAGACGAGTTTGACCAAACCCGAGATCCACCCTGCCAAGAAAATTAGGACCCGGACTTGTCCCGCCTCAAAACCTGCCGGTTGGATCCATAGACCTACTATACATTTAACTAAAAAATTAAATAAATAATTAATAATATATATATATATATATTCATTTAATATATATATATATTAATAAATAATTAATAATATATATATATATATATATATTCATTTAATATATATATATATACATATATATATACACATAAATGTAATGTCTGAAGTAATATCACAAGTTGTTGATTTAGTAATATGAGATTACTAAATAATTAATGATTTTTAAAGAATGATATATGACATATGTTGGTCATATGAAGTCCAAATTATTTGAAATTTGGATATAACGTAGAAAACTCAAAGATATAGAAGTTTCATGTTTTGAGTTTTGAAAAATTTGATCGTTTGACTAGTCCAAAGAGATTTACCGGTGTTAAAGTCTTAAATATATTATATTATTTTGTTAATATAATATAATATAATATAATATTTAAAAAAAAGAGAGAAAATTAAAAATTTTGTGGCGGTTAAATCAATTCCACCGCACAGAAGAAAACGAAGGAACAGTGCTACGAGAGAGGAGAGAAAAAGAAAAATAGCATTTCAATTTTCTTTTCGATCGTGCGATTTATCGGTTTATCCAATCGACAAACCGACTTCAGTTCTGGGATCGTTGACACGAGGTCTTCGATTTGAGGTATAAATTTTATATTTTTGGTGATGTTTGAAATTCGTCGATTTCTGGAATAAATCCAATAAATTGTTAAATCATACTGAAATTGAAGATTGTTGAGTAGTGTATGATTTTAACGAAGTAGAGAAGATTATTGTGTTGTTGTTTTGAATTATTCCTAATTTATTATAATTAGGGATTTTTAATCATTGGATTGAGATTGGAGAGTTGTTTGTCAGTTGTTATTAATTCTGATTATATATTCGGAGTCTACGAAGTATAGGCTACACGTTGATATAAAGTTTTCGTAATTTGACGGATGTTGTAAAATAGCCTATTACTTGAAGTTAATTAATTAGGGTGTATTGGATGGTAGTATTGTGAATTAAATACACCAGATTATTAAATTGTTGAACAATACGAATTTATAATCGAGTTTTATATTTTGTTGAATTAATTATTGTTGGGCTATTTGATGTTATATATTGAGGCTGTTATAACTGTGTTGATACGGTGACAATGATCTGATAATTATTGTTGAATTATTTAGATACATCACAAGCCTCAGGATCAAAGAAATAGCCAGATTGTATATATACTCGATTATCAGGTACGTGTTGACGTACGAGCATATGTTGTTATTGTTTAGTATTGATGAATACTATTGTGTTGAACGACGATAAATCACTGGATTTGGGTGATTTGGTATTATATTTGTTGTTTATTATTGTTGATGTTGTTGGTTATCGTTGTTGGGAGATGTCTCGTTGAAGTTGTCACGTTGATGTTGTTCGTTCAACGATATTGCTGTCGCCGGTGTTGGGGTGCGACGTATCGTTGATGTTGTTATTCGTTCGACGATATTGCTGTCGCCGGTGTTGGGGTGCGACGTATCGTCGATGTTGTTGTTCGTTCGACGATATTGCTGTCGCCGGTGTTGGGGTACGACGTATCGTCGATGTTGTTGCATTGTGATGTTGTTGAGGTTGTTGTTGGCTGATTGTCCAGAAACGGCAAAGGGGGTATTTCTATTATGATTTCAGTTATATTTTATGTTGTTAATATAACTGTTATATATTACGATGATGATTGTTGTATATGCTCACCCTTTGAGGGCTGTTTCTGTTGGGCAGGTTACAGGACTATGCGTGAGACAGGATAGTGGTGAAGGACTAGGTGTGTCTAGTCAAACAGTCTTGTAGTTGATAGTAGATAGAGACAGTATAGCTTATTGTCTTATTTGAGTTGTATGTGTGTATTTATTATACTGTTTCTGCTACACTGACGTAGATAGTGTGGTGATTGCACTATTTTGTCGTATATGCATTATATTATTACGTCGTCGAAAAGAAAAAATTTTATGCATATGACGTCGCATGTTGCATGATTACGTGGCGAGGTTTGGGGCGCCACATAATATGTATATGTCTATATTTATATATTATGTGTGTGTGTATATTGTATATATATAATATACATATATGTATATGTATATTATATATATATATTTATATATATTATACACATATGATATATGCATACATAATATACATATGGGGCGGGTGGGTCCACCAAAACCCATGACCTGCCCGGACTCGTTGAGCCGTCCCACAACTTGTTTGATCATGTTTTAACCCTCCCTGAACGAGACGGGTTTAATATGGGGTCGGGTTTTAACCCGGCCTATTGTCATCCATTAACTTGTCTTTTAGGCTTTTTTTTTCTGTCTTTACTTCCTCGAATGATGCAATAATTTTTTAAATGCATCTACCATGTTATGAAATATCGTGACAATATCTTCACATATAAATTCATTTGAGTTAAAATCAAATACAATATCATCGGCAAATTCTAGTTCAACTTCCGTAGCTTCCGGCTCAACATTTGCTATCAAACATTGGACCTTATATTCATCACTCTCACTAGATGAATTTTCTGAGTATGAATTTGTCCAATTGCTTTTTCTATCCTCCGCAATAATTACTTTTTGGTCTTTATTTTTCTTGAATCATCTTTCGATCGTCTCTTCTCATATGGTTTCTTATCGTCCTTCTTGGACCTGTTACAATCTGCAATAAAATAATCATTTTCCACAGTTAAAACAAGCTTGATTATCAGCTTGATCCTTTTTATAATAAGAATTAAATTTGGATTGATTTGTTTTCATAAATTTGCCAAATTTATTAATAAATAAAGGCATAGCCTCATCGCTTATAAATTAGTGTTGGAAGACTCTTTGGCGCTTAGAGTGAGAGTTGTGGCGGCCTGGAGATTTTGTGGGTTAAAAAGTGGAAGATTTCCCTTTTGTCCTGATCCCCAACTAGAACTCATATGTTTTCAAGTATGAATATAGATCACGCAGATCGAGTTTGTTGAGATTTTTGGACTATTTCATTGTCACCATCTTTACATTTTATTCTCTCGACACTTTTTTCATTACCTTCAATGTAAGTTCATGGTTATAGTATTCTTTTCGAATTGAAGCAATTTCAATTAAAATACTACTGAACTGTTCATCAAACTCATTTAGGGTCACTACGAGTTTCATCTTTGCATTGTCAAATTTCTGAATTGCAACGGTCAGCTTGTTCTCTTTTGGTTGATCATTTCCCTCGAAAATTTAGGTCAAAATTTCCCATATTTATTTGTGGTAGAACAAATCTTGATTTTGCTGAATATGTTCTTGTCAAGAGTCTTGTAGATGATGTCTTTGGCCACGTTTTTCAGATATGCTTTTTTTCCCATCAACGGTCCACTCTGATCGATTTTTCTACAAGTTGTGGAGCACCTTCTGAAACGGCAATTGTTATATTATCTTTAAGGATCTTCATTGGGTCTTAAATGATGAAATACCACGTGTCATCGTCTTGTGCGAATAGATTTGTTTGCATGTGTATTTTTCAATCATCATAATCTTTTTTGTAAAATATAGGAATCTTGTTAAATCATGTCATTTGAATATATATGAATATCAGAGTTCAAGAAAAAAACAGTCTGATACCACTTAAGATTGAAATAGAATTTAGAGATGAGTGAATAAACTCTTTTAAAACTTTTTCTAAACCTGAGCTGAATTTAACAGTTATTAGTTGCTAAATCCCTTTCTTGAACGACTCGACTTAACTGGATCATTAAAAAGTGTTTAAGTGTGAAAACGGTATGATTAAACTTGTGATATCAATCAACACCTCGGTTAGATAAAAAAAACTAAAATAAATGCGCAATTTAAATGAATGAGATATTATGGGTTCAGAGATGACAACTCATACGTCACTCCTTCTTCTAATTAAGAAGAAACTCACTAAAATATTTTTATTTATATAATCCTTATACAAACTCACTTCGACTAAGACGTATCACACTGCCTAAGTCAAAAATCTTTGTAATAAATCAACACAAGAAGTTTTGGATGTTTTAAAAACCTTCGGTTCACCAGAAACAACAAATTTTCCTACGGTTAGATTTGAATGGCTAGAGTTGGTAGGGCAACACAATTTGATCCTTGATGATCTGATATGAACAAATAGATATGTGCTAGATGAACAACTTTATATATGAAGCACTGTGCTCGAGATTGTCTATATTGCATATTATAAAAGATTGAATCTTGTTGGTTTATTCTTGGTTTTGGAGTTTTGAATCTGAATTTATATTCAAAGTATTCCAACGGTCAGATAACATTTTCAAAGATCAACTGTATTATCTCCCGATCGATTGGTATTGTCAAGCTCTCTTCATCGTACAATGTATTAAATGCGCATTTAATTATTCTTTGCTTTTTACGGCTTAGACTATTTTAGCTTCTGAAAAATTGATTGAATTTTGACGTTTAAGGAAACATTCAGGTCAATTGTGAGTTGGTAGGATACTTTGTTGTACACTTTACGTGATAGCATTGAACAACTTGATTTAGTTTGATCGACTGGAGTACGGTTAGAGTTGAGCGGTCTGATTTTGAACATTTCTTCGATAAAACGGTCTGATTATAAACAAATTCAAGTGATGATTTTTCTAATGTTGTCTTCAGCTTGAGGTTATGATAGAATAAAATTGGCATGATTTGTTTAGCGGCTATAACTCTGTAATTAAATTAGAATAAAATTCGCGTATGAAACAAGTCGATGTTTTTGTTATTGCCAAAACTTTGATATTTTAAAGTTAACAAAGATAATTGGAGCTCAATTTTGACTCAAATACTTAAAGTTGTGCTATGACGGATGATTTAAAATCCATTGACTTTATTGAATGAACAAAATAAGTGAATTTTAATTCAACTTTATATCAATTTAAGTAATTTAATATTAACTAGCCGTCGAGGCATATGTGTTGAATGTGTACTATAAAAAAAAATACTTTATATTGCATGTATCTTGTTAGGATTATTCTGAAAAAATATTCAATATGCTTGAGTCGGAAATTAAAAAGAACAAAAAGGATTCGAACAATTGCATAGCAAAAGATATGCATAAAACATCCCCAGTTATAAAGAAACAGAACTTTACTCAACTTTCTATCAGCATATACATGAACTCTTGATTACTAAGGAGCCTTGCAAGTTTTTTAATGAGCAAAGACAAATCAAGAATTGTATTTATAGTAAAAAAAAAAAATAGTTTAAGCAACTGACAAATTAAGAATTCAGTCATTTTTAACTAAAAAACAATCATGCAAAAAAGGTACAAAGGGATGATAAAGAACTCAAGTTTTATGAATTAAACACCTAAAAGAAAGAAATTGATTTTCTAATCAATCCTCGATAAAAGTTGCACATTGTGAACATTGTTTTATATTAGTTACTCTGCACACGCGATGCTTGTGTGTACAGTCTTTTTTATCATTATCGATGGATTAAAGTGAAATTTGACTAATTATGAAGGACTAAATTGATATTTAAATTGTTGAAATAAAAAAATAAAAATAAAAGTGTGTGTTGAAATTTAAAAAAAAAAACTAAAAACAAAAGTGTAACATTGATATTATATAAGAGTAAAGTTGGAAGAAAAATTTGGTGTCCTTCCTAGGTTGTTACTATCATATCATCAACTTTAATAAAATAGAATATACACACAAAAGCAAATTCTTTTTTTATTATATAAAATCAATTTTTTTTCCTTAAAAAAAAAAAGAGCAGTTCTCTTATGAGACGGTCTCACGAATCTTTATCTGTGAAACGGGTAAACTCTACCGATACTCACAATAAAAAGTAATATTTTTAGCATAAAAAGTAATATTTTTTCATGGATGACCCAAATAACAAATCCGTCTCACAAAATACGACCCGTGATAACGTCTCACACAAGTTTTTGCCCAAGAAATAACATCCTTTTCCTTGATATTTTCTTATCTCCATCGTTCACAATAGAAAAATTATAAGTAATTTATAAATAATGTGTAATAAAAATAAATAAGTGTAATGATGGATGATTAAAAAATTCCAAGGAACATTGGACATCACCAATGTGAAACCGCAAATCCTTTTATCAAACAGTTTATCAAATATTAAAATTATTTTATGCAAAAACAAACATCCTCTTCCTTTCAATTTTTTTAGTCGATATATTTTGCAATAAAAGTGTAAATAAATTGACAAATAAGACAAAGTAAAGATAATTAAGAGCAGCAAAGATACCCCCATAATAAGGAAAATTTATGGGAGCAGCAAAGATACAGCACAATCTGGAAATAGTTCAAGAATTTTTCTGAAAATTGTTTCTTGGAAATATATTTCTGAAGGTTAACTTAAAAATGATGGCAGTTTCATAGTTTGGCAGCTAGCTGTTCTCTTCGTTATCTTAACTCGATCAGAGGCTGCTCCTATTCGAACTAGGCTGCTCAACAGAGGGGCTCGAAGCTTAGGTTGCGCCTCCCCCAATACTTGAATTTTAGAGTGAATCATTTAATCTGAATTCCCTAACAGATGATTTCTAAAATGAAGACTGGACTAATCTCCTGTCATGGTCAGTTCCACTCCTACATATACTTATACTACAAATAAGAGAAGAGCACCTTAAATAAGGAAACCGAAGGTAGCTTAATCTTAATGAATTGAGAGCGGGAAAGGACTAAGAAAACCCCGTTCAAGGCGTAGATGGCGTGCTTTTGCTACTTACCTCAAGGAAGTTGAAGAAGCATCGTTAAGAGTTATGGCTTACTTCTAGGCCTTCGGGGAAGGGAATGTCCGTCTGCATTCAACAGTCATGTCATATAGTTCGATCGAGATTGACGCGGTGACGTACCAATATCATTGTTAGTAGAATGAATCTTTTTCCGACATCTCCTCTCCAAGGTTTGAGATCGCTAAATTGCGTCGTGGGCTAGTCCATGAGAAGTAGGCGACGAGGGTCTAAAATGATGCAATGATAAAATTATTTTTAAACCTGTGAAATATTGAATTGAAAAATATGACCGTACAAAAGAACACCTGAATATATTTTTTATTTTAAAAAAATCATATTATTTCTGAGTTCTTGTACCTAACTTTTTTTCCCAACAAATGATTCGATAATCCTCCATCCTACGATTGGGGGTAATAACATATAATAACTTACTTGATTTTTATTAATAAACCAATAAAAATATGCCATAAAGTTATATCAACACTAGAAAAATAAGAATAAGGAGTTTCAAATGAGAAAAAATATTGCATTTTTAAGAGAACAATAATAATGTAAAGTATTTAGTGATTGGCTCCTTTTTAGATATTAACAAATTAAAAGAGCAATAATCACTTGGCACGAATTTAAAAGGCTATAATTTCACATCAATGACTTCTTACAGTCGAATACCACATGCAAATTACATGTATGTCTCTTTCACCATGTTGTTTTAAAATATAAAAATTGTGTAAGATAGTCATCAAGATCCTCAAAGAAATTAAAAATGGTTATCTAGTGGATGATGAATCTGATCCAGAGAAACCCGAGTCGAAGCCGGCCGGGCATGCCACGTCGTGAAAACTAATAGTGGTGTGGGCCAGTGTCATAAGCACGGCCCCTTGGGTATGGAACTCTAGGCTCAAAGCCATGATCCCTGTTGTTACCTTGAAATCTACCACGCTCTCTGGATGAAGAATCATAGTAATCAGAATTGTATGCTCGGTGTTGTTCCCCGGTGGGGGTGTGCCCAGCGTTGTACCCACGAGGATCGCCAGGGCCCATGACACTCTTGGGATACTGCTCGGTAGCAATCTGGTCATACTGCAGTTTTCTAGCCTGAGATTCTCTTCGAAGAAACTCTTCTTTAAGATTGGCATGCTGGCCTCGGAGAGCAACAAGCTGCTCTTGATACTTCTCATTGATAACATTTAATCTCTGAGAGGTACATCATCACATGAATAGATTAAGAGCATCATAAGAATGCACCCAAATCCTATAATAAATTATCAAAGAACGTTTCGAATTCAGCCAAAAATGGATGCTTTTGAACCGTACAATTAAATTGACGGATAACTCCTCATGTCCAGTGAGACAAAGACTGTGAACTGCAAAATTTAAAATCCCCGAGAAAGGGTTCCTGAACTAGTGAAAATGATACGCACATCAATCTTGAAGACATTCTATCCGTGATTAGGTGCCATGGGCTCCTCCGCCCAAACCAAGAAAATTTTCCTATGAGAAATCCATTTAAAATAAGATCTAAGTGGATTGATATCTTTTGACTTTTATTTAATCCTTATCTTTTATTCTAGCTAAGTCTTGAATAAATGGGATAAAACTCATATTTAGGATTGTGAGTTAGGATAAATTAATCTTTTATTTTTAGTTAGGATATTGTGATATATTATTTTGGTTAGGATAAAGTGATATTTTATTTTGGTTAGCCATAACATTATCTCTTATGTACATTCTTTTATGTATTGTTTGATTGAATCATAGTTGTCAATAGCAAGTGTAGCGCTAGCTATAGTGGCGCTAGCTATAGTGCGTAGCGGAGCCCCATGGCTACATAGCGCTACGCGCACAACACTTCCACATAGCAAGCGCTATCGTCCCTGTCAACTAAATAGCGTTGAGGCGATTGCGGCGCTATAGGAAAGAAAAGCGTAAGGACACTTTTTTAAAAAATAATGCACAATTTTTTGGCTCATTTTGCACAATTTTTAGGACTATGAAATCAACGTTGATGTGTATCGTCTTCTAACTCATTCTTCTCCACTTCTCCAAGCCGTAACTAAACCCTACAATTTTCAACCGCTTCTATCGCCGGACATCGCATTGTCGACCGCCGGACATCGCACTGTCGGATTTATATGCTTGTGCCGCTTTACTTTCAAATAGACATCGCGTATGCACTATAGTCACGGGCAACATTTGTGCTATAGGGCGCAACAACTATGGATTGAATCGATAAAAGTGAAAGCATAAATTTTCTTAAAAGCCTAGTACTAAAAAATCGTGAGTATTTTTAGCGAGTCTCAAATCATTTCCGAGATTGTGAGGTTATCTTCTAAAACGAGCCTGAATTTCCATCTTAAACTCATTAACCTCCCCATAACGAGACGAGATCCATAACTCGGGAGCTTATTTTAGGATTCTAAGCTATCTTTTCATTTGAATAAAAAGACTTGGAATCATCTAAATCTATAGGATTTTTAGGGATTTGATTTCCAATTTGATCTTGTAAGCTCTATTATTTATAGGGCCAAAATTAACATGAATAAGATTATCATGGGGTTGTCTATTGTGAATTTGAGGATCGTTAGGAGATAACTTCTCGATTTCTTGAGTTTAAGGCTAGTTAAAGAGAACCCCATGATCTTTTAGCACTAGCCTTTTAATAAAATTTATGCTTAGCTTTTTATTGATTCAATCCAATAATATAAAAGAGAGCGCTAGCAAGAGATAATATTATCCCTAATCAAAATAAAAGACCACTTTATCCTAAACAAAATAAAAAATCATCATATCCTAAACAAAAATAAAATATTAGCATATCTTATCTCACAATCATAAATATGAGAATTATCTCATTTATTCAAAACTTGGCCGAGGAGCCCATGACATTAGGATTCTAGGAAAGTAGTATATTTCTATACAGCCAACTAGAAGTATCCAAATGGACTGTCAAGAATAAATACTAATCTACACACCAAAAAGCCAATGCAACCAACTTCTAGTTGTGTTAAACATGGTGTAGTTCGTATAGTTATGAAATATTGATGCTGATAATAATTCGTCCATAGATGTCAACTCAAGACCCAAGATAGTCAGCTTTTCAACAAAGAACACAAAATTGTAAGAATGTTTTCTTGTTGGCTGAGATTAGAAATGTGAAAACAATAAAAGTCAATTTGTAACAGGTCTTAGATCACGTAATGGCCGGAGAATCAAGCCTACTGTTAGATTATTATGATGATTAATTTGAGAAGAGGTGTCATCAATCATTAACAAAATTAACTAACTGCTCTGTCGTGGTGATAAAATCCTAAGTATCCAGTTTCAATTCATGGAAAATATGATCGGAGGATAAACAGAAAAAAAGAGGAAAAACTCAAGTCTAGTATTCTGTTCAGCCAGGATTAAGGAAGTTTATTTGGAAATCAGTCCAAAACAATGGCTCAACTAAAGAAAATCCAAAACAAACCTCTCTGTGCCTAGCATTTTCCGCATCCTCTGCATCATTTTGTTCCTTGCTCAGTTTCATGATATCGTCTAAGAATATCTGCTCAAGACCATCAAAACTCTGTATGGTGCGATTATCTTCATAGCCTATGTCCATATCCTCTTCACGGGGCTGAGATCTGGGATCCCCACCACCTTGCTTCTCAAATGGAATTCGAGGATCTGGCCTCTGACCCTGGTAATAGGTTCTAGGTGCTTCACGCTCACGCCCTTTACCTAAAAAAAAGGCCCCGATGTAAGACAATTTAGGAAAGAATGAAAGCCTTCTCTTCGTTCTTATTTCATTATCTAATGGCCTCTGGGGGTAACAAGGTGGAGGAGGTGCAAGGTTGTCATTGGCAACAAGTGGATGTTAGGCATAAAGGAGTATATAATTCCTCAGATAGCTTATTTCTTCAAATATTTAACGAAAATATTATGTAGGTACATCTAGAAGATCATTTGCTACACATGAAAAATTTGTACAGACATCCACAGACCTCAGTGACACCAAGAGAGGAAACCAGTTTACCAGTTTTCACATATTCATTTGACATCAAAACCTGCCTTTTCTCCAGATTAGATAAACCAAAGGATCAGACATACGATATAAGAGTAGAAAGATAAATCATAGTGATTCCAACAAGAATACTAGAAAGAAGCAATACAAGATAACAGAAGTTATGGTTCAAAAATATCGTCCTGTTGCACTTTCAGTACTCAGTAGAGAATAATAAGAAAAATCTCACCTGTCACGACATCATTGTCAATAAAATAACGAGCAGAGCTTCTACAGAATCTAGTACCGCTAGAATTTCAGAGAACAATTTTTGTTTCTGTTCCAAATACAGTAACCCCTCTACGACAACACTCTCAATTGTGATCAGAGTAAAAAATCAATCAGCTTAAGTTAGCACCCTGAAGTTTCATATTTCCTGTAAAGTCAATAGCTTATTTGTAAGAAAGCCATCAAGTTGAACCCTCTCAAACCAAAGGAACTTCAGACATGACAGATCCATTTAGTTGAATTTTTTTATCACAGTGGATGGAGATGTACAATTCTGGAAGTGGCTTGTATCATAACCCTTTTTTGCACTGATGAATTTCAGGTTACCACAGAACTAGACAGTCGCAGATCTCACTCAGTGTTCATTTTTATGGTTTCAGAACTACTGTTTAATGAATATTCAACTTATTTGTATTCATGTACGTACAATAAGGTGAATATGGCATTTGCACTTCCCACTAGACAGGCAGTTCAACAAAATACGTTCGAGTCCAAATAGGCTCTTCAATCTCTGATGAATGGTGTGTTCTACCGGTTGAACTGAGTGTTAGGTAAGTTTGCCAGCAACTTCTAACATGCTAAGTACTCATCAAAACAAAGAAGAGGACATTACAGAACTTACCGATAAGCTAATTTTACTCATGGCTTCCATGATTTCAACCAGGATAGTTAAGCTCTATGAGGCCAGACACTCCTAAATATTATCCCACACCACATCAGCTTATCAATAATATAGATACCCATCAAAATCTTTATTGGATGTGTTAATACTAAAAACTATGAGAATACTGTAGTCTATAACTGACAAGGTCAACTATAATATTCTGGCAAGTGGCGATCATCACCCAAACTATATCGAATATTGTGGACGCTACTTTTAAAATTTTAAAGCTTATTGATTATTGCATTTCAATCCAATGGTAATAAGGTAATCATAAATTGTTCTTAGATACACACAATCATATTATGAATATGTATATACATAAAGAAAAAGATCAAAACATCTCATTGTCATATTTTTTTTTTTTTAATTGCCATATTTCGTATCCAAGTTATCATATCAGTGTCCTTCATTTTATGCATCATAGGTTAAGCCATAAATTCAACATGCTGGTTTATCAGGGACTTCAGAGTCTTACACTTGGGACCATTTCTACAACTAGAAAGACAAACAACAGAACAGGTGAACATCTGCGCACTTAGAAACTGTCAGTTCACGAAGTGCACATGAGTTGCACTTAGCAACTGTCAGTTCACGAATGCACGTCTGTAAGTTTAAGAGTGAATATGCTGTATCATGCACCTACAGAACAGTATTAAAGTACGCTGTTGTTCCATATCCCTGATCTTCAATTGATTGGATGATAAAGAAACCGAAAAACCTCGGATTACCAACCCAAGCAGCATCGAAAAAAAAAGTAAAGTACTGAAATTATTTAATGCCGTGTATCTGGTCAAAGTCTCAATGAGAATTTAGATTTTGCACATGTATGAAATGCAATGAAATCCATATTAAAACTGATGCTGCTTTTAGTAGGGTGTAACAGGTTCTCTCTATCTCTCTCACACACACAAACATGGACAGAAATTGGACCTTAGTAATCGGATGCTCACGCATTAGAAAAAAAAATTGAGCAATAAGCAGGGATAGAAGCCACTCCCAGCTCCTATCCATCATCATGGTATAAAAGTTCATGCTGGCAAAACACAACATATATTATAGTAAAACTGAAACCATCCGCATCATTATAACCATATTTTGCTCATAAACTGTTGGCATACAATATGCTGAAAAAGAGAAAAATTGCGGGAAAGATTAAATTTGATTATCTTTTCATTTATACGCTCACCAAAAAAAAAAAAAGGCAAGCTCGGCCAAGCGGTACACTGCCAAAAATGTAACTATCCCACATAAGATTTAGCAAATGATGATCTTGAGCAGACCTAAAAATTAAACTAACAAAATTCCTATTTATATTGGGACAATCACTTTACAACATTTGAACGAAATGACTTTGGGCATATAAAACTTGCCTTCGGCGAACGGTGCGGTGGGAGACATCGCAGTTTGAGGCAATTTAGGCTGGCCACCGTCTCTTTCCCATCTCCATTGATTTTCATTTTGATGCCTCTGGCGACCCTCATTCTCTCCAAGAGACTGCTGATCTTCGTGACGCCCCTGGTAATATCCAGACTTGCTGTTTGGATGCTGCTGCTGATGCAATTGAGCGGCGGCGGCACCGTATGTCTGGTGGCCCACGCCGCCCGGGTCACCGCCGTAATGCCCTTGCCTTCTCATCTCAATGATTCACTACAATCAAGGATTAAAATATCAGTTTCTTTAGAGCAAGAAATAGGGGTTTGTCCTAAATTCCTAATTTACGAATGACGGGCAACATGAAACTTGGTTTGTGGATGAATCTGCAATTATGTTAAGTAACATGTTACCCCCATATTTTTTTTCCCCTTGCACTAAGACCCCAAAGATAATTTATTTTTTAAACAAACTAAAAAATAATAATGAATTTATCATCGAGAAAATTAACCCTAAAGTCCATTAACCCATTTTCCTTAAATACTCAATTCATTTGAAGAAAAAATCATTATTGTTGTGTCCAAATTAAATAAAAGCTCATTTAGGAACCAATTGTTGGCTATGATTAACATGCTCATCAATAATATCGAATTCTTTATAAGATTACTAGGCCGTTTTTGCACGCAAATCGAATAATGTATGTGCACGGATATGTTTCTTACATTTTTCATGCCTAATGGAATATGTGTGGTTTTAAATTTTGAGTGACAAATAATCAGAGTAATCGAGGACGTGACTCAACGATTATGAAGATAGTTCGAAAAGATTAAATAAAAGAGAAACACACCAATTTTCATGTTTATTATAGTTCAAGTCATTTGCGAACCAATTTTCCGTCATTAACTTTGTTTGAATGCTTAGTTTCTTGACATCTAAATCTAAAGACACTATAACTAACAACCGAGTCGGATATTCGTGTTGTTTGGATCAGAGTTAGATTTCTTTCCTATGTTAACAAATTGAGTGGGTCTCTTGTAAGACGGTCTCACGAATCTTTATCCGTGAGACGGGTCAACCCTGCCGATATTCACAATCAAAAGTAATATTCTTATCATAAAAAATAATATTTTTTCATGGATGACCCAAATAAAATATCTATATCACAAAATACGACCAGTGAGACCGTCTTACAAAAGTTTTTGTCTAACAAATTTGTGTCAATTGAGACCTGGCACACCTGCACCACGCATAAAAAATATTTGTGTCAAACACTATTATCTCCTTAATTTAATTATTTTGAATTATTTAAAAAATAATTAAAAGTGATCTAAAATTATATTATCTCCATCCGTTAACAACCTAAAAGCCCAATCCACGTTATAAAATGTAAGCCCGAGATCATTCGAATATATGGACTACATTTTTGCAACTTTTTATGGTATAATGTAAATATTTTGTCCTTTTGGTTATCTATTAAACCAAAAATTATAATAACCCAGCTAATTGATTGAACTAATTTAACTGATCTAGATATTGAGGAAATTCAAATCATCAAACACAAACTTAACCCTGCATAAAATATTTTCTTCGAAAAAATTTGCAGAACTCAAAACCGAATTCAATCAAGTTTAACTCACATATAAAAAAACGGCGTTAATCGTATCGATTACTTTTGATTAAATCGTGAATGGCGTCTATCCCTGCTAATCTATGGAACCATGTTTTAGCATAACTAAGGAGGCAAGAGAGTCTGAGTGCTTCATGCACAACTCGATAGCGACTCGATCAAAAATCAACTCGACTTATGTGTTTGGAGTTTAAACAAAGTTTTTTTTCCGATAACTGAAAGACCTTTTTCAATCAAAAGAAACAAAAAATAATAATATTATTATTTGCAGAATATGTAGTTTTTTTTTTTAGGGGGCGAAATATGTAGTTAAATTAAGTTACTCGATTACACATATGATTCACGTATAACAAGTTTGTGCTAAAATGATTGAATCGAGTCACTGTGTCTGAACTAGAAGCTCCTCTACTAATTCAGATAAGTTCTCATTTTATTCGACCGCGTGGTCGAATCTCATTCGTTGATTCTTGTCTCTATATATATCATATGAATTATTGCGAAAAGGAAAGGGTGGGATTCTTCCTCGCATATTCTAACATGAATTTACGTCTTCCATTTTCCATGTCCATCTTTTTGTGCCAAAATAATAAAATACATCAAATCAATCCCAACACATTAATATTATATATATATATATATATACATGTGTGTTGGTCTCACGTGGAGTAATTTGAGATAATAAATATGAAAATAAAGAATAAACTGGACACCGAGATTTACTTGAAAAACCCTTACAATTATTAGGGTAAAAACCACGGGCAAGATGAAAAGAATTTCACTATAATATTTTATGGTATACAACACACTCACTGTTTTTCCAAAGAGAACACACTTTTTTAATACAGGAGAACAAAACACCTCATAAATATTATACAACTAAATACTCAAATTCTATAAAATGAGAGAAAACTCGAAAAATGGATGTTTTCAGAATGAGGGGGGACTCTATTTATAGAGCCCCTTGTCCGTGTGAATACGCGTATAAAACGGGTCGTCTGAAAATTACGTCAAATTTGCCAATTTCAACATTAAATGTTGTCTGCTCATTAATGCGATTTTCCGACCCTATTTGACTAAATATTTCGTCGACATTTCTCCCACTTGGAGATTTGATTAAGAATTTTCAAACACATCTACACGCATCTTTTCAATCTTGTCATCCCCTGCTACTTAAGTTTCTGCTATGCTACTTGAGAATCTACACCACTCAAACTTGTCAATGTTCACTGGCTTGATCAGAACATCAGCTATGTTATCCTTTGTATAGATCTTCTGCATATCAACACTTCTTTCTTCTAGTACTTCTCGTACAAAGTGAAATTGGACTCCAATGTGTTTCGTCTTGGAATAAAAGACTGGATTCCTTGCGATGTGCAAGGAACTTTGACTGTAACAAAAGAAAGAACATTTTATTTTTTGGGTCCGGTCTCCTCCAATAACATTTTAATCCATATTGCCTCCTTGCAAGCTTGAGTAGCTGTCACGTATTTTGCCTCCATTGTAGATAATGTCACAACTGTTTGCAGTTTTGAAACCCAGCTTACAGTTCTGCCTGCAAGTGTAAACATATAACCAGTAGTAGATTTTCTCTTGTCAAGTTCACCTGCATAATCTGAATGGACATAGCCAATGAGTGTAAAATCTGATCCTCCATAACATAATGCAGCATTTGAGGTACCCTTAATATATCTAAGGATCCTCTTAACAGTACTCCAATGCTCTCGTCCATGATTCCCTATATACGATCTAACTGCTCTCACTTCTTGAGCAATGTCTGGTCATATACAGATCATGACTAACATCAAACTTCTCATTGCTGATGTATATGGTACTCGAGACATCTCCATCATCTCTGCTTCACTGCTAGGACACATCTCGGAGGATAACTTGAAGTTAACAGGAAGAGGGGTCGAGATTGGCTTGCTATCTTGCATGTTGAAGCGTAGCAATATTTTCTTCAAATAATTTTTCTGGAAAAGCCAAATCTTTCTGTTACTTCTGTCTCGGTGAACTTCCGTCCCTAGAATCTTGTTTGTGGTCCCAAGTCCTTCATATCAAATTCTCTAGCCAACTGTGTCTTCAATCCTTCGACCTAATCTTTGTTGGTGTCTGCTACTAACATGTCGTCCACATACAACAACAAAATAATATAATCATCACCAGACCTCTTGAAATACGTACAAAGGTTTGCACTCAGTCTGTTGTATCCAAGGCTCGTGATATAGAAATCAAATCTCTTGTACCAACACCTCGGCGCCTGTTTGAGACCGTACAGAGATTTGTTCAACCTGCAAACCAAGTTCTCTTTGCCTTTTTTCGCAAAACCTTCTGGCTGGAGCATGTAGATTTCTTCTTCAAGATCTCCATGAAGAAATGATGTTTTCACATCTAGTTGTTCTAGATGTAGGTCAAACACCGCACACAATGTCAGCACTACTCTGACTGTTGTAAGCCGAACTACATGAGAAAATATCTCATTGAAGTTCATGTCTTCTTTCTGAGCATATCCTTTTACCACCAATCTAGTACGATATCGCTCCACTTGGTTATTTCCATCACACTTGATTTTATAAACTCATTTATTACCAATGGCTTTCCTCTCTCGTGGTAATGTAATAAGATCTCAAGTTTTATTCTTGTCTAACGCCTCCAACTCTTCTTGCATTGCTATCATCCACAAGGATGCATCCGAGCTTTGAGTATCCTCGTGAAAACTCGATGGCTCACCATCCTCTGACAATAGATAATATGCAATATTGTTTTCAGTGAAATAATTTGGAAGCCAACCTAGTGGTCTTCTGTCTCGAGTTGACTGTCTCACATTAGAAACCTCAGACTCAACATGTTCTTGTTCTTCTTGCTCTAGTACTGTTTCACAAGAAATTTGACATTCGTCCGTCTTATTTTCCACCTGAAATATAGTAGTTTCTGAATTCAATTTGCTTTTGTCTCATTTTACCTTATCTTCCTCGAAAATAACATCTATGCTGATGACAAGCTTGTAGATAGTGAGATCCCACAAGCGAAACCCCTTTACTCCATCAGCATAACCCAAGAAGATGCACTTTCTAGATTTGGAATCCAACTTCGATCTTTCTTGTTCATTTTACAGAACAAACCCAGGACTTTCAAATATACGCAAATGAGAATAATCTGTCGACTTTCCGATCCACATCTCCATCGGAGTCTTCAGATCAATCAATACTGAAGGAGAATGATTTATAATATAACAATCGGTTTTTTGAGTGCTTCCACCCGAAATGACTTGTGTAGACCCGCTGTTCTTAACATGGCTCTTGTTCTATCCAACAAGGTCCTGTTCATCCGCTCCACCATTCCATTATGTTGAGACATGTAAGCCGTTGTGAATTGTGTTTTGATTCCTTCATGTTGACAAAATGCATCAAATTTATCACTGCTATATTTTCATCCATTGTCAGTCCTCAAACACTTTTTTTATTTTCAGAATCAAGTTCAGCCTGCGCTTTGAAATATTTGAAGACTAGGAAAACATCTGATTTTTTCTTGATTTGATACACCTAACATCTCCTAGAGAAATTATCAATGAATGAGACAAAGCATCTTGCTCCTACTAGGGATACAACCGGTGCTTGCCAAACATCCGAATGAATCAGCTCCAATATGCTTTTGCTTTTGGCAGCAGAAAGTGCCAAACTTTAATCGGTGTTGTTTATTGGTACACAATGATCACAAAAAGGTAGTGACACTTTTGTAAGTCGCGGCAACAGCTTCCATTATGAGAGAATTTTCAACCCTTATTCTGACATATGCCCGATCTTTCTATGATATAACACGGTTAATTCTTCTCCAGAACCAATTGATGCAACATATAGTTCTGTCTCTTTGTGTGTTTCTCCAAAAGCACATACAGATTTGCAGCAACTTTTTTCGCCTTCATAATCACAAGCACACTCTTCACAATTTTCATGATCTTGTTCTCGATACGAGTTTTGCACCCGATATCATCTAATTGCCCCAATGACAAAAGATTTTTTGTCAGCTCTTCACAAGTCATATCTCTTGTATGGTGTGAATGGTGTCATCAAACATTTTTATTTTGATAGTACCGACCTCAGCGATTTCCAAGGCATGATCATTTCCCATGAATACAGATCCTCCTGAGACCGGTTCATAATGATCAAATCATTATCTCTAAGACGTCATGTGTCACGTCGCCCCTGAATCCATAATACATGTGTCACAAAATTTGTGCATGCCTTCTGCAAATGTTGCTGCTTTGCTGTATAATATTTCACCACCGCCTGAAGTATTGACTACATTTCCTTTATAACTCTTGTCGATACTCGTACACTATTTCTTGAAGTGCTCTTTACCGCCACATTTAAAGCAGTAAATATTTTTTTCTTTCTTGTCGACTTTGATCTATCTCGTCTTTGGCTCCCACTGGAGTGACGGTCCATAAATTTTTCTCTTATCATCGGAAAAGCCTCTGCCTACTTCGAAGTTACCAACCTATATTCTTTATTCTTGCGTCGACTTTCTTCTCCGAGAAGCGCAGTTAAGACATCGTCGAACTTTAGAGAGCCCATGAGAATATTGTTGTTTATGTTGATGATAATTTGATAATATGAATCCGATAGACTTTGAAGTAGAAACTCTGCACGTTCATTTTCCTCTATTTTAGGTGTTGATATGGTCGGTCATCGATGAGAATTCTGTCATCCAAAGAGTATAAAGTTGTCTCTTTAGGAAAATCATGTTGTGTAGTGACTTGACCTCGTACATTTTTGTCAGAGTATCCCAGATAACTTTTTATGTTTTTATCTCACAAATACTTGACAGTACTTCGTATGATATAGCCAACTGTAAATCAACAACAATATTATCATTAATCTCATTCCACTTTTCGTCATCCGTAATTTCCACCGGTCTATCTCCAATAGCCGGCAATCAATTTTCCTTTCTTAAAACTGCTTGTATCTTTATTTTCCACATCATAAAATTGCTTCCATTGAACTTTATTATCTTGTACATGCCCGCCATTATGTTTACAACAATTTAGTAGAATGGACAAAATAATCCCGCCTTAATAAAAAAATCTAAAAAATAAACTTTTCTGTTGTGGAAGATCAGTTTAGGTTGCAACCACAGAGCATACTCAGAATTTTAAAAAAATTTAAATCAAAGCTCTGATACCACTTGTTGGTCCCACGTGCGGTAATTTGAAATAATAAATATGAAAATAAAGAATAAACTGGACACCGAGATTTACGTGGAAAACCCCTAAAAATTATTAGGGTAAAAACTACGGGCAAGATGAAAATAATTCCACCATAATATTTTATGGTGTACAATACACTCACTGTGTTTTCAAAAAGAACACATACTCTCTTAATATTGGAGAGCAAAACACTTCAAAAATATTATAGAACTAGGCATTCAAATGATATAAGATGAGAGAAAACTCGAAGAATGATGATTTCAGAATGAGGGGGAACTCTATTTATAAACCCCTTATCCGTGTGAAGACGCGTATAAATGCGTCGTCTGAAAATTCCGTCAAATATGTCAACTTCAATATTAAATGATGTATGCTCATTTAATGCAATTTGCCGACCCTATTTGACTAAATATTTTGCCGACAATATATATATATATATATATATATATATATATATATATATATATATATATATATATATATAACTCGTGGGATGGAATGTGTTTTAATAAAATTTATAATTAATCAAAGGTTAATATGTTATAATAACAATAGCATGATAGACAATTCACACAAAATAATATTTATTGAAGGGGAATAAACTTCTCTTTTTTCTCCAACTTTCTCTTGTCCGTTCTTCCCGCAAGGATTTCTCAGCGTATTTTGCTGACGACTTTATAATTTATATAACAAGATAATGGTCAAAATAGTTCCTCAAGTTTGCTTATTTTGTGTTTTCGCCATGAAAATATTCAATTTTGGGTTACGATCATATAAGTTGGATTATGTTTTGGTTTTTAGTATTTTTTACGGAGTGTGACATGACATCAAGCACGTCAGCATTTTTTATTGTCACGTCAGTATTTTCCGGAGTCACATCCATACTCAGAAAAAAAAAATACTGAAAACCAAAACTCAAAATTGAATACTTACAAGATCAAAATACAAAATAAGCAAACTTACACTACTATTTTGACTATTAGAAATGTCCAAGAGAGATGAATTTTGCCAAAACCTCGTGATTTTCAAATGCATTATAATTAATGCAAAGGCAACCCACTCCATAAATCTAGATGGCGTGAGTAAACAAGAAGACAGTCCTATCTATTCTACATTCTACATCGACTACTACGTATATGAACATCAACAGAATTTTCGATGAATAACTAAAACAATATTTGATCGAAAGCAATTTTATTCTCTTCGTGATAATAAAGATGACAAAAACACTGAACTGAAAAAATCCAACAATTCAATGTCATAACGTGATATAAATAATCATTAATGCTAACCAAGACAAGAGAATCTATTTCCAACCAGAGGAAAAAGATTAATTATATTCTCATCAGAGTATGAGATCTTCAAGAATTGCTAGTAATTCATTTTGATTATATATATAATTTTGATATGTTCATTTTTGTGTACAGTGACACTGATCTATTGGATGTATTAATTTGGATATATTTCATCACATCCAATAGATTGATACCACCTTATTGGTGGACATTAGATAGATATGATGGGTGAACATCGTATCGAAACCGTATATATTTATATAATTTACTCAACTTCATGGTTAGTAAGATACCCCACACACACGTAAAATTTGACTGGCAGTCAAAGTTATCACACGTGTGACTTTTGTTAAGCTTTTATAAGCTTGTACGTGCTAAAATTAGATTATGTCATATTGTATTTTATTTAGTGAGTAATAGTATAATTATGGTTACAAAATAAATGTATAATATATGCATATAAAATTTAAATACATATAAAAAAATGTAAAACATGGTTGTCATCTGGTCGAAGACGAAGCCGTGCGTGTAGATTTTTTATTTTTATAATTGAAAATAAAAAATATTTACAATAAATCTCGAATGCAAAACATCGTCCGAGAAAAGAAATGTGAGGTTATTAGGGCAAGAGGCTTGTGACCACTTACCATATGTGCAGTATTTCGAATGGCCATGAACACAAAACTCTTATGATTGAAAACTTTTTTTTTCATGCATGATGTTTATTTATTTATTTATTTTTCTTTTGTTTTTTAATTTATTATTTTAAATTAAAATTACAGTTTGTTCACTTTAATAATGTTCACAATTTTGGAATTACTCTCGATTAAATATAATCAAATCAAATTGTAATTTGTAATAATTTTAAATTATACCATGAACCGTCGTTAATTTTTTCAATATAATAGAGCCAAAATACTTGGTGTCAATACGTTTTTTGTTTTTTTTACCTCGTTATTTCAAAATTTCTGTTTAGTCTCTCATTAATTTTCACAATTATAATATGATCTTCATTTAAATATAATCAAACTAAATTACAATATAATTTTAATTTACAGTACAATTCATTATTAATTTTTATAATTGTCATATTATCTTTATATAAATATAAATCAAATTAATTATATATATATATATATAAGAGTACTACATACCAAAAATTAATATTATAAATCATTGTTGTTTGTGTTTTGTTTTTGCTTTTTTTATTTTATAGATGTTGTTTGGTTTTATATGTAGCCAATTAAGGCAATGACATCCTGTCAATCATTGGGACTTGTAACTGTGATATTTTCCTTTTAAATAATTCATTATAATTGAAACTTTACAACTTCGCTGACACAAAAATAATAAAAATCTAAAATATTCTAATAAAATAAATTAAACTTATGATTTTATAAAATAACTTTTTACATGTGATCTGGTTCATGAAAAAAATATTTTTAATTTTAATAGTCGTCCAAAATCGAATCTCAAGACATATACTGGAGGAGAATAATTTGTTTTAAGAATATTGTATTTCGTACAGTCTCGTTTGGTTTACTTTAAACTTTACTCTAGTGTAGTTTCTTCATCATTTTGTTTATTGGTTTTTATGAATTTATTATATCGTTCGATATATTGTGCAATCAAAATAACGTAATCAAATGATTCTTTTATATATATTTGAAAATTGAAAATGAAATCATATTTGTCCTCATATTGCAAAGAAATCGTAAAATTTAGCCAAAAAATGCTTACTTTGTGTTTATATATTTTCATAAAATCCAAGTATTTTTTTTATTTAAACATGGAAATTTTATCCAAGCTCAGTCCGGTGCAATGGGTATCACATAATAAAGAAGTGCATAATGGAGTTGTCCCATATAAGCTTGTATTTATGGTGGACAAAACTTAATATATTATTATTATTTTTATTTTTTACACAAATAAATAGATATGCTTTCCTCAACATTTGGTCTTGTTCCTTTCGGAAAAATTTTCTTTTTAAAAATTAATTAAGTAGAGTGCGATTAGTAAAATAAAAGTTCGAAATAAATCAAAATCGTGGACATAAAACGACTAAATCGAACTTCAGAATTTTATAAATTAAATGTTGAAATGTAAAATACACGGGCGGGCGCACACATATGTGTATATATTGTGTAAAAAATAAAAATGTGCGGTGGGATAAGGCAGTAGAATATGATTGGCATTGCTTTATAGGAAGGAGGTAGCTAGGGAGCTAGGCAGACAAGGAGCATATGCGTCCATTTATTTCCTTTGCTTTCCGACATCTTTGGCAAAGCAACAAATATATATTTAAGTTGGATTTTTGGCTTCGACTCATCAAGAATCTATATGCGCAGCCATTCAATCATAACATATATATATATATACACACACACATTTGATAGGTAATATTTTGTGTATTTGAATAACACATAAAATACTTCAAGAATATATATTAAAACAGTAGCAATAATTAAATACAATAAATAAATAGACACGGATTTATTTATGGATGTTCGGAGATTAACAAATCATACGTCATTTTTTCTTCGAACTAAGAAGGATTCACTAGAATATTTTGATTTATATAACTTTATATATAAAATCATTTCAACTTATGATTTATCTATTGTCTAATTGAAACTCATAACTCACTCGATTGTAAGCAACAACCTCATAATCTGCATAAATGTTTAACGTCTTTTATGCCAAGACTACAAAAACAATCTTTAATGTTTTTGTGTGAAGACTCGCTAATCTAAACTTTGAAGCTCAACTATCATGTACATGTGTGAGTGATTGTGTGTGAGGAATTTTACAGTATATGTATATATCAAATGTATCATTATACATGGTTTTGCTCTCATTCTACCCGATTTATTAATGTAAGATGCTCATACTTTGAATTCACTTCCAAAGATTGTATTTAATCTTTAATATGTTGTATATATAGCCTTCAATAGTTATATATATGTTAGACATAATAATATGACCGCTTGGAAAAATTGCGTACGTATTCTGACATTGCAATTGTCAAATTCACGTTTCTGGAAATTTTTTGAAACTGAGTGGTTACCAGATCGAGCTGATCAAACTGTGCTGATATGATGGTTTGATCTGGTCTGTTATGAGCTTGAGTTGTAGGCTTGATATGAGTTGTTCCAAGTGAGCTGTTGCCAAGCTAGAACAAGTTGAGTTGTTATATTTTCTTTGTTATAGCTCTTGATTCATCGATTTTTGAGCAAAATTGATGAACATGAAAGTTGTAGCCATTTATCTTAGTTTCCCATAAATCGAGAATCACTCAATTCCAAGTTTGTATGAGAATGATATGCTTGACAGATCAAGCTGTTAGCAATCTTGAACTTGTTCTCTATTCTGTGCAAAACCAGCAAACTCATCGTGGTGTATCATCTTCTTCTGCTCCGATTCAAACTTTGATTTATGAACATGATTTGTATACCGTTCTCTTAACTTTGTAATTCGTATTGAATAATTACATTTGAATAAATATGCTGAGAGATATGGCTAAAATACAAGAGCTGCTCCATTCAAGAAGGTTGTTGTTTTCGTTTCCATTAGCTCAACCATGCGACTGATATTTCGCCTTGATAACATTCGAACCAACCGAGTTGTTACGAATTATGATTTATGTAAAACTGAGTTTTCTATTCAGTTGTTTTGACGGCTTGTCATTAGCATCAGCGAGCTGTTGGATATCATCAAAATATTGCAGCTCGCGAGATTTTCAGCTTGGTTGATTTCGAGTTTCAGCTTCCAACTTGAGCTAGCAACTTTACAATTGAGTAAATATATTACAAACACAATAACAAATTTTGTTTACCATTAAAATCAATATTTCTTGTGTTTCTCAACCCAAGAATCTCCCATTTTTTTTATTATCACAAAGCTTAGATAAACAATGATTTCATCTAACATGTTTTTCACATTTTTGTGAATCAAAAATTCATATTTTTTAAAACAATTTAAGTACAAAATTTATCTCTCCCTCAATAGTTAAAATCAATCTCCCCCCTTAAAATTAAAATGAGTTCCTCCTCTGTAATTTTTAAAATTGAAATTGATAAAAGTAGAGCGATGACTAACCAAATTTCTTCATAGTCTATTTTCTGTGACATTACACATGATTAATGAATAATTTTCTTTTCCTCGAGCACGACTAGACTGCAAATTTTACACTACTTCAATCCTCAACGAGTTTAGTTTGCAATGAAAAGATGGTTTGTCATTTCGACACTCGAGCAAAGAGTTGTGCAATTTTTTCAACGGTTGCTGCAAGCGGCTCGAAATTTCAACTTGGCGTATATATGTTAGAAGAAATATGATATTTCAATTTTAAAGATCAAAATAAGTTTAAAATTCTCTTTCAAGAACAACCTGCTCTGATATTAATTGATGAGATCGTTTGGAGGACAAACATTGAGTTATAATAGCTCGATTCTTGAAATATTGGATACCGAGAAATTAAATCGAATTTGATTTTCAAACCAAGTGAAAGACACTCAAAATAATCTCTCTCAAAATCGATTACACATTTTGAAAAGTATTTAAAAGATATGCAAGTTGAATGTGTAAAAATGTTTTTGATTGAATCATTTTATCAAATACTTAATATGTAATATTTTAGGTATTTGAATAACACATAAAATACTTTAAGAATTTATTTTAAAAACAGTAACAATAATTAAATACAATAAATAAATAGACACAAATTTGTTTATGGGTGTTTGGAGATTACCAACTCATACATCACTCATTCTTCCACCTAGAAACGATTCACAAGAAGACTTTGATGTATACAACATTTTGTTCAAACTCATTTCAACTTATGACTTATCCATTGGCTAATTGAAACTCATAACACACTCGATTGTAGGTCATAACCTCACAATCTGCATAAATTTTTAACGTCTTTTATGCCAAAACCACAAACAAAATCTTTATTGTCTTTGTGTGAAGACTCAATAATCTAAAATTTGAAGCTCAAGTCTCATGTATATGTGTGAGGAATTTTACAATATATGTATACATAAAATGTATCTTCACACTTGGGCTTACTTTCATTCTAGCTAATTTCTTCATGTAGGATGCAGATGGTTTGAATCCACTTCCAAAGCTTTCTTTTCCATCGATACGTCCTGCAATTTTGTATATTTAGTTTTCAATAGTGATATATATGTTAGACACAATAATATAATCGTTTGAAAAAGTTGCATATGAATTCCAACATTGAAACGGTCAAATTCATGTTTTTGTCAATTTTCTGAAACCGAGATGTTATCGGATCGAGCTAATCAAACTTTTGCTGATCCGATGCTCTGATCTGGTATGTTATGAGCTCGAGTTGTTCCAAGTGAGCTGTTGCGAAGCTAGTACAAGTTGAGATGTTGATTTGCTTTGTTATAGCTCTTGATCTTGATTTGTCGATTTCTGGGCAGAGTGATGGACATGAGAGTTATAGCCCTTTCTCTTAGCTTCCCATGGAATCAAAAATCACTCAACTCTAAGTTTTTATGAAGATGTGCTTGGCAGATCATGCTGTTAGCAATTTTGAACTTGTTCTTCATTTTGTACAGAACCAAAAATTTCAGCGTTGTTTATCAACTTCTTTAGATCCGATTTCGACTTTGACTTATAAAGATGATTTGTCAATTGTTCTCTTAGCTTTGTAATGCATCTGGAATCGTTCCATTTGAATAAATGAGCTGAGATATGTGGCCAAAATATCAAAACCGCTCCATTTAAGCTTATTGATGTATCTGTTTCCATAAGCTCAACCATGCGGCTAATATTACGCATAGATAACATTCGAACCAACTGAGCTGTTGTGAAATATGACTCGTGAAAAAATTGATTTTTCTATTTAGTCGTTTTGACATGTTGTCGTTTACATTACCGAGCTGTGGGATATCATCGAAACATTGCAGCTCGCCGGATTTTCAGCTTTGTTAATTTCGAGTTTCAACTTCCAACTTGAGCTAACAACTTCACACTTAAAAAATATATTAGAAAGACAATAACAAGTTTTTCTATAATTAAAATCAAGATTGCTTGTATTTTTTAACCGAAGAGTATGTATATATGTGCATGTACACATGTAATACACATGAGTAGATATCTTGTGAGACGGTCTCACGAATCTTTATCTATGAGACGGGTCAACCCTACCGATATTTATAATAAAAATAATACTCTTAGCACAAAATGTAATATTTTTTCATGGATGACCCAAATAAGATATATGTCTCACAAAATACGACCCGTGAGACCGTCTCACACAAATTTTTGTCATATACATATATATAAATAGATAGACCAATTTTATTTAAACTTAATTCATCGTGTGACAATCACTCGTTAAAATTTATACTTTAGAAAAACTTTATTTACATTTTACACTCTGTATAAAATAAATAACCTTATATAAAATTAAATATTTTTTTCAAATGTCGTGTTTTTTAAAATCAAGCATATTTGTCTTATTTGCGGAGAGTTGATTTTCAAATAAAATACAGGGATAAGATCATTAATTTAATACAGGAGTTACTTGGTTTTCTCGAGACTAAATGCTATATAAAGCCATTTGCCTTGAAAAAGTTGGTTGTTTAATGGAAAAGAAAGAAATAAAAATAATATTATTTCGAGCTATATTTAACCGATAAAAAATTAAATTCAGAAAATTAATTGAACGTAGCAAAAAAATAATAATAATAATAAATTTTGATACAAGATGAAATCTATTGATTTCAGAAATTAAAACCAAAACTTCTAAACTTTTTCTACTTTATATTTTCCTTTTTTCTCAAGGGAAATGCAACAAAAATAACGTGAACATTTAATTTGATCGATTTTATTAAATCGCGAAGACGTTTTATTCAAAGAAAAATCAGCATAATTTTTTTTTTATATTGATCAATTCAACACGTAATAATCTTGTACTAATGTATGGTGTTCATCAAATCTACTAATATGTATACAAAATACTATCAAAATCTTGGGGCCTTTCCCCTCTATTATTATTTAGATCCGATCACTTCTCGCATGATTTTGTCGCACATTATTATTATTATTATTATTATTTGTTAACATAGATTGATACGATTGATAATTTTTTAATAATATTATTTATGCTTTATTTGTTTTGTATATATTCATAAATAAAATTATTCTTAATTTTTAAATCGTAAAATGGAGGGTTGATATAATTTTTTAAGGAATATATGAGTAAATTCTGAAAAGTTGACCATAAACTCTATCTCGGAGGTATGCATGATTGCATGTATATAGTTTTAAAAAGATATATATATACTTGTATTTAATAAATTTGACGCATGTATCTATTGCATTTTATGATTCTCGCACGTGATAAAGGGAGCTAAGTGTCGAATACTCTACGTCTATGAGACGTAAATGCCAAAAAAAACCATGTTTAAAAACTATGGATGGAATTTGAATGATTAGATTTAACTATTGAAAGTGATAGAATGTTAATTCAATACTTATTTATTGCTTATGTCTATTTAACGAAGAGTAGGTCTCTTGTGAGACGATCTGACGAATCTTTATCTGTGAGACGAGTTACTCCTACCGATATTTACAATAAAAAGTAATACTCTTAGCATAAAAAGTAATACTTTTTTATGGATGACCCAAACAAGAGATCCGTCTCACACAAGTTTTTGTATTTAATGAATTATTAAGCAGTTGGCATGTCAATATTCGATTGTGGCATTTGAAAGAGATTATTCGGCTTGCTTCTTATGTATTTCCATTTTTATACATTTATTATCCTCCTATAATTTTACCTGTTCAGTGATGTTACATCATCTTGATTGCTCCTAGCTCTTTATTTTCTTTTTTTAATTATCGAAAATCTTTTAGATATAAAAAAAATTAATTGAATGTGTATATATATATGAGTAGGTCTCTTGTGAGACTTTATCTGTGAGACATGTCAATTCTACCGATATTCACAAAAAAAGTAATATTCTTAGCGTAAAAAATAATATTTCTTCATGGATGAACCAAATAAGAGATCCGTCTCACAAAATACGACCCGTGAGACCGTCTCACACAAGTTTTTGCCTATATATATATATATATATATACATGCAGCGGAAATTAAGTATTAACACACAAATATAACTCTGATAAATAAACACCAGTTTTAAATTATGCACAAGTACGAATACTTGTGCTATGCCTCATGGCAAAAATTTCACTAGAAAAATATGTAAATCGTTTACACCAAAACAATACTAGTGAGAAAACAAAACCAAATTCCTTGACACTCCAAGGAATTAAAAATGCATCAAAATAAACCACATAAATACTAGATGCATAAAACAAAAAGCGTGTTGCTTAAAACCAAACGAAGACACTCTTCGATCAACACTATGCGTCAGTGTTGTTCTTGAGTGTTGGCAACATCAATCGGCAACACGGTATATGTGAATCAATCACACAAAGTCTTCAACATTAAAAATATTCTTCAGTAATCTCTGTAAAAGGACTATGCACTAAGTCCACGAAAAACCACGCAGAGATCACACACGAGAAAGCTCACGAAGACACAAAAGAACACTCTTCCTGCAACCCCACGAAAATATTTTCTCTCTCAAAACTTCTTTTCTCTCAAAAGCCCATTCTCTCACCAAGAACCCTTCTGTACGACTGCAAGGCTATTCATACTTATATCCATTGCTTGACCTAAAAGATATTTCATAAAGAATCCTACAAAAAATGAAAACAATATTTTCATTAGTTAAAAAAAACAATTTCAAACAAAGATAAAATATCTTGGAGATAAAAATCATATTAAAAACAAATCTTATAATATCTATAGATAAATCAATCAAGATCTTATCATCTAGAAATAAATCAAGCAAAATATTATAATCTAGAAATAAATCAAATAAAATCTTTTAGTCTAGAAAGGCAAAATCTTAAATTGATATTATCAATTTAACAAAATAATAAAGGAATAAAATATTCCTTTCAATCTCCCCCTTTTTGCCTTTCTGGACAAAACATCCAAAAATGATAATCTTAGTAAGCATCGCAATCAGTTAAGCTCCCCCTGCATTAGAGTGTGTCTCCCCCTGAGTCAAAGTTCATCTCCCCCAGAATTAAACATGTTAGAGCACTGGTGTTGTTGACAGTGTTGTCAACACCATCATTAGAACACCTGAAAACATAAGGAGACATACGAAAGAAAAATTCAATAATCACGCAAACAGATATAAGAGATACCCAAAAACAACATTACAGACAGAACATAAGTATTCATCCTTTATCTTCTTATGTGTCATTTTTGGTTCTCTTACTCCCCTTTTTTGGCCAGAATGTAAGCCAACTTCCAAAAGCACAATCTACTCAGCCACTTGTAGAATATGAGAGAAAGTTATAGATGTATATCGGGAGTTACGCACAAAAACGCACAAAGAAATCACGAGAGTAAAAAAAATTACAAGGGTAAATGAGAACAAGCAAGGTAATTACCAAAATCAAACAGTAAAATTGATTCAAACTCGTGTTACGACGATTTCAAAAGAATATCCAGTAAAAATCACGTCCATTATAACTCACTGACACAAGTATACACATAAATTTAAAATCTAGGTAATCAAGGTTTTTATCAACTGTCATAGGTCAACACTGATATGTCACTGCACATGATGAATTCACGAAACAAAAATCAATATGCATGTCCTAAATATGCCTCTAATATGATGAATTATCAAAATGTCAGGCAGTGTATAAACTGTGCTGTGTCAGAACTTGGTGTTGGCAACACCTCCTGGCAACACCACTGAGTTTTATTCAAACTTTCGTAAAATTTTATTTTGATTCAGAAATGGTAGCTCCCACACTAGAAGAACGGTCTTCAATGGACTCCCCTAGGTAGTTTTTTCCATTACTATTTTTACTTAGAAGTGGTAGCTCCCACACTAGAAGAGCGGTCTTCAATGGACTCCTCTAGGTAGCTTTTCCATTTTCTTCTAAACAATTTTTATTTATTTATCTCTTTTATGTTTTTCTCCTTATGCTAACATTTTCCAAGTCACTTTCTAACATTAGACAAGATCACGATTTCCATGAATATCCTCAACTACTCGATGGCTTGGATTGAGCATAATTTATTCCTCAACATTTGATTGGAAATATGAACACTCAGAGAGTATCTTTCAGAAATTGCCTTCACTGTTCAGACATTACACAAATAAATAGGATGATTATGATTATGCAGTATGCCTAACATCCTAAAAATAGACATGCACAAATGGTGTTGTCATCGGTGTTGGCAACACCAATGACAACATGTGTGTGTGATTATTGTACGCACATGCTAATAGACTTTCGAAGAGTGGAAAATCTCTCAAAGTCCAAAGGTTTCGTGAATATATCAGCCAGTTGATTATCAGTCCTAACAAATTTCAGTCGAATTTTGCCTTTTTCAACCAAATCTCGAATAAAGTGATGTCTTATGTCTATGTGTTTTGTTCGAGAGTGTTGAACAGGATTCTTAGAAATGTCTATAGCATTTGAGTTGTCACAATATACCATCATGTAATTGTTTAACTTGTAATCCAAGAAAGAATTCAACTCTCCTACCATGCTCATTTCAAATTGCGATGACATGCAATCCACATAGTTATTCACAAGTATTTGAGATGAAACACTGAAAATACTATCATCTACATACACTTGACATAGCAAAATATCATATTTCAGTTTTTGAATGAAAAGAGTTTTGTCAACCTCACCTCGTTTGAAGCCCAGGTTTATCAAGTATTCGGCCAACCTACCATACCATGCCCGTGGAGCTTGTTTCAGTCCATACGAAGCCTTCTTCAATTTGTAGACATGGTTCAAGTGGTGAGGATGTTCAAATCCCTTAGGTTGACTGACATAGACTTCCTCATTCAAAATGCCATTATTATTATTCTTGGGTTCAATTTGAGACACAAAACACGAGTGACTTACCTGGGAAAACGTGGATCTCATGCAGATTAAACCAATCATTTTGCGGTAGTCCACCTTTTCTTTGTTTCTTGTTTGCACACCATCATGTAATTCACCAATGATTTGTGATGATGGATGATTCTTCTGAATCTTGCTGGGAATTACTTTTTCACAATTGATCACCACATCATCATTATCATTGTTATCATTATCCACAGTTTCTGTTTGGTTCAGAGGCGGTGTTGTGCTTGGTGTTGCTTCACTGGTCTCAACACCAGACTCAACACTGTTTCTGGTCAGTGCCTCATTTATATCCAGCAATTCCTCTACACCAGCCTCCGGTGTTTTAACTGTCAGATCTGCAAGATCATCAAACACAACGCTAATTGATTCCATTGTAGTCCTAGTTCTCAGATTAAATATACGATAAGCACGGCCATTAGTAGAGTATCCAAGAAAAAGACATTTAACACTTTTTGAATCAAATTTAGCTAGATGATCTCTATCATTCAGCACATAACATACACATCCAAAAATATGAAAATATTTAAGGTTTGGTCTTCTTCCCATGATAATCTCATATGAAGTCATTGTAGAACCACTCCTTAAATAAACGCGGTTGGAAATGTGACATGCCGTATTTAAAGCTTCGGCCCAAAAACATTTTGACACATTCTTGGAACTAAGCATGATCCGAGCAATTTCTAGGAGGGTTCGATTTTTCCTTTCAGCTATGCCGATTTTTTGAAGGATCTTCGGAGATGAATATTCATGAGTGATACCTTTCTTATGGCACAAAGAAATAAAATGAGAATTTTCGAACTTCTTACCATGATCGGTTCTTATTTTAACCACCCTCATATCATACCGATTTGTTATCCTAGCATACAATTTCTTAAAAGCATCAAAAGTATCAGATTTTTCTCTAAGAAAATTTACCCAAGTAAAATGCGAAAAATCATCAACACAAACAAACGAATATTTCTTACCACCCAAGCTTTCAACTTCCATCGGACCCATTAGATCCAAATGCAAGAGTTCAAGGCACCGTGTTGTCCCAAAGTGTTGCAACACCGGGTGCGCAACACGGGTTTGTTTACTTTTCTGACATGGACCACAGGCATACACGGCACCTAAATTTAAATTGGGCATACCTCTCAAAGCATCAAACTTACGCAGATTCTTCAAGGTATTGATACTCACGTGTCCCAGTTTTTGATGCCATAGGTCTAAATCACTCACCTTGGCACTTAGGCAACTATCACCTTCTCCCAATTGATAGCGATTGTCAGCAGAACGAGTACCTGACATTACACAAACATTGACATCATTAAAAACTTCACAATTATTTTTATTGAACTTAACATGTAAATCATTGTCACAAAGTTGACTTATGCTTATTAAGTTTGAGTTAAGTCCTTCGACGTGTAGAACATTATGAAGTTCAGGAAGTCCGTCAACATTCAGGGTTCCTTTGCCTACAATTCTTCCTTTGGCACCACCACCACAGGTTACACGCCCACTTTTTACTTCAACATAATCCGTGAGGTGTTCTTTAGATCCGGTCATGTGGTGTGAGCACCCACTGTCAAAGTATCATGCACCTGCAATGTTAGTTTTTAAATAAGTATAAATGACATTGCAATGAATAGCAGCTTTTGGTACCCAAACTTTCTTCACAAGAGGTTTCTTGACTGTTGTGTTGCGCCTGGTGTTGGGCAACATAGTGGGCAACACCAGATTTGCATGCCAGTTCATATAATCATTTCTCAGTTTAAAACAGAAAAGTCTGATGTGACCTGGCTTATGACAGTAGTGGCAAATAAAATGTCGCTTCCTTTGTTTCGGCTTTTGCATCTTGGTTGGGAGAGTTTTCACCACAGGATCAATCCTTGAAGGGATCAGATCGACTTTCCTTTCCCTATTGAGAGCAGTTGATTGTGATCCGGATTTGGAAGTTTCTCCATGTTCATATGTGTTTTTCACGTATCCAAGACCAGCTCTACTGTCATTTCCCATCATTAGCATCGAGTCAAGTTTTGTTGAACTGGAGTTCAATTTTCCAAGAGTTTTTGAGGCTTTCTCAAGATCATCCTTGACACTACGAAGCTCAAGATCCTTCTTTCTAAGCATAGCTTCAAGTCGAGACACACATTCTTTCATATCTGTATTCTCCTTAGAGAGCATAGAATTTGTTTCATTTCTTTTGATCCAATCTTCGTATAGCTCTTCATACATATCCTGCACACATTCAAATGTGAGTTCATCAGAATCAGTATCCTATATTTCATGATTACCTGAGTCATTGTGAAATTTAGCATTAAGACACAAGGATTTTGAAGTGGTGTTGCGGCCCGATGTTACAACACCAGAGGCAACACCGTGCGGGTTGACTTGCAGCCAGTATTTTTCCTTCAAAACAGCAGTGTTTGTGGATAGTACGTCCATTGGGATTCTGTTAAATTTCCTTAAAAAAAACAACAATAAACCAGAATCAATCACTTAGTGTATCAAGCGTTGGCTCTGATACCACTTGTAAGGAATTGTTGTTCATAAACGTACATGAAATAAATTACAAACATTATAATGTGTGTATCAGAAAGTTAGTGTTGTGCTCTGGTGTTGTTAACACGAGCACACAACATGCAGCGGAAATTAAGTATTAACACACAAATATAACTTTAATAAATAAACACAAGTTTTAAATTATGCACAAGTACGAATACTTGTGCGATGTCTCATGGCAAAAATTTCACTAGAAAAATATGTAAATCGTTTACACTAAAACAATACTAGTGAGAAAACAAAACCAAATTCTTTGACATACCAAGGAATTAAAAATGCATCTAAATAAACCATATAAAGACTAGATGCATAAAACAAAAAGCGTGTTGCTTAAAACCAAACGAAGACACTCTTCGATCAACACTATGCGTCAGTGTTGTTCTTGAGTGTTGGCAACACCAATCGGCAACACGGTATATGTGAATCAATCACACAAAGTCTTCAACATTAAAAATATTCTTCAGTAATCTCTGTAAAAGGACTATGCACTAAGTCCACGAAAAACCACGCAGAGATCACACACGAGAAAGCTCACGAAGACACAAAAGAACACTCTTCGTGCAACCCCACGAAAATCTTTTCTCTCTCAAAACTTCTTTTCTCTCAAAAGCTCATTCTCTCACCAAGAACCCTTCTGTATGAGTCCAAGACTATTCATACTTATATCCATGGCTTGACCTAAAAGATATTCCATAAAGAGTCCTACAAAAAATGGAAACAATATTTTCATTAGTTATAAAACAATTTCAAACATAGATAAAATATCTTGGAGATAAAAATCGTATTAAAAACAAATCCTATAATATCTATAGATAAATCAATCAAGATCTTATCATCTAGAAATAAATCAAGCAAAATATTGTAATCTAGAAATAAATCAAATAAAATCTTTTAGTCTAAAAAGTAACAAAATAATAAAAGAATAAAATATTCCTTTCATATATATATATATATATATATATATATTCATATTATGCATTAGGGTGTTTAACCTTAATTAATTTGAACCTCTAAATTTTATTCATATGAAAAGCTATTTTTTTCCCAAAATTCTAATTTTATATCCGATGACTTATAAAACATCTGAAATTAAAATATAAAATTTCGAGACCGAGTCATAACAAGTCCCCAACTCAAAAGATAAAAAATATGATTTTATATATAAAAAAGACTCCTACTAGTACAACTTTTAACAAATTATTAATATATAAAATTTATGACTATTTTCAATCAAGAGTGATTGCCACTACTTGGTGTAAAATAATGAATCTTTAGAGAGTGTTCAAACAACACAAACAATTATAATATAGTAAAAAAGAAAGAATCATGGTAAAAACGCGAAATGACAGTAGCGATTACAGTTAAAAAAAAAAAACGAGGAATCCGAAAGCGCGCTAAAAATGAAGTACGTCAAGTTTACAGAATCCAGTGAAAAAAGGTGTTTTCATGGTGGCGTAGGGGTGTAGGGTCCATAGCCAGATTCCCATAAGCTCCTACAAATACTGAATTCCTTCCCTTTGCATTTGCAATCAAGCCAAATTTCTCACAGCCTCTCGCTGTTACGCTATCATCTTCATAGCGTATCCATTTTCTCAATCTGTGCAAAGACCCTTGGATACTGTTTTTGGATTGATTGAGGTATGATTGATTGTTTCAAGATATTTATGTCATTGGTACTGATTTTGCTTGCATTTGTGGTTGAAATGCTGATTTTTTATCTGGGATTTTGTTTTGTACATCTTGTTTATCATCCGAACAATAGCGGGAATTATACTGATTTCTGTAGAGGGGAAATCCAGCAATCGGTTTTGATCTTCAATTGTGAAGATATGCCGATGAGGAACAAGAGTTTTCATTACCTTTCTTCTTCTTCACCGATAAATGAACTCGAGGAGGAGTCACCAACAAAACAAGGCATAGGCACTATTCTTACCTTAGATTGTGAGAGAACTAAAAATTCCTCTTTGAGAAGAACTCTATCGGCCGACATGTCTTCCAAGAAGTGGCTTGAACAAAACGGCTTTTTCTCCCGTGTCAAGAAGATTGCATCCTCTGGGGAACTAGGTAATTCGGTAGAGTCTTCGTCCGTCTCATCATCGGAAGATGAACAAGGATACGAAAAATATCCGGGGCAAGATGAAGTTTGGGCGTCGATTTTGTCGCATAAAGTGCGAAACGGGATTCAAAAGCCAGAGCAGATGGATGTTTGGGGTTCAATTCTGGTTCAAAAGAGTGAGGATTGTTCTGGTGTTCCACCACCTTACGTCCATCCACTCGTGAAGAGATCAAGCATCACTTTGAGCGAACAAAGTCTTGATATGTGTACTGAATGTATTGGATCAGAAACTGGATCGGATGGATTTTGTTCAGAAATTCTGAGTGATGTAGGCCAAGAAGAGGTGAAAGAATTGAACTCTGTTGGAGATTTCCATCTCCCAAATTCTAGAAAAGCAATGGCCACTCCTTTACCGCCCCCACTATCTTTCATTTCTAGTGATGGTGCTTCGATTTACATGCGATCCCACCGCAAGAACGGTAGGTTGATTCTTGAAGCTGTGTCTGTTCCTCCTTCAAGAAACTGTTTTCAAGCTCATAGAGGAGATGGACGCCTTGTTTTATCGTTTATGGATGATCACACCCTACAAGAAGGTAGCAAGGATATGGAGGATAATGAAAGTTGGATTGATGAAGTGTTTGATAATACGGAAGCAGCTTTTGATCAAGGAATGGAGGAGATTGCGGATAGTGGCAGTTGTGATGGTGGTGAGGAGGAGGAGGAGGAGGAAGAGGAACGGGTGGCAGAGGAGAAGTTTCAGGTTAACAACGCCGGGAAAGTAGTGCAGTTTGTGGCTGATCAGAGCTCCACATCATTGCCAAGATTGGTAAGTGTGCAGAAATCAAGCCTAATGATGAAAAACATGATGAGATTAAGGAACAAAACAATGAACTCGGAGGCTGAGGTGCCGGTGGAGGAGCTCCAAATTCCTGAGCCTCTCCCACTGCGGCCTCGGGTTCCTCGTTCAATCTCATATCCGCAAATCCCCCCTTCCTCATTCAACACTTACGAGTACTTCTGGCGGAACAAGGCCGCCGTTTGTGATGGTGTCGTCAACTCCATTATCGCCACCACACAGTCCACACCCCTCAAAACCAACAACAATTGCAAGGCAAAAGGCACAAAGAGTCAAGATTTGGTGCTAATGAGAGGAAACAAGACAGAGTATTTTGTTCCATATTCGAAGGGATGCAAGGAGTTTCCAAGATCTTTGCTAGTATGGGAGCCATGTAGCATTGTCACATCCTAATTGTTTAGCCAAATCATTAGTCCCTCTGCATTGGAATTGCCTATCTTTAGTAATGAAAACTCCAATTTCAAAGCAAATGGTAACATCGATTGTGGTTTGTCTTACATAGACACAAGTGTCGGCAGACATAAATAAAAAAATAAAAAATTAACTTTGCTCAACTATTTATTTTTTTTTAGAGTAGTGAGACGGGTCAGTCAACTCTACTGATATTCACAAGAAAAAGTAATACTCGTAGCATAAAAGTAATATTTTTTCATGGATGACCAAAATAAAAGATCCGTCTCACAAATACGACCCGTGAGACCGTCTCACACAAGTTTTTGCTTTTTTTTTAAATGATATACTCTCTCCAAAAATTAATGTATGGTACATACATAACCGTAACTTTCCATATGAATAATTCACAAAAGCCCTCACCTTCGATTTTAAAGAAAATTTGGGATATACAGGAATGTATAGTGAACAACAAATCCACAATTAGATGGACGGAATGATTGATTAGGAGTTCGAAGTTTGCAGCAAAGGATTTACCAAACACAACCAACTCAAGAACTAATGAATCAATTATACTATGCCTAATTTTTAAAAACCGTGCACGCCTAAAACCGTGCACGAATGGGACAAATATGTCTAAATTTTAAAAACATGGGTTTTAAATAGCTTTAATTATTGATATGAGATTTTATGTTTTTTAAATTATTTTATAGGGGTGATAAATGTAATTTATCTTAGACAATTTAGTGAATCTTTTATTAACAATTGCTTCGGAGTTGGACCTCATTCATTACTTGCGTGGTAAACGAATCGAATCAGTTTGCGAGCTTTTCGAGTCGATTCGGAAAATATTTGATTCATATTCGAACTTATTGAACTCGAGTCGAACTCGTTCTTCGAAACTTTTTTCAAATCGACTCCAGTCAAAACTATTTTGTTTGATAGTTTGCGAGCCGCTCGTGAGTTTTAATATTTTATAAATATAATATTGTTATATTTAAAATATATATACATTTCTAGCCTTTCAAACATCATGATCTTATGAAATTCATTCTCGAACTTTTATATCGGATCAATAGTTCAAATAGCTCGCGAATAAGTTCGAATTTTCGAGCCGAATATGAACTTTATTTTGAGTTAAATTTGAACCAAAAAAATGTAAAATTTCGAACTTCAAATTGAACTCAAACTCGATATACTTAATTCGAGCCGGATTCAAATTTTTACTAATATTCGACTCGATTCGATTCGATTCATTTATACTCCTATTCAGAACCTCAAAAGCCCAAATAGAATTAGATGTTACGAGGAGTTTATTTTGGGCCTAGTTCTGAACCCCCTCCAAGCCCAAATGTTATACATAGTAGTTGGATGGGTCAATTGTCCAAATCTCAAGGCAAATAGGCCCATTTATTGGAGGCCTCTACTAACTACCTGTTCCATAAGAAAAATCCCGATGGGCGAGACTGCCACCTCCGCCGCTGCTCCGACACCTGACGAAGATCAGCTGCTTAAAAATTTCCTCGCGGAAGTAAGCGAGGTCGAGCGTGACAATGAAGTTAACAGGTTATTTATAATGACTTATAAGTATCAATTTCGTAAAATTATTTTATTTTAATTTGTTTCCATTGTTTTGTAGTTATAGGTTTGTGTTTATCTGGATATGTGTTTGATTGAAATGACGGTGAAGAGGCAAAGAAATGTCAGAGAGGAATTTTGTGGTAATTTTTTAGGTTTCATGGCTATATAAATTGATGTGCGGCCGTGTTAGCGTGTGTAATTTTTAGATTATTTTTTGGGTGATACACAATGATTAGGTTTTGATGATTCGACCGTAAAATTGGGAATCATTGAATCCATTTATGCAAATAAAGGTAATTTGTGAGTAAACACGACCGTTGAGCTTTAAAATGCAGAGGTATAGGTGAGTGCCATTTGTTGCTGAGAAAAGTTTGGTTAAGGCAATATACTTATCACTCTATCCTGTTTGATGACATGTATTTTTAATTTTCTTCATCATGTAGAGTCTATTGATTGACCTTGTGTCGTGAATGGTGTTCAATTACAACTATAAAAAAAGTTAAGTATCAATTACTCTATTGGATTATTCTATGCTATATCTGAAGTATTTTTTCCATGTATGTGGTCAAATGTTAGTTCTTGGATTATCAACATATATGTCAATTTCAATAAAAATGTGAGGGCTCGTAGACTAATCAGACTCTACTTGGGACTCCCTTTAAGAATAAAATATTCGTGAAAACCTTTTTGGTTTCTTTAATAAACTCTCTTCCTTCCCTTCTTTTTTTTAATTCCTTTTATTTGTTATTTTTGCATATGCAACTGGCACAGGACCAAATGTTCCATACTAATAAACTGGACTTAAATCAGGTTTTGCAACCTATCTTATCTTGTTAATTCTTGGCTTCTGTAGGATTCTTTCATGCTTCAAGTTAAATTCATTTGAACATCTTAACCTACCATTTGATTCATCACCAGATGATGTAAAAAAGCAATATCGCAAGGTGATCTTTTGCATTTACCAATCTATTCAACTATATATTATTATTATCTTTGATTTTGATGAAGGGAGTTTTAAGGTTATTTTCTCCTCTTTCAGTTATCTTTGCTAGTTCATCCTGATAAATGCAGACATCCACAGGCAAAGGAGGCATTTGCTGGTAACAAACTCTGACCCAAATATGTAATTTTCTGCATGCAACATTTTACACTTTTATGCATTTGGTGACGAGTTTGTTTCATAGCTTGATTCTTATTCTACATTTCATTGGTTTTATAGAAGCATTATTGTTATGGTAGTTTGTTAAGATGGTATCTATTGGAAATAACTTGAATACTCTATGCCCATAGGATCCTGTTAACCCATTTGCTTCATGTAACATTATATACCAACTACTTTTTTGGCAACATCAGCATCCCCGAGGTTTGGTCTTGTTCGATAATAACGACAGTACGACAACTCCATGATCCTTGAGGTATTTGGGGTGTGTAGTAGTTCTGGCACATAATATTAGTAGAACAGGACTTAAAAGATTATAAAGTTGAATCTTTCATTTTGAGAAAAAGTGAATGCTTTCGAAATTTTTTTCATAAAATTTGAATTTTTTTATTTAACGTGAATGACTATGTCTGCTCATTCTTCTCTAATTCCCCCTAAGTAGTTAGTATTTGGTCTTTTTGGTGGAAACAATTTTCGTTCTAATTATATGCTTATAATGGCACCATGGGAGGAACTATGGCCGTGTTTATTATAAGCTCCCTCATGTGAAATATGGCTTGTGTTTAGTATAAGCTCCTTTGTGTTTAGTGATTTACTATGTTGTTTGAAAATGATCCATTCCTTCACCCTGTTTTGAGCCTAATTTATATTTGAGGATGTCTAGATTTCAGTATAGAGGAAAATTCTGTATTTCATACAAGGGAATTTAATAATTTTACAATTGGAGTATCACTGCAGATTTATATGTTTCCATGGTTTCTTGTTCGATTGTGAAGCTCCCGCTTAAGAAGGTGGATAAGGTTACCTTTTTCATGGGATTTGGCAATCATCTTTTAACTAGAAAGCAGTTTATATCAGTTCTCCTATTATTTCTCAAACAATGTGTTGTAACATTTTGTGGGTTATTTTTTTTGGTTAAAAATCACTGCATACTTGGAGCTTACTTGGTTTATCAAATGAAGGTTTGGTGCTCTGGTAAACTTCATGCTTAGAATTTTGATTCACATATTTCTTTGAAATTATTTTACCTACCTTGTAGCCTTGGCTAAAGCTCAACAATTACTACATGACCCACAGGAGAGGGAGTATCTTTTGAACCAAGTTAATTCTGCAAAAGGTTTGTGCTTAAGCTTCTTTTTTCTTAAGGACCTATTTCCTCCAATTTTTCTTGCCTATATATAGTTATTTAAAAATATGATTATTTTATTATACCGAAAAAATTGTTTTTAAAATTAAAATTGCTTGCGGTTAGCTTCAAATAAAAAAAATCTTGTAGCTTGATATTTAGTTCTACGAGTGGATCAACTACCAATTCACATTTTTCTCTTTCGCATCTAATATTTTTGCTGCATTCTTTCATGGAAGGTCTTTTATGATTATAGTATAGAGCTATGAATTTCTGTCATATGCTTATAAATATGACCTTTCTGCAGTACATCTGTAAAGCAGTTATCTGTTCTTAATGTATTGCAGAAGAACTTAGAGCAAAGAGGAAAAAACAGTTGAAAAAAGACACTGCTACCAAGTTAAAGTCATTAGTAGGCGAGGTAAAGGTTCCATTTTTTGCATCCACTTTCTTGATAATTCTTGGTGCATGTGTTGTTAATAGTCCCCTGTCCGGTGAAATTTGCAGAAATAATATTTCCTTCTTCTTTCTGTGGATGTCTTTTTCATTTCTTCACCTTCCATCCCATTATTTGTTTCTGTTGATATGTGATCTTTAATCTTTTGGTGGGTTTGACCTCATCTTTTTCCCGTGCATCACACTGTTTGCTTCTGCTAAAATGTGAATGAAAATACATATATTCCCTTCATGATTGAAATTTGAACTTAATATCAGTTGATATGCATGCAGGTGAAGAACAGATTATAAGTTTCCATACTTTTTAATAATGATGCAGGGAAAGTATGAACAGGAATATGAACGATCAGATGAATTCCAGCAGCAGCTCAAGTTAAAGGTTCGAGAACTCTTAACGGATCAAGAATGGAGGAGAAGGAAGATGCAAATAAGGGTACGCTGCATAACTTTTTCTGTGCTGATTGCTATAATTTCTCTCTTCACATCCATGCTGTCTTTGAAACTTGTAGATATCAGAGGAGGAAGGTAGATTAAAGAAAGATGTGGAAGAAACTAAAGAGTTGTGGAAACGGAAGCGTGAACACGAGGAGCAGTGGGAAGGCACAAGAGAGAATCGGGTTTGTTGTTTATACATGTCATCTGACATGACGACACTTGTTAGGCGTGTAGAAAGATGGATGGATAGGTCGAGAAAAGTGAGAATGAGAATGTATTTTAAAGTCTGGTGATTTTCAGTCATGAACATCAAGCTACATTATCGATATTATACCCCTCCTTTGAGCTTGAAATTGGAAGTACAAGTGCCTGTTGGAAACTCTGAGAAATGGAGTGTGGACACAGTTTCGTTAAAACCAGCCCCGTGATGAAAAGTTGAAGACACCAACTTTTTAGTTTATTGGTTTCATTATGCACTAAGAACCTCGTTTTCTTGTACTAACATTGCTAGCAGCTGATTTGGGATCTTTCAGGTTTCCAGCTGGAGGGACTTTATGAAGGGTGGAAAGAGGGCAAGATTTCTCTGTTTCATTTTGTTACAGTAAGATGTATTTTTTATCTGAACCCCAAAAGTGCAAGTTGATGCAATTTTTTCGACATTTGTAGGTTAAGAAAGGCAAGCTTCGACCTCCAAAGCTCAAGACAGAGGATCCGAATAAATCCTATGTCCAAAGGCCGGTGCAACGGTGAACCAAGGCTTTTATTGTCGATCAATCAACTATATTGTTGGCACAAAATCTGTGAAGGCATAGTTTGAGCAGGGTTGGTGTATGGCGTTCAATTGTATCTGTTATAGGCTTAAACTTATGCTAATACAATCAATCGTAGTAGTTGAAGCACCAGTAATTTCAAGTTATCTGAAGCTCAGAGCACGATTGGACTCGAAAAATGATCTCTTATTTGAACCAAGAACCAAATTGTTTTACGACGTACTAAGCGGAAACACAAAATTGCAGGAGGTGAATGACCAAAGAATTCCCAAAAATTCAAATATCAAAAGCCAACACTCTTCAATTATTCAGAAAGTTTTAGTGATAAATAGGTAAAGTTGTGAAAGCATTTTAACCATAAACTTCATTTGCAAATTGAATGTTCATGCTCAATGATAGCTAGTTGAGAAGCACACTGCGAGGATTGCCTCTGACAGTGTGATACATCAGACCATAGTTTAAGGGGAGAGTATGGTTGATAGCGCGTTATCCAGAGAGGATCCGAGCCAGTCAGTATATATGCGGTAGGTGAGCCGAGTGTTCCAGTCACTTGTACTAGCACATATATGGCCCAGAAAACACCACCACCAAAGAAACCAAAAGTTCCCGCAAGAGCCTATGCACCACTAGGAAGCGAGGAAAACGGCCCAACTGCAATTATAGAAGGTGCTGTCAATTTACTTTCAAAAATCAGGAAAGTTTTATTTGACCATGGGTCCACACATTCTTTCGTTTCTCCTATTTTTGTTCATGATTTTTCATTGCCATCAGAACACTTACCTCATCACCTAGAAATCAGTCTGCCAATGAGAAGTAAGGTAACCTCAGACATCATCACGATATCATACTAGGCATGAATTGGTTGTTTATGCGGCAAACTCAGTTAAATTTTTACACACAGAAAGTGACACTTGTAGGTCTCACCTCATCAAATTTCAATGGTACCAATAATCACCAAAGATCCGTAGAGATATTGTCTGCTTCTCAAGCTAGGAAAATTAAGAGAACAGGAGGGCAATAATTCTTACCTTGTATCATAAACAAACCAAAAGAGCAGTCTAGGATATCAGAAATTCTAGTTGTTCAAGAATTTCATGAAATCTTTCCTGAAAAAAAATCAGTTCCTTCCCCCCTGGTCTAGATATAAAATTCACTATTGAACTCACTCCCGGAGCCACCCCAAATCCAGAACCCCTTATAGAAACGGTATCTGCTGATCTGATTTAGTAGCCTGATTTAATGAAATTTATTAATTTAAATTTAATTGGAAGTATGAAAAATAATAATTAGATGATATAAAGAATGGTAATTAATCATTCAACACTCCACCTAAATCTTTACACTACTAATTAAAGCTAAACCTATTAGCATAATGGTGAAATCTTTTTTAACATTTTTATAAATGTGCTTCACATGTTTTTAAAAGGCAAATTATATTACAAAATTAATTAAACATTCCATCATGCACCCTTTATTCAATTTTACTTCACACATTTTTTTCAATTTCTTACCCAAATAAAAATAAGCATCACCTCAAATCTCCACATTACCTATTTATCGTTAATTTTTTCTCACATGCAACGTATGTGATTTGTTGCTTAATTTGTACATTGGGTTGTATGATTTGCATGACACAAAATCCTTTCTTTTTATTTATTTCAATATTTCATTTCAAAATCCGTTTTTATTTTTTAATATTATTATCAGTTTCGTTATTGAAAGATTTGAAATTTATTACTACCAAGCCACCAATATTTGGTGAATTATGCAATACAATAATAATAGTATTATTATTATTATTATTAATATTTTAAAAAATAATAATACTGTTATATTATTAATACTAATAATATTATTATTTTATTATTGATAATAATTTCGGGGTGAGTTCGGAGATGGGATAGTAATCTCATACCCAGCCCGAACTACTTCAGGAATTTTAAAAAATCTCCGAACCCGAATCCAAAACTGAAAATATCAGGGACCTCCGTCCCTATTTTGGGTTTCCTCGCGGGACCCCAAACCCATGTGAAAAGTTGTCATCCCTGTTCTCTAGTTCATGTTGCCCAAAATTTCGTCGGAAGTAGCCTTTTCCGGCAACTACAAACTTATGAAAATCATTTCAAAAATACATGTTATGGACAGTATCGGCTAAGATTTTCGAAAAACAACGAAACGTTCCGCAATGGTTTCACCTAAAAATCTTGGTTGTGCTTGGTGGACGGGGAACACCCTCCCGCTGTCATGGTGGCGTGTCTCTTCCACGCGCCACGTTGTTTTTAAAAACTCTACCATGGCTGAGGATTTCTACAGTGCTTTTAGGCTTCAGTCCAAATGCATAGTTTTTAAGTTAGTATATGGTTTATTATGAACTTGTTTTTTTGAAAGTTCTATGAAATGTTTTAACACTAGCTTGAATTTTACTACCATGCACATTGTTTTTGGACATAAATATAAAATAAAATTTGTTCACCGTGATGTCTAGTACACCAAATTTCCGACTTATGAATTGAAACATTCACTGAAACCACCCTTTTTTCGACAACCAAAAACCTTTGGTAGTGTGTAACCAATGAGAAATAAGCTATTAATCAATTAAAATCAATTAAGCTAAGTATGCGTCAAAAGCTAAAGCCACACTTGCCAAACATTTGGAAAATTTCCCATGTAATCTAGGCTATAAAACACACAACTAAATCATCATACATGGGCTGTAATTTTTGTGATCCACAAGTTAGTCTATAGGAACAAGTATGTGATATTGTATTACATGATTTCTTGTTATATAGATAAATTTACCATTCTCTTTATTAAATATTGCATTGCATCATATTAAAACTTCACATTTATGATATTGTAGTGCGTGTTTGTTACCGTGAGAATACTATTGAATTCCAATCATTTATGAACTATTATAAATGAATGGATGAATGATTGTTTATTGGAGTCCTGTACAACGGTCATCGTACCAGAATTGCAATTTCGGTCCGAAAAGTGAGTCTCATGAACAACGAGTGATCGGCCCGAGTATATTGTTCATCTGAACAACGTGACTTCGGTCCAGAAATGTGAGTTAACCTCGGCTCGAAAATGATTAAGTATATTAAATCTGTGTCAGTATGCGAGGAAAAACGCTATACCAAATGTTGGTGGGAACCATCTCTTTGTCCTACCATATTTACTCTAGAAACCAATATAATTATTACATTATTATTGATTTCACTTTGATTTATAGGCATTTTACCATTTTCATTTCATATATTAAAATATTATGCAACTATATCATCTTTTGACTTGTTATATTAAGTAAATCAAATTTATGTCCTCGTTAAGTTCTATAAAAATTAATCTCTATTATCTTTTCTGTTAGTATAAATGCCAGATATCAAAGTATCTGCGTCTGAAATAGAGGAAATAAGAAAATGAAAAATATTATAGTTTGATCTTTTGTGATATCATATCTAATTCAAAATTTGTACCATATTATATCAAAGTTATGGATTCTCTTAGTAGTATGTTTGATTATATTACTAGAATTAAATAAATTGTAGTAACACTTCTTTTATTAATATTAATTATAATAACGTTGTAATTATGAGTCAGAGCCCACAAATTTACATTCGAAATAATAATAATAATAATAATTTCTGATATTACATAAAATTTAGTATAATGTAAAATAAATTATTGCTTTTTGTGAAATGGACATTCCCACAATATCACTCATATTCAAGAAATTTAGGAGTGTTGTTTAAATTGGTAAAGTCGAGTAAGAACGAAATAGAAATCGTGGGTTAAAATCATGGAAACATCTGGAAGGAAAATCTAGTCCGTCAGTTTTCGAATCGACGGCTCACATCATTCCAATCACCAATTTCACAACCGACGGTCAAGATCTTATCACCACTCAAATCTCTATCGTTTACGATCTGTATTTATAAACCCTAGTTACGTGTGTTCGCCCTCTTCGAGCGTCTCGCTAATTCTCTTCGTTGCCCCTCTCTCCAAATATCCCACTGAGGATTGATTGATTTGCCGAGCAATTGAATCTGTTGATCTGGGATTAGGGATATTTGAAGAAATTCAAGATGTTTGGGAGGGCGCCGAAGAAAAGCGATAGCACCAAGTATTACGAGATCCTCGGGGTGTCGAAAACGGCGTCGCCGGATGATTTGAAGAAAGCGTACAAGAAAGCAGCCATCAAGAATCATCCTGACAAGGGTGGAGACCCTGAGAAGGTACAATTCAGAAAATCAGGAATTGTTTTGTGTAATTTGTGGGGTGATTAGTTTGGTGAAATTTATAGGTAAATTTTCATGGATGTCTTGCGAATTTTATATTATTGTCTGGTTTATTTTCATGGATGATTGAGTGAAGTTACATAAGATCTGATGCCACTTCATGGGGAGGCTTCAGAGTCTTATAAATCAGTTCTTCTGAGAAGAAACCCCTTTAACTTATAAAATTTAGGGTTTTTTAATAGTCACGGGAACAATGCAATCTGTTGAAGGAACAATTTTGTTATGATAATGATAAAATTTGTAACTTTGAAAGATATGTTTAGTTTTCTCTGGTAAAACGAAAGGGTACGAAATAGATCAGTGTTATTGGGTGGTGAACAATGAAAATAGAAAGGATGGAAATTTATGTTATTTAGTATATAATGTTGATTTTCTAAATTATATGGCGATTTCTCAGTTCCGATTTTTAAAATAATCCAATTTTGATTTCAAACTCATTGCAATTGTGGTTTGTAGCGGAGAGTGACCACTGTCTTCCATTGTTATATCTAAGGTTGCACTTGGACGGGGGAATTTAAAGTTATGGATTTCAAATCCATTGATTTTAAATCTATTTGATTGCTTGGATGTATTTATGTTGGATGAATTTCAAATCCACTCTCTATAAATGTAAATGTAATGGTGATTATGATGAATTTGAAATCCAGACAAGTCGAGTGTCGTTTCAAATTCATCCCTGAATCAAATCCCTCATTGTATTCAAATACTTCCATCCGAGCACAATTTGACTGTTTGGAGCTGCTTCATATGGTGATGAGTCTCCATAAGAATCTGTTATAATTGCTAGTTTTTGAGTTGGATTATGCTTGTTTAATCTATAGTTTTCTCTTTACTCTTACGTTGAATCAAGTGATACTTCATTTTGTTTTCAAGGGTTGTTGAAAACTCTAGGTTCATGAAATTTGATGCAGCTATATTGTCATATGTAATGATTATTAACCTTTTTGCTATGTTGAGTTGGTGGTTTGTGTAAATGAATTTGTGTTTACCCCAATTCATGTCCAAGTTATGGATTAGATAGAGTTCTTGACCGAGTTTTTTAGATTTCGGGTGCTGTTGATTTTTTCATATGATGTGAAGTTAAGAAATTTGCATAATGCTTTTGCTTTTGTATATATATGAAGTACAAATACGACCGTCTATGTGCACTGTATTTTGTTCAAGCATCGCCTGGTGATGAATTGTTTCGTTGAATAACTAAAAGCTTATGAACCGGTTTTCTGCTGCAGTTTAAGGAACTTGCTCATGCTTATGAGGTTTTGAGTGATCCAGAAAAACGTGACATATATGACCAGTATGGTGAAGATGCACTTAAGGAAGGAATGGGTGGAGGCGGTGGCATGCATGACCCATTTGACATCTTCTCATCCTTCTTTGGTGGAAGCCCATTTGGTGGTAGCTGTTTTAATTTTTAATCAACTTTTTTCTTAATTTAGGGTAATTTCCTTTCTCGTTGACCCTTGTTCGTAGAATATAACTTGATTAAGGAGTTGTTTTGTTGATTACCAGGAGGTAGCAGCAGGGGACGAAGGCAGAGAAGAGGAGAAGATGTAGTTCACCCATTGAAGGCATCGCTTGAGGATCTATATATTGGGACAACCAAGAAACTGTCTCTGTCACGCAATGTAATTTGCTCAAAGTGTAATGGGTAGGTTCACATCCATGTCTCATGTTATGTATAGTTGATAGCTTGTTTTACATTCCTAATTGTTTTGAATGTTCTCTTTTTCAGTATAATTTTCCTCATTTGTTTGGCTTGTACTACTTTGTTGGCAGTAAAGGATCAAAATCTGGAGCTCAATTGAAGTGCTCAGGATGTCAGGGATCTGGTATGAAAGTTTCGATCAGGCAGCTCGGCCCTGGTATGATCCAGCAAATGCAACACCCTTGCAACGAGTGCAAAGGGACTGGGGAGACGATCAATGATAGAGATCGATGCCCACAATGCAAAGGTGAAAAGGTGGTTCAGGAAAAGAAAGTTTTGGAAGTCCATGTTGAAAAGGGCATGCAGCACGGGCAGAAAATCACGTTCCCTGGGGAAGCTGATGAGGCGGTATGTCATATCCTGACAAATAAGCAGTAATTAATGGATCTATTTGTTCTTAATGTTATGTGTCATGCTGCAGCCTGACACTGTCACTGGAGACATAGTTTTTGTACTCCAGCAGAAGGAGCATCCAAAATTCAAGAGGAAGAGTGGTGATGACCTTTTTGTGGAACACACCCTCTCACTCACCGAGGCATTGTGTGGCTTCCAGTTCGTATTAACTCATCTAGATGGCAGACAGCTCCTTATCAAATCCCAACCTGGAGAAGTTGTGAAGCCCGGTCTGTGGTTCTTTATGCTCTTACTATCTTGAATCAGTGACCGATCCATTTTTGCAGTCCTCTAATGTTCTTTCCTTGTGTGAAAATTTTAGATTCCAACAAGGCTATCAACGATGAAGGAATGCCCATGTACCAGAGGCCATTCATGAAGGGTAAACTCTATATTCATTTCAATGTAGAGTTTCCAGATTCCTTGAGTTCAGGCCAAGTTGGAGCCTTGCTGAAAGTTCTTCCTCCAAAGCCACAATCAAAGCAGACTGATGTAGAACTTGAGGAGTGTGAGGAAACAACCCTGCATGATGTCAACATTGAGGAGGAGATGCGAAGGAGACAGGCTCAGCAGCAGGAAGCTTATGACGAGGATGAAGATACGCATGGTGGAGCTCAAAGGGTGCAATGTGCCCAACAGTGATTGGTTCAAGTCCAATGTCTCTTATTTGGGGTTGTTTTATTTGAAATATTGAAAAGCGTGGAAGTTGCTATTTGTTTCTAGGGTGATGTTACCTAATGAGTTAATTTAGTTTTATGGAGTTATACTGAGATAAGCTTGTTCTATATTTGGAAATTGCACCGTCTAGTTTTGTGACACATCCAGCGTTTATTTTTGTGCTTTTGAGCATGCTCTTATCTATTCTGTAAAAATATACTTTCATTTACCCCCCAATCTTTTTCATTTTAGGGTATGATTAGCATCTATGCTCAGACTGCCCAGTCATGGCCTTGTTTTATAATCTTATCTAATTTTAGCCCCAAAATCTTTTTCATTTGAGCGTATGATCTATCACCTACGCTATACATGAATAAACACGCTAAGTACAGCTTATATAATTAGAAACATAGTCGAATTTATGCGTGTATACGTTGGTTTTGGGAATATACGTGTAATTTAAGCAAGCAAAACCACCCAATGGCTGATACATCATATGAAAGGTATAAGCATCATGTTGCAAGAATTCACATAATCTACAATTACCAGTTAAAACGTTCACTAAATTATAGATGCTATATTGCTATATTAGTGACTGGCAAAAAAATCCAGCAGAATCATGAAGGCCTAGTACCTACAGCTGGCTTATCTGGAATTTCTGCTGCTTGTTTCTCTTCTGCATTATTCTGATTTACATCAATCTTTTCTGCATCATCAACCTTCTCATCCGGTGTTCCCTTTTTGGCATGGTATGCATCCTTCGATTCGTCACCAGCTGGACCTGCGAACTCCTTAGATTCCTCAGTTTTTACTCCTATCACCTCAGTAGTTGCTTTCTTTGATCCCTCTGCATCAGCATCCGCACTCTCAGTAGCTGTATTTTTTGTAATTTCCAAATCTGGCGGTTCCTCCACTACATCGTTTCCCTCAGTTTTCTCCTCTGTTATTTCAATATCAACCTTCTGTGGAAGAGCTTCATCGGTGATAACCTCTGCATTACCAGCATCTTCTCCGCGTGCCATAGAAATTTCACCGCTTTCTTTAGCTTCTTCTGCAGCAACATTGTTGTTATCAATGGCTTCATCTTCTACTTCTGCATTATTATTCTTATCTTTGGCTTCTTTCTTTAGACTAGATTTTCTTTGCTTTTTCTTGGGATATTCACTTTCAGGTGCCTCTTCTGCCTTCATTTTCTCACTCAATCTTGCAGAACGCCTTGGACTGTCACCTGCAAAATACAAAAGCTGGTTGATGTCGTATAGCGCCTAAAAATATTCAGATGACCCAAGCAGGCAAATATTTACCTACTTCCTGTATCCTAATTGAATACATCCATTTGTTTTAGCATCACTTCACAATGAGAATTCTTCTGTGTGTGAGAGGAAATAACAGGCAAGTGAAAGTACCTAAACCCCAATCAAACTCAGAGATAGCGGGACCGCCAGTATGAGATTTGAGGTATTGCTCCAACTGCCTCTTATGCTTGATCTCTTCTCCAGTGGGGGATATGAAAACAATGTCATTTCTTCGAGGTGTACCACCTTTCCTCGGAGTGAACTGATTATTTTAGAAACGAGAAAAAAATGTACTCATAGATACATAAATTTTCTTCAAATCAAAGTGTTTTTTCCAATCCAAAAGATAACAAAGTAAGTTCAGAGTATTCAACCACAGTGAAGGACAGGCGCTTTTGTGTCCGAATATCAGTTTCACTCTACTAAGCATTCTTATCACCTTTTGATTCAGTTTTGACCATTCTTACCACTCAAAACTTCTACACATTGATTGTGGTATAGATATAATCTGGTTAATTTAACTCATAATAAAATTTTAATCTATAGGAAGGGAACATCACAAAAAAGGTACTGAAAGCAAAGCTAAATATTCTCGATCACACAACATGACAGGCAATCTTGATGATATCCACCTACACTGAAACATATTAATTTCTGATACATTGATCGAAAATAGCCTTTACTTAACGCACCCATGGAGTCGCAACAATTATTCCAGATCACTAAGAAGTGAAATTCTCAGTAACCAAAAACCTAGTCCATCGTCAATCACCAATCTCGCACTCAAATCCTCACAGCATGCGGCAACAGCACCAACGAACAACATTTCAGGATTAAACTCGAAAAACGATCAATCCCGTTCAAAATACACCAAAAATCCAAATGCATAATAAATCAAAATTCCAGGAAAGAGAAAATGGGAAGAACAATTAACGATAAAAACACGAAAAACGCAGACCTTCTTAATCCAGCCTGGTGGAGCAGGAAGCTCTATCACAAGGACGTCGACTTGCTCGTTCTCCCGAAAACTCGCCATGTTCCAAAGTTTTCCGCTCTCTGTCTCTCCCTATCTCCCCTGAAAACTCGCCGTATTTGATATTTCACAAGGAGTAGAATGAAAAATTCATTTCTATGGCGCACTGGATTCCGAGCCAGGGGGGGAAGCGTGACAGGTGGACGTCACAGGTTCATTAACTGATTTAATCATTCATTTTCACGTCCGCGTTGATTTTTTTCGGCTTTGGTTTCTCAACAGAAGTTTAGTAAGTTTGGGACATCCAGTCAATTAAATTTAAATGGGTTGGGATACTATGCTGTGTTAAAAACGTGTTATGTATTTTTTTTTTTTTTTACGTAAGATGATCACGTAAAAGTACACAGTCATAGATGATTTATTTTCAGTCACATTATAAGTTCCAAATCTTATTTAAATATACTAGTGAACTCGTGTATACATCAGTGTTCTAAAAAACACGTTGAAGCTTGAAGCTCGACAAAAACGACTTGCTTCGGAGAAAACGTAAAAAAACAGTTAAATTGTAGTTTGATCGAATTAAACGTAATTAAAGTGTTTAATTAAGTGTGCTTAAACACAATTAATCGCATCTATTTGTTTTTAATTTTTTTTATTTTAAAGTTATGTCTTTTTTATTTTAAAATAATAAATTAGGATTATAATTTCGAAGTTTATTTTTTAATTTTAATTATGATTATCATGTTTATTTTTTAATTTTAATTATGATTAAGTATGTCTAATAATGATTTGACAAATATTTAACATTTTTTAATGTGGTCTGGTTGCAAAATTAAATAAAGATTGCAATTTTGAGATTTTTATAATTATATAAATATGAGAATTAATGCATCATACTTAAATTTATCATATTTATGTATTATTTTATCTATTTATTGGTTTGAAATAATCACAATTACACTAAAAATAAAAAACGATTTTTCACGCTTAAGTCTGTACTAAGATTGGAGCTCGACATCCGCGCTTTGAAGCGCTTCACACTTTTTAGAACCTTGGTATATATGAGTATACACTTTTTTCTGATTATAATTTGATAGATATTAAAATAAGAGTCGAAAGGATAAATGTTGAACACGATTAATAGATTTTGTTTGAATAGTACCACTCGACTTAAGGATCGGTATGCTATAACTCATCCCTTCGAAATAGATCGTTCTCTCTCGAAATACGTTGCAATGCTTCAAAAATGGAGTCACTGACTGAGACTTGTTGAAACATAATGTTATCCGTTCAATTTTTTTTCTTTATTTCTCGCAGACTAAAATTACCCTTGATTTTCCAGGGTAGAGCCGTATTTAAAACTGTAATTCAAAACAATATATGATCAATCAAGAATCAATTCAAATGCCCAGAAATCAGTGAACAAACCCATCCTATATTTTTAAGATTAAAAATTTTCATCAGCTCCCCAGGCATCATCCCTCATATTTTGCCTTGAAAGAATCCGGTTTTTTCGAGCCACTTCCTGTTTCCTAAGTTCAGTTGACCCGAAATTCGAATGCAACTTTATTCCCATTCCCTGTGCGATCATTCTTTGTGCGGTTCTAGCAGACGTTTGAGGCCTTGGGCGTGGAGGCTCCAACTCTGCAACAAGATATAAACTCTAAGAATCAAAGATGGATGTTTCCCTACACCTGGAGTTCATTCTAATCATGGTTTAATGGGATGCAATAATCATCGTTGATCGTTTCTCTCTATAACAAGATTTCATCACAACAAATGTTTAATACAAGTATGGAGGCGTACTAAATAAGAAAAAACATTATGGGTTGTATCTCCGCACCAACATTTTCATCACAATCATCTTTAATCAGAATATTTTACCATGGAAGGCATGGTAAATACGAAACAAGATACATCGTATCCCTTACCCAGATTTCATCCTAACCTATAAAACAAAATGGGGTTTACCCAGATTTCATTCTGATCATCTTTTACCCGAAGATCATTCGATGTAACTGTAAACAATGAAAAACATACAAATCATTTATGTCTATAACAGGTGATCAAGAAAAACACACTTACCATAGTAAAATGCGTTGGATTCATTGGAACTAAGAATTATACGTGTTCGTTTAACTAATAAGGAAACTAAACCATTTCTGTCTTAACTAGTTGCTACAAAAATCAATGACTGTATGCATAAATATCGAACAAGGGATGTTCCATAGTTCATAACCATCTAGAAAAATAATTAACAACTGTTACCTTTTGGCTGGATTGAGCTCAGAAGTTCGCTGCTCTGATCAAGTACGTTTACAGTAAACGAGCATTGGATTGAATTGCTAGCCTCAAGAGCTACATCAAGAAACAGAAAGTATAACTCACCAGTATAAACTTCCCACTCAATTTTAAAATTAGGAATTTGCTAATTTAAAAAATATATATATTTGTACTCCTAGGGGCAACTATTTGCAAGTGTATATTTCCTTATATATCCTCGAAGCAATAGATGAAACAAAGGTTTATTTGAATTTCGAACACATCATGTACAAGGTCAGCATGGGAAAATGTATTTAGGAGCTGAGGGTATAGCATGGGGTTAAAACATATTTATTAATTTTATAGAAAAAATCTAAATTTGAAATTCTTCTCCACCAAAATCTCTTTTATATCCCCCTTGATCCAATCTCATGCTCTCTCCCTAATTCCTAGACCCGCTTCTAAAAAGAGAGATATCTATCGAACATTAATAAATAACTTGCATGTACTAAGTATGATGGCATCATATGGTTACTAGTTTTAGTTAGTAATACATAACTACTATACTAGGAGACAGACGAGCAAAGCAAGTAAAATGCATTGCTTTTTTTCATTCACAAGGTATTAGTAGGTTATAGCCAACAACCGGAAAAATGCATTTTATTTTTGAAATTTCAAAGGCAAGGTTTGATTGAAGGATTAGAAATTCAAATACTGATGACGCACTTTTGTTTTACATCAAGGAAGTGTTTTTGTGGATGGACGTAATAAATTCGACATTTCACATTATAATACATAATGTATAGAGAATGCAACAAAGAAGTAAATACTCGAGCAAATGACGGTATGCTTGTGGTTAATACATTTTAACAAAATGTAGGTGGGTATCAGATCAAGGAACACCAGAGTTCACCAAAATAAAACATACAAATCCCACTTCCAAAATTCCCCAACAATGTGTGTGCCCTCTAATAAATTAATTTTTTCCCCTGAATCCTAAACATTTAGTCAATTGAATACCACAAAACTCAAAGAGCCTTAAGATGCATGAATGTCATTACCAGCAGATGGTGTTCCGAACACTGCAAGAGCTGTGGTGTCGTTCACCCAACGAATCACAAAACGATCTTTGAATTTTTCAAAAGCCTTTTCTAAGTCTGTTGTCCTAGTGTTTGGAGAGAAGCCAGCAAGAACTAGAACATGACGTGTACCGTATATGACTGAAACAAAAAACCCCACATGGGGGGTTAGAAACAAGAGGGCACCATTATCAAGATATATTAACAAAAACATACCTAAAAAACTGAACAAGGAACAAATAAAAAAAATCGTAAATGTTAATGAGTTGGGTGGGGTTTCCGAGCCATTCCAAATTTCATAGCTCAACCAAAGCTTGATTAATCATAGTTCAAATTCATGTCCAAGCTTTACTTTCTCTTTCCCTCCTTTGTCATGTACAACCCTACTTTCCAAAAAAACAAAAAGTTCCCAAAAAAAATTAATTGGACAATAAATTTTGGATTCTCCATTAGTGTGCTGAGATAAATTTGTTTCATTCAGATTTCAGGTACTTAACAAAGAGATTCGTTCAGATTTCAGGTACTTAGCAAATAGCTACTAATAATATGGATGAACTCATTCAAGCATCAATTATCATTAACAATGATAATTCAAGTATCATGAAAGCAAACTGAAAAATTCGGTACATATTTAATTGGTTTAATACACAAAACACCATTCGGTGATACATAACATAAAGTAAATTGATAAAGAACATGGGAAAAAATAATTGAGGAAACAACGCATAATACACCAATGGGACGTCAAATTTGATACCGAGCCACAAGCTCTAACAATTCACATCAACTAGCCTATATGACTAGCAATATTAATACATGAACTCCCAAATGAGTATCATGGGATACCGAACAGAGAAAAGAATGTTCCTAATTTCATGATTTGAGAATGTATCCATGCCACACCCCATTTTTTCAGATTTCCTATTAATCTTTCAAAAGAACTAACATTTCAATGGATGGAATCAATCGATTGTAATTCAAAAGCAATGCAAAAATTGGAAAAAAAAAAATGCACTCATAAATGACAAACTAAAGGACCATTTAACATATTTTGTAGAGATAAATCCAAGAAACGACACTAAAACAGACGCACAATTTTGTTCTTCAAAGTCTGTGACAGTGTTTGAGGAGTTAGTTTCTGGGTCATCAAAAACAGTTTCATCAGATTGGTTATCACTGTACAGTCCCTGTTTCTTGTATGAAAATGTTCCTCTTCCACGCCTCTTTGCAATTTGAACTTTTGAGTCTTCTAAAGAAAGTTCCGATACTCCGGGTAAATTTAGGGGGGTAAATAACTCCTCAGGAGCACGATCTGCAATAGCTTCCCAGTCTATAAGAAACAAAGCATTAGATGCAAATCCAAACTGCACAAACACCATTTAAAAAATAAAAAACACCTGAATCTATGCATTAACAACACTCTTGATGCTCATCAAGTCCAGATGAACTTTGCAGGCACAAACAGCCAACAAAAACCTTCTTATTTCTCAAGCAGAGCAGCACAGAAAAGATAATAATCATCAATTTAATATAAGGTCCAATTTGTATTAAGGTAATTGAAATCTTTCAAATCTATATGATTGTCTGGATGGATTTGTATTGGAAGGATTTCAAATCCATCTTTTCTACTAGATTAGTTAAATGTAATGACGATTGAGATTGGTGGGTGTATTTCAAATCATTCCCCAAATCAAATCCTTCCATCGAAATGCAAACTTTATAATTGGTCCGTATATTTGCAGTAAGTCAAATGTCTAGCAATCAGTCATGATATTCATTGGCCACTCATAGTCCTTTAAGTAGAAAATAGTTGAGATCTACCAATCTCACATACTCTTGGAATATAGAACAAGAAGAAGCAAGCACTGCAGTCAAGTGCAACAACATCCAATAACAATTAAAAACAAGAGGGCCATGTTGCTCGAGGAAATATGGTATATGTGACCATTCTGACTTCATTTATATCTTATGTGCAACAAAAGTTTCAGTCCATAAAGAAAGATAGGGCTAAGATTAAATAAGGATATAATCACCATCCAAATGTCTCGGCTGTGCAAATCAAAATTTGTTAGCACAACGGGTTTAACTATGAAATGACAAATGAATGCATGATAAACATATAAACAAATGACTTTCATAGCGTTACGCAAGAAAAACAAGCCACCTTCTGCAATTCCATCCGAAGCAATCGCCGCATTTGCAGAAACGCCAGCTTCCGAATTTGTATCAGCAGCTGCCTCTTTTATCCTGGATATCCAATACAAAAAAGTAATTGCATAAAAAAGATATAAGTCCAAGAAACCAAGATTTCTTACTTAATCAGTCATCTGCGACTGTGATCTATCTCACTATATGAAGATTCAAATAGCACACGAACAAAACAATTTGAGGTGCACTTATTTCGATTGGGTTCCTTCAAAATACTTGTACAACTACAAATGAAACAAATCGCACATCTTCTTCACTCACCCAAAATACACAAAATCAAAGAAATTAACAAATAAAAGCAAAACTATTCTTGAACCTCGTCTAAAAAATTCCTCCAAAAAAATTGCTAAATTGCAAGAACGAAACAAAACTTCACAGTGCAGCTTGTGCAACATCATCAGCGCATTTCAAGAATCCATTCAGTCCCTGTAATAACTACCTAACAAAAAAGGGACTAACCCTTTTCGTTGTTTGATTTGTAGAGCACGGGAGAGAACTTGATCGGCCCTGAGAGAGAGACCTTTGGCGGAATATAGCTTGTACAAGTCTTGAAACGCTGCGTATAGCTGATCGTCTTTGGAAGTAGATGAGCTGCCAACAATATTCTGGAATTCATGTTTTCCAATTTCTTTTTCAAGCCTGGCGACAATAGGTTCAAGAATCGAAATTGCTTGATCGATTTCTCCGGCATGCACAAGATCCTCCACCGCCTCAGTCCAGTTGAGAGTGGTAGCTCCGCTGCTGTTTCTAGTTTCCATTGTGACCTCTGACCAGAGCATACGCAAAGGGAAATGGGATTCGATTGATGATGATGGGATATCATGATTTATAATTTCCGCTTATTTATAAGCAATTGCAATCCCCCCCCCATCCCCCCCCCCCCCCCCCCCCCCCCCCCCCCCTCTCCGTAACTACTCTTTTAATAAGTTGGTAAACTAACGATAGAGTGGATATGAATAATATATTTTTAATTTGTATGATTATTGTGTTTATTTTTATAAAATTTTAATTGTTTTTGCAAAATCTATTTCTATTATTATTGTTAAATAATATAATTGTAAAATTTTAATAATATCATACTTATCGTATGCTCATTATTTGGGCATGGAGGGATGTCGAGTGCAATCAGAGCCGGACATTTTATGAGGTCAAGGAGGCCACCGCCTCAGGACCCGGTCTTTGAGGGCTCCACTATATATATTTTGATTTGATGACCTACTAAAATAAATTTTTTGGCTCGGTATTAAATAAAAAAAAGTAATTTGAATATTTTTTGTTTATAGTTGATCAAATTCGATATTTTCTCCAAGTTTAGTTTGAACAATTTAAATAATATCAAGAGACTTTAGGGCATTTGTCGAGTTTGGAGAAGTTAACAAGTTAGTTTTTAACTAACTTGATTAAGTATTCTATAGAACTTCAACAATTTTATATAACTTCAACAATTTTTTAAGATGCTACAGTATTTGTCAAAACTGAATGATTTATTTTCAAATACTTATATTGCCTATAAGATTTTGTTAACTATCCTAGTAACAGTTGCATAAACAGAAAGAAACTTATCGAAACTGAAGTTAATAAACACTTATCTTCGATCAATAATGCCACAAAATAGACTAAATGAGCTAGTTATGTTGTTGATTGACAAAGAAATGATCCGAAAACTAGATTATACAAATTTGATATATATTTTTCTTCTAAAATAGCTAGACGTTATTATTTATGTAATTATTTCAAATATTTATTGATATGGTTTTTTATGTAATATATTTTTTCATGTGTATTTATATATTATTTATCGTATTTATTATTTGTTAAGTGAATTTTAGCATTATTTATAGCAATAAGAGAATCCATTTTTAAATTATCGTTTCAGGTCATATCGAACACATGTATGACTTTTTCATATTTTCGCTTCAGGTCTCATCAAATACATGTACGGCTCTGAGTGCAACTCACATCTAGTATCATCATAGACCAATCGACAAAATTAAGATGACTTAAAAATGAGACAAACGTGAAATGAATAAAAAAATATGTTCATCTCACCTTCATCAAGTACATCAAACGGTACTTATTATGTATATTTATCTTTCTACGATTTTAGTCATTTATATAATCAAATTTCAGTCTTGATCTAATATATTTGTTATTTTCCAATTTAGGTCATTTTTCGACTTGATGTGTGTAGTGTCACATCAATACTTCCGATGAAAAATGACTAAAAACCAATAAATTGAAATATATATGACTAATATCGAAATTGGAACACATGTATGACAAAAATTAGTCATCAAAATTACAAATAAGCAAACATATAAATCAAAATTGCAGTTTCCAAAAAATATATATACTCTTCAAACAAATTCTATTTTTAAAACACAAGTTTTAATATTGATTATAATTTTTTTTTTAGTTTATATTATCCATTGGCATCATTTCTCGAATTATTGTTTGTTTTTAGTTTCTGAAAAAATATATTTATTTTTAGTTAATGAATAACATCTTCAAAATGGGTGAAGGAAAAATTCAAAATTTTATGTTAGAGATAATTCACTTGTAAGAGCATTTACATTGGACGAGGAGGACATGCAAAATAAATCGGAAAAATATGCAAAAATTGTAAAACTTTCTAGATTAAATATATTTGGAGTTTGGATGGGAATGCAAAGTGGAATTCATCAATTTTTTATAATGTGTAATTTTTAATTAATTTTAATTGTGTTTTAAATTTAGTTACGTGTAGTTGTATTTTTAAATTATTGTGTTTTTCATGGATGACCCAAATAAGAAACTCATTTCACAAAATACAACTCGTGAAACCGTCTCACACAAATTTGAACTTGTTTCACATTTGATGTTATATTATCGTAATCACAAACATAAGTCCTGTTCCTCCATGATTGCTTGTCTTTTTTTTCTTTATTTATTGTTGTTGTTATCTTAATTGGAGGGGGGGGCATGCACCATGAAAGTCGCAATTATTATATACATTATGATATAGAAATTAGAATCTAATGAAAAGATGGGCCATGCATCCTAATTGAATTCGATATTTTATATTTTTGTCATACATACATGATAAAAGCTTTAAAGTTATAATTCATTTGTCTTTTTCACGACTTTAAACTATGAATTAGGATGCGTCTATTGTGTTACTGAGATGAAAAGCAAGTTATTACACAGAACAAGTTAATTAATACATAAGTGATGTTTCTGGTGGAACTCTTGGATTTCTCGTTTTTTAAGTAGAACCATCGTAAAAGCAAGTCATTATATTGTATAAGACGATTGTCAAATTTTTTACTGAACATGATGATAATGTTATCTTAAGAGAAAGACTTTGACCATTACCTTATTTTAAATCGATATTGTGTAAGTTATTATTCTCGTAACCGAAACTAATATTATATATCATTCACCATAATTTTTTTAAATTTTTTTCCCACACTACTACTGTAGTGCCCCATGGGATTACTGATATTTTGGGCTTACCTGACCGTTATCTATTTTGCATTCCCCGTCATTTCAACCTAATAACTTTAGCTCAAATACATATGTTGTTGAGCGTGAGTACCAATTGAGATTCTAGCTCCAATTGGTACTATATGTATTTGACCTGAAGGTAATAGATTCGAGCGCAGGAGAAGACGAAAGAAACTACGGTTAGGAGTGAGATAACACTGGGAACAATGCACATAAGCTAATGTGAATGATGTGATTACAGATTCAAAAGAATAATAGACTAATTTACATTACACATGCCATAAAAAGCAAGTTATAACATATATGACAACACAAACGTGATATTGGTTCTTCTGTTTTGTGTAATTTTCAATAAATAAAAAAATTTGTCATGTATATAAGAGAAAGAAAAAACACGTGAAATGTATCAGTGATATTCTCGTGAAACTCTTGAATTTTTTTTCTTTATTTCTCGCAGACTAAAATTACCCTTGATTTTCCAGGGTAGAGCCGTATTTAAAACTGTAATTCAAAACAATATATGATCAATCAAGAATCAATTCAAATGCCCAGAAATCAGTGAACAAACCCATCCTATATTTTTAAGATTAAAAATTTTCATCAGCTCCCCAGGCATCATCCCTCATATTTTGCCTTGAAAGAATCCGGTTTTTTCGAGCCACTTCCTGTTTCCTAAGTTCAGTTGACCCGAAATTCGAATGCAACTTTATTCCCATTCCCTGTGCGATCATTCTTTGTGCGGTTCTAGCAGACGTTTGAGGCCTTGGGCGTGGAGGCTCCAACTCTGCAACAAGATATAAACTCTAAGAATCAAAGATGGATGTTTCCCTACACCTGGAGTTCATTCTAATCATGGTTTAATGGGATGCAATAATCATCGTTGATCGTTTCTCTCTATAACAAGATTTCATCACAACAAATGTTTAATACAAGTATGGAGGCGTACTAAATAAGAAAAAACATTATGGGTTGTATCTCCGCACCAACATTTTCATCACAATCATCTTTAATCAGAATATTTTACCATGGAAGGCATGGTAAATACGAAACAAGATACATCGTATCCCTTACCCAGATTTCATCCTAACCTATAAAACAAAATGGGGTTTACCCAGATTTCATTCTGATCATCTTTTACCCGAAGATCATTCGATGTAACTGTAAACAATGAAAAACATACAAATCATTTATGTCTATAACAGGTGATCAAGAAAAACACACTTACCATAGTAAAATGCGTTGGATTCATTGGAACTAAGAATTATACGTGTTCGTTTAACTAATAAGGAAACTAAACCATTTCTGTCTTAACTAGTTGCTACAAAAATCAATGACTGTATGCATAAATATCGAACAAGGGATGTTCCATAGTTCATAACCATCTAGAAAAATAATTAACAACTGTTACCTTTTGGCTGGATTGAGCTCAGAAGTTCGCTGCTCTGATCAAGTACGTTTACAGTAAACGAGCATTGGATTGAATTGCTAGCCTCAAGAGCTACATCAAGAAACAGAAAGTATAACTCACCAGTATAAACTTCCCACTCAATTTTAAAATTAGGAATTTGCTAATTTAAAAAATATATATATTTGTACTCCTAGGGGCAACTATTTGCAAGTGTATATTTCCTTATATATCCTCGAAGCAATAGATGAAACAAAGGTTTATTTGAATTTCGAACACATCATGTACAAGGTCAGCATGGGAAAATGTATTTAGGAGCTGAGGGTATAGCATGGGGTTAAAACATATTTATTAATTTTATAGAAAAAATCTAAATTTGAAATTCTTCTCCACCAAAATCTCTTTTATATCCCCCTTGATCCAATCTCATGCTCTCTCCCTAATTCCTAGACCCGCTTCTAAAAAGAGAGATATCTATCGAACATTAATAAATAACTTGCATGTACTAAGTATGATGGCATCATATGGTTACTAGTTTTAGTTAGTAATACATAACTACTATACTAGGAGACAGACGAGCAAAGCAAGTAAAATGCATTGCTTTTTTTCATTCACAAGGTATTAGTAGGTTATAGCCAACAACCGGAAAAATGCATTTTATTTTTGAAATTTCAAAGGCAAGGTTTGATTGAAGGATTAGAAATTCAAATACTGATGACGCACTTTTGTTTTACATCAAGGAAGTGTTTTTGTGGATGGACGTAATAAATTCGACATTTCACATTATAATACATAATGTATAGAGAATGCAACAAAGAAGTAAATACTCGAGCAAATGACGGTATGCTTGTGGTTAATACATTTTAACAAAATGTAGGTGGGTATCAGATCAAGGAACACCAGAGTTCACCAAAATAAAACATACAAATCCCACTTCCAAAATTCCCCAACAATGTGTGTGCCCTCTAATAAATTAATTTTTTCCCCTGAATCCTAAACATTTAGTCAATTGAATACCACAAAACTCAAAGAGCCTTAAGATGCATGAATGTCATTACCAGCAGATGGTGTTCCGAACACTGCAAGAGCTGTGGTGTCGTTCACCCAACGAATCACAAAACGATCTTTGAATTTTTCAAAAGCCTTTTCTAAGTCTGTTGTCCTAGTGTTTGGAGAGAAGCCAGCAAGAACTAGAACATGACGTGTACCGTATATGACTGAAACAAAAAACCCCACATGGGGGGTTAGAAACAAGAGGGCACCATTATCAAGATATATTAACAAAAACATACCTAAAAAACTGAACAAGGAACAAATAAAAAAAATCGTAAATGTTAATGAGTTGGGTGGGGTTTCCGAGCCATTCCAAATTTCATAGCTCAACCAAAGCTTGATTAATCATAGTTCAAATTCATGTCCAAGCTTTACTTTCTCTTTCCCTCCTTTGTCATGTACAACCCTACTTTCCAAAAAAACAAAAAGTTCCCAAAAAAAATTAATTGGACAATAAATTTTGGATTCTCCATTAGTGTGCTGAGATAAATTTGTTTCATTCAGATTTCAGGTACTTAACAAAGAGATTCGTTCAGATTTCAGGTACTTAGCAAATAGCTACTAATAATATGGATGAACTCATTCAAGCATCAATTATCATTAAAAATGATAATTCAAGTATCATGAAAGCAAACTGAAAAATTCGGTACATATTTAATTGGTTTAATACACAAAACACCATTCGGTGATACATAACATAAAGTAAATTGATAAAGAACATGGGAAAAAATAATTAAGGAAACAACGCATAATACACCAATGGGACGTCAAATTTGATACCGAGCCACAAGCTCTAACAATTCACATCAACTAGCCTATATGACTAGCAATATTAATACATGAACTCCCAAATGAGTATCGTGGGATCCCGAACAGAGAAAAGAATGTTCCTAATTTCATGATTTGAGAATGTATCCATGCCACACCCCATTTTTTCAGATTTCCTATTAATCTTCCAAAAGAACTAACATTTCAATGGATGGAATCAATCGATTGTAATTCAAAAGCAATGCAAAAATTGGGAAAAAAAAATGCACTCATAAATGACAAACTAAAGGACCATTTAACATATTTTGTAGAGATAAACCCAAGAAACGACACTAAAACAGACGCACAGTTTTGTTCTTCAAAGTCTGTGACAGTGTTTGAGGAGTTAGTTTCTGGGTCATCAAAAACAGTTTCATCAGATTGGTTATCACTGTACAGTCCCTGTTTCTTGTATGAAAATGTTCCTCTTCCACGCCTCTTTGCAATTTGAACTTTTGAGTCTTCTAAAGAAAGTTCCGATACTCCGGGTAAATTTAGGGGGGTAAATAACTCCTCAGGAGCACGATCTGCAATAGCTTCCCAGTCTATAAGAAACAAAGCATTAGATGCAAATCCAAACTGCACAAACACCATTTAAAAAATAAAAAACACCTGAATCTATGCATTAACAACACTCTTGATGCTCATCAAGTCCAGATGAACTTTGCAGGCACAAACAGCCAACAAAAACCTTCTTATTTCTCAAGCAGAGCAGCACAGAAAAGATAATAATCATCAATTTAATATAAGGTCCAATTTGTATTAAGGTAATTGAAATCTTTCAAATCTATATGATTGTCTGGATGGATTTGTATTGGAAGGATTTCAAATCCATCTTTTCTACTAGATTAGTTAAATGTAATGACGATTGAGATTGGTGGGTGTATTTCAAATCATTCCCCAAATCAAATCCTTCCATCGAAATGCAAACTTTATAATTGGTCCGTATATTTGCAGTAAGTCAAATGTCTAGCAATCAGTCATGATATTCATTGGCCACTCATAGTCCTTTAAGTAGAAAATAGTTGAGATCTACCAATCTCACATACTCTTGGAATATAGAACAAGAAGAAGCAAGCACTGCAGTCAAGTGCAACAACATCCAATAACAATTAAAAACAAGAGGGCCATGTTGCTCGAGGAAATATGGTATATGTGACCATTCTGACTTCATTTATATCTTATGTGCAACAAAAGTTTCAGTCCATAAAGAAAGATAGGGCTAAGATTAAATAAGGATATAATCACCATCCAAATGTCTCGGCTGTGCAAATCAAAATTTGTTAGCACAACGGGTTTAACTATGAAATGACAAATGAATGCATGATAAACATATAAACAAATGACTTTCATAGCGTTACGCAAGAAAAACAAGCCACCTTCTGCAATTCCATCCGAAGCAATCGCCGCATTTGCAGAAACGCCAGCTTCCGAATTTGTATCAGCAGCTGCCTCTTTTATCCTGGATATCCAATACAAAAAAGTAATTGCATAAAAAAGATATAAGTCCAAGAAACCAAGATTTCTTACTTAATCAGTCATCTGCGACTGTGATCTATCTCACTATATGAAGATTCAAATAGCACACGAACAAAACAATTTGAGGTGCACTTATTTCGATTGGGTTCCTTCAAAATACTTGTACAACTACAAATGAAACAAATCGCACATCTTCTTCACTCACCCAAAATACACAAAATCAAAGAAATTAACAAATAAAAGCAAAACTATTCTTGAACCTCGTCTAAAAAATTCCTCCAAAAAAATTGCTAAATTGCAAGAACGAAACAAAACTTCACAGTGCAGCTTGTGCAACATCATCAGCGCATTTCAAGAATCCATTCAGTCCCTGTAATAACTACCTAACAAAAAAGGGACTAACCCTTTTCGTTGTTTGATTTGTAGAGCACGGGAGAGAACTTGATCGGCCCTGAGAGAGAGACCTTTGGCGGAATATAGCTTGTACAAGTCTTGAAACGCTGCGTATAGCTGATCGTCTTTGGAAGTAGATGAGCTGCCAACAATATTCTGGAATTCATGTTTTCCAATTTCTTTTTCAAGCCTGGCGACAATAGGTTCAAGAATCGAAATTGCTTGATCGATTTCTCCGGCATGCACAAGATCCTCCACCGCCTCAGTCCAGTTGAGAGTGGTAGCTCCGCTGCTGTTTCTAGTTTCCATTGTGACCTCTGACCAGAGCATACGCAAAGGGAAATGGGATTCGATTGATGATGATGGGATATCATGATTTATAATTTCCGCTTATTTATAAGCAATTGCAATTCCCCCCCCCATCCCCCCCCCCCCCCCCCCCCCCCCCCCCCCCTCTCCGTAACTACTCTTTTAATAAGTTGGTAAACTAACGATAGAGTGGATATGAATAATATATTTTTAATTTGTATGATTATTGTGTTTATTTTTATAAAATTTTAATTGTTTTTGCAAAATCTATTTCTATTATTATTGTTAAATAATATAATTGTAAAATTTTAATAATATCATACTTATCGTATGCTCATTATTTGGGCATGGAGGGATGTCGAGTGCAATCAGAGCCGGACATTTTATGAGGTCAAGGAGGCCACCGCCTCAGGACCCGGTCTTTGAGGGCTCCACTATATATATTTTGATTTGATGACCTACTAAAATAAATTTTTTGGCTCGGTATTAAATAAAAAAAAGTAATTTGAATATTTTTTGTTTATAGTTGATCAAATTCGATATTTTCTCCAAGTTTAGTTTGAACAATTTAAATAATATCAAGAGACTTTAGGGCATTTGTCGAGTTTGGAGAAGTTAACAAGTTAGTTTTTAACTAACTTGATTAAGTATTCTATAGAACTTCAACAATTTTATATAACTTCAACAATTTTTTAAGATGCTACAGTATTTGTCAAAACTGAATGATTTATTTTCAAATACTTATATTGCCTATAAGATTTTGTTAACTATCCTAGTAACAGTTGCATAAACAGAAAGAAACTTATCGAAACTGAAGTTAATAAACACTTATCTTCGATCAATAATGCCACAAAATAGACTAAATGAGCTAGTTATGTTGTTGATTGACAAAGAAATGATCCGAAAACTAGATTATACAAATTTGATATATATTTTTCTTCTAAAATAGCTAGACGTTATTATTTATGTAATTATTTCAAATATTTATTGATATGGTTTTTTATGTAATATATTTTTTCATGTGTATTTATATATTATTTATCGTATTTATTATTTGTTAAGTGAATTTTAGCATTATTTATAGCAATAAGAGAATCCATTTTTAAATTATCGTTTCAGGTCATATCGAACACATGTATGACTTTTTCATATTTTCGCTTCAGGTCTCATCAAATACATGTACGGCTCTGAGTGCAACTCACATCTAGTATCATCATAGACCAATCGACAAAATTAAGATGACTTAAAAATGAGACAAACGTGAAATGAATAAAAAAATATGTTCATCTCACCTTCATCAAGTACATCAAACGGTACTTATTATGTATATTTATCTTTCTACGATTTTAGTCATTTATATAATCAAATTTCAGTATTGATCTAATATATTTGTTATTTTCCAATTTAGGTCATTTTTCGACTTGATGTGTGTAGTGTCACATCAATACTTCCGATGAAAAATGACTAAAAACCAATAAATTGAAATATATATGACTAATATCGAAATTGGAACACATGTATGACAAAAATTAGTCATCAAAATTACAAATAAGCAAACATATAAATCAAAATTGCAGTTTCCAAAAAATATATATACTCTTCAAACAAATTCTATTTTTAAAACACAAGTTTTAATATTGATTATAATTTTTTTTTTAGTTTATATTATCCATTGGCATCATTTCTCGAATTATTGTTTGTTTTTAGTTTCTGAAAAAATATATTTATTTTTAGTTAATGAATAACATCTTCAAAATGGGTGAAGGAAAAATTCAAAATTTTATGTTAGAGATAATTCACTTGTAAGAGCATTTACATTGGACGAGGAGGACATGCAAAATAAATCGGAAAAATATGCAAAAATTGTAAAACTTTCTAGATTAAATATATTTGGAGTTTGGATGGGAATGCAAAGTGGAATTCATCAATTTTTTATAATGTGTAATTTTTAATTAATTTTAATTGTGTTTTAAATTTAGTTACGTGTAGTTGTATTTTTAAATTATTGTGTTTTTTAAAATACAAAGTTATTTAATGAATAAAAAATAATTATATATGACATTATCTCTGCAAATTAATCTCATAATTGCAGCTTACAAGAACATGTGTAGAATACTAGAATGTACTAACGATGACATCAACATTATCAACTTTATCTCTTTAGCTTTATCTAATCATCGAACAAACTCTAATAAATTCCATGCAAAACCGGAAATGAGCTTCATTGGGTGATATTTTATATCAAGTATTTTGCAAAAAAACAACAAATCATATTCTTTATTTCTGACTATAATTATTTTAATTTTGATTTTAATATATATCCTTAAGTCCAAACATAAGTGTCTGTTAAATCTTTGTCCGAGAAAATTATTTCTGAACTATCCGATTTTAAAAAAAAATATTGCTCTATCTGGGTCCAAATATCTTTTCATGGATAAAAATCGGTAAAAATAATTACAAATACGGTACTAATATAGGATATTTGAGTACAAACTGTTTTAGATTTAATACAAAAGATAAGATCTTGAGTAAAAAATTGAAACAACTATATTAATATCAACATTTGTTACTCTTGTTTGGATACTTGAATATCACATATTGATATCAAATCTGAAAGAGTTGATATACAAATATCATATATTACTATCATACTTTCAATGTTTTGTACCAATTTTCATCTTAGAAAAAACATAGGTCATCAATGTTGATATTTGTTATACATGTTGAGTACTCAAATATCATATATCACTACCATATTTTTAATGTTTTGCATCAATTTTCATCTAAGAAAAAACGTAGGCAGAGGTATTGCATAAATATTTCCGTGGATCAGGAAGTGCAAACACATAATTTTTCTGACATAGATTAACAACAAATAAAATTATATTGTTTGGAATTTACTGATTTAATTGAAAAAATTAGTCCGTTGAGTATTTATTGTTTCCCGGTCAGGCTTACTTATTTACGTTAGTTTACTAAAAAAAGATAATAATTTGTGGGATTTAACAACGAGTCAATAAAAAGTGTATGACTATTTTCATCTTTAATTAAAATGAAAGAAATCTATTTTTTATTTTAAATTTGGTGAAAATGAATTGATTTAGTAAAATATTAATTAGGTTAGATAATACATTATTTTTGTAAAAACCATATTTTTATTGGTCTTCAACTTATTCTCTGTTCCCTTCACTTGAATCCAGATGTTTCTCCGTTCCCTAAAAAGAAATGAAAAAATATTGAAGCAAAGATAATTTGAAAGAGCAAGTAAGTATAATTTTACAATGTATTATTATTATACCCAACTATAGATAATCTTATAGTGATCTCTTTGTTGCTTTTATGATGGAGATGGAAATGTTCTCTGTAATTTTACTGACCAGTATTGGGCTGGATTCAAGGGTTTGGGTTGAGTTTTTAGGGATGAGTTTCATCATTGTTAGAGGTTTTGGTAAGTTGCATCGTGTTGGATCGGGTTTTGCTTCGGATTTAGAATACGATGTTGGGTCAGGTTTCATTGTGGTGGGCCCAGTTTTCATCACGTTTGGTCGGGTTTAATCATTTTGGGTCGCATTGTTTATTGAAATAAATATTTTGAATTAAATTTTTCTGTTATACTCGAATGTATTATTTAACATATGTTATATATTTTTATAAGTTATGTCAACAATGTAGTGTCCATGATCTAATGGTAAGTAGGCCGCGACTCCTATGAATTCTAAAATTTGTTTGATGGAATATTTACGACGTGAGATATACAGAATTAAGAATCTAAATGGAACAGAATAATTGAGCTTAAGTTAGCTATCAAATGTGAAACATTTCAATATTCATCTTATGTATATTGATAATGATTTGAAAACATACTTATATTTTGGTTGTGCAAGAGACATGCATTTGCTTTATGTCGAAGTTGAATGCAATATTGTTGTTACTTTGGATGTTGTCGAGATTGATAGAATTCTTCATATTGTTGGAACTGATTTCATTGTGCCTCTTAAATGTGAATGATTTGAATGATGAGCTTGTGGATAATGAATGGTAATGAAAAAGATTTTTATGACTATTTTGATCGAACTTTTGTCTGTGGTGATCATTGTAGCAACAATGAGGTATTCGAATATGTAAAAAATGTTTATTCAACTCAAAATATAGAAAAAAATTATATGCTCAGTCGAGAAATGATGTAGAGCACATGACTATGGTGCATGTTGATGATAATGACCTCATTCAGCAAAATGATATCGAGTACATTATTGATGGGCATTCGGATGATACTGAGATTCATGTGCAGGCCAGTAATGATACATATTCATTAACTGATGGTTCTAACCTCTATATTGGTCAATAATTTTCAAGCAAGGCTGACGTGAAAAAGAGTTATTTAAAATTGCATTGAATTCATCTTTTATGTTTAAAAGTGTCAAATCTTCCCCAAACGTATATATTGTTTGTTTTGTAGGTAAAGGTTGTATGTGGAGAATTTGGACTTCAAACGTGATGACACAACATATTTTGAGATTCGTAAATACTGTAACACAAAAACTTATGACTTGACAGGAATGCGTAAAAGACATAGAAAATCAAGCTCGTTTGTCGTTTGTGACATGTTGAGATAGAACTTTTGGGGCAACAAATGACACCTCAACCAAAATCTATTATGAGAATGGTGCAAAATAAAGGGATTGATATAACCTATAACAAAGCCTTGACAAGTAAACAACTTGCCTATGATATCTTGAGAGGTCATCTGGAAAAAAAGTTTTGTTCTTCTATCTTCTTATTCAAGATGGTCGAGAAAATAAATCTAGGTAGCATAAAAGATTTAGAAGTATATGAGCATAGTAGATTTAAGTACATGTTCTTAATATATGTTTCTTGTGTGAGGACAGTATATTAAAATGAGATAAAATTAGAAATAATTTTTTAAAAAGATGCACGATATTTATTTACTTGCAAAGAATGAATAAAACCAGTAATATGAAAGCTACCAAACCCACTGAAGTTCGAATAATTCTTATGTCGTTTAGAAAATTTTTTATAACTTCTAAACTTAGTTTCGAGGTTTTTTCACAACCCATAAACTACTTCTTCGAAAGCTAATTGACTCCATGGATAGTTATTAAATTTATTCAAGTCATCATCTAATCTAATTTATTTTGGGTCTGGTGCATCTTGTTTTCTTTTACATTGAGGACCAAAATAAAAGTTGGTCAGTTTCAATTTTTCAACGTTCACTTATTCACATCCATCATTTCCGTATTTATCAATACTAACTTTCAAATCAGCCAAACATAGGTTCGACCTCCCTCTAAAAAGTTTAAGCCTAAATCCATCTTCCTCATATATGGTGGGATAAATTTTAGAGCAATTGAGGCCAATGAGCAAACAATACTCCAACAATGAAATACGAACATGCCTCTAACAGTACACCATATAAAAATCATCACTCCCACTATCATTAGTATGTTTACTAATCAAAAACCACAAAATCTTTTTCGAATTCATTTATTTTTGGAAAATCTAATTAAATTGCCGAATTGAGTTTGTTGGAACAACTACTCAAACTCATTTTCATTGGAAAAATGAACGTATTTTATCAGACATCTCAGTATAGCGAGATCGCAATGTCATCTTGTACTCTTAAAATTGATTCTTTCAGGTTTGGTGGGAAAATAAATATGTACAAAACAACATAAAAGAAATTTTTATTTGGCATGAGAAAAGGGAAATTTTTGAAATTTTTTGTGTCGAATTTTTCAATCTGGGTCGTGTGTTCATTCTGAGTCGAGCTCAACCTAAACACATAAAATCGACCCAAAATACAGGCCATCCTATTACTAAAACTAACATTAAAAGCTGGGTCGTGTGTTTGTCCGGGTCGAGCACAACTTTTACTAAAACTTATATTAGAAACGTAAGTGTGATGTCAAAAATCGTTTCCTACAACTTGTTGGCAATCTATAGGTCGAGTGTTTATGAATCTAAAATGCGATCCTGACTCATCAACTCTCGAGCCAAATTCTTGACAACTCAACCCCACACACAACCCTACAAATTTGACAACACTTTTTACTAAAACAAAACTTAAAAACGTAAGCGCGACTTGGGTTTTTCTGGGTCGAGTTTTGATATATGAGTCGCGTTTTGATGAAGTGACTCGGATTCATTAAGACCCGACCCAAACTGCTAAGGCTCAAGTAATATGAGAGTCAAGTTTTAGAATACGATCTAATTTTTTAAATAAAACTATTGTAATAATAACAACAAATTGAAATGTTTAGATTATCCGAATACATGATGGATCACCGTCTTCTCTTCCAACCGACTCTTTAAAAATTTGTGCTTCATTATTCTGGAAACAATGAGTTTGTTGTGGACTCCAACCCTATTCTCCATTTTTTCATTCTCTATTCTCCAAAATGTAGTATTGAATTCTCTATTTCAAAAATCTTCTCCAGCCCATATTCTCTAAATTTTGTAAATTCATTATTTTTATATTTTTTATTCCAAATTATTTAACATAAAATTATTAATTATGTAATATAATGTTAAACAAACTAAATTAAATGTGACTCATTTTTTTAAAAAATAATTCATTTATTTTGACATCAAATTTCAAGCCGCATACAACATTAAAACACATATATAGATCGATATAATTATAAATTACACATGATATAAAGACTAATATTCCGAATTAGAGTATTCCTCCCACAAATGGTCAATAAGAGCATCTCGGAGTGCATAGTGAACCGATTTGTCTTTGATTTGACGATGACGTGCAAGAAACTCTTGGAATCGGATGTGTTCATCACGCACCATTTCAACTTCTGGGATTGGTGCTTCGCGATAATATGTGATTGGCATATACTCATCCCGCTCATCTTCAATAATCATATTATGCAGTATAATGCACGTTGTCATTATATCTTGCAACACATGTTTGCTCCAGAATCGTGCAGGGCCAGTGATTATCGCCCATTTTGATTGCAATAGACCAAATGCTCGTTCCACATCTTTTCTACAACTCTCTGGTCGTGCTGCAAAGTATTTCTTCTTTGGACCTTGTGGATTGTGAATTTTTTGAACTAAAGTGGCCCACTTTGGATACATATCATCAGCTAGATAGTATCATATGTTATATTCTTTTCCTTGTATGATATAATTAGCCGGACGAGCTACTCCATTGGCCAGATTAGTAAAGAGATGTGATTTTGACAACACATTAATGTCGTTATTCGAACCTTGCAAACCAAAGTATGCATGCCATATCCACTTGTCGTAATCAACTACAGCCTCCAAAATGATTGTTGGTCTTCCACTCCGATCGGTATATTGTCCTGCCCAAGCCGTTGGACAGTTTTTCCACCTCCAATGCGTAAAATCGAGGCTTCCAAGCATTCCCGGAAATCCACGTTGTTTTTAAATATGGAGAAGTCTTTCAATGTCCTCGGCGTTAGGAGAGCGAAGATACAAGTCACCAAACACCTCTATCATAGCTTGAATAAATCTTTTTACACTTTCAATCGCAGTGGACTCCCCGATTTTAATATACTCATCTGTCGCATCTGCCCCCACACCGTATGCCAATATCCGCATTGCAGCAGTTATATTTTGGTATGGTGTCAACCCAGGCCGACCTAACGCATCCGCTTTCTGTACGAAGTAATTGTCATGCTCTTGAATGGATATCATAATGCGTAGGAATAGACGACGTGACATTTGAAAACGTCTCTTGAACATTGCCTCTCCATACATTGGAGAATCAGAAAAATAATCATTGTATAAGCGTTGCTCAGCGGCCGCTCTATCTCGATTAATCACCGTATGGCCATGAATTGATCCTCCATGGTGCATGTTATCTAGTTGTTGGAAGTAAGTGGAGATGAGAGTATCATTGCTTGTAAGTTGGAAAGACATCATTTGTTGTTGTTGGTCAATGAGTTGAAGCTCATTGTTTATCATGGTATCGGACTCCTCGTCTCCATCAGATGAGGACGATGATGCAAGGAAAGAAAAATTTCAAGGACCTCCCTCAAGAAAATTCATATTGAGTTGAATTACGAAATGGTGTGATAACAGTTCTATCACCATTCACTAGTCTTAAATACTATCAATGTCGCATCCCATTATCCCATAAATAAAGGTACATCCCACTATCGAATTGTCATATCCCACTCCCACTATCCCAGTATCCAATAAATACACATCCCATTATCCTATAAATAAAAGCACTGAATTGTCACATCCAAATATCCCACTATCGAATTGTCAAATCCCACTCCCACTATCCCATAAATAAAGGTACATCTCACCATCCCATAAGTAAAGGCACTGAATTTTCATGTCATCAATTCAGTAAAAGATAAGCTTTATCCCACCATCCCACTATTGAGTTGTCACATCCCACCATCCCACTATTGAATTGTCACATCCCACCATCCCACTATCCCAGTACTACATACTATCCCATTAGCATTGTCATTTTATAGTAAACGATAAAGCCTTTGAATGACATCCACACTACCCACTATCCCACTACCATTATCATCTTATAGTAGACCATTACCACTAACATATATCCTTCTATAAAATACTCTTCCATCCCTAATTCATTCACTCCAAGCATAATGAATTCATCTCGACGTGGTCTTGGTTTCTCAGTTGAGGAGGACAAACTTCTTGTGACAATTTCTCTCGACATCTCCCAGAATCCTATTATTGGCATAAACCAGTCAAATGATAGCTTGTGGTCTCGAGTGGCAGCCAGTTACAACGAGTAACTCACTAGTCCGTCAACAGAGCATCGTACTATGAAGGCCCTTCAATGTCGATGGTCCAACATATGTAGGGCTGTCCAAAGTTTTAGTGGATGTATTCGTCAAGTGGAACTTAGGCACCCAAGTGGTGCTTCAGAGAAAGACATTGTGAGTACAAATGTTCAAATATTCTTTAAATATTTTAATTTTTAGTGTGTAAATAACATACAACTGACACATGCTTAAAGCTTGATGAAGCAAAAGACTTATTTAAACAATCTTGGTCAACTTGGAGATTGGATCATGTTTGGTCTTCACTAAAAGACCAGGAGAATTTTAGGTCATCCAACGCTACCTTACCTAGTTTCATATCAAACCGTAGGAACTCCTCCCAGTCTGACTACTCACCCAACACAGAATCCCCAACACCAGATTTTCCGGGACTATCTGGGTTTGATCTAAACCTAGATGAAGATAGCCCATCAGGGAGCACTCAGCGACCAATCGGCATAAAAAAAGCAAAAGCCAAAAGAAAAGCCACTGAAGATTACTCGAAGGATATTTCCACCATGGCCAAATGCAGTGAGAAAATGATGACTGCAATGGAGAATGCCGAGGCACATCGACAATAACTCATTGATGTTCAGAAAGAATGGGCTCTATTGGCTTGGAAAGAAGAAAATAAAATATTACGGATGAAACCTATGTCTGTTGATGAATCATTCCGTACATACTTGCTCAAAGAACAACAAAACATTTGGCATAAAAGAGCAGCAAAAGGGGACGGAGCTGACGGATCTTCTAATCTGTTTGGCCAGTTCTTCGGCAGAACTTCTCCATCCTGGTCCGATCTAGGAGAGTACTAGTGTTTAGTCATCATTGCAGTGGAATAAAAATATGTCAATGTGTATTTTTTTATGATCGTCTATTTTATATGTTTTAATGTGAACTGTTTTTTATGTTTTAATGTGAATGCATGTCTAATTTATCTCAAGTTAACTAATTTGATTTGTGTTCAAACAAAATATGCAATGTATTTTTTCACAATCTTATTTAATTATTATTTTCATTTGTTTTTTTCATCAAAATAATTCAATTACAATAAATAAATAATAAAAAATGAGAAAACTTAAAATAAATTAAATAATACCAAAAAATCATTAAAAGTTAATAAAAGTATTGAAATAAGCATTTAAATATATGAAATGAATAAAAGAGAATTTTTTTTAAAAGGGTGTATTTGCAATTTTGGAGAATGACATTTTCGTAAATAATGTCATTCTCCAAAATATATGGAGATGCAGCTAGGATTCGGTATTTTTGGAGAATTAATGTACATGACTTCAAAATAGAGATGGTATATCGAGAATGGTTGGAGCATGGTTAGTTCTCTATTTTCACCAAAATGGATAATGGTTGGAGTTGCTTAAGGGCATCTCCGACCCTATTCTCCATTTTTTCATTCTCTATTCTCCAAAATGTAGTATAGAATTCTCTATTTCAAAAATCTTCTCCAACTCATATTCTCTAAATTTTGTAAATTCTTTATTTTTATTTTTTTTATTCCAAACTATTTAACATAAAATTATTAATTATGTAATATGATATTAAACAAATTAAATTAAATGTGACTCATTTATTTTAAAAAAATAATTCATTTATTTTGACATCAAATTTCAAGCCCATACAACATTAAAACACATACATAGATCGATATAATTATAAACTACACATGATATAAAGACTAATATTACGAATTAGAGTATTTCTCCCACAAATGGTCAATAAGAGCATCTCGGAGTGCATAGTGAGCCGATTTGTCTTTGATTTGACGATGACGTGTGATACGTGTGGTTTTTACGTGTTTTATTGCATTAGTTTGTGTGTGTTTGCATTGTGCATGCGTACATTCGTTTACATTTTGTTCATTTTAGAGTAAGCATGTGCATTTGATCATTTCTCACTTGTGCATGACGAATTTGCAGGAAAAATGGACGGAAAACTAAAATCGGAACCAAGTGCCAAGCCAAGAAGATAATGTGCAGAAGAGGCGACGCTCGGGCGGTAATTTTCTACCGCCCGGGCGCGAGAAAAATCACGCAAAGAGCTGAAATCCAGAGAGGTCGGCGCTCGAGCGGTAGTTTTCTACCGCTCGGGCGCGAGAAGTGATCCAAGAAGAGGCAAGTTACAGAAGCTATGGCGCTCGGGCGGTAACTTTCTACCGCCCGAACGCGAGATGCCGCATGTCCCAAGCAGATTACAGAAGACGTGGCGCTCGAGCGGTAATATTCTACCGCCCGAGCGCCGTTTATTTTTGGAAAAAATTCATAGCCGATTCCTTATCTTATGTGCTGAATGGGGATGATATGGAAAGGAGGTTGGACGTTTTGGAGCATATTCAGACGAGATTTCAGAGCCGCCACAAGCTTTGGAGAGACTTTTGCGCTTGGATTGAAGATTCGAGGATTTCCGGGCACCATTCTTCGCGTTTTTCGTCAATTCTAGTATTTCTAATTTAGTTTTCATCTTTTAAACATTGTTGTGTTTATTTTCAATATGAATTCGAGTAGCTAAACTTTTATTATTTGTTGGTATTTAAGGGGATCCTACCCCAAACTTTGATCTAATTAATTTATATCTCGATTGTTGCATTATTCTTGATTATACCACTATGTTATTGTGTTGTTAAAGCGTAGCTAACTTTAATAACGATTTTATATTGCGAGTGAGTTCGAGAGAATAACTTGTGATAGGAACGAGTAGTATAATCCGTTGATCTACAATTTACATAGACATATGAAATTGGATACGCGCCGACGATAGTCATAGTCCTAAGGGTCGAAAACTAGGGGATTCACGAATCGACATGCAATTCACTCTTGATAAATAATTAAAGACATTTAATTACTTCATTGAGTAGAATTAGTTTGGCATAGCTCGAGAGAGTGTGTTCAGTTGAATAGGAAATCCTGTCGGAAGCATATAATCAATATCGAACGAATTAATTAATTAACGAGGGGTAGGTGAACCGATATTCCCAACAAATTCATTTCTTATTGAATTTTACTCAACCATTTTAGACACTATAGTTCATTACTTGATTCTTGACTATTTTTATTTCCATGTTTATTTGATTATAGTAGTAATAAAACCACCAATCAATTTTCGTTGCTAAAGATCTAATACTTGAGAATAATAATTGTTAAATACAGTCTTCAGTGGAACGATACTCGTACTCACGTACACTATACTATAACTTAACATCGTGCACTTGCGATTAATTTTGAGCATATAAAACAAAATTTTTTTATTAAGGATTTCACAGTGCAAGTTTTGCTCGATCAATTTTTTGGCGCCGTTTCCGGGGACTGTTAATCTACAATTTTATTTTCAATTATTTACTTTAGCATTCTCTATTTTCACTTTGGTTGACACCTTCAATTTCTTTTTCGCAGATATCTCTCTTGTGCATGCCAAGGTCTCTAGAATCTGAACTAGAGACATTCGATCCCGAGATTGAAAGAACCTTACGTAGAAGACGACAACAGCAAAGACTAAGAGACATAATGAACATGAACGAACGTGAGGAGGAGCATCACGAAGATCCACGGATCGAAGAGCCAAGACGCATACCCATGCTTGAGTATGCGCAACCATCGCTTGATGGAACACGTCCAAGCATAGTGCGACCAACTGTTAGGGCAAACCAATTTGAGATCAAGCCAGCAATAATTCAAATGATCCAGAACACTGTCCAGTTCGGGGGAAACGCGCTAGATGATCCGAACACTCACATCGCCGACTTTTTAGAAATTTGCGATACTTTTAAATTTAATGGAGTTTCAGATGATGCTGTTAGACTACGTTTGTTTCCGTTCTCTTTGCGTGATAAAGCTAAGTCTTGGTTGAATTGTTTGCATGTAGGTTCAATCACAACTTGGGAGGATATGGCCAAGGCATTCCTCTTGAAATACTTTCCTCCATCAAAAACCATGAAGCTGCGAGCTGACATAACCACCTTTTCTCAATTTGAGCAGGAGTCACTCTACGAGGCTTGGGAGCGCTACAAAGACTTATTGCGAAGATGCCCACATCATGAGTTGCCTCTTGGGTTAGTGGTCCAAACTTTTTACTATGGTTTAATTTCATCTAACCGAACCATGATAGATGCTGCGGCCTGCGGAAATCTGTTGAGGAAAACGGCTGAAGAGGGGTATGAGTTACTAGAGGAGATGGCTGCTAGCAGCTATCACCCTCAATCTGAAAGGAACACTCAGCGAAGGAATGCAGGAGTACACCAGGTAACTGACTTTTCAGCTGTCACCGCACAATTAGAAGCACTCAACAGGAAAATAGACAGCATGAACGTAAACGGGACAGCGATGCGCCTGCAAGAGATATTTTGTGAAAAATGCGGAGGAGAGCACTATGTTAAGGACTGTCAAGATAGTGGTCCTTTCTATGTAAATGAGGAGGTACCAGTGAACCAAGTGGGAGTCCACAACCGTCCGAGGAATGATCCGTACTCAAACACATACAATCATGGATGGAGGCAACATCCCAACTTCTCGTGGGGCGGTCAAAACAGTCAGAATCGACCACAAGGAGGACAATCATATGGGAAACAACCGATGTATAGATCTGATCCTCCTAGAGAAGAGAAGTCCAACCTGGAGCAAATGATGTCTAAGTTTATTTCATCCACTGAAACTAGACTTCAAAACCAAGACGCATCAATAAAAGGACTCGAGAATCAAATTGGACAGTTGGCCAAGATGATAGCAAGTAGAGAGCCGGGCACCTTGCCAAGTAACACAGAGACAAATCCAAAAGAGCAAGTGAAGGCCATTGAGTTGAAGAGTGGGAAAGTTTTAGAGTCAAGAGAAAAAGAGAAGACTCAAAAATTGGATGAGCATTCTGAAACATCAAAAGGTAAGTCCTCTAACTCTACACCAGCAACCACTGCACAACCTAAAATTTTTATTCCTCCACCTTTTCCTGCAGCACTGAAAAAAGCAAAACTAGATGCACAATTCGGTAAGTTTCTTGAGGTATTCAAAAAATTGCATATCAATATTCCTTTTGCCGATGCTTTGATGCAAATGCCCAGTTATGCTAAATTTTTGAAAGACATATTGGCAAATAAGAGGAAGTTGGAGGATCACATGACGGTGAATCTTACTGAAAATTGCTCTGCTTTGGTACAAAATAAGATCTCATCGAAACTTAAGGATCCAGGGAGTTTTTCTGTTCCTTGCATGATTGGAGATGTTTTTTTTCATAAAGCGTTATGTGATCATGGTGCAAGTTTTAACATGATGCCTCTTTTTGTGTTTAGGAAACTTGGATTGGGATAACCTAAGGCAACGCAGATGTCTTTACAACTAGCTGACATATCTGTCAAGTACCCCCGCGGATTTCCCGAGCGCCGTTTATTTTTGGAAAAAATTCATAGCCGATTCCTTATCTTATGTGCTGAATGGGGATGATATGGAAAGGAGGTTGGACGTTTTGGAGCATATTCAGACGAGATTTCAGAGCCGCCACAAGCTTTGGAGAGACTTTTGCGCTTGGATTGAAGATTCGAGGATTTCCGGGCACCATTCTTCGCGTTTTTCGTCAATTCTAGTATTTCTAATTTAGTTTTCATCTTTTAAACATTGTTGTGTTTATTTTCAATATGAATTCGAGTAGCTAAACTTTTATTATTTGTTGGTATTTAAGGGGATCCTACCCCAAACTTTGATCTAATTAATTTATATCTCGATTGTTGCATTATTCTTGATTATACCACTATGTTATTGTGTTGTTAAAGCGTAGCTAACTTTAATAACGATTTTATATTGCGAGTGAGTTCGAGAGAATAACTTGTGATAGGAACGAGTAGTATAATCCGTGGATCTACAATTTACATAGACATATGAAATTGGATACGCGCCGATAGTCATAGTCCTAAGGGTCGAAAACTAGGGGATTTCACGAATCGACAGGCAATTCACTCTTGATAAATAATTAAAGACATTTAATTACTTCATTGAGTAGAATTAGTTTGGCATAGCTCGAGAGAGTGTGTTCAGTTGAATAGGAAATCCTATCGAAAGCATATAATCAATATCGAACGAATTAATTAATTAACGAGGGGTAGGTGAACCGATATTCCCAACAAATTCATTTCTTATTGAATTTTACTCAACCATTTTAGACACTATAGTTCATTACTTGATTCTTGACTATTTTTATTTGCATGTTTATTTGATTATAATAGTAATAAAACCACCAATCAATTTTCGTTGCTAAAGATCTAATACTTGAGAATAATAATTGTTCAATACAGTCTTCCGTGGAACGATACTCGTACTCACGTACACTATACTATAACTTAACATCGTGCACTTGCGATTAATTTTGAGCATATAAAACAAAATTTTTTATTAAGGATTTCACAGTGCAAGTTTTGCTCGATCAACGTGCAAGAATCCCTTGGAATCGGACGTGTTCATCACGTACCATTTCAACTTTTGGGATGGGTGCTTCGCGTTAATATGTGATTGGCATCTGTTCATCCCGCTTATCTTCAATAATCATATTATGAAGTATAATGCACGTTGTCGTTATATCTTGCAACACATGTTTGCTCCAGAATTGTGCAGGGCCAATGATTATCACCCATTTTGATTGCAATAGACCAAATGCTCGTTCCACATCTTTTCTACAACTCTCTTGTCGTGCTGCAAAGTATTTCTTCTTTGGACCTTGTGGATTGTGAATTGTTTGAACTAATGTGGCCCACTTTGGATACATATCATCAGCTAGATAGTATCCTATGTTATATTCTTTTCCTTGTATGATATAATTAGCAGGACGAGCTACTCCATTGGCCAGATTAGTAAAGAGATGTGATTTTGACAACACATTAATGTCGTTATTCGAACCTTGCAAACCAAAGTATGCATGCCATATCCACTTGTCGTAATCAACTACAGCCTCCAAAATGATTGTTGGTCTTCCACTCCGATCGGTATATTGTCCTGCCCAAGCCGTTGGACAGTTTTTCCACCTCCAATGCATAAAATCGAGGCTTCCAAGCATTCCCGGAAATCCACGTTGTTTTTAAATATGGAGAAGTCTTTCAATGTCCTCGGCGTTAGGAGAGCGAAGATACAAGTCACCAAACACCTCTATCATAGCTTGAATAAATCTCTTTACACTTTCAATCGCAGTGGACTCCCCGATTTTAATATACTCATCTGTCGCATCTGCCCCCACACCGTATGCCAATATCCGCATTGCAGCAGTTATATTTTGGTATGGTGTCAACCCAGGCCGACCTAACGCATCCGCTTTCTGTACGAAGTAATTGTCATGCTCTTGAATGGATATCATAATGCGTAGGAATAGACGACGTGACATTCGAAAACGTCTCTTGAACATTGCCTCTCCATACATTGGAGAATCAGAAAAATAATCATTGTATAAGCGTTGCTCAGCGGCCGCTCTATCTCGATTAATCACCGCATGGCCATGAATTGATCCTCCATGGTGCGTGTTATCTAGTTGTTGGAAGTAAGTGGAGATGAGACTAGCATTGCTTATAAGTTGGAAAGACATCATTTGTTGTTGTTGGTCAATGAGTTGAAGCTCATTGTTTATCATGGTATCGGACTCCTCGTCTCCATCAGATGAAGACGATGATGCAAGGAAATAAAAATTTGAAGGACCTCCCTCATGAAAATTCATATTGAGTTGGATTACGAAATGGTGAGATAACAGTTCTATCACCATTCACTAGTCTTAAATACTATCAGTGTCACATCTCACTATCCCATAAATAAAGGTACATCCCACTATCGAATTGTCACATCCCACTCCCACTATCCCACTATCCAATAAATACACATCCCACTATCCTATAAATAAAGGCACTGAATTGTCACATCCAAATATCCCACTATCGAATTGTCAAATCCCACTCCCACTATCCCATAAATAAAGGTACATCCCACCATCCCATAAGTAAAGGCACTGAATTGTCATGTCATTAATTCAGTAAAAGATAAGCATTGTCCCACCATCCCACTATTGAATTGTCACATCCCACCATCCCACTATCCCAGTACTACATATTATCCCATTACCATTGTCATTTTATAATAAACAATAAAGCATTTGAATGACATCCACACTACCCACTATACCACTACCATTGTCATCTTATAGTAGACCATTACCACTAACATCTATCCTTCTATAAAATACTCTTCCATCCCTAATTCATTCACTCCAAGCATAATGAATTCATCTCGACGTGGTCCTGGTTTCTCAGTTGAGGAGGACAAACTTCTTGTGACAATTTATCTCGACATCTCCCAGAATTCTATTATTGGCATAAACCAGTCAAATGATAGCTTGTTGTCTCGAGTGGCAGCCGGTTACAACGAGCAACTCATTAGTCCGTCAACAGAGCGTCGTACTATGAAGGCCCTTCAATGTCGATGGTCCAACATATGTAGGGATGTCCAAAGTTTTAGTGGATGTATTCGTCAATTGGAACTTAGGCACCCAAGTGGTGCGTCAGAGAAAGACATTGTGAGTACAAATGTTCAAATATTCTTTAAATATTTTAATTTTTAGTGTGTAAATAACATACAGCTAACACATGCTTAAAGCTTGATGAAGCAAAAGACTTATTTAAGCAATCTAGGTCAACTTGGAGATTGGATCATTTTTTATCTTTACTAAAAGATCAGGAGAAGTTTAGGTCATCCAACGCTACCTTACCTGGTTTCATATCAAACCGTAGGAACTCCTCCCAGTCTGACTACTCACCCAACACAGAATCCCCAACACCAGATTTTCCGGGACTATCTGGGTTTGATGTAAACCTAGATGAAGATAGCCCATCAGGGAACACTCAGCGACCAATCGGCATAAAAAAAGCAAAAGCCAAAAGAAAAGCCACTGAAGATTACTAGAATGATATTTCCACCATGGCCAAATGTAGTGAGAAAATGATGACTCCAATAGAGAATGCCGAGGTACATCGACAACAACTCATTGATGTTCAGAAAGAATGGAACGCTCTATTGGCTTGGAAAGAAGAAAATAAAATATTACGGATGAACCCTATGTCTGTTGATGAATCATTCCGTGCATACTTGCTCAAAGAACAACAAAACATTTGGCATAAAAGAGCAGCAAAAGGGGATGGAGCCGATGGATCTTCTAATCTGTTTGGCAAGTTCTTCGGCAGAACTTCTCCATCCGGGTTCGATGTAAGGACCGTGTATCGTATTATCGTAAATCCTATATGATTATCGATAATTCATGAATTTGATATGTGAATATGCAATTGATGTATATCATGACAATGAAATTGAGAAAATGCATATTGAATATGAGTTGACGTTGTAAGAGCTCGAGTGGAGAATCCGGACGCCAATATAGTACAAAAGTCAATATTTGTAAAGAACATGTGGCGCCCGAGCGGTAAGAAATGACCGCGCGAGCGCCAGGATATATAAAATGTATGTTCGGGCAGAACATGCCGCGCCCGAGCGGTAATTTGTGACCGCCCGAGCGCGGTGCAATTGTTAGCCGGGGGCAAAATGTCTCGCGCTCGGGCGCGAGAATTCTACCGCCCGAGCGCGAGAGCGGTGGAGATAAGAATCAGATTTTTGTTTGTTTCTTCTTCATTTTCATTTCAAGAGTTTCGAGAGAATACGAGGGAATTCGATTTCTTTCGTCCGAATCGACTTCGAAACGCTGTCTAAACGCGAAACAAATGATATATTTGTGATCTTCGCGTCGAGGGCTTCTGACTGAGGTAATTTTCTTCTAGTTCCAGCAGCTCTAAATATCAAAGTGCTAGAATAGCATATATTTGAAGTCGAATTTCCTATATGTAGTAGAATAACCGACAAGAAACTCATATTCGAAGTCGGAATTGAATTATGATATGATTTGAATTTGATATGAATTTTTGAAGTTTCAAATGATATTTGAAACTCATATCAATGATTTTGGAGTATGTTATTGATTCGAATGAGTATGTTATTGATGTAGATAAAGTGTCATATCGACATCTTCAGGCTACATCAACTGGAAACGAAGAATTGAGGTATGTTGCGACCGGGTAACATACGACAGGTATCTGTATTATATGATATATGTCGGATTGCTTTGATTGATTGGAATGAGATTATGTGTCTATATGCCTTATTTGTTGATTGATGTGGCATACATGACATTGAGATTGAGATATCGATGTATAAAATAAATGTTTTGTTAACACACATCATTTTATGCATAAATCGATACATGACATGCACGTTGAGCTATGATCCTTGGATACCTTGATATGATTGGATTGGATTCCGGGGTTTGTGAACACAATCGCTATGCCGGTATTATATGACCCGTAAAGCATAGACAATTGTGGCCCCATATGATTGGATATAAGATTTGGGATTTGATGGCGATTTGCCGACGCTATCATACAAGTATCCCATATTGGCTGGTGTGCCAGCTCGAGCATTGATTTGATAGCGATTCGATTGATTCTGACATGTGCTCAGTGGATGAGAATTTGACCTGATACCTCCACGACATACATGCATTGCATACCATATATCATTGTTTAGATACTTGTGGTATATATGATTGGTTGTTCCATACGGAGCTTTGCTCACCCCCAAAGGGGGCTGTTGTTTTCTTTGTGTGTGGACAATGGCAGGTACTCCAGGATATCAGGAGACCGGAGAGGGTACTTCTGGAGGGAGTCACAGTTTGAGTTGAGGTTTATGTTTTGTTCCCAGTATATATGTATATGTATCTATATACCGGGGCATGTCCCGAGGATATGAGTTGTTTGTATATGATTGGTGTTGATTACGTTGGGGCATGTTTATGACGTGAGATGAAATACTATTTTTAGTATTCAAATAAAATGATTTGGGCTCATTGTAAAGAAAATTTAAACTCGTTTTTCGCTGTAATTAGTTAACCCTAATCAGATTGCATTGTAATAACGATTAGGAGCTAAGGGCCCCACACAGAGTGGTATCAGAGCATAGCTGGGAATGCTCGATTGAGTCTTGTGTACACTTGAATAGGCACAAATTAATTGTGCGTATGTGTTTGAATTAATTGTATTACTTGCTCCTACTTGATTTGATTCGAGTAAGTATTTGATGAGATTGATGATATGAGATGATGAGATTATGAGATTGATATTGATTTGTGATATTCATCTTTTGATTTGTAGATGGATCCCACAAATGAAACTGCGAGTAGCAGTACTGAAAGGATTGTTGGACAATTTGAAGGATTGTCCATGGATGTAGTGATGGCTCGATTCCAGGATCTAAAACCACCGAGGTTCTTTGGCACTGAGAGTGCTGAAAGAGCTGAGGCCTGGCTGAAGGATATCGAGCACTTGTTTAATATTGTTGAGTATTCCAAGGCTCGGAGACTGGAACTTGCTTTGTATCAGCTGAAAGACCGAGCTAAATCTTGGTGGGAAGCAGCTGAGATTGGATTGAAAGAGGCCGGGATTGAAGTCACTTGGGATGTCTTCAAGGCCCAGTTTTTGGAGCAGTATTCCCCTCCATCCTATTATACTGCTCGGGAGAATGAATTCAATAATCTGCAGCAGGGAACGATGTCTGTTGCAGAGTATGCTTCGAAGTTTTCTACTTTACTGAAGTATGCACCTCACGTAGCTGGGAATGCGATGGCAAAATATAACAGGTTTGTAAATGGTTTACATCCTACTTTGTATACATATGTTGTTTCTGGATTGCCTACCAGCTACGCAGAGGCAGTTGAACGAGCCAAGGCAGCCGAGGCTGGACTTAGGAGAGGAGGTCCACAGTATACTCCTCCACCTCCAGTGTCAGCTCAGCAGCCTACTTTGCGACCGAGGGGTAAGAAGTTCAAGAAGGCTGGCTCTGCTTCTTCGTCTTCTTCGAGCTCTAGTGGATCACAGCGAGGGAGTCCTGTGATTGCTCCCTATTGTAGCCATTGTGGAGGCAAACATACTATAGAGCAGTGTCGAGGTATGTTTGGTACTTGTTATCAATGTGGGCAGGAAGGCCATTTCTCTCGAGTATGTCCGAACAGGGGTACGACTTCTGCTCAACCCCAGCCAGGATTTAGGGGTGGCCCTAGTACTATGATGAGACCTGCTGTTCCTATTCCATCTTTTCAGCAGTCGAGTGTCCCACGATATCGAAGACCGGGTGGTCAGAGTGCCCAAGTTCCTCCTCAAGTAAGAGTGTATGCCATGACTGAGGATCAGACAAGAGAAGCTCCTGGAGGCGTGATTGCAGGTATTTGCACGCTTTGCGATTATCCTACACGTGTTTTATTTGATACAGGAGCATCTCATTCATTCATATCTCATGCATTTGTTGCATCTCACGATATTGAGTGTACCCCGTTGTATGATACTTTGTCGATAGCCACGCCAACAGGGAAGATTATTTTGTCTGAAAGAGTTGTGCATAATTGTGTATTGATATATGAGGATAATGTGGTATTTCTGAATTTGATTGTCCTCCCAATGCACGACTTTGATTGTATTGTTGGCATGGATATCTTGACAACAAATCGAGCTACTGTTGATTGTTGTCATGGACTGGTTCGATTTCGACCGATTGATGGACTCAAGTGGAATTTTTATGGCAAGGGTTCCCAAGCCAAAATTCCATTGGTATCTTCCTTGGAAATGTCCCGATTGTTGACTAGCGGAGATGAAGGTTATCTTATCTACGCTATTGATATCTCTAAAAAGGAACCTTCTTTATCTGAGATTCCTGTTGCGAAAGAATTCCCGGATGTATTTCCCGATGAGATTCCTGATTTTCCTCCTCATCGAGAGGTTGAGTTTAGTATTGATCTTGTGCCGGGGACTGCGCCTATTTCGAGAGCTCCCTATCGCATGGCACCATTGGAACTGAAAGAACAATTACAGGATCTTCTCGATAAGGGATATATTCGACCGAGTGTATCACCTTGGGGAGCTCCAGTTTTATTTGTTCGAAAGAAAGATGGTACGATGCGAATGTGTATTGATTATAGGCAACTGAATCGGGCTATTGTGAAAAACAAGTACCCACTTCCTCGTATTGATGATTTATTTGATCAGCTTCAGGGTACTTCTGTTTACTCTAAGATTGAGTTTCGTTCTGGGTATCATCAAGTACGAGTTCGAGACGAAGATGTGCCCAAAACTGTTTTTCGTACGAGGTATGGCCACTATGAATTCTTGGTTATGCCTTTTGGTCTTACGAATGCTCCTGCTATTTTTATGGATTTAATGAATCGGGTCTTCCTAGATTATCTAGACCGATTCGTTATTGTTTTTATTGATGATATTCTTGTGTATTCGAAATCGAAAAAGGAGCATACTGAACATTTGAGACTGGTACTTCAAACTCTTCGTACTAGTCATTTGTATGCTAAATTATCCAAATGCGAGTTCTGGATGGACAAAGTGATATTTTTGGGCCACGTCATTTCGAGACATGGCATATCTGTTGATCCTGCTAAGGTCGAAGCTGTATTGAATTGGCCGAGACCTACGAATGTTCCTGAGATCCGTAGCTTCATGGGTTTGGCTGGATATTATCGTCGCTTTATTGAGGGATTTTCGAAAATAGCTAAACCTATTACTCAACTGACACAGAAGAATCAGCGATTCATTTGGTCAGATGAATGTGAAGCTAGTTTTCTCGAATTGAAGACGAGATTGACCACAACACATGTGCTTACGATTCCTTCAGGTACCGGAGGATTTGTGGTTTGTACAGATGCGTCTGGTAAATGTTTGGGCTGTGTTCTGATGCAACATGGCAAAGTGGTTGCTTATGCGTCTCGTCAATTGAAATCTCATTAAACACGTTATCCTGTTCATGATCTTGAAATGGCCGCCATTGTGTTTGCATTGAAGATCTGGCGCCATTATTTGTACGGAGAAAAGTTTGTTATTTATTCGGACCATAAAAGTCTGAAATATCTCTTTTCTCAATCTGATCTGAATATGAGGCAACGCAGGTGGATGGATCTCCTGAAGGATTTTGATTGTGAGATTCAATATCACCCTGGATCGGTGAATGTTACTGCGGATGCCTTGAGCCGTAAAGTTTATGATTCTGTCTTAGCATCTGTTTGTGTCGCCAAGGTACATGAAGATATATGTACTTCTGGTTGGACTTTTCACTCGAATTGAAATTCTGTCACTGTCTCAGCATTGCAAATTGAGCCGAACTTGATATCGAAAATACGAAAGGCCCAACGAAGCGATGCTCAGATCCAAAAGTCGAAAGAACTTGTATCTGCCGGACATCAGTCTGGATTTCAAATTTCTTCTGATGGTTTTTTACGACTTAATGGTCAGCTGGTAGTTCCTGATGATTCTGATTTGAAATCTGCCCTTCTTCGAGAAGCACATTGTAGCAAATACAGTATTCACCCTGGAGGTTGGAAGATGTATTTGACATTGAGACCTCAATTCTGGTGGAAACGTATGAAGAAGGACATTGCTGAGTTTATTTCGAAATGTCTTGTCTGCCAGCAAGTAAAAGCCGAGAGAATGAAACCGGGAGGATTGCTCCATAGTCTTGAAATCCCGAAATGGAATTGGGAATATATTGCTATGGATTTTGTGACTCATTTACCTCGTTCGCCCAAGGACTGTGATGCTATTTGGGTGATTATTGATCAGCTTTCCAAATTGCGCATTTTATTCCGTATGAACGGACTTATCCTTATAAGAGAATGGCCCGTTTATACATTGAGAATGTTGTGAGACTGCATGGTGTGCCAGTCTCAATTGTATCTGATCGTGATCCCAGATTTGCTTCTAAATTCTGGGGTAGTTTTCAGGAGGCGATGGGTACGCGTTTGGCTATGAGTATTGCTTATCATCCTCAAACTGATGGCCAAACTGAGCGTACGATCCAGACTCTAGAGGATATGTTGCGTGCGATTGTGATGGACTTCAGAATGGGATGGCAAGATGCCTACCATTGGTCGAATTTTCTTATAATAATAGCTTTCAGACGAGTATCGGTATGGCACCGTTTGAAGCTCTATATGGTAGACGATGTAGATCACCGTTATTTTGGGATGAGATTGGTGAGAGACAATTGACCGGACCTGAAATGATACAGAAAATGAACGATAAGGTTCAGGTTATTCGGCAGCGGATGAAAGCTGCTCAGGATCGTCAAACGAGTTATGCGAATGAACGAAGACGACCCTTGGAATTCCAGAAAGGTGACAGAGTGTTTTTGAAAATATCTCCCTTTAGAGGCACTGTTCGATTTGGCATGCGAGGGAAATTATCTCCTCGTTATGTTGGTCCATATGAGATTCTGGATCGAGTTGGTGATCTTGCGTATCGATTGGCATTGCCACCAGCTTTATCTGCCATTCACGATGTGTTTCATGTTTCTATGCTGAGAAAATATGAACCGGATCCATCACATATACTTGCACCTGATGAGGTGGAACTTGATCCTTCTCTTTCCTATGTTGAACAACCTGTTCGCATTATGGATCGAAAGGAAAATATATTGCGAAATAAATCGATCCCGTTGGTTCGAGTACAATGGACACGACATGGTATTGAAGAGTCGACGTGGGAATTGGAAAGCAAAATGCGAGATTCGTATCCGCATTTATTTGATGCTAGTCCATCTGTTCCATTGTATTCGATGTATTCTGATCCTTTTACTGATTTTAGTTTTGATATGTACTATAACTGGTGACATATGTATGTTTGCCAATATTATGTATATAGAGATGTTTGAGATTTCGAGGACGAAATCTTTTAAGAGGGGGAGAAATGTAAGGACCGTGTATCGTATTATCGTAAATTCTATATGATTATCGATAATTCATGAATTTGATATGTGAATATGCAATTGATGTATATCATGACAATGAAATTGAGAAAATGAATATTGAATATGAGTTGACGTTGTAAGAGCTCGAGTGGAGAAGCCAGACGCCAATATAGTACAAAAGTCAATATTTGTACAGAACATGTGGCGCCCGAGCGGTAGGAAATGACCGCCCGAGCGCCAGGATATATAAAATGTATGTTCGGGCAGAACATGCCGCGCCCGAGCGGTAATTTGTGACCGCCCGAGCGCGGTGCAATTGTTAGCCGGGGGCAGAATGTCTCGCGCTCGGGCGCGAGAATTCTACCGCCCGAGCGCGAGAGCGGTGGAGATAAGAATCAGATTTTTGTTTGTTTCTTCTTCATTTTCATTTCAAGAGTTTTGAGAGAATACGAGGGAATTCGATTTCTTCCGTCCGAATCGACTTCGAAACGCTGTCTAAACGCGAAACAAATTATATATTTGTGATCTTCGCGTCGAGGGCTTCTGACTGAGGTAATTTTCTTCTAGTTACAGCAGCTCTAAATATCAAAGTGCTGGAATAGCATGTATTTGAAGTCGAATTTCCTATATGTAGTAGAATAACCGACAAGAAACTCATATATCGAAGTCGGAATTGAATTATGATATGATTTGAATTTGATATGAATTTTTGAAGTTTCAAATGATATTTGAAACTCATATCAATGATTTTGGAGTATGTTATTGATTGGAATGAGTATGTTATTGATGTAGATAAAGTGTAATATCGATATCTTCAGGCTACATCAACTGGACACGAAGAATTGAGGTATGTTGCGACCGGGTAACATACGACAGGTATCTGTATTATATGATATATGTCGGATTGATTTGATTGATTGGAATGAGATTATGTGTCTATATGCCTTATTTGTTGATTGATGTGGCATACATGACATTGAGATTGAGATATCGATGTATAAAATAAATGTTTTGTTAACACACATCATTTTATGCATAAATCGATACATGACATGCACGTTGAGCTATGATCCTTGGATACCTTGATATGATTGGATTGGATTCCGGGGTTTGTGAACACAATCGCTATGCCGGTATTATATGACCCGTAAAGCATAGACAATTGTGGCCCCATATGATTGGATATGAGATTTGAGATTTGATGGCGTTTTGCCGACGCTATCATACGAGTATCCCATATTGGCCGGTGTGCCAGCTCGAGCATTGATTTGATAGCGATTCGATTGATTCTGACATGTGCTCAGTGGATGGGCATTTGACCTGATACCTCCACGACATACATGCATTGCATACCATATATCATTGTTTAGATACTTGTGGTATATATGATTGGTTGTTCCATACGAAGCTTTGCTCACCCCCAAGGGGGGCTGTTGTTGTCTTTGTGTGTGGACAATGGCAGGTACTCCAGGATATTAGGAGACCGGAGAGGGTACTTCTGGAGGGAGTCACAGTTTGAGTTGAGGTTTATGTTTTGTTCCCAGTATATATGTATATGTATCTATATATCGGGGCATGTCCCGAGGATATGAGTTGTTTGTATATGATTGGTGTTGATTACGTGGGGGCATGTTTATGACGTGAGATGAAATACTATTTTTAGTATTCAAATAAAATGATTTGGGCTCATTGTAAAGAAAATTTAAACTCGTTTTCCGCTGTAATTAGTTAATCCTAATCAGATTGCATTGTAATAACGATTAGAAGCTAAGGGCTCCACATCCGATCTAGGAGAGTACTAGTGTTTAGTCATCATTGCAGTGGAATAAAAATATGTCAATGTGTATTTTTTGATGATCGTCTATTTTATATGTTTTAATGTGAACTGTTTTTTATGTTTTAATGTGAATGCATGTTTAATTTATCTCAAGTTAACTAATTCGATTTGTGTTCAAACAAAATATGTAATGTATTTTTTCACAATCTTATTTAATTATTATTTTCATTTGTTTTTTTCATCAAAATAATTCAATTACAATGAATAAATAAATAATAAAAAATGAGAAAACTTGAAATAAATTAAATAATACCAAAAAATCATTAAAAGTTAATAAAAATATTGAAATAAATATTTAAATATATGAAATGAATAAATGAGAATTTTTTTTTAAAAGGGTGTATTTGCAATTTTGGAGAATTGCATTTTCGTAAATAATGTCATTCTCCAAAATATATGGAGATGCAGCTAGGATTCGGCACTTTTGGAGAATTACTGCACATGGCTTCAAAATAAAGATTATAGAGAATAATTGGAGCATGGTTGGTTCTCCATTTTCTCCAAAATAAATTATCCGTTTTTTCCGAGATAGATAATGGTTGGAGTTGCTCTCAGGATTGGTGATTCGTTGAGGTAAAAAAAAGAAAAAAGAGACTTTTGAGAGAGTGACGAGGGAAATAGTGAAGTTGAAAAACAAACCTGAAACCACAGACAGTGCTTTACTGGAACGGGATGGAGTTGAAGAATGGGAAAAAACTATCAACTGGGTAAAATTTATCAATTTTGTAATGTTTTGATTAAATTAGATTTTAAATATTGTTTTGATTTAAATTGGTTTCAATTATCCTGATTGTATTGATTTGGTTACACCGAGAGTACGGGAGTCCCAATTTCTCATTTCCCCAATGGCAGAGGTCCCTTCGAAAACGAAACACAAAAAAGCAATGCGTATGCAGGATGGCGGAATCTTCAAGCGACCCATCACCCACTTCATTCTCCCTCAAATCCACCTTCTGCCGGAAGACAGAATTTGATTAACGTGTTCTGGCATGAGGGAATGCTGAGACATGAGACGGGCGGTGGGGTTTTCGATTCCGGTGAGGATCCGGGCTTTCTCGATGTGCTGGAGAAACACCCGGAGAATGCGGATCGGGTCAGGAATATGGTTTCGATTCTCAAACGGGGACCCATTTCGCCATTCATCTCATGGCATAAAGGGAGGCCAGCCCTCATCTCTGAATTGCTCTCGTTCCATACCCAAGGTACTGCTTTTGTTTTTTTTGTTTTTTATTTTCTTCCACCCTCTTTGTTAGAGTAGTCAGGATAGACTTTTCATTTGAAATGATGTTCTGGTTCATTCCTTTGTTGAGTTTGCTTGCCTGAAATTCATGTTACATAGCTCATGTAGGGGAAGATAGTGAATATTTAGCTATTCTAAGTAATGGTTTATCTATTGAAAGCTAAGCTGTTTAAAGTTGTGAACAATACATTTGTTTTTATCATCAAAAAGATAATTGGTTTTCGACAAAATTAGGAATGCTATGATTGGGTTGTCTCATTTCCTTGCCACTTATTAGACCAAAATTTCGATTTTGATGCCACCAAATTTGACACGTCAATCAGTTGGTTCTAGTATCGAATTTGGAGTGACTTTTGGCCTCAAAATTTATTACTTTCCGGATTTCTCAGAGTACATAAACGAGCTTGTTGAGGCAGACAGGAATGGGGACTATATCATCTGTCCCGGTACATTCTTGAACCCTGGATCATGGGATGCTGCGCTACTTGCTGCGGGAACCACTTTATCAGCAATGAAGCACATACTTGATGGACACGGAGAAATCTCTTACGCATTGGTTCGACCGCCGGGTCATCATGCTCAACCTACTCGAGCTGATGGATATTGTTTTCTAAATAACGCAGGTCTAGCTATACAACTAGCTCTGAGTTCAGATATTAAAAAGGTTGTAGTTCTTGATATTGATGTTCATTATGGAAATGGAACTGCTGAGGGTTTCTATTGTTCGGATAGAGTTCTTGCTATCTCACTTCACATGAATCATGGATCATGGGGGCCTTCGCATCCACAAAAGGGAACTGTGGACGAGCTTGGTGAAAGGGAAGGCTTTGGGTATAATCTCAACATACCTCTGCCAAATGGAACCGGAGACAAGGGGTATGAGTACGCAATGAACGAGTTGGTCATCTCTGCTGTTGAGAAATTTGAGCCTGAAATTATGGTTCTTGTCATTGGCCAGGACTCGAGTGCTGTAAGTGTAAACTTAAATTCGATAGCATGCCACATTAATTTTTGTTATCTTGTTGAAAATTCAGTGAAGTGTTGCGTTCTTTCTTGTAATTCTGGCGTCTTAATTCAGTCCTATTTATTTCTCTTAGTTTGATCCGAACGGCAGACAATGCTTGACAATGGAAGGATATCGAAAAATCGGGAGTATAGTTCGTGGAATGGCTAATAAGTATTGTAATGGCCGCGTCCTGATAGTGCAAGAAGGTGGTTATCATGTTACGTATTCAGCGTATTGTTTGCATGCTACTCTTGAAGGTGTGCTTCATATTCCTACTCCTCTATTGTCAGACCCAATCGCCCACTACCCGGAAGACGAAAGCTTCGCCATTCTTGCCGTTGAATCCATGAAAAAATATCATCAGGAGTTCGTTCCTTTCTTGAAGTAGACGTCACCATCCCACTGTTTTACACACTTGAAATCTTTCGCAATATGTTTTGCAAGTCAAAACTAACCGGAATGGTAGACGGCGGGTGTACCGCCAGTTGCTGTAAGATATCTTTTTTTCTATTGTAACTTGTATATTTTATGAAATAGTTTTGGTTTGGGACGACAATTAGTCGGATTTGGATAGAATTTCATATGTCCCTCTTCGTCCTCATTTATTATATTAATTTTCATCTCTAGCCCTGTCGATTGTTCAATTTTCATCTTCATCTCTGTACTCGTCGGAGGATCGGATATTCATACCCAAGGTCAATATCATATTATCACATGCAATTTAATTTTTCAAACTTGAATTATTTATATTAATCTATACATATTTACCTAATTTTTAATAGAACAATAAAAAACATTAAAAATAAAAATTAACAAACTAAATATTATAGAAAAAATAATAAAATATAAAAAATAATTTATCTTTTAACACTATTTCATACAAAAATATCATAAATTTTATATTAATAATTTTCTTCTTACATTCCAAGTACCATAATTTAACAAAAACATATTAGAATTAATTTTTTAAATTTAAATAAATATATATATATATGTATAACAATATATATATATATATATATAATTTAATCAGATATTTGGGTCTGGTATAGATAGAATGTTGTTAGACATGTCTCCGTCACTGAACCAGAGAACCCACATACCCGATTACTAAATTATTTAATTGAGTCCAAAAAATACTTTCATATTTCAGGTCAAATATCGGATTCACTAACAGATTTGGAGAAAATTGTCATCTCTAATTTTAGTGTGTATTATGGATTGTATGTTTTGTATGAATACTTTCTAATCGATTTTTTTTTTTTTTTCTCAAACATGAAGTTATGCAAAATTGCTAGTAGAGTTTTAATGTTTCTTAAATGAGTGAAAGATAGCCTCCTTCGCCATCCAATTGACCTATTTATCTATATTATTGTAGAAATAGTGTGTGTCTGTGTTTTTTTTCCCTTTAATAAATTTATAAACTATCATTTTCTTTAATTATTGATAAAATATTGGATTTTAAACCTCAAATTTAAAATTTATTACCCGATCACATATGTGATCAATTATATTTTTCAAAAATTATTGGTTGAAGTACGTTTCTTGTAAGTTTAGATATTTATATCAATGAGGTGAGTCGATCTGGTTCATACTTACAGTGAAAATAATACTTTAGACATAAAAAATAATATTTTTTTATGTGTTTAACTGAGTTGGATATATATTTTATAAAATTGATCCGTGAGACGGTATCATTTGAGTTTTTTTTTAAATTTGTAAAATATTTTGAAGGTTGAGGTCTAAAATGACTATTATTATTTTACTATACACATAAAAATAGTTATATAAAAAGGTTTAGGACATATCTTACGTGAGACGGTCCCACAAATGTTTATCCGTGAGACGAGTCAACCTTACTCATATTTACAATAAAAGTAATATTTTAATGAGTGACCTAAATAGAATATCATTCTCACAAAATTGACCAATAAAACCGTCTCACAAGAATTTTTGTGACATGTTTAATGCTTAGTTCTAATCAATAATATATCACTAACAATAGAATTATAAGGTGGTTGTGAATTAAATTTTCGCCTATTGTTTATTTTATTTTATGATGATAATATATAAAATTTGTCAGCTAAATTGTTTGCACTTTTTAGCTTTATTTTGAAAAGACTGGTTTAATTCCAAGCATGACATACAAAATGGAATCCCGTGATTTGTTCAGTGTGTCTGCCACAAATATATTAACAATGCTTTTTTTTTTCTCGGGGAATGATAGGCGGTAATTAGCAAAAATCCGAACTCATTACAAATTGCAATCCTTTAGTGGATGAAGGACGTAAGGAAAAATAAATAAAACTTTCTATCAAAAATAAATGATCTATAACTCTGTTTTTTCTTTCTTTCTAAATTTAAGCAGAAAACTATTTATGAAAAATAAATTATCATATTTAATTTTGTGCTTTTAAAATTTAAGTAGAAAAACCTTTTTTTTGTTTATTATTTCTAATTTAAGCAACAAATAATATTACTACTGAATAAAAATTTAATTATTTCTAAGTTAGGATCATACTCTTACCAGTATGTCAAAAACTATAGCTATTGGTCAATACATAACTTTATTTTTTTATATTTGTGACAGCACAAAGTGCACCTACTTGAGTGTTAATTGGTCGGGTTGTTAGGTCCATAAATCCGTGGATGCATGTGTCTACCTGCTGATGCAGTCTTACTGTTTTCATACCGTCAGCACCGTCTCCAACAGAGGTAGTATTATCCGTTAAGATCTTACGAACGTCTTTGACGGCTCACTTAGTCCACCAGATCAAGTGGTGCAACATTAGCAGCTTGACATATAGGAACTTCCTAAGAGGTCATTCATCTCAGTACCATTTTCACTCATGCATGTTTAACTCAACATTCTCTCCTCCCCTCAATACGCACATTTAAACTTGAACTTATGACCTCGCTCTGATACCAATTATTAAGATCAAGCACTTACCACTAGGCCAAAAACTATATATGTTAGCCAATTCGTTATTTCCTTACAATTGCGGCAGAACATAGTGCACCTACTTGTTGCTAATGAATCGAGCTGTTAGACTCATGAGTCCGAGGAGTTGAGTGTCTATTTCTCTATTCGCTGGTGCTGTCTTATATCCTTTAGAGATCAGTCTTATCATTTCATTAATGCTAGTCATATATCCAGCAGAGACAATATTACTCGTTAAGATATGACGTTAGTATTTTAAGTATCATCTAGTCAACTAAATCAAGCGGCACAATGTCAACAACTTGACGTACAAGAGCTTCCCAAGAGATTATCTATCATGGTAATACACGTTTAAGTTTTTCACTCAACATTTTCTTCATGTCATTTGCCTAATTTGGATTAACTAAGTTTATTGGGCATCCCAAGTAAACCATAGTAAAAATTAACCACCAATCGACTTATATTGTTTATTTTTTTAAAAAAAAAATTCGTTAGTCAATAATCCAATTTTTTACAAAACAAAGAATAATGGAAAATAATTAGAAATATAATTTTTTAGATTTTTCATTAACTTAATTAAAAATATATATTTTATTTACTCTTGTTTCATTTTTTAAAATAAAATTTGGACACAAAAGTAAACATAAAAAAAGGTTTTTTGCTTAAATTTTAAAAACACAAGGTTCTATATTATCATTTATTTTACATAAAATGATTTTATCAGTGATAATAAAAAGACAGGTGTAAGACGAGTTTGGCAAACCCGGGGTTTATTGAGTCCTGTTAAATCTCATATGAGATTGTCTTAGTGTTGAATTTTGTGAGACTGATATTTTTTCCGACTCGACTCAATTCATGAAAAATATTATTTTTTATATCAAAAATATAAATTTTCATCTCAATATAAATTGAATTGACTTATTTCATATATACATAGATAATGGAGTCCGTTTCAAAATAACTTACTCAAAATTTAAATATTGTAGAATCCACGGTTGTTCCATGCATGAGAGCATCCACATTTATAACACCCACCACCTTATCAAAAATCGTGGGGTACACATGCCACATACATATTACATTAACACATCTATTCTCCCACATTCATTTTAACATTCACACTCATTATTTGTTGGTCCCGCTGTCCACTCATTCATCTTACTCTTATTTTACATTAAATAAATTCAATTTCAAATTTTTTAATAAATTTAAATTATTATTATTTTATATTAATAATAATTTGTTTTTATATATTCAATACGTAAAATAATTTAATTTTATGAATGTCATTTACTTAAAATTAAAAATTTATTATAAACCTAAAATAAAACGGTACAACATATAATAATAAATAACAATTGTATAAAAATAAAAAAAATAAATTAAATTTAACAGAAGATGCAAAATACTAATCAAGTATTTGAAAATCCGTCGCAAATACATTAAATAAGCAATAACGTTTAACGACGGTTTTTGAAAATCCGTCGCAAATAGCGACGGTTTTGTCCAATTTCTTTGGGCGTTAAAATAATTCAAAACACGTGGGCCCGCGTGTCAGCAAATCGGCGACAGTTTCTAAAAAGCAGTCGCTAATAGCGACGGTTGTTTCAAAAACCGTCGCTAAGTGTGCAATTTTTTTAAAAAAATAAACTGACACAGGGGCGTTCATATGTCCCTCTCTCATATGAGTGGACGTTATAACGCGCACTCACATTGGAGAGTGGGTGTGTTAAAGAGGTGTTATAACACCCCTTTAACACCCAATGTGGGTGTCCTGAGTTACAATTGTTGTACTATAAACGTTTTATCTCATATAATAATAATAGTAATTGTTGTGAAAAAGTAAAAATTTATGGTAAAAAGTAAAAATCTCAAACTCTCAAAATTTACCAAACTACATACTTTATAATATTTTTCTCTCTACTCAATTGTGATTTTCTTCACAAATGAGAGATCTATTTATAGGAAATCTTTACAAATAATCCAAAAATAAAATATCATTACCTACATCATCACACACTAATTTTCAATATTTACAACTCTTATTTTCAACATTCAAATATTCAACATTCAAATATTCAATACTCACATTTTAAATATATTTTTCAACACTCCCCCTTGTGATGATGATCATAATGATTGTCTTCATTACGTGTTTTTATACTGCCTCGTTAAAAACCTTACTAGGAAAAACCCATTGGGATAAAAACCATAGTAAGGGAAAAAGAGTGCAGTCACGTAAACTCCCCCTCATGTTGACACGAACAATTCTTCACAAATTTCGTAGATTGCGCATCCCAATATTATATATGTGCTTTCTGAATATTGACGTAGGAAGTGCCATTGTGAAGAGATCTGATGAGTTTTCACTTGATTGAATGTGACGAACATCAATATATTTATTCTTCTCTAGCTCCTTAGTGAATGCGAAGAACTTAGGAGGAATATGTTTAGTTCTGTCGCTTTTTATGTATCCTTCTTTCATTTGAGCAACACATGCAGCATTATCTTCATATAGTATCACAGGCTTCTCATCAGATGATAATCCGCATGAAATTTGGATATGTTGGGTCATTGATTTTAACCACACACATTCACGACTTGCTTCATGTAGTGCAATAATCTCGGCATGATTTGATGAAGTTGTTACGAGCGTTTGTTTCTGAGAACGCCAAGATATTGCAGTGCCTCCACGAGTAAATACATATCCAGTTTGGGAACGTGTCTTGTGTGGATCAGATAAGTATCCAGCATCAGCATAACCAATTATACTTGGATTAGCATCTTTTGAATACAAAAGTCCCAAGTCTGTCGTTCCTCGTAGATAACGGAATATATGTTTAATTCCGTTCCAGTGTCTCTTTGTTGGATATGTGCTAAATCTTGCCAACAGATTCACGGCAAAAGATATATCAGGCCTTGTACAATTTTTAAGGTACATAAGGGCACCGATGGCACTTAGATATGGTACTTCTGGACCAAGAATATCTTCATCATCTTCACATGGACGGAATGGATCCTTTTCTATGTTTAATGATCTAACAACCATTGGAGTACTTAAAGGATTTGCTTTATCCATATTAAAACGTTTAAGGATCTTTTCTGTATAATTTGTCTGGTGAACAAACATTCCACATTCTTTTTGTTCAATTTGTAAACCCAGACAATACTTGGTTTTTCCAAGATCCTTCATTTCAAATTCTTCCTTCAAGTATGACACAACTTCTTGAATTTCTTTATTCGTTCCAATGATGTTTAAATCATCAACATATACAGCAATAATTACGCATCCGGATGTTGTTTTCTTAATGAAAACACAAGGGCATATTGAATTATTTACATATCCCTTTTTCATCAAGTGATCACTTAGTCGATTATACCACATTCGACCTGATTGCTTTAACCCATATAATGATCTTTGTAATTTCACAGAATAACATTCCCTGGGTTTTGAACTTTGTGCTTCAGGCATCTTAAATCCTTCAGGGATTTTCATATATATATTACTATCAAGTGATCCATATAAGTAAGCTGTAACAACATCCATAAGACGCATTTCTAAATTTTCAGATACCGCCAAGCTAATCAAATACCGAAACGTAATTGCATCCATCACAGGAGAATACGTTTCTTCATAATCAATTCCAGACCTTTGAGAAAAACCTTGTGCAACAAGTCGAGCTTTATATCTTACTATTTCATTTTTCTCATTTCGCTTTCGAATAAAAACCCATTTGTATCCAACAGGTTTTACACCTTCAGGTGTAAGGACTATAGGTCCAAAAACATTACGTTTATTTAGCGAATTTAATTCAACCTGGATGGCATCTTTCCATTTTATCCAATCCTGCCGATTTTTACATTCACCAAAAGATTTTGGTTCATGATCTTCGTTATCATTTATGATGTCGATTGCCACATTATACGAAAATATATCATCAATTTCATCTATATCTTTTCGGTTCCATATTTTTCCAGTATTAATATAATTGATAGAGATTTCATGATTCTCGTCAGTTTGTGGTTCTGACAGAACATTTTCACCATCATGTGTTTCTTCAGTAACACCATTCTCTATTTTGTGATCATCATGTGTTTCTTCAGAAACGTCATTCTTTATTTTGTGATCATCGTGTTTCTCTATGAATTTTCTTTTTCGAGGATTTTTATCCTTGGAACCGACTGGCCTTCCACGCTTCAGGCGTTTAATGACATCATGAGTATCTTCCATTTGTTTCTTTGGAATTTCAATTCGAGCAGGGGCATTTGCAGCATGTATATATGATTTAGTTACCCCTTTTGTGTCTGCAAATGCATCTGGTATTTGATTTGCTATTCTTTGCAAGTGTACAATTTGTTGTACATCTTTTTCACATTGTTTTGTTCTTGGATCCAGATGTAACAATGATGATACATACCATGTAATTTCTTTTTCGGTATGTTTCTGTTCTCCCCCTAACATTGGGAAGATTTCCTCATTAAAATGACAATCAGCAAAACGTGCTGTGAACACGTCGCCTGTCTGAGGTTCAATATATCGAATGATTGATGGACTATCATAACCGATATAAATTCCAACCTTTCTTTGAGGTCCCATTTTCTTTCGTTGCGGTGGTGCAATAGGCACATACACCATACATCCAAAAATTCTCAGATGAGAAATGTCTGGTTCTTTACCAAATGCAAGCTGCAATGGGGAGTATTTATGATATGCACTTGGTCTGATGCGAATTAATGAAGCAGCGTGTAAAATTGCATGTCCCCATATAGAAATAGGGAGCTTTGTTTTCATTATCATTGGTCTAGCAATCATTTGCAGACGTATAATCAATGATTCAGTCAATCCATTCTGTGTATGTACATGAGCAACAGGATGCTCAACAATGATTCCCATAGACATACAATAATCATTGAAAGTTTGGGAAGTAAATTCACCAGCATTATCAAGTCTAATTTTCTTGATTGTATAATCGGGAAATTGATTCCTCAATTTTATTATTTGAGCAAGTAATCTTGCAAATGCAACATTTCGAGTTGATAATAAACATACATGTGACCATCTGCTGGAGGCATCAATCAATACCATAAAGTATCTGAATGGTCCACATGGTGGATGGATTGGTCCACAAATATCACCCTGAATACGTTCAAGAAACATTGGTGATTCAGTTTGGATTTTGACTGGTGATGGTCTTATAATAAGTTTTCCAAGAGAACATGCTTTACATTGAAACTTATTATTCTGAAAGATCTTCTGGTCTTTCAGTGGATGACCATGTGTATTTTCTATAATTCTTCGCATCATTGTTGAACCAGGATGTCCCAATCGATCATGCCAATTGGTTAATATCGAAGAATTATCAACTACCATGTTTGATTCAATGGGACTTATATGTGTATAATGCAATCCAGTAGGGAGCATTGGTAGTTTTTCAATCACATATTTCTTTCCTGATTTATATGTGATAAGACACATATATTTCTCATTCCCTTCATTCATTGTTTGAGTATCATACCCATGGGAATATATATCATTAAAACTCAACAAATTTCTTTTCGATTGTGGTGAATATAAAGCATCATTGATCAAAAATTTTGTACCATTAGGTAACAAAAATTGTGCTTTACCACATCCTTTAATCAAGTCTACAGGACCTGATATTGTATTCACCGTTGTTTTTGTTGGTTTTAGTTCCAAGAAATATCTTTTATCTCGGAGGATAGTGTGCGTTGTACCACTATCGGGTATGCAAACTTCAGCTTTGCTCATAACATTTTCCATATTTGAACTTCAAAAAAATATGCAATGAAATAAATTACTTGCAATATATATTTAAATATAACACAAATCATAATTATAATAAAACATTATTCTATGAATACATGAAAAATAGATTATTGTACATTTATATTCTACCATTATATTGTTCATTTTCAGAGAAATCGTTGAGAAAATCTGCAGCATCAATATTGTTCATTTCTATCCCACCAACATATTGATCATTTCCAGAGAAATCATTCATAAAATCACCAGCATTAAAATGAGTTGAATCACTCAAACGGTCACTGCGTTCAGTGAAGTTGGTCTCCTTTTCTTTCCCCTTTAATGATTCTTTATAAAGTTTACAAAGGTGCTCAGGGGCTCGACAAACTTTGGACCAATGTCCTGGAGTACCACATCTGTAACAAGAACTTTCATATCTTTTTGAGTGCTTCTCATTAACACTTGTATTCTCATGATGTCTTTTCTGTGGATGGTTTGGGACGTTCTTTTGAGATGAGTTATAAAAATAACTATCTCGATTATTTTCAAAACCACGGCCTTGACCACGACCACGGCCAATTCCACGTCCACGTCCACGTCCACGACCTCGACCTCGACCTCGACCAAAACCTTGTCTTTGAATTTGATTTTGGTTTCCAGGTTTAAATTCATTTTTACTTACAGCATTTACTTCTGGAAATGCTGTTGATCCAGTGGGTCGGGACTGATGATTTCTCATTAATAGCTCGTTGTTTTTTTCCGCCACAAGAAGACAGGCGATGAGTTCAGAATATCTCGCGAATCCACGTACTCTATATTGTTGCTGTAGAGTAATATTTGATGCATGAAACGTGGAAAATGTTTTTTCAAGCATCTCAGATTCTGTGACCTCATGTCCACAAAATTTTAATTGCGAGATTATTCTATACATCGCCGAATTGTAATCACTGACTTTTTTAAAGTCTTGGAATCTCAATGTATTCCATTCATCCCGGGCGGTCGGAAGTATAACTTCTCTTATATGTTCGAATCTTTCTTTTAATCCCTTCCACAAAGCCATGGGATTTTTTTCAGTCAGATATTCACATTTCAATCCATCGTCGAGATGTCGACGCAAAAATATCATGGCTCTTGCCTTTTCTTGTGACGTGCATATGCCATTTTCTTTAATGGTCTCGCTTAGACCCAATGACTCAAGATGCATTTCTACATCTAGAGTCCATGGCATATAATTCTTTCCCGTGATGTCGAGCGCAACAAATTCGAGCTTTGTTAAATTTGACATGGTGGTACTAAAAAATTACGATGCATTTTATTAGTTAATAATTATTGCAATACAAAGTAACGGATAAACAACAAGTACAAGTATTTGTAAAAATAAAGAAAACACACGAGGAGGATATTCTCCGATAAATAAAAGACTCGTGAGTATGATAACCAAAATAATTAAAAATAACCTTGAGAAAGCCATCTTCTTTTTTCTTCGAAAAATTTGATGATGAATAATTTTTAGAGAAGAAGAGAAAGTTGGAGTGATGAAATGTGTTTGTGAGATCATATTTATAGGGCAAAAAATAGCCGTTGTTTACCATTTATGACCGTTGGGGTACAAAAAAAATAAAGGTATGTATTTGTATAATTTTATGATAATAATATGATATATATAATATTAGACATGTTTAAATAATTATGTATATCATATCATAATATTATAATGAGTGTCATAATTTATTTTCTGTAAAAACCTTATAGGCTTTTATACTTGTCGTATCCCTTACCGGGAGTGTGGGATGTCGTCTTAACATCCTCCCAGGATTTATAACAAGTTTATGAAAAATTTATTTTTATTATTTCTAATAATAACATTATATTGTATATTAAATAAATACACAATAAATAAATAACAGTAAAATAAATATAATTATTTTTGTTACCTTTTTCTTCTGTTTGGAGCTTGGAAAAGTATGTAGGACTTTTAGAGCTTCGTGCTGATAACGTGTTGTGAAAAAGTAAAAATTTATGGTAAAAAGTAAAAATCTCAAACTCTCAAAATTTACCAAACTACACACTTTATAATATTTTTCTCTCTACTCAATTGTGATTTTCTTCACAAATGAGAGATCTATTTATAGGAAATCTTTACAAATAATCCAAAAATAAAATATATCATTACCTACATCATCACACACTAATTTTCAATATTTACAACTCTTATTTTCAACATTCAAATATTCAACATTCAAATATTCAATACTCATATTTTAAATATATTTTTCAACAGTAATAATAATAATATGAAATATTCAATAAACGAATAAGTTCACGTGATTTGGTGCAATAAAATAATAATAATAATAATAATAATAAAGCGGAAAGCGCCTGAAATTTGGTCCCATTTCAACCGTAAGTCAAACCAGATACTATTTTTAATTCGAGGACACAAGTTACAATTCGACCGAGATCATATATGATACATGAGGTATCTAATTTGTTTTGCTGTGTATTTTGATTGAGTAGAGTTGGTATATTGTTAGACGATCTCACAGATTTTTACATGTGAGATTATCATGAAAAATAATACTTTTAATATAAATAGTAATATTTTTTCGTGAATTGAGTCGTTTTGAAGATCCTTAATTTTATATTTGATACAATCTTACAAAAATTTTGTGTCTTTTTTTTTATTGTTTAATGATCTTAAGTAAAAAAAAAAAATCATATTCATCACCTACATATTTACATTACAAGTATACTGATCACAATTAATTTTAAATTCATATAATATTTCAGTAATTTGAAATGCACCGTGATTAGAATTTTCTCTAATTAAGTTATACGAACAATAAAAATACATACACGAAATCTTGAATTTCAAATGATTGAATCCAAATGTTCTCGTGTTTTTAGGGAAAATTATAAAAATAAAAGAAGTTTAGAAATATTACAGCCTACAGCTGCGAGACATTTTAGTATATCCAGAATTTTGACTTCTTTTCTAAAGTTCGTGTCCTGAAAGTGTGCAACACAATCAGCACGCCTGTTATGTTAATAATAATAATTAAAAAATCATCACGCCTGTCCATTAATTATTAAAAAAGACAAAAATCTACTGTGAGACGATTTCACAGGTATTATTTTGTGAAACAGATATCCTATTTGTGTCATCCATAAAAAATAATTCTAAAAGTATTATTTTTTATTATGAATATCGGTAGGGTTAACCCGTCTCATAGATAAAGATTCGTGACACCGTCTCACGAGAGACCTACCCTAAAAAAAACAACTGCATTGATTAAAAATAAAAAATTATAATAATAATAATTATTTTATTAAGGAATTATCAACTTCGATTTGGTCGCTTTTATTATGAAAAAAAGTTCCAACAAAATCATATTATTTCGATTTCATTAAATTTTAAACCAAATCAGGAATATTTTTTTTTATAGTCAATCCAAACCATTAATTTCGGTTTGAATTAGTTTAGATGATTCAATTTAAAATTTAAATTTCGCAGTGAATTAGTAAATGAAATATTGTAATTCAGAAAAATTATAGACTGATAATTGTTAAAAGTTGAATGAACATTGAATTTAATAATGAAATAAAATTATTATAAATACAAATAATTATACAATATACAACATTTTGCAACTTATAAAAAACATAAATTTGTATTAATGTACTTGTGTTTGTTTGGTCTAAAATCTGTAATAAAAAATCTTCAACATAATTGTATTGTTATGATATGATACTAACTAATATTTATTTGAGTAGGTCTCTTGTGAGACGGTCTCACCAATCTTTATCTGTGAGACGGTTTAACCATACCGATATTCACAATAAAAAGTAATACTCTTAGCATAAAAAGTAATATTTTTCCATGGATGCCCCAAATAAGATATCCGTCTCACAAAATACGACCCGTGAGACCGTCTCACACAAGTTTTTGCTCTGTTTAGAATACAAACTAAAAATCAAATAATTTATTTCTATATCCAAGAAATATCACACAAAATTAACAAAACATATTATATAATTTTTTATATTAATGTAATCACTTTGAATTGATTTATTTTAGTTTATTTTAATCCGAAATTTGAATCGAACCAATTTTTTCGGTTGAGATGATTTTAAATCAATCCAAATTGTGATTAACTGAAAATCGATCTAACGATTTGATTTAGTTTAATAATTATTATTATTATTAGAAGAACAAAATATTGTAGTCAAATCTACCGAACAAAACTGTCCCTTAAATTAGACAAATATAGGGACAGAAAACAGAAGAACAGAAAGGTTGGGAAGGAGAGATACGATTGAAGTTTTGTCATCGTTTGAATTCTGCTTGTCTTTAGGGTTTGATCCAACTGCCAAGCATTGAACCCTAAACCTAAGGCGGAGCTTCCCCAGTTTGCTCTTTCTTGTTCAACCCCTTGCTGAAATATCCCATTTTGATATTGAATAAGATTATTATTTAGCCCATTCTTGAATTTGCCAACTCCAATTTTTTTTTTATCGCATTATCCTTGTGTTTCTTGGGTCGTTTTTGTTTTGTACCAATGTTATTTGAGGATGTGGGATTTTACGGGATTCTTGCCATATTGTAATGTGTGCATGGAACATGGAAGCTGATTCAAGGAGACTGATTTACGTTGTTGTTGTTGTTCTTGTGTATATTTGCAGCCTCTTGGGAGGTGTTAATGGCGTCACGGATCCGAATGATTTCGAGATTCTGAGCGATTTCAGAAATGGTTTGGAAAATCCTGAGCTTTTGAAATGGCCCGCCAAAGGGAATGATGCATGTGGCCCTCCTTCATGGCCTCATGTGATCTGTTCTGATGGCAGAGTCACGCAGATCCAGATTCAGGGGCTTGGATTACGAGGGCCATTGCCTCAGAATTTGAATCAAATGGATAAACTCCAAAATGTGGGATTTCAGAAGAACAAGCTGAATGGGAAGTTGCCAACTTTCAGTGGATTATCTAACTTGCAATTTGCATACTTGGATTTTAATGAATTCGATACGATCCCTTCGGATTTTTTTCACGGGCTCGACAATATTCGTGTCTTGAATTTGGATGATAACCCCTTCAATAAGAGTTCTGGATGGAGTATACCTGGTGACTTGGCAGAATCTTCACAGTTGGTGAATTTTTCTTGTTCAGGTTGCAATATAGTAGGACCTGTGCCTGATTTTTTGGGGAAATTACCTTTGTTGAGTATGTTGAGATTGTCATATAATCGGTTAACTGGTTATATACCGTCGAGTTTTCGTGATTCAGGGCTGAACGTTTTGTGGTTGAATAACCAAGATGGAGGTGGAATGAGTGGTTCTCTTGATGTCATTGGATCTATGGTTGGGCTAACTCAGTTATGGCTACATGGGAATCAATTTACTGGACCATTACCAGATAATATTGGTGATTTAATATCGCTAAAAGAACTCAACCTCAATAGGAATCGTCTTGTCGGCATGATTCCACCAAGTTTAGCAAATATGAACCTTCAGGTCTTGGATTTGAGCAATAATATGTTTATGGGTCCGATACCGGATTTTAAAGCTGCCAATGTTGATTACGATTCGAATTCATTCTGCCAAAATGATCCTGGCGATCAATGTGCTCCCGAAGTGATTTCCCTTTTAGATTTTCTTCATGGTCTGAACTATCCCGAAAAACTTGCTTCGCAATGGATAGGGAATGATCCATGTAAGGGGCCTTGGTGGGGGATCACTTGTAATTCAAGGAATGATGTTTCGGTAATAAATTTACAGAAGCTCGGGCTCACTGGTACACTTAGTCCTTTAATCTCAAACTTACCATCACTACTCGAAATTCACTTAGAAGGCAACCATATACACGGCACAATTCCTGCGAGTTTAACTCAGTTGAGATTTTTGCGGTTGTTGGATGTGAGTGGGAATGACTTTGATCCACCGCTGCCAAGGTTCCGCAATGATGTGAAGGTAATAACTGATGGTAATCCTAACTTTATGGGCAATGGATCCAATAAGTCGCCATTACCATCCGACGGCAACTCAGAATCACCATTCGGCAATCCTTATCAGCCACCACCATCAGAAGTAGATGGTACAGGTTCGACATCTAATGCACCTGCGACGACAAATTCCACAAAATCTAGATTAGCGGCTGCTGTTGCTGCAGCTGCGGGCTTTACATTTTTTATAATTCTCTCTGCAGTATTAGCTGTCTATTGTTTTAGGAAAAGGAAAGAGACAAAGCAGGCTACTACAAATCTTGTAATCCATCCTAAAGATTCCGTAGACCATGATAACATGGTGAAGATTTCTGTGGTAGATAGCTCGGCCTCGGAGACTCAAAGTGATAGTGTTTCCGAGAATAAAAACCTCGGAATTTCTCTTCAGGTTCTTCGTGATGTGACCAACAATTTCTCACAAGAAAACGAGCTTGGGCGTGGAGGTTTTGGTGTGGTTTACAAAGGTGAGCTCGAAAATGGAACGAGAGTAGCAGTTAAGAGAATGGAATCTGGGGTGATTAGTACCAAAGCATTGGATGAATTCCGAGCAGAAATCGAAGTGCTTTCAAGGGTTAGCCACCGTCATCTTGTGTCCCTTTTGGGGTACTCTACTGAAGGAAATGAGAGGCTTTTGGTTTACGAATACATGCCCCATAGAGCTCTTAGTCGACATCTTTTTCGTCGGAAAAGTGTTGATTTAAAGCCTTTATCCTGGGCAAAGAGACTTGTTATTGCTCTTGACGTTGCAAGAGGAGTTGAATATCTTCATACTTTGACACACCAAACGTTTATACACCGTGATCTTAAATCAGCCAACATTCTTTTGGATGATAATTTTAGAGCCAAGGTTTCAGACTTTGGCCTTGTGAAATTGGCTCCAGATGCGGACCGGTCCATTGCCACTAGGTTGGCTGGAACTTTTGGATATCTTGCGCCCGAATATGCCGGTAAATGTTGTTTTCTTTTTTGTTCAATTGACTAATTTTGTAATGTTAGTTAATGAAGTTTCTTGGTAAACTCGGATAACAAGCCCATGCAGGTGGCTCGAACAACAGCATAACAGCTCGGTGGTGGAGCGGATCCCTTATAATCGAATCATTCCTTCTAAAATTAAGAATGTAAATTGGTGCTTAGCTTGGTTCTCAATCGTTTTGTTTCATCTTTCAGTGACAGGAAAAATAACAACTAAAGTCGATGTCTACAGCTTTGGAGTTGTACTGATGGAACTTTTAACGGGCTTGGCGGCATTGGACGAACATCGCCCTGAAGAGCAACGATACTTAGCCGAATGGTTTTGGCGGATAAAATCTGAAAAAGAGAAGCTTATTGCCAACATCGACCCTGCCCTCGATGCCAAAGAAGACATTTATGAAAGTGTTTACACTATAGCAGAGCTGGCCGGGCATTGCACAGCACGAGATCCGTCTCAGCGCCCTGATATGGGGTATGTGGTAAACGTGCTAGCTCGATTAGTTGACGAATGGAAACCATGTGAAGAGGATATAGATAAAGATTCGGGGATCAATGCAGGATTACCCCTTCCACAAATGTTGAAGGGCTGGAAAGAAGATGAAGTCACTCGAGATTATAGCCAAGTCGAGTACTCAGGGCAGCAAAGGAAGCATTCCTGCTAAGCATTCAGGATTTGCTGATACGTTCACTTCGAATGATGCTCGTTGATGGGACGTCTTTTTGGTTGAAAATTATTGGTTTTGGTGATGTAAGAAATCTCTCGTGTTCTTCATCTTGTGGGAGTGATGAGAACCAAAAAAAAGAAGTAAGAAACTGATATTTTTACAAGAATTATAAGTTCATACATTTATTACTCCTTATTTTGACGTTGTTTTCACAGTATTTTGTTAAGCCAACATTCATCAGACATTGCAAGGGACTGACGGTGAAAGTGAAAGAGTTTGTGATGTATTTGAAAAGGTCGCTAAATATAGTGACGGTTTTTAGCGACAGGCCTCGACGGTTCCCTTGCCCCGTCGCTAATGATCGACTGATTTTTATTAAACCGTCGCTAATCAGCGACATTTTATAAACAGTCACTAAAATTTGCGACGGTTTTTGTTTAAACTGTCGCAAAAATTTGTGACGGTTTTTGAAAACCATTGCTCACACCTAATTTTTTTGTAGTGATGGTTAAGGTATTGAATCAATATGGAACATATTCGAATTCGGTCCGGTCTATTCTCAAATCAATAATTGATTTCAAGTTGAATTGAATTCAACATCAATAGCAAATCATATTGGAGTGCTTCAAAATTAATCCGAAAAATCATTTTAATTTGGTCTGTTTGAATTCGATGCGGAATTAGTCCAAGACCGATTTTATATTACTATATTAGATAACTAACATATACACTACACAAACATATATTAGATAATTAATAAATTAATTAAAATTTACGGGAGACATATCTAATTCTTAGTTATTCAATTTTTTTTTTAAATAAATATTTCAATTTGATCTCAATGTGATTTCAATTCATCTTAATTCGATTTCAGTTTTGGATTGAGTTACACTTCTATATGATAAATTCGAGATGATCCAATCCGATATCATATAGGATTGGTTCAGTTTCATCTCCTGACAATCTAAATCCGGTTTAATCTGATCTGGTTTGGTAACATGCCTAGTTTTAAGAAATTTGAAACAAAATGTGTTGAAAAAGAGAAACGTCTACTACTAAAATACTGCTAGAATTTTTTTTTTTGAAAGCTCTTTTTGAAATACAATCAAACACATGCATGCAATAAAATTTGTCGATCCATCATTTAAAAAGTCATTCAACTACTGAATAAAAGTACCGCGGTTAAATAAAAATTTAAATATCATCAAATCCCTAAACTACTGTTTTAAAAAGGCTTTAATGCAATATTCTAAATCATGCCAAATCCTCAACATATAAAAAGATGGGAAACGAAAAAAGACATAATGTACTATCCTTGACTCAAAAACATATAATGCGGAAAAACGTATAGTCCTCGGGTTAACGTGCACACACCCAGCTCCGCCTACTCAGTCTTCAGCGCCTCCAGTCTCCACATCATCATGGTCACCTGCATCATTCACACCTAGTGAATCTAAAGACTCAACATACCTGAAGTGTTATAACGAATACATATACATGACATACAACATTGAAAAGCACTGTAATTAAAATAAATTTCATTATCTTAAAAATGTGAACTTAAACATAACATGACTAAACATAAACGTATCCATAACATATCTCATTATATTAACCTATACATGTTCATTTTGTTTAATTGAATTCAGATCATTAGTTGTGATTTTCGTATCAAATCTAATAGATGGATCCATCTAAGTATAACCGCGGTACCCGACGGCGGGGACTTCAGAGACAGTTTTACGCATCCACTGAACTTTGGCCTTACATGTAATTGAAGTCACAAAAAAATCAAAAAAAAATAAATCAATCAATCGAGAAACATAAAAAAGGTATAAGATTTTTCAAATTAACCAAATCTCCAAACAAACTCATATCAGTAAAAGTTGTATGGTCACCACTGCCAACCATGACGGAATTTTGGTGACTTTTCGAAAATCAATTATTGTTATACATATTTTAGTATTCAAATGATCAAAGAAGGTATCAGGAAACTTAAAGTATGTATTTTGTAAGTCAAAATAAATACCTACTCCAAAAAACTTATAACAATAAAACACAATCGTTGATTTGTTTCTAACAACTAAAACAAATCATAAATCACACAAAAAACATGACATGTGAGCAACAATATACTCATATTCATGCAAACACAAATCCGCTATTTGCTTGACCATATAAGTTGAACACAAATCTCTCAAGAATTCTAAATAAGTAGATAGGTCGAATAACAATACTATCACATTCATTAATTGCATATAAAAACGATAAATGTGAAAAAAAAAAACCAGAATATCATTTTTCTATAAATTGAATTTCATATCCATTTAAACTCGACTTTCAAAATTACTAAAACACAAGGACATCAACTGACTTATACTACTGATATTGACCTTGAATCACCTTTTTTGAAGCCAGAAGAGAGGATGATAGATCGAACAGGTGGATTTGCTTGGGTTAGGGGCCAATATATTTGCTTGAGAGGACCGATGAATTTGGTTGAAAGACATTATATTTATATATTTATGTAAATAACAATGGGTAAAAACACAAATTTGATCATGTAGAGAGTTAAAACTATATTTTGATTATTATAGATATTAATTCCCAAATTATATTTCATAGGAATCGGACTATAAAACAAATATTGACAGAGACATTTTACTTTAGTTTTTCCTTATTACAATGCTTAAAGTAAATCCACCAAGTGTATGTCTACATCCGAATGCCATTTTTAAGAGTAATCTTGAATCACACATGCTAAAACATCAGATGTTCTTTGAGACCAGATTACATCTATCTGGTTAGCACATAGTTGAAAAGTCTTTGAAAAAAATTAATAGATTTTTTGTTTTTATTTTTTCAGTATTCGAAGTAAATTGAATTTCATTATAAAAATAAAAATAAAATTCAAAATATAACTGGAAATAAATACTGGGATCCGACCCATCTATAAGCTCTACTTCGGCCCAATTATTGGCCTGCTAACAAATGGCGGAAACCTGGCCCATATTAGTTAAAAGCAATACGCGCCAAAAGCTATATAGCTTAACGGTGCCTATTTATATATATATATATATATAATTTTGTAATTTAATTTGCCAATAATTATTTCTACTAAAATTTAAATTTGTTCGGTATATTATGTTTTAATTCAAAGCCAATTCAAGATTCCATTCCTTCTGCGGATTTCATCAAGTTCATTTGGTTACGACAACTACTTGGTCAATTTGTTTTTGAAAAATATACAATCTTATACTGGACAAAAATTACGTTTTTAAATATTTTTTCCAAAGATATATTCATGTTCGAGCGATTTTAAAAACGAAAAATGTTGAGTCAATCTCCTCTTGAAAGAATTCGACTTGGTTTAGATTCAAAATCGGGTATGGACTAAAAAAATTATTTTTCCATTGACGAAAAATATACTCTTCTTTTATGAATGAATTAAAAAATTTCCCTCTTCCCGAAATATACTTAAACATTTGAACTTGATATATTAGTTTCTGGGATGCGTCTTGTGTGGTAATCAAATCCACACATTTACTTCATGTTGATTGATAGTGTTAATGTTGTAACTGAGTTGGACTCATCTTTCCACAATTAAGCAAAAGTTCTAAATCTAATTGTTCCATTGATGAAATTTGTGACAAATATAACCATAATAATAACATAACATTATTATTTTTCACAACACCGTTTCATGGGTAAAGAAATGTGAGATCATCTCACGAGAACTAACTAAAATAAAGAGTAAATTTTCCATGTTCTCGTGACTCTATATCAGTCCACTCAATCTATATCTGGATTAAAAAATCATTTTTAGTATAAAAAGTTATTTTTTTAAAATATAAATTTTAGATGAGTAGGTCTCTTATGAGATGGTTTCATGAATTTTTATCTGTGAGACGGTGAACCATACCGATATTCACAATAAAAATTAATATTTTTTCATGGATGACCTAAATAAGAGATACGTCTCACAAAATACAATCCGTGAGACCGTCTCACACAAATTTTTATCATTTTAGATTGTTTAGGAGATTCGTTCTATAAATTGAGTCGTAAAACAATTTAATATGAATTTTTGTGTTAAATAAATAAGTGTTTCCCTCCCAATAATAATAATAATAATAATTAGTTTAATAAATAAACTAAATAAATAAAGTGCTTCCCTCCACAATACATCCATATCTGAAACCTCCCATATTCCTCCTCTTCTCTCTTCTCCCGCTTCTACTTTCCTCCTCCCCAATCAGATCTTCCATCGATTCCCACTTCGATTCTTCCCCCAATTCATAATTCGTCTCCTGAAATTTGTTATCCCATTTCGAAAACCCCAAAAAATTCGAAACACAACGGTTTCTGGAAATGAGAATGAATTCTGAGTTCCAATAATTCATTACCTCTCTGTTTCTTTCAGTCCTCGAGCCTTGAGAAGAATCCAATCATGCAACAGCAGAATTCGAGGAAAAAGTTCCCATTCTCCTCCATGAAGCCGCCGTTCGGAGGAAGCGGTGGCGGCGACTACCACCACTTCGATGATGTTGACGCTCATCGTCTCCAGCCTGATCAAGATTTCGATGAAGCCATCGTTGTGAAGACACCACTCGTGAGCCCTTTCATCCTTTGATTCCTTTACACAATTATGCTCAAAAGCGTTTTTATCTTAGTTTGTGTGGTTTAAGTGGAGATAAGTGAATAAGGTCCCCCGTCTGAAATTATTGTGGTGCAATGATTTGTCTCTGGTTTTCGAATTTCAGATGATGAAATTTGATGTGAAATTCTGGGTTAAGTTATGATTTCAGGATCAAGTTCTTTCAAGTACGAAGGAGTCATATTTTTGTTGTTCAAGGGAATATCGGTAACTGAATTAAAATTGGGTTCTTTGGTTCATTAACTGTACAGGTCTATACCAGTACATTTTGGTTTGTATTGCCTCGAGATTTTTCTTTTTTTTTTTTTTGTTATTAGGCAGAACATTGAAGTGGTTTTTGGTTCGGATTCTTCTATTGATGAGTACGGAAATATTTTTGTGCTGGTTTACTGATAACTCTAATTGCTTGGTTTAAGTGACATGAAAATGCAATCTTTCTGCTATTATGTGGAATGAGATGACTTTTGACATATTGTTTAGTTAAAAAAAATTTCTTTTGCAGTGAGTTTTATTGTATGAGGTGTTAAAAAGGTCGAATAGTCCTAAGTCGCTTCTTTTATCCTGAGGCGCGTGAATCTGCTATAACTGAAATGGAGAAATCCATGGTTGTCCTTTATGTATCTTGATTGTGTTTTTTTTTTTTTTTCGCTCCTCTAGCAATTAAAGCGAAAGAGTGGAACAGCGGACTTTGAAGCTAAATATGCTGAGAAAAACACGGGTTCTGGCAGTGTTGGGGTTGTTAAAGCACCATTACAGACTCCGGGAAAGGTGGGAAAAAATCCAAAGGTTCCGAGGACAATGAAGACCAATAAATCCGGATCTCCAATAACAAATATTGGTAATATTTACAACACAACCATCAAATATCATGCTAAAATCAAATTTAGTAAATGGTAGCTCCGCCAATATCTCTCCTTTTGGAGCTAGAACTAGACCATATCGTGATATATTTACTATGCAGGTTCTCCCTCGCACAATAATCTCAGTCAAGTTGGTCCCTGTCGATATGATAGCTCTCTGGGTAATTAAACTGTCTTTACTAATGCCAAGACTTCCTCTTTAGTTCCAATTTATTCCGAGATACACTCATATGTTTTCATATGTATTTTCTCAAACCAGGTCTCTTGACTAAGAAGTTCATAAATCTGATTAAACACGCTGAAGATGGTATTCTTGATTTGAACAAGGCCGCGGGCACATTGGAGGTCCTTATTCCATCTGATTTAAAGCTTCACTCTTGACGAACTTTGGGTAGCTGAAATTTTGTTGTTGCAACAGGTGCAGAAAAGGCGCATATACGATATAACTAATGTTCTTGAAGGCGTTGGGCTTATAGAAAAGAAACTCAAGAACAGAATCCAGTGGAAGTATGAAGCTTGCTCGTTACATTTCTAAATTTTCTTGTGGTTTTCAGTATAGCGTTTCATTTGTCGTCAAAAAGTCAATAACAAAATACAAGTTACTGATGGCTAGAGATTTCAATCAGGGGTGTAGACGTTTCAAGACCAGGAGAAGTTGATGAGAGTATTTCCAGTTTGCAGGTATGTCTATAAAATTGATAAAAAAAATCACATAATGGAAACTCTATTACATTTCTTGGATTGTTCTCTTGGTACTACTTATTGTGAGATATATTTTTGAAATTGAATCGAAGTGAGCTTGGATCTTATTTTGAATTGGATCTTATTTTGAAAGACGATAAATAAGTTTGCAATGATTCTTGCTACTCTGCAGGAAGACATAGAAAATTTGAATGTAGAAGAGCACGGATTGGATGATCGGATAAGGTCATCCATCATATGGATTTTCAATAATTCTATACACTTTTCTGGTCATTCTTCAGCACAAATCCATTTAACACATTTCCTTTTATTCCAGAGAAATGCAGGAAAAACTGACGAGCCTCAGTGAAGATGTAAACCATCAGAAGTATAGTACTCACCTATTTCTGTTAGATGAGCGATTTAAATTTCATTCATATCCCTTGATGTTTGTGTGTGGCTTATTGTCTTTTAGGTGGCTTTTTGTTACCGAAGAAGATATAAAGAACTTGCCTTGCTTCCAGGTCTACAATATAGTACCTATTTCGATCATTTTATTTCTGAAGAAGTTGAGACTGAAATGTGTTTATGTTCCCTCCACCAGAATGAGACGTTAATAGCTATTAAAGCTCCTCATGGCACTACTTTAGAAGTCCCGGATCCGGACGAGGTAATATTATTTTCCTTCCGGGTGAACAGTGACTGGTCTCTACCCAAGCCGACAATCCTTTTGAAGCAATTTTTGAGGCAATGTTAATTTCCTTCTACCAGGCTGTTGATTATCCACAGAGGAGATATAGAATAGTTCTTCGAAGCACCATGGGGCCGATAGATGTTTTCCTTGTCAGGTTTGTTTGTGTGCTCACCTCCCTTATTTGTTTCATTTTTACCTTTCCTGGACTGGTTAAGCCTGCCTCTCAAGAGGACGAATATTGGCCACCTGTTGTGTATTCTAAGGTATACAGTGATCTACTTTGGGTCGTCTTTGATTTTCTTTATTATTATTTAATTTAGTCAATTTGAGGAAAAGATTGAGGAAATACATGCGGATGAACGACCAAGCATTCCCGAAACGTCAACTGCTAATGAAAATCCACTACCCACCAAGGAGAGTGGAGGGAATGAACTTGGTGTGGCTGGGATAGAACCCGAAAGAATGTTCCCAGATACAGGTTCAGCTCAGGATTTTGAAAGCGGCATCATGAAGATAGTACCTGAAGTCAGTGTAAGTCTTCCAATTGTATGAGAATTGAGAAGAACTTATTTTGATGAACTGCAGGACTAGTGTATGGACTTGTTCCCATACTCTTTATTATATAGTGTATAGACTCGTATGGATTAATGTATTATATATGTATATAATTTCACCACCCAAATTCAAATTTTAGTTTCTCTTCAATATTCTAGGCAGGCTAATGCCCGGACCCAAAATGATTTGACGTCTAATAACAGTGCAATAACCACCTCATAAGTGGCTATAAATACTTTGTCGTGTTGCAGAATGATGCCGATTATTGGCTACTGTCAGATACAGATATAAGTATCACCGACATGTGGAGGACAGAACGTATCCTAACTCAAGTCCGGTACTTCCATTTTGTTTGTTTTATAATCCAACTTTTCCAGAATATTTTGCTGCATTCCATGACTTATACAATAGCTGGGATTGACTGGAATAGCTTGAACCCAATTCCCGAAGCGTAATTCGAGTTCTCCATGAGGCAAATCCACTGCTTAGTACAACACTAACATATTATGGGGCCATCTCTTGTGGGATTGTTAAAATCCTGAGGATACAGACTTTTCGTCGCTGCTGCTGCTGCTGCGAGCTGAGTAGTATGAAGATCCAAGCTTGTTTCGGCGTGTTAATAAAGGAGATCAAGTATTGGATGTACTCTACTGTATCGTTCGGAATTATAATTTTGGTCGAATAAATTATGTAAGCTATAAGAATATAGCATCTGTATATATTGTTAGGTCCGGTTGTTAGATTGTATCTCATTTAGAGAATAACATGGGCGCTTTGGAATATATTATTATTTTTATTTTATTCTCCAGAAATGACCATGAACTCGTCTCATTGATATTTTTATGCTGTTTCTGCTCATTTTTACCAAGTTTTATGTGCATTTTCATTTATATCATATATAATTACCCTTTTTTTTTTTTTTGCACTTTTGGTGTGATTATTTCACTCTCTATAATATTTCCATGTTTTTTTGTTTTGTTTTTACATAACCTTTTGTTGTGTTTAGAGGATTGATTTTAAATTCTTAAATCTATCTTACATGGAGTTCAACATTTCCAACAACAAATTTTGCACAAAAACTCATGTGATAGATATCTCATGAGTCAATTTTGTGAGACATATATCTGACTTCCAAAAATTATTGTTTTTTTATGTTCAAAATTTTATTTTTTAAAAGATTATCTGCTAAATTATCCGGAATTTTCGGTAAGTCGAATATCTTCTTGTTTCAGCTCTGGAGGTGTTGTATTGGCTTCTAAAGACGGCAAAATCGTGTTTGAGAATACTCTTGATGCTAGACTGGAAGTTGTATGAGGTACTCCTCCATCTATTAAGAACACTTTTTATTAACTGTATTTGATCACTCATCGTAACGTATCAATGGTACCTAGTGGTAACTTGGAATTTCTAGAAAAAGTTTTAATTTTTTTGGCCTCTCGCCCACTGATGGGTCTGCCATGACCTAAAGATTATCCATGTCTTAACACAAGCTCCAAAAAAGTTGCTAGATTCAAAGTTCCATTCATGTTTATTGTTCTGATATTCTGTTTTAGCTCACAAATAAGGACTAATAATGTCTTTGAAGTAATTTCAAAAATTTATTTACAAATTCATATAATTCATTTATATCACATCTTTGTATTGTGGACTTTTTGAAGGTTTTAGCCACTTCACAATCATTCCTCACCTCTATTTGTTTCTCTAATTACAGATTCGTAAGAGCCTCTTTGCATAATGTTGGGATGCATTCCAGATCTTACGAAGCAAGCCTGGTTCAAGTTGGACAATTTACTCTTAAGATTTTATTATTTCAAATCGCGCGGAGCTTCCGTTGAATGTTTCTTCACGTTTTGAGCCATAAGCAACGATAAATTTTTATTTATTTTTATCTCTATGTTGGGTATTAATAAGAATAGTATATAGATGTAAAATCCTCTACCTCTATGTTTGTTGCCTTGAGTTATTAATCAAGCTTCGAAGCCACGCTATTTAGTACACACTTTTTTTATAAGAAAAGGGATAAACATTTAGTAACCTTTAGGAGTGATCATATATAAGTCAAATTGATTATTTTTTGTAAAGGGAGAAGAGTTAAGTAGTTGTAAAAATTGTAAGGTCATAATGTTTGATGACTTATAAACTATTAATTTTCGATCTTTGCCTTAGGAGTAGAAATAGAGTAAACAAAGTCAGACAAGGTCGGAATCAAATGGTGGACTATGAAAGGAGATGTATGTTAAACTCTTAGGAATAAGATTTTAGATAGTCAGTTAGTTCTCGAAGATTGTGAGGTTGTGAGGATATAAGAATAAGACCGACACCTTTCAGTTAATTGAACTCATGACTAAAGAAAGTGTCCACGGTACAAGGAGACATGCTAGTGGAACAATGAGGTGCCACAAGCCATTAGGAAAAAGAAAATAAGGTTCAAGAACGGGTAAGAAGCTAGAGACCAAAGATCATATGAGCTGTATAAACAAGTTAAAAGACTCAGTAGTAGAGCAATATGATATGCTAAGAAAAGAGCTTATAATGATTTTTATAATACGCTAGGTACAAACTGTTGACCATTAACCGATGAATTATATCCAGCTCTCTGATGCAAGCACAGAGCAATCTTGAGTCAAGATAGATAATGAAAGGAAGCTTAGTTGGTTAAGTGGCAGTTAAGAAATTTGTTAGGCACATTCATTGAATGCAAGTGGGGCTCATGTAATTAAATAGAACGAGCTTTCACTTTCTTCAAGCTGTCACCTTCAATATTTTTTATTCCTTGATAGAAGCATCTTCCTGTAAATTGATTTCTTGAGAGTTATAATAAGATCCATTGCTCCTGGTTCCCAAGTGGATGTAGGCTATTGGCCGAACCACTATATATCTTGTGTTTTCAACTTTATGCATTAACGTTCTTAATTCTTCTCTGTTGTGTATAATTGAGTTCTTGAATTCATCTTGATCGAGAAGTTCCGTGATTGTTTCACAACAAATTGGTATCAGAGCTCCAGGCTTAGGATTCCACGAAGATGTCCCAAATGGGGATGACTACATATTGAAAGATTTGATGGGAAGTCGGATTTCTCAATCTGGAGAAAGAGAATGAGAGCAATCTTGGTACAAATGAAAGTTGCTAAAGCTCTTGAGGGAGAAGAGAAATTACCGTCAAACTTAAGCTCCGAAGAAAGGGCGGATATGTTGGAACAAGCGTACAGCTCCATTATTCTACATCTTGGTGATCGTGTTCTTCGTGAGGTGGATAAAGAATCTACGGCTGCTGGGGTATGGCTCAAGCGTGAACAATTATACATGACAAATACTCTTTTCAATCGAATCCATCTCAAAGGTAAATTGTTCGGGTTCAAGATGACGGAGGATATGTAAATTGAGGATAACCTGGATGAATTCAACAAGATCGTTATCTCCTTGGAAAATCTTGATATAAAAATAGAAGACGAAGACAAGGCGATATTGGTTCTGAATTCATTACCCAAAACTTACTCAGTCTTTGTTGATACAATGAAATATGCTCGTGAAAGTCTATCTTTGGATGAAGTACATACTGCTCTTAAGGCCAAAGAAATAAATGGGAAGACAGCAAAAGAGGAAGGAGATGGAGAAGCATTGATGACAAGAGGGAGACACGAAAGGAGGGATCACAATAACGATAGAAGAAAGGGAAGAAGCAGGTCAAAGTCCAGGACACGGTTGAAATGCTTTGCTTGTCATAAAGAAGGACGTTTCAAAAGAGACTGTCCCGAAAAAAAAGGAAGTGGAAGACAAAGGAGACAGATTCTTCAGATGAAGCCATGGTCTCTGATGGATATGAAAACTCAGATGTGTTGGCCGTTACAAGTGATCGAATGGAAAATGATTGGATCTTGGATTCGGGATGCACATTTCATATGACCCCAAACAGACAATGGTTTGAAGATTTCAAGGAATGTGATGGGGGGAGAGTGATCATGGGAAATAATGCCGAATGCAAGGTGACTGGAATTGGGTCCATAAAGCTTAGAATGAAGGATGGATCTTGCAAAATACTATCAGAGATAAGATATGTTCCTGGCCTCAAGAGAAACTTGATATCACTTGGAAGCCTAGATGCAAAAGGCTACTCATACAAGGCCGAAGGTGGAATACTAAAGATAACCTCAGGTGCACTTGTGATAATGAAGGGCATAAAGACAAACGGCTTGTACATCCTACAAGGTAACACTGTGCCACTCATGAACAACTTACTCTCTGAGACAAGGAACGACATGACTAGGCTGTGGCATTTAAGACTAGGACACATCAGCCAAAGGGGCATCGATGAGCTAAATAGACAAGGTGTTTTTGGTAAAGATTATGTTCATAAAATGAATTTTTGTGAACATTGTGTGCTTGGGAAACAAACTCGTGTAAAGTTCAACATTGGAAACCATAACACCAAAGGCACGGTTGATTATATTAACTCTGATATATGGGGTCCTACCTCAGTAAAAACTTTGGGTGGGGCGAGTTATTTCATCACTTTTGTGGACGATTACTCAAGAAAGGTATGGGTGTATATGTTAAAACACAAGAGTGATGCATTGAAAACATTTAAACAGTGGAAGTTCCTAATTGAAAATCAAACTGGAAAGAGGATCAAAAGGCTCAGAACTGATAATGGCTTGGAATATTTGAGTGAGGAGATCACTCAACTCTGTAAAGATTCTGGAATAGCAAGACATAAAACAGTAAGACACACTCCACAGCAGAATGGAGTTGCTGAAAGGATGAATCGTACCATCCTAGACAAGGTCAGATGTATGTTGAGCTTTGCAGACCTTGGAAAACCTTTTTGGGGGGAGGCTGTTGCAACTGCTGTCCACATAATAAACATGTCACCATCCACAACATTAAATTTCAAGCCACCAGAAGAGGTCTGGACAGGAAGACATGTTGATTATACAAATTTAAGAATTTTCGGTTGTCCGGCCTATGTCCATGTTAATTAAGGAAAATTGGAACCTAGATCAAAGAAATGTGTGTTCTTAGGTTATCCAGATGATGTGAAAGGTTATAGGTGTTGGCTCAAGGATGAAAACAAATCAAAGTGATCATAAGCAGAGATGTGGTATTCAATGAGCAAGAAATGCTGAAAACAGATCCTATAACCATAATATGTAACAAGGAGCAACACAATGATCATCCCACTGAAAGTGAGGGACCTGACTATGAGATGGAACAACAACAGGCTGTGAAACTTGAACATGAACAAACAACTGAAGCTTCACATTCTGAGGACCAGCCGAGTTTGAGTCAATATCAGCTGGTAAGAGACAGAAAGAGAAGGGAGATTAGACCACCTGTCAAGTATGGATATGCTGATATATCTGCCCAAGCATTGTCTGCCGCTGTTACATCTATGAATAATGAGCCTAGCACTTATGGAGAAGCTGTGAACGGTGGTGAAAGTAAGCTGTGGCAATTAGCAATGGATGAGGAGATCAAATCCCTACACAAAAATGATACTTGGATCCTTGTGGATAAACCTGATAACCAAAAGTTAATCGGATGCAAGTGGGTCTATAAAGTTAAAGAAGAAATTCTCGGAGTTGAAGGGGCAAGATACAAAGCCAGATTAGTAGCCAAAGGTTACACTCAACGAGAGGGAGTTGACTTCAACGAAATATTCTCGCCCGTGATAAAGCACACGTCCCTACGTATCCTACTTTCTATGGTGGCATTCCATGACTTTGAGCTAGAGCAAATGGACGTAAAAACAGCGTTTTTACATGGTGAACTAAAAGAGAAAATATATATGTCACAGCCGGAGGGATATGTGAAGAGGGGGGATGAAAAGAAGGCTTGTCTTCTCAAAAGATCCTTGTATGGGCTCAAACAATCATCTAGACAATGGTACTTGAGGTTCGACACCTTTAGGGTCAACAATGGATATATAAGAAGTTGTTATGATAGTTGTTTCTATCATAAAAGACAGAAAGATAAGACATGAGTATACCTCGCGTTGTACGTGGATGACATGCTGATTGCAAGCAATAGTGTGATGGAAATGGACTCTTTAAAGGATCTCCTAAGTTCTGAATTCGAAATGAAAGAATTGGGTCAAGCCTCAAAAATTCTGGGAATGGAAATAATCAAAGACAGGGAAAGGGGGCTGCTTCACATCACACAACAAGGATACATTTCTAAAGTTCTAAACAGATTCAACATGTTGAATTCCAAACCAGTAATTACTCCTATTGGTGCACACTTCAAATTGTCAACTGAACAAAGTCCTAAGTTTGAGGATGAAATATATGATATGAAGAAAATCCCATATTCTAGTGCTACTGGCAGCATAATGTTTGCGATGGTCAGCACTCGGCCTGACATTGCATATGCTTCAAGCCTAATCAGTAGATATATGTCCAATCCGGGCCGTGAGCATTGACATGCTGTGAAGTGGATCTTGAGATATCTAAAAGGGTCTTATGAAGTTGGGTTGAATTACAGTGACAAGTGGAATGAATGTGAGGAAAAGGTGTTTGGGTACGTGGATTCTGATTTTGCAGGAGATAAAGATAAAAGAAGATCACAAACCGGATATGTTTTTACATTATACGAGAACACGGTTAGTTGGAAATCAACACTTCAACCAATTGTAGCTCTATCTACCACTTAATCTGAGTATATAGCAGCAACTGAAGCATTCAAAGAAGCTTTGTGGATCAAAGGCTTGGTTGAAGAGTTGGAAGGAAATACAACTGAGGCTGTGGTTTGGTGTAATAGTCAAGGGGCAGTACAATTGGCCAAGAATCCGGTACATCATGAGAGGACCAAACACATTGAGGTGAGATTCCATTTCATACGAGATTTGGTGTCTCAAGGAAAGGTCAAGATTCAGAAAGTTTCCACTGAAGACAACCCCGCAGACATGTTAACAAAAGTAGTGGCAGGCACAAAATTCCAACATTGCCGAGCACTACTCAGAGTTGGCAGACCACCTTAGGTGGGAAAGTGACCGAACCAGGAGGAAGGAGGATGGGATTAATGCATCGTTCAGGTGGAGGTTTGTTGACCATTGACCGATGAATTATATCCAGCTCTCTGATGCAAGCACAGGGCAATCTTGAGTCAAGATAGATAATGAAAGGAAGCTTAGTTGGTTAAGTGGCAGTTAAGAAATTTGTTAGGCACATTCATTGAATGCAAATGGGGCTCATGTAATTAAATAGAACGAGCTTTCACTTTCTTCAAGCTGGCACCTTCAATATTTTCTATTCCTTGACAGAAGCATCTTCCTGTAATTGATTTCTTGAGAGTTATAATAAGATCTATTGCTCCTGGTTCCCAAGTGGATGTAGGCTATTGGCCGAACAACTATATATCTTGTGTTTTCAACTTTATGCATTAACGATCTTAATTCTTCTCTGTTGTGTATAATTGAGTTCTTGAATTCATCTTGATCGAGAAGTTCCGTGATTGTTTCACAACACAAACAAAGGAGATAACTATTTTTAAGATAGTGAAAGTGTAACGCCCCAGATTCGACGACTGTTCTCACTGTACCAAGACGAATCTTTCTAGCGTGCTTATGTTTTCACTCACACGTACCCTATGAAACTTCCCAGGAGGTCACCCATCCCAAAATTGCCCCAAGTCAAGCACGCTTAACTTTGGAGTTCTTATGCGATGAGCTACCGAAAAGAAGATGCACCTTCTTGATATGAGTAGTAAATATCAAATCTTTTAAGCCCTCTTCAACTGTACAGTCCATTACATTGAACAGTCTCGGAATCCCTCTTATTCCAGTGTGGGATCGGTTCATTCATGTTCCATCCACCTAGAAGCCTGCCAGGAGCCGCTCATTATCCGTGCAACTTCATGGCACCGGCGATCACCCCCCGCACTCTTCGGCCCCGGGCCTCACATGCCCACCAGCTTCCGCTTGGTTCGTCGCCGAACCACACCGTACTAAGAGAGGTCGGCTCTGATACTAACTGTAACGCCCAGATTCGACGACTGTCCTCACTATATCAAGACGGGTCTTTCCAGCGTGCTTATGTCCTCACTCACACGCACCCTATGAAACTTCCCAGGAGGTCACCCATCCCAAAATTGCCCCAAGTCAAGTACGTTTAACTTTGGAGTTCTTATGTGATGAGCTACCGAAAAGAAGATGCACCTTCGTGATATGAGTAGTAAATATCAACTCTTTTAAGCCCTCTTCAACTGTACAGTCCATTACATTGAACAGTCTCGGAATCCCTCTCATTCCGGTGGGGATCGGTTCATTCATGTTCCCTCCACCTAGAAGCCTGCCAGGAGCCGCTCATTGTCCGTGCAACCTCATGGCACCGGCGATCACCCCGCGCCCTCTTCGGCCCCGGGCCTCACAGAAAGCCAGGGAACGGAACACCAAAGATTTGAGTCATGTCAAATGTATCAAGCATGAAGATGATAAGATGCTAGATAAAACTATCCTAGATATGTGGAAGGATTACTTTTAGAACTTACTTAGACAAGTACAAAGAAGTTAAGCGTGAGTAGATATGAGAGGCAACAAGTAAGACGTGTTCCATTGTAGGCCTAGTGCTAAGGAAGTAATGGAGGCGCTCAGTTGGACTAGATGAGATACCAATGGAGGTATGGAAGTGTCTAGGGGAAGTTGGGATCCAATTACTGACTAGGTTATTTAATAGGATTCTAGATACTAAGAAAATGGTAAAATATTAGAGATATAATATTGTAATACCAATTTATAAGAATAAAGGAGATATACATGACTGCTCAAATTATAGAGAGATTACGCTTATGAGACATACGTTGAAGTTATAAGAGCGAGTGATAAAGCGGAGACTTAGTAATATCGCTACTATATCAAATAACAAATTTGGTTTTATGCCGGGTAGGTCTACAATGTAAGCTATTTTCTTGATTAGACAAATGACAGAAAAATATAGAGAACAACAGAAGAGCCTGTATATGGTATTTATGGACTGAAAGAAAACATATGCTAGAGTGCCTAGAGAATTAATCTGGTAGGTATTTAGAAGGAAGCATGTGCTCCAATGCTACATCCAGATCAATAAAGATATGTATAAGGTAACATAACCAACATTAAGTCAGTTGCAGGGATGTCATGTGAATTTCCTATGGCAGTAGGACTTCATCAAGTATCGATTTTAAGCTCTTTCCTCTTTGCTTTGTTTTTGGATGAGATGGTATGACATATTCAGGATGAGATAAACTTGGTGTATGTTGTTTGCAAATGATATTGTCGTGATAGATGAAACTAAAAAGAAGATGCAAATAAAAAATTAGATAGATGACGTGAAATTCTTGACAGTAAATGTTTTAGAATTAGTCGTACAAAAACAATATTTAGTTTGTAATTTTGTCTTGAATCTAGACGAATGAGTAGTCCAATTGAGATTGATGATCGAGAAGTCCTAGAACGTAAAGTTTTTCGCTATTTAAGAATTTATTATCCAAAAGAAGGAGGATATTACAAGGACATAGACCATAAGATTAAAACATGACAGATGAAATGGAGGATGACATCACGAATCTTATGCGATAGAAAGATGTCTGCGAGATTGAAAGGAAAATGTTATAAGATTATTGTTCGACCGACCTATGCTTTGTTGCTCGGACTGTTGGGTCACTACAAGACTACATATGCATAAGATGACAATAACAGAGATGCGTATGTTAAAATGGATGTGTGACAAAACGTGCAAATATAAAATTATGAATGAAATTATTATGAGTTAGCCTCCATAAAAGAGATTTAAGGAGAAATGCCTAACATAATTTGGTCATGTGAAGAAAATATCAAAACAGTCCCAAATCGAAATATCTTAGATTGGCAAGTTGTTGGAAGAAATAGAAGGAAAGACAGGTCATTGAAAACTTGGATAAAATTGATTAAAGAAGATATCTTATATCTTGGTTTAAGATATATATGTGAAATATCACTTAATTTGGAGAATTAATATCCATATAACCGACCCCGCATCTAACGAGAATGTGTTATAATGATGAAACATTTTGGTCATTAGATAATAAATATCATCTGGGATTGCATAAAACATTGGATCCATCCATACCTGGTTATTTTCACCCGTGCTCTTCTCCCCATACCTTCGGTATAAATTACGATCTTATGGAAACTCTGATTTCCTATCATAAGGACTACTAACACAACCAACGCTGAATTTAGCGGAGTGCATGTAACTGGTAAGACATTTCTACCATTTAAATTTGTTTTTTAGCACCACAATAGAAAAAAAATAACATCAACGATACGAAGATAAGAAGCGCAAGCGATCAACAAAAGCTGTACAATCAGTCTTCCAGTATCTGCTGTCTCTCAAGCTCGATAATGTGTGCTGCCAATGAGCTATGGGTACTCTTCGACATTTCATTGATGTTACGGCACTGGTGAAGCTGTTCACTGAGACTTCGAACAAGCTCATTAAGACTTTGTATGTTCTTTTCCTGAGTTAAGATTATCTGCAGAAGGTGGATGGAATTACGTCTACAGAACGAGAAACTAATATCAAAACCAACCCCGGGGCATCGTTATCAATGTCAAACACACGGCAGGATCAATCGAGTTAAGTTTCAGTGAGAACATCAGTTTCGGTAAAGAGGTGTGAACATATCTCAGCGTATATCAATTATGAAATGAAATCCGAGCCAGTAAAGTTTTGGTTACAAGAAGAGTTTGGTGTTACACAAAAACAAATGAAGTTCAAATTTATTTTTGAAGCTTCCTCTCCAATCCTGATACATCAAAAAAAATCAGGACATAAATAATTCATGATATTGAGCAAAAAGGAGGCTGTTTCCTTGAAAGAAACTCCGAATAGTTGCATCCACTAAATCTAACAGCACAAACATAAATGATCCTTGACAGTTGTTCCAAATATAATCTTTCTAGAAGAAAACACACCAGTTAAAAATCCCGGTACTTCTTATTCTCACCCAGTATCCTTTGTTTTCCTTTTTTGTTAAAGTACAAACCAATGTTTTCTACTAGTATAGAGTTTGTCAGAACCAGAGTGTTTCCTGAAATAAAAAATGTGATCAACCAAATCCATTTTTAGATCCACCAAATTATTACTTGCAATCAGACAATATATGGCAGCGTAAAGAAGTTCATATAATCCACCAAATATTTTCATTAAAAACTCTTCTTTATGTAGTTTGCATTCACTTCCACTAAAATTCCTATCAATGGGAAACAAAAGAGTCGTGCCGTTCATTGGTAGAATATGAGCAGCTGGTAAAAGCTCAAGTCATGCTCAGTTTTGATTGATCTTGAGTTAAGGTTAATTTTATTTTTTATAGTAACTATTTTTTATTATATTTTTTTATTCTTACTTTTATATATTTTAATTTAATTTTGATATTTTCCAAGATTTCGAACAATTTTGGGCCATGTGTGTTGGAACTGTTTTTTATTTCCTAGCATTTGAATTTGGAAAACACTTTTGTTGCACCGTTTTTTAAACGAAACTTGATTTTAGTTTCATGTTTGGACAAATCAAGTTTTTCTTTTGTCCATGTGGTAATGAAACTTTTCAGTTTTTTCGAAATTGAAATATGATTGGTATTGATTCCTTGATTGATAAGCATTATAAATTGAACATCAATATTTTAATTGACATCGATAGTATGTATGCATGTAATTATGAAATTAAAAATGCAAATTAATTTCGTATGTTGACTTTACTGAGACTGAATAAATTATAAAGTCAACATTGAGAAAATACATTGATGTTTATGTCTAGATATGTGGTAATATAAATTTTATCAGGTGGTGATTTCATTCGGATTTATAGAGAACACCGTCTGGATATTGTGCACATCATTAGAATGTTGGGCAAATATTTAAGAAACCCGATATTGGATCATTAATCGAGTTATGCGATATATAAAGTGAACTAAGGAATTTATACTCACATATCGGAGATCTGACATTTGGAAATAGTTGGATATTTGGACACTCAATAAAGTTGCGGTGTTTTATCACCGGCAAAGATCATTGGTCGAAGAAACCATTGAGGACCAACTATGATAACAAAGCTGTTATATTATATGTAAAGAACAACTGAAATTTGTGAAAGTCAATATATTGACATGGAGTTTCTAGCTACAAGGAAATAATTCAGAGTAGTTGTGAGTCAATTGAGCATGTTATTGCAAACTCTATAATTGCATATGTGTTTCTTTTTATGTCTAAACCAACAAAAATACAAAATATGTATTTATGTCCTGATTTTTTTTAAAGTCTAAACCAATGTTTTCTACTGGTATAGAGTTTCTCAGAACAAGAGAGATTCCTAAAATAAAAAATGTGATTAACTAAATCCATTTTTAGATCCACCAAATTATTCCTTGCAATCTGACAATATATGGCAGCGTAAAGATGTTCACATAATCCACCAAATATTTTCATTAAAAACTCTTCTTTATGTAGTTTGCATTCACTTCTACTAAAATTCCTATCATTGGGAAACAAAAGAGTCGTGCCGTTCAAAGGTAGAAAATGAGCAGCTCGGTTAAAGCTCAAGTCATGCTCAGTTTTGATTGATCTTGAGTTAATGTTAATTTTATTTTTATAGTAACTATTTTTTATTATATTTATTATTCTTACTTTTATATATTTTAGTAACGAATTTTACGAAAACATGAAAACCATTTTGATATTTTCCAAGATTTCGAATAATTTTGGGCTATTTGTGTTGGAACTGTTTTTCACTTCCTACTATTTGAATTTGCAAAACATTTTGTTGCATAGTTTTTTAAACGAAACTTGATTTTAGTTTCATGTTTGGAAAAATCAAGTTTTTTCTTCGTCCATGTGGTAATGAAATTTTTCATTTTTTTTGAAATTCAAATATGATTGGTATTTGGTTACTTGATTGATAAGCATTATAAATTGAAAATCAATATTTTAAATTATTTCGATAGTATGCATGCATGTAATTATGAAATTAAATGCAAATTAATTTTGTATGTTGATTTTAGTGAGAGTGAGTAAATTAGAAAATCAACATTGAGAAAATATATTGATGTTTATGTCTAGAAACAGGGTAATATAAAATTTTTTTTAGGTGGTGATTTCATTCGGATTTATAGAGAACGCCATTTGGATATTGTGTGCATCATTATAATGTTGGGCATATATTTAAGAAACTCAATATTGGATCGTTAATCGGGTTATGCGGTATATAAAGTGAACTAAGGATTTTATGCTCACATATCAAAGATCTGACATTTGGAAATAGTTGGATATTTGGACACATCCAAATAAAGTTGTGGAGTTTTATCACCGGCGATGATCATTAGTCTAAGAAACCATCGATGATCAATTATGATAATAAAGCGATATATTATATTTGAAGAATAACTGAAGCTTGTCAAAGTCAAAATATATTGACATTAAGTTTCTACTTGGAAGGAAATAATTCAGAGTGGTTGTGTATCAATTGAGCATGTTATTGCAAACTTTATAATTGTGGATGCGCTTGTCATTGGTTGGCCACCCGAGATGTTTATGGGCGTGTGACACACATCGGTGTTGTCCATACAGATGATATGCATGTACAGTGGAAGTTTGTATTCGGCTTGAGCATTGACTCATTTGAAATGATTCAAGTTTTTGTACATACTAAAGGTTTATTGAATGAATCTGAAATAAAGTGATGACTTTCATTGCGGTTTAACATCTGGTTGAAAGTTTATTATTGGACTCTTTGAGTCATTAGGAGGACCAGTCGGAAACGTAGGTTTTATTCTTGGATCATATTTATGTATTTCCATACTACACATCTATACTTTATCTATGTTATTGATTATACTGATATTGTGATCATTGATGGGTTTAGTGATCTGAAATGCAGCGATGACCACTTTGGTTTAATATTGATATAATTGATAGACCAGATTGTTAAGAAATATTTTGGTTTAGATAACAAGAGCTCAATCCAGTTTTTGCATGTAAAATATCTGAATAACTTATGTGGTCTAAATAGGAGATTGTTGAAACTATTTTGTGGGCTCAAATAATTTAATTAATTGACATGGACAAACTATCTAACAAAGGAACCAATAAAATGATCTAAATAATTATGAGTTTCCAAAATATTAAATAAATTGGCATGATCCACCTTATGTGTATAAACTCAGCCAAATCAAGTCTTCTATGATGGGTTGAAAACTGTTAAAATTATATGAGGTTATGGTCCTCGTAACACAGAGAATAACACATGATATATACGGTAGACATATTTTAGATCTCTCTCCTCATCCCATCTGAGACAAGAATAAGTAGGTTGATTCTCTGTTGCCTTGGAAGATTCATAACTACAACACTAGATCAATTAATGGATTCTGATACATATTTACTATTATTTATATTTTTTGATAATTCGACATGAATTCCTAGCCTGTTGTGTATATGGATTCAATCACACGATTTACAGATTTATTTTTATTAGATCCCCAACAATTTGAGCTTCAATATGCTGCACTTGTGATCGTGATCGTGCCACTGCTTGATGCATTCCTTGTAGCTCTTACAATCCTTGGATTCAGCAAAATTTGGTAATTTTTACTGCACCAAACTCCTTTTGCAGACTATCCAAGGACACTCCAGAAGGCAATATGAGACGGTTACGATGTCTTGGAAAAACCAAATATATAATTGTACACTCCAACGCATTCATAACATAAATCTTCCCTAATGAAATGGCCTGAAGTTCTTTAATGAATTTACCCGAGGTTGTGTTTGGTCGGAAAAAAATTATATTGAGGAAATTATCTAAAATATAGATTTCAAATGGCTTCATTTTCAGAGAATTTCGAATCTGTTGAAAATTTTGACATAAAAGCTTGGTATAGTAGGGGAAGTATCTGCTATGCACATAACTGAAAAGTATCCAAACAAAACTTAGAAAATATTTCTCTACGAATAATCAAGTCATTATATCTTTGCAAATTTGCTAGGTCATCTCTTCGAACATAAACCATATAACGTAAGGCTGGAAATTCCTTGATTAAATAATCAACAATAGCGTGCAATTATCACATCTTGCCAAGCTTTAATAGTGGTTGTCTTATTAATGTTTTCCCTAGCAGCACCTATATCACTAACAGTAATGCCTTTTAACAGATAGACTTTCTCTACCATAGATGAATTTTTTTACGTTTCAGCTACAACTATGGGAACAAGAACGAGAAACAAATACACCAGTTACATGAGCAAATTCTTCAAATCATTTCTACCAAGTGTGCTTGTGCAGAAAGTGGCAATAAATAAAAGTCTGGCCTCATTGGAAACATACCTTTTCGAGTAATATTAAATAATGTTCGATACATATAAATAACATCTAATTCGATACATATAAATAACATCTAACAAGGACATCTTTTCTTGACCTTTGAAGTTGGTTGCAATTGCGTAAATTACTTGGTCAATGTCAAAATTGAGTTTGTAGGATAAAACGTTCACCGCTTTACAAAAAATTATAGCTGGTGGTAACGGTGCAACTCAAATATTTTAAACTATCTAAGAGCTCAATCATCATGCTTCGATTGCTCTGAAGAACAATTATTGCAATTGTCGGACTGAGCGCTTGCCGTTTTACCAAAAACAATAGCCGGTGGTAACAGTGTAACTCAAATATTTTAAACTGTATAGTAGCTCCAACACCAAGTTTCAATTGCTCTGAAGAACAATTATTGCACCACAACAACACTAACAACCGACAAAATCACAACATATGAAAAACACATCCTCACAATACAGTGATCAATGAATGTTAGTTTTGTACCGCATATTTACCAAAAGTATCGGATTACAAGAAACTCGAATGTACCAAATCATACTATACAATAAAACTCTCAACAAACTACCATGCATACACAACCAAATATAAACAGCTTTCTATGGTAGATGAATCACATTCAGCTTCAAGCCACTGAATATCCCAAGTGCCACAAACACACAACTCGATTCACATAGAAACACATAAAACACTAAAAGTCTAAAACATTTAATAAGGTCTGCTGCTTTGAGGAATAGACAAATGACATGCTCACATAATTGACCAATCAATAAGACAACAAGGCAAACAATATAATCCTTCAACACTGGCTACTAACTGCTAAATGTGACACTAAAAGATTAGAAGAAGACTACAATTACCTTCTCTTTGATGATCTCTTTTCTTTTTGAAATTTGTTCCTGCTTATGAGAATCCCTTGAACTCGTATCCACATCACTCATTAATTGTTGCCTCCATTCAAATTGCGAGGTAATGATCAATACCAGCAACAGAAAAACAAGCAGCATTGGCCTTGACATATTATCTACCTCGTTCACAAAATCTAAAAGAGGCAAAGCAGAGGAAATTAACATTAAACTAGCACAAGTTATACCAAATACCTACAAACTTTGCTAGTACTTTATATATCTAGTAATACAGCTTTCGCTCACCTAAAAAAGTCTTAATTTGCTTGGTTATTATAAATTGCCAAGATGACGGCCCTTTACATAAAAAATGCTGGTTCCATCCTTATATACTTCATACCTGAAACATAAAATAATACAGACAACAAAAACGTAGGATTTAATTTCATATGTTTTCGCACTCCGAGAACCAAATTGCCCATTTATGATTTCTTGTCTCTTTTCCTTGTTATCGACTTAAATAACTCACAAATTCCGCAAACAAAGATGAAAACTAAAGGTAACAATTACCCGATTTTTCCTTATTTTTCAAGCTCAAAATCTTTAAAAACGAGAAGAGTTGGTCAAAATTGATAATTTGCGTAGATAACATAACATTAATCGATTCCTTACACCGTTTCATGTAATTTTCGGGGAACCCAGAGAAACAACTTACAGATCAGAGTCAGCGTTAAACCGAACAGCATCAACGCGAAATGCGAACGAAAATTTAGCAACAGTTAAAGGGAAAAACTGTGAAGTCTTTGTTTGCAGGCAAGCTCGGCGACTGTTGGTTGGAAAGGAGGGGCGCAATTTACCTCTTCAACTATTCCCATTTTGACTCTGGGGAAAAAATGGAAGACGAAAGCAAGTGTTCGATATTTAGCACTAAAATTGGATTATCAGCATATGTATTCAATTTAGGAGATTTAACGATGTTTTTTTAGATTTCAAAAGTCTAAAATTATTAATTAAGACTTTCATATATTCTATAGTAGTTAATGATATTTAAAATAGATTTCCATTGGGTTTTAAAAAGTCTTAGTGATGATATTGACTTTTAAAAACTACATAAAAGTTATATATAATTGTGGCAAAAACTTGTGTAAAACGGTATCAGGCGTCGTATTTTGTGAGACAGATATCTTATTTGGGATCATCTATGAAAAGTTATTACTGTTTATGCTAAAAATATTACTTTTTATTGTGAATATCGGTAGGGTTGAACCGTCTCACTGATAAGATTCATGAGATCGTCTCACGAGAGATCTGCTCTATAATTGTATCGCATAATTGATAAATAATTGGTTTCGTTTGTTGTTTAAAGGCAAAAACTTGTGTGAGACGGTCTCACGGGTCGTATTTGTGAGACGGATCTCTTATTTGGGTCATCCATGAAAAAGTATTACTTTTTATGCTAAGAGTATTACCTTTTATTGTGAATATAGATAGGGTTGACCCGTCTCATAGATTAAGATCTGTGAGACGGTCTCATATGAGACCCACTCGTTGTTTAAAAACTACATGTTATTTCTTTATTTTATGACTTTTAATCTTGAAATTCTTCAATGTTTAAAATTATAAATATAAATTTTTAATAAAATTATTATATTAAATATAAGAAAATTATAAAATTTTATTGGCTCATAAAACTGAAATTAATAGTGATTTTTTTAATAAAAAATTTTAAAAATATATAAATTTTTTGACTAAAAATTTATTTTTAAAATTATTTTTAATATTTTCAATTAATCTGTAAATTATCATATTTTTATTAAAAAAAATATTTACACTATGGTGAATACTATTCTCACACTTTTATAAATATATAAATATAATATATATATATATATTAAAAAATCAATTTTTAGTCAAAAAAACTAATTAAAATTTTAATTTAATTTAGTAACAAAATTATTTTTAATTTCAATTCTATAATTATGTCTATTTTACAAATTTTCCCTTGATTTTATTAATACAGTTATGCATTTTAAAAAAATTTGAAACATACATACAAACCCAAATATAGATGCATACACAAGTAAAAATTAAATTATTTAAATTTTAAATAATTAAATTTATTTACTAATATAAATTTTAAACAAATATTTCAAACTAAATATGTTATGTATGTCAATTAATTATTAGTTCAAAGAAATCAATAAAAATAATATATTATAATTACGTAGAAATCATAGAATTCTATACAAAAAGTCAATAAAATATTGCAAAAAAATATATTGTAAATCTCTGAGATTCTGTAAAAGTCAATAAACATCAATCAAATCAACAAAAGTCTATTGTTTAAAAAAGTCAGTAAAAATAATCAAAACTATATCTTGAATACACCACTCTCATTCTTCATTTAAGAAGATGGTCAATCGGGAACTTGGAAAAAATTGAGGATAATTCACGACTAAATTTGAAATAGATATGCAGTGTTCTGTGCATGAGATTTTTAGGGTTCGGTCGAATTTAAAATTTTGGTCCTCGAATAAATGGGCTTTGTTTACACAAATATTTATAAAATATTTTTATAAAAGTCATTTTTACAAAAATTTTAAAAAATATTTTAAATGTTGTTTTTATTTTATTATCATCACTAGAATATTTATCAATATTTCTAGCCTAATTTTGAATTAATGTTTATTATCTTAGTCTCCACTTTTTTTATATACTAGTACACTGACGCACGCGTTGCGTGCTTGAAAAATGACCTCAGTGAGAATTAAACCTATAGTTTAAACACCAAGAAACAATGACTCTATCCGCCGAACTACATATAACTTGCATTAAAATTTTAACATTTTATTAATATATATAATTATTAAAACAGACAATGACACTAAAGTTAGTTACTCTAAGTGTCTCATACCTAATAAAATAGTATAGAAGTATAGATATATCTAAAAAAATGTTTTAGTTTTACACTGACTTTATTTTAATAAAAAAAAGTTAAAATTAATTTTATATCTATTATACTATAAGTATAAATTATATAACTTTGAAGTTTGAAAAGCACGTGCAAATTGATTCGTAGATATGTATATTTTGGTCGTATAATTTTAACAATGATTTTATTTAAAAAATAAGATAAATTGATATTATAAGTATTTGTATTTAACATGAGTATATTTCTTTTGATACAGTGTTAATAATTTTTATTCGTGAGAGAGATCAATCATGTTCATCATTAAAAAAAAATATTCTTGACATAAAAAGTAATATTTTTCATCGTAACCTAAATAGAAAAGTCGTCTTACAAAATTGACTAATGAGATCATCTCACAAGAATTTTGTGATTTAACAATACATGAAGCTTTTTATTTCTAAAAGTATTTACTAATTGTCTTATCAATACAAACAAAAAGTGAGAAAAAAAATCGTTTGTTGGGGTTTTGTTCATAATACAATGTAAACATATTGAAATTTGACAAAATTTGTTTAGGGATTCTCAATACCAAATTTTAATAATCGAAAGCACAAAAGAAATATATAATGTTTAAATTTTTTTCCCTAAACCATATGTTACTTCAAGATCAAATTTGCAGGATATATGATAAATATTGGATCCTAAGTTTTGATAATCGACAAATAATAATATCAAGTTGTTTCAGATCCAGCCGTTGTTTAATTGTAATTTCTGGTTCTCTGGCCACTAGAACATTTCAAGTCGTTCAGACAAAAGCATCAAAAGTTCAAGTCATTTTGGTAAGAAAGTCAATTAGTAGATTATGTGAACTCTAGCTACAAGAAATCATCTGTCAAAATGAACGGGTGTTCACGTGTTCAAACCGTTAAAAATCCAACCGCACTCCAACAAGTCAGAATTGAGTATTTTCAAAAAGGATAATGCAAGTCAGTGATTCAACGTCTTCTATATTTAGAAGTGGTTACACAGTATCCCAACTCACGAATAACAAAAGACTACATATTTCGGACATGATCTCTCATCTTTATGAAAAGCATTGGGCTTCACAAGGAACATTAAACGATACGTACGACAACTGAAAACGACATGTCCATCATGTCGGGTAAGAATACAAATGATCGTTGAAAAACAACCAAAATTGTTGAAATATTTGATTATTCTCTCAAAGCCTACATATTTTCAAGAACTTTTAGCACTCCCAATCTTTCAATCTCAAGCTGCTCACTTAACACACTTATCAGAATATATCATATCTTCAAAGATCATTTTGTGCTACACTATGAATCAAACCGTCAAGCTGATCGTTGGGTTATTCGTTTTTTTTTTTTGGAGAACCAAAAATTCTTAAGCATCTAAATATTGTAAAGTGATCACTACGAGTTTCAGCTTAGGCAGTGATAAGTTCTAGCTTAAATGATTATTACAAGACATTGTGAAGCTAAAATCTTTAAGTGAAGGCAAAAACTTGTGTGAGACGGTCTCATGGGTCGTATTTTGTGATACGGATCTTTTATTCGGGTGATCCATGAAAAGATATTACTTTTTATGCTAAGAATATTAAGTTTTATTGTGAATATCGGTAGGGTTGACCCGTCTCACAAATAAAAATTCGTGAGACCATCTCATAAAGAGACCTACTCTTAAGTGAAAACCTTGCTAAGTGAAAGAATGGGTAAGGTAAGAATTTTATCTCGAACAACCACAAAAATATTTGTCTCATTTCATTACTCACTTATTTTCAAGTCGTTTATTGTTAACTGTCAATTCCATTATATAGTTCATCACTAGTCAAGTCGGACTGTTTTCGCACTTAATTTTTTCAGTTGTCCAATAAAACTAGTCTTTCAAGAATATTTCTTAACAAGACTAGAAACTATTGAGAACGCTTCAAAATCATAATTTTTTAAAAGAATATTAGTGACCATTCTCTAAACTTTAATCCAATGTCAACACTTTACATAAGATGTCAATATAAAATAAGAAAAATGAAACCATTTTAATTATTGTTATTTTTTTATCATATAGTGGAATGAAAATTATTATTTTTATCTTTATTTGAAGATAGTTGAATAATAGCACTACTATATTTATAAAAATTTCAATGCCCTTTCACATATCCCCACCCATACCCCCACCTTAAGTACAAACATGTACACATAACTTTTTTATTTTCACAATTGGCTTATTACATTTAATCAGATAACAAATGTTCATTTCACAGTTTTTTTTATTTCACACTATATTTTAAAGGGTTGTAAATTGTAATCACAAATTCAATTTCTACTTCGTCATAAAATAAGTTATATGTGATTGTTCTACGTCGTCATTGAATAAGTTAGAGATAAATCACGTTTTTTGTGATTTGTTTAATTTTATCATGGACTGCCTTGTTGTAAAGAGCAAAGAGTTTTTTATATACATAAAACTCAAACATAACATAAAAATGATTTACCAGAAATCATAGCTTAATATTAAAATAAATTGTCACGCAACTTTCGTAAAGTAAGTCATCAACATCCTTCAAAATAAAAGAAACTAAAACAATGTTTTGTTCCAAATTTTCAACCAATCTCAGAATAATATCATGAGTAGATCCGCTGTGGTTGTCCCGATCAATACTTGTACTAAAAAATGATATTTTTCATTAATCGAGTCGATTTGAAAATTTGTCTCACAAAATTGATCCATGAGACGGTCTTATAGAAGTTTTGAGTGATATCATAAGTTTGTGTAAATAGAAAGGTTCGGGTAAATGCTTGTCACACCAGATGCAAACTCCCTCGAACATCACCACCAACTAAATCTGTACTGCCCAAAAATCAGTACACACTAGCCATCGAGGCACACACGTTGCGTGTGTTATGAATATATGAGGCTAATATATTAAACCTTCATGAGTTTACAACACCATGACAGTAAAAAAATTTGTACTTGATCAATAAAAAGCAAGGGATTCCAAAGCTTAAATAAATATGCCAAACTTAATTTGTTACCTGACATGATATAAGTGTTGATTTCAAAAAATAATATTTTTTTGAAGCCTTAATATCATCTAATGTGAAATAATGATATACTTCAATGTAAAATAAATAAACAAATAGTCAAAAAATTGTCTAAAAAATATGAGAATATCATTAAAAGTTAAGATTTTGACATCAGAACTCTGCTAGATCTTGAAACATTTTAGTTTAAAATCTATCAACCAAAATGTAAATTTGTCTGTAAAAATTATAATAAAACAATGTTTAAGAAGCCATAATATAATGATTTAGTGAATCTGTTGAGAATATGTGAGAGATTAGATCATAAGACCTTGAAGCTCGTAAAAAATATATTATCTCACCTGCAAGATCAAAACGAACAAACGAATTTGATATGACCACTAATATAAAGCAATATAATAAATCATATACCATAAACTAATTCATTGTTAAAAACAAACCAGATGAAGATGAGGGCGAATAGACTTGATCCATTGAATTGAGTATGCCATTTATACAAATACTTTTTTTACAACCAATATCTTTCAGCTTTTGAGAAAGAAACACAAAGGCAATTCATAATCAGCAAAAAAAATCAATTTAAACCAACAATCAAAAAATCATAGAAAGTATAGTAGCAATGCCAAAAATGGTTTTTCTCCAGGTCGATAAGATAGAGGATGAGAAATAGATAATCATGGGCAGAGATAAAAACATGGACATAATACATGATTTCACATATAGCTGAACATGGTTGAACAGAGATAATGAAATTTATTAGCATCCCTCAAATTCTAACGTTGAAACATATAGCATGTACTTAATGATTATTGTAACTATTTGTACATAATATTTTTAAAAAAAAATTAGAAAAAAGAGATTTGACTTACTCACACTTAATTATTCTCTATTAGGTAGCAGTATATCTTTGAAAAGCACGTTTCTTGAATTGAGTACGCCGTTTCTTCAAATACTTTGTTCACAACCAGTATACTTCAGCTTTTGAGAAAAAAACACAAAGTCAATTCATAATCAGCAAAAAATGCAACTTAAACCAACAAACAAAAAATCATAGATGTTAATCCATTAGGCACTACTCAAGTACTGTTTAAATTTGATTCAATAAATATAGAAAGTTTAGTACTCATGCCAAAAATGGTTATTCGGGAGACGTGATAAGATAGAAGATGAGAAATAGAGAATCATGGACAGAGATAAATACACAGACATAATACTTGGTGCCACATATAGCCGACTGTGGTTGAACAGAGATAATGGAATTTATCAGCACCCCCCAAATTCTAACATTGAAACATGGAGCATGTATTTTACGATTATTTTTTACTATTTGTACATAATGTTTTTTTTAAAAAACATTACAATAAAGAGAATTGACTTACTTACATTTTATCATTCTGCATTAGGTAGCAATACGTCTTTGAAAACCACGTTTCTGGTGAATACACCAGATTGACGCTCTAAATTCCCGTCTTTTACCAAAATTTTTGTAGAATTTTGTGAGACTCCTCTTGAAAGTGCCACATATAGCTGACCAGTGGCTGAACACATGGTTACGCAAAAATATGCCAATATTTGGGATTGTTTGACCTTGTGCTTTGTTTATTGTCCAGAGCAAAACTAAGCCTTATGGGAAACTGTCGTCGTGTCAACTCAAATGGTAATCCAGAATTATCTTCATTTTTCAAGGGCATTCTATGTAGAAAGAATCTGGTACACTTAAACCACATGCATAATTTAATAGGTTAATTAATTTAATTGATTTAAAAGAAGTAAATGATAAATTCAACATATTTAATTTATTTTAAATATTTATATGTTTATTTTATGATATTTAAATGCATTTCTTGAGTTGAGTTTTTCAGGAGAATATTCGATGCTTGGCCGAGAATATGAGATCCGAAGATGATTAAAGCGATAAAATTAAATGTTATATTTTTATTTTAAGCCAAAAAATAGTTATTTTAAATTATATATGAAATTTTAGCATTTTAAAATTAGATGATTTATAAGATTTTAAGCGCTTTAAATATAAATTTGGAATTTGAGGATTTAATCCTTAAATTGGGTGTAAAATAGTTTTATAATGAATTTTATGCCTTAATTAAATTATCTAATTAGTATTTAAGTTAAATTAAGATTTTAAGTACTCCATTTAGCTATTTCGAAATTTGGAGATTTTGATCTAAAATTTTGATACTTGAATATTTTATTAAATTTTTGAGTAGATCTAAATAATTAAATCAGTATGAGATTAGCCTATTATTTTATTAGACTTTTCCAAACTCTAATTACTTATACTAATCACACACACCTACACCTGAACACATACACCAACACCACACACGTTACTTTTGGAGGAAAAAGCTAGGGTTGTGTCTCCCTTGAGCAGCAGCCTCTTGAGCACTCATCCTTGCAATGTTCTGGAGATTTTGGTGAGTTTTTGTCAAGAAAAACTTCAAGGAATCGGCCTCCGTTCATCCTTCACGTACCATCGGGCTGGTATTCGTTTATTCGAGCGTTTAGACGCAAAGGCATGTATAAACTTTTTTTTACGGCATCGATCCTCATCATATTATTTATTTTGATGTATATTCTGCATGAAAATTCGTTCGTTATGTGCAAAGTTTGATCGAGTATGATTTAAACGATTTCTGAAAATCTTGAGTCACAAAACCCGCCATTTGCTGTCATTTCGATTCCTGCAGTTTATAGGTCCGTTTTCTGGAAACATCTTCAACATGTGATTTGTAGTACTCTATAATACCTTTGATTTGATAGAAAATTTGTAATTTTCTAATAAGAAACTGAGGGAGATATGATTTTTATTCATAAAATCGCACAAGCTGTGAAATTTCTGTGTCACAAAACCCGTCACCCTTTGTTATTTCGAATTCTAAGACTTATAGGTGGTTTTCTTGAAATGTTTTCAACATATGATTTGTAGAACTTTGTGTTATCTTCGATTTGATAGTAAATTCGTAATTTTCTGATAAGAAACGAGGGAGATATGATTTTTATCGTAAAATCGCACAAGCTGTGAAATTTCTATGTCACAAAACCTATCACCCTCTGTTATTTCGAGTTCTGTGACTTATAGATTGGTTTTCTGGAAATTTTTTCAACATATGATTTGTAGCACTCTATGTTATCTTTGATTCGATAGCAAATTCCTAATTTTTTGATAAGAAACGAGGGTGATATGATTTTTTTCGTGAAACTGCACAAGCTGTGAAATTTTTCTGTCACAAAACCCGTTACCCTCTATTTTTTTCTAATTCTGCGACTTATCGGTTGGTTTTCTGGAAATATTTTCAATATATGATTTGTAATATTCTGTGTTATCTTCTATTAGTTAGCAAATTCGTAATTTTCTGATAAGAAATGAGAGAGATATGATTTGCATCGTAAAACCGCTCAAGCTGTGAAAATTTGTGCATATTCTTCACGTTTTCGCAAGTTTTGGTTGTAGGCTTCGTTGGGATCTCCTGGATCTTTGCTTCTGTGGTTGGGGCAGCATGTCCAAAGCGTTCCAACGAAGCCCTCGATGTTTTTAAGTATGATTGACGTGCAAAAATATTTTATTTTGGATGTATGCGATTTGTCTTGTGGCCACTCGGTAAAGTATGGCTGGGGATGCATGATTATGGGATTGGAAAGCGGTAAAGCATGACCGGTGAAACGTCCAGTGTTCTTTTTGCTTAAAGTGTACTAATTTTTTTTAACCTCCAATTTTCGGCCTAACTCTTAATAATACATGAAAATACTTTTATAAAATATTTTGCACCATTTAAAATAAACCAACCAGCTAATATTTGAAAATTAAAGGAAATATCTCAAACCATAAAATCGTCAACTGTTTACCTAGAAAGCAATAAACTTGAAAAAGTATCATCCTCTCAAAACCACTCTAAATCATAAATAAATAGTCTTAAAAATCATTTATCATAAATCGTAAACATAAATCAAAAGTGCGGAAAAGTAGAAGCGCTGGTCCTCGGGTTATGTGCACCGTCTGTCCAGTCAGGTCAACCATCAAGACCTCCAGTAATAATAACATCATCACCTGCATCCATCACACCTAGTGAGTCTAAAGACTCAACACACCATAATCTTGATAACAAATAATACGTATAAAACCACATGCAACAGTGAAAATACTTTTACGTAAAAATAACATTTTCATGAGCCTTGGCCTATCCTCAACGAATGGAAATACGATCGTCGGGCTCCCTTCTGAGGCCTTCTCCCATAAATGAGCTCTCTCTAGGGCATTTTCCCTCACGATATTCTCATTCTTATCATCATATTCTCATATCCTCAATAGTCACAATTACTTCATTTTCTTCAACGTTTTACATTTTCATCACTTTACAAAAATCATGCATAACATATCATTTTGTTTTTGAAACCAAGCATTCAACATATCTTTTAAATGTCAGCCTTAAATCATAAAAATCCACGGACATTTAAAAATCGTAATTTAACATGTCAAAGTTCATAACCATTTGAAATAATCATATTAGCATATAAAACAGCTTTCAGAGCACTGCCATGACGTTTACTAATTTTTAGGTGTAAAATGACCGTTTTACCCCTAGACATAAAATTTCTCGGTTTTGACCTTTTCTTGATTTCATTGACTCTAACATGTCCCAAATAATTATTTAAGCCTAAATTAAAATTTTCAAAATTTTATTTAGTTTAAACATTAGGCTTTTTAATTAATCTATAATTAATCGTTTTGAAAGTGTTTTATTCCCGAAAAATCCCAAACTTTTGAATAAAGTTCCTAAATTTAAAACTTAAACTTTAAATGATTATTTGGCCCTCGTGAACCATGACTCGACCACCGTGAGCCATTTTTTCGATTAATTTACAAAGGATCAAACCCTAGACCTACACTTGAGTCACCATCGAGCCATGATGGATTTTTGTCGAGCCAAGCTCGAGCCCTCTCAAGCCAACCCCTAGCCAGCATCCCCCTAGACCCTACTAGACCCACATGACCCCATGAACTTGACTCTAGCCCCAACCGTGAGCCACAGCCCCAGCTGCAACCCTCGGCCGAGAGTTCACCTTAGCTTCGCTCCTAGGACCTAGCCGACGCCCCGGCCCCTGAACCAACATTTTGTGCACCCACCAAGGACCCTAAGGACTCACCCTAGCCCAGCCCTTGAACCCCAGACCGAGCCAACTTCCCTGCGCGAGCCGCTGAACCCTGTGCGCTACACATGAAGCTCTCAGGTGCTACGACTCCTTCCCGAGCCCTGAACTCGAGTCCTAGCCTGGCTAGGAATCTCCCCTTGACCCTTCACCGACCTTGGCTAACCCTTGGACTCAAGCCGTGACCAAGCAAAACACTTATTTCCCACAACCGAGCCCTCAAACCCATGTGACAGATTTTCGAACCAAGTTGTTTCCCTTATTCTTGCAGCGTATATGGTGTGTCTTTGGACTCTATAAAACATGTAGGAATCCCTTTGAACCTTTTCCTAATCATGGCAGCCTCTAGAATAGCATCAAAACATGAGTTTGGACATGAAAACATGAGATTAACGTATGAGTGATCAATATTTCGAAAATAATAATATGCATACCAAGCTTTTCATACAAACGATAATTAACACGATACTACGATGTGATAGACGAGAAAAGGAGATGTATGGCGTGCCTTTGCATTTTAAACGCACGAATATTCGACGGCGATGCGAGGAACTTTGACGTAGGAGCCTAGGTTGAATTTTTCTTCAAAACCTCACAATTTTCCTTCCAATTCTACGTGTGGGGTGTGCTTTAGGGTTGCTAGGAGTTTGAGTGTGTGTGGAGTGTGTGTGTGGCGTGGGGCATAATGGTTTAGGGTAGGGTTTTTGTGTATTAAATAGTTAATTAATCATTAATTAAGTTTAGGCCTCTTAAGCATAAAAATTAGGCCCATTGGTGCTTAATTAAATATTAAAAATAATTTTGTTTATTAAAGTGCGTGAATTTATTAGCCGGGTTGACAAAACATTCGAGTTTTTGTTGAAAATCTAACACCGAAAAAATTTACGCCCCGGCGTATAAAATCACATCAAAACTCCTTATTTTCAAAAATATGAAAAAATCATCACTCATATTTTAAATAATCAAAAACAATTATTTAATAAAAACATTTTCTACTTTTCAGCCCTCGGTCTCCGTTCCTCGATCGCAACTCGAATAACCTTTAAAAATACATTTTAATGCAACCATGTAGAAAAATATATTTTAAACATGTCAACATGCACAACATAATTAATTCATGCAATTAAAATATTTAATTAAAATATAAGAGAATTTAATAACTGCATGCATGTGGTTCGCGTGGACCTTTAAATTTTCGGGGGCGTTACAACCAGGGACCTCTCCACCCGGTAAAGTATGACCGGGGATTTATGTATGTGGGAGTGGACATCCGGTTGAAAGGCTGCGGTGATCCCTGCCAGCCCAGTACTGTGGTTTAGTCTGATCAAGCGATTTATGTTACGGGCCACTTGCTTTGAACATTTTTCTACGCAAAATTAAATATGATTATGTATGTTATGATGGAAGAACATTTATGAAAATGTTTTTGCAGTTATGACATGTCTATGTTTATGTATGTTCAACTGTTATTTCGTACACGTTGCTTTCAAATGCATGTGATTTTATTAAGTACTATTTGCTATTCATGATTTATGTGTGTTGAGTCTTTAGGCTCACTGGACTTGATCGATGCACATGTTGATGCTTTTGAGGAGACATGAGGTGCTGACCAGTGAGCTTGCTCAGATTGTGTTCAGTGCAAACTCGAGGACCGCTATTGTTATGAAATGATTTTATATACGTTAAACTTTTTACTCTGATTTTATTTATTCAAAATTTTGTGGCAAAAAAGTATTTTCAAATGTTCGTTTTGGATAATGCTTTTATAGTAGTGATGAATGATATTTTTTATGTCATGAAAATATTTTTTACTTGGATTATTTTCAAGAATTTAGTCGATTATTTTATTTAAATTCAGAAGGCGAGAGTTTATTATCTAAAAAAAATATTTTCCACAAATTTTAAAGTAGTATTAATTATTTTCTTACGGGATGTTACACAATCATTATTATATGTATCAAAAGAATATAGTGAACATATAAACTCAACAAATTCGTCCATACATAACAAATAATGGATATATCAAAATCGAGAAGTATACCATTCATAGATTTAAATTTTCAAAATTTCACATATGTAAGTATATTTAAACTTTAAATAAAACTTCATAATATTTCAAACCTCAAAATATCCTCAAGAAAATACTCGTGCACTTCAAAATTATTAAACATAAATTTTTTTCCTATAAACAATTTAAAAGCAGATGAACAAGCAACATATATCGTAACAAGAAAATAAATATTTAACATGGTTCAGTCATCTTTCAGCCTTCAACAATTCATAAATTTTTTGTCATACACATATTATCCATGGATCCAGAAGTCGGCAGAGACATCCTGACTGGGAAACCGATAACTTGATAGCACATCAAGACCCCGTAAACAATCAAAACCTTACCACATGACAAGTTAACATTTTTAACTTCTCAAAAAATCTGTACTTTTAACCTTCAAACATTTCCAACTCATTAAAAAATCTATAAACTTGTAAAATAAACTTTATGACATGCAGCACCTCACTATCTAGACATGTCAAAATGGGTTGGTGGGGCAGGGCCAGCCCGCAACCCGCCATTAGGCGGGGCGGGGCGGGCCAGCCTGCCATTTTGGCGGGCCTCTAAATGGTCAACCCAGATCAACCCACCTTGGGCCGCGGGTTAGACGGGCCGACCCGCTTATTTTTTTAAGAAAAAAATGCTAAACATATTTCAGTCAAAGAGTTTCATAAAATAATTAAAAACATTGAAATAAGAAATTAAGAAAGTATACAACATAATCCATAAAAAGTAAAACGTTTAAACCAAACATGAAGATTCACACATGGAAGAGAACATAAGGTCGAGGAAAGAGACGGTTGTAAATTTTAAAAAATATTATATCTTCAACAATACACATAATTAGCAAACCTCCGTCGGGTCCACAAAATTTCATTGCAACTCGTCGGACTTCAAATGAAACCACTCTTGGGTTCACAAACAACTGCTATGCTTACAAATTATTTTAAGATTCATGAATAAAATTTACATGAATTTCTTCCTTTTGTTTTCTTTATGTATATCTGTAAATTTCTTTTTTTTTTTTTAATGTATATTTATTGTAAGAATAAATTATCAATAAATTTGTTCTAAGAGTAAATTATCAATATATTTGTTCTAAGACATGGAGGCGCATGAAACTTATTCCAATTTTTATATAAAACTTAAAACTTAAAAACATAAAATTTTATCCTAATTTGGCGGGCCGGCCCGCCCCGTTTGGGCTCGACTCGTCTTGGCCCGCAACCCAAACGGGTTACTATTTTATCAACTCAACCCTGTTCAATTTTTATAGCGGGACGGGCCGGCCCGACGGGCCTAACCCAATTTGACAAGTCTATCACTATCACACGCATACATTGCACACAATGTTCTAAATGGCGGTCGAGGCGGCCGCCTACTGCCTTGACCGCATCGTCTATGCATGAGGCGGGTGTTTTAGGCGGAAGCTACACTGAAACGTCTGCCCTTTTTATTGCTTTAAAAGTACTAGAATTTTTTTTAACATCCCAATTTTTGACCATGACAAATAACACATGTATAAAATATTTTCCCCTTTAAATTAAAATTTCAACAAACTAGCATTTTAAAAATCAAGTGCAATAGTCATAAAATGAAATCGTCAACTGTTTTACCCAACCTAAATAAAGCAATAAGTTTGAAAAGTATAGCTCATACTAAACCTCTCAAAAATCTCTCAAAAACATAAATAAATAGTCTTAAAAATCTTTATCTAAAATCATTAATCATAAAACATAATGCGGAAATAGCAGAAGCGCTGGTCCTCGGGTTGTGTGCACCGACAGTCCAGTAGAATCACCCGTCAAGACCTCCCTCGTACCCACCTGCATCCATCACACCTAGTGAGTCTAAAGACTCAACACACCATAATATTTATAACAAATAATACGTAATACAGTCAACATATAACAGTGAAAAATACTTGTACTTAAAATATCGTTTTCATGAAGATGCATAAACCTCAAACATGAACATTTTCGTACACCTTTTATGATGCATGAACTTTAAATAGAAACATTTTCATAATGATGCATCAACTTTAAGCATAAACATTTTCATGACATGCATCACATAAACCTTAACATTTTCCTTTCTTTTTCCTCAACATGACATAACATAAAACCTTTTTAACATGATCATAAACATTTTTCCTTTTCCTTTTCTTTTTCCTTTGTTGAATTCAGATCGTTAATTGTAACTTTCCTCAACATGACATGAAAATCGATGGATCCATCTACATGAAACCACAGTACTGGGCGGCGGGGACATCAGCGACGCTCTCACCGGTCAACTGAGCCTTGGCCTAACATGATCGAATAGAAATACGATCGTCGGGGCTCCCTCTGGGGCCTTCTCCCATAAATGGGCTCCCTCTGGGGCCTTCTCCCCTCACGATATTCCCATTCTTCCTCAAACCTCATAATCTCATAACCTCATATTCGTGATAATGGAAACACGATCGTCGGGCTCCCACTGGGACCATCACCCTCACGACGTCGCCATTATTAACGAATTAGTCACAATCACTTCACTTCCTTCAATATTTTTCATTCACATCACTTTATAAAAATCATGGATAACATAACATTTTTCATTTTTAAAACCAAGCATGCAACATGTATTTTAAATGTCTTCCGTAAATCATAAAAATTCCTTAAACACTTAAAAATCATATTTTTATCATGAAAAATTCATAAACATTTAAAAATAATCATATTTTCATAAAAACAGCATTTAGGGCACTGCCATGACCTTTACTAATTTCTATGTGTAAAAAGACCATTTTACCCCTAGACTCGACATTTTACGATTTCGACTTTTTTTTCGTGAGTTCATGACTCTAACATGTCCCAAATAATTATTTAAGCCTAAATTAATTTTCCCATAATTTTATTTGACTTAAAAATTAGACTTTTTCATTTATACTTATTTAATTGTTTTGACGGTGTTTTAATCCCAAAAAATCCCAAACTTCAATATAAAATTCCTAAATTAAAAATTTAGACTCATAGTAATTATTTAAGCCTAAACCTAATTTTTCATAATTTATTAAGCCTAAATCTAGGCATTTCAATTAACTCGTTAATTAGCGTTTCGTGCGGCGATTAAATCCCGGATAAATCCAAAACTCGTTATTTTGATCCCAAATTTTTAACATAGCGTTTTTATGATTTATCCTACCCTTCCAAGTCGTGAGCCACCCCCGTGGACCCTTGTATTCAATTTTACTTCTTAAATTTCGTTTTTGACCCTTTATCGAACACGCCGAGCCATCTCCTAATTTACTCGAGCCACGCCCGAGCCACCTCGAGCCAAAAATTAGCCAACCCATCTAGGCACCCTCCTGACCAAGCCCAAGCCCCTGAACCTAACCCATGCTCGCTCAACAAACTGCTGAACAGCAGCCCAGTTTGCATGTGTGTGTACGTGAGGAGTTCTAACTACACTAGGAATCTTTACTAGCCTAGGGCTCTTCCAGCCATCTAACCACCGACCACCCATGACCCTAACCTTCCCTGGACCACGCCCAGACAAAGCCCAGACCCACCCAGCCCCTGGACCCTGCGCACGAGCCACCTGAAGAAGGCAGCAACCTTTGCGCTTCAAACATCCCTCACGTTTCTGGTTTTCTTCTCGTGCCCTGCCTGAACCAACCCCTAGCAGCCCCTGCCCCAACCTTAGACCACCTTCTCTAGACCCTAAAGGACCTAGTTTCACCCAGCCCAGCCCCCTGGCCGAGCCCCTCCTCCCTGCCAACACTTCTGAAACATGCGCATGCTTCCCCCTAAACTCACGGGTGGAGTCCTAACTTGCTAGGACTCCTCCCCAGCCCTTGGCCACGAGTCCTAGCATGGCTAGGACTCCTTCCCAGCCCCTAATCGAGACCCAGCTGTGACCCAAGCTAGGCCATGCATCCAGGGGCGGAGGGACATCAGGGTGGCCCAATTTTTTTTGAAAAAATTTATAGGTAAATTTTGTATAATTTTAGAATAATATGATAGTAGCTCGGGTATATCAATTTAAAATATTTAAAAATTTTAGAGAATTAAAATTCCATGCATCGATAATCCCTTAAACCGAGCCCCATGATCAATACGTTCCGATTTCGGTCCCGACTTGTTTCTATTATTGTTTGTGGCGTGTTGTGTAGTTCTAGGACCCCTTAGACTCGTGTAAAACATTCCTATAACATATTCCTAATCATGGCAGCCCCTTCTAGCACATATAAATCATGTTTTGGAACACAATCAAGCTTTTAAAAAAATTCATGAAGATGCATGAACGAAAATATTCAAGGGTGCAACTTGTTTTTCATTCAAAACTCAATTAAATAAATATTATGGTGTGATAGATGAGTAAAAGGAGAATTATGGCGTGCCTTTGCATTTTAAACACACGAAAAACCGTTGACGGATCGAAGAACGACGGCGAGGAGACGACGGCTAGAAAACCTTTGCAAAAACTTGAAGCTTCTCCCTTGAAAATTATTATGTGGGTGCCGTGTAATTTGTATGAAAGAGGGGTGGGGAGAGTTTTCCAATTTTTAAAGAGTGGTGGCCGATTATTTTTTATGCTAGAATAGGGTTTTAGGTGCTTTAATATATTATATACTCTAATTAAATTACTAACTAGACTTTAGGCCTATTAAGCCACAATTAAGTCCATTAGTCTTTAATTAGAATTAAATAAAATATATTAGTAAGGTTTTGATAAAAATAGTTTGTGAATTAAATAGCCGGGTTGTCAAAAAGTTCGTATTTTAGTTGAAAAACCAACACCGATAAAATTTACGTCCCGGCGTATAAAATCACCTCAAAACCCTTTATTTTTAAAAATACTAAAAAGCATCGACCATATTTTAAATAATTAAAAATAATTATTTAATAAAAATATTTTCTATTTTTCAGCCCTCGGTCCCCGTTCCTCGATAGTCACTTGAATATTCCTTAAAAAATACAATTTTTATGCAATCATGTAGAAAAATATATTTTATATATGCAAGTATGCAAAACATAATTAATTCATGCAATTAAAATATTTAATTAAAATACAAAAGAATTTAATAATTGCATGCACGTGGTTTGCGTGGACTTTAAAATTTTCGGGGTGTTACATACACGACGTTGGGTCACCGGGTCGAGGCGGCGAGCAGGCGAGCGAGGCGAGCAGGCGAGCGAGGCGAGCAGTCAAGATTTTTAAGTTGTAGTCAACAATTTTAAAAATCTAGTCAAAGTCAACTAATTCTAAATATCAAAACCCTAGCACACTTCACTTTCTTAATTTTATTTTTGGTTTTCACTCTCAACTCTCAACTTTCAAATCTCAACCACCACACACAGTCTATCGCCCGCCGCCAACCGCCGCCAGCAGTCAGAATATTTAGGTTAGACATTGCATATTTATTATTTATCATAGTTTTTTAATAATATTTCACATTTTGTGATTTCAAAAATCAATTTTTTTCCTATTATTAATTTATTATTGATTTATTGTTGAAGATTAATATGATGATGAATATTTATTAATTGCACATTATCTAGATGACATTACATTGTATGAAGCTTCTTGTGTTTAAATATTATTTAATTGCACATTTTACATAAAAAAAATTATGACTATTTGTGATTATATTGCATGATTATATAAAAAAATTACTTAAAAAAATTCAACCGCCTAGGCATCGCCTGGGCACCGCCGAGGTGGCCGAGGCGGTACGACCGCCCCGCCACTGCCTCCCCCCATTTACAACCTTGATTGAACACATACACACACTCTACACACACATGCACACACACTGCATACCTTCGGCACACATTTTGTACACACTGCACACTCATTCTCTGCAAACTATTGCACACACATTGCATACAATTGCACAAACACTGCACACATTTTGCACTCTTTGCACACACACACACACACACTCTGCACGCACATTGCACGCACACACACATTGCATACACTTGCACAAACACTGCACAAATTTTGTACTCTTTGCACACACATACACACACTCTGTACGCACACACAGATTGCATACGCTTACCCAAACACAGCACACATTTTGCACACACACATACACACACTCTGCACACACATTGCATATACTTGCACAAACACTGCACATATTTTGCACTCTTTGTACACACAATACACACTCTGTACGCACACATAGATTGCATACACTTGCACAAACACTGCACACACTTTGCACACACACATTATACACACACAGCACACACATTGCATACACTTGCACAAACATTGCGCACATTTTGCACTCTTTGCACACACAATACACACTCTGTATGCACACATAGATTGCATACACTTGCACAAACACTGCACACATTTTGCACTCTTTGCACACACAATACACACACTCTGTACGCACACATGGATTGCATACATTTGCACAAACACTGCACACATTTTGCACACACATACACACACTCTGCACACACATTGCACGCACACAAATACAAACACTATGTACGCACACACAGATTGCATACGCTTGCACAAACACAATACACATTTTACACACACAAATACACACACTCTACACACACATTGCACGCACGCACACATTGCATACACTTGCACAAACATTGCACACATTTTGTACACACACATACACACACTCTGCACACACATTTCATATACTTTCACAAACACTGCACACATTTTGCACTCTTTGCACAAACACATACACACACTCTGCACACACATTTCATATACTTTCACAAACACTGCACACATTTTGCACTCTTTGCACAAACACATACACACAGTCTGTACACACACAGAGATTGCATACACTTGCACAAACACTGCACACATTTTGCATACACACATTATACACACACTGCACACAAATTGCATACACTTGCACGAACACTGCACACATTTTGCACTCTTTGCACACACAATACACTCTCTGTACGCACACATAGATTGCATACACTTGCACAAACACTGCACATATTTTGCACTCTTTGTACACACAATACACACTCTGTACGCACACATAGATTGCATACACTTGCACAAACACTGCACACATTTTGCACACACACATTATGCACACACTGCACACACATTGCATACACTTGCACAAACATAGCGCACATTTTGCACTCTTTGCACACACAATACACACTCTGTATGCACACATAGATTGCATACACTTGCACAAACACTGCACACATTTTGCACTCTTTGCACACACAACACACACACTCTGTACGCACACATAGATTGCATACACTTGCACAAACACTGCACACATTTTGCACACACACATACACACACATTGCACGCACACACACATTGCATCCACTTGCACACACATTGCACACATTTTGCACACACATTGCATACACTTGCACAAACACTATACACATTATGCACTCTTGCACACACACACACACATGCACATACTTTGCACACGGCACACACACTGCACACATACACACACTCTGCACACTCTCGACACACACTTTGCATAAACAATACACACATTTTGCACATTCTCCGTACACACATTTCATACACACTGCATAAACACTACGGGCACAAATTTTGCACAAACTCTGCACAAACATTGCACACATACATGAGAACACCACACATGCACTGCACACATTCCGCACACACTGCACAGAATCTGCACACACACATTTTCTACATGCATTCAAACAGAAAAATCCAAACTAAAATTCTCAACTTTAAAAAATACCATAATGAAACGAACGAATTACATTTGCCTTTTATGTTTAGGTTGAGATGCTTCAAAACTTGCACCAGATATTTGAGAAAACCACGTGTTCTTTGAGTCAAACGAAAATGAGTTTGGATCGAAGATTTTCATACAAAAGGCTGAAAAAAATTAAAAGATAAGACATTAAATAATTCTTTGGCTAGAAACTTGAAATAAAACATAAAACTTGAAACCCTTTTAATCTACAGAAATTCTCTTTATCGTTCTCGGATGTTTTCACCGGAAACAATTTCGAGCACTCCTCACATGAAAATTTAAGAAAAATCTTTGGACATCAGCTAAAAAAATTATCGAAGTTAACATCCAATTTAAACAATTAGACCAATAAGTAAATAAAAGCAAGAACGCCGCTCTTTGTCCGATATTTTTTGCATTACACTTTTTCACATGCTACATTTTTTCCGTATAGTCACCATAACGCAATGATTGAAACAGACATAAAATTTTTATTTAAAAAAAAAAAAGAAAGAAAAAGAAATAGTTAAAATTACGTTGGCACTGAAAATGCACTTAAACATTTGCGTATTCTTGACTTTTTAGAACAAAGATTTCATGACAACTGTTGCGGAGAATTTATTTTCAATGATTATTCTACAGTCGTGATTCCACATTATCTTACCCAAAATTTTGAACATAAGCTAGATTGATTGCAATTGTTTGCCACAATTCTAACTCGGGAACGTAATCCTCCTCCCCTCGTCACCCAAAATTTGTGCTCTCCAATGCTTACCACTTTCTAGCGTAAATGCTAGAGTGAAGAAAGAATAAAAGTGTGCATCAGACTGAAAGTCCATTTATACTAATGAGCCCAACAAACTCGCACATATTTTAAAGAGTGTCTAATAAACTCTGAACAAATCCTAAAAATATACGACCAGTATCCTATTGATGTTAAATGTGGTGACAGTGGCTCCTTGCGCTTGTGATTTGTTTGTTTGCCGCAGATCTGAGATTAAGCTATATATATGTGTGTGTGTATAAACTACAAGTTTCAAACAAACATTCATACTATATAAGCTGTTCAAAAAAAGAGAATTTGAATATTGATGCAGGAAAAAAACTATAATGTCCGTCCATGAAAGGGAAGGAAGGTCAAAACCCAGTTCATGTCGTCAAAACCCAGTTCATGTCGACGGTGATACAGCCCAAGCACCATTTCATGTCCTCCGAGGTGAATTTGCTTGAACGTTGTTCAGGCCACCTAACGGTATGCTGCTTGAATTTTTCGATTTTTTGCTCCCAGAAAGCTGCAAGAGATGTAAGATGAACAAGTTAAACAACGCATTGAGTGAAACTTAGGAGGGACAAGACCATATCTTTATGCATGGTACATGCACAAGTTCGTAGAAAATTTTAAGAACGGAATTGTAAAGTGGCTGTAAAAATTGGAATTAAAATTAAATTTCACTCATCACATCATCGGCATTTCTCTTAAGCTTCTTTCCTGTTCCCAGAAAGTGGAGCACTTCATGTTTGGAACGAAATTTGCGTCCCGATGGATCAAAGAAGTACTGCATATGTCGGATGTTAGGCATAAATAGCCAAGGATATAGTTGACAGTATACATATAGAAATGCATAAGAAAAAAGATCGCCTACAAAAAAATAAGTGGAAATAGATAGAATGACTAAAAATTATTGGAACACACAAGAAAGTGTAACATAAGAAATCATGAATAACTGTTGGCAATTAATAGCACTAAAAAATGAACTCAATAACGGATTAGAACATTTAAACCTAATTGCACAATGTAATTATCTCCACGGGTGATATATTTTCAGGAGGGGAAAGGAGGCAGCCTTGAACAAACACAGAAAACATTTTATTCATGTACTATAATCAATCAGTTTCTTAAAATAGTCTCATTTTCACATTTCTCGCCAATAAGGTGGGATCAACACATGCATTCATAACTACTGAACAGGTCATATTGCACCATGAACAAAAGAGAGAAAAGTCAATTAACTGAAATATGGTATACACAACCTAAATGGTTAGCTCTATGACATTTCTTGCAGGCACTATCTTATGAACAAAATTCTGCCACTGCCACAAACACCACAGTCTTGTGTATGTTTCAACATAATTGTCAACAAACCCTGTTATATTAGAACTGGTTTTCCAGCAAAATATTATAGAAGACACAATCATTGCAGTGCTGATCTCTATCATCAAATAAAGTATTAACCAGTAAGTAATGTGGGTGATCACATCTCAAGTTGGATTTACCATAATAACAGGTTATTAAAAAAGTTACATTTTGAAATATTAAGAAAAAGGAAAATTTCCGCATCTATAAATGCGACCAAGCTTCTACCTTAAACTTTTGAATCAAAATAGTGCTCTAAACAAACTTGTAGGCCTACATCTCGCAGTAAATCCCCACTTGCTCAATAACAAGCATAGGATTACAACATACAGCAACCTTAGAACTCCAAATCAGTCGAATATAATCCAAAATCCTCAATTGTCTCCAAAAACATGACACATTTAAACTTTCAGTATAAACAATTTTTCATAATATGAGGAAAAACTGACACGTTTATTGAGTTTTAATTTTAATTAAATTATGTTTATCATTTGAAAAGGTCAGCACTTACGAAGTCCATTATTCAACTTGCTAAAATCTTTGCCAAATTTTACGTAAAATGTAAAAAAAAAAAAACATTCAATGAGAAATAATAGATTTTTGGTTTTCAAAATATCAGAAGAAGACAACTTTTTTTTTGAATAAGAGTAGAACACAACTTTACAGAAGGGGAACACGTGTTAAAGAAAGAATTCCAAATCTGCTAACCTATAGAAAGAAATCATTCAAATTGAAGACGGATAACATCCTAGCTTATTGTAAGGAAACATGATATTCTAATCATTTATTCAAATTGAGTTCTTGAATTTCCCATGCGTGTATCTTTTTTAAATAACTTCCGTTTTGGCCGATGAGTTGGGATCCTTGCTGGGCTGGTTTATGGCCAACGATTGTGAGTTGTTAGGTTCGAAACATCACCTCCTTTGGAGAATCGGGTTTGTCCTCAAACGCGAACTCTGGAAACTCAGTTGCTAAAGTCACTGCATCTTCCGAAGAGGCTTCAGCTGGAGATAACCTCTGCCAATGCACCAGAAGCGCTATCTTCCCCTGGCATGATCCCGCTTCAGCACTGCTTGTGGAATGGGACAGAATCTTTCTTTTTGTATCGGTGGATCTCCTTTATAATATTTCCAGCACGATAATACACGGAAAACTGGACGAATGCGAGGGTCTGCGGGGCTCCAATTTGTACATTGTAGGTCCAATCTGGGTATGATCTGGAATGGCCCAAAGTAACAAGCTCCCAATTTCTTGTTGGGTTGAGCGGCCACACCAATTTGATGGCATGGCTGCAATTTCGACCAAACAAATTCTCCAACATTGGAACTGAAGTCGTGATGGTTAGCATCATACCCACTTTTCATGCGGTTCTGAACCTAGTATAAGCGATGCTTCCAATATGCCAGTATCTACCTAAAAACTCCTTAGAGCTCGTACTGTGGTCGGTAAGGGCCACTGTTTGATGGCTGCGATCTTGTCTTCATCCACGCTGACCCCTTCATGAGAAATCATATGGTCGAGATAGGCCACTTTATGCTGAGCCAAGAAGCATTATAACACTTCGAATATATTTTTATAAGACTGAGAACACCAGCTTCAAGTGCTGTAAATGGGTTTGCCATGAGTCACTATAGATTAATATATCGTCGAAAAAGACCGGTACAAGTTGCGCAGGTACTCCTTAAATAGAAATCACGAGAGCTTGAAAAGCGGAAGGCGCGTTTGTGAGTCCAAAAGGCATGACTAAAAATTCAAAGTGGTCATGATGAGTCTTCCCTTAGGGTCCATTAAAATTTAGTGGTAGACGGAACAAAGCTCTAATTTCGGAAATATATAGCCACCTGTAATTCATCCAATAGTTCGTCAATGACGGAAATGAGAAACTTATCTTTTATAGTTTTTGTATTGAGTGCACAATTGATAGGTTTATATTTTTATTTATTTATTTATTTGAGTTAATTTATTGCGGTTAGGAGAATTTTAATGGTTTAAAATTATTTTTTATAGTTCGTAATCATTATTTTTTATTGTGAAAGTGATGAAATCGAATCAAAACATGGGGAGAAGATTAGCATTTGAATGAGTTCGGCATATCGAAGCAACAACGCAAACGAAAGAAAAAGAAACACAAGCCCGTGGTACAATTAGTGACAAGAGGATCGTGTATTGCCCTTGCTAGGGTCATGTGTGGCACAACATTAAACCAAGGAGCAAGATTTATTGTAGCAAGGTTTCATATGATACATGAACGAGAGGAAAGAACAATTCAAGGTGTCGTGTATGCAAGTATAGAGAATGAAGCAAGGAAAGTAATGGGTCGTGTACAAGAAGGAAATTAAGATAGAAAATTGTTAGAAGGAACATGTGCCACCGGAATAAATCTTAGAAGGAACGGTGCGCCAAGTGCATTAAAAGTTGAGAAGAACAACTTATACATAAACCATTTCACAACACCGCATTCAGCCGAATCTTGTCAATTCTCGACTTTTTAGGAAAAATCTGAAGTATTCTACCAAGTTGAACGTGATATTGAGGATCCCAAATAAAATCGAATACACAAAAAAGAAAGGAGATCAATCGAGATTCTGAAGTTTCAAAAAAAAGCAGAAAAACAACAAAAAGAAAGGGGTCATATGAATAGAAGGATGGAACAACGCTTTGGAACTTCACTTTTGCAAATTTATTTTTCCTTTTCTTGCACTTTTTACTTCTTATTATTTTTGCTTTTATATTTTAGTTAGATTTTATGGTCTTGTGGCGGTAAACTTAAATTCTTGGATGAGGAAGACAAAAACTTGAAATTATTAACTTGTGAGATTTGCGGTATTGTATAAATTTTGTTTAATTTATGTTTAGTATTAATTGTTTATTTGGTTTATATGATCATTGATTATTCATTATCTTGCTAGACTGACCGACTAGTTTCTATTTATATAACTTATTGTTGAACTATATATTAAATCTACAATTGTTTGATCCCTCTCATTTGAGAACCAAATGAGATTAATAATTTTTCGCTTTTAAATTTATGAATTTTTAGAGAAAATAATTGACTAAATTAAATGTAACTGCTTGTGTTCATGTTGTTTAGCACCATCACTCTTTGTAGTTTTTAATGTTATCATTAAATTAAATAATTATCACTTACATGAGATTATTTAATTGATAAGTATTAATTAGATTCTTTTTGTTTAATTTAACCAATAATAAGGCAAGATATGAATTGAATTTCCATTAGTGAATATTCAAATATAAATTAATGTTATAAAATCGATGATCAAGTTAATAAATTTCATTGGTAGAGTTGATCAAAACCAAGGTTAATTTTCATTGATGGTTAGTAATTTAGATTTTTAGTCTTGCATCCTAGTTAGTTTATTTGTTAAATTCAATTTGTACTTTCTTAGTAGTAATTAAACTTGAAAAACCCTAGAGTGATTTTTATTGTTTTTAATTCTTTAGCACAATAAATTCATACCTCCTCAAGGAAAATACTCATACTACTACATCTTTATTGATTTGATTGATTCCGGTTAATTTGGGTGAGATACGATTACTTGCTACCGATGATAATCAACACACATTCAGCACATTGTATCAGACTATCGAACCAAGAGGACAAGTGAGGAGAACATAAAAGCATTGTGGCAAATTATACATTTATTCAACATATCTTCACATTGTTTCTCAATCTAATCCTTTTGTGCAAAAGGAAAATGATAGATACCCAAATCGGATTTTTCCCCTGCTCCACAGTGAATTCCCAATGCATAGTGTCCAAGGTTTTGAGCCAAATCAAGCTTAAGACCGCATCAAATTCCCCTAGGTTGAGAATAAAAAATTCCATTAAAAAAACTTTGGCCTTCCAAGCTAAAAGCATGTCTGGGAAGACCCCTGAACAGACTAAACACGACGGTGACGCTTAAAACCATTCATTGGTGCACGTGAAGTCCCAATCATGAGGTCAACAAAGTAATCCAAGAAACAATGAGTCCTCCTTGAATCAATAAGAATCGGTATAGAAGTTTGCTGAATAAATCCAAAAACTTGCATTGTTTGGACCCACCACATCCCATTAAATGCATGTATAGAAATTTATGGATCATTCAGGTTTTCTTTTGTCTCAAGTGGATCAGGTGGCTCGTCCATGCTCCTTTCAAACCTGAATAACTGAATTGGTAACGGGGTGGATAAACCTCGTCACAGTTAAAACATAGTTCGTGAGAGTGTCTTTCTTCTATTTCTCCTTGAGATAATTTTTTTACTAATGGCAAACAAGGTGGTGGTGAGATATGCCAAGCGGGTTCAATCTAGCCTCCGTTCATTTAACCTAGCAAGACATCACAGTTGTTGATGAAGATCCACTTCCACCGTGATATGTTCTAGCAAGCCATGAAAGAATATTTGAACTTCTGGTTAGCTAGCAAGATACCCAACTCGTGCAAATAATTGTTCAAAGCGCCATTGTCAGTCTTCGACGAAGTCTTGTTAACGTAGTTTAACCAATGCCCCCCAACTCATTACTGCAAATTTGAGGCTCGAAATACATCCAAGTGAAAAGAGACAAGTCCCACTTTCTCTGCCTCTGGAATGCATTAGCGGAAAAAATATTCACAATGCTTGAGCCGATCTTCTGGATTGGTCTGGCAATTGTAGCATGGGACATTGATCGTAAAGAATTTAGGGACACCAATGGTCCCTAACTCGCGACTGGGCCGGGAACGGGGTTCTAGTCTAGTGTGGCTCTTATATGGCTCTCGTGATTGCCTATGTGGTTAGTGGTGAGAGTGAAAGTTAACAGCACAAATTATTTGGCAAGTTCACGGTGGCGGCGTTCTGCTGCAGTCTTGTCATCCTTGTACAGCTATAAGAAAGCATCAAATTCCTGCTGAAACTCTTGCGATTCACCCGTAACACTGGTCTCTGATGCCAATATGCTACATCCCCTTGAAACGGAATGAGTTATTGATCTTGTAAATGGTTGAAACAAAAAGTCAGCGATCTCCTATTTGCTTATTTGATTTTTGGCCATTACGACCTATTGTGTGAATACGTAATCGAGGCTCGTTGGAGAGAACCTCGTGATCTCATATTCAATATATTTTTGTAAGAATGCAAAGATAAAATTTTATTCAAGAATTCCTTCAATAAATACAAAAGAGTGTCCCTCATTCACATTACATAAATAATTCCAAATCTTCTAACCTACAGAAAGAAATAATTCAAAATAAAGAAAGATAATATCCAATTTTATCGTAACCAAACATAATTTGATGATAATTAATTCAAAGAGAGAGAATTAACTAGTATCCCAGACTTTGATGTATCTTTTGTAAATAACTTTCTCTTTAGCAGATGAGTTTGTATTGAGGTACAATAATTGTCTCTACTAAGTAGAGCGATCGAACAATGACGTTTGAGCTTCTATACGGTTTAAAAGATTTGAATTGCACTATTAGCAATAGCTATACCTTTTGGTAAAGCGGTAAGCGCTCGATCCTACAATTAGTATCAGAGCTAAAGTCATGGGTTCGATTTCCATTGATGACAAAAAGTGCAATTATTGAGAGTGAAATTGTTGAGGTGCAATAATTGTCCCTCCTGCATAGAGCGATCGAACAATTGCGTTTGGGCTGCTATGTGGTTTAAAATATTTGAGTTACATCATTACCACCGGTTATATCTTTTAGTTTAGCGGCAAGCGCGCAGTCCTACAGTTCGAATCCTTGCTGGGCTGGTTTATGGCCAACAACGAGTTGGCACAAGCCATTGATTTTGAGCATTTACAAGGCCAAATTATTTGGATATGTATAATGTATTGCACATGTTTTGTCCACAAAACATTTGGTCCAACGATTAATATTTTATTTGTTTATTCCTAAAAATTTGGTCTGGCGACAAAATTTAAAATAGCCACCATTTACCTCTGCTAACATAAACAACACAGGCTGCAAGAAAGAGATAACCACCAGATATGTGGAGTTAATGTTAAAGCTGGTCTGAATTTGTCGAGAATTTTTTACTAAATAACTGTTGGGCATTACAAAAACAAAATCACGTATTAAAATTGTCGAAAGAACACACAAACACACCGCTGTATGAACTAGTCCAATCATTTCTTAATTTATATCAGCTGAAGCTGTCATAAATTGCCCAACTGGGAAAAATCAGCTACCTGAAGAGGCTGGGCTGGGATTTTGCCATAATGTTTCACCAATGTATAGAGTTCTAGCAACAGTTAGTTAATAACAAATTGCATAACTGTATGTTAAAGTCAATAAACTCTTGTTTAAACCGACTATATGGCGCTAAATTGAACAAACTTGGCAACACACATAACTCAAGGTTGAACAAGCTTACTGCTTAAACTTGCAGATTTGTGGGTGATGCGGAAACTTAAATGTTTCCCATCAGTTCAATATAGCCATGGTCTAATTATATTCTGGATTAGAGTCCACAACTTAACAGTAACAGTCTAACAGAAACCTACATTTATAGAAATGAAAAACAATGGACAAAATTACAGACGAATCAAAAAGGAAGTATCACGCAACAAACATAAATATAGCAGTAACAGAAACCTTAATTTGTAGAAATGAAAACCAATGTACAAAATTCACAAACGAATCAAAAAATGGAAGTATCAGGTAACAAAATACGAGGCAAAAGTAAGGCGCGAAAAGAACTGAAAGCCTAGAACCAAAGAAACCATACTCTGTCAATAAGTCCAGTAGAGGCGCCAGAGGTGCGAACTCTCAAGTCAATCCTCCAGTCCTCCGGCAACCATTCGGGCCTCTTGGCCATTTCCTCCATGCTTCGCCTCTTCGCCACCTTGGGGGTCGGCTCCGGCAAAACATCCTCCGGGGCCACCATCGAAATAGGTACCGCGTCGATGACGGGCATCGATTCAAAGCCACCTCCCCTTTGATGGTGCTGGGCCTCCGGGAAGTCGCTTCCATCAGCGGTTTCGAAACCCAGAACCGGTTCGGGTCGGGTGTGGTTAGGATATTCGGGTTGCGGCATGGCAATCTTTGCGGAAACAGTTCAAAATTCGAACAAGCAAAACTAAGAGTAATGCGAAAAATAAATCTACGAGCTTTACAGTAATAAATGCTTTAAACTAATTATTGACAAAAACCAAAGAGTCCCTCTTCAATTGCAAGTGCCATTTTCCCCCCAAACTTTTCAAAAATAGACCAATTCGATCCGTGTTCGAAAGTGGAGTCGAGTTGTCAATGCGAGTTGGGCGTGTCAGGTTGACCGCCTACAAAGTTTAACGGAATGAGTTGGAAAAGTCTTAACCCATTAAAAGTCTGGTTTCCACTTGACCGACCTGTGCGGGTCACAGGCCTCAGGCAGGCCAACCAGATAGAAAGCCCGTCGTAGGCGGGTTTTTGACGAGTCGGTCCAACCCATTTGACAGTACTAAGGTGGATTAGTTGAGGACTAACGTTTGTTCTCCTTTTTATATGACCAAATCATGTTAAGAGTCTCTATCTAATCTTATCATCTACAGAGAGTTACACCTAAATATATCATAATAATGTCATTCATTATTAATTGTATCTTTTGCGTTTTGTCATACATCTATCTTAAGATACACATTCTCTGCTACCGTCATCTTATGCATATGTAGTGTTGTAGTGAACAACACTTCGAGTCATAAATTATAGTTGACCGAGCAATAGTCTTGTAACATTTTTCTTTTAATCTCACATACAATCTTTTATCGCATACGACTTATGATATTATCTTCCATTTAATTCATCATGCTTTAATCATATGGTATATATCTTTTCTAATATCCCAAATCTTTTGGATAATAGATCCTAAATAGCTAAAAGCTTCGCAGCTCTGGGACTTCTCGACTTTCAATCTCAATTGAGATACTTATTCGTCTAAATTTAGGACTAAAGTTACAAGCTAAATATTTCGTTTTTGAGCGACTCATTCTAAATGTATACTCTCAAAAGTTTCACGTCATCTATCTAATTTTTTATCTACAATCTTTTTTAATTTCATCTCAAGATAATATCATCTGCAAATAACATATACCAAGGTACCTACAAATCTCAACGTATCTGGATCCTAAAGTTAACTTACATTCAAAGAATTGATTCTTTCCAAGTTTAGTGGGGAAGTAAATATGCAAAAAACAAAAACAAAAATGTTATTAGTTGTCAAATTTTAAAATTAAATAGTGTTTGTTTATTAAAAGAATTAGATCGAGTCTGAGTCGAGCTATTTGTTTTGGGTCGAGGTGGGTCGAGCTCTTCACCCCTGGCACTGCGGGCCGAGCTCTTCATGCTGTGGGTGGAGCTCGACCCACAACATCACCCCTAGGTCGAGCTCGACCCAACTGTTCACACGAGCTCTTCACTTCACACTGTGGGTCGAGCTCTTCACACGAGTACACAGTGTGAAGAGCTCGACCCAGAGCCTAGGTCGAGAAGAGCTCGATTCGAGCTCTTCACACACTTAAATCCAATCTATTGGGTCGAGTTGGTCGATGCGAATCGACCCAGTAAAATTCAAAATAAAAATTTGATTTCTTAACAATATCTCTCGTATGATTTCTTGCAGACGAATACCTTGTAGACTCATTGTTAGCCAAAAATCAAAACAATGGATGCAAAGAGGTTTGAGAAGAAAATGTTTGTGTGAAGATCGGGAATGAATGGAGTCACATGTGGTTTGAGTTGAGTTGGATCGGGTAAATTTTTTTCAATTAAATTATAAATTTTATTATATATAAAATTAAAATTATTCTAATGAAAAAAATTAATTTTTAAACAAATTTGAAAGAAAAATAAAAAGATAAATTACTCTCACTACCTTCATTTTAATAAACATTTACATCGGTCCCGTTTTCCTATTTTCCGCATATTTTACTGGCTCATCAATCAAAGGCTAGAAACATGGATTTGATTCCAAGTTCAGCTGTAAATGAAGGACCACTGTTTGCAGAGGTTGACATGGGCGGTGCTGATGCTTTTGGGCCGCCTACCTTTCGCGCCACCGTGGTTCAGGCTGCCACCGTCTTCTACGACACCGCCGCCACTCTCGGTGGCTTCCGTTTCAATTTTTTCATTTTTCTTGATGAATTGGATTCATTTGCTATTTAGGTTTCTTATGTTGATTATTATTTTTTTATTATTATGCATGCTCATGTTTGGCTGGTGTGGGAAATTTACGGTTTAGGGAACTTTAGGGAGGAAATATTTTCCAGTTGAAATAGTATTGATGAGTTTTATCATTGGAAGAAGGCTAATTGTTTTGTTTTAATCAACTGAGCATCAAGTTTCTCTATTTTTTGGTGTCAGCACCTTGTATGGAGGTAGCCGAAGGGGAAAAAATGTCACATTTCAAATGGGATTTTTCAAAACAAGTGCAAGTTATGTTCTAAGAAAATCATGAACTTCTATTTAGAATAGAATCCCTGGCTCGCTGCACCTGCTGGGAAAGGGATAGGGCAGATACTGTGATTCTTGTTTCATGTGTAATAAACTTCTGCCCTTTGGAATTTGCTGTATGAGAGTACTGAAAATGCGTGATTGTTCTGATAGATAAAGCTGAGAGGCTTCTAGCTGAAGCAGCATCATATGGATCTCAGTTAGTTGTGTTTCCGGAAGCATTTATAGGTGGCTATCCCCGTGGATCAGATTTTGGTGTTACAATTGGCAACCGTACGGCCAAGGGTAAGGAAGAGTTCCGAAAATATCATGCTGCCGCTATCGATGTTCCTGGTAAGAATTTAGCATCCGTAATATCACATAATGGCTGTCTAGATTTTGTGAGTCCACAGTCCACAGTTTTCTGCCTTGCATTTTCTGCAACTGCACCATAGGATTAGCTTGATTTTGTACCCACAGGACTTGTGTTAAGCATAGAAATTGAATTCGTAGATCTCGTAGGTATCAGCAGAATGTGGGGCTTTGCTGGAGTGTTTGGATAGAGATTCCTGTGGCATGAAACTGTTATGGCCTAGGGATATTGACCGAGTTATGGGACGGTGTATCAGTTGTTTTTTAAGATCTGTGATACTCCTTGTCTTGGATGATCTACGTCCTTTTTCACTTTCGTGATGAATTTGGGTAGAGGCTCATTAATGAGAGCACTCTTGATCTTGTAACAATATTTAGGAAGAAATTAATGTGTTTTATGATACTCGCATTTATACCCAAGTTCTGGCCAGATAAAAATGAAAAATTGTTCCTAAAATCAAGCCTCCCTAACCTATTTGGCTATTTCTTTCCTTATTTATTCTCATGGGATAATGAGTTATTCTTATTTCAAAACAAATGGATAAACATAAATAAATAAAACAGGTTAGAGTTAACCAGGAAGAAGTAACTAAAGTTTCCGGAATTTCCCATGCTGAACTGTTTATTAGTGACATCTTTTAACATGATCGAGCTATGTATTGGGCCTGTAGAGGTCTGGGCCAGTGTGTGTGCATCCTTTGTGATATTGCAGAAACGTATAATTAGCTAGAGTAACTCAGTTGTACAACCATCAGTGATGATTCTTGCTTAGGCGGGTGAAGTTATATAAAAGCATGAAGGTTCATTGGTAGCTAAAATAATTTTTGTTACACCCAAACATATGATAAGATATAAATGTTATTTTTAAGTAATTTTTGTTTTCAAAATCTTGATGTAAAAAGTTGTAATGCCAAACATATAATAAGATATACTCCATCCATTTCAATTATATATTGCGACTTTCCTTTTTAGTTTGTCCCAAATATACAGACATGTATCCATATTCAGCAATATTTTTTCTATTCTTTTTCTAATACACTTTTATTTAATTTGGGGTCTTGTAATTAACTAACTATTGGAAAGATAACAAACTATTTAGTATTTATAATCACTAATTAAACAAGGATAAATTGAAAAGTTGTTTCTATAACTGTTATGTCCAATGAATTCCTTAACCTGTATGAAAAAAGAAACAATCCAATATATTGGGACAGAGGTAGTATATATTTTTTCTATACACGTGCATTTTGTGTCTTAATGTAAAAAGTGTTTATTTTAAATAAACCCATGAGCTCTTATGCCAAGTACATGATGTGTAAATCTTAAAAGAATGTGGCGGCAGGTTAGCTAAGAGTTTCTGGACTGGAGTTTTAATGAAAAATTGATATTCCTTTTAGGTCCTGAAGTTGATCGTTTGGCTGCTATGGCGGGAAAATATAAACTGCATCTAGTGATGGGTGTTATTGAGAGAGACGGATATACTTTGTACTGTGCCGTTTTGTTCTTTGATTCTCAAGGTCGCTATCTAGGAAAGCATAGAAAAGTCATGCCAACAGCCCTAGAGCGCATAATTTGGGGTTTCGGAGATGGGTCCACAATTCCTGTTTTTGAGACTCCTATTGGAAAAATCGGTGCAGCAATTTGTTGGGAAAACAGGATGCCACTTCTAAGGACGGCTATGTATGCCAAAGGTCAGAATTTTTAGTGGTATTTGTACTTTTCACTGTACGAAAATATGACATAAGCTTACCATTGTACCAAGAGTTATAGCTGACAATGATAATGTAACTCAAATCTCTTAAACTATGAAGTAATCCAAGTGTCATATTTTGGTAATTTTACCACATAAACAGCCACTTGGATTAGCATTTGCAATTGCAGCTCCCAAACATACGACGATACCGAGTTTATAACTTTCCACAAGTTGATATGATTTTTAAGTTACAGGCTTGGTCTACTCAATTTCCGAATATCATGATCTGCCAATCCACTCGTGTTACTTGATTTCAGGATGGTAATATTTTCAGGTGTTGAAATATACTGTGCACCCACAGCTGATGCAAGAAATGTGTGGCAATCATCGATGATCCACATTGCTCTGGAAGGCGGGTGTTTCGTTCTATCTGCCAACCAGTTCTGTAGAAGGAAAGATTATCCACCGCCACCTGAGTACGTGTTTTCTGGCGTGGATGAAGATCTTACACCAGATTCTGTTGTTTGTGCTGGCGGTAGCGTCATAATCTCACCATCAGGAACTGTACTGGCAGGCCCAAATTATGAAGGAGAGGCACTTATTTCTGCTGATTTAGGTAGGCCTCTGATTTTCAACTTTGATAATTGGTTTGGAGTTTTATCGAGTTTGGCTGCCTTATGGTTTTCGTCCAGTGATCAAGTGTATTCTTTTCAAGATGTTTCTTATCATTAACATTAAATATGCAGATCTTGGGGAGGTAGTTCGTGCAAAATTTGATTTTGATGTGGTTGGTCACTATGCTCGTCCTGAAGTCCTCAGTCTGATCGTGAAGGACCACCCCATGTGTCCAGTGTCATTCACATCAGCATCTGGGAAATCTGAAACCTCTCAATAGTGATGGTATCCTTTCTAACCCATGTTGTTAAAACAATTGGTGGCTCTTAAAATTGAAATCATCCCCTGAATGACTTGTCTTCAATGTTCAGCTATTTGCCCAAATTTATTTTGTTGATATCTTGGAAAGAATCCTTCTCCACAATATGGATTTTGATTGTGAATCCCATCATAAAAATTAAAAACAGAAGGAATGCGCCTAACCTCTAGGCTCAATGAGACTCAGTCCTTCGATACATGCCTTCACCATGAAGCATGAGCCATGGTGCAGTTTAAAGGTTCATATCGCATTCTAGCCACTCCTTAAATTTAGTAACAGTGATTTCAAGATGAAATGTAAATGAATGATTTTTGTTTTTGCTTGCACGCTAATAATAATTTGTTTTATTGTCAATATATTGGATGATACGTGATGTAATTTTCTTTACATATTTAGATGATAGTATGTTATCTGATTGCCATTTAAAAGTGTACTTGTATGATCCTGATATGTGTCAGTTGAGATGGCTACTAAGCTACTGCTAGAAGTACATTGGATCTAGCGTTATGCATGTTATTGTGTTTAGAGTTGGAGTCGATGTGTCATTGTGTGAAATTTTCTTACTCAACATGATCCTCTCCCAAATCTCCTTCCTCTTAGGTCAGTTCTTCATTGTCCTCCCTCCTCCAATATCGCCTGAAAAGCATGAAAAACCAGTTAGGGGGCACCGGGATATCTCCCGGCATGATCCATCCGATGCCTAAGTCAGGCAAAACAACCATGGAAAGTAGAAAAATGAGAGAGAATGTGTGTAAAGAGAGAGGGATAGAAACCGATAAAAAAATTTGATCCCCTCTTGAAGAGGAGAAGCTGATATATATTAAACAATTCACCGTTGTTTGAATTATTAAAAAATATACCTCATTTCTCCTTTTCGCCTCAAAGATGTCGGGTCTATTTTATTGTGTAATCCTTATTCTCCTACTATTCTTGAATTGACTAGGAAAATTATGATAACATGGTAAAACATGATGACACACTACGTGACATGTCAATCGATTGTTTTAGAGTTATCACCACTCCCTCCCTTCAAGTCGAGACGATGAGGTAAATGAGAAGACTCGATAAAAGCTAGAGAATGTAGAATAATCGCATATGATAATAACATCCCTTCAAGTAGTTGCGACGACCGGATAAATGAGTCGGACCCGTATAGTCTACAGGGACCAAATGAACAAATATATACCCGTCCATTCTAGGAAGATAGTGGCCAAGGACTTGTGTTTGACGGGGTGTCGAACTAAGATAATGACTATTGAAGAGCATAGCATCCTTTAGGCAAGCACAAGATATCTGAGGCACAACGGCAAAAAACTCCGAGGTGCGTATGAGGACTGAACTGATGTCCATATCCAAGAGATATATGGGAAAAATCCCAAACCATGTAGTAAAGTTTGAGTCAATATCCCCTATAGTAGAAAATCTGAAAAATATGTTTTTCTTGCGTTGCATAGCAAATGCATAATAATATATCAAAAGCCACATGGAGAAATGTCAAGCAATATCATGTAGTCAGAAAACCAATATCTGAAAACTATCATAACTCTTATTTATATCCTGATCAGCTTAACAAAATAAAGTCGTGCAGGCGTAACCGAAGTAAATTGGGTGAAAGCCCCTATAAAATATATGCTCATTGTAACCATGACAATGGGAACTTGGTGTAACCATAGCTCCTGTGTTCCTGATCACTAATTGATGCTACCCCGAGCTCCTGAGTAACGACACTTAGCTGTAACCCTTGAAAACATCCTCCAACACATCATCATAACTCATATACTAGGCTCAGCCTCAACAGAAAAAATGGGAAAAAAATCTCATCTTCCCTGACTCCTCTGCTACGCCCGTTCTTGGTAGGAAAAATGAAAAACATGTTCCATTTCCGCTAACTCCTCTGCGCTTGGCCTCGATTGGAAAAATGAGAACACCCATGACAAGTAAACAAATGATATCATAAACCAAGGGCACCTTGAGGTTACCAAGGCACATAACATTGTAAACCACCAAGGTGCCCTTGGTTTATATATTAATTGTTTACTTGTCGTGGGTGACCAGCAGAGGAGTCTGGATTGTGTTCTCATATTTCCTGCTGGTGCCGGGCACAGGGGAGTTTGTGGAAATGGAACATGTTTTTCATTTTTCCTGCCAAGGACAGGCCTAATAGAGGAGTTACCGGGGATGTGATGTTTTTTCAATTTTTAGGGGTATAAAAGTTGTGGGGTGGGAGGATATCCTCCAAAAGCTCGGCCCGTCCCTAGCGCGGATAGATAAAAATTTGTATGATCTTTGCTGGAGGCATTCGGAATTAAGGGAGGCCTTCTAATTATAATAATTCACAATGAAGTATATGATTTCTTTTAGAAGTTTGATGTCATTACTATCTTGTTAAAGCATCAAGTCGAATTCCAATCCCAATTCCAGCTGTAGTTACCAATGATTTGAATGCATGTGATCTGAATACTCCCCACCTATTTTCTTTAATTTTTTATTCACAACAATTATTGGGTATCAGCAGTCAAACTTTTCTTTGATCGTTAAACAAATCAAGTATATATATATATTTTTAAAAAATAATTAAAAAACATTTAACAAAATTCAATGCCTGACTAATAATGTAGGGGTAAGTCGACAGTTCTTTTCTTTATTCTTTCTATAGAATCTTGACAAGCCTCGATTCTACGAGTTTATGGGTGGTTGCATATATATATTTAGTTTACATTCCATTTCATTTTAAATTTCACAAATATTATTGTACTATCTGTTGGTATATCAGGCAAATTAACGCAAATGTACCATTACAGCAAAACATCACAAACATATAATCACCAATCGAATATGAACATAAATATTTATAGTGGTTCATTCTAATGATAAGATACGAGTACATTCAAGGACATCACTTCTTTATTAATAACAAAAACGATAAAAGAATTGAAAATACAAACTAATTTTCTCTCCACTAATCTATTCTTCATTTCAAAACCATCCCAAAACACAAGACCCTTTATTCTACTATCATAACATAGAAGTGAAATAGAGGACTTGAGGTAATACCACGACGAAACATCATAAGCGCATAATCAACACTATATCTGTCCTCACTCGAAGAAAATAATTTACCAAATTCACAAGGAATATATCGAATAATGAAGTTCTTCAAATATTTTGAAGGGAAGTGTACTGAGATTGATTGCTTAAGGATTGGAAAATTTATGTCGATTGGATGGATAAAAACATGTGGTTATTGTAGTCTTGTGAAATCTGACAAGCAGAAGACACACATAGAGATTATGTAATGCATATAAATTACATGGGGCCATTAAAACTAGGCCATGTGCAAGATGCCAAGAAAAGCATTACAATTGATTGAGCTTTTCAATTATTTGAGTGACACTCAGAGACCGTTGATTAGAATGTTCCTGAGGAACTCTTCTTAAATATGAAACAAGATCCGATGTAACACCAAAGTGTGTATTCTTGTGTTCTTTTTATGGAACAAAATTAGATCTACGTTCTTGGACGCAAGATGGTTGAATTTTATTTCTCTTCCAACAAAAATTAGCATACATTAAATATGAAAACGTCGTCGAATCATCGGTATACTTCACATGCCACCGTCTCCGTGTCTTTCGAAGAAGCAACATTTTGGGCCTGGATCATCCAAGTCTTGAGATGCTGCCGCAATTCTTGAACCAGAAACAATGCGATCCCTTAGATCTTTAATCATATTGTATCTTTCGAGTTCATCTTCCATACTTTTCTTCCAAGATTGTGATGCAAATTCGAACAATCCTCTGTTATCAAACACCTCCGAATCCCCTTGTTTGTTGGTACTAAATTCCCACTCTGTGGTCTTATCGGTCCATTTGGTTTCTGTACAAATGGCTGGTTTCTTGGTTCCATCATTTTTAACTGCACAACTCCATTGGAAACTCTTACTGATATCGTCCAAGCCGAATTTGATGGAATGTAGATCATCTGCGGGCTCATATTCTTTACATACTTCTTCAACGTTTTCTTGATCATTGGATTGGAATTTGCACAATCCAGGCAACGTTTCCCTCAAATACACCTCGAGTTCCTTAATCTTATCAAATGTTGGAGAGGCTTTCTCTTGTTTCTCAGTTTTCTTGAATTGCAAATAGGCCTCGAGTTCATTCCTCAACTCATCAAGAACTGCATTTTTCTCCTCGAATTGATACTTAGCTTCCGAAAGCTTCATCTGAACACGTTCCTCGCGTAATATATCAGCTAATTGTAGCATCTCCCTCTCTTTTTCGACCTCTTGTCGAACTTTATCAGATCGTCTCTTTATCTGCTCTACCACATCCCTGTCTTCTCCTATGCCACGAGCCATTTCCTCGCACACTTGCTCCAGAAGTCTACGTCCACTTTTCTCAATCTCAAGATCTTTGCTAGCCACAGATAGAGAAGCCTTCATTTCTGCAAGTTCGATACCGAGTTTCTTGTTCAGTCTCTCAGTTTGTCGTCTCAACTTCCTCTCTTTATTGAGCTCTCCAGAGATACATTTAATGGCACAGTGTATCCTATCTCCTTCTTTGATTTTCCAGATCCTTTTTTCCTCTTGAAACTGCTTCAAGATTAGATCAATTTCAGCCCTTTCCAAGCTTTGTTCTTTGAGTAACTTATTGACTTGTACGCAAACCCTATCAAGCTCAAACTGCAGAGCTGACATAAGTGATAAGCTTGCCGAAGTTTGATGTTCAAGGCGCCAAATGCGACTCAATGCTTTGAACAGTTCTTTAGATGTTTCAAGTGAGTGAATTACATCTTTGAGTCGATTCTTCGATACGATTCTGTGTCGACATGGACTTTGGGATTGGATCTGTGAATGATCATCCTGCATTGCCTTGTTTGATAACAAATATCACCACAAAAGAATCAAGATTTTGATCTAGATTTCGAAATAGAAAATTAGTAAATATCATAAACTATGTATCAGTGCAATTTAAAATTTAAAATGTAGGATCAAGCGCTTCTTGTCATACCAAAGACTTTAACCGATAGAAACACTGCAACTCAAATATTTGAACTGTAAAATGGTCGAGTGCTATATTTCAATGCAGCAATGCCTGATATTGCTTGGGAATGTTATACTTTCAGACAAATTACAGTAAAACGGACATTATTTCGTGTGACAGATAACTACCTAATTACACAAGTTGATATATATATATATATATATATATATGGCTTGGAGACAGCACTGACATATTGTTTTTTAGGTGGTGCCCATGGGAAAACCAGAACATGTTCCAAGTCGTAATAAGGTAAACTTATGTTTTTGTCCATTTCTTGGTGGGGGGGTGTTGGCTTCAAAAGTCCTAATGCATTTAAAATCACATGATTTTACAGAACACACTAGGTACTCAATATTTTCTAAATTATCTGTGGAAATTACATTTTTAGCCCTCCATCAAGAAAATACCAAAAGATTTTTTTTATTCACCATACCTCAAACAAGCACTTGCAAGGAGAATGTGAACTATATTGATTGCTCCCTTTTGATGGATCCATTTTCTGCAAATTTCACACAAAGAACACAAATCTAGTGCATAGATAAATCAAGAATCTTGTAGCTTAATATAGGTTGTTTTAATATGTATGTATACATCACTCCAAACAGTTTGTACATTCAATGTCTATGTATGGATCGATTTGATGATATACGATCTTAGCCAAACATTTCTTTGATTTGTGACTTATTTTCGTAAACTATTTCTTAAACATGTCACAGAAACAAACAACAAAACAAGTGTTATTTCAAAAATAAAAAAGTTCATGTATGAATCCCATTTATGTTATATATACATGGATGTATCCCAAGAGTCAGTCGGAGTTTCGACAAGAAATAGGCTGAAATGGTTTAAATTTCTTCTAAAACAGGAGCAAGTTTTGAACTTTTTACCTTTTTTTAACTGTGGTGTTGGCATGCAAATCTTTCGAGGCCCTTGTACATAATTCTGCTGTGATTTTCAAACTTGTGGAGAGGGGAAAATGTTGCAAATGACTTGATGTCAAATTGTTATGGAGAGACAAGAACAAAGGTCTCTCAACAAGTGAATTTGTCGAAAATATTTCTTGGAAGAGGAGAAGTTTGAAGAAAGTGGGGGAGATAATATGTTAATGTACGCACACTCACTCACATAGTATGTGTTTGTTTATATATATATATATATATATATAGAGAGAGAGAGAACGTTTCTTGATTATTTTAATGAAGATTTTCATTATTTATATAAACTTTAACAAGAGGTGGTAGAATTGAAAATGTGGATAATTTTATGACAAAAACTTGTATGAGATGGTCTCACAGTTCGTATTTTGTGAGACGATATCTTATTTGGGTCATCCATGAAAAAATATTACTTTTTATGTTAAGAGTATTACTTTTTATTGTGAATATCGGTATGGTTGACCCGTCTCACAGATAAAGATTCATGAGACCGTCTCACAAGAGACATACTCTAATTATATTGTTGATTTTTACTAATCTTCTATTTGCAAAGTTCTTGAAGTTGAAGCATTGTATTAAAAGAGATTATATTGATTATAAATACGGTTTAATCTATCAAATGTGTTACATTAAAATACACTTTCCTCATAGAATTATTCAATTTCCCTTAAATATAAAATAAGGTTTTGCCATTAATAATAATCTAGAAAATTAAATATTATAAGTGGATATTTTAATGTCAATTAATATGGTGGGCCATTGTTTCAATAAATACTGTTGACCTCTGTCAAAGGTAAATGAGATGATCATTTTGATAATTGAATTATTTGAATTTGAATATAATATATTATGAATCGAATGTCAAAAATATAAATCTTAGGTATCGTTTCATAAAAAGCTTATTTTTAATATATTAATTGTATGGAAAAAAATAACAATATATTTGATTTTATTAAATTTAAGATAAAATGATGAATTAAAATTTTACCTTCATCAACAATTAAAGAATATAAATAAAAACAATATTGTAATTTTAATTAAATATTTTGATTGACATGAGATTAATAATAAACTTTTGATTGGATTAGATTATTAATTATATGATTATACGAAGCCAATAAAACACAACCTTAATTATAATCTCCATATCACTCACCATTTTAATGAAATTTAATTAATTATATTACATTTATTAGATATATTATATTAAGCAGGTCTCCTGTGAGACAATATCACGGATCTTTATATGTGAGACGGGTCAACCCTACCGATATTCATAATAAAAAATAATACTCTTAGTATAAAAAGTAATATTTTTTCGTGGAAGATTCAAATAAAAGATTTGTCTTACAAATACGACCCGTGAGACCGTCTCACACAAGTTTTTGCCATATTATATACTAATTTTAATAATCGACATTTGATCACCACAATAATTCGGTCAACAGAAGAATACTTTCCATTAATTTAATTAATTAAGCATGGAAAATATTATAAAAATCGCCATATATAGTATCATAATATAAAAGTCAGTGAATTAATTAACTTATTCAGCATAATCTAAATTTTGAAATGGTCAATGGGTTTAAAAAATTGTCCAAATTAGAAGACCAATCTTTTGAATTTGGGTCTTTCAAAAAAATTCAAACTAAATTGTATATACATAAAAAAAAATAAAAAAAAATATCTAGCTATTAACTTTTTAATACAACAATCAAATGGACCAACTCATGGCGAGACGGACCGACCCTTCATCTCGACGTGTTGGAAATCCTCAACCCAACTCAGTCTAAGTTGAGTCGTGTGTTAGGCGAGTCGACCCACAAAAAATAAAAAAAAATTAATTAAAAATTTCATTTCATTTCATTAATAAATATTTTGAAAAAATATAAATAAAATTTCTAATTATTGATTTCGCACGTTTACGTTTTATACAAAGTAATTAATACAAAAAAATTCACAGCTTTTATTAAAAAATACATATATACCCACTTAAATTGTGTGACGGATAGACTCAACCCAAATTGAGAGCTTTATTTTTTAGGCATTTTGGTCAATTTATGTCAAGAAAAAATTTTAAAAAAATCAAATACAAGTTTTTAGACTTTTTTTTTTAGATTGAATTTTGGAAAATAAAGAGTTTATTAACCTATTAGTTTAATTCACGGATTTTATGGTTCTTTTGCAACTTTCCGGGGGCTTAGTGCAAATTTACCTCTTTTTCAATATAAATTTTTGTAGAGTTTGTGGTCCTAAAGATCGTTTTGGACTCTCGAATTAATTGAATTAACTAAAATTTTAAAATTAAATATAATTTTTTTATTATCTAAACTTAATATAAAACATATTTTTAGACGTATGGGCTGAGACCGAAGCCTTATCTAAGATGGGTCATTATGGTATGTATATGTAAACCCAAGTCATGAAATCAATAACAAGGCAAACCAAAAGAAAATTCTAAAGGAATCAAGTTCAAGCAACATGATTAATCCTATGATCCAGCCTAGATTTAGACTCAAAGATCAAATTCCCGCCGCAGTTTTACATCAAATCTTGTAACTCTTGAAGGTATAACATGTAATTTTTAGTTTTAAGTTTCCAATTTGCTGTTTACAGATTGGGTTTGAGTCTAAATCTAGCCTGGATCATGTGAAATTCAGGATTAATCATGTTGCTTGAACTTGAAAAAAGATAAATCTCCATGGAGATAAATGTAATTATTTTAAATAAATATATCATAAATTCTCACCAAAACATGACAAAAATCTAATAGTGCGAAACATCAGTTGGAAAACTGGACAACCCGACTCCAGTTTTTCACCATGCCTTCTTGTTCAAATCCGCGTTGTTCTCATCTCTCTCCCTGTAAGACTCTGGAAAACTTCCATGATATGTTTGTTTGAATTCATATTCAAAGCAATCTTGCACCATAAAAGATATTATGGACCCGACGGTTGCTGTTGCGTGATGCAATGTATGTTTCCTCCTCCTAGTACAATCTCACGAGCACCTGCGACTCCGACAATCTGAACCACAAGTCTCAAGAAAATGATGTTTTCGCGAAAATGTAGAAAATTTCGAATACAAACCATAAATGATAACAACAAATCAACATCTGCTATTCCATATGAATTAAACTTTCTCACCTCGCGATCTGGGAATGCCAAAGACAAGACACGAAGAGCTTCATCATCCCATTTTTCATCACCAAATTGGGGTGCAATAATTGCTCCATTGGCAATGTAGAAGTTCACATATGAAGCAGCCAGCCTCATGCCAGCAACCCTTGGTGTAGCATTGCCATCCTGTTGAAACGTCAAGCCAAAAGTGGAAACGTTAGTGAACTGTGCAGGTGAGGCACTGCAAAATGGTTTCATTACTTTACATATGTATTCGCTTCATAAGAATAAGAATGATTAATCAAAGTTGCTTGAAGATCCATTACACGTTCTTATAAACCAATTCATATTTGCCCCAATATTTGGATGTGGAACAAGATATCACAATATGGAAAACCAAAGTGATGTCTTCGATTTTATGTTTGTTTTATCTTTGCACTATGATAGCATTGGTAGCCCTTTTTGAAGCAGATAGGTGTTATAATCACCCATGGACAAACTCTTCGTGCATTTTCGTTGTCACCACACAAAAATGGTGCTTACTTTCACGAAGAGGAAATAATTAGGGATTTAACTACTCAATATTCTTATCGCATTACAGAAAGCAATCATAAGCAGGACCCATAAATCAGTAAAACAAAGGTATAACCATTTCGTACCATAATTTCTAAAATATGCTACGGCTGTAAATATACTGAGCTGTCATGAATATTATTCGATCTCTATTCAAAATGATCGAACATAATATAATTTCAAGTAGAATTCAAGCCTGAATCATTTTGTATGATATCTTATGAGTTGATAGTGGGCTTTTGTTCGTTTACTAATAGTTTATAAATAAATTTGAATTTGAATTAGCTCAATGGTTTGAACCATAATTCGAGTATTTGCTTAATATACAGTTCAAACTTAATCATCAAGCTCAAGCCATAATTTGAGCCTTTACATAGAGAGCTTGAATTCAAACTTTAAAGTTTCAACATAGCCAAACTTGAGCCAAAAAGAGTTAATATTTGAGATTTGAAAAGACAAAAAACTCGAGGTTGAGCTAGACTAAAAAAATGAGGAGTAGATTTGGTTTGTTTATACCCCCTGTATATGCTAATCATCAGCTGGCGTGGTATGGAACGGAACCAGAACACAAGGAGTTGAATGACAAATAAGAATAATTTCTACCTGTTCCAAGGCAGAAGCCTCCTCATATGTCATGTAGAGTGGCCCAGGCACATGAAGTTTGATTATCTCTAGTTTTCTACCTTTGGCATCCGTGGCTTTAGTAAGAACTGAAAGGGCTTCCACAGAACGCTCATACTGTGGATCACTCTCATCATCAGTCCATGACAACAATACAACACCAGGTCTTACAAAACAGCATATGTTGTCAATGTGCCCATTAGTGTCATTATCCCCTGTAGGACATGATCCAGGAATCAGGACACCATATTGCTTTTAAGGAAAAAAATTCATGCAAGGAAAACTAATAACTTGTTTAAAAAATTAGAAATAATTCAGATGGGAAATATCCAAGAAATAAGCATGTGAGATAGTGGCATTTTACACGAATTCACTGAAGTCCGAGTCAAGTAAGATAACTACATAAGCAAACAAGCAGTAAAATGTAATAACCTCAATTTCTTTCAAGGACATCCATATGTATTGTTCTGAATCCTAAAAGGCTATTTTATTTCTAAAAGTATCCTTGGCTATGACTATATATATACAAAACAATATGATACTTTTTACCCCGTAATTGCTAAGTCTGAGTGTAAAATGACAAATATAACCATAAACATTTGAACTTCTCAGCACTCATCTACTTAAATGAACTTCTCAGCAGTTGCGTGATGAATACTACAAGCATTAAAATTTATGGATGTGATTTAAGTTCACTGAAGACCGAGCTTTCGTATACCTAATTATATTTACTGTTGTCTAACAGAAATGAAAGTCCACAGTCCAATCTTGTCTCTAAACATAAGAAAGACAAACTTTAAGCACTGACAAAGTACGTGATTTATTACTCTTTTTTTTCCCAACCCAATTTCATTAACTTGAAGATAACACCAGAAGTTTACTGAATATTAAAAGGACAAGAAATCTTATTATGAAGCAAAAAATTTCACTTACTAAATTATATGTTAACAAGGAGTTAAAACACAATGAAAAATTATGAAACAATGGTAAGGACATCGTAACTCAAAATCGATGTTTGCCGCCATAATGGATCCATCAACCACAAGAGTTGAGTTTTATGGCATAACTCATGATTTTAGTATATAATAATAATAATAATGCAAACTTAGTGCTGGCAATATCTGATCGACAAACCATGCCTCTTCAACCAAATGGGAACCAAGAGAAACCAAGAAGGCTTCACATGTTAATAAACTTGAAGTTATTCATTAAGGATCAATTATCTTCAATCAAAATTAACAAAGTAAATAAACCAAACCTGTCAAATAAGTTTTCATTGATGAATGGCTTAAATTTCAAGATTCAATGATTTAAATAAATGGTCTCCGGAAACTTGAAAGGAAACTTGCAAACCCAGAAAGTGAACAAGAAAACTACCAAATAACCCATGAGGCAGCCAGATGACCTTCTTGACACCAAGATATGATTTGAGCTCATCCTCAATTTGTCTTTTGGTTAACCCAGGGTTTCTATTCTTGTTTAAGAGACACTCTTCGGTTGTAAGGCAAGTCCCTGAAGGAAGAAACAAAATCTAATTATTCACGTTACTTTTGACATTACGAAAGTATTCACATAACTTAAATATCAATCTCCTTTATGTTAGCAAATGCTTATGTTCTGGAAGGATTGGTTTTCAGATTATATTTAACATGTTGATGCAATCACCAACTAGAACGTCATCTATTTCACATCAAATAAATATTGTCTATAACAACCAATTAAGGATAATGATTCAGACAAACATAACGTATTTTTGGTTAAAAATGATTATTTCTCGATTAATAAATCAGGTAACTGGTGGCAAGAAGTTTCATTCCAGTTCAAGTTCTCAGATGCAGAAAGGTTATAACCAACAACATCATATTGGATCAGGGGTGCTCGTTTCTTCTTCCAAAAGGATTTTGACTTTCTCAAAATTTTCATATTTTCACATTTATCAAATCCAAACTTTGACAGGATGCAACTATTCTGCTTTGAAGATGTAAATTACAAGAACTTGATCCACTGTATAAAAAATAACAAACCTAAGTGTTCAATTCACCATGATTATATATCATTTTATTTCCACTCATTCCTTTTAGCTTCAAGATATTTCTTTCTTCTAGAAACATAGGGCCAATGTCCTGCAATCACTAATTGTGAGCGAATAGTTCCTAATAAGTTTGTATTTTTCTGTTTCATGCATAACATATTGCATTCAGATTCTTGCAAGCTTTCTGCTCACTGAAAAAAAAAATGAAGAATTTCAAAAACCTTCTCCGTCGACATGAATGCTTCCGCCTTCAAGGATCATTGAATGGGGAAACCTTGGAAGCTTTTCAATTTCCAGAACCTAAAATGAAAATATCAAGAAGCAAAAATGAAAATGTGGTAAACTGCACCTTGGACCAAGTAAGGATCGGAAAGTTTCAAATTTTCCGCTGGTTAGAACTTGACCAACCTTTCTAGTAATAAGGAGGTCAAGGCTCCAATCTTGGTAACAACCTTCATCTACGCCTAGGTAAATCAAATAGTTTGTGTTATAACATTTTGTCACATTTCAAGAAGAGAATATGATAAATGTGGAATGAACATTCTTTCCGTAAAACAAAGAAACACACCCTAGAAAATATTTGTCGCAGCACGTATGAAAAGCACACAAGCCAGTACAAGGCCCTAGAAAAATAGGATTCTAGTAAAAAGTAAATTGAAGTCATAGAAGAGAAGCGACACCAAAACTAAAACAAAGAAACACACACCCAAGAAAATATTTGTTGCAGCACATATGAAAAGCACACAAGCCAGTACAAGGCCCTAGAAAAATAGGATTCTAGTAAAAAGTAAATTGAAATCATAGAAGAGAAGCAACACCAAAACTAGCATAAATTCATATTATTAACAAAGAGATGCAGACGACTCCAGAAAAGAGGAATTATCCAGATGAAAGAAATGCAACATAACTATTTCATAAAAGTACAACCGGTATGATATCATTCAAAAGGAAAGGTAACATCTTGGCTGCCTTGTAGTCAGTTCTCCCCATGAGAAGCAAAAATTAATTTAATTTAAGAAGCTGGATACTGAGTGACACAAAGCAATTCCTTGTTAAGGGGACATGTTTTATGTGAACCAGTTTACGCATACAAATTTATCTTCATGCATAAAGCTTCAACGCTGGCCAATGGCAAACAAAATTACAACATAAAAGAACAAAAAATCATAAGCGAAAACAATGATGCGCTTGAAGAGGTAGGCCAAGGACGCAAAAAAAAAAAAAAAAAAACTCAAGCAACACCGTAAGGATACTCTAGTGCTAAGACTATTATTCTCTTTGGTTGATACAAATCTGACAAAAAAGGTGTAATATTCAAGTGCAAAACTCATGTACAAGATATCAGAGAACAAGAACTGAAGGGTCAACTATGCTGTCTTACCACCATAACCATTAAAGTTCCAATCAATCCCTGCAATCCTGCTGCCCCGGTTCTCAGTATCTGTGATTCTATTTTTCACAACAAACTGCAAATAATAATTTCGAATATGAAAGTATATCTTCAATCATAAAGGAAAAATCGATTGTTTTAAAAACCAAGCGATCAATGCTCACCGTTGGACCAGTATCACGGAGCCAAGAATCATTCATGCTCATCTCAACCACCCTGATTTGTTCGGGCAAAAGACTACGTGCATTTTTCCACTGCCATTTATGTTATCATCTTCAAAAAAGGAACCGAATATAGAGAATACTAAAAACTCAGTTATGCCAACCTGCTCAGAACTAGCACACACGTTAACGGGTTCAAATCTTGAAATCGCAGCGGCAACGTTGGCAAATGAACGTTGAGCATGCACTCCGTGATCTCTCCAATTATCCGGCCGTTCCTATAAAACGCAGAATTGAGATAACATTTTGATCTAACAGGAAACTACGCCATCCGATCCAGGCACAAAGTACATATAAGTGTTGATAAACATCAGTGGCCATGAAATCCCATCTCAAGCACAGCGAAGGAAAAAAAACCCACCAAACAGAACATCCATAACACACAAAATTCACCGAAAAGAAGTTTATGCAGGCGAAAACGAATCAAAAATGGTAACACAGATAAAAACAAAAAAACAAAAAGTTCCAGGTCGAACCGACGAAACTCACCGGCCAACCAATCCAGCATCCGGAGTGAAGCTCCCACTCCGGAGGCATGGAGTATCCATGGTCAACAGGAGTGCCCTTGAGTTCCATTCCTCTCTTGCAATTTGCGGTGGCGCAAAAGCAGAAAGGTTACTGCAGACTATGGATGTTTTGCTTTACTATTGTTAAAACTTTAAGCCAGCGGGGCCCTAAAAGGACAAAAAATTGGACGTACAGATATTTTGAAACGGGTAGGTAACTGAGACGTCTCTTGGTAAAATACCCGATTATACGTTAGAAGCATAATCCGTGAACATTAATATTTTATTAATATAATATAATTATATATTAAATATATATTATGAGTGATGTTTGAAGTTTTCGAACCTTAATTCTCGAAAATTACTGTCTGACGATAGTTCGTCAATAGGTTTGAAGATTTTGAATCGAGCTCGAGCAAAAAAATTAAAAAAATTCGAGATTTGAATATAAGTGAAACTTGAATATACTTACTGAGTAGGTGTCTAGTGAGACGGTCTCACGAATCTTTATCTGTGAAACGAGTCAACCCTACCGATATTCACAATAAAAGTAATGATCTTAGCCTAAAAAGTAATATTTTTTCATGTATGACACAAATAAGATATCTGTCTCACAAAATACGACACGTGAGACCGTCTCACACAAGTTTTTGCCATACTTAATTTGATATGAATTCGAACATTAAATTTTTAATAATATTTGGGCTCGTGTATACCTTTAATCGAAAAGTATGAATTAAATGGGTAATAGTGTAATATTAATGTTGATGATATAAATATTGTAAAAATATAAATAAATAAATCATTGAATAAACGGTTAGAATAGTTCTTATAACTATTATTACTTCCTGCCGCCGTGTATGTTTTCTCCCTCTTGGTGTAGGGTTTTTTTATTCCCCCAATCATTGTCTGCTGATCTGGGTGGCTATTATTCTTTGACATGGATCCCGAGGAAGTTAAGAGATTGGTTAATGATTTTCAACTGCTCAACACAGATTACAACCGAGGAAGCACTGATCCTACAGGATGATGATATTAGATATGGTGAAAAACATATCGAAAACTGTTTGATGGCTAAAATTTTGTCTCCAAAACTGATCAATAAAGAGGCTTTCAAAACTCATATGCCACGGATTCTACAGGCTTCTAAACAGGTTGTGATTGGCTCCTTGGGAGATAATCTCTTTCTACTTGATTTTAAATCTGTACAAGATAAAAATAGGGCACTGAATGGGGGCCCTTGGAATCTGTTTCGTGATCTAGTATTATTCCGAGAACCACATGGTTTACAAAACCCTAGGAATTTAAACTTTGATGCAGTATCATTGTGGGTCCAATGTTATAACCTTCCGCTAGTTCTTATGAATAAAGAGACACTCGAGAAGGTGGGTAATCTGATTGGGATTGTAGAAGAGATTGACACATGAGCTAATGGCTTATCTATGGGCAGTTATGCACGGGTTCGAATCAGGGTGGATGGCACCAAACCTCTAAAGAAATTCATCTGTGTGTCGATACTCGCGGAGGCCGAGTCTATCATTGTTCCACTGGTGTATGAGCGACTTCCTGCTTTATGCTGTAATTGTGGTTGTTTGGGCCATTCTAATAGGGAGTCTGAGATACCATTGGCTGAGGATGGTAAATATCAGTTTGGAAGTTGGATGCGAGCGGATAACATAAGGGGTGGGGAGAAAAAGCGAGGCACATCTCCTACTAAATCATATAGAAGCCATACTAGTTCTCCAACCCCAAGTTCAACTCGAAACACGAATGCTCATGAAGACATCTCACCTTCAGCAATTTACAAGGACAGTGATGAACAAAATACCATTCCATCTGTTATGTATCTGTACCAGGTGGTCGTGCTATTGTATCGGAAACATCTGTCACCTCTCAAAGTGAGATTGAACTGGGGCATATAGGATCTAAGACCGATAGGAAATGGAAGAGACAGGCTAGGGAGAAAGGACATTCTTTGACAGAGTCGTTTCTCCCTGGATGGTTGGAACGGGGCAATCAGCTGCAGTTGAGGTTGGCAGACTTGGAGAGCACCATTAACAAACGAAAGGTTGGAGTCTTCAATGACTGTCATATACCAGAACAAGCGGCGGCGGCTGCCAAGCAGCCCCGCCGAAACCAATGAGTTGCATCTCTTGGAATGTTCGAGGGCTTGGGAACCAACGAGTATTCCGTGAACTTAAGCGACTTGTCGCAGAAAGAAACCCAAGCCTCCTGTTCTTATGTGAAACAAAAAGGAGGGACTCAAACTTCACAAGGTGGAAAGATGTATTGGGATATTCTGGTATGTTTGTGGTTAATTGTGTTGGTAGAAGCGGAGGATTGACATTACTGTGGAAATCGCCTTTTGATGTTACCATATATTCTTATACATTGGGACACATAGATTGTCTGGTACAACATGACGAGAAACGATGGAGATTTACGGGTTTTTATGGTCACCCAGAAACGCAACTTAGACATTCTTCATGGGCTCTCCTTCGTCGGCTAAGCAGGGTACCGGAATTGCATGGTATTCCTTGGTTGGTCGGAGGAGATTTTAATGAAATAAGTTTCGATAGCGAGAAATTCGGGGGTAATAGAAAGCCTGCTGCTCAAACTAGAGCCTTCCGTGATACTCTTAGTGATTGTGGCCTGCAAAATCTTCACGGGAGTGGGGACCTTTTTACATGGGTAAATCGCCGATCCCTGGAACATAATATATTTGAAAGACTAGACCGCTTTGTTGCTACTTTTGAATGGCGACTGCTGTATCCAGTGGCAAAAGCTCAATCCCTTGATTTTTATCACTCGGATCATAGGCCGATCTTGCTTGAGTTGGGGAAGACAAATGACCAGTTAGTGCATAGTGGCCATGTGTTTCGTTTTGAGCCTCATTGGGTCACTGAGGAAGAATGCAAGGATATAGTGGATCTTGGGTGGCAAAAATTAAACATTTCTTTGACCTTACAAGATCTTCAAACATGGGCTGGTAACAGATTTCGAAATCTCCCTCGGAAACTAAAACACAAGATGATGCAGCTTCATAACATGAAAACTAGAGATAAGTGGATGGAAAATGTGCAACAAATAAATTCTCTAGAGAAAGATTGAAATACTAGCACATAAAGAAGAGATGTACTGGAGGCAACGTAGTAGAATCAGTTGGTTGGCCCATGGTGACAGGAACTCGAAATATTTTCATTCTTGTGCATCAATTCGAAGGGACAAGAACCATATTCGGGGCTTGGTCTCAAGCCATGGGGATTGGTGTACTGAGGAAGCTCAAATGAGTGCAATTATTGAATATTATTTCACCAATTTGTTTGCGTCGAATAATCCTACGCTGGAAGACAGAAGACATATCCTTGATTGTGTCGAGCCGGTTATTGATGAGCACATGAATTCTATACTGAATGCCTCCTTTTCAGCAGCAGAGATTAAGACGGCCTTATTTGATATGCATCCTAATAAAGCTCCGGGGAGTGATGGTATGTCTGTGTTCTTTTATCAAAAGTTCTGGAATTCGGTTGGTGGGGAAGTAATTGAGGTAGTCCAAAGGATTCTAAATGATGGGCAACCACTTGATGCATGGAATGATACCATAGTCACTTTGATCCCAAAAATTAAGTCTCAAATGACTATGAAATATTTTCATCCTATCAGCCTGTGTAATGTTTGCTATAAGATTGTTGCTCGAACTCTCACAAACAGGCTTAGGCCGATCTTAAAGCAGACAGTGAATGATTTTCAGAGTGCTTTCATTCAGGATCGGCTCATCTCGGACAATATTATTCTGGGTTTCGAGACAATTCACTGGATTCGAAGCAGGAAGGGAGGACATAAAGACTATGCAGCTTTAAAACTTGATATGAGTAAGGCTTATAATCGAGTTGAATGGAACTTCTTGGAGGGCATCATGATCCAACTAGGCTTTTCGCATATCTGGGTTGAAAAGGTGATGAGATGTGTGCGATCGGTTAAATATTCTTTTTGTGTGAATGGGGTGCTCAGTGGAGGTATTACACCTAGCAGGGGACTACGACAGAGTGATCCGCTTTCTCCATACTTATTTGTATTGTGTACTCATGGTTTGTCATCGGCTATACTATACTTTGAAGCCCGAAAGTTGATCAAAGGGGTGCGTATTGCTCCTACGTGCCCTACGATTACTCATTTATTCTTTGATGATGATAGTCTACTATTTTTTCAAGCAACCATGGAAAACTGTGCCGGTGTTCAACAATGTCTGTTTCTATATGAGAAAGCGTCGGGTCAATTAATTAACTTTGAAAAGTCATCGCTATCCTTTAGCCCGAACACTATTGCCGGTGTAGTGGAATCTATTAAAACTATGCTTGCTATTCCGGTGGTGCAGAATCAGGAGGTATATCTGGGCTTACCAGTATTTTCAGCCCGTAAGAAGAGACTTCAGTTTCGATATCTTATGGAGAGGGTGACTAAATGTATGCAGGGATGGAAAAGGAAAATGTTCTCCATTGGAGGGAAAGAAACGTTGATAAAATCGGTGATCCAATCCATCCCATCCTATGCTATGTCTTGCTTCCGTATCCCAACATCAATTTGCAAAGATATAGAACGGGAGTGCTCTAATTTTTGGTGGGGTGGGGATGAAGCCTCGAGGAGAATGCACTGGAAATCTTGGAAGATGCTTTGCCGGCCTAAGTGCTTGGGTGGAATGGGTTTTCGCCACCTCGAGACTTTTAACAAGGCTCTGTTGGCTAAACAAATTTGGCGTATTATTGCTAACCCCCATTCGTTGGTTGCTAAAGTCCTTAAAGCAAGATATTTCCGCCATCGAGATATCATGGATGCCCATTTCGGAAGTAATCCATCTTATATATGGAGATCATTATTGTGGAGCCGACCTTTGTTGGAGAAGGGGCTGCATTGGCGTGTGGGAAATGGCCAGAAGATCGCTACATTTGCAGATAAATGGATTTCGGGTGTAGGTCTACAGAAAAACACCGCACAAAACAATCTTATCTTTCCTACGGTGAGTACTCTTCTCAGACAAGGGAAATGGAACGAACAAGTGGTGAAGGAACAGTTCTCTCCTCATGTTGTGGCAGAAATCTTATCAATCCTTCTTAATGGCTTGGCAGGAGATGATATTAGGTACTGGTTTTTCGATCCAAAAGGCCAATACTCTATAAGGGATGGGTATAAATTGGCTATTGGGCTCTAGGACCCTCCTGCTACTTGTTCGGAAATTCGATTAAAGAATTGGTGGAAGTTTTTGTGGTCTCTTTCAATCCCTCCGAAATCCGCATATTCTGGTGGCGTGCCTTACATCATATTATCCCTACTACAAGGAACCTGCAGGATCACCATGTTCCTACAATTGAATTATGCGCACTTTGTGGAGCTTCGAGTGAGTCAACGAGCCATGCTCTATTCTCGTGCCAGGCTATCAGACACTGCTGGAAGAGAAATAAGTTTTGGCATCTGCTAAAAGGAGTATGTAAGTTGGATGTTTTTGATATTGCTCTTTGTATGAGGGATAAGTTCAATCGAGAGGACTTTGAATTCTTTACCATACGAACTTATGCTATTTGGATGGAAAGAAATCGTATTATTCGTAGTTCTGACGCTAAGACAAGTGTGGTTAATGTTGATTGGTGTGATAGCTTGCTATGTGCATATCATACAACAAGAGCTTCAGTGATATCATCTGCCAATTTGCTTACACATCAACAATCACCAAAGTTTTGGACGGTACCACCAGTTGATCACTTGCGTCTGGATGTTGATGCGGCTTACAACATTAATTCAAACATTTATGCGATTGGGGGGATTGTGCGGAATCATGAAGGGCAGCCTGTGTTAGCATTTGGAAAGCATATTATCAAACCACCATCTGTCACTGCCGCAGAACTCTTTGCCATTGAGGAAGGAATCCAAATGACACAAAATCATCACTTAAGGATTCATCAACTTACTTCAGATTCTTTACTGGCAGTGCAAGCAGTCACTTGCCCTAAAGAGGATCTCGGTTATAATGGAACCATTGTCACAAATATCAGACGCTTATTGGAAAGTCGATCTCAGTTACAGTTGGATCACGTTATGCGTACGGCTAATACTGTGGCACACTCTTTAGCTTCTTTTGCTGTTTCCTCCTCTTCACCTTTTGTGTGGAAATTTGGGGAATTCCCTAGTTGGCTAGTTAAGCTTGTAATCACAGACCTCGTTTCGTCATGAATAATATTACAAGTTTTCTGTCAAAAAAAAAAAAGAATAGTTATTATAACCCTTATCATATGTTTAGAAACAAAGATTTGGAGGTAAATCCTAGTTTTAACCGTTTGGTTAATTGGATCTTAAGGGATTTGACAAGATTTGACTGAATTTTATGTATAAACAAATCTTCTCAAAACTGATATGAGATTTGGATTTGAATAAAACTAAAAATTATTCATAACAATTTTTTTTAATTATTATCCTTCTACCATCTTTATATATAATTGTTGGACTAAATGAAAATTTTATTTTGCATATTTGATTCTTGAGATATATTCTTATAGTTGTCATGAATATTGAACAATTCTTTATTCAATAAAAATTTATTTTTTAATTTATAAAATTATGATGTGGTTGAATATTTAATTTTGAAATAATTTATTTCGTACAATTTAAATTTGAATATTTAGATGTTATGTTTGATTATTTTATTTAATAATACATTTTGTGTTCATTAAGATTAGTTAATTAACTATATAAGAGTTTATGTGGTTTGTATAACACAAATATATTACTGGAATGATATAGAGAAATGGCAAAAATTTGTGTGAGACGGTCTTACGTGTCGTATTTTGTGAGACAGATACTTTATTTGGATCATCCATGAAAAAGTATTACTTTTTATGCTAAGATTATTACTTTTTATTGTCAATATCGGTAGAGTTGACCGGTCTCACATATAAAAATTCGTGAGACCGTCTCACATATAAAGATTCGTGAGACCGTCTCAAAAGAGACCTACTCGAGAGAAATATATGATAAAATTAATTTTAATTTTTTAGTTTTTTAATAATGTGAATAATATGTTTTAATCTTGATTTTTATAAAAGATAATTAAGATTATTTTGGTCAAATTTTAGATTTTCAAATTCGAATTTTGTTTTTTTTCAAACAATAAATGAATTCTAAATAGAATTTTTAAATTTCAAACAAAACACAAGATGTAATTCTAAATTCATGAATTTCTAAATCCAATTCCAAATCCAATTTTACTTCCAAATTCAAATCCAAATCCAAAATTTTAAGCATCCAAACATACTGTTATAATATTTTTGACAATATGGAATTAATTAGATTTCATTTAACTAATTGAAATTTTATAAATTGATAGGATTTTATGGGATTTGAGTTCTAAAAACAATAGCATTACTTATATTATTAAACTTATATAACTTACTTATAAATTTTATATCTTTTTTAAAAAATTTACAAAATATCATTTATTCAAAATATATGTTATCAATTCACATTATTGTATTGTATTTTATTATTGTTAGAATTAATTTTGTTGTGGAGATGCTAGTAAAAAAACCAGTAGATGCTGGCTTAAGTACAAAACCAGTAGATGTAAATAAGCAAAAAACCAGAAGCACTTGTACCGCGCTAAAACCAGTAGCAGCACTTATCAAGTACTGCTTAATCTACTTAACAAATGACTTATTAGCTAAAACCAGAACTAGAAGAAATACAAACTCGAAATAAACACTAGCAGAATTTTGCGTATCTCAAGTCTTTAAATATTACCGTTAATCTATTAACGTGATACTAGCACTTATTGCTTCATTAAATGCCATTAAATGTTGTACGGGAACATTTAAGACGGCTTACCATTTTTGGTATGAACTGAGACTGATTGCTTTAATGTATTCTGCAGGGTCCATTTTCAGCAATAAAGCTGAACCACTGAAAAGCCAAAAGAGCCGTTCAGATTTTAGAACGTTGGATGAAGCCTATATATAGAGACGAAGCACTTTTCAAGAAAGAGAGAAGAGAACGAATCTCAATCAAAAATTTCATTCGAGCATCGCTAGAACTTTCAGTTATCTCAAAAGCTCAACACTGAAAAAGCAGCACACGCTTCATTGCATACATTTGATCATTTGAGATCATTTTGTGCTAGCTATTTTCTTTATCTCTTCTTAAGCTATTCACTTCACTATCTCATTAATAGAAGAATTTGTAACTGGAAAGAGTCATTTCCAGAACTTAAGATTATTCAAGTAGTTGAGTTGTAAAACTAAGAGTTTCAGTAGGCGAAGGGTAAGTCCTGTTGAAGTGGGTGTGTACAACTGTTGTACTGTATTCACCAAAGTCTTTTAGTGATACCTTCTGGAAACAGAAGAAGGGGAGACGTAGAAGATTCATCTTCGAACTTCCAGAAATAAACCCTGTGCCATCTACTGCTTTTCTGTTTTACTATTTTTCACCCACTAACCAACAGATCGTTTCCGCACATTATCTTGTGATCTGCTGGTCTTTAAACTTGAACAAAAAAAACCGCTAGCATCTCTAACAGGATTCTAGCACATCATTCTGAAAAATCGATTAAGTTTGCCGTTGAGTTTATTCACCCCCCCTCTAAACTCAACCCGATCCTCAACAAGTGGTATCAGAGCAGGTTATTCTTGTTCTGCAAAATATTTAACAGAAATGGCTCACTTCAGCAAAATTCCAATGTTCTCAAAAGAAGACTTTGATGACTGAAAAATCAGAATGCAAGCTCATCTTGCAGCTCAAGATGATAACATGTGGTATGTCATCACAGATGGTCCATTAAAGATCTTAAAGCCAAATCCAGCTGTTGCTATCACCAAAGGTGCACCTCAGATGCTGGAAAAACCAAGATATGAATGGACAAGTGAGAACAAGAAGAAAGCCAATCTTGACAACGTTACAAAGGACATTCTGTACAAGACACTCGACAAAAATACCTTCAGCAAAATCAAGATGTGCCCTACTGCCAAGAAAATCTGGGAAAAATTGATTCAGATCTGTGAAGGAAATGAAGAAACTAAGGAAAACAAACTTTCTGTAGACATGTAGAAGTTTGAGAATATGAAGATGAAGGCTGGAGAAACTATGAATGAGTTTGATGAACGCTTCAGTAGCCTTGTCAATGAACTCTCAGCTCTTGGGAAAGATTTTGGCAACAGGGAAGTTGCATTAAAGGTAATGAGAGCCCTACCCAGAGAATGAGACGTCAAAACGATGGCAATGAGAGCTTCCAGGGATCTAAACAAGTTAGAACTACATGACTTGTTCTCAGATCTGAAGGCATATGAGTTTGAACTTGAAGTTCGAAGTGGAGAAGAGCCCTTAGCAATTCCACCAACCAAAGCTCTCGCAGCTACTGTTAACTCTACTGCTACAGTTGCCCCAAGTTCATCTTCTGCTACTGCTATAGAAAGTACTTATGAGAGAAGCGCTGAACAGATAAGCAATGACGCAATGTCATTATTTGTTAAGAAGTTTTCCAGATTCATGAGAAAGAATCACAGAACATTTCAAAGTCCCAACCGCAATTTCAAAAGGAAATCACCATATGGTGATATGGCATGCTTTAACTGCGGAAAAGTTGGACACTTCATTGCTGATTGTCCAAAACCAAAGAAGGATGACCAGAAGAAGAAGGGTGTCAAACGCAATGATAAAAAGACCAGAAGAGATAGAAAGGCAATGATTGCAGAAGAAAGTAAGTCCAAATGGGCAGACTCAAGTTCCGAATCTTCTGGTTCTGAAAGCCATTCAAGTGACAGTGATGAAGATGAGATCAAATGTCATGATGGCAAATACGGAATCAACCTCGACATCCGGAGAGGTATTTGACTTTGACTCTGATGAATTTACACGCACTGATTTAGTCAAAGCATTACACGACATGGTAGAAGAGTATTCAAGACTTTCTCAATCATTCGAAGAAGTTAAGATTGAAAATCAGAACTTAAGAGATCAGAACAGTAAGTTAACTTGCTTGCAAGTAAACAGCTGTAATGATTTACAAGTTGAGATGAGTAAATTAAAAATTGAGAATGAAAGAGTAAAAGAAGATTACCAGACGATGCTTTCTGAAAACCAGAAGTTATCGATACTGGTGAATGCTTGGAACAAGTCCTCTATTTCACTCGAAAAGATGCAAGAGTTACAAAAACAATCTGGAGACAGGAGTGGTCTCGGATTTTGTAATGATGAAGGCACTTCTGAAACGAATACTAAGCCAAAACTGGATATGTGCAAAGGAAAGTACATTCATTTTGTGAAATCCAGTGTGGTACAGAAACCAGAAGTACCTACTGCTTCAATTGAAAGGAATGTAAATCAGATGAACAAAAGGATGCATTATGGTCTGGGTTATGTTGAACCTAAGGAAAGAGTTGACCAGAGTTCTGGATCCAGTAGAGGATTCAACTCAGGAAGACAACCTCCTATGAAGGTTAAAAACTACCAGTACTACAATTCTAGACCTGTTCAGAAGAGATACAGGCCAGACAACAGAAACAGAAGGGAAGAACAACATGCTAAGATGCATAATGTTAGAAATAACAGACTCTCTGTTGCACACACCTCCATGGATACCCGAAGTACGAAAATTGTACAAATGTGGGTTCCAAAGGGACTAATAAGGCTTGGACCCAAGTAGATTGGGTACCAGATACTAAAATTTGTGTTTGCAGGTACATGTGAAGAAAGCCAAGATCAGTAGCTCAACATGGTATTTGGACAGTGGATGTTCCAAACATATGACTGAACAGAAGAGTCTACTATCAGAAATAGTGAGTTGTGCTGGACCAGAGATAACCTTTGGGGACAACTCAAAAGGTAAAACAGTGGGTAATGGTAAGATTATCCATGGTAACATCACTATTAAGGACGTGCTCTTAGTTGAAAATCTTTGTTATAACTTGATCAGTATTAGTCAATTATGTGATAATGGATTTTCAGTAGCTTTCCAGAAGCACAATTGCACAGTTAAAAATGCTGATGACTCTACTGTTTTAACCGGAGTTAGAAAAGGCAACACCTATAAAATTTCATGGAACATAGATCATATCATTGCTCCTACATGTTTAGTTGCATCTCTAAGTGATAAACACTGGCTGTGGCACAAGAGATTGAATCACCTGAATTTCAAGTCTATCAACAATCTCAAAAAGCAGAACTTAGTCGATGGATTGCCAGACATAAATTTTGTTAAGAATCATGTATGTTCTGCATGTCAACTTGGTAAGCAAGTAAGATCTAGTTTCAAAAATAAAGGCAGCAAATCATCCTCAAGATGTTTAGAATTATTGCATATGAACTTATTTGGTCCAATCTCTATCATGAGCTTAGGGGGAATGAGATACACCCTTGTTGTTGTTGATGATTTTTCTAGATTTACTTGGGTAATCTTTCTTGCTGGAAAAGATCAAACCAGTAGCCTCCTGATCAAACTTCTGAAAAAGATTCAAAATGAAAAATCAGTTTCTGTCATTAGAATCAGAAGTGATCAAGGTACTGAATTTACTAACAAGACTCTTGAGATATATCAAGATGAACAGGGCATTCATCATGAATATTCAGCTGCCAGGACGCCCCAACAAAATGGAGTAGCTGAGAGGAGAAACAGAACACTTAAAGAAGCTGCTAGAACAATGCTAGCAGATGCAGACATCTCTCAGCGCTTCTGGGCAGAAGCTATTAATACTGCTTGCTACACACAAAACAGAACAATGATCAACAAGAGGAATAATCAGACTCCTTACGAAATATGGAAAGGGAGTAAACCGAATGTATCTTACTTTCATGTTTTTGGTTGTAGATGCTTTGTGCATAATAATGGTAAAAATCATTTAGCTGCATTTGATTCAAAATCTGACGCTGGAATATTTCTTGGATATTCAGCAGTTAGTAAGGCATTTAGAATTTTCAATAATAAAACACTCAATGATGAAGAATCTATTCATGTTGTCTTTGATGAAGACAGCAGTGCTCCCGAGATTACTAACATATCTAATCTAAGTAACAGGTTACACAGGGTTCATCTGGAACTAGACAGTGAAGATGATACATAAGAAAGTGTCAAGGATATTCAAAATCCAGACCCAGACATTCATATGGCAGAACCAGCAGCTGACATTCCAGAACCAGCAGCTGACATTCCAAAACAATCTACTGCTTTACATAAAGATAATCTAAATTCTTTTATTTGGAGAAAATCTCATCCTCCATCTTTGGTGATTGGAAATCCAACAGCTCCGCTAAGGACCAGAAGACAGATGATGAATGAATACATGCATGCTGCTTTTATTTCTCAAGATGAACCAAAGAAGATTGAAGAAGCTCTTCTGGATCCCAATTGGATAGAGCTATGCAAAAAGAGCTGAATCAATTTGAGAGGAATAAAGTTTGGTTTCTAGTACCTAGACCATCTCACCAAGCTGTCATTGAAACCCGGTGGGTATTCAGAAACAAACTAAATGAAGAAGGAACAGTTGTCAGAAACAAAGCAAGATTGGTTGCACAAGGATTCAGACAAGAAGAAGGAATAGACTATGATGAAACCTTTGCACCAGTAGCTAGGCTCGAAGCTATCAGAATATTTTTAGCCTTTGCTGCTTTCAAAAATTTCAAAGTGTATCAGATGGATGTGAAGAGTGTGTTCCTCAATGGTCTACTACAAGAGGAAGTATATGTTGAACAGTCTCCAGGTTTTTCTGATCATCTATTACCGAATCATGTTTTTAAATTACACAAAGCATTGTATGGTCTGAAACAAGTACCTAGGGCTTGGTACGACACACTTTCACAATTTCTTATTAATCATGATTTCACCGTTGGTACCGTGGACAAGACTTTATTTACCCTAGTAAAAAACAAACACATATTATTAGTTCAAATTTATGTTGATGATATTATATTTGGGTCAACTAACCCCAAATTATGTGCAAAGTTTGCTAAGTTAATGCAGGAACAGTTCGAGATGAGCATGATGGGAGAATTAACATTTTTCTTAGAACTTCAAATCAAGCAACTTGATACTGGAATCTTCATCAATCAAGATAAGTATACAAAGGAACTACTGAAAAAGTTTGGGATGGAAGCATGCTCTGCTGCTTCCACTCCTACGAGCTCGTCTACCAAACTTGATAAAGATGAAGGGGGAACTCCAGTAGAGGTAACTCAGTATCGTGGTCTTATTGGCTCATTGTTATATCTTACTGCCAGTAGACCCGATATTATGTTTGCTGTTTGCATATGTGCTAGATTTCAATCAAATCCTAAACAATCACATTTCATTGCTGGTAAAAGAATTTTAAAATATCTGAAGGGTACTCAAAATGTAGGCCTCTGGTATCCCAAGGACTCATCGTTTAATCTTATTGTATACTCAGATGCTGATTATGCAGGATGTAAACTGGATAGGAAAAGCACAAGTGGTTTTTGTCAATTTCTTGGTGACAGGTTGATCTCCTGGTTTAGCAAAAAGCAGACTTCTATAGCCACGTCTACTGCAGAAGCAGAGTATCTTGCTGCTAGAAGCTGTTGTTCTCAAATGCTTTGGATACAACAACAACTTAAAGACTATGGAGTTCAAGCCTCTGAATCACCTATATTTTGTGACAATACCAGTGCAATTGCTATATCGCATAATCCAGTACTCCATTCCAGAACGAAGCACATTGATATCAGACATCATTTCATTAGAGATCATGTGCAAAAGAAGAATATTCGTCTGGAATACATTCCTACTGATCAGCAAGCAGCAGACATATTTACCAAACCACTTCCTGAGAATAAGTTTTCGTATTTTCGTAATGTTCTTGGATTAATTGATTTATCATAACTACTATTTATTATCTTCTGTTTTCACGTGTCTTCTGTTTCTTTATTCTAATCCAGTAGAAATATTCAGGAATAAGAACAGCACAAGAGGTATGGAAAAACGAAATCTTTTATTCATATAATCAGATGCATTACATTACAAGGGGTACAATTGAAGATATCAGCAGAATGATTACACAGATTATCCTACTAAGCTTTTCAGTATCATCGATCCACTAGCACTCTCTTATTGCATTAGAATGCTTATGGAAGGGAATGGTGCTGCATCCCAATCCTAATAAGAGCAAACAATCTTTTTGATTGTTCACATTACAACTCCAGGAGTTTGATCCAAGGATCATTATATAAAGAACGATATCTTCAAACATCTTCTTAGAAAACGCAGCAAGTTGTCTTCTGAACATTCTTGCTTCGGCTTCTGGATCAGATTCTGCTTCTTCATTCACATTAGTTTTCATTTGATCTTATGTACGCTTAACTTTGTTTAACTTGTGCATGTATTTATAGTGGTATTCAAGGGAGATAAAGATCTTTGCGACTGTTCATTATCAATGGTTCAGATTGAAAGTTCGCCAAGAGTCGTTTGGAGTTTAATATCCTTTATTACTGCATTCATTGAGGGGGAACATTGTTATGGCATTTATATTAGAAACTGATTTGTCTTTTCGATAAAACAGTGTATCTACCAGAAGTTGTCGAAGTGCTGCATTTGTTTCAGCACTTTACCTTCTTCCAGTAGATATTATCATAAAACGACAAATCAGCTTCTGTTCTTTTAGCAACCGCCTCGGACATCCCGCCATTTTTTTACTGAATTTTTTTTTAAATTTGAAATGAGTAGAGTAACTGACACTCCTGTTTTCTCTCTCTACCAACCATAAACATATCGACACGTGTCCCTATGTTTACTGACGGCTGTACATTTCATTCCTTTTAACCGTTCATTTTCTCTTTCATTGCACTTTACGAATTCAGATCATTACTTCGCATCTACTGCTTTCTCGCATCTACTGCCAATCTACCTCTAATCTCTTTCAACTCAGAAATGACCGCATCTTATACTTTGAATGCTTATCAGGTGAACTTTGCATCTGTTCTCACAATTAAGGATGAGAACCTCGTTAAGATGTTCAAATCCTTGGAAAAATCTGGACTTCGCAAATTCTTGGAATCGCTTGCTATTATCTACAAGTCTGCTCTTCTAGATTTCTATGCCAAAGCAGAAGTTGTCGAAGGAAAGATTAACTATACACAGGGAGATGCATCAATCTCCATTGATGCCACACTTCTCGGTTCCACTTTCTTTCTACCAATTTCTGGACTTTTCGAGCTTTCGGATATCACAAAGGAAGAGATGTCTACTGCTTTGACAAACTTTTCAGCCACTGGAGAAGAGCTTTCACCTTCCTGCTTCAAGAAGCTATTGAAAATTGAGTACTAGGTACTCGTTGATATCGTGGCAAAAGCCTTGTTGGTCAAGGCTGGAACATTCGACAAACTGACCAAAGAGAAGGTTCAAGTGATGGTGGCCATCACTTCAGAAAAGAAAGTGGATTGGGGTCGCTTTCTCTTTCGAATTATGAAAGATATGGTTGTAAGGAAAGGTACTGGATTTGCTGTGCAAATCAGTAAAATGTTGCAAGATGCTGATTTTCCCAGAACAACAGAAGAGGATGGCTCTTCGGTCACCATGACTGATGCTGATAGTGTGCTTGCCTTAAGGCCAAAGCCAACAGTTGGTGAGTTTGTGGCTATAAAGAAGGAGATTGGGGAATCTCAGACTGAGAGGCAGAAGAAAATCAAAAGAAAAAGAGGTGTAGTTTTGTCTGATTCTGACAAAACGGAATCTAAAGAATCAGCAGCACCCACTCAACAAGCTTCACTGCCTCCCACCCCATCCAAGAAGAAGCCTCGCACCTCCATCCGCATCAAGAAAACAGTAGCTCTTGCTGAATTAGAGGATGTTCCTCTTCGACAAGTTTTTCCACCAGCTGTCCCATCCACCAAAGCTAAAGCCATTGAATCAGGACCTTCAACTGCTCAATTTTTCAGACCAACTTCTGGAGTGGTCATTAGAGAATCTGCTACTGGTTCTTCTGCTTTCAAACCAGTAGTCCCCGCTACTTCTGGAAAAGGGAAAGGCAAGATTACCGAGTTGTCTCAGTCACCGGTGGCCACATCAACCATTCAAACAGCAATCGATCTTCATCTGGAAGAAATTAATAATTCAACCAGAGAAGACATGAAATTCTTTGATGATTGGCTCAAGGTAAGAGTCTACCATCCAATCATTTTTTTGAGGACTCCCGGTGCTTTTGCTCAAACTGTGAAAAATGAGAAAAAGGTTTTTGCTGCTGCCAAGACACAAAATGTGATAGAAGCCATCAATCGCAGAAACTACATTCAAACAGCAGAATATGGACACTGTTCTGAAAACGTTGAAGTCAAATTTTGACTCTACTGGTCCTACTGCTTTTCATGATCAGAATGTCATTCAAATTTTATCGGAGCAGCTGACAATTTTGTCTGAGCAAATTGTTACCAAGGAGAAGGCTTTTTCTCAGCCTCCAAAATTTAGTGTCAATACTTGTCCCCACCATATTGAAGACTCAGTCAGTTGAGGAACCGGCCAAAGCTTCTTCTGAAGTCAAGGTTTCTAGTACTCCTGTACCTCAAGAAGCTCCTACCCAATCTTCCTCACTTATCTCTGTTCATGATCTGGCATCGGTTGATAAAGTGATCGAATCGATTGTGCAGACTCAAACCGCACAGGATGACACACTGCCAATTATTTCCACTTCTGCTGATCCTCCTCCAGTCCAATCCATTCCAGAATCTGCTACTGCTACTACTTCTTCATCTCTTCCAGAGCTTGAAAATTTTTCAGAAGCTCATCAAGCTGAAATGGCAACTCTGTTGCCTACTTCACCTTCTGCTGTTGAGCCGAGAGCTATTACTGAACCTGCTGCTGATTTACAACAACCAGAAACGAGGCCAACAGATCAAACTACTGCTTCAGAAGGTCCTTCTGCTGAACCAGAACCAGCTTTTATCACTCAAGCAGAAGCTGCACCTTCTACTACTCTTACTATTTCTTCTCAGCATTCTCCTGAGCACATCGCCAGAATGGAAGATATTAAGCAACGTGCTCTTGCAGAATCTCCTTCACCTTCTGAGACCTCTGCTCTTGATTATGCCATGGAAACTCTTCAAAGAGGACTTCATAATCTATCTGAGATTATCAAACAGCTCTCTTATGAACACAGTGATCATAGCGGTCGCGTCAAATCTAGTCAAGAACGTATATCAAAAGAAGTCGCAAACACCAGCGACTCTTTGACGAGATTTGTTATCGAATTCAATTTGTTCAAGAAGAATATTTTCCACAATCAAGGTCTCATTTTGATTGGTCAAAGTGATCTCATCAAGACCGTATCTGATCATCACTCCTCAATTTCAGCAGTTTCTACCAAAGTCGAAGCCTTGGATTCGAAGCTGGAACTCCTTGATACCAAGATTGAATCTCAATTTCAATCTCTTACAAATATGTCAGATAGAGTTTCGAGCCAAGCACCATACTTGGAAATGCTGAATGCGGGAATCCAAACCCTCACAGGCTGAGTTGATGATCTAATCACTCAATTTAAAGAAAGTGATGCCAAAAAAGGGGAAGACGATAGAGCTGGAGATAGAACTGCTGGAGATAGAACTGGAGCGAGTAGGCAGCAGACCGCATTCTTCTGGAAGGGATCAAAATCCAGATGAAGCTATTTTCAGAGATATTGGAACAAATTATTTTTATTTTCTTGTCTTGATTTTCTGGATACTAATTGCTTTTATCTGCTTCTTAATCTGTTTTGCTCAATTCTACTAACGTTTTAAGGGACATCTAGGTTTTGGCATCACTACAAAGAGAAAAATTGTTAGAATTAATTTTGTTGTGGAGATGCTAGTAAAAAAACCAGTAGATGCTGGCTTAAGTACAAAACCAGTAGATGTAAATAAGCAGAAAACCAGAAGCACTTGTACCGCGCTAAAACCAGTAGCAGCACTTATCAAGTACTGCTTAATCTACTTAACAAATGACTTATTAGCTAAAACCAGAACTAGAAGAAATACAAACTCGAAATAAACACTAGCAGAATTTTGCGTATCTCAAGTCTTTAAATATTACCGTTAATCTATTAACGTGATACTAGCATTTATTGCTTCATTAAATGCCATTAAATGTTGTACGGGAACATTTAAGACGGCTTACCATTTTTGGTATGAACTGAGACTGATTGCTTTAATGTATTCTGCAGGATCCATTTTCAGCAATAAAGCTGAACCACTGAAAATCAAAAGAGCCGTTCAGATTTTAGAACGTTGGATGAAGCCTATATATGGAGACGAAACACTTTTCAAGAAAAAGAGAAGAGAACGAATATCAATCAAAAAATTTCATTCGAGCATCGCTAGAACTTTCAGTTATCTCAAAAGCTCAACACTGAAAAAGCAGCACACGCTTCATTGCATACATTTGATCATTTGAGATCATTTTGTGCTAGCTATTTTCTTTATCTCTTCTTAAGCTATTCACTTCACTATCTCATTAATAGAAGAATTTGTAACTGGAAAAGAGTCATTTCCAGAACTTAAGATTATTCAAGTAGTTGAGTTGTAAAACTAAGAGTTTCAGTAGGCGAAGGGTAAGTCCTGTTGAAGTGGGTGTGTACAACTGTTGTACTTGTATTCACCAAAGTCTTTTAATGATATCTTCTGGAAACAGAGAAGGGGAGACGTAGAAGATTCATGTTCGAACTTCCAGAAACAAACCCTGTGCCATCTACTGCTTTTCTGTTTTACTATTTTTCACCCACTAACCAACAGATCGTTTCCGCACATTATCTTGTGATCTGCTGGTCTTTAAACTTGAATGAAAAAACCGCTAGCATCTCTAACAGGATTCTAGCACATCATTCTGAAAAATCGATTAAGTTTGCCTGTTGAGTTTATTCACCCCCCCTCTAAACTCAACCCGATCTTCAACAATTATATATATATATTTGAGAAAATTAAATACATTTTTTATATTTAAAAAATTCTATAAATTAATTTTTCTCTTAAAAAAATCATTATTTTAATACTAAAAAACCATTTTAATAACAATATTTTTTATATGTTAAAAATAATTTTTGTTCTTGATAAAAATTAAATAAATGAGTATTTATAGAAATATTATTAATAACAAATAAATTTAAAAATAAACAATACAATATTTTTTTAATATATGAATATTATATTTTAATTTCAAATCAAATTCCAAATTACATTTTAAATTTTAGCCAAATCCTAAAATAGAATTCTAATTTCATGAACTTAAAATCCAATTCCAATTCCAAATCTAAATCCAATTTCAAATCTCATTTTTTAGAGTATGTTTATGATCTCACAAATCTTTATCTGTGAGACGGATCCAACCATACCAATATTCACAATAAAAAGTAATAATATTTCATGAATGACCCAAATAAGAGATCCGTCTCACATAAGTTTTTGCCCATTTTTTATACATCCAAACACACTGTTACTTATTTTGGTGGAGGCGGCTCATATGAAATGGGTCAAGCACTTGAGCTTATATCGAAATTGAGTTGCAAACACGATTTTTTTTATATAAAAATAAAACAATATGTCAATTTTACTATTGTATATATCGAAGTATGATATTTTTAGTTTGATATCTTTCATTGAATTAATTACGATGATATAACTATATTTCGACCATCGATTTTAACAATTTTCATCAAAATCACATAATTAAAAGGCTGATATAATGATAAATTTTTATTAATGGTCGTTAAAAAGATCATATGTATGTATGTTCGATCGTAATTATAAAAATTTAATTTAATAATGACATTAGTTATTTGATTATATTATATAAACATCACAAAAATTATATGATTATAATTGATTTTAAAAATAGCATATATATTGAATTAAAATTAACATTTTGCCTAGAAATAAATGAGAAAGTCGATTTAAATTTAAAGCAAGGGCATCGTCTCCATTAGAAGCTCTGTAATTTTGTCTCCCGTCTTCCTCACCAAGCACCAGTGGGGAAAATGGCGCCTGCAAAACGCGTGTTGTCGAGTATCGACGAGCCTCGATTGAAGAAGGAAAGAGTTTCTGAACGCAAGTCGTCTCCCGCAATAACGTTAGCGATTACGATATAGGTTAAAGTTCATGTTCATTTATTTACCCCAACTTTTTCCTTTATTTGTATTATTTTCCTTCCTAAGTTTGAAACTCTGCTGTTATGAATTATTATGTGCGGTTTGCTTAGTGGATCATGGTAAGTTTGCCCTGAAATTGATTGTGCTGAGAAGGGAAAACTAAATAGAGTTTCAAGAATTAAGAAATAGTGGGTTCTTAGTTATTGTCACTCTGATGAATTCGGTGGATACCTGGGTTTGATATCGATACTCCCATAAGAACTCGGGTCATGGATGACCCGAGAAATTACATGGATAGCCCAAATCATGGTCCATCGGCAAGATGAATTCTTCAGAAGCCGGGCAGTGGGCGCCGGGACATCTTCTTCCCAGGTTATCAGAAGCCCGGGCTCTTATACAAGTTTTCGGGAGGCTTTTTATTCGGATTACCTCGAAAATAGCACCTCAGTCGAGTGCATCAGTATGAGTTACCTTATTTTTGGCAATCATTATTGTCAGAACACATGGATTGACGCGTCAGAAAAGTTATTAGAGATAGGACATGGGCAACCACTTACCACCTTACCCTAATTAGCATATGGGAATTGAAAACAAAGTAATCATGATATTTTCTCCTATAAATAGCAGGTATGTTTTACATTTGAAGTATCTGAATATTTTTCCTGGTTCTTTGAACATTCACGTATATTCATCACATATATAGCTCTTTATCCTTCATCTCCACCTGCTGACTTAAGCATCGGAGTGGCTACGCCGAACACCCCTCCAGCGCTCATTCACGAGTTCATCTTCTTGTTTGCATGTTATAGTTGAAGCCATCTTCCTTGCTCATTTTTGCCTTAACAAAACTCATATCAGATCTGGTGGATTGCCCCGACACAGCTCACCCAATTCACTTGGATCGCGTCAAATACCGTATATTTTTATTTATTTTTTGTCTTTGATGATCTGATTTCAAGAAGAGGCAATTGCATGTGGCGATATCAAATTTGTTTGCAACCAACAAATATTTCGAAAGAGTTGATATGCATATTTCACTACCTGTTTAGCTTTTTAAAAGCGACATATATTTGGTGCTATATTTCGATTAGATCTAAATTATGTGCTCGATTACCATGAGTAGTGAGTTAGTGCACTTATTTAGCTGAGATTATTGGGTAGTGTCTGCTGGTGGAGCTATTATGATATGACACACTTGCTTTGTAAAAGATTTAATTTGTATTATTACAGTCGGTGACTTCCGATAGAACGAAGTATTCAGATGCACATAGTTATTTTCTTGAAATTTTTCTAGCTGCTAACTGCTCAATTTGAAATAATAGAGCTTCTTGCGAAACTGTTGTTTCTATTTGTTACGCTCAATAATGTCACTAAACTGAGTGATTAGTCACCAGTGTCTTCTCCACACATCAGTTCAGCATCCCTATCCCCATCTCCATCCCTTTGCCACCTGTGTCACTCCGGCACAGTAACATTTTCGTGACCACGCCATCTCCGATCCTACAGCATCATTCACGCCAATCATCTCCCCTTCCACATACCTCTGCACTGGCACCGTCTAGTGTTCTAAAACTTGGGCTTGGCGGCCGCCTAGGCGCCTCCTAGGTGCTAGGCGTCGTTTGACCGCACCGAAAAGGTTCTAGGCAGCCAGCCTATGTGGCAAGGTCTTCTAGGCGGGTCTAGGTGGTCCTAGGCTGTTCAAAACGGGCCTAGGTGTTTAAAGTTTTTTTGAGCTTTTAATTTTTGAAAGCCGAATTAAACTAGAACATGACATAAAGAAAGAATTATAGGCTCGTGATTTTAATTTTTTGGGATTGAAAGCCAATTAAAACCACCATTTGTTGGCTTGCGCTTGTCCTAACACGCCACTCTCATCTTCTTTGTATGTTTACTTCTGCACACATAAGTAAATCGAACAAGACCTTTAAAGTAATTTTTTTCTTTATTTTGATTTCTTTTGCATTGCCTATTATTCTGATCCTCCTTAACAGTGGCGGAGCCAGGAATATGGTTCTGCTCGAGTTAGAATTTTAAACTCTAAAATCTTTTAATATTTTAAATTGATCTACCCGACTAATATTATGTTAATCTTAAATTATACAAAATTTACATATAATTTTTTTTAAAAAAATTCAGCCCGGGTATTTACACATGTGGCTCCGCCACTGCTCCTTAAGCAGAAGAAGTAGGAGGAATGAACCAGGTGTATATTGGATTTTAACATAATTTTGGCTGAAGTTTAGTCTAAGAACAATTACAAGTCTCTTGATACCATGGAATCCACCTAGTGGCGCCTAGTCCCCGCCTAGGCGTCCTAGGCTCTAGGCGCTAGTCTGGCGCTCGAATAGCGCCTAGCGAATTTTAGAACCATAGCACTGTCTAACCATCTGCAGATGAATGCATAGTTGTCAAAAGCGTTCGCTACAGTCATTTAAACGCAAAGCGACTCAAGGCACAAGGCATGCACTTCATGGAACTTCGAAGTGCAACAAGTCTGTGAAGCGAGCGCTTTTGTACGCTTTGCATTGATGTGCAAGGCTAGCGCTCGCTTGTGCGCTTCATAGAAGCCGCACATGCCTTTTTAAAAAAAGCTTTGGCAGATTAAATTCACACTTTAGAAGTGCAATTTTAAGTTTGCCTAAAAAATAAAAAAAAATGTTAAGCCCCTAAACCTTTCAGCCCGTTGTCTCGCTTCTCAGTTCTCACCACCAGTCTTCGTCTCTCACTGCCTCGCCCTCGCTTCTGCCCCGCCATCCCTGTAGTGTTCCCACTTCCCCTCTTCTCCTCTTTGCTGCCAAAAATTGGTAAAACCTTTGTGAATTTCTGTAAAAAAAAATTAACTGTTTTGTTTTGTTTTGTTTTTATTTATTTTAGTAGGTAATTATATTGATTTTTCAGTTGTTCACGATGTCAAATACAACCATTCCATCAAATCAAAAGGATATTGTTTTGAATTATGCAACATTTTCGGATAGTAAAAATCGAAAAATTGTGTTTTGTGGTAAAATAATAAATTTTTGGATTTATCGATACAAGCTACATTTAGTAGGGGCAATAAAAATTTTGAAAGCATGGCTAAAATGTTCAGAGCATGTTAGAGAAGAAGTTAAAGAGTTCATACAAAAAAAGAGTAATTTGAAGAATCAAACTAATCTTGTAGATGAAGAAGAGATCAACCTTGATGATATAACTGAGGAAGAAGATAGCGACGGATACAAATCAAGCGATAGAGCTTATGACGGAAATTTGGAAAATGTAGATGAACATGAAGATGACGATGATTTTGATATTTGGTATTTCATATATCACATTTTCAAAGAATTTTGATTTTATTTTATTTTTTTAAAAAAATATGTTTTTTGCACTTTTGTTGTGTATATAAAGTTTGCTCTTTACTCTTTAAGCCCAAGACAATTTATTGCTTTTTTGCGTCTTCGCACATTTGACAACTATGGATGATTGTCAGCGATAATGTGGTGAGCCTGATCGCTGGCAAGATGGATGAGCTATAAATTATGTGAACAGATGAACGTGTAAACCTATCAAAGGGTTTGATACACCTTCATCTGTTCATATATATATATATATATATATATATATATATATATATCATGTACGGTTCTGTAGAGTGGCAGTAAAGATGACTTATCTGTCAACTTTTCCACTATCACTCCCAAAAAACCAAACTCTGCCTTACGTAAAGTTGCCAAAGTACGATTAGGTATGAATACAGCATCGATAGGATAATTCCATAACTCTGATTCGTATTTTCATAGAGAAATCTCTGATTAAAGATAGAACAAGATCCATTTTGCATATATCGATCTAATAAAATTTAAGGATAGAATTTTATATTTTTAAGTTTTAAGTTTTAATGCTAGTTTTTTTTATGTTTTTTATATAAATTTAAATCAGTCACATGCATCGGTACTCTATTCCAGATTTTTTTTAAGAAATAAGTTATTTAAATATGTTTATAATAAATCATATTGCTTATTTATTAGTTTCATGTGTATCTGTGCATCTTTACACACGATTTATTTTTTTATGATGAAAAGCATTTTTTTCTTAAAAAAAAATAAGCGGGTCGGCCAGTTTAACCCACGGCCTAAGATGGGTTGGGCTGGGTCGGCCATTTAGAGGTCCGCCAAAAAGGCGGGCCGGCCCACCCCGCCCCGCCCCGCCCCGTCTAATGGCGTGTTGCGGCGGGTGGCGGGTTGTTCTATCCCACCAGTCCGTTTTGACATGTCTACGTCTCATGGCAAAAATTCATTAGAAAATGATGTAAATTATTTACACATACTAAAACACAAGATGCATAGGCCAAAGTTTCTTATAACAAATAATAGAAGAACACTCTTGCTCAATACTCCTGCGTCAGTGTTGTTCTTCGTGTGTCTTCAACACCAATCAGCAATACGACATAAACGTGAATTAATCACTCAAAATCTTCAACATGAAAATTATCTTCAACTCTGATCGTCGTGTATGTATAACGAAAAACTCCAGCAGCAGCGTATCAATCTTCTCCAAGTTGTCGATCGTTCATCTCTCAATGTTCTATGTATAGATCTTCATATCTTGACCTAATTATTTTTTCATGAGAACAAGATCCTACAAACATGGAACAAGAGTTTATTAGAAATAAGACTATATTCAAATATAAGATATTATATCTTAGAGATAAATACCAAAAACAAATTATTAAGATAAATGTCAAGATTAGATTAAATCAAACAAGTCTAAAAAGGCCAAACACTTATATTTCAAACTAAATACAATACAAAAATTAATTAAAATTAAAATATTCTTTTCATAATATATTGATTTAAATTATATTTTAATCCGATTCAATTCAGTTTTGGCATATAGTTATATTATCAATCTTCTAAATTCAATCCATAAAATATAAGATTTTTTCGATTTTATTATCTTATAGTTCGAAATTAATTTAATCCAGTCCAGAATAGGTATAATCTGATCCGGTAACAACCATGTATAGAGTAGGTCTCTTGTGAGATGATCTCACGAATCTTTATATGTGAGACATGTCAACCCTACCGATATTCACATAAAAAGTAATACTCTTAGCATAAGAAGTAATACTTTTTCATGAATAACTCAAATAAGAGATCTGTATAACAAAATACGACCCGTGAAACCGTCTCACATAATTTTTTACTCATATATATTGACACCTTTACCGTATTCCGACAAAAACAAAGAGGGATGCCACGTTTTCAATATGGTAACAAAAATCATAGGATTCCCCGATTATTGAAATAAATAAATAAATAATATTGGTATTTAAATTTTCAAATATTTTAATGTCCAGAAATATCATTACGGACGATAGATATTCAAGAGGCTTAGATTTTTTCGTCGGAACCGACCGACATAAGGAGGGAGGTAAGTATCCTTATTTTTTTTCCAAATAATAATAATAATAATCCCTAATTTATAACAAATAAAAATAGAGAATAGTTAAAATATCGTTTTCTAATTTTTTTTCTCGAGTATTAAATATATAATGCAATTCAAATGTACTGTGATTGTGATTTTTTTTTTTTTTTTAAAGTTAATTTGAATTGCCAGTGTGAAATCGTAAACTACTACTTTTTGGACAATTAACTGGCTAAGAAAGTTTTTAAGGAAAAGAATAAGCACCCTCATGATTAACGTTAAAAAATTCAATGATCCACCTGAACTTTGATTATATTTCAAACTTATCTATGGCTTTCTTAAAAGTTAAAAATGCCAATTTCATAAAATTGTTTCATAAATATTCATCAAATCTGTTAATTCAGGCTACTTTTTGGGAAAAAAAGTGGGAGGATTAAACAAATTAAATATGATATTTTGTTATATATATATATATACATATATATATATATTTCCTGAAAATATGGTTTTTATTTTATCAACTTTGTAAATGAATTTTCGTTAAGTTTTGTTTCATAAAAAAAACATTCTTAATAACATAAATCATATAATTATCTTGTATTAAGATGTGACCATTGAGCTAATTCATAAATATGAAAATAGAATATTATTTAATTTGAATATTAAAATATCGGAAGGTGCAAAAATTGACTGTCCATCGATCCATCCTCTCAATACCGGGGAAAGCAAGCTGAGGAAGCAATCCATTTTTTTTTTTTTTTTTGCAATTATTGATTTTAGTTAGGTAGCGGCATCACTGTAATTACATGCCAGACGATCGTATTTCCACTCGATTTTGGTCACTAATACCACACAAGAACAATTAACTGCTAAATCACATATTTCACTTATTAAGTTTGTATTGATGATATTGATTCTCTGTATTTAATTTGTTTGGCCTTTCTTGTTAAATTGTACTACAAAAAAGACATGCTCTCCCCAATTTGATGAGTGGTCCAACTTGTGTTGAGATGAATTCCACTCTCAATGAGATGAGAAAGAGACTACTCCATATCAAGGTTAGTTTGATCCAGTCACTATATTTTACATAAACAAGTAATAATGTATTGTGAATCGCGAAAAAATACAAGTGACTTCTTTATAAATTTTTCGCCATTTTCATAACTTGTTTTGTAATATTAATCATTTTGCATCATAGTATCAGCATGACTTTACACACGTTAACGCTGACCGAAAAAGAACTAATTTTTTTTATAAAAAAAATAATGGACTAAAACTGAAATCATACGATATAAATGAAAAGAATTGTGAAAGATCAAACATTCCATACCAAAACATTTTCTCGAGAAATTAAATACTTGCCTTTGTGATGAAACAAACTTGAAACTCCACTTATACACATGGTTTAAGAATTTTATTGGACATTATAGACAAAGTGTGTGTATATATATATATACACGAATTTTAATATGCTGTATATTTACCACACACATTTATAATATTGATGAAGTGTCACTTCTATATTGGACATATAAATTTTTATTGTTTAATTACATCCAATAAATTTATGACACTGCATTAATATTCAGATAAATATATAATATTTTTGTGTATTATATCAAAATATAAAAAAAAATCTAAACTAATAATTTCACCTGCACCTGCAGAGTGAAAAAAGTAAAATTGCAAAGAAAATAGAAAGTCCTGTAGCTATGAACACCATGTCCAGACCTCTTTCTCTCCTCTGTTTCCTCTCTCTCAACTCTTCCTTGTTCCTCCGAAACATGTCGTACATCTCTCTCTCCATGTCCACGTCGGTCCTCTCCCTTTCTCCATTCATGGCTCCACGTAAAATTACCAAACTCTCCATCCCGCCAAGAATCTTTCCCTCCATGTCCTCCACCTGCATGCCCACCTCCTTCACCTCCAATTCTCCCCCGTCTTTCCCGCCGCATTTCACCACCACGGCACACTGGACTAAGTTTCCGCGGCAGTCTGAGGCCACTGTGGCGTATCGGAGCTGTAAGTCCTCGTTAAGCCAGTGCAGCCGTGCCTCCACCGCCTTCTGGCTCGCCACGTTGACCGCCCGTTTATTGGCGGGGTCGATCAGAATCCAGCTCACCCTCAGGAACTCCTGAGCGCGTTCCTTGCACGTGCCGTCGGTTCTCGATTTCAGCGGCGTGGGGATTGTCTCTTTCGGGTTCAGAAGCTCCAGCCTGAAAGGAGAACTCATGAACCAAGATGAAATAGTCTCCGTTCGCATGACTTTTGAGTATACCGGCTTGTTGTCGTAGTACATATCCACGGCGGAAATCAACTCCGACGTCTCTGACGAACAGGTCTCATCCCGGCACTTGTGGAGGGAATTAGGGAAAGAATCGGAGTAGAAAGAACGGTGGGCAGAGGGGAAGGCGGAGACGGCGCTGCGTACGCGGGGATGGGCGGTGGAGGGCCAAGTGGAGTTGCAAATCCGCTGCCATAACCGATCTTCGTTGCATAAAGACTGAAAATGAACGGAAGCGCAGCTGGTGGAAGCAAGGGTGGCTCCATCAAGCCTGTTCAGGATTTGGTATTGGACGATATCAGGATGAACGGCTGTGAGCGAGGTTCCGGCAGGGGCGGATTCACTAGAAGACATTGTTATGGAGTCGGGAGTATTGAATATTGAAGTATTTGAAACGTTGTTGTAATAAAGAAAAGGACATAGTATATATTATTTTATTACATATTTATAAAAAGGGATTTAATTTATGCCTTTATGGATAGGGTCAAATGTGGGCTTTGCTTCCGATAGTATTTGAATTTTTAAAGTTTATTATCAAATCTTATTTATTTTCTTTCTTTAATTGTAGTTATATTTTTATATCACAGCACTGTGAATTCTCTAAAGTTTTATATAAGATCGATTGCTTGTCGTTTTATCAAAATCTGTAATTAGTAGTAATGGTGCAACTCAAATCTTTTAAAACACACAGCAGCTCAAGCGCCACGATTCGATCGCTCTACCAAGTAGGGACAATTATTACACCCAACAATCTCTCTCCCAATAATTGCACTCCTTGCAATCAATGAGAATCTAACCCGTGATCTTGGCTCTGATACCAATTGTAGGACCGAGTGCTTATCGTTTTGTCAAAAGCTATAGCTAGTAGTAATAGTGCAACTCAAATCTTTTAAACCGCACAGCAGCTCAAGCACCACGATTCGATCGCTCTACCAAATATGGACAATTATTGCACCCAACATTTTACCTTTTATATTTTTTAATTTAAATATTTTGTCGAACACCTAATCTTAGATATGATATAAACTATTCATCATTTTTTTCAAAATATAAAGACAATGTCAAATGCAAACGATATATGGAGCTCAAAACTTTTAAATTATTCATCGGCTTGTATGGTTTTTGGATGCATCAACTTGAAATTGTCGAGAACCAAACATACGATGATCTCATATTTCGTAACAATATACTTCACCAATTCAAATTTTTTAAATTATTCCACAGTGAATAATTCGAAACACCATATTAGATGATTCATTGCTAAAATATTAACTATTGCACCCAATATTTAAGTATTTGACATTAGTAATTCATAACTATATCATATTAAAAATAGATAGATAAAATGTTAAATATAATAAATGTTTTCACTCAAATTAACGTAAGTTAGTGGAAAAAAAAATAGATAAGAAGAGAACATGAATGCTAGTGGATAATCATGAATGCTGCGTAGATACCATTTATTGTGTTTTTTGGGAACCTATTATATATTTATATATAATTTATTGTTTTTTATTATATATGATGTATGTATGTATGTATGTATGTATGTATGTATGTACATCAGATATATGATATACGTGTGCTTATGTAATAAATATAAAAGGTACCAAAAATAATTTATTAATTAACAAAGACAACCTACTATTTATGCTGCAACATTTTTTTATTATTACAGTTGTGCAAACGTATGCATAAAATATTATTATTCTAAAGAATCAAATCATAGTAGTTTATTTATTGAAAAAAGTATATAATATTAATCCAAAAATCAATTGATTCAAATTTTTAGATTGATATGTTCTGTTTTAATATTAAAAAAAAGTAAGTTTTTTACAAAAAAAGTCATGCATTATTTGAGACGTTGAACCGAAAATTCGTTCCAACAAATTATCTCCAAATACCGGAATAAAAGATATGATCCACAAAATTAACAGGTAAATCAGCCTAAACTTCAATTTAGGCAAACTTAATTGTGTTTTTAATTTAGGGTGACACGTGGTTGTGCTTAGCCTTGCTTTTAACATGTTTCCAAAATATGTACTGTATCGCCGATGACTTGTAGTTCATCTGAAACCAATAATTCAAATTTGGGACGATATCTTCGATTCGAAACTAAATTGTAATAATCTTCTCCCTAACTATAAAAAAGGAGTATATTCCTTCGAAATAAATAATGTTGTTATTGAAGAGGTAGAAAATGACTTGGAATATGGACGGAAAGCTAATATTTTTTTTGATTTATTAAGATTAAAAATAAGCAAAAACTTGTATGAGATGGTCTTACGGGTCGTATTTTGTGAGACAAATATCTTATTTTGATCATCCATGAAAAAATATTATTTTTTATGCTAAGAGTATTACTTTTTATTGTGAATATCGATAGGATTGACCCGTCTCACAGATAAAGATTCGTGAGACCGTCTCACAAAAGACCTACTCTTAAAAATAATATTAAAAAATAAAAATAAATTACCATTTTATTTTATTTTTATGACGATGGAAGATGCAGTTGTTATCTTTCTATTCTATATATGTGTATAAGATAAAACCTTAAACTATGTAGATTGCAAATCATAATTTCATGTTTGATCAAGATAAATAGTAATGTTGAAGATTAGGTGGGAAGGGTCGCTTAGGCATTTTCTCTAAAAAGAGAACTATTGGTGATTGATTTTCAGGATTACGAAATTGCAACTTTTCATAATAAAAAAAAGTAAAAATCTGTTTTCTGAAATAATTTTCCACTTACTTATTATAGAAACTAATGGATTACAACTTGGATGTTCTTTTTAAAATATTGAGGCCGAAACTTTGAAGTGATTATTTTATGTTTTTGGATAAATGAATTAAATAATTTTAAAGTTTAAAATGATTGTAGGGATTCGTATGTGTGCATATAATTTTATGAGATAAAGCACTAATTTTATAGAGACCTTCAACGTGAGGTTCGAGATCAATATCTTATAGAACAATTTAATATGTTTTAAACAGCAACAAAATTAATACACACAGATTGTATATAAATATGAACGAGTCTAATTATGAAAGGTCGAGGGTATATAAATTAGGGGCGTGAATCAAAATTTCTATCCGAGCACGAGCTTGATTCGAATTTTTGTCAAGCTAAATTTGAGTTTGTGGTCTTTATGAGCCTTATTAAACTCACCACCCTCTCATTCAAGAGTGTAAATAAACCAAGTTGGTTCACAAGTTTTTCGAACATGCTAAAAAATATTTAATTTGTATTTGAATATATCAAATGTGAGACGAAATCAAACATATTCGAAATTTTTTTTAGTCGAATTCGAGCTCAAATTATATTGTTCATAGTTTGTAAGCATGTATATTTTATTAATATAATATAAATATATATTAAATAAATAGATTTCGAACCTTTCGAGTCGCGAGCATGTTCAAATCTTTCGAGCCGAACTAAGAAACTTGAATACATCTATTTTGAGCCTTAAATGTTTCATCATATACGATATGATTAGATTTATTTACACCCTTGCTCCCATGTGAAACTAATTTTCCTCCATCTCTCATCCATCCAATGGTTTTTAAAATTTTGTTAATTTTTGACCGCCCGCTGCGCTTGCCTTGGCTCACCTTCAACTGCCTAAGGTAAAGGTGATGTGGTCGATGGCCTTCTGCTGCTTAGGCGTCCACAATTTAGAACATTGGAACATAGATACAAGCTATCACATTTAATCAAGGTCTCATCAGCGATCCAAACATATATTGAGAAAGTTCCACATAATCTTGGAGATTGTGGGAAGATTAGATATAACAGTAGAGAGAGTCGCCTCTACAGATAACATTGTTGATTCACTGCCGAAACCCCAGACATGACCATTCTTTGAGAAGCATTGTGAAGTAATGAGTTTGAAATCTATAGATAATTGGCTATAGGATAAGTGAAAGCTTGTTAGAGTAGTTGTCTAGTAAGCCAATCGCAATCTCAAGGTCACACTTCACTGAATTATTTGTAGCAATCAGGCTAGTCATTTTAACGATTCAGTTATTAACTGATAAGTGTAAGAAAAACTAAGAGTTTCAGTTTGGCAGTGTTTAAGTCCAAACTGAAGTGGGTTCATAAATTTTATTGTACTAATCAAAGTCTTTTAGTGAAAACCTATCCTTGAGATAGAAGGGGTGACGTTGGAGCATTTGAAGTCTCTAAACATCCATAAAAATTTTCATGTTCATTTCTTCTTACATTCGGTTATTTTAGTACCCTAGGCAAACCATTCAAATCTATCCTTTTGTTTATTTCCTCACTATTTTAGTTAAAGGATCAATATTGATATACAAGATTTTGAGATCAGTTTTTCAAAGATCTGACTCACATTTGAAAAAGAATTCAAAAAGCCTAAAGTTTTTATACAACCCTCATTCTAAACACTTTACCCGAATTAACCGATCCTAACATTGTGGATTGAGCTTTTATTGACTCCAATGAAAACGATCTTTATTTTAATAATATTTTACGATTTTATATCATTATCCTTTATCTGTATACACATGCAAGCTGTATACATAAAGTTCTTGAATATACAATAGGTACCATGAGATCTGCCTCGCTACGTAAGATCATGAAACTCATTAGAAAGTGTACTGTATATTCTAAACATGTTCATAGTCGAATCAGCCACATAAAAGAAGGATAAAAGTAGCTTGAGCTTGAGACTAGCATCTATGATGTCAACACCATGTTTCATTGTCAAGGGCATGAAAATGTCCATTGTACAGATGAGTGATCATATGATGATGCACTGAACAAATCTCCCTCGTACTATCCAAGTGGTTCTCACTTATCGAGTAAAATAGTCCGCGGTTATAGTTGTACATCATTAGTCATTTGACCCGGGACAATGTAGGGGCTATACGTACTAGCATGCATTTTGATCCGTTTACCGACTCCATTGAGAGTCATCAGGTGGCGAGGTTGGGTGTTGTTTCGAAATACATAGGAGAAAATGCATTGTAGTAAGAGATTCACAGTTTGCCTACGGGTGAAGATATCCTATTTGATCTGATGAATTAATAGTGCAAGAAGTCTTTGGCCAGAGCTGAAACGTCCCGAAATCTGAAGGTCCACGTGAATCACATGCATGCAAGTTATAAAATTTCTTTGGTATTTTATTAAATTCCTTTAAATCATTAAATGCATGTTTATTTCATTAATTTGTGTTTTAATTAATGGTTTATTTAAAGTTTCATGCATTAGGATTTTAAGTTGCATTTCGCGTTCGAACGAGGAACGGAGACCGGGATATTCAGGAAAAATATTTTTATTGAAAGGTTAATTTTAATTGATTAATATGATGTGTTTTTAAGTATGATTCTTGAAAATGGGCTTTGTTGGGTATTTTTACCCGCTAGAGCATATTTTTAACCGGTACGCAAATTTTAACGATTCGGAGGACTTTTTGAGGGCTCGGACGATATTTTTAAAAACGTACAAAAATGAAATATTTTTCGGGAGTGTGTTTGGGCTTGTTGGTTTGGTTTTATTGCTTAATGGGCTTTATACCCTTTTAATCCTTTTAAAATGCAATTAGGGCTCATTAGTACACTTTATTTTAACTAAAACCTAAACCCATTCCCATCATAGCAACCGCCCACCCCTTATTACAACAGCCTCTCTCACGCTTTTTCAGCAGCAAAGAACCAGCAAGCTTCAGCCCCCATTGTTTCTTCAAGAAAGCTTCCTCCCCGCCTCTCCGTTTCACGTTCCACGCGCGTATATTCAAGCTTTTGATCATATAAACTCTAAGGGATGCTTGTAACCTCATTTTATCTTCATACACGCCATAATATGCTGTAATTTATGTATTTGTATCAAAACATTATGATCTACATCGTGCTTATGTTTTTGAAGGTGTTTGACATGAAAACCTTGCATATTTTTGATCCCTTCTCACGTTTTATTGTATGGCTGCAAGAGGCTACGGTTTTTGGACATTCTAAGGTCCGATCAAGACATTGAGATCGTGTCTTAGGGCTGGTGTCGATTTATGGTGTAGAAGAGTAAAGGGCCATGTGCTTTTTGGTTGAGGTATGATCAGTTGGGTGTAGTTAGGGTGTTCGAGTGAGGCCAGTGGCGTGTTGAACTATCCCAAGCCGTGGACCAGACCCTGGTGGGTCCCAGTCATGGCTTAGAGTGGTTGCACGCTGCTGGATTTGGCTTAAGTGTGGTTGGGGTCATGAACTTAGAGGTGCCGCGGGTGAGGGCCTTGGGAGGACTCTCGACTGTTGGCGTGATGCAGTTGATATGAGGCTGTGAGTTTAGGTTAGGTTGGTTCAGTAGGGTCCTAAGGTGGGCTAGGAAGGGTTGGTCCAGGGCTGCTCCGAGCCGGTAGAGCCTAGGGTCAGTAAGTTTCGAGTTTGGTGGATTAGGGTTTTCTAAGGGGTATGGTGCGAAAATTTCAGCAGCTTGTGGTCTTAGGCTCGAAAGGTTTAATGGGTTGGTCTAGATGTTTTGAGGGCTGTTAAGAATGGTATACGGTGTGGTAAAAAGTTTGGGAAGTTTGGTTAACTTTCGGTCCGATTCGGGTTAAAACCGGGACCCTAGTCCAAGTTTTAAAACGAATCGTTTAAGTTTTGAAACGGGCTCGAGTTCACGTCTGAGAATGCTTATAATTATGTTTTAGGATGTTTTAAAGAGTTTGGTAAGCTTCGGGTCGAAATTTATAGGTCTGGGGTAAAATGATCATTTTGGGTTTCCAGGGGCAAAATGGTCATTTGCACCCGAGTCGATATTTTTGTCCTGGAAGCGCCCTGAGAAAATTTTATCATGTTTTTAAATGTTTATGCATCATGATCATGATTTTTATGAATATATGAAATATACGTTGCATGCTTGGTTGTAAGAAAATTTACGTATGTGCATGATTTTGATAAGTGATGAAAATGATGATGATTTGAAGGATGAGAATTAGTTGTGGCTATCGAAGTATATGTAAATGCTTAAGACGTATATGTAAATGATGATGACGAGGCCTTGGCACAGTGGATGAGTAATACTGTCACTGGTGTCCGACAGCCGCCGGGTACCGCGGTTCTATGTATGATGTATCCATCGTAAATGATGAATGATGTACGACAGTTACAACTAATGAACTGAATTCACAAAATGAAATGATTTTTAATGATGAATGATGATAATGATGAGCTGTTTTGACATGTAATGAATTCATATGGCCCGTCTGTATTTACGCTTTTTAAGTGCATGAAAGGTATGTTGATTACAGTATATTTTCACTGCCATGTGCTATGTATATGTACTTGTTATTCCTGGTACAGGTGTGTTGAGTCTTTAGACTCACTAGACGTGTGTGATGCAGGTGATCATGTTATTGAGGGGACTGGAGGTGCCGAACTCTGAGTCGGCAGGACTGGATGTGCGTGCATGACCCGAGGACCACATTTCTTCCGCACATGATGTTATTATGAGTTTTGAGAGAGCATGAACATTTTTATACACCGGTTTTTATACACTGTTGATTTTTAGGGTTTTTACTCATTTATGTTTACGCATATTTTGTTGGATGAGCTTGACCATTTTAAACTGCTCTATTTTTACTGTCAAATATTTACAATTATTTTTAAATGATATATTTTTCAGTAGTGTTACATGCATGCAAAATATTTAAATGGGAATGTCCAAATGCGAGCTTCTAAAAAATATATATATTTCCGCATTTTAAATAAGTAGATGTTTCAAGAGCAAGAAATGTGCTATAGGGAAATGCCTTTTTCTAGTTGCACATATTATGCCATTGTTATATTCAAATATAAATCACATCGTTTTCAGATTCATATGCAACTCTCGATATATCAATGGTTGCAGATTCAATCAGGATGTATGTGTTGAAGGGACCGTACTGTATGCTAACCATTGATGAACTGATCCGCAATATCTTCTTCATTCTCGGCCACATGTGGAGCAAATCGCAACAAAGTAGAGAACTTAGTCACATATTCCTCAATATTCAATTGACCCTGCCTCAAGTTTGCAAATTCCGCTCCTTTATCCTTCCTGTACGACACTGGAAAGAATCTCTGATAAAACTCAGTTCTAAATACATTCCAGGTAATAACTGTACCTCGATGCTCCAAGGCTCGCTTTGTTGTAATCCACCAGTTCTTTGCAACATCATGCAACTGGTGCCCTATCAGTTTCACTCTCCGTTCATCAGTGTAATCCAAGGACTCAAACATCATCTCAATGTCGTCTAACCAACTTTCGCAATCAACTGAAGTCTCAGTACCCTTCAGAGTCGGTGGATGGAATGACTGAAATCTCTTCAACAATGTCTCCATCGGTGTTGCTGTTACATCCATTGGAGGATTCGAAGTGCTACCCTGTTCCGGTACTCTTCGAGGAGGCATATCTGATTATCAAAAGGGTAAGCAACCAAATACAACAATATGTATATATCAGTTCCCTTCTGATCATCTTACCTCTGATCAAGAATTGGTTCTGATTCAATCTCAATAATACACATTACCATATCAAAGTCAGATAATCAGGTAGACATGTATTAAAGCAGTAAATCATGCTAGCAATCAAAAGCAAGGAAGAGGAATTCAATCTACCCCGCTCACTAGCTTCTATCTCAATCTAAAGGATCTATCGCTCTGATACCACCTGTTGTGGGGACCCGGGCGCTAATCATTCTCTTAATCATCATTTGGGATAATTTAATCAATTATTATAAACAAGGTCTAAATTTTTTTCTTTTTAAAATACAGTATTACACGCGGAACGTAATGGAATACATCCTAATATACATGTCAGTATTAAAGTACAAGTCTTGTACTATATACAATCATTCAAACTAAGGTTTAACGACTACAAATCAAGTGTTCAAACCCTATCTCAATCAAGTCCGTAGTCTCCACTCTAATCACGATCTCTCTTCATCTCCTCGACCCTGAACCTGTTCCACCTGTTGCCATGCACACATACAAACACGACAACAGCCGGATAACTCCGGTGAGATATATATCCCAGTATAAATCAACGAAACATGCCATCATATAACCAATATAAAAGCATAAACCGATCAGGAATATGTATCAAAATCTGAAAACATAATCAATATAAGACTGTCAATCAGACTCGTGACTCCACGTCTCAGACTAGACTCAATCCTAGTCTAGGGATCCCGGTTTCCAGACGTTGGCATTCCTATATCGAACATCAGTAATAGAAGAAATTCCAATTCTATCCACTTCGATATAACCAAACATCTGGTGTCTTGACCTATCCGTCGCAGACTTTGGCACTATCGCCAATTCACTATCTTGTGACAAGGTGCAATGTGCCAGTGACGATTCCATCACTATCGGCACTTATGTCACAAGATCACTCGTCTAATATTCGTCTAATACATGCTTCTATAAATTAATAGAACAAGCATATCAATTCAAATCAATGTAAATAATAATAATAAGTATGTGATTTAGGGAAACTCAAGTATATTCTACTCAAGTCGATCTCCCAATACCACATTGACTTATACCTTTCTTTTATTGCAGTTCTGACGGCGTCCCTGTCTGGAATTCAAAGTCTGTCAACCCTCAATCTGGCAATGACAATATCAATAATACCATATCAATATACTGCTCAAATCAATACCAATCTGATCAATCTGGATTCAACCCAAAATCAATGGCATAACGGCATAATCTCGATATTCCCGTCAATACAATCTCAACCGATATTAATTACAATCCATAACCAATATCCAATACAATCGGTAGTCAATCAACAATCCAAATCTGTCCAATATCAATCGATATATTCTGAAAAATCATAACAATTCCATAATCAATCTGTTCCTCAATCTGACTTCGATTCTACGATGTCTAACATGCCAAGAACATCATATATGAATCATATTTGATTCTAACAATATCATAATTTCAAGACCTATCAAAACTTAATAAAACTTACATCCAGTTGTAGCCTGCGTCGATAGGAACACAGTACTGATGTCGGATTGAAATTCTGGCAAGTGGCTTCATGTTTGTCTAACACGTCTCGCGCATATGCGCGACATCAACCGGCGCATATGCGCGAGACCTACTGGTCTTCGCGTTTCACTTCTCAGCAGCTCGCGCATATTGGCGCCTCATCTCCGCGCATATGCGCGAGGTTCTCTGGAATTGTTCATTATTTCTCGCACAGCTCGCGCATATGCGCGCATACTGATCGCGCATATGCGCGAAGTGTACTGTCCTCGCACATTCTATATCTCACGTTACTTCGAATCGTGTCTCGGTTGGCCCTTCATAATCATATCAAATCATAATAAATCATTTCGCAGATTAACAGATAAAAATCTCGATCATTACAGTGGAACTGCCTATTTGTTGAAGGACTTCACTAAACTGACAGATGGCCAATATAGTAAGTGAAATTATGATCTTCGAAATTTTGGATTTTCATTATATGAACAAGACTTGTAGCGCTGACACATCGGCGCTATCAAATCGTCGATCGGGGATTATAATGAGTTCAGAATCATTTATTTAATGAATTTATAATTTACTGATTAAATGATCGTACCAGTAATGGTGACTACTAATATGTAAAAACTCTCATAAAATGTTCTAGATGAGTCTAGTATTAATTAACCAATGAGTTAATTATATAAATTAAATAATGATTATTTAATTTAATTAATATGTCTATGCATATATTAAATGTACATGCACAAATATATTAATGTTTATATATATACAATTTATACGAATATATAAAATATGTGTATATATAATATTAATATATAATACATTATCCAAAGTTGATAAATATATGATATAATAATAATAATGTGATAATTTTATTTAATGTAAATTACGAGTCGTGGTGAAACAATAATTTTGAATCAAGATGGCAGAGAGATTCCTTTTGGGACCGGGAATCACACTTTATAAATATATAATTAGGAGCATATAACATAAGAGAATTTTTGCACCCACTTTGATAACAAAGTCTTGGAAATCCAAATTAATTTTGGTGAAAATTTCGGCCACCAAGTTTCTTCCACGGCGGCGCCCAGCGCTGCTGCACCGACTCCTGGATTTTGGAGATTCGGTCGATCCAGTCTCAACGTACAAAACATTTAGCTTCTTTTAGTGTGATCCAAGCTAGGAACACAATATCTGATCATGCAACTAATTTGACGAACAAAAGGCGGAGATATGTTCGAATGGAAATACGAGAAGGGCTATCTCCGTTAATCTCAGATTGGTTTGGAGTCCAGCATTTAAAACGAACAGGTATACAAACTTGACACCATATATAGGTTTAAATAAACATATGACGCCTAAAGACAGTTTCGAACGTCGAATCTGAAAATTCTAAATTTCCGCTACACTTTGGGTACGAAAAATCGGTGCCCCAACAGAAACATCAGCTTCTGTGTCGTTCTCTACTGTTATGCTAATAGTCCCCCCAGTGGTTTCTCCTGGTGCAGAAGGGGGTCGATCGAATGCTCCCAAACTTCCGGATACGACGTAAACTCTGTACAAAGACAGTTCATCCTGCAACTTCAGAATTACCCATCACAAATGCCGGTGAATACGAATAGCTATGGTATACAAATTAAAGTAATGAGCAAGATGGGTGGCTGCAAAAAATACTTTTTTTTACGTAAAAGTAATAGCAATTCTTGACAAATATTTTCTTTGCTTTGGTGCGGGAGATATCGAGCAATATGTGTAGTTTTGCATGAGTAAAATTTGTACCTTGCGAATAAAAGTGTGCAAATCTTGTATAATGGCTATACTCATTCATTTTCCATTTGGTTTTCTTCCCACTCCCAGTTTTCCCTTTGTAAAAAAACCATGCTTTTCCTCACTCCAATCACTTAACAATCCGTCACATATACATAGCTCGGCGAGCCGGTGGCTTTCCAGTGTCCGGTGACGGTGGTTTTGGTTCGGCCTCCCTCTATGTAATGCCCGAGATTTTGATTCTGTTAATCTGATATTATTGATTATGAACTGATGTGATTATAGCCTGGGCCATTCCGAGACTAGATTGGGCAAAGCATAGGAATGACACAATTTTTGGACCGAAAGTTCGGCGCCCAGGCGGTAGTTTTTGACCGCCCGAGCGCCATTAGATAATATGAAGGGGGCCGAACATTCTGCGCCTGGGCGGAAATTCATGACCGCCCGAGTGCCATTGTATAATACACGAGGGCCGAACATTCCGCGCCCGAGCGAAAATTCATAACCGCCCGAGCGCCGCCTGATATGGATGAAAAATGATGCCACGTTTCTAGCCACGCAACTTGCAATATATATATGAAATCCTTCATTCTTGAGTCTGAACAGAAGAAAAGAACGAGAGGGCCTCGGAGAAGCTTCAGAAATCCTTACGTCTTTATATTTCGATCCGTCCGTCTGATTTTCAATCCGACTTCAGTACCGTGTTCCTATCGACGAGAGCTTCAACTGAACTTAAGTTTTATTACGTTTTGATATGTTTTGAAATTATGATACTGTCAGAATCAGATATGATTCATATATGGTGTTCTCGACATGTTAGACATCGTATAATCGAAACCGAATTGAAGAACGGATACCGTATGAAATAGTTATGATTTTCTGAGTAGATTTATTGAGATTGATATCAGATTTGTGCTGTATCGATTATGAGTTGTGGTAATTGATATCTGTTGATATTGTTTTGACGGAGATATTCAGATTGTTCCGTTATGCCGTTGATTTTGAGTTAGATTCAGATTGATCAGATTCGGTATTGATTTGAGCAGTATATTGATATTGTACTTCTTGATATTGTCATTGCCAGATTGAGTATTGACAGACTTCGAATTCCAGACTTGAACGTTGTCAGAACTACAACTAAAGAAAGGTATAAGTCAATGTCGATTCGGGAGAATGACTCGAGTGTGAAATACTTGAGTTTCCCTAAACCACATACTTATTGTTATTGTGTGCATTGATTTGATTGATTTTTTTGTTCTATTGATTTATAGAAAGCATGCATTAGACGATTGGTCTTGTGACAGACGAGTCTGATGGTGATGGAATCGTCACTGACCCATTGCACATTGTCACCGAATAGTGATTGGCGGAGGTTGCCAAAGTCTGTGACGGATAGGTCAAGATACTGGATATTTGGCTTATATCGATGTTTGATTAGAGGTGGATTTAGTTCTTTTACTGAAATTCGATATAGTATGCCAACATCTGGAAACCGGGATCCCTAGACTAGGAATGAGTCTAGTCTGAGATATAGAGTCAGGAGTTGATTTATAGATTTATATGGAATTATGTTTTCAGATTTTGATTCATATTACTGATATCTGTCTCATGCTTTATATTGATTATATGATTGCATGTATCGTTGATTTATATTGAGATATATTTCTCACCGGAGTTATCCGGCTGTTATCGTGTTTGTATGTGTGCATGACAACAGGTGGTACATGATCAGGGTCGAGGAGATGAAGAGAGATCGTGAGTAGAATGGAGACTACGGACTTGGATTCTAGATAGGGTTTGAACACTTGATATGTAGTTGTTAAACCTTAGTTTTAAATGACTGTATATGGTACAAGACTTATACTTTGTTTCGATGTATATATTCGAATGAATTCCATTACGTTCCGCACTTGACACTTGTATAAAAAAAAAATTTAGGACCCTGTTTATTATAATTGATTTAATTATTCCCACAGACGATTAAGAAATGAATTAGCGTCCGGGTCCCCACACTCTACGTTCTTCATTCTCCTTTCTTTGTACGAAAAAGAACCATTGTTCCGTATCTCCACGAGAAAGCTTCCCACATTACACTGCTTTGACAATGTATAAAATTTTAAATTAAAATTGGCAAATGAGTATATTTTAGCAAGTATGTAATATAATCTAGCTAACCAATCATCGAAAACATGGCGTTTTACTTACTTGGAAGTTGCCATGGCTCGAACTGATAAATTTGGACAAGAGGGATGATATGGTTTATTTCTAGTTTTTCAGAGCGGGAGCTGGTTAGGGAGATAAAAGAAAACCAGTTCTTCTTCTGTAGGATGAAAGGGAATGACAGGTGCAATATAAGGTCCTAGAATTAATTAATCGGCAATTTAACATAATTAGAATAATTAGTTGTTAAATTAAAATAATTAATTATATCAAGTAAATTCAGGAAGTGTATTGAAAATATGTAGTTTAGAATATCAGATATCAATATGATATAAAATATATTTGGAATTTTTAGTAACATACGAGAACAAAAATAAATTCAAAACCGATTTATTGGGCATGAGTCGTTATTTTTAATAATAATATTATATACAATACATATCTACTTAGGGCACCCACAGTAAGTGGTTATTGTGGGTGCCATGTCATCCAAATATTTTTCACCACCAAATATTCATAATTGTGTTCTCTTGATTTGTGTGCCAAGTTAATAACCGGTTACTATCTAATATCTTTTAATTAAACTTTCTAATTTTAATAATCATTTTAATATTTTTTTAATATTCAAAAAATTTCAAAAATATTTTGTAACCGTTGTAAACTAATTCAAAAATATTTTTTTAATATTCAAAAATATTCAAAAATAATCGTTATAAACTTTTAATTTTATATTCGAATAAAAATTACATATTAAATAATAGATGAAATTAATTAAAGTGGTGAAATAATTTTTTATAAAATTGTAAGTTATTTTATTTAAATGAAAATAAAATATTAATTAAAGTAACAGTGAGACCAATAAATATTTGGTTGGTGTGATATTTGATTGTGAAATTTGATATATTTGAATAGTGAAATATTTGATTGATGATGTGGATCATGGGACCTACAATATTTGGAGAAAACATATTTACTATTGTAGATGACCTTATATTAAAACGTGAAAGTTGAGTGAAATGGTCAGCTTCTTCCCGGTTGCATGTAAAAACTCTATACGTGTAACATATTTTGCCTCCCACCACAACAGAGAGCAGCGGCCATGAAACGTGTTCTTCTCTCCACCGCAGCAAAGAACATAGCTCACTCCTGGCTTGCTTTGTTCGGAGCTTCTGATTTCTTCTCTCGACAGCGTCGGCGAGCAAAGGGTAACAACGAAGGTTGGCGTGCTCTGTTCTCCACTTCCATCTTCTTGCGGTTTCCTCATTCTCGACCCTCGTGCGCGGCATTCCCCCTTGTTGGCATTGGAAAGCTCCTACTGTGTTAGTTTTCTCCCTCTTATTTTTGCTTGTACTTTTTCCCAATTTTCCATCATTATCGGGTTTGTCCTCTTCTTGCTCTTGTTTGGGGTTTCCTATTTCTGGAGGTGTTTTGTTTTTGTTGGGTTGGTTTTCTTTTACTGTTTTTGTTTTGTTTTTCTTCATTTCTCTAACTTGGTCGCGTCTGCCCCTGTATTGCTTTTGTTTGTGGTTCCTGATTTCCTGACATGCTTCGCTGTTGCTGTCCTTATTACTCGAGAATTTCAGTCTCATCACTGTCTTCTTGCTTAACAAATCCTTGTTCTTGTTTGGGTTTTTTGATTTCTGTTGGATAAATGAAGAGAAAAGAAGAGGAAAAGTGAGAAGTTGTAAAGGGAAGTGAGATGTCTCAAATGTGACTTGTCCCACATTGAGAAAATAAAAAATAGAGTCTCCCTAATAAGCTCCAAGTTGAGACAAGGGTTTGGGCCCCAAGGGGTACCAGAAGTTTTTAGAACGAGGAATACGCTAATAGGCTGTGCCTTGGTGAAACATAAACGCGCTCGGCCCGGTTCGGAGTGGTGTGATGTGGTCTTTTGACCGTATTAATCTTGTTTGGACAAAATTTATTTGAAAATAATTTTGTTGACAAGCACCTACACAGGAAAAATAGAAACCATGCGTCAGAATCCGCGCACATGGGCAGAACAAGGCGCGCATATGCGCTCATAAGGACACGCATATGCGCGAGCCTGGTAGAACAAGGCGCTCATATGCGCGCATAAGGACGCACATATGCGCGACCCTTTCTGAAAATCTGCAATGCGCTGTGTCAGAAAAACATGCACGTCCCTTGGTTTCTTTTGCACCAAACAATGTGTTCTTTGACTAGAAGTGTGGCTCTTCAATGCATCCGGTCTGGAAAGACATGTCTCTTCTAAACATCCAATGATCACTTATAAATAATCACCCCATCCATCATTCAAAAGGTTGGAAAATTTCATGCCATCTAGTTGAATTTTATCCTCTTCAATACTTGAAAGTTCTTGCATAGTTTTGTTCGCTGATTTCGAGATTTGAAGTGCTGCAAACTCTCGACGTGAAGTCGTTGTATCTTGGGGACGATTGCCTACAACGTATAGCACTATATACGGGCAATTTCATCTTGCGGAAAAAGGTTTTTCCTTGCCTCGACTTAACATTGTTGCTGATCCTTTTCAGAAACGAGTATAATATGGACTACAATTTCTTCACATGCTTTGCTTCTGTTGGTTAAAGGCTTGAGGTAGTTTTTTTTGACGACATTGTCATTGTCATAAACAGCTGCCTACACTTCTTTAAATATAAGATGACTATTGTTATCAACGAAACACTGAGAATGATTTCACACAGATTGGCCTGTAAAACAATGCCAGTTCATTATTACCGATGGTTAGACCATGGAATAAATAGACAAGCGACACACCAACTATACTTTCCGTTCGGGCCGTTGTTGATCATGTGCCTGGATCCAGCAGTAAACCATTCTTGTTTAGCAACGAGCTTTGCAGTGTATATAAGTTGGCCAAGAATCTCACAATGCTTCTTTTCAACATACGGAACATACAAACCAAAACAGTACAAATAAAAACCGAGAATCGGGCCACAATTTCAGAGCCTCGAAAGGGAAAATTCAGGTTTTCGAGTCAAATGAATTTTATTCCAACCCATATGACCAATGTAATCGTACAAAGGCAGTCGCAGCAAATACCTTGGAAATCACTGTTAAGTCATACCTTACTTTAGGACCAACTAATGCAAGGCTGAGTTTCTATTACACACTTTGGATAGCTAAGTATAACATAGCAATATTCTCGTTTGCATACCAGCTGAGCTTTATCGGATATCACTGCTCTTGTCTTCGACACTTCTTTGGTTGTAAATTGCCTCACAAGTTTTTTATAATTTAAAGCTGCTCTAGTTGTTTATAACAATGTTATTTGCATTGACACATACCAAGAGTACTATCATACATCCCTACAGAATATTTTTTTACCTCTGCATATGTAATTTCCATTTACATATTTTTCGCTAGCCTTCCACTTTAAAAAAGAGAATGTAAAAACAACAAAATAATTTGTATTACTTATTTGGCTAGCGTATAGATATTGTCTTTCGTAAATGTTTTCTAATTGCCTTTTCTTAATAATATTCTCCATTTTCGAAAGATTTTATTCGAGTTCTTACGTTTGCTGCAGATATACCATGAGGCTTTTTTTTTTGGGAAGCATATGCTTTCTAGCAACGGGTATTTGTCTGGTGGTAGCCTACATTTTGTGTTTTGTTATCATACTTCATCATGCAAGTAAACACCCATGAAATTAATAGCACATCCCACAGATATATGGTAGCTAGGCATCAGAATTGCTTTAGTTTACATATTTTTAATATGCATCAAAACCAAACTATATACCAAATTAAAAATGAAACTATTACCTTTTAGATTTATTATCCAATATGCATAGTTGTTTATTTCCCATTTCTTACTCTTACTTAGATTCATCAAGTTCTTTCAATAGTCGTTAGTTTTAATGTTCAATAGATTGAATCACACTTAATATTTTTAAATCTTGAAAAACCAAATTATATGACGTTCATAAGGCCCGTCAGCATAAATATAGCTGATCATAAAAACCTTATACTTCTTATCATATATTCAATATTAGTACTCTATTTTCAAATTTGTGATAATTTATTTATATTGTTGCCATCTGATTGGGGTTTAATTTAAACATATAGTTCATGTCGAATGCCAAACAAATTAGTAACTTCGACTTTTATCTCAAATAAACTTTTTTCTTTGTTATTTCTACCTCCACAAACTTCGTAATACTCATTTCTTTAGGCGCAATTCCAACATGAGATAATAACTACGTTGCTAATATGAAAGAATGTAAAAATCACTATAGTTATAATGAATATATCTCCAAACAAAAGATAATAATCTGGTCATTCTACTTTGTTGACTAGCGCAATTTTCAGCTAAATCGATAACCTTTTCGTAGAATACTGTGTATGTGTGTTCAGTTTTCCCAAACTTTAAACCTTCAAATTAAACGAAATTAGTAAATTATAAATTTTCATATATATACTGTCATATTAAAACTATCGGCTCAAAAATCTAAATAAGGCAATTATATATTATTGCTGATAATATATAAAGTTTGTCAAGTGTTTCAATGGTTTTAATTAATTTTTCCTACTTATATAAGTATCAATTAGTATACATTAAACTAAAGTACACATTTACCTCTATGCATAAGTAAAATTAAACTGTTCAGTTGGATGAAATAATTTCCTATTAACATGTTTTTTCCTTTCCAAAACACTTTATTTTTCTTAGATACAAAACGTTAATATCTTTTTTTCTCCTATTCATAGCTAGTTTTTGTTACATTCTTTGTATAAAAAGTTTGTATAGTTCTATTATTTTTAGCTGCTTCTAAATTTTATATGTTATCCATCTTTTTCTTGTAGACCACACATGTATTATCATTTTTAAAATTGACTAGGAACATGAATTCTCTTCATTATGAAACTATACACACGTCTTCATAATTGCTATATTGTTTATAAAAACGTTCGTTCCACTGTCAAATATCATGAACAAATGATGACTAGATTTTTTAGGACATTATATCTGGCAGAAATAAACCAACTATTGTGGTGAATAAGGTTTCTAATTTAAAATACTAAATCATAACTTATCATCTGTCAAAAATTACAGAGGATTAACTTTTTTTATTGGAGTTAACAAAAACAGTCACAACCTTTGTATAAATTATCCATGACTCATCTATTTCAAATAATATATGAAAATTCACTTAGTTTCATCTATCTTACCTTATATATACTGATATGCTTAATTAGTTGAACTTTAACATACATACTGTGTTATAATTTATCAATACTTATAATTTGCTACCTAAAAATTCAGTGTATATATCAATTCCAATGGAAAACAATCGTTACTGTACATATAACGACCGTAAATATCACTGCTACCACCTATTTCATAAAGAAGTTGACGAACTAATAAGAATATTTTACTCCAACACAGCGTGGGCCGTGATCTTACGAAGAATACTTGGGATGAAATCAAAGTTTTTGCTCCTGCTAGACTACGCAGATGGCATCGAAACAGACCTAAATACCAACGAGCTCCACCAAAACCAACATGTACATTAAATGAATAATAAAATCGTTATCTTATAGTACCGAAAAATTTTAGTTATATAGGATGTGTGTGAACTTATTAAAAATTTTAGATTATACTTTACCAAACCTACGTGTATAGAAAATAATTTCACTTCTTACATCTATGTATTTACATTTATTTTCTTTGCACAATATCAATACTTATCATTTGCTACCTGAAAATTCAGTGTATATATCAATTCCAATGGAAAACAATCGTTACTGTACATATAACGACCGTAAATATCATTGCTACCACCTATTTCATAAAGAAGTTGACGAACTAATAAGAATATTTTACTCCAACACAGCGTGGGCCGTGATCTTACGAAGAATACTTAGGATGAAATCAAAGTTTTTGCTCCTGCTAGACTACGCAGATGGCATCGAAACAGACCTAAATACCAACGAGCTCCACCAAAACCAACATGTACATTAAATGAATAATAAAATCGTTATCTTATAGTACCGAAAAATTTTAGTTATATAGGATGTGTGTGAACTTATTAAAAATTTTAGATTATACTTTACCAAACCTACGTGTATAGAAAATAATTTTCACTTCTTACATCTATGTATTTACATTTATTTTCTTTGCACAATATCAATTGTTGCTCTGTGAATTTTTTTTGATTACATGATAGTGAACTTTTCTTTCTTCTTACCTGTGAGCTCCAAATAACTTCTATTCATATAATTTAATTCCTTTTATTGTTCCCTCGTTGTAGTAATCTATTCGGTTGTCTTACGAATTAAATTAACACCCATGTTTAAATATCTTTAAAAATTGAGGTTACCAAATTCATAACTATGTCAACTAAATTCTTAACTAAAACTGTATATCTGTTGAGAACCTCCTGTCGACAACAACATGTTTTCAATTTTTTTTATTAAACTAAGGTTTTATGTGCTCTTACTGATTGTTTAATAGATCATATTACAGTTAATATTTAAGTGCAAGTTACTAAATTCATAAATCTACCAACATCAATAATGTTATTAGGTTTGAAAATCTTATAGGCGCTACCATGAATTAAATATGGATATGCTATTCTCAAATTTATAATATGCTATTTACTAAGTACATATATGACTAGCTTTTAATATCAGCATACTCAATCATTTTCCTAACTATTTGCACTACTATAAGTTCCTTCTACTTTCGCGTTTTTTTATTTTCTTAAGCGCAATTCCAACCTGAAATAATAATCGTGTAACTACAAATATAAAAGGAAAAAATCACTATAATCATAATACATATGGCTTTGACCAACAAATTATAATATTCAAGGCATTTGTTATGGTTAACTAAATCAGTTTTTTAAATAGGAACAATAAACTTTTTATACATTACGATATGCATATACTTTTTTGACATGATTAAAATGTCAAAATTTACAAACTCTTAAATTTATAAATTTCTACATGTACAGTTCATCTTATATCCAAACATATCACACATAAATAAACCAATTTACCTCAATTTTTAAATATATTGCAATAGTCACTTCACATTTCTCATATTAACATTGAACAAGTTATCTCCCAATTTTTGTTTCTTTAGCAAATATAAACATATGTTTACTTCCTATTAAAAAAAATATAGATGATCAGATGTTGGTCTATGAACCTGGGCGAGACACCTCAAGAATGGAGGTTTCATTTCCTAGTACATATATTTATACACACTCAACCTTACCAAAGAAGAGAAGACCCCTTCCCCAATCCCTTACCGACGTCTCTTTTCTCAGCCCAGATTCGGACTACTCCTCCGCCGAAAACATACCAGAAACCACCGTGGGTTGCATCTTAGGTCTGGACGACTCAATCAGTGGTCTTAATCGAAGCATTAGAGCCTGAAATTTCTTGGTTTTCAGCCCTGTTTGAGCATAGGCTATTTTCTTTCTATTTTTTTTTTGACAGCTTCTGTGCTCGATTTCTAGTTGGTTGGGTTTTGTTTTGTACGCTGTCCCGGTTCAGTAATTGTATGACTCGAAGATATATGGATTTATGTGATGAACTCTTAGTTTAATTGTGCATCTTGTTCGAATTCAAGCTGGAACTATGTAACCATGTTCTATATCAGTAGGTTTAGTGCATATGGGGTCTGTTCTTCAGGTTACTGCGATTTTTACAATTGGTATTTGAATTTATATCCCTAATAAACCTTGTAGTTCTTTGTGTTGGCTTTGTTTAGACACTGAAATCACTTAATTCTAGTAACATATGGATTAGATATGAATTTTCTACTGAAACATGTCAAAATTAAGTCTTTTGTTTATGATTGAGAACAAACTTATTGTATTTCGGGAATATGAGCTGTGTGCACTAAGATTCTGGAGTTGTGGTTGCAATAAAAGTTGTAGAACTATGTGTTATCATCGTAATGAAATCAAATCGTTTAATTCTATCAATAATTGAGAGAGTTGTGTGTATTTTCCTGAAACTGCTCAGCTTCTGGAAATCTGTCGGCGAACATAATGAATCAACTGTATTCAATTAAATTCTGGGAGTAAACGTTTGAGAATTGTAAATTGTTTCAATCGAGAAAAATAGATAATTAAGTTAGCTTTCATTTTCAATTGGCAGAACTTGATTTGAGTTCAAAATGAATGAGAGATGAATTTTATATTATCAAGTGACGAACCTGAAATTCTGTTTCAGAACTTACGGTACAAAATTTATGTGTTGTGAGAATTAGCCTATCAAAATGAAGAATTTCAATTCGATCTTATTCGAAGAAATGAGGGAAACTAAGTCAGGATTCCAACCATATCTTGTAAGTATATTTGTGAGAACCGATTTGTTTTTCCGCCATATGATTAAACATTTGTAAGGAAATTAAGAGTATATGATTTTTGATTATTTTATTAAAATAAGATATGTATATTGGAGAATATTTTATATAGAAAATCCTTAATGTCAAGATATTAATACATGCACTTGTACAAGCATAATTTCGAAAATTTGGAGAAGTAGATTTACAAGATTTGAGATATCATACAAGTAGAGGAATTAAGGTTAGATATTGCTATAGATTTTCGAAATTTCCCTAGAATATATGACTAATGATTGTGATTGGTAGATACATAGTTAATTGGAAATAATCATCAAACTTGTGCACAAATAAAAATCCTTACCCTAGCCACCATATTTTCGAATTAATGAAGGGTAATGTGATCAAGAAATAAATCTCACAACTTAGGTAGCTGAATTTTCTAAGAATGGCAAGGATATTTGGAGCCAAATATTGTGAGATTTGAGGCAATTTTGGCATGATTTAGCCACCATATTTAGCTCCATCCTCCTCCCCTATAAATAGTGCATCAACCTTAGCCATTCTCCCACCATCATTTCTAGATCCCCTAGCTGCAACTTTCGAAATTTTCAGCAGCATCCCCTAGCCAAAACTCTGCACAAAATCGTCAAAGAAATCGAGCCGAAACGCTGTCCGAGCAAGAACGAGAAGCGACCCAATTCCCGAAGCCAAGCACCTATGTTCTTAGCAATTAAAAATACTGTAAGTGTGCTGTTTTAATTGTTTAAATTTTCGGATTATGCATGTGTCGGTTTTTGAAAAATTCGGTCGAGCACCGTTTTTCTGTCTCTACGTTTTTATGAAATTTGGTACGTTTACGTGTTGGCACTAGTGAGGATTCCCTGAAAATGGGTGGAATTCCAACATATGGCCCTTCACGGTGGGATAGAACCGTCTTATGGCCTCGCCCCTTAGAGGATCAAAACTTAGTGACTGATATCAGTAAACCATAGAAGGTGGAAAAATCGCAGTGCTGTTATGTTATGAATATGATAGTTACGTTACGAAAAGCATGATGTATTTATGTGTTGTTTTCGAAAATGGAGTAAATATTTTTTTGTGTTGTGCTCGATACGCCCCTATTGCTGAGTATTCCCAAATACTCATCTCCCTTACTCTCCCCTCCCAGATAAATCCGAAGAACAGGTTGAGGAAGAGGAGTCGGACCAGTTTTGGGGCTGGTGAAATTCGAGACTTCAAAATTTAGAATAAGTTGAACTTTTATTCAGTTTTACGTTTTCGCATTAGACTATATCGTTTTTTTGGGTTTTTGAGAGTTGTAAAAACAATTTTTATCTCATTTGAATTATGATATATAAACTGGTTTCGGTTTATACTGTGCTACGAGACTGGTTGTTTTCGATTGTGTGATTGTTAAACAACGCCGGTGTCAACCCTGAGTTTCGGGACATGACAATATTTTGGATAAGTATGTGATGAGTTATGGCCTTAAAACCGAACCTAGGTATAACCTGAAAGTGGTAAAATATAAACTTTTAACTTAAAGTTGATTATAAGGAATTTCTTAGATTTTAAATTCGATTATTGAGTTTTAAAAATAATTGTAAATGGAAAGTTGAAGATTTTGGATATAAATGCGTCGAGCTCGGATTTTTGGAATTATCGTTGATGAATTGGAAATTCACTCGACTTGTTATATTATCGTATTTGTTAGACCAAGGAGATCAAAGTTGAGCTTGTTGTGGTTCAAAGTCGGTTTAGGTATGTTAAAGTTTGGTAACATACGACGGTAAATTTTAAATTATTTTTTACTCGTATTTACGTGATTTATGTGAATTATATTAATTAAATGCCTTGTTTAATTATATGTTCAATTATTTGACATATTTTATGGCATTTAGTATAAGACATGATATTAACGCACTCATGTTGAGCCATATAATTCTTGTTGTTGCTCGAGCATTACTCCTTTTGTTATCATATCATTTATTGGCTCCTATTCTCATGTCGTGATTGAGCCATGTTCATGTATTACATATTTCATTATTTTATATATTTATGCATGATTTATGTTTATTATTATTGTTGAACTGTGTCATACCAGAATCCTAATTTCAGTATTTATAATGGGGGCTACAATGGCTGTTGTTGGGCACAATGGTAGGTCACACGAGTAGTTTTGCAGCATCAGTGGAGGTTCTACCCGTGCAGCACACGACTGAGATAGGATTACTCGGTTGTCAGAATTGAAGTCTCTCAATTAGTCCACTTTCATTATTTTGGAGTCCAGTCCTTTTTATGTCAGATTCTATTGACCGACGAGATGCCCCGTGTTTTTGTATGGTGAATTGCAAATGTTATGATGCATTGGGACTTATTTTATGTTATTGTGAGCCTTGCCGGCTATATTTGAATTACTGCCTGTAAATTGTTGTTTTGTGCCAGGTCGGCACTTGGGTGTGAATGTTTATGAATACCACATCATTGTCTTGAGTCATTTTTTATTTTACATGTATTTTAAATTTTTGATATGTCTTATTTACGGGTAGGTAATGCCAAATTTTTTCACGACCCTGAGTCCATTTCAAAATATTTTAAAACATTTTGTTCGCAACATATTTAATTAAATCATCATTGTTTGATAATTAATGGTAATTAGAGTAACTGGGCCTCACATGCAATTTCCTTTATGGATTGATCTGGACTGAGAATTAGAGTGCAATATCAAATATATAGAAAACTAATTGATGTTTCCGAGTGAAGTGGAAAAAATCTGGAAGAGAATTTTTCGTTTCTCTATTTCCGTATTCCCCACCAATAACAACTAATTAAATAATAATATTGCTCACTATTTCATCAAAATCTGATATGGATTCTCCAGCTTTCATTTGATAATGTAAGATTTTTGGATTGCCACTGGAAGTTTGATATGAATTTAATCGGGCGTGGCATGCTAATGGTTGGAAGGAGATTTAAGAAGCGTTGTTGTCTCGAACTTTCAAACTTGATGATGATTAATGATGAAGAATCAAGCAAATTCAAGCAATTAAAGGAGTTCAGCGACAATATAATGAAGGAGTCCGGAGAAATCAAGCATTGCATGGACTCATGAGCAATCGAGAAGATATTGCAATCAAGGTGCCAAGTCTCGAAGGGTTCGTGAGGCATGAAAGTGAGTTTGGGAGCTATAGGATCGTTGTTCAAGTGTTAAATGAAGAGCAGGACAGAAGCCTTTGTGCTAGGGCGGTCTTTTCTCATGCCCTAGCACGTATAACGCCAAAACAGCACCCGGGACCCGAGGCAGCCGCACTAGCGCCCCAATTACCGTCCCAGACGTCGAAATCCAGAACCCTCCATGCTAGGGTAGTCCAGTCTTCGCGCCCCAACGCGTCGCTTGCGGAAAATTAGATTTTTATGTAATTTAGAGTCCTAGATTATTTAAGACTTATTTTTTAAGTATCTTTTGATATGTGAACAATATATGGATGAATTTGGAGACACTTTTCAGATTATTCAATATTGAATACAATTGTTCTTGAGTAATTCTCTCAAACAACAAAAAGATTTTGCTTTGTTTCAAAATTAAACTTATCAAAGTTTATATTTTGTGGCGTTTATCGATCGTTTTTGCGCAGGTTGTCAAAGACGAGTTCTTTGAAGGTTCGTTTGAGTGTCGATTTTTTTTGTGATTGTTTATTACTAAATCACGTAGTTTAAGAGTGAAAATCAATCATTACTCGATTCAAAAGATCAGTACATCACAACACGGATCCTTAATCGTTATTGAATCGAGGGCGCGATTCCAATTTAATCATGTTTGCCTTTCTTGCGTTAGAGGATTCATAGCAAAGTTTATTCTCATTTGTTGGATTGTTATCTTCGTATAATTGTATAAGCTTAGCCCAGATATTTTTGGCAGTGAGACATATTTTGATCTTGTAGAAAGTATTATTGTCCAAAGTTTTGTATAATATATCATTTGCTACATTGTCTAGATTTTTCTTTTTCTTGTCCTCAGTAGTTTATTTCATCATTTGGTTTTTAATAATTTGAGGAGCACAATCAGAAATGACAATAATGATGTTTGTTTTAATGGTTCTCATTGGTCCGTCTGTGATGACGTATCATATATCATCAGTCTTGTGCAGCTATATGAGCCTGCATCCTGATCTTCCAGTCAACAAAATCTTACATTGAGATCCTATTAATGATTCCATTTAAAATATTATGTTTAAAGACGAGAATAAAGCGCTCTGATACCACTTGTTATGATCGAAAATAAATTTAGAAGGGGGTGAATAAAATTATCTCAAAATATTTTGGTTGGGTTAGCAATACTGAAATTGTATTCTTCTCAGTTGGGTTCCCAGTAAGTCAATCAGTATGAACTGTACGGAAATAGGTTTCCTGAAACTATTTGAATAAATGACTTATCAAGAAATCAGTTAGGATTGTTTGAAAAAGTATAAGGTAGGTAGACTTAAAAAATAAATAAGCACAAGGTTTTTTCTGGATGTTGAAGATTTTATGACTCCTACGTCACCCCTTCTTCTTCACGGAAGGCTTGCACTAAAAGACTTTTGTAATTACAAGTATTTTCAAATCACCCATTTCATTAGGACTTAACACTACCTAATTGAAACTCTCAGTAAAACTTCAATCTAAATACTTTGAGCAGTAAGAATTCTTACTCTCAATTACACAGATTTCACAGAGAATTTATAAGCACAAATTTGATCCTCAAAATGATCAGATGATGACTTCTCAGCGTGCGCTAGCTATTTCAGTTTGGCTCGTAGAAAGCTTCTTTAAGAGGAGACAAGTTAACAAAAAATTTCAGAGATAGAGTGTGACTGTCTAACTTTTTGATCTTGCTCAACTGATCTATATATGACTTTAATCTGCAACGATAATCTTTTGAAAATATATACGTTTCCAAATGCAGATGTCTTTGTTATCATTTCATTGTCATTTCTGACATGTTCTGGTAGTACGCCGAAACCTGAAATTTTGTTAAGGTCACAGAAAGCTTTGTCCGCTATTTCAACTGGGCTCTGATCTTTAATCACTGACAATATTGATTTTCAGGGAATATATAGATTTGGACTGACTGATCGACTTATATATTTTCAGTTAGATTTCATCAATCGACCTTGAATCAGTTTGGATATCACCATCCTTATTATGTTTTATCAGTATGACTTTGAACTCAGTTAGGCTTTTTAGAAGACTTTTTCTTACGAGAGTTCAGTTACCTTCTAAAATTAAGTTCGATTAGTTTCTTTAATCATTAATCGGATCAACAACCTTGTTCAATCACCAAAATTAAAAATGTTCCAAATATATAGGAATTAGATTACATATTGCCTTATTATGAGGAAAAATATCATTCTTTTTAAACTATCAGATGAAATGTTCTCTTTGTTCAAAAATTAGATAAACTAGATATTATTATATAATACGACACTATGATAATTATTATTTGTGTCATGCACACACAATCCAAATAACTTGGACCTGACTAGGTCTTGTACCTACTCATTTTCGCTGTAAAGTGAAAATACATAATTTAATATATTCAAAAACAAATTTTTTTTTCAAAAAGTCTGATTAAAATCTGAAATTTTTCGTCCAGTTGAAATCTTCGTCTTTGTCGAGGTATCAAAACTTTAATTTATACAGAAAGAAAATTGAGAGAGACTAAATTATGTGAGATACAAGAAAACAAAGGTCGTCAATACTTTTCATTTGTACGTATGCAATGACAGTTTAACATCAAAAAAAAAAAAAAAAAACCTCAATTAACTTTTATGGTTAAGAGGAACGAGGTTTTTTCGCTATCACATGTGTTCGATTCCGATCTTTTCCCTCTTTTGGGAAAGTTTTACGTAACTGTATCATAAATGAGTATACAAAATGACAAAAATTTGTGTGAGACGGTCTCACGGGTCGTATTTTGTGAGACAGATCTTTTATTTTGATCATTCATGAAAAAATACTACTTTTTATGCTAAGAGTATTACTTTTTATTGTGAATATCGGTATGGTTGATCAGTCTCACAAATAAAGATTCGTGAGAACGTCTCACAAGAGACCTACTAATAAAAAAATAAATAAAATTATTACAATAACGTTGAAAATAGATGGAAATATAAAAAGAATAAATGGTATTTTGGGGCTAATTTAATTAAAGGACCCAGTCTTGAACTTAATTTGAAGCTAGCTTGACGATTTAGGTCACGGACTCACGTGCAAGACTTCTTCTTTCACACGGAGAACTTAGGTAAACGGGCTAAAATACGCCAGAATAACGCTACCTTCCAATAAAATGATAATTGTAATAATGACAACACGAAAATAAATTAATATAGAAAACTTGAAATTTTCATTCTAAATTTTATGTTCGTTGATTTCTTCCCCAATAGTTTTGGTGGCTATTCTCAATTTACATTCACATATAATCAAACATATACTTCAATTTCAATCACATCTAATCTCAATTCTAATCGAAACTGAAGGGAAATATAATTTCCATATTAAATTGATTTTCCTAATATTATCTTTTCCTTGTTGATTTGATAAAGTATAATATTTAATTATGGTTTTGTCTTTCTAGATAATTATGTTAAGATTTTATTGTGAAATAATATCTTCCTTAATTTTAATTTCATCTTGATAAGTTTATGTGGAATATTGTGTTTTACTTTTCTAGATATTATTTTTATGATAAAGATTTATAGATATAATATTTATGATAATGATTTACATGATATGATATTATTGATTTTGTTTCTAATATAATTCTGGTATATCATATCTTATAGATTTCCTTGAAGATAAATCATAGAAGAGGAGACATTTATAAATAGGAGATGGAGATTCAAAAGCTTAAGGGACTGAGAGAGATGAAGAGAAATTCAGAGAGTTTTAGTGGATGAATTTTAGTGGTGGAGTTTTTCGTGGAGTATTTTTCGTGGGCGACTTCTTCGATTTATTGCTATCGTGTTTTTCACTCTGTGCTTGAAAGTTTTCCTGTTGCATATCTTGTGCACGTTGCATGTCGTGGTTCTCAAAGAAAAACATCATACAAAGACGTTGCTGTTTCGAAGAGTCCAGAAATCGCGTGTTGCCTTGAATGTTGGGGACATCTGCAGACAACATCCGTGACGAAGTTGGCTGAAGATCGGGTTTTGTTGTTTCAAGTTTTTTGCTCACGTTTTTGCTTTCTTGTTCACGTTTTAATATTGTTGGTTGTTTTTTGAAAGCTTTATTTTTTCAACTTGTTGAGAAAATTGATTTTTGTCATAATCACCAGTGATAGGTTTTTGTAATCGGTTTGATTTTCTAGTGATTAATTTTTGCCATAAGGCACCGCACAAGTATTTATACTTGTACATATTTAATCTCGTCCATCTATTTATTTGAACTCAATTTATGTTACAAAATATAATATTCCGCTGCATGTTGTCCGAGATGTTGTAACATCTGGCACAACACTTAATTCTGACTAAACACACATTTACTATTTTACATTCTATTCTGATATTTTTATTATTTGTGGTATCTGTCGAACAATATAAGTTCTTCAAAGTGGTATCAGAGTCTACTCTTGATATACTAAGTGTTGATTCTGGTTTTTGTTTTGTTTGACAGAAATATTTAAATGGACACATCACTGGCAAACGCAGCACTTCGACCACCATCTCCTAAACCTCATGTCCAACAACAGTTTCGACCAAGGAATGAAGAAAAACGCTGGCTGCAAGTAAACCCTTTAGGTGTTGCCCTAGGTGTTGCCACTCCTGGCCGCAACATCGGCGAAAAATCAGTTTGTTTAAAATCTACAGCTTCTGAAAATTCGAGTACAGATGATGAATTGGAAGCTGATGATGAAGAAATCACTCTTGAGAGTGTTCAAAAGCTTTCTGAAGAGTTGTTTGATGATTAGACCAAAGAAAACAAGCTTAACTCAACTCTTATGAAGGAAAACACCGATCTAAAAGCCGTGGTTGCCAAACTTGAAGTAATTTTGAGCAAGAAGGACTTAGAACTTGGCAATACCAAGGATGAGCTTCGAACAGCAACTGAGACTTTATCCAAGTTTAATTCAAGCACATCCAAGCTTGATTCCATACTTTTGATGGGAAGAGATGACAAGAAAAGCTTAGGCTTCAAAGACAGTGTGTTAGATATTGGTGAATGTTCCAAATCAACAGTCTTTGTGAAAGGGAAAGTTGATGCATCCATAAAGCCACAACCCATACCCTCAATCAAAAGTTCTCCACAAAAAAGACAACTTGTTGCACTCGCTCCAAAGAAAAGAAAACGCAGGTATGTATGTCACTACTGTTTTAAGCCTGGACATATCAGGCCCTACTGTTTTAAACTCAGAGATGACTGCATAAATCAAAAGATGAGTCGGATGTTGCCCCGAATGTTGTCCAACACTTCCCGCAACACCTCCCACCATCGACCTACAGTAAGAAAAATTTGGGTACCAAAGGTAACAACTCACTGTAATGTTGTCTATACTTCATTAAAAACTAACACTGCAGATCACTGGTACTTTGATAGTGGAAGCTCACGCAATATGACAGGATCACGAGATCATCTCATTGATTATGTTGAACAAAAAGGTGGTAGAGTAACCTATGGAGGGGGAGCTAAAGGAAGGATTGTTGGAAAGAGAACATTAAATGTTGAAGGACTACCAAAGCTTCACAATGTGCTTCATGTTGAAGGATTAAATTCAAATTTGATAAGCATAAGTCTACTGTGTGATAATAATTTGCATGTCGAGTTTGATAAACATACGTGTGAAGTGTTTGATGAAACTAACTTGTGCATTATGACAGGTACAAGGTCTACGAAAATTGCTACCAAATAGGTGAAGAACTTTCATGCAAACATGCAGAAGTTAGTGAACTCGACCTATGGCATTAAAAACTTGAACATGCTAGTTTCAAAACCTTGAAGAATTTGAGTAAGTACGATGCTGTACGAAGTATGCCTAACCTATCATCTAGTACACCATATGTTTGTGGAGACTGTCAAAAGGGTAAGCAAACTCGCGTGTCACATCACATGTTGCCCTACTTTGGGACAACACGTTGCCTCAAATTGCTACACATGGATCTTATGGGTCCTGTGGAAGTGGAAAGTTTTGGAGGTAAGAAGTATTATTTTGTGTGTGTTAATGATTTCTCACGGTTTTAATGGGTAAGTTTCATTAGGGAGAAATCGGATACTTTCGATGTGTTTAAACGATTGGTCACAAGGATCACAAACTTCCATAATTTGAAGGTGAGAAGGATCAGGACTGATCATGATAAGAAATTTGAAAATTCTTCATTCTCATCATTTTGTAACAGGAAAGAGATTTCACATGAATTCTCAGCACCAAAAACCCCACAGTAAAATGGCATTGCTGAACGCAAGAACAGAATTTTGCAAGAAATGGAAACGGTGTTGCTAGCTTCGAAGAGTATTTCAAAGCGTTTTTGGGCAGAAGCCCTTAATACAGCTTGTCATATTTCAAATAGGGTGTATTTGAGAAGTGGCTCAACAATGAATTCTTATGAAATAATTATAGGAAAGAAGCCTAATCTGAAATACTTTCATGTTTTTGGTTGTGTCTGTTACACTTTGAATGATATGGATCAACTTGCAAAGTTTGATTCAAAGAGTGATAAGTGTTTGTTTTTGGGATATACCACTAACAGTCGAGCCTATCGCATGTTTAATTTAAGAACTAGGACTATTATGGAATCCATTAATGTTGTTTTTGATGACCTTGCAGATCTCAAAAAGAAAACAGCTGAAGATGATGTGGATGAGTTTCTGGAAATTCCAATATCACTGGAAAATGCAGGTGTTGCCCCAGATGTTGCAACATCTAGCACAACACGTGATACTGAAGTCACTGAATCTGAGGAAGAAACACACAATGATGATAATGCAGTAGATGATGGACATAACATTCCAACTAAAATCTAGAAAAATCATCCATCATACCAACTAATTGGAAGTGTGCATAGAGAAGTCCAAACTCGAAAAAAGAGAAAGTGGATTATCGCAAGTTGGCTGGACTTATTTGCATGAGCTCCTTATACTCACAGGTCAGATTTTCATGTTTTATATCCAACATTGAGCCTAAGAATGTTGATGAAACTTTAAAAGATGAATTTTGGATTAATGCAGTGCATGAGGAGCTTGAGAAATTTGTTTGAAATGCTGTGTGGCACTTGGTTCAACCCCCTGATCATGGTAATGTTATTGGTACAAAATGGATTTTCAAAAATGAAAATGATGAGTCGGGAAACATCATTCGAAACAAAGCAAGGTTGGTTGCTCAAGGGTACACACAGGTTGAGAGGGTTGATTTCGATGAGACCTTTGCTCCTGTAGCTCGTATTGAGTAAGTTCGACTTTTACTAGCCATTGCATGCTACATGAAAATCAAACTTTTTCAAATGGATGTAAAAAACGCTTTTTTAAATGGAATTTTGAGTGAAGAAGTGTATGTTAAACAACCTAAGGGTTTTGAAGATCCACATCATTTGGATAATGTCTACAAATTGAAAAATGCTCTCTATGGTTTGAAGTAAGCACCACGTGCTTGGTATGACAGATTGAGTGAATATCTACTGGAAATTGGCTTCAAACGAGGTGAGGTAGACAAAACTTTTTATTCAGAAATCTAAAGGTGAGATTCTTATTTGTCAAGTCTATGTTGATGATATAATCTTTGGTTCCTCATCTCAAAAGCATGATGATAATTTTGTTGAATGCATGTCATCTACATTTGAAATGAGCATGGTTGGTGAATTAAGTTTTTTTCTTGGTTTACAAATAAAACAAATGCATGATGACATCTTTTTGTGTCACTTTCAACTGCTGAATCCAAATATGTGGCAGCAGGAAGTGGTTGCACTCAACTTTTGTGGATGAATCAAATGATAGAAGACTATGGACTTAAAAGTGAAACTTTAGTTGTGTACTGTGATAATTCTAGTGCAATCAATATTTCAAAAATTCCAGTACAACACTCTCGAACTAAACACATTGACATTAGACATCACTTCATTCGAGATTTAGTAGAAAAAAGATTGATTCAGATGGAATTTGTTGATACAAATAACCAATTGGCTGAATTATTCACAAAAGCATTAGACTTTGAGAGATTCTCCAACCTTAAAAAATCTCTCAGCATGTGTTCTTCCTGATCATTCATAGATGTTGTCTCAGATGTTACAACATCTTGGACAACACCTAACATGCATGTGCATTTTTAGAATTTCGGCATTCTGCATTACATTCATACTGTTATATGATGTGTTATCACAATGATGTACAATCTTCTGGTGCACTTACAATTTCTTGTTCTATTTAATCTTAACACACTTGGACATGATTAATGATCTGTTTAAATCACAAAGTAGTTGAGGGATGATCATGTACTCCATGACATTGACCCATACGAAAGGTGACTTGAAAAGATTAAGTAAAAAGACAAAAAAATCAATTATGCATATGCTCTGTATCAGAAGAAAAGATTGGAAAAAGCTACCTAAAAGAGTCCAATGAAGACTGTGCTTTTTGTGTGGGAGCTACCTCTTCTGAATTTCATACAGAAGGTAAAATAGAAGAAATTGAGAAAAGCTACCTAGAGGAGTCCTAAAGAAGACCGTTTTTCTAGTGTGGGAGCTACCACTTCTATGATCAGAAAGCTGTTAAGTCACCAAGTGTGAAGAAAAATCAAAATTGTTTTTCTGGAATTGTGCGTGTTGTCAGAAGATGTTGCCAACATTTGTGAAAACATTCCATTTGTGAACATATCTCATATTTGTTTTCATGTTTCTATTGAAGATTCATTTTGTTATTAGGCATAAATAGATCATGCATAAACATAACATTGTGAATATTGTTGGTCAAGAGGGTATGCGTATTTCAACAGAGAAAATTCGATGAAAATCCGGATTTTGCTAGAAATCCAATATTTGTGATTTTTGATGGTTCAGTGGTGTTAAAATCGATGTGGGTTTCAATTCTGAAAATTATTTTGAAATGATTTTGGATGCAATTATCTCAGTAATTTTGGTAAGTGATTACGGGCCAAAGCTGATCTGGTCTCCAACGAGAACTCAATTTCCTGACTATCGTCTGGTTATGGAGGTAGATGTCCATTCTGGACAAAAAGGGGGAGAAGACGTGACTCAAACTCAAGGGAGTGTAAATTGAAAGGATCAAATGATACCATCTATCTGATACCTTTGCTTGATTTCGTTTTTAATGTTCTGCTTTGTTAAGATTCTGCTTTCCTGATGTGTTTTTGTTTTAATAAATTTCTAATGATTTTTTGCGGGTGTTGTCTCAGGTGTTGCTAACACAACGAACAACACCCGTACTAACTTGATTTTATTCAGGGGGAGAACAATTCTCATATTAAGAGGGAGTTAACTGGAGTTCAACTGAGAAATTGAGTTTGATTTGATTTTGTCCAGAAAGGCAAAAAAGGGGAGATTGAAGGAAAATATAATTTCCATATGAAATTGATTTCCCTAATGTTATCTTTTCCTTGTTGATTTGATTGAGTATAATATTTAATTATGGTTTTGCCTTTCTAAATAATTATGTTAAGATTTTATTGTGATATAATATCTTCTTTAATTTTAATTTCATCTTGATAAGATTATGTGGAATATTGTGTTTTACTTTTCTAGATATTATTTTTATGATAGAGATTTTATAGATATAATATTTATGATAATGATTTACATGATATGATATTATTGATTTTGTTTCTAATATAATTCTGGTATATCATATCTTATAGATTTCCTTGAAGATAAATCATAGAAGAGGAGACATTTATAAATAAGAGATGAAGATTCAAAAGCTTAAGGGACTGGAGAGACGAAGAGAAATTCAGAGAGTTTTAGTGGAGGAGTTTTAGTGGTGGAGTTTTTAGTGGAGTATTTTTCGTGGGCGGCTTCTTCGATTTATTGCTATCGTGTTTTTCACTCTGTGCTTGAAAGTTTTCCTGTTGCATATCTTGTGCATGTTGCATGTCGTGGTTCTCAAAGAAAAACATCCTACAAAGACGCTGCTGTTTTGAAGAGTGCAGAAATCGCGTGTTGTCTTGAATGTTGGGGACATCTGCAGACAACATCCGTGACGAAGTTGGCTGAAGATCGGGTTTTGTTGTTTCAAGTTTTTGGCTCACGTTTTTGCTTTCTTGTTCACGTTTTAATATTGTTGGTTGTTTTTTGAAAACTTTATTTTTTCAACTTGTTGAGAAAATTGATTTTTGTCATAATCACTAGTGATAGGTTTTTGTAATCGGTTTGATTTTCTAGTGATTAATTTTTGCCATAAGGCACCGCACAAGTATTTATACTTGTGCATATTTAATCTCGTCCATCTATTTATTTGAAGTCAATTTGTGTTATAAAATATAATATTCCGCTGCATGTTGTCCGAGATGTTGTAACATCTGGCACAACACTTAATTCTGACTAAACACAAATTTACTATTTTACATTCTATTCTGATATTTTTATTATTTGTGGTATATGTCGAACAATATATGTTCTTCCAAGTGGTATCAGAGCTTACTCTTGATATACTAAGTGTTGATTCTGGTTTTGTTTTGTTTGACAGAAATATTTAAATGGACACATCACCGGCAAACGCAAGCACTTCGACCACCAACTCCTAAAATTAGTCTTCCTTTGGGCCGGTTATTTTTTATATAAATTGAAGCAAAATTTATTTTGAACTTTAACAATATCTACATATTTCAAAAATTATTTTTTAACATGTAATTTAAATTTGACAAAATTTGAGATACAAGATATTAATTTAAATTAAAATTTTCATAAGAAAATTCAATTTACTTTAATTGAGCTAAATAAGGCATAGGACCAAATATGGATAAATAAAATATTTGCACCTCATAATTATTAATTCATAGATATTTTATTGAAATAAACAAAAACGATAAAAATAATGAATAATTCCATATTAATTTTATTTCATGCAATTAAATTTTTAAATGCTTGAATTTAATTTAAAAAATCAGACTTGTGGAAGTCAAAATTTAATAAAATGTCAAAATTCTGGATTTCAAAATTTGGTTCAAAATTGAAAAACCAAACAAAGCCTTAAATTCAATCACAAATAAATTCCCAAATTCGAAATCCTAACCCCAGCCGAAAAAACGCCGCCTCCACTTCCTTCGGCCGTAACAATCGGCAACGACCATGACCCAGGATTGCATTACCATGACCGACCACTACCCTACCATCTCCGACCACCAAGCTGTCGGAATTCGATCGAAATATTCAAAAAAATCAATGGAAATCACGCGGCTAAAGTTCCGAGTTTCAAGTTGAAAATCCAATCACCTTGCGGCGGTTTTCGATCAATAGATGATATTAATATGGGCTTCCTGGAGATGGGGAAGAAAACGCCTAAACAATCTGTAGTGCCCAAATTCAGTACACGTATAACACATGCATTATTTAAATTGTTAAATATTTTATTTAAGTTTAAAGCGATGTTAGTGATGCATGATTTATTTAAATTGCATTATTTTAATGTTTATGTGATGCACGTTAAAATGTTTTTTTTTCAAGTTTCATGTTTCAGGCGATTACTCGAGGCGGGGTCGAAGAGATGAGATCGGGGACGATTTTTGGTAATTTAAAATGTAGTATTTTATTTTAAGTTGAGGATGGGGTATTTTAAAGGATTTACTAAGCCTTAGTATTTTTAAAATCCTAAGTTATTTATTTGAGTGGGTTTAGAATTTTTAAAACTTTTAAAGTTTAGCAAGTGTGCTTTTATTTTTTTAAATTAGGGACTTGACTTGTAGTGAGGATTAACATTTTTATTAGCCTTTTTATTAGCACCTTTAATTAATATTTTTAATTGCGTAATTAAGCCATTTAATTCCCTACTTAAACACAAAACTCACACACTCACACACTTTTACACACACCTATACACGACACAACACACACACACTTTTACACGCACCTATACACGACACAACACACACACACATTCAGACTTTTATTTTTTTAAAGAGCAAAACTAGGGTCTTCCTCCTAGAAACAACCGCCCCACTTCCCCATTAAATTCCCAGCAATTTTCGTGTGTTCTCTTCAAAGATTTTAGCGCCACGTTCGTCCCGGATCAATCCTCACGTCATCTCCACTTCGGTATCGTCGTTACGGTATTTCAAATCATCTAAAAGGCACGTATATTCTGTTATTGCTGCATCAATCTCGTCATATTATGCGTTGTGTTGTTATTTATGCGCAAAAATACATGTGTGATGCGTAGAGGTTTGAGCAATTGTGTTTATATCACTTTTGAAACCATTTTTAGATCTAAAATTTCGTTTTTACTGTCCTTTTTAAATACTGCGATTTTTCGGTCGCGATTCTGAGAAAAATTTCAACACAAAAAACGTAGAACTTTTCGATACCTTAGATTTGATATAAGATTCGAAATTTTTGGACGAAAATTGAGTGAGTTATCGTGTTTTTCGTGGGACTGCTCAAACTGCGTTTTCAGAAAATTATGATATTGATGCGTTCCTGAAGTTTTAATGTTGCAGGCTTCATTGGGGATCGATGGTGATCGTTGCTGCGTATAGGTATAATGGTAATGATGTTGGGAGTATTATTGAGGTTTCGTTTCATGTTGATAGGCACTGGGATTAATTAGAAGTCGTAGGAAACGATTTGATGTCATTTGCCGTATTTTTGTGTCGTATGTGTCGTAGGGTGAACGTCGTTGCTTTGGGGCGTTTGTACGAGTTTGGTTCGATGTTAGGGTATACTAGGATGGGTCTCGGGGTGTCGGTTCATGGTCCGTACAATCGAGTCTAGAATGATAAGCATCGCGTGTATTGAAATTTCGTGAGTTTGCACTTCCCGTAGCTACACGGACCCTTTTACGGACCAAGGCACGGGGTCCGTGTCTTTGCTTCCTTCGCGGTGCCAAATTCCAGAGACTAGACGGACCCGTAGATGGACCCTAGCACGGGGTCCGTGTCCTCACTTCTTTTCGGTGTCTTTTTACCTAGCCTAGACGGACCCTGACACGATGTCTGTGCCCTTCCTTTTCTTCGAGTATACAGAAACAGTATCTACACTGACCCGGACCCAGAGGGGTGCACGGGGTCCGTGTACTCCAGTCTTTTGGGAATTTTCTTAGGGATCAATTGGGATTTCAGGTCATGGTTTAGTTCAATGTTTAACAAAGTTGAGTCACGGGAATTTAGAACGTCCTAAGGAAAAGATTGAGCTTGAACGTAAGTACGAATACCTACGTCTAAGTTATGCAAGTTAAGCTTTTAAATTCATGTTAGTATGTGCAGCAACGGCCCCAAACGAAATCCAACGAATCTCTCAACGCCAAGTAAGTATGTTGACGTGCAAGAAAATATTTTCAAGTTTTTGAGGTATGCTAAATGTCTTGTGACCAATGTATGTATAGGGTTGGAAAGCGTTAAAGCATGAACGGGGATCAACCCACCCCGTTAAAGCATGAACGTGTTTAGATCAGGATTGAAAAGCGTTAAAGCACGAACGGGGACCAATCCACCCGTTAAAGCATGAACGGGGATCTCATGTATGTGGCAATGGGTCCGCCCCTGTCATCCCAGTACTGTGGTTTAGTCTGATAAGGTGATTTATGTTATGGGTCACTTTCTTTGAAACATGCCTCTACGCAAAATTATGAAGTTCATGTATATTCAAGTATGTACAAGTATGCAAGCATGTTTATGAAAAGTTTCACGTTATGGCACGTCTAAGTTATGTACGTATGTTCATGTTTAGTGTGAGTTCAAGTTTCAAGTATGTACGTTCTATTTTAAAGTTGCATGTGGTTTTATTACGTATTATTCGTTACTCCCAGTTTATACGTATTGAGTCTTTAGACTCACTAGACTTGATCGATGCAGGTGATGATGTTTATGAGGAGGCTGGAGGTGGGGACCAATGAGCAGGCTTGGACTGAGCGGGAGGCTAGACCCGAGGACCGCCATGTTTTAAGTTTTATGAAAACATTCAATGCTTTTGTCAAACTTTAAATTTCAAATCTTTTGTTGCAAAAACTTGTGAGACGTACAAGTTATCTCTTTTATCGAATTGTGAATGTTCACGTTTCAATTAAGAAAATTTTTAATTTTTCCGCAAATTTTGAATAGTAAAAGTATGGTACGTTACACAATCGCCCTTGGAAAGTGGTCGGAGAACATCCGATTTGCCCAAAATCCGAAGACCCTAACCTCAAATCGAAAAGAAATTGAATTTTTGATTTTTAAAATTCGAAAATAAATCTAAATTTTGGATGTAAACTTCAAAAATATTAGATCCAAAAAGCATGAATTTAATCAGACCCAAAGTCAGAAAACTTAAAAAAAATCAGATCGGAATCCAAAAAATTATAGACTAAAAAAGCGCCTTAGATAGGAGAATAAAATATAATTTTCTATTTTAATCAATCAATAAACACAATTCTCATAATTCAAGTTGAACGTTGCTCTGATATCACTTGTTGGAGATTTAATTAAAATTAAAAATAAACTTATAAATCATGTGATTAAATTCATATATCACAAGACGCTAGAAATTCATGTCGAATTATCAAAAAATATAAATAACAATAAATGAGTACCATAATCCGTTGATTGATCTGGTGTTGGAGTTATGAATATTCTAAGACAATAGATAATCAACCACCTTATTTTTGCCTTAGATGGGAGAAGAAAAGAGATCTAGAATATGTATGTCGTATATATTATGTGTTATTCTATGTGACTCGGGAACCATAACCTTATATAACTTTACCCAACATAGAAGACTTAATTAAGTTGGGTTTCTACACATAAGATGGACCATACCAATTTATTTAATACTTTGAAAACCAAAATTAATTAGATAACCTTATTGAATCCTAGATAGCTTGTCCATATACAATTAATTAAATTATATGAGTTCACAAAATAATTCCAACAGGCAAATGAGTATATTATAGCAAGTATGTAATATAATCTTGCTGGTCATGTAATGAATTTACAACCAATCATCGACAACATGGCGTTATACTTACTTGGAAGTTGCCATGGCTTGAACTGATAAGTTTGGACAAGAGGGACGACACAGTTTATTTCGAGTTTTTAGGTAGATAAAAGGAAACCAGTTCTTCTTCCATAAGTTAAAATAGAATGCCAAGTGCAATTTCCTCCATGGATTGATTTGTTCTGAGAATTAGAATGCAATATCAAATATATGAGCAAACTAATTGATGTTTCCGAGTGAAAGTGGAAAAAAACTGGAAGAGAATTTTATGTTTCTCTATTGGATAAAAGGGAATGTTACGTGCAATTTTCTCTATGGATTGATCTGGTCTGAGAATTAGAGTACAATATCAAATATATAGAAAATTAAATGATTTTTCCAGAGTGAAAGTGGAAAAAATCTGAGAGAGAATTTTTTGTTTCTCTATTTTCGTATTCCCTACCAATAGCGGCTAATTCAAAGATAATACTGCTCAATCTTACATTAAAATCTGACATAGTTACTTCAGTTTTCATCTTGATGATGTCAAATTTTTAGATTGCCATTGAAAGTTTACTCATTTGTTGGATTGTTACCTTCGTATAATTGTATCAATTTATCCCAGATATCTTTGGCACTGAGATACATTTTGATCTTGCTGAAAATATTCTTGTCCAAAGTTTTGTATAATATGTCATTGACTATATTGTCCAGCTATGCCTTCTTTTTGTCCTCACTAGTATAGTTCATCCTTGGTTTTTCAATCATCTTGTGAGTACAATCAAAAATGGCAATAATAGTGTTTGCTTTCATGATTCTCATTGTTCTGTCTGTGATGACGTACCATATATCATCGTCTTGTGTAACTATATGAGCTTACATCCTGATATTTCAGTCATTAAAATCTTCTTTAGAGAACATTGAAATCTTACTAATGATGCCATTTAGAATATTATGTTTAGAGACAAAAATAAACCTTTCTGATACTACTTGTTATGTTTGGAAAAAATTTAGAGGGGTGAATAAATTTATCTCAAAATAATTCGGTTGAATTAATAATACTGAAATTTTTTTATTGTCACTTGAGTTCACAGTAAGTCAATCAGTATGAACTATATGGAAATATGTTTATGAAACTAGTTGAACAAATAGCTTATCAAGGAAATCAGTTGGGATTATATGAAGAGTAGTAAGGTAAGCTCTTAAAAAATAAATAAGGAAAAGGTTTTTATGGGTGTCGGAGATTTTAACACTCCTACATCACTCATTCTCCCTCACGGAAGGCTTGAGCTAAAATATTTTGGTAATTACAAGTAATTTCAAATCACCTATGTCAGCAGGACTTAACACTACCTAACTGAAACTCTTAATAAAAATTCAATCTAAATTCTTTGAGCAGTAATAATTCCTACTCTCAATTACACATATTTCATAGAGAATTTATAAGCACAAATTTGATCCTCAAAATGATTTGACGATGAATTATTAGCGTGTGCTAGTTATTTCAGTTTGGTTGGTAGAAAGCTTCTTTCAGAGGAGATAATTTAACAAAAAAGTTCGGAGATAAAGTGTGTCTGTCTAATTTTTTGAGCTTGTTTAACTGATCTATTTATGATTTTAATCTGCAACGATAATCTTTTGAAAATATATACGTTTCCAAATACAGATGTAGTTGTTGCCATGTCATCGTCCTTTCTGACATATTCTGGTAGTGCGGTGAAACCTCACATTTTGTCAAGGTTCAGTTATTGTTGTCACAGAAAGCTTTATCTGCCATTTCAGCCGTGTTCTGATCCTTAATCACTGACAATACTGATTTTTCAAGGAATATATGGATTTGAAGTGGCTGATTGACTTATAGATTTTTAGTTGGGCTTCATAAGTCGACCTTGAATCAATTTGGCTATTAATATCCTTCTTATATTTTATCAGTTTGGATTTGAAATCAATTAGCCTTCTTAGGAAATTTTTTTCTTATGACAGTTCAGTTTATCTTCTAGAAATTAGTATGGTTAGTTTATGTTATTATCCATCGAATCAACTACCTTGTTTAATTAGCAAAACTAGAAATGTTCCAAATATATAGGAATTAAATCACAGATTGCCTTGTTATGGAAGGAAAACATCATTCTTTTTAAACGATCAAATGAAAGGTTCTCTTTGTTCAAAAATTAGATAAACTAGATATTATTATATAATACGACACTACGATAATTATTATTTGTGCTATGCATACACATTGCAAATAACTTGGCCTGATTAGGTCTTGTCCTAGCCACTTTGGCTGAAAAGTGAAAAAACATAATTTAATATATTCAATAACTAATTTTTTTTTTGACAAAATTTATGATTAAACATATATTCGTTAATTTTTGTTTTAAAGATTAAATTAAAAATAACAATTTTTAAAAGAAAATTAATTATTAAAATATGAAATTTTTTCGTCCAGTTGAAATTTTTATCTTTGTCAATATAACGTAAAACTTTAATATATACGTGAAAGAGAAAATTGAGAGAGATTGAATTATGTGAGATACAAGAAAACAAAAGTCGTCAATACTTTTCATTTGTACGTATGCAATGACAGTTTAACATCAAAAAAAGAAACATCAATTAACTTTTTTTCATTTTTTCGCTATAACTTTTGTTCGAATCCGATCCTATCCCACTCTAATTGGGAAAGTTTTACGTAATTGCATCACAAATGAGTAGACAAAATAAATAAAATTATTACACTAACGTTGAAAATAGATAGAAATATAAAAAAAGAATAAATTTTCAGACATGTTGCCGATACTAAGTAGCAGTCAAAAATTTGTATCCATTTTTCATGATATTATGTATGGATCGGGTATATCATGGCGAATTATTTAGAAAAAATGGTGTTTTTCACAATGAAATCTGATAAGTGAGATTTCGAGTACGTGTTGGGGCTAATTTAATTAAAGGACCCAGTCTTGAACTTGATTTGAAGTGTGATTAAAAGGTCGAGGTCTAGCTTGACGAATTTAGGTCACCGACTCACGTGCAAGACTTCTTCTTTCACACGAACAACTTAGGTGAATATCGCTATCTTCCAATATATATAATGGAATATAAATGAATATAGAAAACTTGAAATTTTTCATTCCAAATTTTATGTTCGTTGAAATTTCGTACATCTATTTTTGCAACACGTGCCCAATTCTCCAAACTATATAATATATTATTTATGGAACTTATTAATTATTCCCATTATAATTCTAATAAATTTTCCAAACCAAATATAATTTCTCCATTCGAGCCTCCTCCGATATTTTCCTTGTTGCATTCCAATGAAAATTGGCTCGAGGTTTCACCTATGCTTCTATTCTTCATCACATGATCTCTAGCACTATTTTCATCCCTTGAAACATGATCAGCTTCAGTGTCATTCTCTACTGTTATACTAATGTTCCCGCCGGTGATTTCTCCTGGTGCGGCGGGACGTCGATCGAATGCTCGCAAACTTCCCGATACGATGTAAACTCTGCACAAAGACAGTTCGTCCCGCAACTGCAGAATTATCAATCACAAATGCCGGTGAATACGAATAGCTATAGTATACAAAGTATTCAAAATAACTTTTTGACGTAAAAGTAAGAGCAATTCTTGACAAATATTTTCTTTGCTTTGGCGCGCGCGGGAGATATCGAGCAATATGTGTAGTTTTGCATGAGTAAAATTTGAACCTTGCGAATAGAAGTGTGCGAATCTTGTGTAATGGCTATATACTCGTTCATTTTCCATTTGGTTTTCTTCCCACTCCCAGCTTTCCCTTTGTAAAAAACCATGCTTTTTCTCACTCCAATAACTTTATGATCCGCCGCATATACATAGCTCGGCGAGCCGGTGGCTTTCCAGTACCCGGTGAAGGTGGTTCGGTTCGGCCTCCCTCTACGTACTTCATTCTCCTTTCTTTGTACGAAAAAGAACCATTGTTCCGTATCTCCTCGACAAAGCTCCCCACATTGCACTGCGTCGACAATGTATAAAATTTTAATTAAAAGTTGGCAAATGAGTATATTAATCTAGCAAGTATGTAATAAAATCTAGCTGGTCATGTAATGAATTTACAACCAGTCGTCGAAAACATGGCGTTATACTTACTTGGAAGTTGCCATGGCTCGAACTGATAAATTTGGACAAGAGGGATGACACGGTTTATTTCGAGTTTTTCGAGCTTGAGCTGGTTAGGAAGATAAAAAGAAACCAGTTCTTCTTCCGTAGGATAAAAGCGAAAGCCAGCTGCAATTTCGTCCATGGATTGTTCTGGTCTGAGAATTAGAGTGCAATATCAAATATATAGAAAACTAATTGATGTTTCCGAGTGAAAGTGGAAAAAACTGCAAGAGAATTTTCTGGGAAATTTCCACGCGTTGATGCAAAGAAAACGGGGGAATTTAATTAATGTTTTTTTTTTCCTTTCATTGTTATATGATGCTAATAATAAAATAATACCTATCATAAAAATCTTGAATGGGTCAACCCCTTTTTATTTTTGTTCATTTATTTATTATATAAATCTTGGGTGGGATTGTGGATAATTTAGTGGCCAAGTGGCCCTATGAATCAAAAGCTGCTCATATTTTTAATAAAAGTATTAAAAATTGAAAAGAATATGGCAATTCAGAAATAAAGACTCGAAATTTGCATTTAAATACTAAATATTGGACGAAGTTAAAATTAATGGATTCTGTAAAAACTTCACATCTACGAAGACATCTCTTGCTCTTAGAATTGAAATGCTACGTTGCACGCGGTTTTAGAAATGGTAAAACCAAAAAAAAAAAAAAAAAACATTAATCATCAAATCCATGTAAATGATTAAAATTATAAAAAAATTATGAAATTTGGAATTATTAATAACCAAAATCAAACAAATATACACGACAAAAACACAATTTCCTAATATATAAATGAGTAGCTCTGTTGTGAGACGGTCTCACGAATCTTTATCTGTGAGACGGGTCAATCCTTCCGATATTCACAATAAAAAGTAATATTCTTAGCACGAAAAGTAATATTTTTTCATAGATTACTCAAATAAGATATCCTCTCACAAAATACGACCTATGACACTGTCTCACACAAGTTTTTGTCTATATAAATTATTTGGGTTCCAACAGGATTAGTAAACTAAATCAACCATGAAAATAGATAATAATAACTAGCTACTTTGCACACGCGGTGCGTGTGTGTACAGTTTTTTTTTATAATTATCTATAGACTAAAGTGAAATTTGACAAATTATCGAGAGACTAAAGTGCTATTTGAATAGTTGTAATTTAAAACAAAAATAAAAAAAATGTTTTTTGAGATTTAAAAAAATAAAAACAAAAATGTAATTTTGATATAAAATAAGGGTAAAATTGAGAAATCAAAAAATAGACCAACTTTTTTGTCTCTACTAGGGAGATTCTTAATAGATAAATATAATATATATATATATATATATATATATAGTAATAGATAATAATGATAGTAACAGTACTTGATAAGGGGAAACTATCCTCCCATGCCATGCATGGTAAAAGCTAAACTACGGATTTGAATATGTGGATGCAAAATTTTCGAGACCAATATTTATTAGAGATTTTAAGTTTGTTTTTTTTTAAAATACGAAATTGACCTGTAAATTGACATGTATTAGCTTCTACTCATATAATCGATCCGATCAGATTTTAATATAATAACTTGGCTTCTTGCACTTTCAATTTATTTTTTCGCCGAAACGTCGATATACATATGAACATCTCAGTGATGATCGGAGTTAGGGGCGGAACCACCCCAAAGGCTGGGGTGGGCTCTAGCCCTGGATAAAAAAAAAGTAATTATAGTATATATGTAATTTTAACATACATTAAAGTTTTATCGAACCCATAAAATAATTATATTTAATAACTTAGCCCACAAAAATTATCTTCAACCCATTTATCATAAGAAGAATCAACTTACTCTATAAACTGTAATTTTGGAAGCAAAGACTTGAAGCTGAAAAAGATTGTACGGGTGTGGCCCTCGATTGAGTTAGCACAAGGTGAAATGATTTTTTTTTTTGCTACTTAATTGGTTTATTTTATATATTATGCAGAAAGATTCAAAATATGGTTTGATTGAGTTTGTAATTATTTTTAGCTTATGTAGTGATGAAGTTATAGAAGATTAGATTTTTGTTATGTGTAGAGCTTGAGATTAACTTTCGTATGATGCATATTTTTAGTTGTTTCTGGATTTTTTGTTTTTCTTTGAAGTAAATTTATGTTAAATTTGTATACGCAAAAGTTAGTAAGTGATTCTTCAATTATTTGTTAAGTGACTACGACATATTATTTTGAGTTAATTTGAGTTTTTGAGACGATAATACATTATTTTAGTAAAGTGAAATGCTTATGTTATTGTCTTAATGTTATTAAATTCTCAATATGTGTTCATGTATCCTATTTAGGTGGTTGAATGTTATTAATTATCAAAGTTAGTTTTGATGCTCATTTAAAATGTTTGGTCTTCTCATCCTAGACATGTGCTAATAAAATTTGATTTGATTGAAATATTCATTTTAGAAATCAACAATCGACGAGTTTTATTCGATGAAAAAACATATGACACATCTTCAGTAGCTTATATCTAGTTCATATAACTACTGTGTATCGAATCATTCAACCCAAAGTCAATCGGAGTCATATAAAGAATGTCCAACGCTACGGCATATTACTTTGTTGGGAAAAAAACTAAAAGATAAAGAAGCCAAATTGTTAAACTAATGTAGGTACGTAGGTGATTTCGGCCAATTCTAGGTTCGACAGGATTGCTCTTCTCTTTATTATTATTATTATTATCAATGAGGCTGGTTCAGAATGACTTTCTCTTGATCTCTTTTCGTCAAAATTAGAATAAGTTTGCTATTTATTAATATTAAAGTCGTCTAATAATTGTCAACGTATAACATTAAAAACAACGAATCCCTTGGTTAAATTATGATATTTTAAATTTGGAAAAAAAAAAAATAGAATAAAGGATTGTCATGGTAATTTCGGGAATGAAGTTATGTGGGATTTATAAAATTTAATTGTTTTTGGAAGAAAAAATGAAATATATAATTGATTATTTTGTGAAATAACTAAAATAATGTCAGATAATATCTGGGTTATTACAATTATTTAAAATTTTATTGGGTTTATTACATCAACAATTTTGGGGTTTTTAAAAATTTTTGTTTTTAAATGACCAAACTCTAAAATTTTAAAACTATATGTTAAGGATAAAGTTTGAACTTACGTTTTGATGATGAAAAAAATCGAATTGATATGAGTTCGAGCTGTATATATATAGATATATATTGAACTTGAGAAATATGGATCCATTTACTGGCCTTATTGATTGTTATGGAACTAATGCATATTGAGCCATTACAATCGAGTTAGTTGAGACAGTCCAACAACTGAAAGTCGATCTCTGTGAATACATTGTCCACAATCAACCCGTTAGAACCCAAATTTTTGGGCATATAATTATTTATTTAAATATCAATATGTATTAATATCGGAAATCAAGACTGAGATATCCATCTAATTTGGAATAGAATATTATATACAAACTAATTTTTCACAACAAGGAAGCATCTCGAAATTATGGAAGAAGCATCTTGTAATTTATGAAAAGAGAATCTCGTAATTTATAAAAAGAGTATCCCAAAATTTATGGAAGTAACATCTTGAAATTATGGAAGGATTATCAACGAATTATGGTAAGATTTTCACCTCGCTTCTATAAATATCAATACCTCATTCTTAAAAATCACACCTTCAAATCCATTCTATATTTTGAAAATTCTCTCTCAAGTGCTTCAATATTTTCGAAGATTTTGCAAGGCGAAGTTATGTTCATTTTCGAATGAAACATTCAAGCCAAGATTATGTCAAAATCTGATCTCAAACATTCAGAATACAATATCATATGTTTTGAACATCAAATCAAAAATTCAGCTAAATCCAACGGTTAGTTTTCTGTATATAGTCTTCCCAAGAAAATTGCTCAGATTTAGGCGAGAACAACATAGCTATTTTTTGTCCATAAAACAGATCAAAACGACTTCCAGATCATATCTCCACCGTTCATAATGTAGTTGACGTAGATTTTAACATAGTGTGAAATTTGAGCCAGATCCAACGGTGCAATAAGTCGCAAATAATTATGCAAGACGACTGATTTTTCAGACGAAGTGCTGCTGCATTTTGGAAGTATCATTTGCATGATTATTCTGTGTTTTCGAATTCTTCAAGCAATACTAAGGTAAGTGGGCTTGTTTTAAAATATGTTGTGTATGAATTATTTCGTTTTTGAAAGTTTTGATCGAACACCGTTATTCTGTTTCTACCTCTTCTTGATACGATTATCGTATGTTATATTTTTTGGCACTATGAATATTCAACTGGATATGGGTATGACTCCCAAAACATGATAAGTATGGCCCATACATGGTGGAATTATAACCGTTATACTGTCACGCCCCTTTAGAGGAGTAAAAATTAGAGACTGATATCAGTAAACCATGAAAAGTAGAAAAACCTCAGTGCCTAGGCCAAGGTATGTTAAAGTTTATACTTATATGCATGATATGTTGTTTTTCGAAGATCATGTGTATTTGGTATGTATGTGCTCGATCGTCCCCCGCTTAATGAGTGACGACCACATCACTCACAATTTACTCTACTCTCCCTAGATAAGTGAGAAGAGGAAATCGAAGAAGATGAAAAATATCAGTTTTGGGGCTGATAATAAGATGAATCAAGAAGTTTATTTTATTTTTTGTTTATTTAAGTATTTTATTTCCCGTTGTAAATACTTTCGCATATTTTTATTGTTTTAAGAACGTATGTTGTAAAGATAATTTTATGATTGATTGTGAGTATAAACTGGTTTTTGGTTTATATTGTACTACAAGGCTTGTTGTTTTCAATTGTGTGGTTGTAAAACAACGCGGGTGTCGACTTACACTGATCTTAGGGCGTGACACAACCAGTTGTCTCCGAGTTATTTTTGAGAATGTTCTCACATACAAAAAATATTTGAATGTTATTCTCTCTCCTCGAACATATTCTAGTATCCATTAAGTATCCAAAATAATTTATTGCTCAAGTACTATAATCAGATAGACGACAATGACACATGACAATATCCACATTAATATCAGATATATAGTACAATTGTGTCTACTAATCACATTTATTAACGTCAGAGCCAATATCTATAAAGAGATCATAGCTTCATAATTTTTGGATTACTAAAAATCATAAGATCATTTGCATATTAAAAATCATTTGAAGTTCTCTACAACATATCATAAAGTTTTATTTATTCGATTTGATTGCACACACTACAAGTTTTTATCAGATCATTTAGGGATAATTTGTGCATTTTATTCACATTCAATCTTCTGTATTTGAGCTGATTTATGTAGAGTTGATTGTAAAATGTCATAAGCCTGTTTTTGAACATATTGTTAGTTTTTTAAAAGTTGGTAGGAGTTTCGACTCAATAAAGTTGTTGAATAAAACTGAAGTGTGTTTGTATAAGGTGTTGTACCAATCAAATCATCTAGTGGGATATTATTGATAAAGTTTTGTCTTTGGACTTCCATAAACAAATTCTTGAATTTTTATTATCTATTTTACCTTTTATTATAGTTTGCGTATATCAATTCACTTTGTACCGCAAGCTTTTTTCTCACTTTTAAATATTTTTAGTTGCTTTATAGTACCTTGTATGATCGAGATTCTAAATTGAGTTGTTAATTTTGATTTATTTTGAAATTTACTCGCAAATATTTTACAGTTTATTCACCCCCTCTAAGCTCTATCATCGATCCTGACAAGTGATATCATAGAGGTTTTTCTTGATCTCTGAACTATGATATACACGAATAGTTTCTTTTAATAAAATAACTATGTTCTTCAAAGAAGAATATGATGATTGAAAGATTTGTATGCATGCACATTTATCAGCTCAAGATGACGATATATTATATGTCATAACTGACTGGCCAATGATGATTAAGAAGGCCAATGCTATCATTGAAATAACAGATGGAGCTCCGTAAATGACCGAGAAACCAAGATCAGAAAGACTGTCGAAGACAATAAGAAAGCAAATTTGGACAATGCTCCTAGGGACATTCTATACAAAACTCTGGACCAAAACATGTTCAGCAAATTAAAACTTGTTCTATAGCCAAAGATATTTGGGAGAAATTAACTCGACTCTATGAAGGCAATGACCCGACCAATGAAAAAAGGGATAGTGGCTATGCAGAAATTTGATAGCACAAAGATGAAAGCTGGTGAGACTATGAATGAGTTTAATGAAATATTTAATAGTATTGTAATCGATCTAGCTGCCTTTGGGAAAGAGTACAAAAATCTGGAAGTTGCTCTAAAAGTGATGAGAGCTCTGCCAAAGGAATGAGAGGCAAGACCATATCCATGCAAGAATCTAAAGATATGAAAAATCTTGCATGATCTGTTTTCTGTTCCGAAAAGCTATGAGCTCGAGCAGAGAACCAGAATTGAAGGGGAACCATCCATTCCCCAAACAATGAAAGTACTTGCTTCAACAAAAGAATCCCCCTCAAAATCAGTGAACAACTTGGTAATGATATCATGTCACTCTCGTAAAGAAGATAAGAAATTTCTTTCACGAGGAAGAATCACAAAATTTTCAAGGTTCCAATAGAAAGAACAACTATAAAAATGAATCAACTGTCGATTATCAAGCATGTTTCAATTGTGAAAAAACAAGTAACTTCATTGTAGATTGTACCAGACTCTAGAAGATGAGAAGAAATCATTGCAGAAGAGGAGATCAAAGAATAAAGTGAATCTTTGTAAAGAAGAGAGGACAAAAAGTGTTAGTTTCTTTAGAAAGTAAGAGTAAGTGGGCTGAATCATAATCTAAAACCTCCAGCTCATAAAGTTCATCTAGTGAAAGTGACAATGAACCAGTCGAATGCTTGATGTTTGATGCTGAGCCGAAGATTACCTAATAAGAGGTATTTGACTTTAGCTCTGAAGAATTTACACGAGAAGATCTAATTACTGCATTAAATGGTATGGTTATAGAGTATAAAAAACAATTGTAATCATTTCAGGAAGTCATGGAAAAAAATAAAGGCCTGTCGGATACGTCAAATAAATCGAGCTATATGTACAACGATAAATTTGATGGTTTGAAGACCAAAATGAGCATGATAATGACTGAAAATGAAAATATGCTAGCTAAACTCCAAGTTATAATAATTGAAAATCTAAGGTTGAACCATTGGGTCAAATAACTCTTTTGTTTCAAAGGTTGAACCATTTGGTCAACACTTAGAATAAGTCTTTTGTTTCATTGAGAAAAATGCATGAACTGCAAAAGAAAGTTGGTGACAAAACTGGCTTAAGCTTTAGCAATATGATTGTAATTCATATGAGAGAATTACTGAAATCGTATCTGGACAAAGGCAAATCCAAGTTTGTGAACTTTTTTTGATCAACATGATATATGAACATATAGAGCCTTAAATTCATATTGTTGGAACAAAATATTTATGTTTTGGTGTTAACAAATTATTAAAGCAAACTATCTAAGATGAACTGAACTCCAAACCAAATGTTATGACTATGTCTATAAGCTAATCTGGTTTACATAAACTGGACTAGAAATATATCTTAACACTTTTATCATTTTATCAGTTATCATCATTTAGTCTCAAGGACATCAGTTTACACCAGAGAATTAAATCAACTGCATTACATTTTGTACGGATTTCAGGAATGATGACCTGGACAAAAGATGCACCAACGAATAAATTATTTGGAACATAACTTTTTTGAAGTTTGTGACCGTTGCAGTTCGAAATCTATAAATAGAGATGCAGATCAGTTGATCAGAGGTTATTAAGTTACGAAGTTACCAAGTTACAAGAAAAGAAATTATACAGTTACAACAACCAAGTTTCAAGCATTCAAGTTCAAGAAAAACTGCTCATATATGCTCATATACTGACGCACACTTTACAAAATATTGTATCTGATCATTGACATTCACTTAGTGCGATGAATTCTTTATAATTCATTGTGTCCAAGAAAAATTTGTATATTATTTTTCCGTTCAGTTACTGCAAAAACTGAAACTCTTAATCTAAATTGGAATTTTGCTAATTTCTTTTAAAAATGAAAACCTTCTAGTGTGAGCCTTCCAAAAGAAAAAAAAAAGGGTTATGTAAGGGGCTTGAGTTCATATATTTTACTTTCAGTTTATATAGTTAAACAATTTTTAAATTGCTCTAATATGTCAGTTTGTCTTCTTTCCGCAGATATTTTGTTAGCCCACTGATATTGACAATCGAGAATACCAAGTTCAGTTTTTATCCAGACTTAATTATTTTTTAGCAAAAAAATTTTAGGAAGTATTTGCTCAACCCTCTTTCTAATCACTTTAACCAATTCTGTTAAGTATTATCATAGCGAGGTTTATTTCCATCTCTGAAATTTTTTATAAAATGACTTCATTCAAAAAGATTCAATTACTTTTCATAGAAAAATTTGATGACTGTAAGATAATGATGCATGCTCATTTAGCTGCACAAGACGATGATATGTGGTACATCATTACTGATGAACCAATGACAATTATGAAATCAGATACTATTGTTGCTTTAATCGGATGGGGCACCCAAAATAATTTAAAAGCCAGATATGAATGGAAAAACGATGATAAGAAGAAATCCAACCTCGATAATGTGGCTAAAGAAACACTATATAAAACTCTTGACAATAACACATTCAACAAAATCAAAATGTGCAATACTGCCAAATAAATTTGGAAAAAATTGATTCAATTGTCGAAGGTAATGAAATAGACCAAATAAAAAAAAACTCTATGTGGCCATACTTAAGTTTGATAATATATAGATGAAACCAAAGAGAATCATTGTCTGACTTTGATAAGAGATTGAGTGAAATCGTGATTAAACCTAGTGCACTTGGAAATGTGTCAATCGAGAAGTGATCTTGAAGGTGATGAGATAAATCCCAAAACAATGGGATGTCAAAACTATAGCAATGCGTGAATCCAAATATTTGAGCAAGATGAAAGTTCTTGACTTATTTGCAGATTTAAAAGCTTATGAATTCGAATTTAAAACTAGAGAAAATGATCAATCTGCCTCACAGTTGACTAAGGCCCTAACTACTGTAAAATTGGAACCATCAGTTTCAATTGACGAGTCAGCCAAGCAGTTGAGCAGTGATGCCATTTCACTATTTGTGAAGAAGTTTGGCAAGTTTCTAAGAAAGAATTAAAGCTATTTTCAAGACTCTCACCGAAGATGAGAGCTAGTCTTGAAAAAAAGAGATCCATGAAGAAATCTTTCAAGAAAAATCGTGACCAGAAGTGCTAGTGGCCAAAGAAAGCAATTCAAAGTGGGCTGACTCAGACTCTGAGTCCTAACCAGAAAGCTCAAGCAAGTTTGAATGATTACGAGGAAGCGAAGTGCTTAATGGCAAATGATGCTGAGCTGGAATCTACTAGTAAACATGTATTCGATAATATTTCAACTGAGTTGACAAGAGATGATCTTGTCACTGCACTACATGAGAATGAGTACCAAATACTTTCTCTCTCATTCGAAGAAGTGAAAGCTAATCAAATTGATTTGCTAGACAACAAAACTGAACCTGACTGGGAATAGTTTAGTAAAATGTTAAGTCTCAAGGCAGAGATTTCTAAACTTATAAGTGAGAATGAAAGAATACAGGAGGAGAACTAGATGTTAAAATATGAGAATATGAAGCTAACTTAACTAGTTTCATCCTGAAACAAGCCTTCAGTTTTCTTAACTGAAATCCAAGAGTTGCAGAAAATATTTGGAGACAAAACTGATCTCGGTTTCAACAACAATGAAAGAATTGTTGAGACAAGTACTCAACCAAAATTGGAAATTTGCAAAGGAAAGTATATTCACTTTGTTAGATCCAGTTTGGTATATGAATACAAAGAACTTATCCCTCAAGTTGCAAAGCCTATTGAAAATATGACTAAAGGTAGAAAGTTTGATGTTGGTTAAGTGTCTGAGAGATCCAATGCTAAGCCAAACTGGATGCCTAAACAAACCAGTTTTGTTAGGCATAATTCAATAAAAGACAAGCCTAACTGATACTTTAACAATAATCTTGTTCAGAAAAGATACAGGAAAATCAATGAAATTGGAAAGGATAACCAATATTTTTTTAATCTAAAACACATAGAACACAACATACACATGCATAAGCATAGGGGTGGGTACGGTACGGTATATCGTACCGAACTATGATACCGTATACCGTACCGTAAATATCGGTATGGAATTTTTTCATACCGATACCGATACCGGAAATTCGGTATACCGAATTTTCGGTATGAAAAAAGTTCATACCGGATATCGTACCGACACCGAAAATTTTGTCGGTATACCGGAAAAATGTCGGTATACCGAAAATGTTTTCGGTATACCGACATTTTTCGGTATATCGAACTTAAATTTAAAAAAAATAATAATATAAAATTATTTTCGGTATTTCGGTATGTACCGAAATACCGAAAAAAATTAATTCCGTACCGATACCGATACCGTACCAAAATTTGCGGTATATCGATTTTTTCGGTAATTTCGGTACGATTTTTCGGTATTTCGGTATTTCGGTATATTTTCCCACCCCTACATAAGCACAACCTATTTGAAACACATCGAGTGGTCGGTCAGTTAAACTGAACAGATTTTGGGTTCCAAAAGGACTAATCCAGTTTGGACCCAAGAAGGAATAAAGACCAAAAGTTATTTTTAATTTGTGATTGCAGGATGAACTAATCAAGAACTCAGTTTGGTATTTGGACAGTGAATGTTCAAGGCACATGACTGGAGAAGCCCAACTGGTTTCCCAACTGATCCAATGTTCTGGACCCATGATCACATTTGGATATGCTTCTCAAGATAGAACCGTGAGTAAAAGTAAGCTTATCCATGGTAACATTATCATTGAAGACATACTACTTGTTGAAAATCTAAAATATAATTTGATTAGTATAAGTCAGTTGATTGATCATGGCTATTCAGTTGAGTTCCATAAACATTTGTTTAGTGTCAAAGATATTTCTGGATACAATATAGATAGGTGACAGATGTGGCAATACATACAAAACCAGTTGAACTACTCAACCTAGTGAACCAATGTGTTTCATTGCTTCACTTACCAAGGAACTGGTTATGGCACAAGATGTTAAATCATTTAAATTTTAAAGTCATTACAAATCTAAGCAAGAATGATTTGGTCAATGGTCTGACCAAATTGAAGTTTCCAAAGAGAGTATTTTCAGCTTGTCATTCTGGGAAGCAAGTTTGGTCATCTTTTAAAAATAAAGGGTGTCACTCATCAAACCGAAGTTTAGAACTGTTGTATATAAACTTGTTTGATCCTATCTCAATCAAAAAAATTATTTTGGACGTTTGAAATATTCCTTGACTGTCATGATTTATAACATTCATATGATGTTTTAGTTTATTTTTACCTATGTGTTTAAGAACGCTGGACATCAAATCGGTCTGGGATTAACGAAGTTGGTTCTTCTTGTAAATCCTGATTACAATATATTGGCTCCTACTTATTTCGAAACTACATCCAAGATCGCCACTTGGTGTTCCTCAATGGAGTCGGTAAACAAATCAAAGTGCATGCTAGTACGTAGAGCTTTTACGTTGTCCCAGGTCAAATGAATAATGATGTACAATAATAACAGCGGACTATTCCACTCGATAGATAACTACTTGGACAGTCCGAGGGAGAGTTTTTCATTGCAGCATAAAATGAACACCCATATGTATGAATGGACATCTCCATGTCTTTATCAATGAAATAAGGCGTTTATATCGCAGATGTTAGTCTCAAACTCAAGCGAACTTTATCCTTATTTTAGGTAGCTGATTCGACTAAGAATCTATTTGGAATATATGTTATAATTCTTAATGAGTTTCATGATGTTGGAACATTTCATGTTCGCAATTTTGATTTTGATGTTAACAAAACTTGTTATTTTGTTTCTAATGAATCTAACTAAGTGCGCAGAAGCTGAAACTGATCAAGATTCGAACTGATCAGTTATCGGGCCAAAACTGAAGCTATCAAGACGCAAAACTGAAAGCGCCAACTGATTGCCCAAACTGAATCAGTTCAACTGATATATCAAAAACCAGTTCAACTGATTGTCCAGCTGATAGGTGGTTCAGCAGAAGACCTTCAAAAGCCCGGCCAGCTAATGAAGAGCTCAACTGATGAAGAGCCCAGCTGACCAGTTCAGCTGACGAGCCAACTGATTTCACTAAACCAGTTCAAGATCAGTTCAACTGACCAGTTCAGAACATCATCTAAAAATCAATCAGTTTGCAGAACACGACAAGCTTATTCAAATAAAATCCAGCTGTGCGCATTAAGGAAAAGCTTCTGTCCAGTCAAAGGACAATAATGGACGTTGCAACAGAGTTTTAAGCCAAAACGTTCCAGAATGGCTGTCGGAAAGTACATGCATATTTCGAGGAACAGCTTCAAATTGCAATGAACATAGTTGACGATTCTTGGTGTACGGTCTCATTGCCTCTATAAATACCAGACCAAGATCATCAATATATAAGTGTGTGTGGAGAAAAATATACAAGTGTGAAAATCAAGAGAAAAGAGCACGCTCAATGCATATCAGCTTACAAGAAGCAATCACCCCAGATTTGAGAGAACACTTCAAAGTGTTATCAACTTAGATTAGAAGCACAATTTTCCTCAGTGTGTGAGAACACTTTTGTATTGTATTCGTAGATAAGCTCTCACACACGCACATACCATCACTCATATAAAAGTCAATAAAGCCAAGCCACAAGCAGTTGCCTGGTTGGATATCTACTTTAACATAATTAAATCCCCAATTCATATGAGAACTTCCGCGATGCAATGTTGTATGGAAAGGAACAATCAATTTCTCCGGAAGAGGTGCAATATGCCATAAAAGGCCAAGGAATTACAGAAAATGATGCACACAAATGGCCAATCACAAGGTGAGAGCCTAATGGCTCGTGGAAGATCTGAGAAGAAGTCTCCATATAATGAAAAGAACAGGTCAAGGTCAAGGAGCAAGTCAACGTTCAAGTGCTTCAACTGCCTTAATTGTCCTGATAAAAGGAAGAAGCCACCAGAGAAAATAAAAGAAATGGTGAGTCTTTGTGGCTTTGAGGACTAGGATTCCGACCAAAATCCATAGTTACACAAGTTAATGGATGAAAAAAACCTTTTTCTCTTTGTTTATTTTCTCTTTTACTAATCTAGTAATGCTGATATAGTCTGCTAGTTTGCGAGGAATATAAGCTTCATCTTTAATTTTGTTTCCGTTCTCGCCCTCGAATCATGATTGGGACTGCACAGGTGACGTGCTGTCAGTTGTTTGATGTACGTGGTTTTCTTGTTGATATATATATATATATTAGCTCTCACCGAACATTGGATTATTAGCGTAACAACAATATAAAAAAACAACAGTAAGCAATCAAAACCAAGTTAAAAGCATATCCTTATAATACCCACCACAAACATGAAACAACTCCAATAACAAGATTTCACTTTGAAATCTCAAAAACAAAGCCGGCGTCGTTATCATCAATCTTGGGATTTCACAAAAAACTTTCACTCCTTTTCTTGAAATCCCAACTGCTATATATATATATATATATATATATATATAGAAATCTCCCAACACCAACCACCAAAAAGTCCCTCAACATCATATACAAAGAAACCCTATTGTATCCCAATGGATTTATTCAAGAAAGCCTTCACGGTTTTTTGGGCCTCACTTCTTGTACTGCAAATGGCTACGGCCGGAGATCCTGATATCCTCACCGACTTTGTCCTTCCACCAAACACAACATCGGTCGATGGAAACTTCTTCACCTTCACTGGAATGCGATCTCTCGTGACCGCTCCGGTCCCAGCAAAGTTCACCGTCCTAAAGGCAACAATGGAACAGTTCCCTGCCTTAAATGGACTCAGTGTATCCTATGCTGTTCTCATTTATCCAGCCAGCTCAGTCAACCCGGTTCACACTCATCCTCGTTCCGCCGAGCTTTTGTTCCTAGTCCAAGGGTCACTAGAAGTAGGGTTTGTGGACACAAAAAACAATCTTTATACTCAAACCCTACAAACGGGTGACATCTTTGTGTTTCCAAAGGGACTTGTCCATTTTCAATACAATGCTGACATAAAGAATCCTTCATTGGCAATTTCTGCATTCGGAAGTGCGAATGCGGGCACTGTTTCGTTGCCGAATACCTTGTTTAATTCGACAATTGACGACAATGTCTTGGCTTTGTCTTTCAAAACCGATGTTGCCACTATTCAGAAGCTCAAATCTGGGTTGAAGGCCTAATTAGTACACTTGGAACTTTTCCTACAAATAATTGTTGTTTTTAATTTTCAGTTTATGTAAGGCTTTAATTTGAGTGGGGAATTCTGCAATAAATAATTAATACGAATCTTCTAGATTGATTTGTTTGATGAAGTTTCCCCTTAATTCTTGCTTATCCATTGATCGGTTTAAGGAGTCATTCGTATAATTTATTTTAATCACTACAACAAAAACGCAAAACGACAACAAATCATCCGTTGTCGTAGTCTTTTTAAAACTGTTGTAACTGAGGGTGTTGTTGAAAGTGTGTTCAACGACAACGATTTTAAACCGTTGTCCTAGCTATGATTTGCGAAGAATTATTGAATTCGCGACGGATATTTTTCATAAATCGTAGCTAAAATTAGCGACGGATATCATGACAACAGCGACGGTTTGATACACCGTCGCTAATATTAGCGACGTTTTTCCATAGAGTTCGTCGCTACTTTTAGCGACGGTTTATCATGTTGTCCATCACTAATTTTTTTAGTAAAATAAAAAATAATTACTTCTAATAATTTAATAAATCTAAAAAAAATTTACAATCTGACTATGATAACAATATTCATGATCTTAACTAACACTTAAAAATTTATCAAAAATTGAAACGAAAAAATTTACCCTAAATCGAAATTAAAATCGTCTAAGAGAGAAAGATTTTAAGTATTGTGAAGTGGTGTGGAGGAAAATAGACCGAAAATACGGATATTTATAGACAATTTGCGATGGTTTTTGATCAAACGATCGCTATTAGGGACGGTAATTTCATAATCTGTCGCTATTACCGGCGGTTAGACAAACACTGTCGTTATTAGCGACGGTTGTTTATTAATCCGTCGCAATATTTAGCGATGGTTTTTAAAACTGTCGCTAAATTTAGCTACGGTTTAAAAAAAACCGTCGTTAATTTAAAATTTGCGACTGTTTTGCTTAAAATCGTCGCTATACCGTCGCTATATAAAGCGACGATTTTGAAACCGTACTTAAAACCGTCGCAATTTTTAAATTAGCGACTGTTTTGTTAAAATTGTCGCTAAATTTAGTGACGGTTTTGCTTAAACCATCGCAAAATATAGCAACAATTTAAAAGAACAGTTGTTATTTGTCTAAAAAACACGCTAATCGACAATAGTTTTCTAAAACCATTGTCGATTGTCCAAAAAACACGCTAATAAACAACGCTTTTTAGAAAACTGTTGTCTCTGACCCCTAAAAAAACGCTAAAAGACAATAGTTTTTAGAAAACCGTTATTTTTTGCTTAAATAAATACACTTAAGACAACGGTTTTCACTAAAATCGTTGTTAAAAAGTATAGGACAACGATTTTAGCAAAAAACTGTTGTCGCAATGCATTGTTGTATGCCAAAATTCTTGTATTGAATATATATTTTTTATATCTCGTGTGTAACCAAAAGAATTATACATGTAGTTATTCAATTTGTCTCCTATGTATTTAGTCGAATTAAATTATAAAAACCCAAACTGCAGGGGACATCAAATATAAGATATGTCAAGAAAATAACCTCAAGTTCTTTTCCTCTTCGTGAGCAGAAGGTGATCGTTTCCATATTTAATTTGAAACACTCAGATGCACAAAAAAAACAATTTTAATGTCAATAAGATACTATTACAATAAGAGATAATTTCACGGGTAATTTTGTTCTTGTAACTGGTTTAGACTTGTAACTTGTCAAAGTTTGATTTCATCAAATATGTCACGTCCCGGGACGGGGGCTAGTTGACACCGGTGTTGCTCTCAAATTTACATTCGAAAACAACAAGCCTCATAAGTACAAAATTCAGAAACCAGTCTTTTATTCAGAATACTGAATAACTCAATGTCTGATACAAACTCAAATGTTTTACAGCAGAAATGTAAAACCGAACATAATACTGTCTTAACAGATGCAGCGGAATCTAATTACATAAATCAGAACTGAGAAAAATAACAGTCTTCTTCACCAGCCCCAGAACTGATGCTGTTCTTCTTCTTCTAACAATTCTTCCTCGCTTTTATCTGAGATGGATTTGGTGGGTGAATGATATGGTTGTCACTCAGTAAGCAGGGGCGGGAATAACTCCCAGTTTTCGAAATCATTTTCACACAGAAACAGAAATATGAATAATATACAAAAATTCTTATTTTCATAACAGAAATCAGTATTCACTATTCCAAAACCAGTATTCAGTAATCAGTAATCAGTAATCAGAAATTTAACAAGTAAGCACTGAGCACGTTCGTGAATTTCATGGCTAAACTAATATCAATCCCCTATATGTTCTCTCCTCTAAGGGGTGAGGCCAGTAATCAGTAATCAGTAATGTTCAGAATATATATTCCTGCCATTAGTTCACTAAGTTTCAGTGCTTCAAAAATCAGAAATCAGAAATAGAACATACAGAAACTTTGCTTTAAAACATAAATCATCAAACTGGATTCAAGATATTTATACATAAGCCCACTTACCATAATTTGCTAGGAATTTCGGTGGAAGTCTGAAATTTGGTTGCTCTTGCTACTGGATTTTTTTGCTCGAACAAAGGTGCTCTCTTAACTCGAATTTTCAAGTGATACTCAAGATTTGTGTAACACCAATTCAGAGATTTGAGGGTGTTATTTATAGGTAAATTTCTGACTGTTAGCCTCCCAAATAAATGGCCATAATCTGCCATTATGTGTCATTACAGCCTTTAATAATGATAAATGCTTCAGTTACAAGTCATAAACAAAATCAGTAGCTATCCGCTGGAATCTCGCTACTGAACTCTTCTGCTGCTGGATTCTGTATGCTGAAAAAATACATGTCTGCTGGAAAAATATCAGCTTATGAGATATTAGCATCTGTTGAAAATTCAGGTTCTCACAAAATAACTTGATTTTTTTTGTTTTGGTCTTTTTTTTATTCGAAACCACTAAATCAATCAAATATGATTTATCTGACACCAATAGTCTCCTACATGATATGTGTGGTGAGAATAAATCTTATATTACATATATTAAAATTCATCAAAAAATGGAAATATATCAAAATGATCTCAATACTTCGAAGTAAGATGAAAAAAATTTGTTGTATCCCTTTATTTTTATTTAGATAGATTTTAGTATGTGTAATATAGACTTTATTTTTGTCGAATGAGTTACATAGGAGAGCATTGATATGAAATAAGCAATATTCGGTGGATCGAGTAGTTTCGGGTGAAAAAAAGACTAAAATAAAAAATTCAAGTTATTAAATGAACCAAACTTTGACAAGTTACATGACAAAAATCCAAAACATTATAACTTACATGACTAAAATTGAAATTTTTCGTAATTTTACATATCTAAGTATAGTAAATGCACATGTGACCCCGAAATTTTGAAAAAAAAAACATCAATATCTTGTCTATATGTTTCTCTCGTCATGCTTTCAATTATCTATATTGTCAAATAGGTATTCCTCTCAAATATTTCATTTGTTGCACTTGTAAGTGAAGATATGAAACACCATAAAAGTTAGCATTATTTCAGTGGAAGTCAGCTTTTTGTGGAAAATCGACTAGCATTTTTAAACAAAGGAATACAATGAAAAATAGAAAGTAAAAAGGCAAATACAACATAATAAGGCTAAAATTTTTATTCAAAGAAAAAAATCGCAATGAAACAAATAATATGACTAAATTACAATTTGAATATGAAATTTTCTCTCAAATTAATCAAATAAAAAAAAACGTGCAGCTAATAGAAATATTGGTAGCAAACCTTATCATAAAAATGAAAAATTGAACAAATTAAATATTCATCGAAATATTAAATTATGAATTTATATTTAATTAGAATTATACTAAAGCCCCCACATATCTTCAATTGATAAATTAATGAGAAGTTATTCCCAAAATAGACAATATTATACTATTGTGGAAAAATGCGAGTTCCATTGCACAACAATATTGTGATATAGATATATATATATATATATATATATACCGGAATGTCACATTGTACACCAAACCAATCCGGGATTAGCGGAGTTGGTACTTCTGATAAATCCTTACGAACAGACTTTATTCCTTATTCGACCGTCAAATCAGGTCCATGATCGAAGACTGGATTCTTTGTTTAGATCGCACTAGAGATCTTAAATAATTTTGTATCAAGATTGGATCGCATGAATCCCAAAAACCCAATGGCGATGTGACCGTGGAAGTGGCCGTGAATTTTTCTTGTGAAGAACTAAGGTGGTTGAAATTTTTGAGGAGAAAAAAGGGAAAGAAAATTTGTGTGTAAAACTTGTGGTATTTCATATGACACTCAATTAAATATTTTTAAGCCTTGATTCCTAATCACATCAGGAATCTTGGTCATATTAAGATTCATAACCCAAATCTCATCGGAATTTTCATTTTCATTAATTAATTAAAATTTTCATGTTGTACATAAAATGTAAAGTCAACTGTTAATCATGCATAACACACACACATATCTATACATATATATATATGCATATGTATATGTATAGACATATATGTAAAATTAAATAATCATTATTTAATTTCTTAATTAATTGTTATTCAATTAGTTAATAAATTCTAGATCCATCTTGAATATTTCATTGGAATCATGTATATTTAGTAGTCATCAGTACTAATATTATAATTTAATTAGTACATTCTAAATTTACTAAATAAATAATTGAGAACTCAAGATAACCCCGATCGACGATCAGACGGCTCCGATATACCGATGGTATAAATCTCGTTCATGTAATGAAAATTAAAAATTTCAAAGATCAAAATTTCTATTGATCCATTTTTGGCAGCTGCCAATTTTGTGAACTCCTTTACCAAAACTGGCAGTTCCGCTCTCCTTATTAATCAGTAGTTAAGCTAACTTCCACAACTTCCAATACATGGAATCCACTTATAAACCCTTTTATAACCAATCTGTTTGATCTCCATCAAACAACAGTAGCCAAATTCAACTTTTTGAACTTGACTATCTCAACGGTAACACAGAATCCAATATTTGTGTGATCATCAATGGTTTAGGGATATAACTATCTGTTTGTTCACAATTTCATGTGATTCAAAATAATATTTATTCTTATTCGGGCTTATCCTAATTAGCATTATTCTTTTCATCAACACCTTGATCAAGAACGTCAGAACTCAAGTCTGATTGTACCCATCAGATAATGGTAAGGGCGTCTAGTAGCATCGCCCATGATCCCCTAGGTATCACTGATATTATCTGCAAATGATATTATCTGCAAGAATCTTAAATTATGGTTAACGTATAGTACGGTCCCTTCAACTCATATATCCCGATCAAATTCGCAACCACTGGTTTAGCGAAAATTGCAAATGAATTAGATAATGGTTGAGTATATCTTTGAGTAATAATAGTGACATGTTATGTGGAACCGAGGAAACACGTTTCTAAATGCAAATGTCTTACTTTGGCTAGATACTCCTTGCACTATTAACTCATCAGATCACATATGATATATTCACCCATATGGAAATAGTAAATCCCTGACTAGAATAGATTTGCTCTTACGTATTTCAAAATTACACTCATCCTCACCACCTGATGAGCCTCAATGAAGTCAGTAAATAGATCAAAGTGCATGCTAGTACATATAGCTTCTAAGTTATCGCGGGCAAAGGACTACTGATATATAACCATAATCGCGGACTATTCCACTCAATAAGTGATAACCACTTGGACAGTCCGATTGAGAGTTGTTTAGTGCATTATCAAATGATCACTCATCTGTATTAATGGACATTTCCATGTCCTTACCAACGAAACATGATATTTACATCACAGATGCTAGTCTGAAAGCTCAATTGATCTTTATCTTTATTTTAAGCGGTTGATTCGACTAGGAACATGTTTAGAATATACGATATACTTCTTAATGAGTTTCATGATCTTACGTTGAGAGGCAGACCTCATGTTACTTTTTGCACATTCAAGGACTTTTTTTGTGCAGTTTGCATGAGCTTACATATAAAATAAATTACATAATTTGATAAAATTTTATAATATTATTAAAATAAAGATTATTTTTACATAAGAGTCAATAAAGTTAAGCCAGAAGTTGGCTTGCTGAAAACTTACTCTAACAATGGAATCAAAGAACCCGTCAGAAACATCAAGCAACAGCCGGTAGAACCGAAAATCAGAAGATGTTTCAATAAGGAGAATGTGGTTTATTTATTGCTTCAATCTAGTTCTTTCCTGATCTGTACATCATCTAGTATCATCCTACAAGTCCTCAAAACGATCTGGTACTCCAAGAACTAGCCAGAAAAGTGAAGCAGAACAACCCTAAAGCATTAAAGAAACGAAATAGGGTAGCCAATTAAGAAAAACGAGCTATTGTCGTGTTCCGGATTTTGAGTCCTTTTGTTCCTAATACCAATGTTAATGTTTGAAAAAATGCAAAAAAATGAGACGACAATTCGATTTAAGAGCAGCTGCGAGCAATGTGAGACATATATAGGTGCCATTTGGATCGTCATGCCGATTATAAATGAGATATAACAATGTGAGATATGGTTACAAATTTCGTGTTCCGATCTATTCCATACTTCTATTATGACATGTTAGGCATGACTAAGTGAGTTAAGTTGGACGATGCAAAATCTACCTAAATGATAGCAAGATGCATGATACAAGATATTACATATATTTTTATTTATTTATCCATTCTTGATTTTTATATACAAGACTCACCCTGAGATAAGGGAGCAATGCTCTATGATCATTACTATTGAAGTGCTCCGAGTTTTAGGTCGTGTTTACTGCCTTCCGGTGGACGGTGGTTCCCGTGCATAGTGCGTCGTACCTTATTTACATTTGTTATTATTTGAGAAAATTGGTTGTTGAGCCTATGGTGAATTATATGTGGAGTTGGATTCAGGTCGTTTAGATGTTGTTTTCTGTGGGATTGGAATTTGAGTCTAACTAGTTGATTATAATAAAGTCGTTGGAGGCTGGCTATACGATGACCAATTAAGGGATGAAATAAAGAACGTTAGACTTGGCACTTGGAACTTCAAAATTTTCATTTTTATTCATTTAAGTTTTTAAGTCGCAGCTTTAATTAATTCAACAAATTGTTCCTTGTTTTAAAACTCAGTCTTTTTCTGACATGTCTTTAAACAAGTCAACAATATCTTATGCTATGTAAGATGGAAAAATGTAATCGAGCTCATATCAATTTGAGGTATGTGAGTGATAAGTGCAAGATTTGCACTTAAATTTATATTGGAATCCATTTTGAATTATGCTTGTTTCGAACAGAATTATGCGTTTTTGGTTTGTTTTTGTTGTCATTACAGGAATGGAGAAAATAGCGGACACGAAGTCAAGTAGAGTCAAGGAAACATAGCGCCATGAAGCACTCGGACAGAAGCTCGCGCGCGCTCGCGCGAGATCACGCGCAACCGCGCGCGCGCAAGTAAGCAGCAGAAGACCCGAGACATGCGCACGGCCGCGCCACTTCACGCACAGCCGCGCGCGAACAGATGAAGCAAATGACAAGAAGCTCGCGCCCGCCCGCGCGAGATCACGCGCAACCGCGCGCGCAAGTACGAGCCAACAAGCAGACGCTTACGCGCGGTTGCGCGACTTCATGCCGGACCACGCGCACACATGCACGGGCCAGTGAGCAGAAGCAACCACACAGCCGTGCCAGAACTTGCGCAACCGCGCGCGCGGCGTCCAGAAAAGTTATAAAATGCGCGCCGCTAGGTCAGAAATGGGGGAGGCCGTCTTGGGGAAGAAAGATACGAGAGAAGCTAGCTGCCTTGGAGAAAATCACGAGAAATCAGAGCGCATACACGAGACGAGAATTCAGAGTGCGAAGAACTGCCACAAATACGAAGAACAACGGATCCGGGGACGGAGACGACACTTCGGATTTGTTATCTTTTCCTTCGTTTTTTTTATATTCTACTGTGTGGTGATGTCTAGAACTGAAAATATGTCTTGTCTTCGCTTGGATTTCGTGATGAACTAATTTCTCATTCTAGAGAATGATGTACCTTTGTGGACACGATGATTTGACGTGGTTATTCTATATGATTGAATTCCATTGCATATTTAATTGTGTTTTTTGTGTTTATTGCACTGCAATTTACTGGCCATAAATTGTTTGTTGTCTGATTAATTCTACAACTCGGGAGAGGACTAGGATTATAGATCATTAGAACACATCGTTAAATGTTTATAGCGTTCGGAAGGCGTATAACTTTGGCGAGGTTTAGTAAGAACATTGTTTGCATTTATCTATGAAACTTAGATTCTAATTAGGAATAATTGAATCGAAGTTGATAGATACAGTTATTCGTCACTTGGGAAAGGGGGAATATGCAATGGAATTCAATCATATAGAATAACCACGTCAAATCATCGTGTCCACAAAGGTACATCATTCTCTAGAATGGGAAATTAGTTCATCACGAAATCCAAGCGAAGACAAGACATATTTTCAGTTCTAGACATCACCACACAGTAGAATTTAAAAAAAACGAAGGAAAAGATAACAAATCCGAAGTGTCGTCTCCGTCCCCGGATCCGTTGTTCTTCGTATTTGTGGCAGTTCTTCGCACTCTGAATCCTCGTCTCGTGTATGCGCTCTGATTTCTCGTGATTTTCTCCAAGGCGGCTAGCTTCTCTCGTATCTTTCTTCCCCAAGACGGCCTCCCCCATTTCTGACCTAGCGGCACGCATTTTATAACTTTTCTGGACGCCGCGCGCGCGGTTGCGCAAGTTCGGGCGCGGCTGCGTGGTTGCTTCTGCTCACTGGCCCGTGCATGTGTGCGCGCGGTCCCGCATGAAGTCGCGCAACCGCGTGTAAGCGTCTGCTTGTTGGCTCGTACTTGCGCGCGCGCGGTTGCGCGTGATCTCGCGAGGGCGCGCGCGAGCTTCTGGTCATTTGCTTCATCTGTTCGCGCGCGGCTGAGCGTGAAGTGGCGCGGCCGTGCGCGTGTCTCGTGTCTTCTGCTGCTTACTTGCGCGCGCGCGGTTGCGTGTGATCTCGCGCAGGCGCGCGCGAGCTTCTGTCCGAGTGCTTCATGGCGCTATGTTTCCTTGACTCTACTTGACTTCGTGTCCGCTATTTTCTCCATTCCTGTAATGACAACAAAAACAAACCAAAAAGGCATAATTCTGTTCGAAACAAGCATAATTCAAAATGGATTCCAATATAAATTAAGTGCAAATCTTGCACTTATCAAACTCCCCAAACTTGAACTTTTGCTAGTCCCGAGCAAAATAAAATAAAAGCTAATAAAGAAGGGAAAAAATAACGCAAACTACTACAGTCATGGATATGCGAAAAGTGATATTGGCCTCCGACTTATCTTATTTCATGTAATTCATGATTTCCCAAGAGTCACGTGCGTGTGTGATATGTCAATGTTTATTTACCCCATTGAATGCTCAAATAGAGTTGTAATGCACATTCGCCTTACAGAATCAAGAAATCCTCAGTTCAGTTCAACTCACACTTCATCAAAATATAAATTTGCATTCACAGATCACATAGGACTTTATCGGTGATTATTTGGCTCGAAAGATGGTCAATCACAAGTATGCCAAAGATGAAATCACAAAATGAGATGCTTGCAAGCAAGTGATTAAAGTCTATACTCGTTGACAATGTTTTTCAGGTATCCATAGGCTTGATTTGAACAACTTTTCTCCACTAGTATATTGGATAAATGTGACAAGGTTAATAGGTCTTGTAAGCTTGTAACGTCAGGCCACGGTTCACGGCTACAATAAAGGATATGGAAATCAAAATTTGTGAGAAATAATCAAATTTTCATCATTTTCACTATCATTTGATTCACCATCACTTTATTGATTTCTTCTCATTCATATCCTTCATCTCCCATATATTCTCTTTTTTCACCACTTTTAATTCACATATATATATATTTTTTTAAACAACTCCTTTTAGCACATTTAACTTTTTCTTTTCAAGGAGTATTTGAATCATTACAACACCCATGAACTTATTTCTCTCAAAATTAGGTAAGACAGTAAGTGTATAAGCTTCATTAGGTAGTCGTTGTGGGAAATAGAATAAATACAAGTAGGGGCTAATTGTATGTCATTGACATACACCACTTGATTTTTTTTTTTTTGTAGGCTCAAAATGGGGTACTAGGGATATTTCATTTTCGTTTGGTAGGCTCGAAGGCTCAAAACGGCTCCAAAGATCGCCTAAATCATTCCTATGTCACATATTATCCGTATTTCGCCTCGAAAAGTGTTCAAACAAGTTCTAGACTTTCGTCAATCCATTAGTCAACTCATACAAACCAGTCACATGCAATTTTCAATAAAAATGATAGATGAAATAGGTGCACGAAGAAAATTTAAGCATCTCAATTAACTTGAAGCTCAAAGGGCTACAAATGACAATAAGCAAAGAATATAGGCCCAAAGATATTGTGAAAAATTGCCTAGCTCATTCCTATGATTGCAAAAGTGTCAATCAATGTCATGCAAGAATTACCAAGAATCAGATCTCCCTCATCTCTTTAGCATCACAGGCGTACAACTTGTCTCTAAGCAACAATAGTATCAATAAACACGACAGTGCAAAATATTTGTGACTCCTAGGTTCTCAAGAACACATATAAACCTCAGGGCCACAATTCAATTTTCATCATCGGTCAAACATTTTACTTATCCATGACTTTTTCTAACAAATATAGAATGCAAAAAGTAAATAGAAACTAAATTAACTATTGAGCACTAATTAAAAAAATAAATTCAGAAAAATCTAACAAGCAATTTTTACCCACCCCCTCCCCTCCAAAACTTAAAGTATGCATTGTCCTCAATGTATAGAAATAAAGAACAAGACAACACATACCTTGCTACGGGGTGTCTGAACTCGGGGCTCGAATCATCATTGCCAGTATCTTCGGTATCCTCGTCCATGTGCTGCGGCGGTGAAAGATCTGGTGGTGGGTACTGTGGTGGCCATGCTGGATGTGGTGGAAAGGGAACCTCCCCGGGTCCAGCAGGTGGAAACCGCTGGGCGATCACCGATGTGAAGTCCATCATGAAAGACATGAAGGTATTAGTAATTTGTCGGTGTTCGGCCAGCTCTCGGCGCTGAGCACGCGACTCTTGTTCCAATCGGAACATCCTGTCTCGCAGGCTAGATCGAGGAATCGATAGTGGTGGCGGTGGATGGCGTTGTCTGGCCCTTTGGTTGTATTCTGTCCTAGCTTCTTGTTGTTCCATCTCTCGTCTTCCTCGTAGGCGGTATGCTTCAGATACTGTTATTGGGGCTTTAGCTTTCAAAACTGGTTCCTCGGAGCCCCATTGCACACCGGCATAAAGACATAGGGCAGTAATAGTATGTGCACAAGGGAGATTGACGGTCATGAGTCCCGTGCCAGCACGCATGATAAAACTGTGGATGAGCTTCCCAAGATCGACGGTTCTCCCAGTCATTATGGCGTAGATCAACGCCACCTTATCCTTTGTAATCTCCGTCTGATGTGATGATGGCATGATCCGTGAGAGAATAAATGATGCCCAACTGCGTGGATCACGGAGTAAGTCAGACTTCTTCAGAGTGACTGGGAGCCCTGATTCAAGCGTCACTCTGCACCCTCGATGCATAAGGTCCTGATAATCTCATCGTAGTTCACATCCCCAGTGATCAACTCAGTGTACCCGTCATTTTAAAAATCCGGCAGATTGTAGATTGCATTAATGGTGGCCGAATCAAAATAGACGAGTTGCCCTCGCATCAAAACTCCGTATTCCTCATGTTTGATTCTCAAATTCGCATAAAATTCACGGACTACGGATATCACAGCGTCTGGCGGAGACTGTGCTATATCTACCCATCCTCTTCGCACAACTTCCTCGATTATATCACATTCAAGGTTGCTCATATCTAGCCCTCTTTCCTTAATAATAGATCGAGACATAGTGCTCTCATATACTTGAAAGGCTTCCTCGTTCCAAAGTTTGTGAGCATCGTAGGAACGAGACGAGGAAGCCCCATCCTTTGATCTTTTTCTCGGCGCCATAATTTTCAATTTGTGTCCACACCAATAATCAACAAATATAGAGCACAATGGCACCAACAATTGCTTGATTTTTCTTTTTTTTGCAAATTATCCCAGACAATAATAATGTAGAAGAAACGTAAACCTTAAAGACAATAGCTTGAGATGACACCCGGCGGCGGCGGCGACGTGCCTGAGCGGAGGCGGCGGTGGCTGCTGTTGGTTGTGGGAGAGATGAGTTATGTGTTTGTGAGAGGAGGAGGTGGATTGAAGGGGTTTTGGGAGAAATTTAGGCAAGGTTAGGTGTTGATTTGGGGAGGAGAAGAATTGTGAGAGGAAAGTTTATGGAGAGGCGGCTGTTTTGAGGGGAGGATGTGTGTGTGTGTGTAAATCGTGAGATAGGGTTTTAAATGGGGGGTAGGGACGTGGCGCGCGCGGTCGCGCGAGAAGTGGAGCGGCCGCGCACGAGCTTCTGGACACCTGCCAATAATTGAGTGCGCGCCATAGCGCGCAATATGGCGCAACCGCGCGCGCGTCTCGGGTTTCCTTCGTTAATGATGTGCGCGCGGTCGCGCGAGAACTCGCGCTGGGGCGCGAGGGCTTCTGTTCTATATGGTTGATGGAGTGCGCGCGGTAGCGCGAGAGTTGGCGCAGCCGCGCGCACCTTGCTGTATCTGCCCACCGAGTATTAGCGCGCTGCCGCACGAGATGTTGCGCGCTGGCGCGCATGATGCTGTCCCTGGCCTCTTTTTTTTTTTTTTTTTAACCTGCAAAAATTAAACGATTCAAATTAATACGCGAATGAAAATAATTAAAAGCAAGAAATAAAAGATAAAATAAAATAAAAGTTATTAAATAAAATAAAAAAAATAAATGCGAGAATTAATCGTGGGTTGTCTCCCACGTAGCGCTTGGTTTAAATGTCATCAGCCCGACTACCAGTCCTGTTCAATTGGGTTCACCCAGACTAAGATTGTCAATATTCCTCACTTCAGTTCCATAGTATGCCTTAACCCGCTGTCCATTGACCTTGAAAGTTCGTCCATCACTGCACTTCAACTCGATAGCCCCATGAGGATATACTGTTTCCACTACAAATGGCCCTGACCAACGTGATTTCAGTTTACCAGGAAACAATTTCAGACGAAATTTGAATAGTAGTACTTGTTGTCCTGGTTTGAGCTCCCTTCGGTCAATGATTTTGTCATGCCACTTCTTAGTTTGCTCCTTGTAGATCTTGGCATTTTCATAAGCGTCATTACGGAATTCATCCATCTCACTTAACTGCAGTTTTCTGACATCGCCAGAAGCTTTCAGGTCGAAGTTCAACTTTTTAACTGCCCAAAATGCTCGGTGCTCCAGTTCTAGTGGCAAGTGGCATGCTCTCCCAAATACTAGCCTATAGGGAGACATCCCAATAGGCGTCTTGAATGCGGTCCGATAAGCCCATAACGCATCATCCAACTTCATAGCCCAATCCCTCCGGTTGGTGTTGACAGTCTTTTCCAGTATTTGCTTAATTTCCCGGTTGGATACTTCAGCTTGTCCATTCGACTGAGGATGATATGCTAGTGCCACTTTGTGCTTCACATTGTATTTAGCCAAAAGTGAGTTAAAAATTCTATTGCAAAAATGCGTACCTTCGTCACTTATGATGGCTCTTGGTGTTCCAAACCTGGTGAAGATGTTTTTATGCACAAATTTCACTACAACATGAGAGTCATTAGTATTGGTGGCGATTGATTCCACCCATTTCGACACATAATCAACAGCTAATAGAATGTAAGAATTACCAAAAGAAGGAGGAAAAGGTCGCATGAAATCTATACCCCAAACGTCAAAAAGTTCCACTTCCAAAACATTTGTCAGTGGTAATTCGTGACGTCTAGAGATGTTTCCTAACCTCTGGCATCTATCACATGATTTTACTAAGGTATAACTATCTTTAAACAAACTAGACCAATAGAAACCAGATTGCAATACCTTAGCTGCTGTTCGTTACGCTCCAAAGTGTCCACCATATGGTGAAGAATGATACTTCTCCAAAATTTGTTGGGCTTCGAGACCCTCCACGCATCTCCTAATCACTTGGTGAGCACATCTCTTGTACACAAATGGGTCATCCCAATAATAAAACTTGATATCATGGACAAACTTCTTCTTCTGATGATAGCTCAAATCTGGAGGAAGGGTACCACAGGACAAAAAATTTGCAATATCAGCAAACCAAGGAATTACAGTGTTTACCTCAAAGAGTTGCTCATCCGGAAAAGTTTCCTGTATAGCTCCCTCTTCTTTCTTCTCCTCCAACTCAAGCCTCGACAAATGATCAGCTACCTGATTCTCACTACCTTTTTTATCCTTGACCTCAAAGTCAAATTCTTGTAATAGCAAAATCCACCTTATCAAGCGTGGTTTTGCATATTTCTTGGCAAAAAGGTAGCGAATAGCTGCATGGTCAGTGAAAACAATTACCTTTGTGCCAATCAAATAAGGCCTGAATTTGTCGAAAGCAAATACTACTGCAAGCATCTCCTTCTCGGTCGTAGTGTAATTCTGCTGAGCAGCATCCATCTTACGGCTTGCGTAGTAAATCGCCCTAAACATCTTGTCCCTTCTTTGGCCTAAGACAGCGCCCACTGCATAATCACTTGCATCACACATTAGCTCAAAGGGCTCCTTCCAATCCGGCACTATCATGATCGGTGCGGTCACTAATGCCATTTTGATCTTCTCAAATGCCTGCAAACAATCATAATCAAATATAAAAGTCGATTCTTTTTCAAGTAAAATACATAGGGGTTTAGTGATCTTAGAAAAATCTTTAATAAATCTACGATAAAACCCCGCATGTCCGAGAAAGCTCCTTATTCCTTTGATGTTCTTTGGTGGGGGAAGTTTTTCGATTGCAACGACTTTAGCTCGGTCCACCTCTAATCCCTTGGACGACACTTTATGTCCAAGAACAATACCCTCTTGGACCATAAAGTGGCACTTCTCCCAATTAAGAACTAAGTTCTTATCCTGGCATCTCTGTAAAACAAGGGATAGGTTATGTAAACAATGATCAAACGACGAACCAAATACCGAAAAGTCGTCCATGAAGACTTCCATAATTTCCTCCACCATATCTGCGAACATGGCCATCATGCACCTCTGGAAAGTGGCAGGTGCGTTGCATAGCCCAAACGGCATTCTCCGAAAAGCAAACGTGCCATAGGGACACGTGAAAGTAGTCTTTTCCTGATCTTCTGGCGCTATAGCAATTTGGTTATAACCTGAATAACCATCTAAAAAACAATAATGACAAAAGCCAGCAAGTCTATCAAGCATTTGATCAATAAAAGGCAGTGGAAAATGATCTTTACGTGTGGCATTATTTAACTTTCTATAATCAATACATACCCGTCAGCCAGTTAGAGTGCGAGTAGAAATCAGTTCATCATTTTCGTTTTTAACCACAGTTATTCCACCCTTTTTCGGTACAACTTGTACAGGAGACACCCAACTACTATCAGAAATGGCATAAATCACACCAGCATTTAGTAATTTCAGTACCTCGTTTTTCACAACCTCTTTCATTGCTGGGTTCAACCTCCTCTGGTGGTCCACATAAGGAGTATACGACTCCTCCATCAAAATTTTATGCTTGCATATAGTGGGGCTAATTCCCCTAATATCAGAAATCGACCATCCTAAAGCAGCTTTAAATTTCCTCAATACTCTCAATAATTTATCTTTTTCAGTACAAATAAGGGAGGAAGAGATGATTACCGGATATGTCAACTTGTCACCTAAAAATGCATAACATAAGTGGCTTGGCAGTTCCTTCAAGTCAGGCGAAGGTGCTTTTACCTCGATTCTCTCATTTACATCCAACTCTTCAGGCGGTGCATCTTTCCTCCTGTCCTTCTGCAGTGCTTCAAGAGCCACACATTGCTCTTTCACTTCCCAAGTTTCTTCATCCGCAGTTCCAGCAGCCAAACAGCTCTCCAAAGGATCCCTAGTTTCTACACAATCAAGAAACATACATGAGTCTAAAATATCAATGCTTTTACAGGTGCTTACCTCATTTGACTCCTTCATGGCGTGGTAGATATTGAAGATGACAGCTTCTCCGCCAACTCTCAGGGTGAGTTCACCCTTGTGCACATCTATCAAAGCCCTTCCAGTTGCCAGAAACGGTCTCCCAAAGATTAGTGGAGCATCATGATCCTCTTCCATATCTAAAATCACAAAATCAGCAGGAAAAATAAATTTATCCACTTTTACCAATACATCTTCGACGATCCCACGTGGATACGTGAGACTTCTGTCCGCAAGCTGCAACGTGATAGTGGTTGGTTTTACCTCTCCAAGCTCCAATTCTCTGTAAATAGAAAATGGCATTAAGTTAATACTTGCTCCTAAATCACATAAGGCTTTACTACATTTAGAACCACCAATAAAGCAAGGAATAGTGAAACTCCCTGGATGTTTTAATTTTTGTGGTAACTTCTTCTGCAGTATGGCGCTACACTCTTCAGTAAGGTTCACAGTCTCAAACTCCTGCAGCTTCCTCTTCTTAGACATCACATCTTTCATAAACTTTGCATAATTCGGCATTTGCTCCAAAGCATCAGCAAATGGTATGTTGATGTGTATCTTCTTAAAAATCTCCAAAAATTTTGCAAACTGATCATCCAATTTCTTCTTTTTGAATCTCTGAGGGTATGGAAGGGTCGGTTTATATATTGGAGGTCGTTCAACTTCCACTTCTGTCTTGGATTCCTCATTTTTTCTTTCTTCAACTGTCTTCTCACTTTCCACTCTATCTTTAGGAATTTGTACCTCCAATTCCTTTCCACTTCTCAAGGTGACTGCCTTGCACTGCTCTTTCGGGTTAACTTCGGTGTTACTAGGAAATTGACCCCTATTCTGATCTCTCAATGCGGTAGCCAACTGTCCAATTTGAGTTTCCAAATATTTCATTGTGGCACCCATATTTCCCATGTGAGTTTCCATATTGTCAAGGCGAGATTCAGTCCGTGCCATCCTCTTGCCGGACTCAGCAACAAATGTTCCTACTAAATCCTCAAACGAAGGCTTTCCTTCCCCCTTTGATGTATTGAACCCCGGTGGAGGATTCAACACATTCTTATTATTTGCATAAGAAAAATTTTCATGATTTCTTAATCCTGGATGATACGTATTAGGGGGAGGGTTACCTCGATATCCTCCAAATCCTCCAAAATTTCTGTTGTTGACGTACTGAGCTTCTTCAAGAATAGATTGTTCTTCAGCAACAGTTGATGGACTCTCAGTTTCTGATATGCTCACTTTGTTCATAGCTGCGAGTTGTGTGGTCAGTGCTGATACATGTGCAGTGAGTGACGTAATGGGATCCACAGCATAAACTCCAGCTGTCCTTTTTACTCCTGCCCTTTCAGACAGCTACTGGTAGCTATTTATTGTCATCTGTTCAAGCAAATCATAAGCTTGCTCGGGAGATTTAACAAATATTGTGCCAACAGTAGATGCTGCAGCTGGTGGCACGATATTTGCTAAATCTCCCGAGCAAGCTTATGATTTGCTTGAACAGATGACAATAAATAGCTACCAGTGGCTGTCTGAAGGGCAGGAGTAAAAAGGACAGCTGGAGTTTATGCTGTGGATCCCATTACGTCACTCACTGCACATGTATCAGCACTGACCACACAACTCGCAGCTATGAACAAAGTGAGCATATCAGAAACTGAGAGTCCATCAACTGTTGCTGAAGAACAATCTATTCCTGAAGAAGCTCAGTACGTCAACAACAGAAATTTTGGAGGATTTGGAGGATATCGAGGTAACCCTCCTCCTAATACGTATCATCCAGGATTAAGAAATCATGAAAATTTTTCTTATGCAAATAATAAGAATGTGTTGAATCCTCCACCGGGGTTCAATACATCAAAGGGGGAAGGAAAGCCTTCGTTTGAGGATTTAGTAGGAACATTTGTTGCGGAGTCCGGCAAGAGGATGGCACGGACTGAATCTCGCCTTGACAATATGGAAACTCACATGGGAAATATGGGTGCCACAATGAAATCTTTGGAAACTCAAATTGGACAGTTGGCTACCGCATTGAGAGATCAGAATAGGGGTCAATTTCCTAGTAACACCGAAGTTAACCCGAAAGAGCAGTGCAAGGCAGTCACCTTGAGAAGTGGAAAGGAATTGGAGGTACAAATTCCTAAAGATAGAGTGGAAAGTGAGAAGACAGTTGAAGAAAGAAAAAATGAGGAATCCAAGACAGAAGTGGAAGTTGAACGACCTCCAGTATATAAACCGACCCTTCCATACCCTCAGAGATTCAAAAAGAAGAAATTGGATGATCAGTTTGCAAAATTTTTGGAGATTTTTAAGAAGATACACATCAACATACCATTTGCTGATGCTTTGGAGCAAATGCCGAATTATGCAAAGTTTATCAAAGATGTGATGTCTAAGAAGAGGAAGCTGTAGGAGTTTGAGACTGTGAACCTTACTGAAGAGTGTAGCGCCATACTGCAGAAGAAGTTACCACAAAAATTAAAAGATCCAGGGAGTTTCACTATACCTTGCTTTATTGGTGGTTCTAAATGTAGTAAAGCCTTATGTGATTTAGGAGCAAGTATTAACTTAATGCCATTTTCTATTTACAGAGAATTGGAGCTTGGAGAGGTAAAACCAACCACTGTCACGTTGCAGCTTGCGGACAGAAGTCTCACGTATCCACGTGGGATCGTCGAAGATGTATTGGTAAAAGTGGATAAATTTATTTTTCCTGCTGATTTTGTGATTTTAGATATGGAAGAGGATCATGATGCTCCACTAATCTTTGGGAGACCGTTTCTGGCAACTGGAAGGGCTTTGATAGATGTGCACAAGGGTGAACTCACCCTGAGAGTTGGCGGAGAAGCTGTCGTCTTCAATATCTACCACGCCATGAAGGAGTCAAATGAGGTAAGCACCTGTAAAAGCATTGATATTTTAGACTCATGTATGTTTCTTGATTGTGCAGAAACTAGGGATCCTTTGGAGAGCTGTTTGGCTGCTGGAACTGCGGATGAAGAAACTTGGGAAGTGAAAGAGCAATGTGTGGCTCTTGAAGCACTGCAGAAGGACAGGAGGAAAGATGCACCGCCTGAAGAGTTGGATGTAAATGAGAGAATCGAGGTAAAAGCACCTTCGCCTGACTTGAAGGAACTGCCAAGCCACTTATGTTATGCATTTTAGGTGACAAGTCGACATATCCGGTAATCATCTCTTCCTCCCTTACTTGTACTGAAAAAGATAAATTATTGAGAGTATTGAGGAAATTTAAAGCTGCTTTAGGATGGTCGATTTCTGATATTAGGGGAATTAGCCCCACTATATGCAAGCATAAAATTTTGATGGAGGAGTCGTATACTCCTTATGTGGACCACCAGAGGAGGTTGAACCCAGCAATGAAAGAGGTTGTGAAAAACGAGGTACTGAAATTACTAAATGCTGGTGTGATTTATGCCATTTCTGATAGTAGTTGGGTGTCTCCTGTACAAGTTGTACCGAAAAAGGGTGGAATAACTGTGGTTAAAAACGAAAATGATGAACTGATTTCTACTCGCACTGTAACTGGCTGGCGGGTATGTATTGATTATAGAAAGTTAAATAATGCCACACGTAAAGATCATTTTCCACTGCCTTTTATTGATCAAATGCTTGATAGACTTGCTGGCTATTGTCATTATTGTTTTTTAGATGGTTATTCAGGTTATAACCAAATTGCTATAGCGCCAGAAGATCAGGAAAAGACTACTTTCACGTGTCCCTATGGCACGTTTGCTTTTCGGAGAATGCCGTTTGGGCTATGCAACGCACCTGCCACTTTCCAAAGGTGCATGATGGCCATGTTCGCAGATATGGTGGAGGAAATTATGGAAGTCTTCATGGACGACTTTTCGGTATTTGGTTCGTCGTTTGATCATTGTTTACATAACCTATCCCTTGTTTTACAGAGATGCCAGGATAAGAACTTAGTTCTTAATTGGGAGAAGTGCCACTTTATGGTCCAAGAGGGTATTGTTCTTGGACATAAAGTGTCGTCCAAGGGATTAGAGGTGGACCGAGCTAAAGTCGTTGCAATCGAAAAACTTCCCCCACCAAAGAACATCAAAGGAATAAGGAGCTTTCTCGGACATGCGGGGTTTTATCGTAGATTTATTAAAGATTTTTCTAAGATCACTAAACCCCTATGTAATTTACTTGAAAAAGAATCGACTTTTATATTTGATTATGATTGTTTGCAGGCATTTGAGAAGATCAAAATGGCATTAGTGACCGCACCGATCATGATAGTGCCGGATTGGAAGGAGCCCTTTGAGCTAATGTGTGATGCAAGTGATTATGCAGTGGGCGCTGTCTTAGGCCAAAGAAGGGACAAGATGTTTAGGGCGATTTACTACGCAAGCCGTAAGATGGATGCTGCTCAGCAGAATTACACTACGACCGAGAAGGAGATGCTTGCAGTAGTATTTGCTTTCGACAAATTCAGGCCTTATTTGATTGGCACAAAGGTAATTGTTTTCACTGACCATGCAGCTATTCGCTACCTTTTTGCCAAGAAATATGCAAAACCACGCTTGATAAGGTGGATTTTGCTATTACAAGAATTTGACTTTGAGGTCAAGGATAAAAAAGGTAGTGAGAATCAGGTAGCTGATCATTTGTCGAGGCTTGAGTTGGAGGAGAAGAAAGAAGAGGAAGCTATACAGGAAACTTTTCCGGATGAGCAACTCTTTGAGGTAAACACTGTAATTCCTTGGTTTGCTGATATTGCAAATTTTTTGTCATGTGGTACGCTTCCTCCAGATTTGAGCTATCATCAGAAGAAGAAGTTTGTCCATGATATCAAGTTTTATTATTGGGATGACCCATTTGTGTACAAGAGATGTGCTGACCAAGTGATTAGGAGATGCGTGGAGGGTCTCGAAGCCCAACAAATTTTGGAGAAGTGTCATTCTTCACCATATGGTGGACACTTTGGAGCGTCACAAACAGCAGCTAAGGTATTGCAATCTGGTTTCTATTGGCCTAGTTTGTTTAAAGATAGTTATACCTTAGTAAAATCATGTGATAGATGCCAGAGGTTATGAAACATCTCTAGGCGTCACGAATTACCACTGACAAATGTTTTGGAAGTGGAACTTTTTGACGTTTGGGGTATAGATTTCATGGGACCTTTTCCTCCTTCTTTTGATAATTCTTACATTCTATTAGCTGTTGATTATGTGTCGAAATGGGTGGAAGCAATCGCCACCAATACTAATGACTCTCATGTTGTAGTGAAATTTGTGCATAAAAACATCTTCACCAGGTTTGGAACACCAAGAGCCATCATAAGTGACGAAGGTACGCATTTTTGCAATAGAATTTTTAACTCACTTTTGGCTAAATACAATGTGAAGCACAAAGTGGCACTAACATATCATCCTCAGTCGAATGGACAAGCTGAAGTATCCAACCGGGAAATTAAACAAATACTGGAAAAGACTGTCAACACCAACCGGAGGGATTGGGCTATGAAGTTGGATGATGCGTTATGGGCTTATCGGACCGCATTCAAGACGCCTATTGGGATCTCTCCCTATAGGCTAGTATTTGGGAAAGCATGTCACTTGCCACTAGAACTGGAGCACCGAGCATTTTGGGCAGTTAAAAAGTTGAACTTCGACCTGAAAGCTTCTGGCAATGTCAAAAAACTGCAGTTAAGTGAGATGGATGAATTCCGTAATGACGTTTATGAAAATGCCAAGATCTACAAGGAGCAAACTAAGAAGTGGCATGACAAAATCATTGACCGAAGGGAGCTCAAACCAGGACAACAAGTACTACTATTTAACTCTCGTCTGAAATTGTTTCCTGGTAAACTGAAATCACGTTGGTCAGGGCCATTTGTAGTGGAAACAGTATATCCTCATGGGGCTATCGAGTTGAAGTGCAGTGATGGACGAACTTTCAAGGTCAATGGACAGCGGGTTAAGGCATACTATGGAACTGAAGTGAGGAATATTGACAATCTTAGTCTGGGTGAACACAATTGAACATGACTGGTAGTCGGGCTGATGACATTTAAACCAAGCGCTGCGTGGGAAGCAACCCACGATTAATTCTCGCATTTATTTTTTTTATTTTATTTAATAACTTTTATTTTATTTTATCTTTTATTTCTTGCTTTTAATTATTTTCATTCGAATATTAATTTGAATCGTTTAATTTTTGCAGGTTAAAAAAAAAAAAAAAAAGAGGCCAGGGACAGCAGCATGCGCGCCAGCGCGCAACATCTCGTGCGGCAGCGCGCTAATACTCGGTGGGCAGATACAGCAGGGTGCGCGCGGCTACGCCAACTCTCGCGCTACCGCGCGCACTCCATCGTCCATAAAGAACAGAAGCCCTCGCGCCCCAGCGCGAGTTCTCGCGCGACCGCGCGCACATCATTAACGAAGGAAACCCGAGACGCGCGCGCGGTTGCGCCATATTACGCGCTATGGCGCGCACTCAATTATTGGCAGGTATCCAGAAGCTCGTGCGCGGCCGCTCCACTTTTCGCACGACCGCGCGCGCCGCGTCCCTACCCCCATTTAAAACCCTATCTCACGATTTACACACACACACACATCCTTCCCTCAAAACAGCCGCCTCTCCATAAACTTTCCTCTCAAAATTCTTCTCCTCCCCAAATCAACACCTAACCTTGCCTAAATTTCTCCCAAAATCCCTTCAATCCACCTCCTCCTCTCACAAACACATAACTCATCTCTCCCACAACCAACAGCAGCCACCGCCGCCTCCGCTCAGGCACGCCGTCGCCGCCACCACCGCCGCCGTCGCCGCCACCTTCCCCTGCCGCCCGGTGTCATCTCAAGCTATTGTCTTTAAGGTTAACGTTTCTTCTACATTATTATTGTCTGGGATAATTTGCAAAAAAAAAATCAAGCAATTGTTGGTGCCATTGTGCTCTATATTTGTTGATTATTGGTGTGGACACAAATTGAAAATTATGGCGCCGAGAAAAAGATCAAAGGATGGGGCTTCCTCGTCTCGTTCCTACGATGCTCACAAATTTTGGAACGAGGAAGCCTTTCAAGTATATGAGAGCACTATGTCTCGATCTATTATTAAGAAAAGAGGGCTAGATATGAGCAACCTTGAATGTGATATAATCGAGGAAGTTGTGCGAAGAGGATGGGTAGATATAGCACAGTCTCCGCCAGACGCCGTGATATCCGTAGTCCGTGAATTTTATGCGAATTTGAGAATCAAACATGAGGAATACGGAGTTTTGGTGCGAGGGCAACTCGTCTATTTTGATTTGGCCACCATTAATGCAATCTAGAATCTGCCGGATTTTGAAAATGACGGGTACACTGAGTTGATCAATGGGGATGTGAACTACGATGAGATTATCAGGACCTTATGCATCGAGGGTGCAGAGTGGCGCTTGGATCAGGGCTCCCCAGTCACTCTGAAGAAGTCTGACTTACTCCGTGATCCACGCAGCTGGGCATTGTTTATTCTCTCACGGATCATGCCATCATCACATCAGACGGAGATTAAAAAGGATAAGGTGGCGTTGATCTACGCCATAATGACTGGGAGAACCGTCGATCTTGGGAAGCTCATCCACAGTTTTATCATGCGTGCTGGCACGGGACTCATGACCGTCAATCTCCCTTGTGCACATACTATTACTGCCCTATGTCTTTATGCCGGTGTGCAATGGGGCTCCGAGGAACCAGTTTTGAAAGCTAAAGCCCCAATAACAGTATCTGAAGCATACCGCCTACGAGGAAGACGAGAGATGGAACAACAAGAAGCTAGGACAGAATACAACCAAAGGGCCAGACAACGCCATCCACCGCCACCACTATCGATTCCTCGATCTAGCCTGCGAGACAGGATGTTCCGACTGGAACAAGAGTCGCGTGCTCAGCGCCGAGAGCTAGCCGAACACCGACAAATTACTAATACCTTCATGTCTTTCATGATGGACTTCACATCGGTGATCGCCCAGCGGTTTCCACCTGCTGGACCCGGGGAGGTTCCCTTTCCACCACATCCAGCATGGCCATCACAGTACCCACCACCAGATCTTTCACCGCCGCAGCACATGGACGAGGATGCCGAAGATACTGGCAATGATGATTCGAGCCCCGAGTTCTGACACCCGGTAGCAAGGTATGTGTTGTCTTGTTCTTTATTTCTATACATTGAGGACAATGCATACTTTAAGTTTGGGGGGGGGGGGGGGGGGGGTAAAAATTGCTTGTTAGATTTTTCTGAATTTATTTTTTTAATTAGTGCTCAATAGTTAATTTAGTTTCTATTTACTTTTTGCATTCTATATTTGTTAGGAAAAGTCATGGATAAGTAAAATGTGTGACCGATGATGAAAATTGAATTGTGGCCCTGAGGTTTATATGTGTTCATGAGAACCTAGGAGTCACAAATATTTTGCACTGTCGTGTTTATTGATATTATTGTTGCTTAGAGACAAGTTGTATGCCTGTGATGCTAAAGAGATGAGGGAGATCTGATTCTTGGTAATTCTTGCATGACATTGATTGACACTTTTGCAATCATAGGAATGAGCTAGGCAATTTTTCACAATATCTTTGGGCCTATATTCTTTGCTTACTGTCATTTGTAGCCCTTTGAGCTTCAAGTTAATTGAGATGCTTAAATTTTCTTCGTGCACCTATTTCATCTATCATTTTTATTGAAAATTGCACGTGTCTGGTTTGTATGAGTTGACTAATGGATTGACGAAAGTCTAGAACTTGTTTGAACACTTTTCGAGGCGAAATACGGATAATATGTGACATAGGAATGATTTAGGCGATCTTTGGAGCCGTTTTGAGCCTTCGAGCCTACCAAACGAAAATGAAATATCCCTAGTACCCCATTTTGAGCCTACAAAAAAAAAAAAATCCAGTGGTGTATGTCAATGACATACAATTAGCCCCCACTTGTATTTATTCTATTTCCCACAACGACTACCTAATGAAGCTTATACACTTACTGTCTTACCTAATTTTGAGAGAAATAAGTTCATGGGTGTTGTAATGATTCAAATACTCCTTGAAAAGAAAAAGTTAAATGTGATAAAAGGAGTTGTTTAAAAAAAAAATATGTGAATCAAAAGTGGTGAAAAAAGAGAACATATGGGAGATGAAGGATATGAATGAGAAGAAATCAATAAAGTGATGGTGAATCAAATGATAGTGAAAATGATGAAAATTTGATTATTTCTCTCAAATTTTGATTTCCATATCCTTTATTGTAGCCGTGAACCATGGCCTGGCATTACAAGCTTACAAGACCTATTAACCTTGTCACATTTATCCAATATACTAGTGGAGAAAAGTTGTTCAAATCAAGCCTATGGATACCTGAAAAACATTGTCAACAAGTATAGACTTTAATCACTTGCTTGCAAGCATCTCATTTTGTGATTTCATCTTTGGCATACTTGTGATTGACCATCTTTCGAGCCAAATAATCACCGATAAAGTCCTATGTGATCTGTGAATGCAAATTTATATTTTGATGAAGTGTGAGTTGAACTGAACTGAGGATTTCTTGATTATGTAAGGCGAATGTGCATTACAACTCTATTTGAGCATTCGATGGTTAATTTAGTTTCTATTTACTTTTTGCATTCTATATTTGTTAGGAAAAGTCATGGATAAGTAAAATGTGTGACCGATGATGAAAATTGAATTGTGGCCCTGAGGTTTATATGTGTTCATGAGAACCTAGGAGTCACAAATATTTTGCACTGTCGTGTTTATTGATATTATTGTTGCTTAGAGACAAGTTGTATGCCTGTGATGCTAAAGAGATGAGGGAGATCTGATTCTTGGTAATTCTTGCATGACATTGATTGACACTTTTGCAATCATAGGAATGAGCTAGGCAATTTTTCACAATATCTTTGGGCCTATATTCTTTGCTTACTGTCATTTGTAGCCCTTTGAGCTTCAAGTTAATTGAGATGCTTAAATTTTCTTCGTGCACCTATTTCATCTATCATTTTTATTGAAAATTGCACGTGTCTGGTTTGTATGAGTTGACTAATGGATTGACGAAAGTCTAGAACTTGTTTGAACACTTTTCGAGGCGAAATACGGATAATATGTGACATAGGAATGATTTAGGCGATCTTTGGAGCCGTTTTGAGCCTTCGAGCCTACCAAACGAAAATGAAATATCCCTAGTACCCCATTTTGAGCCTACAAAAAAAAAAAAATCCAGTGGTGTATGTCAATGACATACAATTAGCCCCCACTTGTATTTATTCTATTTCCCACAACGACTACCTAATGAAGCTTATACACTTACTGTCTTACCTAATTTTGAGAGAAATAAGTTCATGGGTGTTGTAATGATTCAAATACTCCTTGAAAAGAAAAAGTTAAATGTGATAAAAGGAGTTGTTTAAAAAAAAAATATGTGAATCAAAAGTGGTGAAAAAAGAGAACATATGGGAGATGAGGGATATGAATGAGAAGAAATCAATAAAGTGATGGTGAATCAAATGATAGTGAAAATGATGAAAATTTGATTATTTCTCTCAAATTTTGATTTCCATATCCTTTATTGTAGCCGTGAACCATGGCCTGGCATTACAAGCTTACAAGACCTATTAACCTTGTCACATTTATCCAATATACTAGTGGAGAAAAGTTGTTCAAATCAAGCCTATGGATACCTGAAAAACATTGTCAACGAGTATAGACTTTAATCACTTGCTTGCAAGCATCTCATTTTGTGATTTCATCTTTGGCATACTTGTGATTGACCATCTTTCGAGCCAAATAATCACCGATAAAGTCCTATGTGATCTGTGAATGCAAATTTATATTTTGATGAAGTGTGAGTTGAACTGAACTGAGGATTTCTTGATTATGTAAGGCGAATGTGCATTACAACTCTATTTGAGCATTCGATGGTTAATTTAGTTTCTATTTACTTTTTGCATTCTATATTTGTTAGGAAAAGTCATGGATAAGTAAAATGTGTGACCGATGATGAAAATTGAATTGTGGCCCTGAGGTTTATATGTGTTCATGAGAACCTAGGAGTCACAAATATTTTGCACTGTCGTGTTTATTGATATTATTGTTGCTTAGAGACAAGTTGTATGCCTGTGATGCTAAAGAGATGAGGGAGATCTGATTCTTGGTAATTCTTGCATGACATTGATTGACACTTTTGCAATCATAGGAATGAGCTAGGCAATTTTTCACAATATCTTTGGGCCTATATTCTTTGCTTACTGTCATTTGTAGCCCTTTGAGCTTCAAGTTAATTGAGATGCTTAAATTTTCTTCGTGCACCTATTTCATCTATCATTTTTATTGAAAATTGCACGTGTCTGGTTTGTATGAGTTGACTAATGGATTGACGAAAGTCTAGAACTTGTTTGAACACTTTTCGAGGCGAAATACGGATAATATGTGACATAGGAATGATTTAGGCGATCTTTGGAGCCGTTTTGAGCCTTCGAGCCTACCAAACGAAAATGAAATATCCCTAGTACCCCATTTTGAGCCTACAAAAAAAAAAAAAAAATCCAGTGGTGTATGTCAATGACATACAATTAGCCCCCACTTGTATTTATTCTATTTCCCACAACGACTACCTAATGAAGCTTATACACTTACTGTCTTACCTAATTTTGAGAGAAATAAGTTCATGGGTGTTGTAATGATTCAAATACTCCTTGAAAAGAAAAAGTTAAATGTGATAAAAGGAGTTGTTTAAAAAAAAAATATGTGAATCAAAAGTGGTGAAAAAAGAGAACATATGGGAGATGAAGGATATGAATGAGAAGAAATCAATAAAGTGATGGTGAATCAAATGATAGTGAAAATGATGAAAATTTGATTATTTCTCTCAAATTTTGATTTCCATATCCTTTATTGTAGCCGTGAACCATGGCCTGGCATTACAAGCTTACAAGACCTATTAACCTTGTCACATTTATCCAATATACTAGTGGAGAAAAGTTGTTCAAATCAAGCCTATGGATACCTGAAAAACATTGTCAACGAGTATAGACTTTAATCACTTGCTTGCAAGCATCTCATTTTGTGATTTCATCTTTGGCATACTTGTGATTGACCATCTTTCGAGCCAAATAATCACCGATAAAGTCCTATGTGATCTGTGAATGCAAATTTATATTTTGATGAAGTGTGAGTTGAACTGAACTGAGGATTTCTTGATTATGTAAGGCGAATGTGCATTACAACTCTATTTGAGCATTCGATGGGGTAAATAAACATTGACATATCACACACGCACGTGACTCTTGGAAAATCATGAATTACATGAAATAAGATAAGTCGGAGGCCAATATCACTTTTCGCATATCCATGACTGTAGTAGTTTGCGTTATTTTTTCCCTTCTTTATTAGCTTTTATTTTATTTTTCTCGGGACTAACAAAAGTTCAAGTTTGGGGAGTTTGATAAGTGCAAGATTTGCACTTAAATTTATATTGGAATCCATTTTGAATTATGCTTGTTTCGAACAGAATTATGCGTTTTTGGTTTGTTTTTGTTGTCATTACAGGAATGGAGAAAATAGCGGACACGAAGTCAAGTAGAGTCAAGGAAACATAGCGCCATGAAGCACTCGGACAGAAGCTCGCGCGCGCCCATAACCTAAGTGTTCTTGGCCATTAAATAATTGGAATTCAGGAATATAAATTCAACTGTGAATATTCATCGTGGAAACTTTGTGAAATCATTTCTCTAGATATTTTCTCTCATTATTATTTCTCAATTCGGTGATTTAATTAATTCATTGTTTTCAATTAATTCGTTCAAACAAACCAACCTTTTATTTGATTTTTCTAAATAAAGTTGAGACTATTTTAATTACGAGCACTGATATACATTTTTATACACACTCCTCGTGGGATCGATATTTGTACTCTAACCAGTACTAAAACTTGACACCGTACACTTGCGGTAGTGAAAACGCGCAACAGTGAGACTTTGGTTGTATTCCCAACAATTACCATAAAATTAGAGTTCATGACTGAACACTTGAAGATGCTTTCTCGGTGCCTGCTGCTGTTTTGAGTGTTAGCTAGGTTGATGATTCCAGCTTGCTCTCCAGCTTCCATTTGTTTGGTTTACTGGTTTATCTGCTATGGAGGTGTGTATATATCTATATAATGGATTTGTTATGAATTGAATCCCAAGAATACAATGAACTCAATGGCACCAGTGACAAATTCCAAACATTGATGAGAGCATTCTCAGTGAATGAATGTAATTGCTCGATTAAACAAACAATCAATCAAGAATATCAAAAACACAAATCAATAACACTATCAAATTACGTGGTTTGGCTTTGAATAGCCTACATCCATGGGAAGAACAACCATCCAATATTTTGTTGATCACTCACAAGAATGTTACAATTACAAGAGTAATAAATACAACACGAAAAAATCAATTACAACAGAGCTTTATCCTCTCAATCTTCCTTGTGTATCTTCCACACTCTTCTGGGCCACTTTCTGGATTCTTTGTGTATTGTGATCGACGAATGTGGATCTAATTTGCAGCATAAAATTGAATTGTCCTTCTTATAGCTTGTAAGCCCTCCTTATATATGTATATCAGTGGTTTGCATTTTCCATCAACTTCCATGCTAATAACCGAAGACCAGACTTCCAACTGCCTTGAGTTTTGGGCCCAACCACCAAATGCAATCTTGAAATCACTTGTATTTTAATAGCATGCCAACTTGAGAGGCACTCATCCTTATACTACAATCTCTAGCTTGACTCCAAGGTTGTCTGTCTTCTTCCTATCTTTTGAATTACCTCTATTCCATTTCCTTAACCAAGTCCACACATGACTTGAACTTGGAAAATGGCAATGAATCTGTCATCATATTTGCAGGGTTGTCCTTAGCATCAATTTTCTTCATTTGCACTTCTCTTTTGGATATAACTTCCATTACAAAATGCAATATTACATCTATATATTTTGATATTTTTTTATGCACTTGGTGCTTAGTTAGGTGTATTGTACTTTGATTGTCGCAATACACCTCTACCTTACCTTGGACTCTCTCCAACTCAAAAACCATTCCTTACAACCATAAAGCCTCTTTAATTCCTTCTATAAATGATATATATTTAGCTTCGATGGACTACTGGCTGTATGAAGCTTTCCAAGGGATTGTTCCAAAAAAAGTGAAAATGAATCATGATAATGACTTCCTTGAGTCCATATTTCCAACGAAATCAGAGTCTACATATCCTTTGATTGGATTTTCATCTGTCATTTGTTTTTCAAATAGCAATCCAATGCCAGGAGCTCTTCTTAGATACCTTAACATCCACTTAAGTGCCCGCCAATGTTCATGTCCTGGATTGGCCATGTATCTAGAAACCACACTCATTCCATGAGCCAGATCAGGCCTTGTGCTTAGCATCAAATACATGACACTTCCTACTCCACTGGCATAAGGAATGTGTTCCATGGATTTCCTGTCTTCATCACTTTCGGGAGACTGATCCATCGACAGCTTTAGGTGTTGTACCAGAGGGGTTGTAACTAGTTTGAACTATTGCATATTGAACCTCCATATTACTTTCAGTCGTATTATTCTTGACACAAGAACTTGTGTGTCTTCCTATCTCTTTTGATTTCCATACCCACCCAGTATCTTCTTGGCCTTTCCCAAGTGTTTCATGCCAAATTCAGAGCTCAACATAATTTTGACATATTCTATATTCTCTTTGCTCTTAACGGACAACAAATTGTCATCTACATACAAGAGAAGATATGTTTTGGTTTCATTTCCTTGTTTATCTATGTAAACACAGTCATCAAAGCTACTCCTTGTGAAGTGAATACTTGTTATGAACTCATCGAACCTCTTATACCATTTTCTAGGACTCTAATTTAAGCCAAAGATGCATTTCTTGAGGAGACACACCTTTGTCTGCCTCTGGCCAATTTATAAGATCCCAGATTTTGTGTGTCTGGAACTTGCTCTTGTTTCTGGTGCACACTTGGTTCCTCGAGTGTTTCTTTTCTGTGTCAAAGGCATATTCTGAGGGCTCCACCTCGACCTACATATCATTGTTTCCTTTTTCCTTACTCCCAAGTTTGGTTTTAGTCAGTTTGTAAGCAATATTGGATTCATGAAAGGTGATGTCCCTTGTACGGAATCACCTAGGTCCAGTGGCTTCCAGATTCCATAATTTTTCACTTCATCAAGGTAGCCTATGAATGCACACTCCCTTGCCCTTGGTTCAAGCTTATCTTGTTTCATGTGTGCATAGGCAATCCAAACACCTTTAAGTTGGAGTAATCTGTTGTTACCCCATTCCAGAGTTCCATAGTAGTCTTGAAGCTTATTGCACTGGAAAGAATGTGACTTCAGTATTTCCCCAGAAAGTCTTTGGCAGGCCTGTATTAAACATAATTCATCTTATTCTTTCTAAGAGTGTTCGGTTTATCCTCTCATCCAGTCCATTATGTTGTGAAGTACCACTTACTTCATATGTCTTGTTATCCCTTTGGTTCCACAAAGTTTAAGGAATTGCTCTAATAAGAAATCCAAACCATTGTCAGTTCTTAAAAACTTCAACTTTATGTTCAATATGTACTATGTTGCAGTGAGTCAGTCCTTGAACTTTTTTATGGCATCTTTTGATTTAAGTAAAAAACCCCTTGAAAATTCATCGACTATTGACATGTTATACTTTCATCCCCCATGTGTGGGAGTCCTTGAAGGTCCCAATAAGTCTGAATGAACATACTAAAAGGTCCTGGATGTTATGTGTACGTATTCATTTAGTGAACTTTACTCTCTTGGCTTTTCCAAGGATACAATGCTCACAAAGCTCCAAACCCAGCATTTTATCCCCCCACACAACAAGTCCTGTTTAGATAACTGAATTAATCCACGCTCACTCACGTGCCCCAATCTCTGGTGCCGCAACAAAGATGTATTTGGTTTATCAGAGACCACGGCAGAGGTGCCTATCACAGTGGTTCCTTGCATTACATAAATTAGTCAGCTAACTTGCAATATCTTTCAATTTAAACATTTTCACCGAATCGTTGACAAGACATTAGATATTATAGCAATATTGCGGGGCCACGTCAACATTTTCTGGTGTCACATCAATGTTCGGATGAAAAAAGACCAAAATTGAAAAAGTGCAAGCTCGTGGACTAAGATCGTTGATTTTACCGATTTAAAAATAAAAAAAATATTGAAGTTACAAAACAAAAAACATCATCTCAAGAGTGCTTTTTCTTGTATTATGGCTCCTCAACAAACATTCCATCACTTCCAGAATATATACTTCATATACAAAAAGCAAATTGTTTTTTTAATTTAATTTTGCAATAAAATTACCTCTTCTATTTTAATTGAACACATTTTAAAACTCTAAAAAATCTTAATATGATGTATTTTGAGCACTTAACGATTTGGTACATACCAAGTAGAAACTAGGAATATATATTCCGACATCTAATCACTTTCATTATTATGAAGTATTCAAAATTTATATTGTTAAACAGAGTACTAAAAACCCAATGCCAAATCAACCTAATGTCTGGTAATGAATTAATAAACTCGGACATAGTCACTATCATGATTAAGTCGGAGTTAGGCAAAAACTTATGTGAGACGATCTCACGGATCATATTTTATGAGACAGATATCTTATTTGGGTCATCAATAAAAAAATATAATTTTTATGCTAAAAGTATTACTTTTTATTGTGAATATCAATAGGGTTGAACCATCTCACAGATAAAGATTTCTGAGACCGTCTTACAAGAAACCTACTCTCGAAGTTAAATAGATCTATTAACAGTCGTATATTATATTAATTTAAAATTGAGCTTTGACTTTAATTAGCACCACAAGCTGTTGTGATATGTTCAAAAAAAAAAAATTGGTGGAAAAACTCATCACACTAAAATTAAATTAAATGTCCTTGGACTAAATTAATATACATAAGAAAAAATATCAACGCAATTCGATATGAAAAATGTGATAAATTAATTTTAGTGTTAGACATTATACATATATTTCAATTCGTTACACTTTTTAATGACAATAGAACTTGAAACCGCTACTTTTCGGTGCACATTAAGTAAACCTCAAACTAATGTAATAGCATTAAAACTACGTTATTTAGGTAAATCGGATTGGAAAAAATATATACAACAAACTCGTCTAAGAAAATGTTGATGAAAAAATCAAACTCCTAACAATTAATAAATACTTACTTATTACATCAGCTTAGACATCGACAGTTCTTTACTTATCTTAACACTATGTTTAGGTACTCTTGATTAATAATATACCAACTACCATTATTTTTTGTTTTCGCTTTTATATATATATATATATATATATATATATATATATATATATATATGAGGCTCTGTGCAGCCTTCTTTTATTATTTTTTTTTAATTTAAAAACCAAAGTCAACAAAATAGGCTTTTAAGATTAAAAGACAAATGGTTGGAGTTTTAGATTAAAACCAAACTAACGGTCGCAAACACATTCTGTAGTTTTAGATTAAAAATAAAAGCCATTTTGGATACAATGGAGTAATTCAAAATTCGAAAATCCGAATACATTCACACATACACCGAACCCGATTTTTATTTCCGACGGCTTGAGTGTTTGATTTTTCACGCACATATTCTACCTACAAAATCCGAAATTCGAAAAATCTTCGGAATAAGAAATTTCCAACAACCTCGATTTACCTTCTGATTTGAGGTGCCCGGAAAAAGCCTGCACGAGATCTCCGGAATTGCGATCACTTGAAGCTCCCGACCGTGTGGTGTGTTTCTTTCATTTTGTTCTGGTTCGTGAACATGGACGGAGCTACATGCTCTTGTGTCCGGACTTTAGCCCGGGTGGCCCAATTTTTTTAAAAAAATTTATGTGTACATTTTGAAATAATATGGTATTAGCCCGGGTATATCAATTTAAAATATTAAAAGATTATAGAGTTTAAAATTCTAGCCCAGATAGAGTCATATTTCTGGCTCCGCCCCTGTTCGTGAAGATGGTAGGTGGAGGGTTTTGTGCGTGAATTAAAAGCCTATTTTGTTGATTTTGGTTTTTAAATTTAAAAAAAAAATTAAAAGAAGGCTGCACAGCTGGGCGCCAGCACACGTTACCCTGCACCCCTTGGGTGCAGGGTAACAAGCCTATATATATATATATATACAAGGATGTAAGTTTAAAATATATAAAAAAACTCACTTCATATTTAATAAATTGATTGTATTACTATAATTAAAACATAAAAATAATATTTATTTACATTATAAATGTATATGTTGAAACGTCTGCTATTTTTATTGCTTAAATAGTACTAGTAAGTTTTTTTTAAAAAAAAAACCTTACCTTACGGCCGAACCCATCCAAAATGTATAAAATATTTTTGCACCATTTTAAAATAAACCAACCAACTAGTACTTGAAAAATACAAAGAAATAATTTAGCATAAAATCATCAAATGTTTTACCAAACCTAAAAAGCAATAAATTTGAAAAATATCATCCTCTCAAAACCACTCAAAAGCATAAATAAGCAGTCTTAAAAATCTTTTAACGTAAATCATAAACTTAAATCATAAGTGCGGAAAAGTAGAAGTGCTGGTCCTCAGGTTATGTGCACCTCCAGTCCAGTCAAGTCAGACATCCAAGCCTCCCTCAACATTATTATCATTCTCACCTGCATCAATCACACCTAGTGATAAAGACTCAACACATCATATTCTTGTTACCAAATAATACGTATAAAACCACATGCAATAGTGAAAAATAGTTATACGTAAAAATAACGTTTTCATGTCATGCATAAACTTCAATCATAAACATTTTCATAAACGTTTTCATGATGCATAAATTTTAAAGCATTTTCATGATCCTTTTTCATATCATCCTCAACATATTCATATTCATATTATCACCAACATATACGTATTTCTTTTTCCTTTCGTTGAATTCAGATCGTTAATTGTGACTTTCGTGTTCATCTACGTCTACGTTTACGTCTACGTGTTGGGCGATGGATCCATCTATATGTAACCATAGTACTGGGCAGCAGGGACACCAGCAACACTCTCACCGGTCAACTGGGCCTTGGCCTTACGTATTAACATATCATCATATACATATACATATTCATATCCGTATCCAAGGAAACACGATCGTCGGGCTCCCAGTGGGACCATAAACCTCACGAAAATTCCAACATATCATCGTATTAGTCACATTTACTTCACTTCCTTCAACGTTTCATATTATCATCACTTTATAAAATTTAAACATGTATGAAACATTTTTCTTTTAAACTAAGCATGCAACATGTCTTTTAAATGTCCATAATTAAACCATAAAATCCATAAACATTTTAAAAATAACATTTTAACATATATATATATATATATATCCATGAACATTTAAAATAACATTTTAACATATAAAAATTCATAAACATTCCAAATAATCATATTAGCATATAAAACAGCATTCATGATACTGCCGTGACGTTTACTAATTTCTAGGTGTAAAATGACCGTTTTACCACTAGACGTAAAATTTCACGTTTTTTAAAATTTTCTTAATTTCATTGACTCTAACATGTCCCGAATAATTATTTAAGATTACAAGAATTTTTCATATTTTTATTTAGCTTAAATCGAGGACTTTTAAATTAATCTTTAAATGTGACGTATTAATGCGTTTTAATCCCGAATTAAACCAGACTTTAATATAAAATTCCAAAATTAAAAACTTAGACTTTTAATAATTATTTAAGCTTAAATTTAATTTTTCATAATTTTATAAAGCTTAAAACTAGGCGTTTCAATTAATTCGTTAATTAATGTTTCGTGCGGCGATAAAATCCCGGATAAATCCAAAACCCATTATTTTGATCCCAAATCTAACAATCTTAATAAATTAATATATTTATAATCTTTAACACTTAACATTGAAGTTTAATGAAAATCGTGGAAGATAAAAGAAATTTATGGAAGAGAGAAATTTGATGTGGGAAGAAAATTTGTGAAAGTGAAATGAAAGAAGAGAGAAGACTTTGATGTGGGAAGAAAATGACCAAGGATGCAGGTATTTATAGAAAATGTGCGACGGTTTGTGTGTAAACTGTCGCTAGTAGCGACAGTTTTCGTATAAACCGTCGCTAGTAGCGACAGCTATAATAAACCCGTCGCTATTGCGTCGGTTACCTATACCGTCGCTTGTTTCAAAAAACCGTCGCATACATTAACTTAGCGACGGTTGTTTTGTCGCTAATTTAAAACTTCAAGAATTTAAAAATGTGACGGTTTATAAACCGTCGCTAAATTAAATCGGCGACGAGATTGAAGAAACAGTCGCTAATACCGTTGTCTTTGACCCTTGACATAATTTATATAGACAACGGTTTTTGAAAAAACGTTGTTGTAGCCCAAAAAAACCATCCGAACGACAACGGTTTTTAAAAACCATTGTCGTAGCCTAAAAAAACCGCTCATACACAACGGTTGTTAAAACCGTTGTTGTAGCAAAAAAATAAAGCTCTTAGACAATAGTTTTTAAAAACCGTTGTTGTAGCCCAAAAAAAAACTCATAGATTAAAAACCGTTGTCGTAGACACATAAAAGACAACGATTTTTAAAAAACCGTTGTATATAAGCGGGTTTTTTTAGGCTACGATAACGGTTTTTGTTAAAACCGTCGTTAAAAGAAAAAAGACAACTGTTTTAATAAAAACCGTTGTCGTATGAGTGTTGTTGATTTGTATTTTTCTTGTAGTGTATATTATATATATCAAATATACATAAACAAAAATAACAAAGAAACTAAAATTTTTTCTCTCATTTTAAAATATCGGGGATCCTTTTGCTTTATATATATATTTGTTGAGATGAATTTTAATTTAACTAATATGGGTTTTATTCTATATATATATATATATATATATATATATATATATATATAGTTAAATTAAAATTCATCTAAACAAATAAATATATATATATATATATTTATTTGTTGAGATGAATTTCAATTTAACTAATATGGGTTTTATTCTCGCCACGTGTGTCACATATAAGAAAATCAATTTCAAATAAATCATATTTAATAGATTTAGTAGTTTCAGGCAAAAAAAAGAGCAAAACCAAAAAAAATTCTAAATTATTGTGTGAAAACCAAATTCAGACTAGTTACAAGAATGAAACCCAAAACAAGTCAACCTACATATTAAAATTCCAATTTTATATGATCCAATTTTATATGATTTAAATCATAGGCTTGTATTGAGTGAAAAAGCCAATAGAGTGCAGTTATAGCCGACCGCGTGATTCACACTAACTAATATGTAGCCGACCTATCTATTATTACGTAATTCAAACTAATTGAATAAATATCATGTCTGTGTTGTGAAAAAGTAAAAATTTATGGTAAAAAATAAAAATCTCAAACTCTCAAAATTTACCAAACTACACACTTTATAATATTTTTCTCTCACTCAATTGTGATTTTCTTCACAAATGAGAGATCTATTTATAGGAAATCTTTACAAATAATCCAAAAATAAAATACATCATTACCTACATCATCACACACTAATTTTCAATATTTACAACTCTTATTTTCAACATTCAAATATTCAATACACACATTTTAAATATATTTTTCAACACTCCCCATTGTGATGATGATCATAATGATTGTCTTCATTACGTGTTTTTATATTGCCTCGTTAAAAACCTTACTAGGAAAAACCAATTGGGATAAAAACCATAGCAAGGGAAAAAGAGTGCAGTCACGTAAACTCCCCCTCATGTTGACACGAACAATTCTTCACAAATTTCGTAGATTGCGCATCCCAATATTATATATATGCTTTCTGAATATTGACGTAGGAAGCGCCTTTGTGAAGAGATCTGATGAATTTTCACTTGATTGAATGTGACGAACATCAATACATTTATTCTTCTCAAGCTCCTTGGTGAATGCGAAGAACTTAGGAGGAATATGTTTAGTTCTGTCGCTTTTTATGTATCCTTCTTTCATTTGAGCAACACATGCAGCATTATCTTCATATAGTATCACAGGCTTCTCGTCGAATGATAATCCGCATAAGATTTGGATATGTTGGGTCATTGATTTTAACCACACACATTCACGACTTGCTTCATGTAGTGCAATAATCTCGGCATGATTTGATGAAGTTGTTACGAGCGTTTGTTTCTGTGAATGCCAAGAAATTGCAGTGCCTCCACGAGTAAAAACATATCCAGTTTGGGAACGTGCCTTGTGTGGATCAGATAAGTATCCATCATCGGCATTACCAATTATACTTGGATTAGCATCTTTTGAATACAAAAGTCCCAAGTCTGTCGTTCCTCGTAGATAACGGAATATATGTTTAATTCCGTTCCAGTGTCTCTTTGTTGGATATGTGCTAAATCTTGCCAACAAATTTACGGCAAAAGATATATCAGGCCTTGTACAATTTGTAAGATACATAAGGGCACCGATAGCACTTAGATATGGTACTTCTGGACCAAGAATATCTTCATCTTCTTCACATGGTCGTAATGGATCATTTTCTATGTTTAATGATCTAACAACCATTGGAGTACTTAAAGGATTTGATTTATCCATATTAAAACGTTTAAGGATCTTTTCTGTATAATTTGTCTGGTGAACAAACATTCCACATTCTTTTTGTTCAATTTGTAAACCCAGACAATACTTGGTTTTTTCAAGATCTTTCATTTCAAATTCTTCCTTCAAGTATGACACAACTTCTTGAATTTCCTTATTCGTTCCAATGATGTTTAAATCATCAACATATACAGCAATAATTACGCATCCGGATGTTGTTTTCTTAATGAAAACACAAGGGCATATTGAATTATTTACATATCCCTTTTTCATCAAGTGATCACTTAGTCGATTATACCACATTCGACCAGATTGCTTTAACCCATATAATGATCTTTGTAATTTCACAGAATAACATTCTCTGGGTTTTGAACTTTGTGCTTCAGGCATCTTAAATCCTTCAGGGATTTTCATATATATATTACTATCAAGTGATCCATATAAGTAAGCTCTAACAACATCCATAAGACGCATTTCTAAATTTTCAGATACCGCCAAGCTAATCAAATACCGAAACGTAATTGCATCCATCACGGGAGAATACGTTTCTTCATAATCAATTCCAAGCCTTTGAGAAAAATCTTGTGCAACAAGTCGAGCTTTATATCTCACTATTTCATTTTTCTCATTTCGCTTTCGAATAAAAACCCATTTGTATCCAACAGGTTTTACACCTTCAGGTGTAAGGACTATATGTCCAAAAACATTACGTTTATTTAGCGAACCCAATTCAACCTGGATGGCTTCTTTCCATTTTATCCAATCCTGCCGATTTTTACATTCACCAAAAGATTTTGGTTCATGATCTTCATTATCATTTATGATGTCGATTGCCACATTATAAGAAAATATATCATCAATTTCTTCTATATCTTTTCGGTTTCATATTTTTCCAGTATTAATGTAATTGATAGAGATTTCATGATTCTCGTCAGTTTGTGGTTCTGACAGAATATTTTCATCATCATGTGTTTCTTCAGGAACACCATTCTCTATTTTGTGATCATCATGTGTTTTTTCAGGAACATCATTCTTTATTTTGTGATCATCGTGTTTATCTATAAATTTTCTTTTTCGAGGATTTTTATCCTTGGAACCGACTGGCCTTCCACGCTTCAGGAGTTTAATGACATCATGAGTATCTTCAATTTGTTTCTTTGGAATTTCAATTCGAGCAGGGGCATTTGCAGCATGTATATATGATTTAGTTACCCCTTTTGTGTCAGCAAATGCATCTGGTATTTGATTGGCTATTCTTTGCAAGTGTACAATTTGTTGTACATCTTTTTCACATTGTTTTGTTCTTGGATCCAGATGTAACAATGATGATACATGCCATGTAATTTCCTTTTCGGTATGTTTCTGTTCTCCCCCTAACATTGGGAAGATTTCCTCATTAAAATGACAATCAGCAAAACGTGCTGTGAACACGTCGCCTGTCTGAGGTTCAAGATATCGAATGATTGATGGACTATCATAACCGATATAAATTCCAACCTTTCTTTGAGGTCCCATTTTCTTTCGTTGCGGTGGTGCAATAGGCACATACACCATACATCCAAAAATTCTCAGATGAGAAATGTCTGGTTCTTTACCAAATGCAAGCTGCAATGGGGAGTATTTATGATATGCACTTGGTCTGATGCGAATTAATGAAGCAGCGTGTAAAATTGCATGTCCCCATATAGAAATAAGGAGCTTTGTTTTCATAATCATTGGTCTAGCAATCATTTGCAGACGTTTAATCAATGATTCAGCCAATCCATTCTGTGTATGTACATGAGCAACATGATGCTCAACAATGATTCCCATAGACATACAATAATCATTGAAAGTTTGGGAAGTAAATTCACCAGCATTATCAAGTCTAATTTTCTTGATTGTATAATCGGGAAATTGATTCCTCAATTTTATTATTTGAGCAAGTAATCTTGCAAATGCAACATTTCGAGTTGACAATAAACATACATGTGACCATCTGCTGGAGGTATCAATCAATACCATAAAGTATCTGAATGGTCCACATGGTGGATGGATTGGTCCACAAATATCACCCTGAATACGTTCAAGAAACATTGGTGATTCAGTTTGGATTTTGGCTGGTGATGGTCTTATAATAAGTTTTCCAAGAGAACATGCTTTACATTGAAACTTATTATTCTGAAAGATCTTCTGGTCTTTCAGCGGATAACCATGTGTATTTTCTATAATTCTTCGCATCATTTTTGAACCAGGATGTCCCAATCGATCATGCCAATTGGTTAATATTGAAGAATTATCAACTACCATGTTTGATTCAATCGGACTTATATGTGTATAATGCAATCCAGTAGGGAGCATTGGTAGTTTTTCAATCACATATTTCTTTCCTGATTTATATGTGATAAGACACATATATTTCTTATTCCCTTCATTCATTATTTGAGTATCATACCCATGGGAATATATATCATCAAAACTCAACAAATTTCTTTTCGATTGTGGTGAATATAAAGCATCATTGATCAAAAATTTTGTACCATTAGGTAACAAAAATTGTGCTTTACCACATCCTTTAATCAAGTCTACAGGACCTGATATTGTATTCACCGTTGTTTTTGTTGGTTTTAGTTCCAAGAAATATCTTTTATCTCGGAGGATAGTGTGCGTTGTACCACTATCGGGTATGCAAACTTCAGCTTTGCTCATAGCATTTTTCATTTTTTGAACTTCAAAAAAATATGCAATGAAATAAAATTACTGGCAATATATATTTAAATATAAGACATATCATAATTATACAATAAAACATTATATGGATACATGAAAAATAAATTATTGTACATTTATATTCTACCACTATATTGTTCATTTTCAGAGAAATCATTGAGAAAATCTGCAGCATCAATATTGTTCATTTCTATCCCACCAACATATTGATCATTTCCAGAGAAATCATTCATAAAATCACCAGCATCAAAATGAGTTGAATCACTCAAATGGTCACTGCGTTCAGTGAAGTTGGTCTCCTTTTCTTTCCCCTTTAATGATTCTTTATAAAGTTTACAAAGGTGTTCAGGGGCTCGACAAATTTTGGACCAATGTCCTGGAGCACCACATCTGAAACAAGAACTTTCATATCTTTTTGAATGATTCTCATTAACACTTGTATTCTCATGATGCCTTTTCTGTGGATGGTTTGGGACTCTCTTTTGAGATGAATTATAAAAATAACTATCTCTATTGTTTTCAAAACCACGGCCTCGACCACGACCACGGCCAATTCCACGTCCACGTCCACGTCCACGACCTCGACCTCGACCTCGACCAAAACCTTGTCTTTGAATTTGATTTTGGTTTCCAGGTTTAAATTCATTTTTACTTACAGCATTTACTTCTGGAAATGCTGTTGATCCAGTGGGTCGGGACTGATGATTTCTCATTAATAGCTCGTTGTTTTTTTCCGCCACAAGAAGACAGACGATGAGTTCGGAATATCTCGCAAATCCACGTACTCTATATTGTTGCTGTAGAGTAATATTTGATGCATGAAACGTGGAAAATGTTTTTTCAAGCATTTCCGATTCTGTGACCTCATGTCCACAAAATTTTAGCTGCGAGATTATTCGATACATCGCTGAATTATAATCGCTGACTTTCTTAAAATATTGGAATCTTAATATATTTCATTCATCACGGGCGGTCGAAAGTATAACTTCCTTTATATGTTCAAATCTTTCTTTCAATCTTTTCCACAAAGCCATGAGATCTTTTTCAATTAAATATTCACATTTCAATCCCTCGTCGAGATGTCAACGCAAAAATATAATGGCTTTTGCCTTTTCTTGTGATGTCGATACGCCATTTTCTTTTATTGTCTCACTTAGACCCAATGACTCAAGATGCATTTCTACATCGAGAGTCCATGGCATATAATTTTTTCCCGTGATGTCGAGCGCAACAAATTCGAGCTTTGTCAAATTTGACATGGTGGTACTAAAAAAAATTACGATGCATTTTATTAGTTAATGTTGCAATACAAAGTAAGGGATAAACAACAAGTACAAGCATTTGTAAAAATAAAGAAAACACACGAGGAGGATATTCTCCGATAAATAAAAGACTCGTGAGTATGATAACCAAAATAATTAAAAATAACCTTGAGAAAGCCATCTTCTTTTTTCTTCGAAAATTTAGTGAAGAATAATTTTTAGAGAAGAAGAGAAAGTTGGAGTGATTGAATGTGTTTATGAGATCATATTTATAGGGCAAAAACTAGCCGTTTTGTTACCGTTTATGACCGTTGGTGTATAAAAAAATAAAGGTATGTATTTGTATAATTTTATGGTAATAATATGGTGTATATAATATTAGTCATGTTTAAATAATTATGTATATCATATCACATTATTGTAATAGGGTGTCATAAGGTATTTTGTTTAAAAACATTATAGGCTTTTATACTTGTCGTATCCCTTACCGGGAGTGTGGGATGTCGTCTTAACATCCTCCCAGGATTTATAACAAGTTTTTGAAAAATTTATTTTTATTATTAATAATAACATTATATTATATATTAAATATATACACAATAAATAAATAACAGTAAAATAAATATTATTACTTTTGTTACCTTTTTCTTCTGTTTGGAGCTTGGAAAAGGATGGAGGACTTTTAGAGGTTCGTGCTGATAACGTGTTGTGAAAAAGTAAAAATTTATGGTAAAAAGTAAAAATCTCAAACTCTCAAAATTTACCAAACTACACACTTTATAATATTTTTCTCTCTACTCAATTGTGATTTTCTTCACAAATGAGAGATCTATTTATAGGAAATCTTTACAAATAATCCAAAAATAAAATACATCATTACCTACATCATCACACACTAATTTTCAATATTTACAACTCTTATTTTCAACATTCAAATATTCAATACACACATTTTAAATATATTTTTCAACAGTCTGTTAATTTTTAACTATTATTTGACGTTTTCCTACAATCTACAAATTAAGAATAAGACGGTATCACGAATCTTTATCTGTGAGACGGGTCAATTCGACCGATATTCACAATAAAAAGTATTACTCTTAGCATAAAATGTAATAATTTTCATGGATGACACAAATAAGATATTCATCTCACAAAATACGACCCGTGATACCGTCTCACACAAGTTTTTGTCGTAAATTAAAACTAATTTTCAATCCCAGTTTAAATGCATATTGTAGGTCATATTTGCCACCTGGCCTATATATATATATATATATATAGGTTCAGAAAACAATTAACATGCATTTTGTGCTGACCAATACGTACATAAAAATGCTTCGAATCCAGCATAAATCAGTTGCATTTGATTCCATCGTCATGATAGCGAGACTGCTAAAGCTGACATGGGATTATCTTCTTTACCGATCCTTCGTTTTTGCGAATGGATCTTTCGAGGATGATCTTCTTGGCCGATTGCAGCATCAGAACACAACGGGTTCCGGTGAGCACGGAGATGAATGTGCTGTTTGTCTGTGCAGAATTGATGAAGAAGATGAGGTTGCAGATATTATGTGTAACCATTTGTTTCACAGAGCTTGTTTGGATAGGTGGATGGGGTTCGGCCATATCACATGCCCCCTCTGCAGGAATAACATAAGGCCTCCATTGCTAGAGGCGGAGCCCCGGCAAGAAATGATACAGATTAGGTTTTGGGCCGCCAAAGGAACCAGGCATGGGGAACATCGCGACAGATGGTGGCTGCGCTAAGTTTATTTTCTACCAATACCTTGGTTTTGTTTTCTGTTTTAGCTCTATTTCGTCGAAATGACGAAGACGCACAAATATGCATGTTGTCAATATCCAACATCAAATCAACAATTCATGTATTATAAAACTACAATTTAGAAGATATAATCGGAAGACATGCAACATGTATGATTAGGTTCCATTTGTATACTTGACAGAATTTGGTATATATATCTTAACCAAACCTTTTATGTGGGTCGACGTGCTCTTTTATGGTCCGTGAAGAATTACTTATATGTTCAATAATACTGCATATTTTGAGTTTAAATGGTACTCCGATTAGTCAAATTTTGGTTTTAGCTAAAAATAGATTAAATTTTTGTTGATTTTTTTTTTAATCATTTTCACGAATACTAACATTGCATCGTATCTAATGTTATATCCGTAACATTCAACAGTATGTCAACAATGTCCGCATCATTTCAATTATCTCACTACAAGAAAACGACTGAAAATGTGGGGAAATTATTGGACTACCACCAATTTTTCTATTATCAGTTATAACAAAGTTTTGAAGAAGTTACGAAGAAGATTAAAATTGTATGTCTTCGATGCCTACCAAATACGATTAATGTACTACAGTAATCTAGAGAGGATAGGTGATTTGAGTTATGTATTTTGTATCTATTTGGGGATGTCCAGTGTAGTTGTTCTTGTATTAACTTTTTATCCCAATTAATGAAATCTTTTTTCATTAAAAAAAAGTTTTGAATCAAACATTTCAATATAATAAAATAAAAACACTCAAATAATTAACTAGAAGAAATCAAATCCTGAATAATTTGTTTTTGAATTTTCTAGATTATGGAATTTCTTATTCATTTATAGGCTGGGAGTCAACCTCCCTAGTCTATAAATTAAAATAGTCAAATACGTAGCAGTAGTTCTAATAATACTACGATGAACGTAATCTTTATATCTAGCTCGATTCAATGAAACCAAAGGAATCCACAGTGGTGGATATAATCCAAGGCATGTCATCTAAATATTTTCTACATCTAAATATTCACCACTGCACATTTCTGATTTGTGTGGCACAAAAATACCCGGTTACAAATTGTAACCGAGAATTGCAATTTTTTTTTTTAAATTCTTCAAACCAGCGTGATTGAGACGCGTTTGTTTTTTAGGTCGAGCTCGTTTTTTTAGGTCGAAGTGGGTCGAGCTCGTTTTTTAGTCGAACTTTTTTTTTGGTCGAGCTCAACCCAAGATCAAGGGTCAAGCTCTTCACTTTTTAGTGAAAAGCTTGGGTGCTTCACGTGGAAACCCAAGCTCTTGACAAAGCTCTTCACACACTTTGAGTGAAGAGCTTGGGTGGTGAAGTTCGAGCTTCTTTTTTTTTTTCACTTTTTTTAATATTTATTTAATTATTATATGAAATACAAATGGACGATTGAATGAAATCTTATTTTTTTAGTATCTTCGTGAATTATTAATTTTCAATTATTATTATTATTATAAATGTTGTTTTATGGTTTGTAATTTTTTATTATTAATATTATAAATATTATTTTGTGGTAAATTAGTTTTGTATAATTCGTTATAAATTTTTTAATTTATTAATTTTTATTTTTTTACAAATTAGTTATTCAAAAATAATCGTTATAAACTTTATAATTTTATATTTTAATAAAAATATAATACTAAATTATAGATAAAAATAATTAAAGTGGTGAAATGATTTTATTTAAATGGAAATAAAATATTAATTAAAGTGAAAGTGGGGAGTGACCAGACCCATTGAAAACGTGACATGTATCCAATTAATTTCCTCTTTTTATTATTTATTTTTTTATCTTGATTTTCCCACCAATCAACCCTAGCTCAATCTTAATTAATTTTCAAATCTCAAAACTGAGACCCACAGAAATACGTAGATACAAAAATTAAAGGCCCACCAGTCATCACCACTCCATTTTACACATCCATTTCCATCGTTGATTCTTCGATCATCTACTATCTATCGCTGTTGCTGGAGTTCTTGTCATATTTTATATTAGTTCTGTAGTAAATGAAAAAATAAATTAATAACTCATGTGGTCGGTTTCGGATCATATCTGTTTGGGCTAAAATATTTAAATTATGAAAGCCCAATTTAATTCTGAAACTCAATTTAATTGTAAAACCTTAAATGAAATTAGGGAGGCCCAATTAAATTGTATAGGCCCGTCAAGTGTAGCGGATTGATTTTTATCGATTCAAAACTGGTCACAGAGCGCGGAAAAGGGAGAAGAACGTGGGAGGATAGCTTGAGATCGTGGCGTGAAAAGCGGGGAACATGGATGATGGGGGAGTGGAGGAGAACCGGCCAGTTGCTAGGAAGAAAATGAGACAATCGGCTACAGAGACAACTACACACAACTCTCAACACGGACAAATCTACAAAATACTCTCTGCTAAAAATTCAATCTTCAAGCAATAGTTTTTCAAGCTTTACAGTATATTTCTAGCATTTTATGTCTTCTTGTTTTAGATTTCAGCAACACAATTTATTATATTTTTCATGTTTTGATGAATTCCTACAGTTTTGTAAATTCAAAATCATGTTAGGAGTTTATTTCCATCGATTTACAATAGTTTTCTTTATTTTGGCATTGCATTTGTTTTAGGAGACTAGAACTGACGGTCGAATTTAGAATTCACGTCGCTTGAATATTTAGAAGTTAGATTCTATCATTTTCACACAAGTTGGTGCAACTTCGCATCTGGCATGCCCGCAAATCTCAAATATTGTGCAAACAATTTTTGGCACGCCCAGTGGGACCGCATTATACCGCCAAGAAGGAAAGAAAACGTCAGTCAGGATAGCGGGGAGTCTTTGGCTAATCAAGAGGGAACTCAGGTTCCACAGCCAGAACAACCTACGGTTGAATCACAGGCTGAAGAAGTAGATCTACAGATTCCTACTACATACGATCAAGTTTCAAACAGGGTGATGGAAGAATTTACTGCTATAAAGATTGAAGAAATCTCACTGGCATTATCTAAAACAATGTCTGACTGTTTGAAAACTCTACTGAGTAAACCGAATCAGTCTACCCGAGGGGAGCAAAATACCACTATCAAAGAGACTGGTCAGGGAAGCAACCAAGTCCATGAATTCGACCAGGGAGTTGGAAACTCAAGGGCTAGAGATCCTCACCGCCCGGAGTTCACTCTCCCGAATCAGCCAGAAAGAAGGTATACACCACCTCACAAGAGAGAAGAAACCTTAGGAGGGAGGGCTCAGCCGTATCCACGTGTTCATGGAGTGGGGAGATCGAAGCAACCTGTTACTCAGGTGTACAGCGTGACAAATCCTCTGTATCAACCGGGAGCGTACGAAGACATGTCACACATGGATTATCAAGGAGTAGATGTGGGCTTCCCAGTAGGTAATATTGGTTTAAATGCAGGGTTTCAAGCTCGGGGGGCAAATTACTACCATCACAAACTCCCAGCTCGGAACATCCACGGGATTGATCCAGAGATAGTGAGAGAAAATGTACAAGAGCTGTATGGGCCGGCTTTGAGACAAATAGGCCGTCCAGAGTTCCACAAACCATACCCGAACTACATAGACGTGAATAACCCGTACCCAAGGGGTTATAGAGTTCATGATTTCAGTTTATTCTCCGGGGAGGATGGCCAATCCAGCATGGAACACATAACCAGGTTTACCATCCAGTGCGGGGAGTTAGCCAACTTGGAGAACTTCAACAATTTAAAGTTGCGGCTATTCCAAAATTCTCTCAGAGGGACTGCATTTGCTTGGTATGCCTCACTCCCCAGAAATTCAGTGGTGAGTTGGCAAGAGATGGAAAGACAATTTCACATTCAATTCTATAGAACAGAACCAGAAATGTGTATTGCCAATTTATCCAGAGTTACCCAAAAGAAAAGAGAATCTGTAGAGTCTTTTATCGACATGTTCAAAAAGATGAAGAATAGGTGCAAAGTGTTCTTACCTGAGACCGAGTTCGTGAAGATGGCACAAAAAGGGCTGGATTTTGAATTAAAGAAGAAATTCCAAGGCATGGAGTTCATAGACTTCTTTGAGCTTGCTGCTAAAATTGCTAAATACGAAGAACTATTGTGGGAAGAGTCAAACGACAGGAGAACTGCTATGGGGTCTTATTACCAGGAGGTAGAGGATGCGGCATTGGAAAAAATTCGATCAGCTGGTTCTTGCACAGTTCCCCTGCTAAAAAAGAAGCCGACGGAACTTGAAAAGAAAAATAGCTCCCAACTCCCCAAAGATATGTAGTATACATTTGATGTGTCAAAGACCAAGGAAGTTTTCGATTTCTTGGTAAAGGAAAAATTCATCACTTTTCCACCTGATCACAGGATGCCACCCACAAAAGAGCTGAAAGGTCGAGAGTATTGTAAGTACCACAACTCCTACAATCATGCTACTAAATCTTGTTGGGCATTCAAGAAAATTTGCCAGGACAGAATTAACAAGGGAGTCGTGAAGTTCCCTAACAAACAAGACTCTATGGCTGTGGATGATGATCCTTTTCCCCCAGTAGCCTTGGTTAATGTGAATGTGATAGATTTGAGGGATATTATCAATGAGAAAAAAAGCTGATCATTTGCAGTGAAAGACCGAATAATCAAGAAATTCTGGATCCCGAAGGTTCAATTGTTTGAAGCTCATGGAAAGAATAATGTTGATTGAGTAAGAACAGTTCAGCAACGTTTCCCCAGAAATGTCGGTGAATCCACGGCCTATCGATCGAGGAACCAACATTTCTACGCGAGACCAGTACATGATAATCAAGGGTTCAGAGGGGAATCATCTCTTGAGAAGTACTAGAGATATTCGGACAGGAGAAACATATGTAGAGTTGAGTCGCGAAGGGTGGAAAACAAGAAAGTATCAGCTGATCAAGGCAGAGAGCGATGTGCATATGAAATCTCAAAAGGAAAAATGATTGGGAGCAGGGGAGCTAAGACTAGGTACGTGCTCCCTGCTAGATGTGAGTTTGATGAGTCTTGGAGAGTGGTCCAACACAAAAAGTTCCCTAGGCCACCTACTAGAACTCAAAAGAGACGGTTGTTGAGAGAAAGAGATATTGCAAGGAGAGAAGAGCATGCTAAGTTGAGAAACGAACCCACAATTGATGTTCCAGTTTCCAGGGAGCCAGTGGGGAGTAAATCTAAGTTTGGAAGATCGGCTACTGAGGATAAGTTTGTGGAGGATGATGATGATTTGTTAAGCGAAGAGGATGATCAAATAAGAAAAACAATTAATTTTTGCGTTGGAGAGTTTCACATCACTGTGGATTGTGCCACAAGAGTGGTGATACTACCAGAGATGTTTAAAATGATTGAAGAAGAGAATGAGGAGTTTATGCCCAAGGAATTAGTGCAAAAGGAAGAACACGCAAATAAACTCCCTGATGGGAGTTCAAGAGTGATTATCAAGGAGGGCCACCCAAATAAGCCTCAACAGGTGATATTTAAGAAGCCTATACCGGCCATGACCAAGCACATAAGGCCGCTGTACATCAAAGCCCATGTCAATGGGAAACCAGTCTCTAGGGTCTTGATTGACAATGACTCAGCTGTGAATGTTCTTCCAGTAAGAATGTTAAGAAATCTGGGCAAAACTGAAGAAGATTTGATTCCTACTGAGGTTTCTGTTGCTGTGTTTACTGGGGAAAGCATGAAGACCATTGGAGTATTTACCGCTGATGTTACTGTAGGGAGCATGTCGTCTTTATGTGCATTTTTTGTGGTAAACTCCTCCGCCAACTTCCAAGCGTTGTTAGGCAGAAATTGGATCTATGAAAACCTGTGCATCCCATCCTCAATGCACCAAATGTTGTTATTTTGGAAAGGGGACGATGTGGAGGTTGTAGAAGCCGATGGACAGCCGTTTCAAACAAGTGCAAGCGCAGTGGAGGCCAGATATTACAATGGGGATTTTGGGCCTATCAAAATTCGTAGCAATAGAAAGAAAGAAAGTCCATTGTACATGCAAACACCAACTCCAAGCTCGGTGTTGGAAAGAATCCTCAAGCCTACTGTTATCGTGCCGCCTAGGCCGATAATTCAGCCGCTGATCGAGGAGGTCGATGATTTAGTTGAACCAAAAAGGAAAAGAGGTAGATGCAACCTCTATATGGAAGGTGCATGTGCAGCAAGTACTGAACAAATTAGAAGAGCAGGAAGCATGGGACACCTATGGAACTGAGGTTATCCAAGAAGAAGAATACGAAGAGGATGAACTTCAAGTTGATGAATTGAGGATCCAAGCATATAACGCTTTGTTGTTACAAAAGCAGAAAATAGCAATGATCTACAACAGAAGAATCAACAAGGAAAGCCTCCAAGTAGGGGATATTGTATGGAAAACTATACTGCCCCTGGGGACAAAGGACGGAGACTTAGGCAAATGGTTCCCAAATTGGGAAGGACAATTTAAGGTACACAAGGTCCTAGACGGCAATGCATATTGGCTATCAAGTGTCTATGGCCAACCACACAAAAGATGCATAAATGGCAAGTATCTAAAGCCGTACTTTCCAAGCATGAGGGAAGAAATAGAAAAAGCGAATGAATAAAGCAAATGGAGGCCGATATCCAGCGGGGAGTTGGCCTTTGGGTCCACTTTGGCATTGTTTCGAATAATGAAAATCCGAGTCCTTGCTAGCTTTTGTGAAATACATGGGATGAGATTTCATACCACCAAAACATGGCTGGAAATAGTTCCGAAGAATGAGGAGTTAAAGCTCACCAAACCAGAAAACAACGAGGAATGAAGAAATAACAGAGCAGAATGAGAACACTGTGCAAACAACAGAAGAGCGTGGAAGTTTTGTTTTAATATAAGAGTAGGCTTACTGGCCACTTTTGTATATGTGTAGTTCTTTATTTTGAGACTTCATGTGATGTGGGCCTTGGGGCCACTGATGTAAATATCCGTTGTTTATGGTTCAATAATGAGACTGATCAAATGAAGTGGGCCAATATGCCACTTTCATCATTTTGAGGTATCTTGTTTCATCAGGGAGACAGGTGAGGAAATAAAAGCAAGTAAAAAGGCTGATATCCAGCGAGGAGTCGGCCTTTGGGCCACTTTGGCATACCTTTGTTTTTTTATTACTTACATATTGTGAAATTTGGAGAACGAAGTGGACTCATAGCCATTTTCAAGGACCAACTTTTGTTTGAAGGGTGATAATTCGAGTCTACAGTAGCTTTCGTGCTCAAAGAAATTAAGTATGTAGGGAGTCGGCCTTATGGTCACTTGTCCATACATTTGGTTGAAGTTTTTATTATTCTTATGTTACGAGAAATCATTGATAATGTAACGTACCGTAATTTGAACTACTTGAAATTTGCGAAAAAATAAAAATTTTCTTAGATATGAAATAAACTTTCAAATTGCGATAATCCCTAATCCGTTCTCAAAAATAATTGCAACCAAACGTTCGAAATTTAAAATGTTGCTAAAGCATTTGACTAAACATCATGACAGTAACATAAAATCAGAGTATTTGAACATTTCATAAATTCTTAAAATATGGCGGTCCTCGGGTTTAGCCTCCCGCTCAGTCCAAGCTAGCTCACTGGTTCCCACCCCTTGTCTCATCAAATTCATTCTCACATGCATCGATCAAGTCTAGTGAGTCTAAAGACGCAACATGTATAAACTGGAAGTAACGAGTACTACGTAATAAGATCACATGCAGCTTTAAAATAGATCGTACATACTGGAACTTGAACTTGCACAAATAAGATTGAGCATACTTACATACATACATAGACGTGCCATCAACATAAAACTTTTCTTAAAGATGCTTACTTCGTACATACTTGAACATACATAAACTTCATCATTTTGCGTAGAGGCATGTTTCAAAGCAAGTTACCCATACATAAATACGATTGATCAGACTAAACCACAATACTGGGCTGATAGGGAAAATCCATTGCCACAAACATGAGATCCACGTTCATAATTTAACGGGTGGATTGGTCCCTGGTCATACTTTTCCGCTTTCCAATTTTGATCTAAACATGTTCATAATTTAACGTGGTGGATTGGTCCCTGGTCATACTTTACCGCTTTCCAATCCCATCCATAATTTGGTCACAAGACATTTAGCATACCTCAAAAACTTAAAAGTATTTTCTTTGCACATCGAACATACTTATTTGGAGTTGAGGGATTCGTTGGATCTCGCTTGGGGCCACTGTTACACATACTATCAAGAATTTCGACACTTAACTTGAATAACTTAGACGTAGGTATTTGTGCTCACCATCGAAATAAATAAATAGCTTATGACATTCTAGATCACTCATGACTTGACCTCGTTTAATTATCGTACTAAACCATGACACAAAACCTCAAAACAAATCACTAAACTTTTCTTCAAAATGGAGTACACAGACCCCGTGCCCAGGTCCGGCTACGGGTCCGTGTAGACTCTGTAAATTTATACCCCGAAAGAAGCGAGGACACGGACCCCATGTCAGGGTCCGTCTAAGGGTCCATGTAAACTCTGGAAAATGACACTTCGAAGGAAACAAAGGCACAGACCCCGTGCCATGGTCCGTGTACGGGTTTGTGTACTCACTGTGAATGCAAACCAACGGAAATTCTGTGCTTGTGACTTAATCTCCCCTACTCGATCCTCCCGACCATGAATCAACACCTCGAGACCCATCCTAGGATACTTTAACACTGACTCAAGCCTATAAAATTGTCCCAAAACAACCACGCATGACAAGTAACACAATAAACCCGTGAACACAACTTTTGACAACAAAACGATTTTTACGACTATTCATTCTCCCAATTGCCTAACGACGCAAAACGAATCAACAATAATCATCCCAATATCATTAACAATGTACCTATATGCAGCAGCGATCACCCGTTGATCCCCAACGAAGCCTACAACCATAAAACTTTAAGAACACATCAATAACATAATTTTCAGAAAACGAAGTTTGAGCAGTCCCACGACAAACACCATAACTCACTCATTTTTATTAAAATATTTCGAATTTTATATCAAATCGAAGGTATCAAAAAGTTCTACATTTTATGTTGAAATTTTTCCCAAAATCTCGATCGAAAAATTGCAGTAATTCAAAATACAGTAAAAACGAAATTCTGAGATCTAAAAACATTGCATAGATTGATCAAACAATTTTCTGCTCAAACCATTTACATCACACATGGATTTTCTCGCATCAAAACATCTCAACACATAATATGACTAGATCGACGCAGGAAAAACAGGATATACATGCCTTTAAATCTTTAACGTTACCGAACGACGAAACCGAAGCGGGGAAAGATGCGAGGTTGATCCGGGACGCTTGTGGAACGGTTTTCTTGAAATAAAATCAACAAAATTTTGCTGGAAAGATTCAGAGGAAGGGGCGGCTGCTCTATGGTGGAAGAACCCTAGGTTTCTCCTCTTTTTTTTTTTAAATAAAATTCTGAATTGTAATATGTGTGTGTGTGTGCATACGTAAATGTGGGTGTGTGTGCGTGTGTTTAGTGTAGGTAATTAGGGTAATTATAGCTAATTGGGTTATTTAAATAAATAGTAACAAATCACAAGATAATTAAAAAGCTAATACCCCAAAAGTAAAATAATGCACACAAGTGTTTAACTTTAAAAGTTTGAAATCATATAATTACCTAATAATTTAATTAGGCTATTAAAATGCTTAAAACTAATAAATCATTTAAAATGCCCTTTTCCAAATTAAAAATAAAATACTGTATTTTAAAATTATCCAAAAATCGTCACCGGTCTCCTTTCCTCGATCCCGCATCGAATAATCGCCTGAAACATGAAACTCAAGAAAATATTTTAACGTGCATCACATAAACATTAAAATAATGCAATTTAATAAATCATGCATCACTAAAAATAATTTTAAATTAAATAAATTATTTAACAATTAAATAAATGCATGGGTTATACGTGTACTGATTTTGGGCTCTACAGTTCCTCCCTCACTTATATAAATTTTGTCCTCGAAATTAAATCTTACCAAACAGTTCTGGGTAGTGGTTCCTCATATCTGTCTCGGTCTCCTAAGTGGCTTCCTCCAATGATTGATTCAGCCACCGGATTTGACCAACTTAGTCACCTTGTTCCGAAGTCTACGCTCCTGTCTGTCTAGGATTTGGACAGGTCTTTTCTCATACGACAAATATGGAGCAAGCTGCAACGGCTCATAGCTCAGAACATGCGAAGGATTCGCTAGGTACTTCCTCAACATCGAGACGTGGAACACATTGTGTACCCCGGTCAGATTCGGCGGGAGGGCAACACGATAAGCTAGTGTCTCAACTCTGTCAAGAATTTCAAATGGTCCAATAAACCTCGGACTAAGCTTGCCTCTCTTCCCAAATCACATAATACCCTTCATGGGTGCTATCTTCACGAAAACGTGATCACCTACGGCAAACTCTAGATCTCTCCTCCTCTTGTCAGCATAACTCTTTTGACAACTCTGTACGGTCTTCATCCTGTCTCGGATCTTGACCACCACATCTGCAGCCTGCTGAACTATTTCTGGACCAAGTTATGCTCTCTCACCGACTTCATCCCAATGAATCGGCGATCTGCACTTCCTCACATACAATGCCTCGTTGGGAGCCATACCAATTGATGCTTGGAAACTGTTGTTGTAGGTAAACTCCACTAGAGGTAGCTTAGATTCCCAAGTCCCATGGAAATCGATCATACAGGCTCGCAATAAATCCTCCAAAATCTGAATCACCCGCTCAGACAGGCCATCTGTCTGCGGGTGAAAAGCTGTACTGAATAGAAATTTTGTCCACATGGTTGCATGTAAACTCTTCCAAAAGGACGATGTAAACGTCGGGTCCCTGTCGGACACAATAGAAACTGGGATTCCGTGCAATCGGATTATCTCCCTGATATAAAGCTCCGCATACTACGTCATGGAGAAAGTCGTCTTTACTGGCAAGAAATGTGCCGACTTAGTGAGTCGATCCACTATAACCCAAATGGAATTGGATCCCCTGACTGACCTCGGCAACCCAACGACAAAGTCCATGGTGATATTCTCCCATTTCCACTCGGGGATAGGGAGTGGCTTTAGCATTCCTGCTGGCCTCTGATGCTCTGCCTTCACCTGCTGACATGTGAGGTATTCAGATACAAATCGGCGGATGTCTCTCTTCATACCTGGCCACCAATACAGAACCTGCAGATCCTTGTACATCTTGGTACCTCTTGGATGGATAGAATACGGAGATGCATGTGCCTCTGTCAGAATATCCTCTCTGATTGAATCAACCCTAGGCAGCCACATTCTACCTATATATCTTACAATACCATCAGACACCGAGTAGAGTACACTGCCCTTGGCCTCATCCTTCAGTCTCCATTTCTGTAACTGCTCATCTGAAGGCTGACCTGCACGGATTCGATCTAGCAAGGAAGACTGGACTGTCAGATTAGACAGCTTAGGAGCTCTACCCTTAGGATAAACCTCTAACCCAAATCCCTTAATCTCTGACTGAAGAGGTCTCTGTACTGACAGTTGTGCTACGGCTGCAACTTTTATGCTCAAAGAATCTGCCACGACATTAGCTTTCCCCGGATGGTAGCTAATTTCACAATCGTAGTCTTTTACCAACTCCAACCACCGTCTTTGTCTCATATTCAATTCTTTCTACGTGAAGAAATACTTGAGACTCTTGTTATCGGTGAATATTTGGCATTTCTCGCCATACAAATAATGTCTCCATATCTTCAACGCAAAGACAACGGCAGCTAACTCAAGATCATGAGTCGGATAATTCTTCTCATGCACCTTCAACTGCCTAGAAGCATAAGTTATCACCCGACCATGCTGCATCAACACTGCGCCTAACCCGAGCTTAGATACATCGGTGTATAACACAAAATCGCCTTGCCCTGATGGCATGGCTAACACTGGCGCTGAAATAAGAGCTTGCTTCAAGCTATCAAAGCTCTTCTAACATTCCTCACTCCACACAAATTTTGCATTCTTCTTAGTCAATGAAGTGAGTGTCACTGCTATCGAAGAAAATCATTGAATAAATTTCCGGTAGTAGCCTGCTAGGCCTAGAAAACTGCGAATCTTTGACGCATTCTTCAGTTCAACCCATTCCTTGACTGCTGCTACCTTAGCTGGATCCACCTCAATACCGCTGCTAGATATTATATGACCCAAAAACGCTACCTTCTCCTGTCACGCCCCGAAACTCGGGAATGACACCGGCGTTGTTTAACAATCACACGATCGCAACAACAAGCATCTTGTAGCACAGTATAAACCGAACCAGTTTATATATCATAATCTCAAATTAAATAACCGATGTCTTTACAATTACCAAAATAAATAAGACGACAGAGTTTTATTGCGGAAACGTAAATCTAATCAATAATAACTTAAACATAATCGATTTCCTTGAGCATTCACCATCCCCAAAACTGCTCGGATTCTTCCTCCTCAATCTGTTCTTCGGGCTTATCTGGGGAGGGTTGTAAGGGGGTGAGTATTTGGGAATACTCAGCAAGTGGGGGAAAATCGAGCACAATAAAGACAACAATGCATAAATTTTGAATCATAAATCATGATTTCATACGTACTTCATAACACATACATAAACTTTGACCCAGCACTGCGACTCATCTACTTTCTACGGTTTACTGACGTCAGTCCCTAATTTTTACTTCTCTAAGGGGGCGAGGCCGTATAGCGGTTACGTCCCCCACCGCGTAAGGGTACGTCATGGTTGGGATTCCCTCCCGTATACAGTCGACTCCTCACAGTGCTTTTGAAATCGTATGACAATTACACGAAAAGAGTAGAAAGAAGATTGTACTCGACTATTTATTTTTCTTGTAAAAATCGAAAACATGTATGCATAAATTCGAGATTTTTAAAGTTTAAAAAAAATAGCCCACTTACTGTATATTTTGATGCTAAAAACGTGGGTGCTTGGCTTGGAAATAGGATCGCTCCTCGCTCCTACTTCGGACAGAACTTCGGCTTAATTTCTAGGATGATTTTCGGCAGAGTTTCGGCTTGGGAGAGCTGCTGAATTTCGAAATTTTAAGTGTGAGAATGAGTGGGTATGGTGTGGTATTTATAGGCCAAAGGGTGGGAGTTTGATATGGCATTCAAATCATGCCCAAGATTGGCCTCAATCTCCACGTTTTTGGCTTCAATTCTTCATCCCATATTGAGTTATTTGGCTACCTAAATTGGTGAGATTACATTCTTGATTCCTTCCCTTCTTGCTTGGATCGAGATTTGATGCTATGCTAAGGGGTTTGAACAAATCTTTGGTTATTTGTTTCCAAGTATCCGTGTATCTATCCATCACAAAATCTTGGCATATCAACTAAGGGAATTTTCGAAATCCCCATGCACTATCTTGCCTAAATTCTTTAACTTGTGTAATATTCAACTCTTGCAAGAAAAATCCCCTTCCTAATTTCGAAAATTGCATGCTTAAACACAATATATCAAATCCCATATGGTATGTCCAAGAGTATCTCTACATATCCCATATAAAATAATCTTCATTATGCAAGTCTTATTTTCACACAACACAAAAATCTTATGTTAAATTTCCTTTACAATTATTTAATTATATGGTGAGAAAAAAATCCTAGGTTCTTACATCCCTCCCTCCTTATGAGAAGTTTCGTCCTCGAAACTTGAGTTGACCTGGTCTTCAAATAGGTAGGGATAATCTTTTCGCATCTTCTCTTCGACTTCCCAGGTTGCCTCTCGCTCGGTGTGGTTGGACCACTGTACCTCTACGTAGGGAATGATACGTCGTCTAAGAACTTGTTCTTTGATGTCCACAATTCTGATAGGAACTTCTTTGTATTTCAGTTCTTCTCCCAAGTTTCCTTCGGTCAAGAGTGGTTCTACTTCCAAAACGTGACTTGGGTCTGGAATGTACTTCCTTAGTTGGGACACGTGGAACACGTTGTGGATTCTTGACATGCTTGGTGGCAGTGCCAGTCTGCATGCTAGCGTGCCAACTCTTTCCAGGATTTTGAAGGGTCCAACATATCGAGGGTTCAGTTTCCCTGCCCTACTGAATCGGACAACGCCTCTCATAGGTGAGACTTTCACATACGCCTTCTCGCCCACGTTGAACTCTACCGGCCTTCTTTTCAGATCTGCCCAGCTCTTTTGTCGGTCTTGAGCTGCTTTGAGCTTTTCTCGGACAATTTTAACCTTGTCCACTGTCATCTGTACTAGCTCGGGTCCCACTATGGCTTTCTCTCCCACTTCATCCCAACAAAGTGGTGACCGACATTTCCTTCCGTAAAGAGCTTCATATGGGGCCATCCCAATGCTGCTGTGATAGCTGTTGTTATAAGCAAACTCAATTAAGGGCAAATGGGTGCTCCAATTGCTACTGAATTCAAGAGCACATGCTCGCAGCATATCCTCTAAAGTTTGTATAGTCCTCTCCGTTTGCCCATCGGTTTGAGGATGATAGGCCGTACTTAGGGTCACTTTCGTTCACATGGCCTCTTGAAAGCTCTTCCAAAAGCGCGAGACGAACCTCGGATCTCTATCGGATAGAATGCTCACTGGCACTCCATGCAGCCTCAAAATGTATTCCATGTACAGAGAAGCCAACTTATCGAGATTGTAATTCATGCGGACGGGTAGGAAGTGCGCAGTCTTTGTGAGTCTGTCCACGATTACCCATATACCGTCTTAGCTTTGCCTAGACTTTGGCAATCCTACCACAAAGTCCATGGAAATATGTTCCCATTTCCACTCGGGAATTTCCAGAGGTTGCAGTAATCCTCTAGGTCGCTGATGTTCTGCTTTGACCTGCTGGCATACCTGACATTTGGAGACGAATCCAGCTACATCTCTTTTCATGCCATTCCACCAGAAACTATTCTTGAGGTCCCTGTACATTTTCGTACTGCCTGGATGGACTGCGAATTTTGACTTGTGCGCCTCTGCCATTATCTCTTGGTGAAGGTTGTCGCTGTCGGGCACACACAGCCTTCCTTTCATCCACAAAATTCCCTTGTCATCAATCTGATGATCCTGAGTCTTCCCTTCTCTGACCTGCTCCTTAAGTTTAGTCAGTACCGGGTCTCGATCCTGGTTTAACTTGACGGTCTCCTGCAGACATGGCTGGGCCGAGAGGGACGCTAGAGTTACCTTGCCACGGCCCTTCCGACTTAGCGCATCAGCCACCTTGTTTGCTTTACCCGGATGGTAACTTATGGTCAAGTCATAATCTTTCAGAAGTTCGATCCATCGCCTTTGCCTCATATTAATATCCTTTTGGGTGAACAAGTACTTGAGGCTCTGATGATCTGTGAAGATTTCACATTTAGCACCATAGAGGTAGTGCCTCCAAATCTTTAAGGCGAAGACAACCGCTGCTAGTTCCAGATCATGCGTAGGGTAGTTCTGTTCGCTGCGGTTTCAACTGCCTTGATGCATAGGCGATCACTCTTCTCTCTTGCATCAGTACGCATCATAGACCGTCCTTAGAGGCGTCACTGTAAATAGTGAAATCTTTATTTTCTGCGGGCAGGATCAATACTGGCGTGGATGCGAGTTTCTCTTTCAGTGACTGGAAACTCTTCTCACAATCGTCATTCCAGATGAATTTAGAATTCTTCTGTGTGAGTCTCGTCAGTGGCACGGCTATCGAGGAGAACCCTTCGACGAACTTCCGGTAGTAACCTGCCAATCCAAGAAAGCTTCTGATATCGGTGGCGTTCTTCGGTCTCGGCCACTCAGTAATCGCCTCTACCTTCCTTGGGTCCACGGACACTCCTTCTCTCGAAATCACGTGTCCCAGAAATGACACACTCCTTAGCCAGAATTCACACTTGCTGAACTTAGCATAGAGCTTATTCTCTCTTAAGGTCTGCAGAGCAAGGTGAAGGTGCTCTTCATGGCTCGTCTCGTCAGGAGAATAGACGAGGATATCATCGATGAATACCACTATGAACTGATCCAGGAATGGCTTGAATACTCTGTTCATCAGGTCCATGAATGCTGTCCGGTGCATTGGTCAGACCAAAAGGCATCACTGTGAATTCGTAATGCCCATACCTGGTTCGAAAGGCTGTCTTGGGGATATCTTCAGCCCTGACCTTCAACTGGTGATAACCTGTCCTCAGATCCAGTTTAGAAAAGATGGCGGCTCCTTTAAGGTGATCGAACAGATCTTCTATCCGAGGTAGAGGGTACCTGTTCTTGATTGTGATCTTGTTCAATTCTCTGTAGTCGATGCATAATCTCATACTACCGTCCTTTTTCTATACGAAGAGTACTGGAGCTCCCCACGGGGACACACTCGGTCGAATCTGCCTTTCATCTAGCAATTCTTGGAGTTGTTCTTTTAACTCCTTGAGTTCGGCTGGTGCCATTCTGTAAGGCGCTTTAGAGATTGGTGCGGCACCGGGGACCAAGTTGATTTCGAACTCAATCTCACGGTCCGGGACCGTCCCTGAGAGTTCTTCAGGAAAAACATCTGGGAACTCTCTCACTATCGGGATGTCTTCCAGTTTCTGTTCGACTTCTTCTTTTCCTTCCCTGACCATCGCTAGGTAGACGTCCTCCCCGGATTTCATGGCTTTCCAGGTTTGAGATGCGGAAAGTAGTGACTTCCGTTCTTTGGATTTACCGTGAAACACGACTTCTTCCTGATCTGGGGTTCGGAGTTTGACTCTATTCCCTTTACAATCTACTATTGCACTGTTTCTTGCTAACCAATTCATTCCTAAGATTACGTCGAAATCGACCATGATCAACTGTATCAAATCGGCGCTAAAAGTCTGATCACTAATACTGATTTTACAATCTCTATAAATCTCGTTCGTTTCAAAGGCTCTATTAGTAGGTGTGGCTATTCGGAAAGGTTCAGTTAGTTTATCAGGCTTACGTCCTAACTTCTTAGCAAACCTCTTAGACATAAAGGAATGTGTAGCACCACATTCAAATAATGCGTAGGCAGGTACTGATTGAATTAGAATGGTACCTGACACGACTTCAGTTGCGTTGTCAGCCTCTTCCTGAGTCATGGCAAAGATCCTAGCATTGGGTTTGTCTTCCTTTGGTTTACTAGGGCCTGCTCCCGTATTTGGCCCAGTTCCTCTGTTTGGCCCTGCTGGTCGGTTGGCAGCGGTAGGACACTCTGCAATTCTGTGCCCCGACTTTTCACATCCAAAGCATACACCGCTGGCCCTTCGGCATTCCCCGGAGTGCTTGAAGCCACATGTTGAGCATGGCTTAAGTCCTTTGATGGTTAATGGCAGGGAATTTCCCTGAGGGAGGTCCACCTGACTGATTGGGCCTCTTGAACATTGGTTTCCCTTGAGAGGGCTGACTGTTAAGGGGTCGCTTGTTCCTGTCTTCCCCTTCTCTTCGACGAATATCAGCTTCGGCTCGGATAGCCGCACCCATTAGGTCTGAAAAGTTGGTAGGTTGGTAGACTGCTAGAGCAGATTGGATCCTGCTATTCAACCCCTTCTTGAAACGATGCAATTTCAGAACTTCGTCTGCCATAATCGCTGGAGCATATGATCCAAGGGCGTTGAACTGAGAGGTATATTCTACTACTGACATGTCTGGAGCCTAACTGAGATTTTCAAATTCGCTTAGCTTCTGCAGTCTGACTTCTGCCGGGTAGTACTGTTTCAGAAATGTTTCTCGGAAGATTCGCCACGTGATTGGTCCAGCAGCGGTCATAGCTGGCGAGACTGCTTCCCACCATTTAGCTGCCTTGTCTTCCAGGAAGGGCACTATCACGTCCACTTTTAGTGCATCCGGGACTTCCAACAGTCTCAACTGAGTTTCCACGCTTTTTAGCCAACTCTGGCTAACTTCAGGGTCAGCAGCTCCACTGAAGGTTGGACACCTGTTCTTGTGCAGTGATTCATAATGAAACTTGACCCCATGCTGTGGTGGAGGTGGTGGTTGATTGGCATTCGGGTTCACTAACCCTTGGAGTGTTGTCGCCACGATCGTGGCTATAGCCATCAAATCTGCTTGATTAAGGCTGAACTGAGGTGGAGGTGCGTTGCCTTCTTCGTTGGCATAATTGTTGTTGTTGCCGTTGTTGTTAGCATAACGGGGGTTGCGGTTTTGTCTTGGTGGTCTACCGGCCATTTCCTACAAGTTAAACGCTTCTAAGAATTTGTTGTATATATAACAAGATTGAATAGATAAGTTATGCTGGAACAACTGAAGTTAATAGGTAAGCATAACTTGAATATACATGAACAACTGAGATTAATAAATAATCATAATTTTATTAAATTTTTTTTTGAATGTAAAGAAACAACTAAATGAACAAAGCGTACTGAATGGAAATAAATCATACTGACTGAAATAAAATAGCAACAATGGAAAGATAAACTCCTAGTAATAGGGAAAGGTAACTAAGAACTCTAATCTTCTATCTCTCCATCTCCTATGGCAGCTATAGGCTCGTCGATCTCTATCGGCTTCTCTTCTTCCGGCTCCTCCTCTTGCAGTAGTTCCACCATGTGGGTGAGCTGGGCATTCTCTGCATTAAGCTGGGCATTCTCTGCATTAAGCTGGGCCACCTGCGCCTTCCACTCTTGAACATCTGCCTCTGTCTCGTCCAACAGATCTATAGTGCTCTGGTGGCGTAGTTCGTACCCCTTCTTATTCTCCTTGATCTTGTTCTTCAGCGCTTCACCCTGTTGAGTCAGCTGATGGTTCACTTTGGCAATGCAGCTTATAGCCTCACTTAGATTTTCGAGTCTCTTTTTGCTCCTGTCATTCAGCTGTCTTTCTTCCTCCAATTCTTTGCAATAGCGTTCCACATCCTCTCGTAACTTTCCATTTTGATATTTGCACTGCTCTATGACGTCCCGTAGGTCCATGTTATCTCCCCTAACTAGTTCACCCTGATAGATAGACTGATTAAGGCGGACCTGAATCTCTTCTTTCTCAGCGGTTAAGGTTTTGACCTCACTCCTCCTCTCACTCAATCGGGCTCTAAGTCGTCGAATCTGACGGGACTGATAGTGAAGGGCAAGCTCCTTCAAACGAAGGGCAGCTTGGACACGAGTACGGGGTCGCATGGGAGTAGATGGAGCCATTTCCTGAAATCAAAAAATGAAAATGCTCAGAATCCGAAATAGACAGTATATAACAAGTAAGAATATGCAATATATATGAAATTTTCGACATTTAAATAAATATTTTTTTTCCAAAAATGGAAAGTTTGGAATTTGACATATGGGTTCGAAGCATATGTCGAGAGGATTCCGGGACAATTGACGGAATCGAATTCGGAATTTCCTACGAGAAGTTATAGGGTCTACGAATATTTCCTAAAACGGCAAAAACGACGTTTCGGAGGCCTAAACGAAGGATTTTCGCGATTTCAGCCTGGTGCTCACGACTTTAAGGTCGTGAGCCTTGCTCGTTGGGCCGTTTCGGAGGGGGTAGCATCGGCCTCGAGTTAAAACTCCACCGAAAATTTTTAGGGTTTTTTTTTTTTGAAAATCGATTTTTTTCCACTCGGATTACTAACCTGGCGGCTCTGATACCACTTAAATGTCACGTCCCGAAACTCGGGAATGACACCGGCGTTGTTTAACCATCACACGATCGCAACAACAAGCCTCTTGTAGCACAGTATAAACCGAACCAGTTTATATATCATAATCTCAAATTAAATAACCGATGTCTTTACAATTACCAAAATAAATAAGACGACAGAGTTTTATTGTGGAAACGTAAATCTAATCAATAATAACTTAAACATAATCGATTTCCTTGAGCATTCACCATCCCCAAAACTGCTCGGATTCTTCCTCCTCAATCTGTTCTTCGGGCTTATCTGGGGAGGGTTGTAAGGGGGTGAGTATTTGGGAATACTCAGCAAGTGGGGGAAAATCGAGCACAATAAAGACAACATGCATAAATTTCGAATCATAAATCATGATTTCATACGTACTTCATAACACATGCATAAACTTTGACCCAGCACTGCGACTCATCTACTTTCTACGGTTTACTGACGTCAGTCCCTAATTTTTACTTCTCTAAGGGGGCGAGGCCGTATAGCGGTTACGTCCCCCACCGCGTAAGGGTACGTCGTGGTTGGGATTCCCTCCGTATACAGTCGACTCCTCACAGTGCTTTTGAAATCGTATGACAATTACACGAAAAGAGTAGAAAGAAGATTGTACTCGACTATTTATTTTTTCTTGTAAAAATCGAAAACATGTATGCATAAATTCGAGATTTTTAAAGTTTAAAAAAAAAATTGCCCACTTAGTGTATATTTTGATGCTAAAAACGTGGGTGCTTGGCTTGGAAATAGGATCGCTCCTCGCTCCTACTTCGGACAGAACTTCGGCTTTATTTCTAGGATGATTTTCGGCAGAGTTTCGGCTTGGGAGAGCTGCTGAATTTCGAAATTTTAAGTGTGAGAATGAGTGGGTATGGTGTGGTATTTATAGGCCAAGGGGTGGGAGTTTGATATGGCATTCAAATCATGCCCAAGATTGGCCTCAATCTCCACGTTTTTGGCTTCAATTCTTCATCCCATATTGAGTTATTTGGCTACCTAAATTGGTGAGATTACAATCTTGATTTCTTCCCTTCTTGCTTGGCTCGAGATTTGATGCTTATGCTAAGGGGTTTGAACAAATCTTTGGTTATTTGTTTCCAAGTATCCGTGTATCTATCCATCACAAAATCTTGGCATATCAACTAAGGGAATTTTCGAAATCCCCATGCACTATCTTGCCTAAATTCTTTAACTTGTGTAATATTCAACTCTTGTAAGAAAAATCCCCTTCCTAATTTCGAAAATTGCATGCTTAAACACAATATATCAAATCCCATATGGTATGTCCAAGAGTATATCTACATATCCCATATAAAATATTCTCCATTATGCAAGTCTTATTTTAACACAACACAAAAATCTTATGTTAAAATTTCCTTTACAATTATTTAATTATATGGTGAGAAAAAAATCCTGGTTCTTACATCTCCAACCAGAATTCACACTTACTGAACTTTGCAAATAGTTTGCGACTCTGCAAAACCCGCAAAACTGTACTCAGATGTTGACTGTGCTCTTCATGGCTCTTCGAGTATATAAGAATGTCGTCAATGAACACTATGACGAACTGGTCTAGGTAGGGCTGAAATACTCGATTCATCAAGTCCATAAAAATTGCTGGAGCATTCGTCAGTCCAAACGGCATCACTAAAAACTCGTAATGCCCATATCTGGTTCTTAAAGCTGTCTTATGAACATCTGTATCTTTCACCTTCAGCTGGTGATACCCCGGTCGAAGATCTATCTTAGAGAACACTGTGGATCCCTGCAACTGATCGAACAAGTCCTCGATCCTTGGAAGTGGGTATTTGTTCTTGATCGTTACCTTGTTCAGTTCTCGGTAATCGATGCACAGCAGCCTGCTCCCGTCTTTCTTCTTCACAAAGATCACTGGTGCGCCCCATGATGAGAAATTAGGGCGGATGAATTCTTTGTCTAGAAGCTCCTGAATTCGCTGCTTGAGCTCTAACATCTCAGCTGGAGCTAGATGGTACGGTGCCTAAGAGATTGGCACGGTGCCTGGCACAAGCTCAATGGCGAACTCCACCTTTCTCTCTGGTGGGAGGCCCGTGACTTCATCTGGAAATACGTTAGGAAAATCTCTTACTAATGGTACATCAGTTATTGACGGAGTGGGTCCGTCAGGTGCAGACACAACGCTGGCCAAGAAAGCCTAACAACCCTTGTGCACAAGTCTCCGCGCCTGCATGCAAGAGATCATGCGAGGGAAACTCCTCCATCTCGCTGGCTCAAATAGAAACTGCTCCATGCCCAAAGGTCTTACCAACACTGACCTTTTCTGGAAATCGATAAGTACTCTGTTCTTCGATCAGCCAGTCCATTTCCAAAATGATATCAACTCTAGCATTGGCAGCACAATCAAATCGGCATACACCAGGTGGCCCTGCAGTTCCAGATCGATGTCTCTGACCACACTAGTAGCTGATAGTTATTCCCCTGATGGGACTGTCACTGAGTAGCTCACGTCGAGTCCAATAGACTTGACGTCCAGGTGACTAGCGTATGTATCTGAAATAAAAGAATGGGTGGCCCCTGAATCTATCAAGGCCTTCGTGGCTACCCTCTTTATGAAAATATTCCCTGAGGGACATTGGTACAACCCAAAAACTTATATCACAAAGTTCTAATCTTAACTTCAAGCATAGCAGAAAATTTCAATCCCAAGTTACCAAAATATTAACTCGCACACTAATAATCCCAAATAAAATTCAACACATGCATAACAAGAATAATGCGGTGCTTAATTAAATAAGTTTACCGGTCAATAATGTCGTGTCTGGGTTCGCCTCCTGAGCATGCATGATGAACACTCTCCCTTGGGTTGGCTGCCTCCACTGTGGGCACTCCTTTAGCATGTGATCACTAGCTCCACATTTGAAACATTTGCCCGACCCATATAAACACTGCCCCGGGTGCTGGCGGTTGCACTTCGGGCACACTGGGTACTCCGTCCTCTGAGGAGCCTTCGGCTGTGGGATAGGACCCTTGCCTTTCGGCTGTCCCTGTTATGGCTTCTTCCTTGGCTGCCCCTGGAATGGCCTTTTGAACTGAGGTCGTTGTTGCTGCTGCTGTTGCGGTGCTTGATAGGGCCTCTTTCCCTGCCTATCGAACTCGATATCTTTCTGGTCCTGCTCTGTCGCTAAGGCTCTAGATACTGCAACGACATAGGTAGTCGGACCAGCAACCCTCACATCACGGCGCAAGATTGGCTGCAACCCATTCATAAAATGCCTCATCTTCCCCTGGCATCATTAGCTATCAGGAGCACAAAGTGACACCCCCTCTCAAACTTCCTCGCAAACTCCGCAACGCTGCTATCCCCCTGACGCAACGTCATGAACTCCCTGGTCAGGCGAGAGCGTACTTCCTCAGTGAAGTACTTGGAGTAAAAGACCTCCTTAAATCCATTCCACGTCAGTGTTTGCAAGTTAACTGACACTAATGCACTTTCCCACCATAGCCTGGCATCTCCAGTCAACAAGTAGGTGGCGCACCTAACCCGGTCTGCATCCTGCAGCTCCATGAACTCGAATATCACCTTGATGGACTTAATCCATCATTCAGCTATCATCGAGTCAGTAGTTCCCGAGAACTCCTTTGGGTTCATCCTCCTGAACCTCTCAAACACCGCCTCGAGTCTGGGCCTAGCCCCCGTATCAACTGCAGCATGGTTCCCCGCAAATTGTGCGAAGAACTGTCATACCTGCAAGCATCTGTGCTTGCATATCTGGTGGTGGTGGAGGAGGAGCGTCTCTCCCTTCCTCCCGAGCCTCTCTGTCTTTATCCCTTACTTCACGGTTAATAAAGCGTCTAGGAGGCATACTGTTCCAATAATTTACCCAACACGTAAACCCAATATGCAAGAACATAATATCAATAGCATAAGATGCGCGTAATTCGAACTTAAAACATGGACATGCTGAAATCATGACTTAATGCTTAATCCATAACATAATTCAAAAGTATAAAACTTACAGACTTGCGGTGTGGCTTCGTGAGCTTCTTGCAACTGGCAGTAGGCATAACCCTTTACAAGAACACCGCTCTGATACCAACTGTAACGTACCGTAATTTGAACTACTTGAAATTTGCGGAAAAATAAAAATTTTCTTAGATATGAAATAAACTTTCAAATTGCGATCATCCCTAATCTGTTCTCAAAAATAATTGCAACCAAACATTCGAAATTTAAAATGTTGCTAAAGCATTTGACTAAACATCATGACAGCTCACTGGTCCCCACCTCTTGTCTCCTCAAATTCATCCTCACCTGCATCGATCAAGTCTAGTGAGTCTAAAGACGCAACATGTATAAACTGAAAGTAACAAGTACTACGTAATAAGATCACATGCAGCTTTAAAATCGAACGTACATACTGGAACTTGAACTTGCATAAATAAGATTGAGCATACGTACATACATACATAGACGTGCCATCAACATAAAACTTTTCTTTAACATGCTTACTTCGTACATACTTGAACATACATAAACTTCATCATTTTGCGTAGAGGCATGTTTCAAAGCAAGTGACCCATACATAAATACGCCTGATCAGACTAAACCACAATACTGGGCTGACACGGAAAATCCATTGCCACATACATGAGATCCCCGTACATAATTTAACAGGTGGATTGGTCCCTGGTCATACTTTACCTCTTTCCAATCCCATACATAATTTGGTCACAAGACATTTAGCATACCTCAAAAACTTAAAAGTATTTTCTTTGCACGTCGAACATACTTACTTGTCGTTGAGAGATTCGTTGGATCTCGCTTGGGGCCACTGCTGCACATACTATGAAGAATTTCGACACTTAACTTACATAACTTAGACATATGTATTCGTGCTCACCACCGAAATAAATAAATAGCTTATGACATTTTAGATCACTCATGACTTGACCTCGTTTAATCATCGCACTAAACCATGATACAAATTCTCAAAACAAAACACTAAACTTTTCCTCAAAATGGAGTACACAGACCCCGTGCCCAGGTCCGGCTACGGGTCCGTGTAGACTCTGTAAAGTTATACCCCTAAAGAAGTGAGGACACGGACCCCGTGTCAGGGTCCGTCTAAGGGTGCATGTAGACTCTGGAAAACGACACTTCGAAGGAAACAAAGGCACGGACCCCGTGCCATGGTCCGTGTACGGGTCCGTGTACTCACTGTGAACGCAAACTAACGAAAATTCTGTGCTTGTGACTTAATCTCCCCTACTCGATCCTCCCGACCATGAATCGACACCTTGAGACCCATCCTAGGATACTACAACACTGACTACTCAAGCCTATAAAATTGTCCCAAAACAACCACGCATGACAAGTAACACAATAAACCCGTGAACACGACTTTTGACAACAAAACGATTTTTACGACTATTCATTCTCCCAATTGCCTAACGACGCAAAATGAATCAACAATAATCATCCCAATATCATTAAAATTGTACCTATATGCAGCAGCGATCACCCGTCAATCCCCAACGAAGCCTGCAACCATAAAACTTCAAGAACACATCAATAACATAATTTTCAGAAAACGCAGTTTGAGCAGTCCCATGAAAAACACCATAACTCACTCAATTTTTATCCAAATATTTCGAATTTTATATCAAATCGAAGGTATCAAATATTTCTACGTTTCGTATGTTGAAAGTTTTCCCAAAATCTCGACCGGAAAATCGCAATAATTCAAAATACAGTAAAAACAAAATTCTGAGATCTAAAAACGTTGCATAGATTGATCAAACAATTTTCTGCTCAAACCATTTACATCACATATGGATTTTCTCGCATCAAAACATCGCAACACATAATATAACTAGATCGACACAGGAAAAACAGGATATACATGCCTTTAAATCTTTAACGTTACCGAACGACGACACCGAAGCGGAGAAAGATGCAAGGTTGATCCAGGACGCTTGTGGAACGGTTTTCTTGAAATAAATTCAACAAAATTTTGCTAGAAAGATTCAGAGGAAGGGGCGGCTGCTCTATAGTGGAAGAACCCTAGGTTTTTCCTCATTTTTTTTAAATGAAATTCTGAATTGTGATATGTGTGTGTGTGCATACATAAATGTGGGTGTGTGTTAGTGGTGTGTGTGCGTGTGTTTAGTGTAGGTAATTAGGGTTATTAGAGCTAATTGGGTTATTTAATTAAATAATAACAAATCACAAGATAATTAAAATGCTAATACCCCAAAAGTAAAATAATGCACATAAAAGTTTGAAATCATATAATTACCTAATAATTTAATTAGGCTATTAAAATGCTTAAAACTAATAAATCATTTAAAATGTCCCTTTTCAAATTAAAAATAAAATACAGCATTTTACAATTATCCAAAAATCGTCACCAGTCTCCTTTCCTCGATCCCGCATCGAATAATCGCCTGAAACATGAAACTCAAGAAAATATTTTAACGTGCATCACATAAACATTAAAATAATGCAATTTAATAAATCATGCATCACTAAAAATCATTTTAAAATTAAATAAATGATTTAACAATTAAATAAATGCATGGGTTATACGTGTACTGATTTTGGGCTCTACAGATAAGTTCGGCTATACAGCCACTGTATAAATGGTTGCTTGCATGTGCAGTGGCAGGCTCGTGAAGTAGGCCATTAGGCCACTTAAAATATGACAAGAAAGAACTATAAAGAGCGGGGAGTTGAGCTCACCAGGCGGAACAACAAATAATAAAGGAAGAACAGAAGAGAACAAGAGCGCTATATGAACCACAAGGAGACCCAGAAGTTGAATTTTGTATAAAAATAGGCTAACCAGCCATTTGTGTATATTTTTAGCTTCATATTGTGAGAGTTTATTTGAAGTGGGCCTTAGGGCCACTAATGTAAATATTTTTTTGGTTATGATTCGAAAACGAAAACGATCCATTACAGTTGGAAAGTAGGCCACTTTTATCACATTGAATTCATTTTGTTTCAATAAGAGATCAGGGGAAGAAATAATCGCGAGCGGAGAGTTTTAAGCCAAACTATGGTTTTGATTGAAGCTATTGAAATGAGTTGTGTTAAGTGGATTAAGAATGAATAGAAACTTCTTCCCAACATCCAATCCACAACATCACATACAAACACACCTTCACTCCACATCCATTACCCAACAACCACAACACCAAACCAACAGTCAACAAATCAAAAGCGGAGTCACCACATGCAAGAACAGTAATAAACGTGTATGCGGGAAAGGGGTCTGACTGAAGTGCAAATCCATATACGTGTATGCGGGAAAGGGAATCCGACTGAAGTGCAAATGCATAGATGTGTATGCGGAAAAGGGGTCCGACTTAAGTGCAAATAAATATACGTGTATGTGGGAAAGGGGCCTGACTGAAGTGCAATGCATAATGTTAGGGACGAGGGATCGTCTTGAGTGGATGCTGCATGTAAGAGAACATAAGATCACATAAGAGTTAAAAGGTACCTGTGGTTCGGGAAGCTCCAAAAAAAAACATCAAGGCATGAATATCAAATGTACCGAAGAACCGAGGCCAACTCACGGCCAATCTTTGACCCATGATCACCTGCTAGAAATAGACATATCGATGTTTACAAGAAAAACCACTGCATCCACGCAAGAAATATTCAGAAAATCAATTCCTACTGATGTATAGCACAGGGCCAAACAATGGCCACTTTACCGCACCTACAAAGCAAAGGCTAATGAGAGGTCTAATAATACCAAATTAATAATTCCCCACAAAAACCCGACGTCAAAAGAGTTAGCCCAACTGCACAGATAAACCAATCGCCCATCCTTTGGTTTCTCGGATACAAAGTCATACAAAGCGAAAAAGGAAACTTCAATTCAATCAAGGCGAATCAACAACTTTCGGGGAGCCAAGAAACACCAAGTAACAATTCAAGAAAAGGGAAGAGAAAAATACTCATGGCCGTGGAGAGTGAAATCGGCCGCCCCAAGAAATCCACAGGAGCAGACGCAGCAACTGGGGAAGTCGGCATGGGCATGAGCTGCGTGGGATGAGCAGAGACGCCAAGAGGAGTGTCTAAAATTGATATAGTGGCTGCCAAGGGACGACCCGAGCTGAGTGGGGAGTTCACCTGTGCCGAGAGAAACTGTCCAGCGCCCATTTGAGAGCCCATCGACGACCTAGAGACAGCAAGGAACGGAATGGGGCCGGTAGAGGAGCCAGAAAACGCGACGAACAGTGAAGCTGAAACGGCGGTTGAGACAGGCGAGGCACCCGCAGCGCTCGGTTCAGAGGGACGCACCGGAGAAGAGTCTTGAACCATTGTTGAACCTTCAGCGACCATGGTGTAGGGGATACGATGGCGAGGCGAGCAGACACCAAGAAACCGACCTTCCAATGACAACTAAGAACGAAGAGCATGGAGCGTGGAGCGGGAGTGCCGAAGGGGAAGACAGAAAAAAAAGAGGGCCGAAGGTTTTTGGATTTGAATCTGGAGGAGGGAAATACAAGAAGCAATGAAAGAGTCCAACAAAGAATTGGGCTTGGGCGATCAGTCCAATACTGAGAGCCCACTTCACAAGACAAAGGCTTACAGGCCACTGTAAATAAATGGGTCAGACCAGGTTTCCAACAAGCATTTTGGCCCAATGGGCCAATGCTTGCGGGGGGCAATTGTTTGGGCTAAAATATTTAAATTATGAAAGCCCAATTTAATTCTGAAACCCAATTTAATTGTAAAACCTTAAATGAAATTAGGGAGGACCAATTAATTGTATAGGCCCGTCAAGTGTAGTGGATTGATTTTTATCGATTCAAAACTGGTCACAGAGCGCGGAAAAAGGGAGAGGAACGTGGGAGGATAGGTTGAGATCGTGGCGTGAAAAGCGGGGAACATGGATGATGGGGGAGTGGAGTAGAACCGGCCAGTTTCCAGGAAGAAAAGGAGACAATCGGCTTCAGAGACAACTACACACAACTCTCAACACAGACAAATCTACAAAATACTCTCTGCTAAAAATTCTATCTTCAAGCAATAGTTTTTCAAGCTTTCCAGTATATTTCTAGCATTTTACGTCTTCTTGTTTTAGATTTTAGCAACACAATTTATTATATTTTTCATGTTTTGATGAATTCCTACAGTTTTGTAAATTCAAAATCATGTTAGGAGTTTATTTCCATCGATTTACAATAGTTTTCTTTATTTTGGCATTGTATTTGTTTTAGAAGACTAGAACTGACGGTCGAATTTAGAATTCATGTCGCTTGAATATTTAGAAGTTAGATTTTATCATTTTCACACAAGTTGGTGCAACTTCGCACCTGGCACGCCCGCAAATCTCAAATATTGTGCAAACAATATCATTTTAATTAGACTATATATATATATATATATATATATATATATATATATATATATATAAAGTGGGTTTCACTGACTTTTGACTTTGTGAATGGTCAATAATCTTTGTTATTTTGAATAGTCTATAACAATTGGTATTACGGAAGGTCACTGACTTTTGACTTTCTGAATTATCAATAACAATTGATGTTATGAAAAGATCACCTACTTTGGCACTCCGAATGGCCAAACTTTTTGTCTATATATTGAAAAACTGCCTTCGACTTGGAAAGATTTCAAGAATTATCTGAAACACAAATGAAAGGAGACAAATGTGGAAAAACTAGTTGTCAGGCTTTGTATCGAAGAAAACAACAAGGTATCTAAGAGAAAGTTTATCAATCTTTATGTGGATAAAACCAACATCATCGAGCATGGATAGAGCTCGAAAGTCTTTGAAATTTATTGAGTCGAATGATATCGATGCCAAATTGGGACCAAAGAAAAATGCATTCAAGAAAAAATCTCCAGGGAAATGCTACGACTGTGACGGTCCGGGTCACAGGGATTCTGAGTGCAAGAAACTAAAAAAAATAGGGTGATATATAGGGTGGAGATCATATCTCATTAGGTTTTTAATATGAATCTCCGTGTTGGTGTTTCATAGGTTAAATTTCTAGGTTCAACCCCAAGAAAGTGGTGGATTGATATTGGTCTCACTCGTCATGTATGCTTCGAAAAGGAGATGTTTGCAAGTCTTGATGGATATGAGAATTGTGAAATGTTGTACATGTGAAACTTTGCTACTTCTGATATCAAGAGGCAAGGGAAGATTATTTTCAAAAATGACTTCCGGGACTGAGCTGACTTTCAACATCATGTATGTGACAAAAATTCGAAAGAATTTGGTATACAATTGCTTTTGAATAAGCACGAATTCCATAATATTTTTGAGTTAGACAAATTTTCTTTATCAAAAATTGGAGTGCTTTTCGGAAAATGTTATGTTATTTAGGTTCAAAGTAATGGCTATTAAGTCAAAAATAAATAAAGTGAATGATTTTTCTTATTTGCTTGACCCTTTCAACTTATGGCACGTTCGATTAGACATGTTAATTATGATACAATTATTAGATTAATTAACTTGAAAAATATACTCACATTCCATATTGATAAAAACCACAAATGTGAAACTTGTGATGAAACAAAATTAACAAGATCATATTTCCAATCTATTGAAAGAAATAGTGAACCCCTTCATTTACTTCACTCAAATTAATGCAATTTAAAAAGAGTGCAAACATGTTGTGAAAATAAATATATTATTAATTTTATTGACTATAAAACACAATTTTGTTATGTGTCTCTTCTTAAAAGTAAAGATGAAGTCATAGATAAATTGCACTTTACAAAAGAAAAGTTAAAAATCAACTTAACAAGAAAATAAGGTGCTAATAAGTAGTAATGATTACAGACTCGATCGAGATATATGTATTGAAAGGACCATATTGTATGCTAATCATAACTTACTGGTTCTTGTAAACACTATCAGTGATACCTAGGGGATCATGGGACGATGTTAATAGACACTATTATTATGATTTGATTGGTGCAATCAAACTTGAATTATTACGTTTTTGATCAAGAGGTTAATAAAAATAATGAGGCTAATTAGAATAAGTTTGAATAAGAATAAATGTAATCCTGACTCACATGAAGTTGTGAACACACAGCTAGTTATATCTCTAAACCATTGAGTGTTATACAAGTACTGAATTTTGTGTTGTCGTTGAGATAGTCAAATTCAAAAAGTTGAATTTCACAACGATAGTTTGACGGAGATCAGACAAATAGCTTGTAAAATTGTTTATAAGTGTATTTCATATTTGAAAGTTGTAGAAGTTAACTTGACTGTTAATTGAGTGTGGAGAGTGCAAGCTGCAAAAAATGATCTAGTGGAAAATTTTTGTCTTCGAATTTTTAACTTTTCACTATAATAAATAGTTTTGTACCCTCGTTACATCGGCGTCTTCGGATCGTCGATCAGGATTTTAATGAATTTAAAATCCTAAAATTTGGATATAATAAATAAAGGTTATCAAAAATTGATAACACGCAACACAAAAAATCTACACATAGTGTAATGCCCCGAGACCGAGGTGTAGATGACATCCAACATTGTTTAACAATTTAGTTGAAAATAATAAGTCTCGTATCAAATAGCCAAAACCAGTCTAATTCTTAAAAGAACATTGTCTTTGCATATGCGAAATGTGAATAATGCAAAACTGTTCTTACAAAGAAAATTTTGAGATGCGGAAGCTAATAAACTATAAATTTTAAACCAGGGACTTGGTCTTTATAACTCCTGATTTCTTCACCAGCCCCAAAATTTATTTTGTTTTGTCTTTTCCACATTTCTTCATTATTATCTGGAGAGGGACGTAAGGGGGTGAGCGTTTTGAGAAACACTCATCAAGTGGGAGCTGATCGAATACAAGAATAATAGATTATATACATATCTTTTTTAAAAAAAGATTAAGATACATAACAGCATTCAACATATCATAATGAACATAATTTTAAGACGTATAGGAATCAAACCTTATGAGAATAGAATCATCATTAAATTAAACGTATTGGAACATAACCTAATCAGATCTTATCGAACAGAACGCATTAAAATGGTCATGGGTCATCCTTGATCTTGGGCTCACTTTGGGGACTTTCCCTGTAAATGAGCTCTCTCTTGGGCTTTTTCAGGTATTCGGGCTCTCTCTGGGTCTTTTCCCATTGACAGGCTTCTTCTTGGGCCTTTTTCCTCACAGATTTTCCTGATGTACCATTATTTGAATCATATCAAATAAACTTACCATTTGGGATGAAGCAGAAAGATCAAACAGAGCGAATCCCAACGAAACAGATAGAATGAATCGTAAAAATATGCATAACAAAGAGTATAGAAATTCATATGGAAGCAAACGTACACTAATCGATTGAAATTTAAAACACATAAATATTTAAAACATATATAAGCTCAGTCACAGTATTTCAAAGGTGTGATTCGAACTTGATTGAAGTTTGGACAGAACCCAGGCTGAATTCGAATAGGTATTGGGTACTGTTTTGTACATCACCTCGAACAAGTTCTGGGCGCGGTCCTGGGGCAGGGAAATGCCTTAAAAATCTGGCTAGAAACTACACAAGCTTGACTAGGAACACACGATTTTGGTTGCTCTAGGTAGACTTGATCGTAATTAGTTTGGTGCTCGACTGCTTCCCGAACTCTTGGTTCTCGGTTGGGCACTTCTTGGCTCGAATTCAGGTAGATAAATGGAGAGAAAGACACTTTGAAATTGTTGGCTAGATGTTGTACGAACTCGATTAGTTACTCACGAACACAACAACTTCTTGCTCGAAGAGGTCTGACTAGTGTGGTTCGAACGATTGTCATCAACTGGGAAAAATATTACCCTCACAATAGATTGGTTGTTGTTTGAAAAATCGTCAAAAAAATCTTGGATGCGGCAGCACAATGGTGCTTGATTTCTTGGTGTTCTTTGAAGGCTCTATGGTATAGCATTTTTCAGTCCTTTTTGAGGTCTTTATAAGGCTAGGGTTTTGCTGAAATACTGCTGATATCCCCTAATTAAATTGTTTTCTTAGTCTCCAAAACTTCCCAAGTTCGATGGTCAAAGATCCTTCCCATCCAAGGGTCACCTTGATAAGCTTAAAGGTTAGTTATTGCATCATAATGGTGTCCAAATATTTTAGCTTATATTAGTGCATGGCTGCATAAGAGTCTTTTAGAGCAGTATGTGTTGAGCTTATTTGAGCTAAAGTTTCAAGTTCATGAGCTAAGGATTTTCTTATCCGAATGGCAACAATTGGGTCCTTGCGGTTTTGCATCATATCGATTTTTTTGAGTTAACTCCCCGAGCTTTATGAAGTGATTTGCTTCAAAAATCTGAGTCCTCGCACATGATTCTATAAACTCTTTCTCTCTTTACAAATCAAGTTCTCGACAACATTGATTAGAGGTTCAATTGTAAGTCTGACCAGATAACACTTTTGATTAAGAAAAAAACTTTGGAAATTTTGATTAGTCAACCAAAATCAAAATTCGGCCATTTGATTTTGATTAAGAATCAAAAGCAATCTTGAAATTTTGATTTGTCAAGCAAAATCAAATGTCTCGGGCACTCTTATTGTAGTTCATGGCCAAGCCCTTCCACCACTATTGTGCATCGTCGCTGCCGTAGATGCCATCGCCACCCTCGTCTGATGATCTCGTCTCAACGCGAATTTCTTCTATCTTATCTAGTGTGAATTAGAAGAAGAATCTAATTAGGCAATTGCATAACGACATTATTTCCAGTTTATTGTTCATATGAATTTAAAAAATGATTATTTCCTTTTAAAATCTGGAATAGTTTAATGTCCAACGTCTTAGAACGTAAAATTTGTAAGAGTAGGTGTCCAGAAAGCCAACTTGTGGCTTCAGCTTTATTGACTCTGATATAAAACAATCTTTATTTCAATAATATTTTACGATTTCATTCGATTATGACATTATACTTTATCTATATACTACATACAACCTGCATAGATAAAGTCCTTGAATATACTATAGGTACCAGGCAAGACACCACAACGGTGGTGCTGTCCCTTGGAAGAGTTCCAAGCAAGACACCACAGTGGATTCAACCACTGAGGCCAAATACATAGCTGCATCGGCTGCAACAAAGGAGGGTGTTTGGATGGAGAATTTCATCCAAGAGTTGGGCATCATTCCTCATGCAGTTGATCCAGTCCCAGTCTACTGTGACAACACCGGTGCCGTTGCGCAAGAGAAGGAACCGATGTTTCGTCAGAGATCCAAAATTATACTGAGGAAGTTCCACATAATTTAGGAGATTGTGAGAAGATGAGACATATCGACAGAGAGAGTCGCCTTCGTGGATAACATTGTTGTTCCACTGATGAAGCCCTTGCCTGGACCATTGTTTGAGAAGCATCGTGAAGCAATGAGTCTAAGATCTATGGGTAGTTAGCTATAGGGCAAGTGGGAGATTGTTAGAATAGGTGCTCGACAAGCCAACTTGCGGCTCCAGCTTTATTGACTCTGATGTAAAACAATCTTTATTTTAATAATATGTTACGATTTCATTCGATTATGGCATTATACTTTATTTGTATACCCATGCAGGCTGCATAGATAAAGTCTTTGAATATACAATAGGTATCATGAGGTCTGCTTCGCAACGTAAGATCATGAAACTCATTAGGAAGTGTACATTATATTCTAAACATGTTTCTATTCTAATCAGCCGCCTAAAACAAGGATAAAGATCGCTCGAGCTTGAGACTAGCATATGTGCTGTAAATGCATATTTCATTGGCAAGGACATGGAGATGTCCATTCACATAAATGGATGATCATATGATGATACACTGAACAACCCTCCATCGGACTGTCCAAGTGGTTCTCACTTATCGAGTGGAATAGTCCGCAATTATGGTTGTGCATCATTAGTTCTTTGACCCGAGACAATGTAAGGGCTATACGTACTAGCATGCACTTTGATCCGTTTACTGACTCCATCGAGGGTCATCAGGTGACGAGGTTGGGTGTAGTTTCGAAATACGTAGGATCAAATGCATTGTAGTTGAGGATTCACCGTTCGCCTACGGGTGAAGATATCCTATGTTATATGATGATTTAATAGTGCAAGGAGTCTCTGGCCAGAGCAAGAAATGTACTTTAGGGAAATGTGTTTTCCTAGTTGCACATACCATGCCACTATTAGCACTTAAAGATAAATTGCATCGTTATCGAATTCATATATAACTCTCGATATACCAATGGTTGCAGATTGTATGCTAACCATGACTAAAGATTCTTACAGGCACTATCAATGATACCTAGGGGATCATGGTGCGATGCTACTAGACGCTCTTACCATGATCCGATGGGTGCAATCAGAAATGAGTTCTGACATTTTTGATCAAGGAGTTGATGAAAAGAATGGGGTTAACTAGGGTAAACCGGAATAAGAATAAATGTTATTCTGAATCACATGAAGATATGAACTCACGACTAGCTGTATCCCTAAACCATTGAGGGTGACACAAGTATCGGATTCTGTATTCCCGTTGAAATATTCAAATTTCAAGGAGTTGAAATTTGACGAATATAGTTTGGTGGAAATCAAATAGGAAGCTTATAAAAGAGTTTATGAGCTGTTTCCATAAGATGGAAAAATGGAAGTAAGCATGAGAAATAAGGAAAGAGAGTGGAACTGCTTGTTTTGTGAAGCAGTTCACTATAACTGGCAGCTGCCAAATATGGTAAAGGAAAATTTTGATTTTTGAAATTTTTTATTTTCATTATATGAACAAGACTTGTATCCTTGATACATCGGCGGTCTCATGTCGTCGATCGGGTTATAATAAGTTCGGAATCATTTATTTAGTGAGTTTGGAGTTTACTAATTAAATGTTGATACTAGAAGTGTGACTACTAACATATCAAAAGTTGACAAACACATAATATCATAAATAATAATATAAGATTTTATATATAATGAAATTAGAGTCCTAGTAGGGTAATGATTTAGAGTCCTGATAGGAGAGAGACTCTTAACTGGATTAGAGATCTCACTCTATATATACATCACTAAGACTCATAATTAAATATCATATGTTTTTCACACAAAACTTGTACACAAATCTCTGCCTCTCAATTAAATCTCTCAGCCACCTTCATCTCTTGAAAGAAATTTTTCAACCCTTTGGTTTCTTCCACTGCCACGCCGCCATCGCTGCACTGTCTCCGAATTTTGTGATTTTGGAAATTCAGAGACCTTAGTCTCAAGGCAAAATCATTTGAAATTACTAGTGGAATTCTAGCGAAGGAATATTGTTTCTGATCGTGGACCTAATTAGGCTATCAAAAGAAGAGTCATTTATAGGGAATTACAAGAAGGTCTATCTCCGTCTCGCACCGAAATAGTTTGGAGTCCAGCGTTCAATACGCTAAGATATAACTCTTAAACATCCTCTGAATGAAAGTTTTAAACACATGACACCCCAAAAAAAATTTTAAACTTTCACTGCATATTGGGTGCGAGAATTGGATGTCTCTCGCAACAGTAACAATTGTAAACATCTTACACATGCATTATTTGAATCATACAATGCCAAAAAATATTTTGATTGTCAAAACAAAAATTGTTATTTGTTTGAAATTTAAAATTTGGTATTTGTTTGAAAATTTTAAATTTTTGTTATGTATTGGGTGTGAGAAAACGATACTCTAATATTTTATATATATTGTATACTATTACAATAATTTTTTTTGAAAAAATGAAATAATAACAAATATGATAACCAAGGTATATTGTTTGATTTTGATATAAACCTCAGAGTAAAACGTTTATTTTTTGTTTTCGGATAATTATAATTTAATTTCGGATCGGATTCTTGATTTTTTTTTAATTTACTATATATGTACACGATCAATATATATAATATATGTTGAGGGACATTAAATTTACAATATTCTCGATCAGAAATATATACAAGAGCTCGAGGAATCCATAGATGAAGGTTCTTTTCTTCCAAAATTCTATTATTATTGTTATTATTATTTTATTTTTTTTATTACAGGTATTTTTTAGTCGAGATTGTTACAATCAGATATCGAACCAGAACTCGATGTTAGATTTTCCATAATCCATCGGTGGGGTTGTCGGGATCTTATAAACAAAAGATTATTGGTAGAAATCAAGTTTAATTTGGAAAAGAGGTAAAAGTATAGGTACTCGACGTGAGGATCACCACGAAGTGACCAATGTATTCTCTCCTTTTATGGTAATATTTCTCTTTTTTTTTTTTTGAAAAAAAAATTGCTTTGTATATGGGCTAAAAGTTATCAACATAATTATATAATTTTAACGTCCATTAATTACGATGAAATTTTTTTCTCCAGATTAATTTTCTGAAAATGTTAGCTTAATTAGTGAAATATTTTATTATCTAAATATAAGTATTTAGCCAAGTAAATGAAGCATACAGTTGCCCAAAAATAAGCCAAACATTTGCAACAAACAATCCATTGAGTTTATTAAATTAAATTAAAAAAATTTTCCACCAACCTAGAAAAGAGAAAAGAATAAAAAAAGTCAACAAAAAACGTGCTTCCCTCAAAGCACAATTTGATAAACACGATATGAAAACACACCTTAAATACCAATACCCATATATGTAACGTATAACATGCCGCACCTATATTTTCCATTTCCAAAATCGCAAAATGCCAACACCAAGACTCAAAACTCCGACTCCCCGCAACCGTTCTCCTCCGCTCCATACAACGGCATCGAACGCGGTGGCACCGGACCAATCACCGACCAGACCTCAAGTCTCTCTTCAACCAGCCTCCAACAAAAAGGCTCAGTCAAAATCCACCAAACTTTTCCGGCGAGTCAAGTCACTTTTTCGGTCATTCCCTGTGATCAACCCGCCATGCAAGATGCCGGTGACGATCCACACTAACCGGATGCACGACGGCCACATACACGGAGGAAAGCAGATGACTGGAACCCTCTTCGGCCACCGAAAATCACGTGTAAATCTATCCATCCAAGAAAACTCGAAATGCTTACCAATTCTTGTGCTTGAGCTTTCCATTCAAACAGGAAAGCTTCTGCAAGATATGGGATTAGGGCTCGTGAGAATCGCTCTCGAGTGCGAAAAAAACCACTCAGAGAAGGTCAAGCTTCTGGAAGAGCCCATCTGGACGATGTACTGTAATGGGAGGAAAGTTGGGTATGCTGTGAAGAGAGAGCCGACGGATGATGATTTGAAAGTGATGAAAATGCTGCATGCGGTGTCTATGGGAGCCGGAGTTCTGCCGGGAAACGACGATGAGACCGGGGCGGCGGCGGCGGAGGGTGAGCTGACATATATGCGGGCTTACTTTGAGAGGATGGTGGGGTCGAAGGACTCGGAAACTTATTACATGATGAATCCAGATGGGAATAGCGGGCCTGAACTCAGCATCTTCTTTGTTAGAGTTTGATTTTATTTCTTCTTTTTTAATTTCTTAGCTAGATTAATTAAATTCATGTATCTTTAAAACAATTTATTGCGCAGTGCAAAGTGATCCTTCATTTTTATGAAGCCTAACTATTTAGTCTGTTTCTTCTCTAATTCTGATTATTTCAATGACTTCTTAAATATATTGATTACTTCGATCCGCAGGTTTGTTTCATTTTAGTGTTGGTCATTTTTGTTGTTATTTATCTTTTAGTGTTGGTCATTTTTTTTGTTATTTATCTTTTAATGTTAGTCATTTTTCGTCTCAAGTGTTAGCGTACTACATCAACGTCACGTCGACATTAGAGCTATATCAAAAAAGACTAAAATTGTAATAAGTAAATAAATAACAAAAAAATAGCAGATTAATATTAAATTTGATAATATAGATTATCGAAATCGTAAATAGAAAAATATATAAGACTAAAAGTGTTTTCTCTAATAAATATGGGCTACTTAACACTAATTAGTATTTAATTAACTAATTTCTTTCATAGCAATACAAAAATATTATTTCAAGTGATTTTTTCTAGCAATTTATAGGAAATAGAGAAATAATGTTTTCCAATTTTATTTATGTACCACATATGTCCTGTCAATGAATATGAATCGAGTATATATTATGATGTTCAACTAATAATTTTTTATATTAAAAATAAGCTCAAGACAATACAATGTTGTGGTCTTTAGTCTATTTTCAATAATTTTTTATTTCTTGTTTTCTGTTATTGGTTGATATTGTTGGTTCAATGTTGCTTGTGAATAGCATGATCAATTATTTACAAAAAAATTTATTAATATTTAACCGAAAAAAGATTGATTAAAGATAGATCATGAGACGTCAAACAATAATATATAGTTAAATCGACTAGAAATAATAGTTGTTTTTAGATTCAACTAACTAGAAATTATAATAGTCGCTAATAGGAAAATTAACTGTAGAAATGTATCAATAATCAATTTAGGGATTTTATCGTGATTATGCGAGGATTAGATAGTTAATTGTAGTTTAATGTGTGAATATTGTGGTCTTAGTTCTCAATTTGAATTTGAATTTTTCCTCAGTATTAACTACATTAAGTTTGACATATTGGCAAATTTTTGTTGTTTAGTTTATTTAGATTTTATATTTACCTTATCTCATATAATCAATTTAATCTAGCTAAAGTTATATAACCAAAATTCTAATAAGAGAACAAATCAACTCCAAATTTAATATGATATATTATAATTTGATTTAGTACATTTACTGTGAGAATCCGAATTTCCAACATTCCAGCAGCAATGCAAATTTCCAGCAAAAGCTAATATTTTAGAAGTTGGTATTTTTTCAGCAGATTAGAATCCAGCAGCAAACAACAGATAAAATCCAGCAGCAGCAGCACGAAATTCCAGCAGACAGTTACTAATTCAGCCAATGACTTGTAACTGAAGAATTTAAACATGGAATAAAGATTGTTAATGGCAGATTATGGTCATTAATTGGGAGGCTAACAGTCAGAATTTTGCCTATATATAACACTCTCAAACCTCTGAATTGGTGTTACACAAATCTTGAGTTATCATTTGAAATATTTGAGATAAGAGAGTGCTTATTTTCGGGCAGTAGAAACCAGTAGCGAGAGCAAGCCTATTTCCAGACTTCAACCGAAACTCTCCAGCAAATTACTGTAAGTGGGCTTATGTATAAATATCTTGAAACCCGTTTGATGATTTCTGTTTTAAAGCAAAGTATATTCTTGATTTCTGATATCTGATTTTGAAGCACTGAAACTTAGTGAACTAATGGTAGGAATATATATTCTGAACATTTGTGATTACTGATTACTGATTACTGGCCTCACTCATTAGAGGAGAGAACATATAAGGGACTGATATCAGTTTAGCCATGAAATTCACGAACGTGCTCAGTGCTTACTTGTTAAATTCTGATTACTGAATACCGAATACTGATTTCCGATTACTGATTTCTGAATACTGATTTCTGTTCTGAAATAAAGAGTTTCTGTATATTATTGTATTACTGTTTCTGTTGAAAACGATTTCGAAATTGTGAGTTATTCCCGCCCCTGCTTACTGAGTGACAACCATATCACTCATCCACCAAACCCATCTCAGATGAGAATGAGGAAGAAAAGTTAGAAGAAGAAGAGCAGATTCAATTCTAAGGCTGGTGAAGAAGACCGTTGTTTATCAGCTCTGATTTATATTTTATATTCTGCTGCATATGTTCAGACATTTAATTTTTGGTTTTACATTTCCGCTGTAAAACATTATTAGTTGAGTTGTATCAGACATTGAATATTCAGTATTTACGTATAAAAGACTGGTTTCTGAATTCTGTACTTCTGAGGCTTGTTGTTTTCGAATGTAAATTTGAGAGCAACGTCGGTATCAACCAACCCCCGTATCGGGGCGTGACATTTACTATTCCCAACTAGGGGTGTTCAAGCCAAGCACATCAATTTTTATCACTTTTTTTTTATTCAAGGACAATCATGTAAGTTGATTTATATATATACAAGTTTTGTACACTTGTTTTCAATAAACTGGAATTTTGTTCTAACTGCATATTTTATGTCAATATATTTACACGTATATTTTAAAAGTTACAGTGTTTCTGAAAATATGATTATTGATTTCTTATTTTTGTGCATTGAGTAATTATGAATTAAATGGTAGGGATACATATTCTGAACTCTACTGATTACTTATTATTGGTTACTACTGATTACTGGTCTTACCCTTTAGAAGATTAATATACAGGGGATTGATATTAGTTTAGTCATGAGAAACATTTATGAAATATGATTATTGTTATTACTGATCACTCAATTTTGGATTATTTTTATCCGAAATTATTTCATTTGCTGTCAAAATCTACTATTATATAAGCATTGGATGATTTTCATTTTCATTTACTGGGTGACAATCATATCACTCACCCACTCCAAAACCCTCTCAGATAAGAATATAAAAAGATTGTTGATGAATAACATATCTAGTTTTGGGCATGGTGAAGAAAAATAAGACTTCTTTCGATGTTTAGTTTCGTTTTTGTTAGATTATGTTTTATATTCCGCTGCTGTAAAGCATTTTTTTATTATGTTATTTTGGAGTTGTAAAGAAATATTTCATTTTATGAAATAAATAGACTGTTTGGAAATTTTGTACTTCTGAGACTTACTTTTTATACTTGTGTGATTATTAAATAACGCTGATGTCATGCATCAGTCTCATAAAATAACATTTAAGTGGTATTAAAGTTGCAAGATTCATAATCTGGTTGGGAGAAGTTCAGACATGTTACCGTTTATTTTAGTAATAAGTTGCACAGACATGTGCTTAAGCGCTGCAAGATTCAAGTGGACTTTTGTTTTAAACTTCATATTTTATATCAAGATAAAATATATTTATACTTATATTTTAAGGTATGGTGTTTCTGAAGATATGATTAATGATTACTGATTTTTGTGCACAGAGTAATTATGAAATAAATAGCAGGGATATGTCCTAACTATTCTAGTTTTCAATACTGAATTCAATAAGACATTTAACCAAAATAATTAAACTTGCTGAGTTTTATGAATAAATATAAATCAATTTAGTTGTTATATAGTCCGGAAAAATTATGGGTCAACTAAATATAAATCAATTTAGTTGTTATATAAATCAATTTAGATTGTCCAGAAGCTGCATGAATGGCATATTTCTTTGCAGTGTTCATTATTTTGGAAGCTAAGAATATATTATCATATTTTAAGATAGGTGATGGAGATATAGTTTGACAAATCCAAATAATTTAGCATTATCCGAATTATTTTTAACGTGTGGTTTTTTTTCATTGGTTGCGAGTAATATATACTTATATCTCACTATTTTAGTTTCAATTTTAATTTTTTTATTGTAATAATCAAAATGAAAATCACCCCCAGCCAATCAAGAAATGGATGTGGTAAACTCGACAGCAGATTTTCCTTAGAATGTATCAGACGTCGGACTTAATGCCCGAAACGCTATGTTGCTTTATATTGCGGAATTTCTCGATTGAAATATTAAAAATTCAATAATTTTTTTTATATAAATAATTACATCTCTCACCATACATGTTCTGCTCTTTTCAGTTTTAATTGTTGTTAGATTTTAATCATAGTACAGTTTTTTGAAAAAAAAATTTGTATTTTTTTCCAATGCAAATTGACATTGTTACATTTACATACAAATAAAATTATAAAAATTCTTCGATAAAAATATCTTTTTTCGTTAAAAATATTATTAACTTAAGTTTGTATTGTAATATTTTTGAAATATTTGGTTTAAGATTAATAGAGTATAAGTCAATTGGCAAAAATTTGTATGAGACGGTCTCATTGATCGTATTTTGTGAGACGAGTCTCTTATTTGGGTCATCCATGAAAAAGTATTACTTTTTATACTAAGAGTATTACTTTTTGTTGTGAATATCGGTATTGTCACGCCCCGAAACTCGGAGTTGACACCGGCATCATTTAACAATCACACAATTGAAAACAACCAGTCTTTGTAGCACAGTGTAAACCGAAACCAGTTTATAATTCATAATTCAAACGAAATAAACCTTTGTCTTTACAATTACCGAAATAAATAAGACGACAGAGTTAAATGCGCAAACGTAAAACTGCATAATAATAAACTTAAACTTAATCAAATTTCTTGAGCATTCACCATCCCCAGAACTGCTCAGATTCTTCCTCCTCAATTTCTTCTTCAAGCTTATCTGGGAATGGTTGTAAGGGGGGTGAGTATTTTGGGAAAATACTCAGCAAGTGGGGGAATATCGAGCACAATAAAACAACATGCATAAATTTCGAATTTTCATGACTTCCATACATACTTCGTAAACATGCATAACATTTACCAGCCACTGTGATTTATCTAATTTTCTATGGTTTACTGACGTCAGTTCCTAATTTTTACTCCTCTAAGGGGGCGAGGCCGTATAGCGGTTATATCCCCCACCGCGTAAGGGTACGTCATGGTTGGGATTCTCACTCATATACAGTCGACTCCTCACAGTGTTTAAAACCGAATGACAACAACACTAGAAGGAGTAGGAAAAGAATTGTACTCGACTGAAGTTTTTATCCAAAACCGAAAAATCACATATGCATAACCGAAATTTTAAGATTTAAAAATAGCTCACTTACAGTATAATTGATGCTAAAAACGTGGTGCACAACTTCGGGGATTGGATCGCTCCTCGTTCCTCGTCCGGGCAGCGCTTCGGTTTTACTTCTAAGCTAACTTCGGGACGATTTTCGGGCAGAGTTTGGCTATGGAGAGCTGCTGAATTTTCGAGATTTCAGCAAGGGGATTTTCGAAATTGGTGGTGGTTTGTGGAGTGGGGGTGATGGCCTATTTATAGATGGAAGGATAGGAGCTAAATTTGGTACTCAAATCCTACCAAAAACATGCCAAATCTCATAAATTTGACTCCAATCTTCCTTGCCATTTTCGAAAATCTTGCTACCTAAGTTGAGAGATTTAATCCTTGATTCCTTCGTCCTTGATTGGCTCGAAAATCTAGGTGCAAGGGATGGGATGATTTTTGAGCAATTTAGTTGATTTGCTTCTAATTACCTTGAAAGCTTCCTTGTATTCAAGCATCACACCCATTAGGCATAGGATATCATAATATTTCGAAAATTTGATCACCATCAAGCTTTAATCCTTTAGATTCTTGTAGGATATCTCAATCTTGCAATATTTCCTACCTAATTTTCGAAAATATGCTTGCCTTGATGTATTATTATTGACTTGGCAAAACTATATCCAACAATTGACTCCCCAAAGTGCATATCTTATTATTATTTTATACAAAGAATCAAATCCTACAAATGCCTTACAAATTATTAAATACATTATTGAAAATTTTCGGTTCTCACATCCTTCTTTCCTTAAGAGGAGTTTCGTCCTCGAAACTTGAGTTGGCATGGTCTCCAAATAGATAGGGATATTCCTTTCGCATCTTCTCTTCAACTTCCCAAGTTGCTTCTCGCTCTGAGTGGTTGGACCACTGTACCTTGACGTAGGGAATAATACGTCGCCTAAGAACTTGCTCCTTGGTGTCCACGATTCTGATAGGGACTTTTTCGTATTTCAGTCCTTCTCCCAAATTCCCTTCGACCAAGAGCGGTTCTACCTCTAACACGTGACTCGGGTCTGAAATGTACCTTCTCAGTTGGGACACATGGAACACGTTGTGGATCCTTGACATGTTTGGTGGCAGTGCCAGCCTGCATGCTAGCGTGCCCACATTATCCAAGAATTCGAATGGTCCAACATAACGAGGGTTCAGTTTCCTGGCTTTACTGAATCGGACAACTCCCCTCGTAGGCGAGACTTTCACATAAGCCTTTTCGCCCACAATGAACTCTACAGGCCTTCTTTTAAGATCTGCCCAGCTCTTTTGTCGGTCTTGAGCTGCCTTTAGCTTTTCTCGGACAATTTTAACCTTGTCCACTGTCATCTGTACTAGCTCGGGTCCCACAACGGCTTTCTCTCCCACTTCATCCCAGTAAAGTGGTGACCGACATTTCCTTCCATAAAGGGCTTCGTGTGGAGCCATTCCGATGCTGCTGCGATAACTGTTGTTGTAAGCAAACTCAATTAAGGGTAGATGAGTGCTCCAGTTGCTACTGAATTCAAGAGCGCATGCTCGCAGCATATCTTCTAAGGTTTGGATGGTTCTTTCCGTTTGCCCATCGGTTTGAGGATGATAGTCCGTACTTATGGTCACTTTTGTTCCCATGGCCTCTTGAAAGCTCTTCCAAAAGCGCGAGACGAACCTCGGATCTCTATCAGATAAGATGCTCACTGGCACTCCATGCAGCCTCACAATGTTGTCCATGTACAGAGAAGCCAACTTGTCGAGATTGTAATTCATGCGGACGGGTAGGAAGTGTGCGGTCTTCGTGAGTATGTCTACGATCACTCATATACCGTCGTGGCTTTGCCTAGAATTTGGCAATCCTACCACAAAATCCATTGAAATATGCTCCCATTTCCACTCGGGGATTTCCAGAGGTTGTAGTAACCCTCCAGGTCGCTGGTGTTCTGCCTTGACCTGCTGACATACCTGACATCGGGAAACGAATTCTGCTAAATCTCTTTTCATGTCATTCTACCAGAAATTATTCTTGAGATCCCTGTACATTTTCGTACTGACTGGATGGACTGAGAATTTTGACTTGTGCGCCTCTGCCATTATCTCTTGGCAAAGGTTGTCACTGTCGGGAACACATAGTCTTCCTTTCATCCATAAGGTTCCCTTATCATCAATCTGATGATCTTGAGACTTCCCTTCTCTGACTTGGTCCTTAAGTTTAAGCAGTACCGGGTCTCTATCTTGACTTAACTTGACGGTCTCCTGCAGGCATGGCTGGGCCGAGAGGGAAGCTAGGGTTACCTTGCCTGGGCCCTTCCGACTCAGCTCATCAGCCACTTTATTTGCTTTACCCGGATGGTAGCTTATGGTCAAGTCATAGTCCTTCAGAAGTTTGATCCATCGCCTTTGCCTCATATTAAGTTCTTTTTGGATGAACTGGTACTTGAGGCTCTGATGATCTGTGAAGATTTCACATTTAGCACCATATAGGTAGTGCCTCCAAATCTTTAAGGCGAAGACAACTGCTGCTAGTTCCAGATCATGAGTAGGGTAGTTCTGCTCATGCGGTTTCAACTGTCTTGATGCGTAGGCGATCACTCTTCCTTCTTGCATTAGTACGCATCCTAGACCGTCCTTAGAGGCGTCACTGTAAATAGTGAAATCTTTATTCTCTGCGGGCAAGATCAACACTGGCGTGGATGCGAGTTTCTCTTTCAATGTCTGGAAACTCTTTTCACAATCCTCATTCCAGATGAATTTAGAATTCTTCTGTGTGAGTTTTGTCAGTGGCACGGCTATCGAGGAGAACCCTTCGACAAACTACCGGTAGTAACCTGCCAATCCAAGAAAGCTTCTGATATCGGTGGTGTTCTTCGGTTTTGGCCACTCTGTAATTGCCTCTACTTTCCTTGAATCTACTGACACTCCTGCTCTCGAGATTACGTGTCCTATAAATGACACACTCCTCAGCCAGAATTCACACTTACTGAACTTAGCATATAGCTTATTCTCTCTTAAGGTCTGCAGAGCAAGGTGAAAGTGCTCTTCATGGCTCGTCTCGTCAGGAGAATAGACGAGGATATCATCGATGAATACTACTATGAACTGATTCAAGAATGGCTTGAATACTCTGTTCATCAGATCCATGAATGCTGTCCGGTGCGTTTGTCAGACCAAAAGGCATCACTGTGAACTCATAATGCCCATATCTGGTTCGAAAGGCTGTTTTGGAGATATCTTCAGCCCTGACCTTTAACTGATGGTAACCTGTCCTCAGATCCAGTTTAGAAAAGACGGCAGCTCCTTTAAGCTGATCAAACAAATCGTCTATCCGAGGTAAAGGGTATATGTTCTTGATTGTGATCTTGTTTAGTTCTCTATAATCAATGCACAATCTCATACTCCCGTCTTTCTTCTTCATGAAGAGTACGGGAGCTCCCCACGGGGACACACTCGGTCGAATTTGCCTTTTATCTAGCAATTCTTGGAGTTGTTCCTTCAGCTCCTTGAGTTCGGCTGGTGCCATTCTATAAGGTGCCTTAGAGATTGGTGCAGCTCCGGGAACCAGATTGATCTCGAACTCCACTTCGCGGTTCGGGGCTGTCCCCGAGAGTTCTTCTGAAAAAACATCTGGGAACTCTCTCACTATCGGGATGTCTTCCAGTTTCAGCTCAACTTCCTCTTTTCTTTCACTGACCATTGCTAGGTAAATGTCTTCTCCAGATTTCATGGCTCTCCAAGCTTGAGTTGCGGAAAGCAGTGACTTCCGTTCCTTGGACTTGCCATGATACACGACTTCTTCTTGATTAGGAGTCTGGAGTCTGACTTTCTTCCCTTTACAATCTACTATCGCATTGTTTCTTGTTAACCAATCCATCCCTAGGATGACGTCGAAATCGATCATGATCAATTGTATCAAGTCGGCACTGAAAGTCTGATCACTAATACTGATTTTACAATCTCTGTAAATTTCGTGAGTTTCAATGGCCCTACTTGTAGGTGTGGCTATACAGAAGGGCTCATTTAGTTTCTCGGGCTTACAGTCTAACTTCTTAGCAAATCTCTTAGATATAAAGGAATGGGTAGCACCACAGTCAAATAATGCATAAGCAGGCACTTGCTGAATAAGTATGGTACCTGACACAACTTCATTGGCGTCAGTCTGCCTCCTCCTGAGTTATGGCATTGACCCTGGCATTAGGTTTCGTCATCCTTTGATTTACTAAGGCATGCTCCCGTATTTGGCCTAGTTCCTCTGCTCTGCCCTACTGGTCAGTTGGCGGCGGTAGGATACTCTGCAATTCTGTGCCCCGATTTCCCAAATCCAAAGCATACACCGCTGGCCCTTCGGCATTCCCCAGCGTGTTTGAAGCCACATGTTGGGCATGGCTTGAGTCCTTGATAGCTATTGGCAGAGGATTGCCCTGTGGGAGGTCCACCTGACTGATTGGGCCTCTTGAACATTGGTTTTCCCTGAGAAGGATGGCTGCTAGGGGGTCGCTTGTTCCTGTTTTCCCCTTCTCTTCGACAAATGTCAGCTTCGGCTCGGATAGCCGCGCCCATCAGGTCTGAAAAGTTGGCAGGTTGGTAGACTGCTAGAGCTGATTGGATTCTGCTGTTCAACCTCTTTTTAAAGCGGTACAATTTCAGAACTTCATCCGCCATGATTGCTGGAGCATATGATCCAAGGGCATTGAACTGGGAGGTGTACTCCACCACTGACATGTCTGGAGCCTGACTGAAATTTTCAAACTCACATAGTTTCTGCAGTCTAACCTCGGCTGGATAGTACTATTTCAGGAAAGCTTCTTTAAAACGTTGCCATGTGATTGGCCCTGCAGCTGTCATGGCTGGTGAGATTGCTTCCCACCACTTTCATGCTTTATCCTCCTGGAAAGGCACTATCATGTCCACTTTAAGTGCCTCGGGGACTTCCAACAATCGCAGCTGAGTCTCCACGCTTTTCAGCCAGCTCTGGCTAATCTCAGGGTCTTCAGCGCCACCGAAAGTTGGACACCTGTTTTTGCGCAGTGATTCATAATGGAACTTAACTCCGTGCTGTGGTGGAGGTGGTGGTGGTTGATTGGCATTCGGGTTCATTAACCCTTGCAGTGTCGTTGCCACGATCGTGGCTATGGCCATCAGGTCGACCTGGTTAAGACTGAACCCAGGAGGTGGCCCATTATCTCCTTTGTTGGTATTGTTGTTGTTAGCATAACGGGGGTTGCGGTTTTGCCTTGGAGGTCTACCGGCCATTTCCTACAATTTAAACGTTTCTAAGAATTTTTTTGTTCATAACGATAGGTTTGAATGAATAAGTTATGCTCGAACAACTGAAATACGCAAATAAACATAACTTTATTAATTTTTGAATATCGAGGAACAACTGAATAGAAACAAATAGTACTGAATGAAAACAAATCGTACTGAATAACATAGCAATAATGATAAACTAACTCCTAATAATAAAGAAAGGTCACTACGATAGCCTAGTCATCTATCTCTCCGTCGCCAACTGCTGCTATGGGCTCATCTATCTCTATCGGTTCCTCCTCTTCCGGTTCCTCCTCTGGCTCTTCCTCCCGTAGTATCTCCACCATATGGGTGAGCTGGGCGTTCTCTTCCATGAGCTGCGCCACCTGTGTCTTAAGTCCCTGTACCTCCGCATCAGCCGCGTCCATCTCGTCATTCCAATGCTGCTGATACTGCAGATGGTACTGTTTCTTCTGCTTGAGTTGGTCCTTTAGAGCTTCCATCTGTTGGGTCAGACGTTGGCTTACATACGCGAGGCTGTTCATGGCCTCACACAAATTCTCTAGCCTCCTCTTACCCTTGGCATTCTGTTGTTCCTCTTCCTCTAGCTCCTTGCAATAACGTTCCGCATCCTCTCGTAACCTTCCATGTTGAGACTTGCACTGCTCTATGACATCTCTTAGGTCCATGTTATCACCCCTAACTAGCTCACCCTGATAGATAGACTGGTTAGGCGCACACGAATCTCCTCTTTCTCAGCGGCTAAAGTCTCGACCTCCCTCCTCCTCTCACTCAGTATGGCTCTAAGTCTCTGAATCTGACGGGACTGATAGTGAAGGGCAAGCTCCTTCAAACGAATGGCAGCTTGGGCACGAGTGCAGGTTCACATGGGAGTAGATGGAGCCATTTCCTGAAATCAAAAATAGAAATGCTCAGAATCGGAAAGAGACAATATATAACAAGGGACAATATGCAATATATATGAAATTTTCGAAAACTACATAAATATTTTTTTTCCAAAAATGGAAAGTTTGGAATTAGACATATGGATTCGAAGCATATGTCGAGAGGATTCCAGAACAATCGATGGAATCGCATTTGGAATTTTCTATGAGAAGTTATAGGGTCTACTAATATTTCCCAAAACGGCAAAAACGACGTTTCGGAGGCCTAAACGGAGGAATTTCGCGATTTCAGCCCCTACCTCACGACTAAGTGGTGAAAATCGTTCGTTGAGCCGTTTCGGAGGGGATAGCATTGGACGATTTTCAAAATCTCACCGAAAGTTTTTCCCGAAAAATTTCTTCCCCATCCGGATTATGAACCTGGCGGCTCTGGTACCACTTAAATGTCACGCCCCGAAACTCGGAGTTAACACCGGCGTCATTTAACAATCACACAATTGAAAACAACCAGCCTTTGTAGCACAGTGTAAACCGAAACCAGTTTATAATTTATAATTCAAACGAAATAAACCTTTGTCTTTACAATTACCGAAATAAATAAGACAACAGAGTTAAATGCGGAAACGTAAAACTGCATAATAATAAACTTAAACTTAGTCTAATTTCTTGAGCATTCACCATCCCCAGAACTGCTCAGATTCTTCCTCCTCAATTTCTTCTTCAAGCTTATCTGGGAAGGGTTGTAAGGGGGGTGAGTATTTTGGGAAAATACTCAGCAAGTGGGGGAATATCGAGCACAATAAAACAACATGCATAAATTTCGAATTTTCATGACTTGCATACATACTTCGTAAACATGCATAACATTTACCAGCCACTGTGATTTATCTAACTTTCTATGGTTTACTGACGTTAGTCCCTAATTTTTACTCCTCTAAGGGGGCGAGGCCGTATAGCGGTTATATTCCCCACCGCGTAAGGGTACATCATGGTTGGGATTCCCACCCATATACAGTCGACTCCTCACAGTGTTTAAAACCGAATGACAACAACACAAGAAGGAGTAGGAAAAGAATTGTACTCGACTGAAGTTTTTATCCAAAACCGAAAAATCACACATGCATAACCGAAATTTTAAGATTTAAAAACAACCCACTTACAGTATAATTGATGCTAAAAACATGGTGCACAACTTCGGGGATTGGGTCGCTCCTCGTTCCTCGTCCAGGCAGCGCTTCGGTTCGACTTCTAAGCTAACTTCAGGACGATTTTCGGGCAGAGTTTGGCTATGGAGAGCTGCTGAATTTTCGAGATTTCAGCAAGGGGATTTTCGAAATTGGTGGTGGTTTGTGGAGTGGGGGTGATGACCTATTTATAGGTGGAATGATAGAAGCTAAATTTGGTACTCAAATCCTACCAAAAACATGCCAAATCTCATAAATTTGACTCCAATCTTCCTTGCCATTTCGAAAATCTTCCTACCTAAGTTGAGAGATTTAATCCTTGATTCCTTCGTCCTTGATTGGCTCGAAAATCTAGGTGCAAGGGATGGAATGATTTTTGAGCAATTTAGTTGATTTGCTTCTAATTACCTTGAAAGCTTCCTTGTATTCAAGCATCACACCCATTAGGCATAGGATATCATAATATTTCGAAAATTTGATCACCATCAAGCTTTAATCCTTTAGATTCTTGTAGGATATCTCAATCTTGCAATATTTCCTACCTAATTTTCGAAAATATGCTTGCCTTGATGTATTATTATTGACTTGGCAAAACTATATCCAACAATTGACTCCCCAAAGTGCATATCTTATTATTATTTTATACAAAGAATCAAATCCTACAAATGCCTTACAAATTATTAAATACATTATTGAAAATTTTCGGTTCTCACAGGTATGGTTGACCGGTCTCACTGATAAAGATTCGTGATACCGTCTCACAAAAGATATATTCTATGTTTAGGTTGTTTAGATTAATTTTGGTTGAATAAATTTCAAATTCAGTATTTTTCTAATCCATAAAAATATATCATTTATGATAAATTTTAAATATATCCAAAATAAATATAATTTCTCAATATTTTTGAAAATCATTTAACGTAAATTTGGACATATTTACTCATGATCGTCGTATACGTGGCAAGCGGAACAAGGTGCTAGGTGAGTCCCTTTCGTTTTATCTTTTAGGCTACGTGTTGGGCTGTAGAATATCACGCCATTATCCGCATATATTCTATAATTAATTCCTATCGAAATCGTGCGAAAGTATTATCGCAGAAGAAGAGAGAAAATGGCGACTTCTTCGGAGGAGGAGGTTTTTGTGGATGGCGAACTCGTGGAGCCGCAGGTTAAAGACCCTGGATTCATTACTTCCAAAAGCCTCAAGGTAATTAATTAATTAATTTGTACCTGGAACCTCCCTTTGTAGAAATCGATGGACGTACGGAACTCTGTGTTAATTTGTTTTGGTGTTGAATGATGAAGGAAGAAGAGGAAGGGGAGAAGAAGGAAGAAGGGAAGAAGGGGGCGGAGAATCTGAAATCCTCACTGATCATATCGGGAGTGGTGATAGCAGTGATCGGAGCGATATTTGCTGTGGCCAAGAAGATCAAAGAAGCATGATCGGCCTGTAATTCCACGATGGAAAATGTAATTGCTAGCTGTATCTTCTACCGGCTCCCTTTTTTGATTCGTATAACTAGAAAGACTCGACTTTCTTGCAGTGTTCTTTTCAATTTCATCCTTACTGTTCTCTTCGGATCAGAGTTCCAAACAAAATTCATACGAGGCCCCATATATGGTGGTGAATAACAAAATGAAAATCACAAAACATTGCTTTTTAATTATATAAATATTTTTGTAGGATAACTGTTTGAATGTGTATTAGTTTTTAAAACAATTTTTATTTTTTTTCGTGTGATTTTTGTAAAATATATTTTTATAAAAACGTTTTGTGTACTTATCAAATCTAGTTATTAATTTTGTTATATATTTGGTGATTTTGGGCAAATATTAAGTGTTTGTTTTATTGGAATTTTTGATGTCATAAATGTAATTATAAATGTATTTATATCATCAACTAAATAAAGTGTTAATACGTGTTCTAATTTAGAATAAAAATTGATTTGATGGTTTAAATGTCATGATATTATTATGATACTATCACGTGGATATCATACGTAATATTTATGGATTGTTGAGATATCAAATTAAAAATGATAAAACTTGTTTAATTATAAAACAAGGTTTATGGTCTCAATCTGCAGAATAACGTTTCAAATTTTGTATCAACAAAACTCTGTCATATAGATAATCTGCAGATTGAAGATCATCACCGAAAATTGACTGGAAAATCATGGATTCGGGTACGTTTCCACAATTATGATTAAAATATATATGTTGTTTCTTGAAAATTAAATAGTTTGAGAATTGTGTGTTGAGATATGAAATCTTGTAGTTTTTTTTACGTGGTATCAGAGCAATCTATTTCAAATTTTTAAAAAACTATTCTGCCTTTTAATTATTAGGAAAGGTTTCGTCTCGGTAATTGTGTTTAGGAATGTTTACAAAACCTATCGTAGTTTATCGCTGGTATAAAGTTTCGAATTATGAATTTCGAATGCGATTATTATGATGGATTCTGCCGAAACCGTGATATGTACATATGATAAACTATTATTATTATTATTTTTTCTTTCCTCCAACATGTAAATTGATTCGGTGCCATCATTCAAATGACATGTCTAATGGAAAATTTTCGAAAATTTTGGATATATTAATTATTATCGGTTAATGGTATGATTAGCGATACCAAAATTTGCTTTTGTTTTCCTTGCAAATATTGTTGTTGAATCGGTGCGAGAGGCCTGTTTTGTTCTCATAATTTCATGATTTCAAGTTTTTATTTTTCGGTCCAATCAATCTATTTCGTTGAGAGTATTTCACGTACTAAATTTTTGCACTAAGGATCTTATCATGATTATTGGGTTTCGACTGAGAACAACAAAAAAATTTCCAAAATTGTTGAAGACTTGAATCGGTTAGTCGGTCACTATAATTTCAGACTTTGAAATTATACTTTGAAATAACCGCCATTATTTTGTTGCAAGTTTGTTAAAATGTATCGTTTAATCATTTGGGTAATTATTTCACGTTATTTGATTAAATTTTATTTTTTGGTATAATTTCATGGTTCTATGATATTTAATATTTCGGATTAAATTATATTTCAATTATATGTCACTAAAGTGATTTACTATAATTGTAATTTATTTATTTTTTATTTGAAGTATTAAGATATTTTTTTAAGTTTTTTAAATAAAGTGTAAATGAGTATATCTATGTGAGTGCTGATCGGCTCAAATGAAGATTTATACTTGACAAAATGATTCATTTGCTTGTGATAATAAACATTAACGAGTATAAATTTTATTAATTTATTTTTCCATTAAAATATTGAATCTTTCCAAAGATATGTTTTTTGTTTGTGATGTGTTATTATTAATGTTTGATTATTACAACAAGAGTACCATTTCCAAATAATATTAATGTCCAAAGACTTGATGTTGATGTTGCTCTAGGTATCTTGAGATGAGAATTTTCATTTAATTTAATTCTTTTTTTTAGATGAGCATGTTATTTATGTTATTATTATTATGCTCTTTTTTCAGCAAAAGTTGCTAATTTATCTACTAACCTAAGTTCACTGTCAATCCTTAATGGGACAAATTTTAAGGATCGGAAGGATAACATTCTTATTGTTCTTGGCTGCATGGATCTAGATCTTGCGATTAGGACAGAGCAACTTACAGCTCTTATGGATTCTAGTTCCTCCGAACAGAGGGCTATATATGAGAGGTGGGATCACTCTATCCGCATGAGTCTTATGATCATTAAGGCCGGCATACATGAGGTTTTAGAGGTGCGGTGTCCGACAAAGTCACCAAAGCTAAGGAATATCTCGATGAAATTGAGAAACGCTTTGCAAAAAACGATAAGGCAAAAACAAGCACAATTCTGAAAAAGATTGATTTCCATGAAGTATAAAGTCAAGGGAAATATTCGAGAACATATTATGAAATTGTCCTACTTTGCATCGCAGTTAAAGACACTTAATCTTGAATTGTCGGAAGACATGCTTGTTCATCTAGTTCTGATTTCTCTTCCAAACCAATTTAGTCAGTTCAAGATCAGTTATAACTGTCAAAAGAAGAAATGGTCTCTTAATTAGCTTATTTCATATTGTGTTCAAGAGGAAGAGAAATTGAAGCAAGACAAGACTGAAAAGTATCCATTATGCAAGAACCTCTAAAGATAAGGGTAAGAAAAGAATGAATGAAACTACTAAATATCCAATGCAAAGAAGAACAAGCAAGATAAGGACAAGAAATATTGTTTCTTCTGTAATAAGGATGATCATGTCAAGAAAGATTGTCCTAAGTACCATGCACGGTGTGTAAAGAAAGGGTTGCTTGAGCTGCCAAAAGCCAAGTGATGTTGAAAGATGCATTTATGTAGGTGATAGCTAGTCAGTCGAAGTGGAAGCATTAGGGCATTTCAGATTGTTGTTAAGTACTGGTTATTATTTAGACTTAATAGATACTTTTGTTGTACTGTCATTTAGACGGAATTTGGTTTATGTTTCTAGCTTGGACAAATATGGTTATTGTTGTTATTTTGGAAACAATATGTTTACGTTATCTATTAATTCTGATGTTGTTGGAACTGATTCACATTTAATTTATGACAATCTATATATGCTTGATACTAATGTTTCTTATATTGAAGCCTTAAATGTGGAATCATGTGGTACTAAGCGTAAATTTAATAATGAAAACTCCGGTGCATTATGGCACAAGTGATTAGGACACATCTCAATAAATAGAGTTGAAAGACTTATATCAGATGGAATTTTGAACTCCATTAATTTTACAGATTTAAACAATTGTGTCGAATGCATCAAAGGCAAACAAACCAAAAGAAGGTGCACATAGAGCTACAGAGGTATTGGAATTGATACATACAAACATTTGTGGACAATTTCCAATACCTTCTTAGAATGGTCAACAATATTTTGTATCATTCATTGATGATTACTCTAGATATGCACACTTAATTCTTATTCATGAAAAATCATAGACATTGTACGTTTTCAAGTCATTTAAGACTGAAGTCGAGAATCAACTTGACAAAAGAATTAAGAAAATCGGATCTGATCGTGGTGGTGAATATTACGGTAGGAATGACGGTTCAGGTGAACAACGTCCAGGACCTTTTTCTCAATACCTAGAAGAATGTGGAATTGTTCTACAGTGCACCATGTCAGACTCACCAAGCATGAATGGTGTAGCTGAACGATGAAACAAGACTATTAAAGATATGGCAAGGAGTATGATTAGTCATTCACCTTTACCAAAGTCACTTTGGGGAGAAGCATTAAAAACAACATCTTACATCGTAAATAGAGTACCAACTAAATCAGCTATTACAACAACTTATGAGCTTTGGACAGGGCGAGAGCCAAGTCTAAAAGATTTTCATATTTGGGGAAGTCCAGCTGAGGCTAGACCATATCGACCACATGAAATGAAACTGGACTCCGGAACAGTCAATAGCTACTTTATTGGGTATTCTGAGCGATCAAGGGGCTATAAATTTTATGATCCCAAAGTAAATAAAATATTTGAGACAGGAACTGCAGTATTTTTTGAGCATATTGAGTTTGGGGGGAATAATAAAGTAATAGACTTTGTTTTCGAGGAGGAATGTGTTCCAAATATTCTTCAAGAGGAAATGGTTCATATTCTTATTATTGATGCTGATAATGTTCAAGATTGTATTCATGTCATTGACTAGGATATGATACAAGAACAACAAGACATTGTCAATCAAGTCTCAATCGAACAAACTCAACAACCTCGGGAACCAGCGTCTGAAGAATAAGAGTCTTTACGGGGGTCCACTAGAGAAAGGAATAGCGCTATTCCAAATGATTACATTGTGTTACTCCAAAAAACATTAGGAAAATGATGGTATGGCGAAGGATGATCCAATCAATGTTCGTCAAGCCATGCAAGATTCAAATTCTCAAAAGTGGGCCGAGGCAATGAGTGAGGAGTATAAGTCATTGCAAGATAGTAAAGTTTGGGAACTTGTCCCATAACCAAAAGGTGTGAAACCCTGTGAGACCCCGAGAATAAACAATAGTCCAATAACTTTTAAAATAGTTTTGATGGTATTTTTGTAAATAAGTTGAAAAATATTCAATTTATTTTGATGCTATTTTTGTAAATAAGTTGAAAAATAATGAATTAATTTTAAGAGCAAAATTATAATTAGTGACACGTGTTATGGTTTTTAGCATAATTGTCTGAATATTAATCCAAATGAAATGAGACCAATTTCATTGGAAAGCTAATACATAGTGCTAAAACTTTCATATTTTGAGTTTTAGAAAATTTAATTGTTTGACTAGTCCAAAGAAATATACCTAAAAATGTTAAATTTTATATATTATATTATATTATAAAATTAATATAATATAATATAATATTAAAAAATAAAAAAAAATAAACTTGAGTCGGTGGAATTCATATGAGAATTCCACCAACTCACATAAGACAGAGAGAGAACTCAGATAGGTGAGAGAGAAGAGAAATAAGTTTTTGATTTTCTTTTCGATCTTGCGACTTATCGGTTTATCCAATCGACGAACTGACTTCAGCTTTGGGATCGTTGACACGAGGACTTCGATTTGAGGTATAAATTTTATATTTTTGGTGATGTTTGAAATTCGTGGATTTTTTAAATAAATCCGATAAATTGTTAAATCATACTGAAATTGAAGATTGTTGAATAGTGTATGATTTTAACGAAGAAGAGATGATTATAGTGATGTTATTTTAAATTATTCTCAATTTATTATAATTAAGGAATTTTAATCATATTGTTGATTTTGAATGATGTTATTGATTGAAATGAATATGTTATTGATGTAGATAGATTATTATACTGATATCTTCAAGCTACATCGACTGGAACGAATAATTGAGGTATGTTGCGACCGAGTAACATACGACATGTATCTGTATCATATGACATATGTTTGATTGATTTGATTGAGAATATATGTCTATATGCCTTATTTGTTGAGTTGATGTGGCATACATGACATACACGTTGAGCTATGATCCTTGGATACCTTGTTATGATTGGATTTGATTCTGGGGTTTGTGAATTGGCATTATGTGGCCCTTAAAGCATAGTCATTAGTGGCCCCGCTGATTGATTGAGATTTGGGATTTGTAGCGCTTTGTCGACGTTATCATACGAGTATCCATGATTGAGGTCGGTGTGCCAGCTCGAGCATTGATTTGATAGCGATTCGATTGATTCTGATATATGCTCAGTGGATAGGCATTTGACCTGATACCTCCACGAAATACATGCATTGCATACCATATATCATTGTTTAGATACTTGTGGTATATATTGTGGTTGTTTCAGATTGAGCTTTGCTCACCCAAGAGGGGGCTGTTGTTGTCTTTGTATGTGGACAATGATAGATACTCCAGGATATCAGGAGACCGGAGAGGGTGCTTCTGGAGGGAGTCACAGTTTGAGCTGAGGTTTTATGTTTTGTTTCCCAGTATATATATATGTATCTATATATCGGGGCATGTCCCGAGGATATGAGTTTGCTTGTATGTAGTTTGTTTTGATTATGTGTGGGCATATTTTATGATGTGATGAAAATACTATTTTTATTATTCAAATAATATATTTTGGGCTCATTGTAAAAAAAAT